>NC_057839.1:43342500-44592500 GCF_910594005.1 Cervus elaphus | reverse complement strand
AGTCTATGATTATTGAACCTACAAGTGATGATGGCAAAGAACAGCAGTGTGAGTTGAGAGAACAGAGTTGAGGAGCATCTGAATAGGAAAGGTAGGACCAAATACACAAGGAAAGACAGACACATATGATTGTAAATCTTCACAGAGCATGAGGAAATGTTTGTAGATTTTAAGCAGGAAGAAGAATCATAAGAACAATGCTTTAGTTATAGTCACCAAGCAGTTGTGAAGGCTACCCCTGCAGCTCAATGGTAAAGGATCCACCTGCAATGCAGGAACCTCAGGAGACGTGGGTTCAATTCCTGGGTCGGGAAGATTCCCTGGAGGAGGGCATGGCAACCCACTCCAGTGTTCTTGCCTGGAGAATCCTTTGAACAGAGGAGCCTGGCCAGCTACAGTCCATAGGGTCACAAATAGTTGTACACAACTGAAGTGACTTAGCATGCACGCATCAGCTGTGTATAAGACAGACTATAGTGAGAGTACATTGGAGGCAGAGAGATCAGTTGTGAAGCAACTGCAGCATTTGTCTGTGAAATAAACACCTGGAATATTCTGGCTCAGTTCAAATTCATTAAGCACTAAGTGTGATCTAAGCTCTGCGCTGAGCTCTGGGAGTGGAAGGATGGCAGGAATAGTGCTGTGGAGGACCTCTTAGGATGAATACAGTTCTCCTATAACTTCTCAAGTACTGTAAGAATGCTGTGAATTTGTTGCTATGGAAGTAAGAGGAGAGGCACTTAGCTCAACCCATGTAGGAAAAGGAAGATCTCTAGCAAAGGTTATGCTTGAACTTAGTCTTGAAAGCTGAGTGAGAGTTACTAATGACTAGAAGGAGGGTCAGTTTGGAGGAGGAAAACTGCAATCTAATAAGAGAACAAAGTAAGGCTTTTGAGTCATATTATGGTTCTTGGTATCAGTTTAATAGGTGAAAGAATACCATTCTAATTGTAAGAACATTAAGGTCAGCTTTGTGTCTTAGAAGTATCCTTCTATGGCATAAATGAGGCAAAGTGAGACTAGAAAGAAGAAGCCTAGTTAGGACTGATGAGGAAAGAGCTTTGACTTTTGCATCAACAGCAGTAGTGAAAAGGAGGAGACTCCTGAAATATTTGAGAGATGAAATGCAAAGGACTGTGTAATTGTCTAAATAGGAAAAGTAAAGAAGGAAATAACAGAATGATACTGACTTTCTGTCTGTGACAGCTGGCTCAGGGGGTGGTGTGTCAGTAACTGTCATTCAGAATTTGAGAGGATGATTCAAGAACAGGGTTCATCCGAGGTGCCTGTGAAATAAATTGATAAACAGAGCAGATTATAAATCTGAACATCAGTGGAATGATCAATACAATATATAAGTTTGGGAATCATAAGCACTTAAGCTATTATAGGATTTGATCCCTGGGTCAGGAAGATCCCCTGAAGAAGGCAATGACTACTAAATCCAGTATTCTGGCCTGGAGAATTTCATGAACAGAGGAGCCTCTCCAACTACAGTCTATAGAGTCACAAAGAGTCAGACACGACTGAGCAAATTCATTTTGAAGCTATTATAAAATGATGAGTGAGAATGAGACTTCTAAGGAAAACAATGTAACCTGAGGAGATCAATGGGAAGAAGGCAGCATCAGCTTAAGAAGAAAAAGGAAATCAGGAAGGAGACAGAGAAGAAACTGGGAAAGTTGCAGGAAGAAAATTGGTAGGAAGGGATTAGATAGAAGCCAAAGAAGTAGAGAAGATCCAAGAAACTAGCAAAGAGAAATCTTGCTGCACATGAGGTAAGGAAGTGGTGACTGATGTGATTCAGAGGTGATCTTGAAAATTTCAGTTATAATTCCTCACAAGGACTTGCATTCAGGGAGCTGGGACAAATATGCCAACACTGATAGGAAAAAAGCATGTGAGGTAGATGAGGCTAAGAGACATTTTATCAGTGTGAGTTTTTTGCCAGTCCTCATTTGCCAGCCTGCCAATCGATATGGGTCTACAAAATACTGTATCACTTTCGACTCAATTGCATTAAAACTCAACTCAGCCCCTATGTTCAAGGGCTGTTAGACTCAATCAAGAAACTCTTAACAGTTGGTAGACTTCACAAATCAGAAGGAACAAGACAATTTCCACGAAGGACTGTGATTCTTATAGTTGTTTCCTTTCCTCACTTTATAATGGTACCATTAGTTAGAATTCCAGACACTACGTAAAGGGAAACCATTCAGTCAGGTTGACATTTATAAGGTTAACCAAATGGCTGTGAGATACAGCAAATAACAGTAGTACCTGAAACAAGTTGGGGGAAAAAAATTGTAAAATACACCCACATTTCATCCTAAAAAGCCAACAAGGAAGGTTTTTCTCAACAGTGAGACAGATTTGGAGAAAGGTAATTATGCAGGCAATTCAATGCCTACTGAAGTGTGAGTTCTGATACCCCACCCCCCTCCCTGCCACGTGTAAGACATTTGAAAGCAAGAGGGAGCTTAAATCGGTGACAGTTTCAACATATGCTCCCCCTCCTTCCGCTTTGCGGCATGAAAGCCACTGGGCCACACTTTCTCACATTTTGCAAAGGTGAGAGGGTGAGGATATGTTTGACAGAGTCCTACTGAAGGGGATATGGAAGGAGGAGAGTGCTCTACCGCCGAAGATGCTGCCCTCGGCGTCACCTTTCCCTTCCCCGAGTTTCAAATATAAGGGAAAGAAACCGCCACGCGTGCATGATTCATATGGGAACCTCCTGGTCGCCTTATGTGGTTCATAAATTATTCTGAAGATATCTCTAGGGCATAGACCCTTTTTTTTCCCCCCTTTAAATCGCAGCTAGATCTCAAGATCCATAAAACCAAACGGATTCATGGAAAGTGAAGAAACACTGAATAAAACAAAAAGGAATACCCTCAAAATCGGTATGAAATTTACTCTGTGCCATGATATTTTTAAAACAAAAGAATAAAACAACTTTATATGGATCTTCTCTAGTTCTTTGTGTCTGGCAATCAGGAAAACCAAACACAAGAAGTATTAAGTAGACTACACAAACCACTTTATTCTGCAGAGTTCAGGGGTGCACGATGTTCAGTCACTTGAAAATAATACTTTGTACCTCAATAGCACCTTTAGTTCAAGGGTCATGGGGTATTTACAAACATGAAATACTTCTACAAAACTCAGTGACTCTGCCCACACTGTAGACTGGCAATCTTCACAGAGATTTAGCAGCAGCATGCCCCACTGCATTGCAAGTTACTTGTGGAGGCAGAAATAAATCCCAAGACCTTCTGCTGCCTGCTCTCTGCTCAAAACATGATATGACATTTCTGCCCTCACTTTGAATCACTGGTTCTTCAAATATCAGAAGATGTAGCCACAAAGATAAGAAATTTGTGAAAGGAAAATGTTGAAGCTGAAGACAAAAATACCATAACTATTAAACGATGACTAAACTCTTCCCATTCAAAATATGACTCCAGGGTTAGTGTGGCCTCAAATCTAAAATGTGAGATTTTTCCTCTAGTTTATGCAGGAAGCCCATTTTTTATCTCTGTCTTTTTCTTTCACCATGTCTCTCTTACATTTCAATTTTTAAAAAACTTCAAATTAATAATCCCTGGATAGTTTTTTCCAGAAACATAAAAAAGAAACTTCCAGGAAGTAAATGGCACCTAGCATGCCAGAATAAATGTCAGTAAGTCCATGTACCAGGCTGTGTGTCTGCCTTCTTCCCAAAGAATTCTTTAGACCCTCACAACTCATTCCTTACTTAATTTTAATGCTAAAGAGTCTGGCTATGGCTGTCCTGTTTGGAAGCAGATTGGAAGCCACAAATTAGAAGGGAGGGAGATAGATGACTAGTGTTAGGTAAAAAAATATGAGCAAACTTTTTTCTTTTTTTTTGCAAAATACAAGACAATACATGAAGCAAGCTGGCATATTGGAAAGCATAATGGTATGTGTAAACTTGGCCAGGATATGGTGCCCAGTTGTTCGGTCAAATGCCAGTCTACATGCTGCTGTGAACGTGTTTTTTAGGTATGATTAACATCTAAAGCCAGTAGACTTTGAATAAAGCAGATTGCCCTCTACAACCTGAGTGGGCCTGTCCAATTGGTTGAAGGCCATAAGAGAAAACAGTGAGGTCCCCAGAGGAAAAGGGAATTCTACTAGCAGAGAGCCGTCAGACTGAAGCTGAAACATTAGCTCTTCTTTGGGTCTCCTGCCAGTCAGCCTGCTCTGAAGATTTTGGACTTAACAGTCCCCACAATGACATTCTTAAAATAAAACTGTTTCTCTATATATTTATAGTTTCTCTGGGAAATCATAACTAATACAAAGAGGTCCACATGGCAAGGGCCTGAGCATAGCCTAAGTCCAACAACCATTGACAATTCAATGGTCTTAAAAAACATTCACGGTACCATGCAGCTTTCACTACTATTCATACCCACGACTTCTCATGATGACCAACAAAAGCTCTGCGCCTGTCAAAAAATAACTGCCCCTGCCCCGTCCTCTTAGCCCCAGGTAAACTCTACTCTGCTTTCTGTCTCTGTGAATTTGACTACTCTAGATACCTTATGCAAGTCAAATCATATAATATCTGGGTCTAACATATTTCACCTAAGCAGTGCATCGAAATTGTAGTATCAAAATCTTATTCCTTTCAAGGCTGAATAATATTCTATGGATCTGTACAAACGTTGTTTATCCATTCATTTGTTGACGGATGCTTGAGTCATTTTCAGCTTTTTGCTATTATGAATAACACTGCTATGAAATGGGTATACAAATAGTTATTTGGGTCTCTGCTTTCAATCATAGGAGTGGAATTGCTAGATTATATAATAGTTCTATGTTTAACCTTCTGAGAAACTGCCAAACTGTTTTCCACAGAGTTCCCAGACTTTTAAATTTCAGTAAATCAGGAAATAGACACACACACGCATACACACACACACACGAATCAACATAGGGCTGTTTTTAATTTTTCCAAAAGTAAAAACCTTTAAAAAATATCTATAAATAAAACTTTTCTCTCCCATTACAATGTAAAACAAAGAGTTATAATCAAAGAGGTGGGTACATGTATCTCAGAATAAAGAATCACACTTTAAAACTTCTCTTTACTGTTCTTATATATATTTTTTAACTTTTCTATTTTCTATATTTTGGTTTTGTTTTAGATCACTGAAAATTTTGTTAGGGACTGGCAGTGACCTAAGGGGTGACATTTCTAAACCACTCATCTAACTGAACACAACTCATGTTTTAGATCAGTAAGCAAGGACCAGGAGAGACTGGAACTGGGACTATCACTTGTTGCAAGCTAATTTAGTATAGTTGCCTACTCCCTCCCCCAACGCCACAATTTCAACCAAACAGCCAGAGACATAGAATGCAAATAACCACAATAATAATATTAACAATAGGAACTGGATACCCAGTGGCTGCTAAAAGTGATTAAATTAGTTGAGAATTAGCATTGAGAATTGTCCTCTACTTAATCCTCTGAAACCTGGCAGGCATTTGTCTTCAAAAACTATGCCAAACTATGAAATTTCTGTTGAGTCTTCCTCTTGTTTCTTCTGCGTGGTTGGTCCCTTCCATCCACGCTGTCAGCATGACCTCCAGTCACCTGGCCAGAGAGGTGCTGCCGTGACACTCGCTCCCTTTGTCACCAGGCTTGTACCCCTGTCCTCTCCACTCCCAGAGCCCCACTCTGATGAGACGGTGGGTAATCCAGCCCTAGAAATTCACCAGCTCTTTCACGCCTTTTGATTTGTTCTCACAAAGAATCAAAGGTGTTCAACATGTAAAATAACTTATTTCCATGCCTTTCCATAAGATGTATTATTTTCCCAGTTAAAATTACACAGATGTTGCACAGCAGAAAGTAACACAGCATTGTAAATCAACTATACTCTAATGAAATAATTTTTAAAGTAATTCACAGATCATTTAAAAAATTACACAGATATGATTTGAACATTCCTCTGTTCCTTACATTTTAGATTTTAAATGTTATCTTAAGCCATGAACAGAAAATCTTAATAACTGGGAAGTTATAGCTAAAATCTACACGTGCTTACCCCAAACTGTCCCTCAAAATCACCCAGGAAGTTTTCTATATTAAATAATCCAGGACTACACGCCAGACCTCTAAGTGAGAATCTCTGAGGGAGTGGCTGGGGAACTTGAATGTTATAAAAGAACTCCAAGGGATTTTGATATGCCAGAAGATTTGGAAATCTGTAGTCTAACAAAGTGACCCAAAAAAGGTACATACAGAGATCTGCAAGAAATGACAGATGTAATTTACTATTAAATTGCTTCTCTTGGTTGGAAATACGATAAAATATCCCCCTGCAATTCCTAGTGTACACATAAATGGATTAAATTGGTTAATGAATTTATCTGACATGCCACTTTTGCAAAGTTTCCCATTGAGTGATTGATGGCTGAGCAGAACTGAATTCCTGAGGGGAAAACAGTGACTTACACGGGCTTCAGAAAATCAGATCATTGGTTAACTGTTTAAAGTCATTTATTAAAAGACTATGTCAGGTGAGGTACTTTACTGGAGTCCACATTTATGCCCGTGCTAAGTTGTTTCAGTCGTTTTCGACTCTGTGCAATCCTGTGGACTGTAGCCTGCCAGGCTCCTTTGTCCATGGGATTCTCCAGGCAAGAATACTGGAGTAGGTTGCCATTTCCTTCTCCAGGGGATCTTCCCGACCCAGGGATCAAACCTGCATTTCTTATGTCTATCTGCATTGGCTGGCGGGCCCTTTACCACTAGCGCCACCTGAGTGTGTATACACACACACACACACACACACAACCAATAGAGAGGTATTGCTCTCACGAAGGGTGGAATATTGGCAACTGAGGGCATTGCAGAGCCAGTTCAATACCTCATGCAATTTTGGGGAGGCAGCTCTGCATGGGTCTTGCACCTTTTTGCATGTCTTCTGAGCAGAGGTATCAATGGTTTTTGTTCTGGACTATCAAGGATGCTTGTATAGTGAAGACCCTTGGAAGACTGAGAGAAGATCTCCATCTGGGGCACAGGACAGGTTTGTTTCCTGAACAAAATAATAAAGACAATATCTCTCCCTAAGGCAAAAGTTGGGCAGCACTGCAACCCCCCTTTATAATATTAAGGTTTTGTTAAACTCAGGGCTCCTCAGCTGTGACACACCCCCACTGTGTTCAGAGCTTTCCCAGGCTTCACCCCTGTGGGACTGATGGGCAAGGGAACCAGTGCAAAGATGAGGCTCAGGCCACCCGCTGTGCTGAGTGGTAAAGACCTGTGTCTCTAACAGGAGGCTGCATCTTCTGCCAGCATCCATGAAGCTGAGGCAGGCTAACTTTTTAACTTGCAATTAAAGTCTCTGACTCTTCACAGTTCTTGACAGATTCTTGCATATCTAAGTTTTGCTTCATAACTGATAGCGTATTCCTATGCCCTTCCTGCCATTTCTGGTTCCTGTTGCTGGCTTTCAATAAAGTATTCTCATTCTATCTCCATTTTAAAATCAGAATTTTCTATACAACGTGAGAGCAGAAACTTCAAACAAAATGACTGAGCTAGTTTTTTACTGAATACAGGCATGTCCTATGGCAGTGGACTCTGCCTCAGTAACTCTAAGAAAAACCCTAGTGCTGTTCTTTACTGCATAAAAGTGAGATGGTTGGATTTTTTGGCTTTTGTATGACATTTATGGTTTTCTGCTGAAGGTAGAGAGCCAAAGTTGCTTCATATGGGTTATATAGAATTCTCTATCCCCAGATACAGAGTGGTCATTTTAAATATAAAAGCTTTGACCAGTGCTTTACATCAGCAGCAGAACCAGGGTGGCTCTTTAAAGTATAAAGGGTATTAGGTAGCTAAGGGCTCGGTCGAAATATTTCAAGTTTAAAATAGCTCCACATGGGAGTTAAATCATCCTGGCAGCTTTGCTTCACAGAGATGAAATCCACAACCAGGTTTTCCCCCTTATTTTCCACATCATCTCGATGAAAAGCAAAGAAGCAAATATTATTTTCATGCTATAAAAACTGATTGACAAAGCAGTAATCTAGTTGCTATTTTATGTATCATTGGCTAAGCTAAAGTTTCCTTCGATCGCTTGAAACTATTGTTCCAGTAGTTTGAAAGCTACTCATTTTAATGCTAAGGGGGAAAAAGAGATTATATGTAGCTTCCAAATCTTTAGTCTAGAGACCAGATGCAAAACCTGACAGGTGGGAGTTCTACCTGCCATCGAGAAATAAAGATTGTTTTCTCTTCACAAATCTATAGGGCATATTTTTTCTAGAGCTAGAAGTGGAAAATCCATAAAGAATAGATTGGTCAAAAGTTAATTTTGATCCCTTGGGGAATTGTTTAATTAACAGAACAATTCAGCATTCAACCCACTAGTATTTGCAGAGCGTGGTGCACTGGGCCAGCACGGTTAGATGCAGGGTAATCAGTGAAGACTCAGGGCTGCCTGGTACCAAGGTGGTGAAGTTTACTAAAGCAGTTAGCCAGGCAGGTGATGGATATGCGGTGCATGTTCCACAGGAAGAAACAGCGATTTTCAAAAGTTATAAGCTTGGGAATCTAAATAGATGATAATGTTTGTTTTGAAAGTGATGGAAAAATTTGACTTCAGGATTTACTGTATCAAGTGGAAGGCATACATTTAAAGTCTTACATATTTAGCTTATCAAGTTAGAACTGACTATGCATAATGCATAGCCAAAGATTGATTTTGATCCAATCACAATACCAGCGATAGGGCTATTAATAAACACATCTTTTTTTGTGTGTGTGTGTCTGTGTTTTTAAAGACAGGTCATCTTGTGCTAAGTAGAAATGTCAAAGATATTAACTGTATTTTTACTACACACATTCATTAGGTCTAGTGTGGATAAAAATGTATTTTTAACAGACTCTTAGCACGTTTTATACATAGGATTGTATAAACTTGTGTCTGAGACTTGTCAGTAAATCAATCAATCCCACAACTCCAGGAACGTACCATACCAACACGTCAAATTATTGTTATTAAGTATATAAATTAGGATTTCAGTTGGATATAATATATTTATACAGATTATTTTGTGAAGAAAAATAGTCCTAAAATGACTTTTCTCCCATTTTAAAATATTCTGCTTGAACTAGTGAAGAACACCATGGATAGTCCAAGACTTATTGACTTATTCTGTGGGTGATAAATCTCTATTCAGAGATATATAAAGCCTCGATTCAGACAGAATCTCTGACTAAAGCTCATGTCTGGGAATAATAGTGAGGAAGCTAAGACTTGAAAGCTGACTTCCAACCTTCCTTCTCTTTGTCCCTCTCCTTCTTTATGCCCTTGTCAACTCAGGAACTAAAAATTCAAAGACAGGCCCTCCTACAGTACAGTCACACAGCGTGCCCAGGCACCTGGGCAAGCCATCCAGGCACTGCCCTTCATTCCGAACACACCCATCCTCAGCCTCCTTCACCTAACACTGGTTATCCCTATGGAATGTAAACCATGCCTCATGGCTTTGCCCTGGCATAAGACCTTAGGGGGTGAGCCTTCAAAATCTGGCACAGCTCAGTCATTGACTAAACGCTGCCCCAAGGGATATGAACTCCAAGGCACTTCTATCACCATGCTGGTTATGGGAGAATTGTATTCCCCATCCCCCCTGCAAAAAATCATATTCTTATTGAAGCTCTAGCCCCCAATGTGAAGATATTTGGTAAAGGGGCCTTTGCCACAGATTTAGGTTTGGATGAAGCAGTATGGGATCTTTATTACTGGATTAATAAAAAGAGACTAGAGAACTTGCTCTCCCCCACCCCCATCTGGCACCATGTGAGGATACAGAGAGAAAAGACAGGCATCTACAAGCCAGAATGAAAGTTCTCACCAGAAGACAACCATGATAAGCCTTGATCTTGAGCTTCTAGCCTCAAGAACTGTGAGCAAATTAAGTTCCATTGTTTCAGCCAGTCAGGCTAAGGTATTCTGTTATGGCAGCATGAGGTGAGTAAAAGAGTACCACACGCAGCAAAGTAGTACCAGTACCTAAAAACAGCCACCTGGATGGAACTGCAGGGACAGGTCATGAGAAGCAAAACTCATGCAATCCAAGGGGCTGAGGTGGTGGAGGGGGCAGGTGGTGGGTGACAAGAAGAGGTAAAAAGCATCCAAGGTGATCTAGGCAGAACTCTGGTAGAGTCCTCCTCCAAGTGTTAAGAAGCAAGAGGAACTGGATGGGAAGCAAGGATTCTGACTGATTACCCAGATATCTTGTTTACAGTTTGCTTTTCAATGCAGCAGGGAGGCAGCGTAGCCACTACTTTGACGTTAAGAAACACAGTGAAGGGGAGAGCCCACTGTCTAGTGGTAATAGAAATCTAGAATATAAAGTAGTACAATGATTTCATACTTAACGCCAGGTTGTGGCAGACTCTTCATGGCCTGGGCATTAGCCTAAATATCAAGATAATCAAAGCTCAGTCAAGTTAATACTTACTGCAGTCAGGCTGGCTTTATTGAAGGCTGGGAACACGCCTCATGTTTAAAAAGGGATGGAAATAGATAAAATGAGTCTCATCTTTCTATCACAGAGAACATAAAAATGATCTTGTGCTGAATATAGTTTTCCTCTCCAAAATCAATTTATTCAATTTAATCAATATCACTTTCTTCACCCTTTCCTGATATTAGAACTGACCTAAATGAAAGTCATCAACTGGAACCCTTTGTCCTTTTTCCTTTAGCTCTTTTTAGGCATTAGGAGGCACAGGTAGGCAATTTGAGGGCAGGATGAGTATAAGCCAGGCTATTGATCTGATCTGATCTGCCAGGTGTTTATGAGTTAAGGGATGCCCGGTGGTGAAGGGCACCATTCATCCAAGACCACTCTCTCCATAAAGCTATACATTTGGGTTTAGGACTAGGGATGAGAAGGACCTTCTTCCTGATCGGCTTAGAGTATTTCAATCTCCTATTGATTCCTTTAAACTCTGCTGACACCTTTTCAAATTATCTTGAAATATCAAGTGTGTGTGTGTGTGTGTGTGTGTACCAACTGACTAATAAAGACTTTCTATGATCATAACTACAAAGAATCAAAAGAGAAGAATTTCATGGACTAGACTTACTTGTTACCTATCACTAACACATAGTATCTTTATAATAGTCCTGGAGCAGCCAAAATGGAAACAAGATCCCACTTTTAGGAGACTGGCAATTTTCTTGGGCTCCAATATCACTGCAGATGGTGACTGCAGCCAAAAAGTTAAAAGACACTTTTTCCTTGGAAGAAAAGCTATGACCAACATAGACAGCCTATTAAAAAGCAGAGATATTACTTTGCTAACAAACGTCCATCTAGTCAAAGCTATGGTTTTTCTAGTAGTTGTGTCTGGATGTGAGAGTTGGACCATAAAGAAGGCTGAGTGCTGAAAAATTGATGCTTTTTAATTATGGTGTTGGAGAAGACTCTCAACAGTCCATTGGACAGCAAAGAGATCAAACCATTCAATCCTAAAGGAAATCAACCCTGAATATTCATTGGAGAGACTGATGCTGAGGCTGAAGCTCCAATACTTTGGCCAACTGAATCGAAGAGCCAGCTCTTTGGAAAAGACCCTGATGCTGGAAAAGATTGAAGGCAGGAGGAGAAGGGGATGACAGAGGATGAGATGGTTGGATGACATCACTGACTCAATGGACATGAGATTGAGCAAGCTCCAGGAGATGGTGAGGGAAAGGGAGCCCTGATGTGCTGCAGTCCAGGGGGTTGTAAAGTCAGTCACAACCGAGCAACTGAACAACAATATATACATTAAAATCCCTAATGAGTCAAACTACGTACTATTCCAAAATCATTTCCACTAGGAAGTCAATTCTGAGGATTATTGGACAGTGACGGCCATCAGCAAAGTGTGATGATCTCCAAACTTTCCATAACTATTATTTTCATTCACAAAATACTGTGGTTTATCTGATGCTGCCAAGCCTCATGACACTTATGCACTTTTGACATCATTCAAATTCATTGCATCATAAAGCACTTACTAAACTGGAATCGGAATCCAAAGTCAAAAATATTTTTAATATGTAGGATTAAGCAGATTTCTATATATTTTTTATCCCTGTCAGACTTCTCAGAGCCTATGCTACACTATGCTAGGATTTGTGAATTTCCAGAAGGAGCTAAACTGCTATGCATAACTCTCTAAATACACTCGACCACAGAACACTTCATTGTTTTCATAAAATACCTATTAACATCTCTCTTGTAAAATAAGGATAAGGATTTGGCAGAATCCTATTTGAGAAATAGCACACCAGTGAGTAATGACTCTCCGTGGACACATCTCAGCCACCCCAGGGCCATCAGCAATTTGAGGGCAGAGACTGCTTCTCTGCTATCACCCTACACCCTGCTGTTCCTTCTATGTAAAAGAAGTCCCCTTGTGACTCTCCATCACAGTCTCTACTTATTCATTCTTAGCACTTGTCACTTTATTCAATATTAGTTGCATCTATTTCTCTTGCACATGTCCCCCTGCTAGGCTTATGAAAACACCAAGTAGGAAGAGACTTCATTTGTCTTGTACTCTGCTATACAGTGTCTGGCATTCAGTAAACATTCAGAAGAATGAAAGACTCTTGCAGAAGACATGGTCAATATTTTGTCAGTTGGGTACAATTCAACACACATATATATGTCAGCTGACTCACTCAAATCAAGAGACAGCTTGCTAGTCCCAGGATGAAAACGCTCTGCTTAATGTAGGGAAGGCTGCCACCTTGCACAATGACATTGATGAAGTTTGGCTTTTAGGTTTTGACTGTATTTACAAACATAAATGTATTAATTAGGCAATACAACCATGATATGACATATGATCTTTTTAGAGAAAGCAGAGTAATGAGTACTTCTATAAGCTAAATGTAATCACTGTTACTGTTTCCTCTATAAGCTGAATCATTATAGGTTGTGCATGCATGCTTCACATATATTGGTGACAGGACTGATGAAAAGGTGCCACATTCAAAGATATGAGGATCACAAACAGAGAAAAAGCATATATTAATAGTAATTTTTCTTCTTAGTAGGCCTCTACTGGATAATTTGGGGCTTCCTATGGAGGTCAGTGGTAAAGAATCTGCCCACCAATGCAGGAGATGTGAGTTTGATCCATGAAGAAAGAAATGGTAGCTCATTCCAATATCCTTGCTTGGGAAATTCCATGGACAGAGAGGAGCTCCATGGCAGGCTCCAGTCCATGAGGTCGTAAAAGACTCAGACATGACTTAGCGACTAAACAATAGCAACTGAATAATTCTTTGTAAAGACATTCATAGTAACAATTGATCTATTTTTGATGATGTAGCAGAAATAAGGGATATTAGGTATATCACATATCACATATACGTACTTACACTGCAATATTTCACAGAAAATGGCAGTCCTGGGGGCAAGAAGGTACTGATTCAACTGAGCAATAGAGTGGGTCTCCTTTGTTAACTATCAATACCCACCACCTAACAAATCCATACATGCTAGAAAATGTGGATTTAAAATGTGGCCCCTTACTAAACCAATTACTTTAATCAAGGTTCTGATTTGGTGCACTCAAAACAGAAGCTTGGCCAGTGCAATTTCCATTCAGAAAGAAATGTATGTCAGTGTTAATGTGACACTTATCTGTAAAGACAGACTTACAATTGGACTTATAATGACACCATAAAATATATTCTGCCCAAAAGGACATCAATATATGAATGAAGCTTCTGAGGGTTTTTTTTTTTTTTTAATTCTATTGAATTATGATGCATTTTTCTCCTTTGCCTCAGTTTATTGACTCTTAAAAATGGGTTATTTAATGTTTAATTCTTTACAAATATAGTTAACATCAGGAAACTATATTTGTAAACCCTAAAGATGTTGCTTCTATGTAAGTATTTCAGTGAAAATTATCAATGTTACTATGTCAAACATTTCATGTAGATATTGAAACTCTAAAAGATCAAATATCTCCACTGACCAAGTTAGTACTTTAATTTTACTGGTTGAATGGTAAGTCTCAGAACTTCTCTTTGACAGCAGTAGGCACACTCTGAAGAGTAGTGAGTCACTTCTCGTGGAATGCCAGCCAAACCAAGGGGGCAACCTAGGAGCTCAGGACATCGATTATGGGCAATTGCTCTGGAGTATGGGCTTGGCCTTCTTTTCGGTCTCATCAATGTCACTGGGGACAGTCCTTGAACACCTTAATGCTGCATGTCCATTTAAAACTGGAGGATCATTGTTAGCTAGGATTCCTGGTAGGTCTCCCCCATAGTCAATAGGTTTTCAGAAAGGTAAGACCCAGAAAGTGGTTCTGAGGAATGGAGTACCTCATGCTGTTGACCACAGAAGGAATTAACCATTATAGGAGAAGGAGAATGTACAAAAGAGGAATGCAATAGTTTATCTCCTGGTGACTTCCACTTCTTTGACTTGCATCACATTGTCAAGTCTATGGTTTTTCCAGTAGTCATGTATGGATGTGAGAGTGGGGCTATGAAGAAAGCTGAGCACAGAAGAATTGATGTTTTTGGACTGTGGTGTTGGAGAAGACTCTTGAGAACCCCTTGGACTTCAAGGAGATCCAACCAGTCCATCCTAAAGGAAATCCTGGGTGTTCATTGGAAGGACTGATAGAAGTACTATTAGAAAGGTGCAACTTAGGAAAAATAAGATTCATTATTAATTTTCAAAAATGATATAACTAAAATATAACTGGATACCTTATAAACTAAGTTACAGATGAGTAAGCCCTTGGAAAATGTTTGTGTGATAAAGAAACTTTTTCATATCTTAATCAATGGCTCAATAGCCCATGTGAGTTTCACCTTGGCTGATGCAGATTTTATAAATTCTGTTGAAATGAGAAATTCTGTATGTCAGATGCTATCATGTGTCCCCATCCATTTAAAATCCAATTTAGTAAGACTGTCGTCCATATGTATAGTTACAATTCAAATTACCTGTACAGGGTTATATATTCCTAATAAATTTTGACATCTAAAAATGGATTTCTTGATTACTTTAAGACATTTCAAAATAAAATTTTGTAGCCTGCTTCCTTTTCATATCGCTGAAACAAATGTGAATTATTTTACACACAGAGAAAAAAGTGGGTCAAGTAGCAATAGGCATCTCTGATACTTAGATAAGGATTCCAGATGCCCTGATTTTTTGACAGACTGCACTTTGTATAGGGTTTAGTTATTCTTGACCCCAGATATTTTCTTTACAGCCCCTTACAAGCAATGGATTTTAAAAAACATTGTCCCAAGTGGAGATTCTCTTCCAAGAGCAATATTTCAAAGATCTCTGTATAGCTTTGCAAATGGCCATATTAATTGTTTAGCTTATAAGGAAAACAGAAATTCACAAGCCACTGAAATCATGTCACTATTTTTCTAAAACTAAATATGATCCAAATCCTTATAGAAACCAATATTAGTTTACTGCTTCACTGAAAATAAAATGCAGTACAATCATCTGCTGGAATCAATACATTTTGAGAAATTATGACTAATTTTTTAAAGAACTTGTTCTATTGCATTCCTTGTTTTAAAGCCTTGTAGTAATATAAATACTAAATAAAGACATGACAGTCATTACATTTACGATTAAGAGCTACAATTTCACAATCCTTTACCAAGCTACTATTTGTTATTTATGTACGCCCTGAAAACTTACAATGACTCTTAGTAGCCACTCCAGAGTGACAACTCATCCCTATCTAAATTTGGATATTCATGGAATAGATTTTATTTTACTTTCCAAAACTAGGGGGTTCCACTTTTCTGTAAAGAAAAAGAGTCCCTTAAATTTAGTTAAAATTTGTGGTTTCACTAGAAATTTCCAAAGAACTAAAGAAAACCAAGGTGCCAACACTTGGTGTTGATACAGGGTTATACCTGCTCAGCACTGAGAGAGAGCCATAGGGAAAACATGGCAGAAATAGTGCCATACATCGAAATGCTAATGCTGCCTTCCTCTCCACAACCTCCCAACACACAGAGGTTTATTCTCGCTTTCCATTGTATCATCTTTACTCATTTATGCTGCAGTAAATGCACTCTCTATCCCTTTGTCCTTTTATGCCTGTCAATTGTTTTTAAGCACCCCATAAACTTTCTTTAGGGCTTCCCAGGTGGTGCTAGTGGTAAAGAACACGTGAGTCAAGGCAGGAAATATAAGATATGTGGGTTCAGTCTCTGGGCTGGGAAGATCCCCTGAAGGATGACATGGCAACGCACTCTAGTATTCTTGCCTGGAGAATCCCACGGACATAGGACCCTGGTGGCCTACAGTCCTTGGTGGCTCAGATAGTAAAGAAGCTGCCTGCAATGCAGGAGACCTTGGTTTGATCCCTGGGTCAGGAAGATCCCCTGGAGAACAGAAAGGCTACCTACTCCAGTATTCTTGCCTGGAGAATAGCATGGACAGAGGATGCTGGCAGGCTACAGCCCATTGGGTCGCAACTGAGGGACTAACACTTTCACTTTTCAAACATTTTTTGGCTCTAAGAAAAGCATTCAAGATGAAAGAACTTACTGAACATGATCAGAAGGATTCTTGCTATTCAGAAATTTGGACTGTGAAGCAAAGGGATACTCAGCTGTGCTTTTAGCAATAATAATAACTAAGCATAGAGCTTCTTATAGGTCCATTGTGCTAAATTCTCTTTGAAACCTCCCAACCATATAAAAGATATTCATTCATTCAAATAAAGTCAAAGTACTCCTAACTTAGCAGGATCATGCTAGATGCAGGGGATACTATGATCACAAAAAATACATGCCCACTGCCTTTATAGAGCTCATAGAGCAAAACAATTTCTCACAAGAGGCAGCAGAGTTGTGATTTAACCTTACATCTTCTCTATTACTAGGATGCATGGACTTAACTATGCATCCCATTACAATATGTACAAAGCCTTTTTAGCTAAATAATTGATTAGATGTTGATGCTTCAAGCCAAAGACTCTCATTTGTTCGAAGCCCTCCATTGGGCAGGTATGAATCTGCTCTTCCTGGTAACCTTGGGGAAAGCATTTATTCTTACAGAAACCCAATTTCCAAGTTCTAAAATGACATAGTATGATTAGGTGTTCTTCAAGTCCCTTCCAGCTGCAGATTTTTAGATTTCTTGATGGAAATTGGTTCTACATAGCAGATGGACCCAGCAAGATTTTTAGCTTAAACAACCTATGAAATATGGCCTGTCCATTTACAGCTAAGGATATGGATGAAGCAGAGTAATTTACAGGATAATGGGATCAGTGAAAAAAAAGGAACTCATTCTGTGACACGATTTTTTCTCTAACACAATTCTTCCCTTAATACTAGGCTTGCAGTTTGATGACCATTGCCTGCTACCGTCTCAAAATGCCCTGATATTTTAAAGGTAGGGAAAGAGGGAAGGAGAATTAGGAAAGAAAGTGGTAGAGGATGTGATGAAAATAAAGGTGGGCCAAGGAACCCATTTATTGACCTGTAAAAGAAACAGAAGAATGGATAAAGGGAAAAGTAGGAACTGAAGAAAGTGTCACCGACATAAGAAGTCTTCTTCCTTAATCCTTTACACTTTTGTAGGATTTCTGGGCAGAAGAGCATGTGGAAGGTTACTGAGTGTTATGGAAAATAGACTGAATTCAGATAGACCTAGGTTCAGGACCAAGCTATTTGACCTTGTAGTTGTGTTTTACCAGAGCCTCCATTTCTTATCTAGAAAATGGGAATGATAATACATATTTGAAGCTTCAATATTCAATATTTTAAAAGATAGTGACACTCAGAGGCATTCAAAGATTAGGTTCCTAGCTGAGTTTAGCTTAGAAAAATGAATTTGTGAGAGTAAATCTTGTTCTTCCAATCCCTACCTAATTAGGGGATAGAGTCAATCCACTGGAAAAAAACAATTTCTTTCCCAGTCCACACAGCCCCACTTCTTCCTTTCTGTTTCCTCTCATATAGAAAATCTGCCGCCACTGCAGAAGACCCAGAATGCTAAAGGCACTGATCTAAACTTTGTACTGATACAGATTGTCTAAATAATGCACTATTATTGCTGTCTCTGGAGAAGGCAATGGCACCCCACTCCAGTACTCTTGCCTGGGAAATCCCATGGACGGAGGAGCCTGATAGGCTACAGTCCATGGGGTCGCTAAGAGTCGGACATGACTGAGCGACTTCACTTTCACTCTTCACTTTCATGCACTGGAGAAGGAAATGGCAACCCACTCCAGTATTCTTGCCCGGAGAATCCCAGGGACAGGAGCCTGGTGGGCTGCCGTCTATGGGGTCTCACAGAGTCGGACACGACTGACGTGACTTAGCAGCAGCATTGCTGTCTCACATATCTGCCTTTCTGTCTCTTGCATCTGTTTTTTTTTTCTTCATGAAGACTGGAAAAAAGACACATAGGGCAAAATAATAATAATAATAATCCAGCTGACTATGTGTTGGCACTGCCATTTTTGGGGAGATGTTTTAGGACATTACTAGAGGTCAAGTGCTTTAATCAAATATCTTTATAAACTTGTTTATATCCATGAAGGCCAAGCCTTCTCTTACATAATAATTCAGTTATTCAAATAATAACTTCTTATGACACAGTACTTAGAAATCTCAGCCAAACATAATCAACCATAGGATAGAATAGACTCATGGATATATTCCAAAGACTAACCTCTGACAAAAATATTTTTCTGCATCTAAATTTATTACTGTAGCTTCTCTGGGCTTCCCTGTTGGCTTAATGGTAAAGAATCCACCTGCCAATGCAGGAGACACAAGTTCGATTGGAAAGATTCCCTGGAGAAGGAAATGACAACCCACTGCATTATTCTTGCCTGGGAAATCTCATGGACAGAGGAGCCTAGCAGGCTACAGTCCATGGGATCACAAAGAGTCGAACATGAATGTGTAAGACTAAGCAACAACAACTCTGCACCACAGCCCTGTCCCCTCCAACAAACAAACAGGTGAGCCACTAGAAATATATACCATTCCAACCTCCAAACTGAAACATACTTACATCTTCCTTTTCTTCCTTACCATGAAATAAATATGTCTTGATATAATGTGGATCCTTCCACCCATGATCTACGTATCATAACCTTTTGTTGTCTTAGGCCCGTGGCTTGGCCATTATAGCTTCTCTTTCCAATAAAGTCAACATCTTCCCCTACACTGACTCAATCCTGTCAGTCTCGAAACATTCACGGCCTTCTTCCATCTTAAAAAAATCTCTGCCCATTCTCCCATCCAGCTACCTTCAGATACTGCTTTATGTCTTTTCTTTCCTTGGATTGTAGATGGTTGTCTTCTTCCTGTGTCTTCACATGGTCTCCCCTCTTTGCATGTCTATATTTTAATGTTTTTTTTTTCATAAGGACACTAAAAAAGTAGGACTAGAGTCCATTCTGAATGACTTCCTAACACCTTAATAATCTTTCAAGGACTCCTGTCTCCAAATACACTCAGTTCTGAGGTCCTGGGCATCAGGACTTCACTGTATGCATTTTGCTGCTGCTGCTGCTCAGTCACTTCAATCGTAGCTCACCAGGCGCCTCTGTCCATGGGATTCTCCAGGCAAGAAGACTGGAGTGGGTTGTCACGCCCTTTTCCAGCGGACCTTCCCGACCCAGGGATCAAATTCATGGCTTCTGCACTGCAGGCGGACTCTACTGCTGAACCACCCGAGAAGCCCTGTATGCACTTTAAGGGCACACAATTCGGCCTATAAGAACACTGTGTTTTTATATTTGAGGAATCTCCTACATTGTGAATCTTTTCCTAGAACCATTGAAGCCACATTCCGAGATTTCCTTGCATCTAGCTTAAGTTCACAACACAGTGACACACAGAATGAGGGGTCTGAGCATTGCACTCTGGGAAAAAACAAGGCAAACCCATCTTTTTTCCAGGGGCAGCAGTACCAAGATTTTAGCTGTATACCGGGGGCCCAGCCATGACATCAGTGCTTTCTAGCCTTGAAAGGGTCTATGGTACAATTTCAGGCATTGTTTCTGGAGAGGAAGCCTCAGAGAATCTGTGAGTTACCAGATATCTTTTTTAAAATTTTCACCTAAATTAAGAATATTTCTATTGTTTGCAATTAAGAATCCAATTTTTGTTACCCTGAATTCCAGAGTGACTTATATAAGCCTTAACCTGGTTGAGGTGTTATGACAAAAGAGATTGATCAGAACCTATCAATTACCAATGTTAACTTTTCAAAATTACCTTTATTCCTGCTTTCAGTAATTAAAAAAAAAAAGTCAGCTTTATCAAGTGAGTCTTTCACCTAGTTTTTCTGACTCATTCTCATTCACTGTTAATAAATCTAGCATATTATTACCAGGTGGATTTGTTTAAAATCTTTGACAAAGGAGGCAAGGATATACAATGGAAAAAAGACAACCTCTTTAACAAGTGGTGCTGGGAAAACTGGTCAACCACTTGTAAAAGAATGAAACTAGAACACTTTCTAACACCATACACAAAAATAAACTCAAAATGGATTAAAGATCTAAATGTAAGACCAGAAACTATAAAACTCCTAGAGGAGAACATATGCAAAACACTCTCCGACATAAATCACAGCAAGATCCTCTATGACCCACCTCCCAGAATATTGGAAATAAAAGCAAAACTAAACAAATGGGACCTAATGAAACTTAAAAGCTTTTGCACTACAAAGGAAACTATAAGTAAGGTGAAAAGACAGCCCTCAGATTGGGAGAAAATAATAGCAAATGAAGAAACAGACAAAGGATTAATCTCAAAAATATACAAGCAACTCCTGCAGCTCAATTCCAGAAAAATAAATGACCCAATCAAAAAATGGGCCAAAGAACTAAACAGACATTTCTCCAAAGAAGACATACAGATGGCTAACAAACACATGAAAAGGTGCTCAACATCACTCATTATCAGAGAAATGCAAATCAAAACCACAATGAGGTACCATTACACACCAGTCAGGATGGCTGCTATCCAAAAGTCTACAAGCAATAAATGCTGGAGAGGGTGTGGAGAAAAGGGAACGCTCTTACACTGTTGGTGGGAATGCAAACTAGTACAGCCACTATGGAAAACAGTGTGGAGATTTCTTAAAAAACTGTAAATAGAACTGCCATATGACCCAGCAATCCCACTTCTGGGCATACACACTGAGGAAACCAGATCCGAAAGAGACACGTGCACCCCAATGTTCATCGCAGCACTGTTTATAATAGCCAGGACATGGAAGCAACCTAGATGCCCATCAGCAGATGAATGGATAAGGAAGCTGTGGTACATATACACCATGGAATATTACTCAGCCGTTAATTCATTTGAATCAGTCCTAATGAGATGGATGAAACTGGAGCCCATCATACAGAGTGAAGTAAGCCAGAAAGATAAAGAACATTACAGCATACTAACACATATATATGGAATTTAGAAAGATGGTAATGATAACCCTATATGCAAAACAGAAAAAGAGACACAGAAATACAGAACAGACTTTTGAACTCTGTGGGAGAAGGTGAGGGTGGGATGTTTCGAAAGAACAGCATGTATACTATCTATGGTGAAACAGATCACCAGCCCAGGTGGGATGCATGAGACAAGTGCTCGGGCCTGGTGCACTGGGAAGACCCAGAGGAATCGGGTGGAGAGGGAGGTGGGAGGGGGGATCTGGATGGGGAATACGTGTAACTCTATGGCTGATTCATATCAATGTATGACAAAACCCACTGAAATGTTGTGAAGTAATTAGCCTCCAACTAATAAAAAAAAATAATAAATAAAAATAAAATAAAATACATTCTTTGTAACCAACCTACTATCCACCCCAAAACTTTCAAAATCTATCCTCTGCTTACAGGATAACATTCAAATGCCTCCTGTGTGTCATTGAAGTCTTCCAAAACAACTTGATGTGTTCCTTCTTTCATTATAAATCTTCTCCTACTTCTAGGAAAACAAAGTGGAAAAAGTCAAAATTCACTATGCACATGGCATTTTGAAAAAATCTTAATAAACATTGTTTCCAACCACACACACAACTCTGTGAGCTTATTAACCCCACTTGCACACGTGAGAAATCTGAAACTAAAAGAAGTTAATTAAGTGCCCTAAGGTGACACAAATAATGAATAACAGTACTGGGTTTTCATATCAAGTCTCCTTAGCCTGCTCTCCCCGTGATTCTCTCCACTGCTTCCCATGCATTTTCCAGCCTCTCAGCTTGTTCTTATGTTGTGCTGTGGCCTGGAGTATTCACCCAATCTCTCCTTTGTCTACCCAGACCTTACTAATTCAGAGGCCAGCCCAAACCTCCAGTCTCAGTGAAGTGTCTTTGATGTCTCCAGTTGATTTTTCTCCTCAGAACCAGTGTAGTATTCATTATCTATACCCCTCTCTTTGATGTTTTAACACATTATCTCATACTAACCACTTTATATGCATTTGCTTTTCATCCTGTTTGTGAAAATCTAAACTTTTAGGTATGAGATCATCATACTCTGCACATCCTTAAGTATTCTGCATGATTTTATGTACAGAAAAGTGTTACTACACAAATTGAATAGCCTGCATTCTCGAGACATGGAAAAGGATATTAAAATTATGTTTTACATTAATGTTGATCTTCATGTGAGCATAGGTCCCAGTTGCTTGAGTGACTAAGCATTTCCTTGATATTAATTTCTTTAGAAAAGAGAAACAAATATCATACATTTTTAGTCACTTATTTTTAACTTGTAGGGGCAATTATATTCTCAAAAGTATTTTCAGTAATTCCTATCAAATAGATACCAACTCTAATTTCACAAGAAAGCTGGATGATTTTGGTTTGACTGAAAAAAGCAGCCTGTGATCAAGTGGTGGAAGGTAATGTACCACAGTTTACAGCAAATCACTTAAATTTTTTGGAAAGCAAATCTCACTGCCTTTGCATTCATAACCCACTGAAAGCGAAAGACTTGTACAAAAATTTGAGGCAGATTTTCCAAGAGGCTTTTAAGGCCAAACAAAAGTATAGGCTCACTAGAAATATTTTGTTTGTTTGTTTCATGCTAATTTATAGAATACAACCATACGGAACAAGGCAGTCAAGTTCTGTAACTAGACAGTACACATCAGAAGACATCAGAAATAAGATGTACAGAGATGTGCTAGTGCATGACCACATCAAATTTGCTTTTTCAAATTTAAATGACCATATTAAATGGTTCAATTACCCTCCTCATTTGTGTAGAATTCCAGGCTCCATTTTATCCTTTGTGTGTGAATAAATTACAAAATATGACTGTGGTAACTATAATTGCTTTTATCCTCAGTAATCTCAGTATTCTTCCCATCACTTAAATAAAATTCTAAATTTGAGGTTTGTAAATATCAGCAAGTATTAAAAATTATTTTCCACCTTCATACAAGGCTGTTGAAACTAAATATCTCAATTGCACCAAAATCCAATGTTTACTTTAACTTTACATCAGAGAGTCCCTTAAAAAGGAGTCAATAATATTCACTCTGACTGCCCTGTAATTACAGAATCGTTGCCTAGAAATGGAGGCTTGGAAATTTCAAAAGATCTTTTCCTTATTTACAGCATAGCCCCTATCCATTTTTTGTTGTTGTTGTTGTTGTTGTTGTTGTTTTTTGTTTAGCCACAAACCAATCTTATTTAAATCCGGACTGTCCAACAGAATTATTCCATCAGCCGTTCATGATCTGAATTCTAGTGTGTGAGATCAATTTAAATATGGTACACATAAAAAGTCATGAGACACTTCTGTTTCATAATAAATAAGGCAGTGGCCAACTATTACTCATTGGTAGCTTTTTTGAGATAAGCTATCAAGTCCTCCCTCTCTCCCTTCTTCTTAATGCCAGCAATGATCATCTTTGTTCCAGGGATGTACTTCTTGGGATTCTCCAAGTACTCCATCAGCGTCTCCTCTCCCCAGGTGATACCTTTGTTCTTGTTGGCATCTGTGTAAGAGAATCCAGCAGCCTGACCCGTCTTTCGTCCAAACAGACCATGGAGGTTTGGCCCAGTCTGGTGCTTGCCTCCCTTTTCCACAGTATGGCACTGGGCACACTTCTGAACAAAAATCTTCTTGCCCTTCTCAACATCACCCATTTTTAAATCGTTCTTTCTCTGTGTGCGACCGAGAAGTTCCCGCTCGCAAGCCGAACGCCCCGCTTTCTAAGCCGCCCCTATCCATTTAAATATTTGTCTGGTATCTTTCTGCGTCTAATTGATGTGAGTAGATTGTCTATGAGAGTCAAGTCATACATTCTGGAGAGGCTTTGTAAATAATCTGGTCCACAACTAACCATAGCAGGATAGGACATAAAGATGAAAAGCTGAAAAGGCTAAATTAATTATGCCGTAATTAGGTTATACTACCATATAGAATTTAGCCATTATTAGAAGCCTAGGAGTTTCAGGAGAAATCATATAGTAATCTAAGTAAGTACTCTAAGAATAATGACCATTCAAGTTATACTTTATTGCTTATGTTCTATCACAGGACCAGACTAATATAAATTGGTAAAGCTATAAATATGTACAGATGACAGAGTTAAGTAGGAAATGCTCCTCAAAGGACCCTAGCATATTCTTCATCATTCTTTCCTTCAAGTTGGACATGCAAAATCCAGGGTCCAAACACAAGGAGCCAAAGAAGAGAACGGATGAGCGAGATAAGGTTTGACGACACACATAAGATATGTCGGGCTTCCTTGGTGGCTCACATGGCAAACAGCCTGCCTGCAATGCGGGAGCCCGGGTTTGATCTTGAGTCTGGAAGGTCTCCTAGAGAAGAGCAGGGCAACTCACTTCAGTATCCTTGCCAGGAGAATTCCATGGACCGAGGAACCTGGCAGGCTATAGTCCATGGGGTCACAAAGAGCTGGACACAGACTGAACAACTAACACACACACACACACACACACACACACACACACAAATGTCTAAGTCCTCCCTCACCTAGTGTATCTTATAAGGTTACATGCAATAATTTCACATATTAGAGAGATTGAGTATTATAGCTATTCATTTTGCAACAAAAATCACCTGAGGGCCCCTCTGTGCCAAACAATGTTCTAGGCACTGAGAATTCAGTGCTGTGGCCATAAACAGCTAATGAGAGGTTACAGCCCAGCAGAGAAAGCATTCAATAAGCAAATTGTTTCACAGATTGCCAACTGATAATGCTTGAGCTCAGTGGCTGCAAAAGGTAAGTAGAAAGTTTTACAGAGCCATACACCAGGAGTCAGAAAAATTTTCCGAAGTAATAATTATATTGCTTTATTAAATGCCACTAGTAAGTATTAATGGGCTTCCCTGGTGTCTCAGACAGTAAAGAATCCTCTTGCAATGCGGGAGACATGGGTTCGATCCCTGGGTCGGGAAGATCCTCTGAAGGAGGGCATGACAATCCACTCTAGTATTCTTGCCTGGAGAATCCCTGTGGACAGAGGAGCCTGGTGGGCTACAGTCCATGGGGTCACAAAGAGTCGGACACGACTGAGCGACTAAGCACAGTAAGTATTAACATTTAAGATGAGGTCCGACAAATAATTAACAAATAAATAACAAAAAATTTAGCTTGTTAAGGTATATATATGTATGTATTTGAGGTCATTTTATTGTTTTGTTTGATTTTAAACATGAGAGAGCCTCAAGTTTACCTAAAAGCTCTTTGGAAGGACCTATTAAGCAATAAGAGATTAAAGATAAGAGAAAGAGAAGGGCTAAAGATGGTATAAGTTTTCTGTGAAGTTTGGAGGGAAGAGGAGGGACTGACCTAGCTTGGAGAAGACGCAGTTCCTCTTAGAGTTTGCGCACAATAATTTAGAATTTGAATTTACCTATTGCAGTTTATTCATATATTGATTATTCATGCTTGATATGATTTTAAATGATGTTAAGGCTTTGGGTTTCACACATGAGAACCATATGTATGTGAAAGTGAAAGTGAAAGTGAAAGTCACTCAGTCATGTCCGACTCTTTGCAACCCCAAGGCCTATTCAGCCCATGGAATTATCCAGGCCAGAATACTGGAGTGGGTAGCCTTTCCCTTCTCCAGGGGATCTTCCCAACCCAGGGATCAAACCCAGGTCTCCCGCATTGCAGGCAAATTCGTTACCAGCTGAGCCACAAGAGAAGGCCAAGAATACTGGAGTGGATAGCCTATCCCTTCTCCAGGGGATAGCCTATCCCTTCTCCAGGGGATCTTCCCGACCCAGGAATTGAACTGGGGTCTCCTGCATTGCAGACGGATTCTTTACCAACTGAGCTATCAGGGAAACCCCTACGTATATGAAGCCATCAACAAACATCTCTGGATATCTGTTCTGTTGCAAAGTCTTGAATACACTCTTCTTGATACTATTCTTTCACATCAGACCCATTTTCAAAGTTTATAAAATTATTCCTTATGTGTAGTAAGTATTCCACTCAGTCGTTTCTGCTAATATGTACAAACTTTAGCCCTGACTGTGGCCCTCTATCATTTTTCTTTGCTAATCTCCACATATTAAGATTATTTTATGTTTCAGTTGTTTTTGGTATATGATTGATATATTATAAATTTCACACATTTAATGTATATGCCTTAATGAGTTGGACATAAGCATATACCCATGATATTATTAACATCATTACAACCAAGGGCTTAAAACATGTCTATCACCTCCAAAAATTTACTTCTGCTCTTTTGGAGGAATTCTTGTTTTATTTAGTTTTTTATTTCCTTTTTTCTTTCTTAAAGAACATTTAACATTAAATCTATCCTGTTAACATATTTTAAACTGCACAATACCATACCCAGTTTTTTAGGAGAGTCCATGCAGTATTTTGGAGTTCTTTTTGTTGATGTTTCAACGGCTAGCTTTCATTCATATTACATATGTAGCTATTGCAACTAAGATAGGTCAAAACTTCTTTGCTTTATACCACTCCAATAAAGCATCTTTTTAGTGCACAGCCTAAGACCTGCTTTATTAACAAAGCCCAAATACTGCAATTCACATTGGCGTCTCTTCTTGTGAATTCATCTTTACATTCTGTTCAGAAAATTTTAAATTTTTACTGTGAATTGTCTTACATGGCTCACTAATTCTCCACGCATGTAAATGTCAACTCTAAAATAATTTAGTTTGTTCTTCCTTTTTTAAAAATGGCTTTGGTTTCTCCCATAATGTCTAGTACAATTTGGGGCACAAAATAGATGCTACATAGATATATTTTGTTTTGACTTCATGACATTCCTCTAATGCTGATGGACTGGTCAAAATCCTCGATGTTATTGCTCCTATCTAGATATCAAATGAGATTTATAAGTGAAGTTAATAAAAGCTCTCAAGGAAATAAGGGCAAATTTTGTTGGAGAGCCAAGTTTCTGAGTTTCACAATCATATTGAGGTTGACCATCACTGAGAAGGTCTTTAGGTTGTCTGCGTGTGATTTGAAGTCACATTTAGTACCACTCTGGATGCGTCCCCTGCAAGCATATACTGGATTTATAGATTTGTTTTCATCTTTTATCAGAGCATTGTTTTATGTCATACTGCTGAAATGGCAGAATGGTAATGGTTTTCTCCTCTGTATAGTTAATGGAAATTTTTTACTGCTTTTAGATTCCTTCATAACTACATTTTCTCCAGGCCTAAGTCCATTTGACTGTCCCCAGTCTGAAAAATGATCTGTAATCTCTTGTAAGTCTGTGTGGGAGCATTTCTAGATGACTGACTCAGGATCTTTTCAATGATACCAATAGCATATTGAGTCGTAAGAGGTTTGCTAAGGCTTTGAAGTGGAGCAGAACAAGAGTTGTTCTTGTTCATTGTTGCATTCTTATCTAAGCTAAGGAATATGTATATAATCAATCTAAACTTACTGCACAGTTTATTTCACTTGATTTTAATAAAAAATGGATCAGTAGAAAACAATAAAAGCTAATATGGCCTGCTACAAATTCAGAAAATTTCCTCAGAAACTCGGTGATATTCTTGAGAAAACCAAAGCTACTTCTCAATAATACTTTCAGGTGAACTGTTTTTATGAAGCTGATTTAACCACGTCATTATCATTAAGAGACGTATATTGAGAACCCATAACATTAGATTATACTCAAAATTTTGAAATAGTTCTTGTTCTCATAGTAATTACAGTCTACTTGTAGAATAAAGTCCTTGAAACCTTATTTCTCATTAGTATTTCTTTTAAAGAAAACATTATCCAAATGAGAAAAAGGCTTAATGTGGAGACTGTACAGCTAATAGCATCATCTACTAGAATCTTTGATTAACAGAGCAATGAATCTACACAGAGCACAATTTGAGTCTCTGCCTTTCTTTCCAAAATTGATAGCGAATGCCCCTTAGTATTTACCCAAAGGAAAAAAAAAAAGTTTAAAACTCATGTTCACATGAAAACCTACACACAGATTTTTATAGCAGCTTTATCCACAATTTCTAAAATTTACAGCAAGCAAGATGTCCTTCAGTAAGAAATGGATAAATAAACCATGGTGCATCCATACAATGAAATATTATTTAATGCTGTAAAGAAGCAAACTATCAACTCATGAAAATACATAGAGAAAATCTGAATGTAAGTTTAAAAAAAAGCCAGTCTGAATGAGTACATACTATATAAATCCAGCTACGTGACATTGTGGAAAAGACAAAAAGACCATAGAGAGTCAAAAGATCCAGTTTCCAGGAATGAAGGAGAGAAGGTGGAGCACAGATAAGTTTTAGGGCAGTAAAAATACTCTGTATGATGCCAGAATGGTGGATGTATGTCGCCATACAATTGTCCAAATCCACAGAATGTACAACACTGAGAATGAACTCTAAGGTAAACTGTGGACTTTGGGTAATTATGATGTGTCAATATAGGTTTATTAATTGTAACAAGTGCATCAGTGCATCATTATAGTTGGGAATCTTAATAATGGGGGAGGCTATGTATATGTAAGTGTAGGGTGTATATAAGAAATCTCTGTACCTTCCTCTCAATTTTGCTGTGAACTTAAAACTATTAGAACAATTTTTAATTTAATTTAAAACAAAAATAAAAGTGATTCTGAAATGTTAAACCTTTTCTTTTCATTGTACATGAAAACAAGCTTTCACAGGCATGGCATCAAGCTCTACTTGGCCTTCTTAAAAGTCTCAGCAAGAAAGTTTTATGTCATTCTTCCACGGTCCCTCAAAAAAAAGTAAATACAAAAAAAAAAAAAAAAAGAAACAACAGTAGTAATCTTCAGAAAGATCAACATATCATTTTCAAAGAGATTTTATTGAAGTTCTGAACACCAAAAACAAAACAAGATACTCTTTATAAGGTGAGTTCTACTGTTGTATCAAAACTTAAATTCAGTTTTTTCTTACAAAGCATGAAGACAACATAAAATCAATTTCTAAGCCAATTATGAGATAAAATTATTAAAATCAACAATAGGACTCTAGACTCAATATTCTTTGATGCTCTTGAAGTTCATGTCACGCCAACAGCAGAAAATTCAGTCAAGAAAAATAGTACTCGTTCTTAGCTAACAAAAGAACTATTCTAGCAAATATAACTAGAACAACATGTCCTATCCTAGTCAGCAGCAAACAAGTGCTTACTAAGAATGATTATGCTTTTGTTATTTGCAAGTAACTGTTCTATGATAATACCAGCACTTCAAAGAAAGATTTGTTTACCAAAGTCTATACAGATGAAAACAATGGTATTCCAGAATATCTTCTCAAACAACTACCCAATAAGGGTCTTCTGCTTAAAGGAAAACAGAACAATTTCTATGTGGCATTTGGGTTTCCTCAATTAGGAATGACCAACAGCATCTCCAAAAACATTTTTTAGTCAGGTTTTTTTTACAATGGTAGAATTGTCTACACCTGTATATGCATATTGCTATTGATGTTTGGTCTGTGGTATGAACGGGAACGTTGAAACAGCAGTCCTTGACACTCTGTTTCATTAACCTTGCAGAGGCCTGCGCCGCGCCGTGCTCAGATGGACTGTTTAAAGCTGCTGCTTGATGATGCTGCTGATGATGATAATGATGATGATGATGACAATGACCACTGGTAGGTTAGTTGGGGACCTTCTGCTGTCCCCTAAATATGATTTTCTCCAGTTGGTCAATAATTTGCCTTGCCCTACTAATGGTAAAGGACAATTAAAGTGTATACTAAATATTTTAATACTTTAAAAATTATCAGCCTTTGCAAAGCTGATGAAGTTAAATTATTACCACAGTTAGAGAAGCTTACATGGGTTACTATTTACAAAATAAGCGGCATTTGTGGTCTGGAAAATATTTTTAAAAAACAAGTAGCATTTTTGTTGTGAAAGAACATTTAAAAAATATAAAATATATAAAGCAAAAATTCATTTTTATTCCTCCTCAATGCATCTGCCCCTCTCCAGATGCCTTTTCCATAAACAGAGTAATCACTAATAATAGCGTAAGTAACCTTGCAAACATTTTTCTGTACACTTAAACCCCTTGTGGATGCTGTATAAACTAGTTGGTAGTCACACACTTGGTCCCACATGGAGGGGGTGAAGGTACTCTTGAGCTATCATATCCTTCTTGTTTTAAAATGCTGTGAGTTATCTCTAAGGGTAAAATGGCACCCAAGAAAGACAGCTTCTCAAGTCTTCCTTTGAATTCCTTATCCAGTTAGAGATACTGTGTAACTCATAGCACCTGGCCTGTTGCTCTGACCTAAAATTAGGGAATGAGCCTTCCTGGTTATCAAATCTCTTCTCTTTCAGTTTACAATGTTTTTACCAACAAAAAGTCTTGCTGGCAGAGCTTCAGTTAAGATGGCCTGACTCTCAACAAGAGAAAGTGGTGGTCTATGGGGAGCAACTGAACTGTTCGTAAGATGCCCGGCTGATGGTAAAGGACCCCCTGCTGTTTCCCAGCCTCAGGGAGGCTCCATCCACTGCAAGTTCTTCATTTTTTTTTTTTTCATTGTGTGTTCTTGAAATAATTTATAGCAAGGGCACATTAGCACTTGGCGCTTCAGTCAATGGACACGATTAAAATAGGACTATTAAAGTATTGGGAAATATTTTTTCTGCCTTCTAAAATTGCGTTTTATTAGTGTAGGGTGGTTCTAAAACATGTGTCCATAAAACCATTCCTTTGTCACTCTCTGTCTTCATTTCTCTTACAAGTACAAACCTGAAAGATGAGAGTCTTGTTTTTTGTACCATGTAACCAAGATATTTGATATTTCATTACTCTTATTTACAAGGAAATGCTGGTTGAATTTTCTAGTTCATCATAGGCTGAGTATCAGGTACTGAACACCAAATAAACGGCAGTAAGAGGTGACATGACTAAAAATGCCCAACTCTGAGCACCTATACCTGAGATGGACGAGTCTGCACTCCATGACCCACTGGAGGGTCACAAGAGCTCAGGGTTTTGGATTGAGTTCTCATTAATTAGTAAAAGAAGAAATATATCAATGGGTACTACATCATGATGTGATACAGAATTTCTTCTTATTATAATCATAAGCAAAATGCTTGGTTGTTATTTCCAACATCTTGGAAAACAGAAATAGAATTTATGATTACTCCAAAAAATAAAATGAGTGTTCTCTTGAAAGGAGCTAAGGGCTAATCATGCATTTTTATCATAGGAAGAAATCAGTAAATAGTGAAGACTCACCAGTAAATAAATATGAAAGATAAAGATTTAAAGTGATCATAAATACAAAACTGAACAAAGGTTTGAAAAACAATTCTCTGATTTTAAAATCTTGTAAGAAGCTGATGTATTCAGGATTATGACCACCAAAATCTAGAGAATGCTCTTTGTGCATAAATGATTCACTCTAGTTTGAATAAATTAATTTTAACAAAAATGCAAAAAATAAAAGGCAAATGTTCAGAGGAAATAATGAAATAATTTTTAATAAAATTATTAAAAATATTTGTTTGTAGGTGTTAGCATTATAAAGGCAACCATTATATATAAAATGATCCATTATGAATAAACTATAATATTAGAAGGAAATTGGGATGCTAGAGACCACTTTCTCCCACTCACACCTGAACATATGAAAGCACTAGTAAACATAGGCTAAGCTGCCAAGACAGTAAATTGAGACTGTCATTCATTGACTCCACATTCAAGAACTGCCTAACGTGTGCCAGGCACTCTGCTGGGGACCCAGGTACCCACACGATAAGAATGCAATGCCTATTCTCCAGGATTGTCAATATTAAGGGAAAAACTGTCCTGTTTCTGTGATCAGGTAATCAGATAAATGATTATAGAAATCTGTTAAGTGCTATATTAGAGGCATGCATATAATAAAGTTCTTTGATCTTTCTGGACATACAAAAAAAAAAAAAGACTAAGTATTCAAAATTCCAGCCAAATCTTAAAGTGTGAGTTGGAATTTGCCTAGTGACCAAAAACTAAAAAATAAGAATGGGAAGAATGGCTATTTAGAAAGTAGACATAGTAGTTACAAAGGCATGACAACAAATAAAAAACAACAACATGAAAAGGCACGATGAGGTTTTGGGAGCTGTAGATAGGTCTTAAACGTCAAATGCAGGACTCCTGTCTTAGCTACAGTCTGAAGCACAAGCAGACCATGAGGGCTTTGCGTATCATTCCAAAGGGTTTGCTTTTCATACAGTGAAAGGGTTTGCTTTATATACAGTGAAGAGCCAGGTCAAGGTTTCAAAGAGCCAGGTCAAGTAAAAAACTGTGGGATCATATTTATGTTTTAGAGATTAACTCCTTGGTGTGAATGGCTGATGGAAAGTCCAAAATTCAGAGTGTGTTTTGAAGAAACTTTCTTGCAGTTCTTGACTGTGTGCATGAAGCATGATTTTAAAACAAAATCTCCTTCAGGGCTGTCTTTGAATGAAAATGAAACAATGAATTTACCCCAGTATCATAGACTGCTCCAGATGGATGAAATCTTGTAACTCATTTATCCTACCCCAACTCTTACTACTAATTTATTCATCTATTTGTTTCTCAAATATTTACTGAGTGTCTGCAGTGTACTAGACAAACTCTCTGCTTTAATGAAGCATATTACCTACATTATTTAGACAATAAAGAAACAATTATTGAAATAAATTTACATTTAAAAATAGTAATACATGCAGGTAGTGATGAAGTAATTCTGCAAGAATGCTATATAGGAGCCCCGTATAGATGGTGGGCTTGGAAAAGGCCTATTTAGAGAGTGATTATTAATTGTTACCTAAGGGATGATTAGGAAATGATTAAATAAAATGTAAAGAAGGGAAATACTGTGCAAAACAATGATGCAGGAAAGGTCTTGATATAGAAGCTGGGCATGTTTAGGGATGGTGAGCAAGCAGGACAGTAGTAACAGAGACACTGGGGACTTTGATGACAGTGATCAGGGCACTATAGCAGGTGAAAAATGCAGTCAACAAAAATCTGTTTGTAATGGTTCATGTCTCATGACTCCTAGTCCATGTTCTTTACTTTAGAGCCTAGAAACAAAAATATGTGGAGGAAAAAAAAATATATGTATATATATATACGTATCTTTCCAGTATAATTCAGTATCTATCATGTCATCTGCATTGGGGAAAAAGTCTTGCTTCTAGCATGCTGTGTTACATTTTTGGTCCTTTTTTCCTTAAAGAGATATACAATCATATGGCCAACTGTATCAAGAACCGAATCTACTCTGGCTGGTCATATAATTTCCCAGGCTATTCTAATAAGAATTTAAATAAACAACATTGAAGACTATGATCTAAATATCAGAAGCTCACAAGGATGATGAACAAGAAAAAAAAAAAAAACAGAATGAGTGACTAATAAGTCATTCATGAATTTAAACTATCTAGAATAATTAAAACATCCACTTTCAGCAAATAAGCCATTGAAAGCAAATTTTGCTATTTTTTAATGATCTGACTCACACTGTGGCAGGAAGTTTCACTTAATATGTGTATATGATTATGTAGATCAATGTTTACATTTTTACATTCTTATAGACATGTTGTGAAAATAAAGTGCGTAAATAACTTATTCCCTGGTTACCAGAAAATGTTTATACATGGATTGTAATAACACAGATGAAAGGTTGGGGTGGAGGGGGTAGGCACCGAATAGGCCAAATCATCCTTATTCTCAGTGCTCTTCTGCATTATTTATGTGTGTGGTAGAACTAATATCCCATATATGTTTCCCTTTAGAATGAATTTTTCAAGCTTCCTCTCAAATAAGTACAATGTTGTGAAAAGTGTTACGCTTTCATTATGTGAAGAGAAAAATGTGATATTTTTTCGGATAGCTTTTTTACTCAAGCAACTCAGAGAAGGAATTTATTTTTCACCACTTCAATCTTGTCATTTATTTAGTCCTCAGTGGGGAATAGTGTCTTTGCTTTGGTGGAACTGAGCAATTTGTAGAGGAAAGGATAAAGTCCCTATAGTAAGTTCTGAGGCCATTCTTTTATAGATCTCTGGCACATACAATTATTAATTACCTTCAAAGATAAATACACTCAGTTTGTAATCTTTATGTTGTTAACTCAGTTTTTATACCTGTCATTACTCTTTTTTTAATGATAAGATTAACTATATTCTTGAATGATATAAATTCTGATGGTAAGCATAATACTTGGTACCGACAGAATGTTCAAATTTCTGAATTCTTTGAGCTTTAGATCTGGGGCATTTAATGGAAAATGGGGGCTTCCCTGGTGGCTCAGATGTTAAAGAATCTGCCTGCAATGTGGGAGGCCTGGATTCAGTCCCTGGGTTGGAAGATCTCCTATAGGAGGGCACAGCAACCCACTCCAGTACTCTTGCCTGGAGGATACCCATGGACAGAGGAGCCTGGCAGGCCACAGTCCATGGGGTCGCAGAGCTGGACACGACTGAGCGACTAAGCGCAATGGAAAAAGGAATGAAAATTAGATTTAGGTGTTTTGATTAAATCTCAAAGCCATGGTCATGAATATTATATGCTGTACTGTACCTAACGGCTTCCCTGGTGGCTCAGAGATTAAAGTGTCTGCCTGGAATGCGGGAGACCCAGAAATATTAGAATATTTCTATTAGTGAGCTTTTGAGATATGCTTTCTATTTAACAAATATTTACAGCCCAAATATTTGCCAGAAATCATCCTGCTTTTCTTTGGGGTGGGGAATAGGGTCCTGGAAATGACTATATTAATAAAATATATTTCTTAGTGCTACCATAGATATTTACAGATACATGGATAGTGGATATCTGTATTATGCATAGAAATATTATATAGAGAGATAAAATAATACTCTTATTACAGAATACTTCAACACATGAATTCAAAACTGGCTCTATCAATTTTCAGTTGTGCTAAAGCTGTTTTTTACACACTCAGAACCTCAATTCACCTACTTTGTAAGGGATGTGGATTAATGATCAGTCATAATTATAAAAGCCAACCTAAGCAAAAATTCTTCCCTTTTTCCCCTTACTTTCCCCATAGTGTGCAGAAAGAAAAAAACTGAAATGTAATAAAAAATAAGAAAAACATAAGGTCTTAAAATCAGAAAGAAAGAAAAGAAAATGTAATAAAAACAGAAGATCTTGAAATTGGAAAGAAAATGAAAGGAAGAAGTAGAAATTTTAAAAGGAAAAAGAAAAGAGTTGAACTGTGTGCTAAATACTTTAATATTACCATGAGTTTCTTAGGAAGAATTTCTCTAAAGTCTATGGCATGAATTGTTTACCCCAGACACACTGAGGGTAGCTAAACATAGGTGAATCCACACTGCAGTAACAACTCAAGCTATTTCAATCAGAACTTGAGTCTATTCACATAGACCCTTCATCAAAGAAACTATTATATCTGGTTTCTTGTATCAGGTGTATTACATTAACTAATTGGCTTTATTGTTGGTGACAACCACTAGAATCTTCAGAGCCTTTAGTGTTTTGTTTTTTTTTCCCTTCAAAAATTCAAATGATATCCTAAATTTGAGAGAAGAGATTAAGCTTGATGGTGTATATCCATTTAAGGGGATAGGAAAACATATTTCTTGGATCTATATCACTTGAGACTCACAAATCAATATCTCACAATCTTCTAAACCTAGTCTGTATATCAGCAATCAATCCACAAACTCCAAAAAAGAAAAAGAAGGCTACTATGTGATTCTCTGATGAAAAATCACTCCAAACAATTTTAATCTCCTGCAATAGGGGAATGCATTTTATTTTTCACTACTGGGAATCAGAGCCACTCGATATTTTTTCTATAGTGGACAAGTTAATGGACCAAAATTATCTTCTTTAATTCAAATTCAGGAAGTAATTGATATAAGGTAGCTTGATTTTAATCTGACCACTCCATCAGCAGAATTTAAACATCCACTTGCCTCAAATCAGTAGTCATCCAGATAATAATTACCTAGGTATGATCTGTTTACATTACCCTTTAGTAGAACTCAATTCTTTCATCTCTCTTTGCACTTTAAAATTTTAAGAAACCTGATTTGTAGAATGAGATGATAGTGTCTGGCCTTTTTTTTTTTTTAAGCATCCCATTATTAATAAGCCAGTGATAATTAAAGTAACAATAATTGATGCTAAAAGGAATTAAAACACAAGTTCAGGCTTTAGATTAGACGAGAGTGCTGATTTACAAAGTAGTCATTCAAGCGATCTAGAATATACATATTGCTGCATTATTAAAGTTGAATTCTTCTACAGAATTTCTTTAGACATTGAAATTATATCTGCAGCTTGTTTAATATCCATTTGCTAAACACTAGTCTAATGCATTAAATATCTCAGGTACATCTACATCCTAAGAAGAAATTTTTGAAACAAAAGATGGTAAGGCAAAGAAATTTGTCTCAAAGGTTAAATAACAGACAGATGATGAGATAAGTATTGATACTGAGGCCTATATGGCTTTCCTAAGGCTTTACAACTCTTATCCTGGAGGCAGACATTGATGGGGTTTTCTTCCTATAAAACATATTCTGAGACTAGGCCCTCCTCAGCTGGTAAAGAATCTGCCTGCAATGAGGGTTACCTGGGTTCAAACCCTGGGTTGGGAAGATCCCTTGGAGAAGAGAAAGGCTACCCACTCCAGTATTCTGGCCTGGAGAACTCCTTGGAATGTATAGTCCATGGGGTCACAAAGAGTCAGACACGACTGAGTGACTTTCACTTTTCACTTACCATAAACAAAATTCCTAAAGCAAATATAAATACAGTGCCCCATTATTAAGATATCACTAAATCTTAATTGGATATCATTTCCAAGAATGTCATCTTTCACATACCTCTGTTCAAAGGAGTAAATTTCATTTTCTTTTGAAAAGCAATCTGGTATCTATGGCTTTGATATGCACAGAGGGATTTCCTCCATCCAACCCAAAATTCATTTCCAGATAAGAAAAAGAAAGACTGCTACCTGAAAGTTGAACTAAACATCAATATCAAATTGCTTGAAACACATATGTGTAAAGTCATAGTAAGTTATAGAAGTTCTCCTTGGAGTCCACAAGATTTGAGGAATGAGTCAATCAAAAAGTGAACTGTTAGAAACCAAAGCACTTACAAGACAAGGAAAACATAAGTAAATAAATAGAAACAGTACTGACAGTACCCACCCAAATTCTTCAGTGCCCAAGGGCTTGAGTCAATCTATCAGTGTATTACATATGTACTTTGGATATGAATTCTCATTTACCAGAAGCCATCAAACCTCATTGAGTTACCAATTCTTGCTGTTCCAATGGCTTACCAATCACAGCAAGTTTGTGATGATAAAGTAGCTTCTTAAGACACTCGTCTGCAGAGAATGAAAGCATTGACCACTGAATATGAGTGTTCAGGACCTTAGCCAGTTTGCTTCTTATTATAAACAAATCAACTAATGTTCTCATCTTATGTATCAACATGTATGAATTCTGTTAGCATAAGCCAAGCATGAGAAACAGAGTCTACTCTCATTGCTGCTGAAACCTGTTTCTGAACCGTTAAGATTGAGAGTTAGATTAAGCAGTACAGTAGGCGCATCCAGGCAGAAGAACCACTGAGTCTCCTCTAGACAACCAACAGACCTACTTATCAGTGACACTCTGATCCTGGCTCTTTTCCTTGAAAATCTGACTTGCATAGAATCAAGGTGAGAGAACTGGTAGAAAAGGAGAGGACAATCCAAGTAATCTGAAACTAGGAGTACTGTAAATAAGAAGGAAGATCCTAAGACAAGGTATTAAATAATGGCAAGAATACAGACTTTGAGTAACCTTATCATTACTCTTCCTCTAACCTGATCCCGTAGCTACAAAATAATACCTAACTCACAGGATTGGTTTTTTGGGGGAGGAAGAAGGGACTTACGCGAAATAGTAGATGTCATTCTCAGAGCCTCACATAAGTGTTTAATATATAGTTGACTTTTTCCCCTTATCATAATTTTACTTGTGTGTATTTTAACACAGGGCTTTCCTGGTAGCTCAGTGCTAAAGAATCCACCTGCCCAGTGCATGAGACATGGGGTTGGTCCTTGGGTTAGGAAGATGACCTGGAGGAGGAAATGGCAACCCACTCCAGTATCCTCGCCCAGAAAATCCCATGGACAGAGGAGACTGGCAGGCTACAGTCCACTGGGTCACAAAAGAATCGGACACAACTTAGCAGTTAAACAACAGCAATTCATAACAGAGAAACCCACCACTAAACATCAACAATTCATAATAGAGCAACACCCCCCTGCCCCGTTGTTGTTCAGTGGTCACTCAGTTGTGTCTGACTCTTTGTGACCCCATGGACTGCAGCACACCAGGCCTCCCTGTCCTTCACCATCTCCCGGAGCCTGCTCAAACTCATGTCCACTGAGTCAATGATGCCATTCAACCATCCTGTCCTCTGTCATCCCCTTCTCCTCCCACCTTCTTTCTTTCCCAGCATCAAGCTCTTTTTTGATGAGATGATTCTTCGCATCAGGTGGCCAAAGTATTGGAGCTTCGGCTTCAGCATCAGTCCTTCCAATGAATATTCAGGATTGATTTCCTTTAGGATTGACTAGTTTGATCTCCTTACAGTTCAAGGGACTGTCAAGAGTTCTCTAACACCACAACCCACCCTAGTCTTAAGAATTTGAAAACAAGCAACTTTAGTTTCCACGTGGTCCTTTTCTGCCTAAGTAACTGTTTTTCTCATAGTATTTTCCTTCCACCATGAATGGTGGAAAGTAAAACAGATACAGTAGCTGGTTCTCAGGTGTTGGACCTTCTTTTTTTATTAGTTAGCATTTCATAGAATTGAAGGCCCTTTGAAATCCTTTTATCCAACCTATACTTCCACCTGATAATCATACCTAATCCATTGATAGCAGTTGACTCACTATTTTGAAGTCCTTTTTAATTGACAGCTGGAAGAGAGCACTGTTTAACCCCAGACAATAAATGACTATTTTGGAAATCCAAGCATATAAGTAAGAAAAGGCACATCAATGCACAGATCCTGCTCTTAAAGCAAACTTTCACATAGCACTAATCCCGTTTTCCCATATATTCTCAGGAACACAAGCATTGCTAGAGGTAGCAAAAGGTTTTCTTTCTTGTGTTAATCTTTGGTTTCATCAGCCTCTTCCAAGGGAGAAAGAAAAGTGTATTTTAATTCTGTAATCACTTAATTTTGGACATGTGTTTCCCAGTTTTAGTTGTGTTTATGATAGATCATTTTATTGATAGTACATCTTGTTTCTATTACATTGTATCAATTTCACATATAAGGGAAGTGGCATAACAGGTCATAATTTATCAAGAAAAATAGTAAGAGAAAATGTCAAATAAAAGCAGTAAGTATGTGATGACTCTAAAGAGCACAAGTAACTTGAGGAAATCAGTTTTAAAGTTATAATTTAAATCACAGTCTAGTGACTCTAGCCAGAGGAAATTTAAAAAACAGGTTGTGGCAACAGTGACTACAAATTCAAAAAAGGACTGGCTCTTAAAATTTCTGCAAAAAACTATGAGTCAAGCCTTAAGGAACTTCTATATTAAGGTACCAGTTATGAAACCACACTATATCTCCACATACCAGGGTGAACTCTCTCTTACATGGTTTAGTTGGAGAAAGAGCTACTTTATATCATAACAATTATTAACATTATTGGAGTGCCTACTGTGTGCCTGGTACTTGCCTAAGCTCTTTATTACATCAACTCATGTACAACAAAATAGCCCAACGAGGCTAATACTAGTATTTCTCCTCTTCACCAGTGTAGGTCTGAAGGCACAGAATATGAAGGGCCATGCCCAGGTAAGTAACACAGTCATCTGGAAAATGGCAAAGCTGAAATTTTAATCCAAACAATTTGACTCTACATCTGAATTCCTAACCAAGTTACTATAATGCTTTTCTTCTAAATACAAGCATTCTTGCTATCATGCCACATAAGTGTTTCAGGGTTGGGAGGACATGCTTCCAGTAAAATCTCATGGTGAAAATAATGTTGGCTTAGATCACCAAAAGCCTACTATATCCAGAGAACTAACAAAACAATATCAATCATAATAAAACAGAGCATGCATACATTCCAAGTCGCTTTCGCTTCAGTCGTGTCTGACTCTATGTGACCCTATGAACTGTAGCCCGCCAAGCTCCTCTGTCCATGGGATTCTCTAGGCAAGAATACTGGAGTGGGTTGCCATTCCCTTCTCCAGGGGCCCTTCCCGACCCAGGGATCAAATCTGAGTCTCTTATGTCTCCTGCATTGGCAGTCGGGTTCTTTACCACTAGAGCCACCTGGGAAGCCCCAATAAAAACATAAATGCATCTAAAATATGTTTGGCATTGGCTTCTGATATCACAGTTAATTCTTCCCAACTTCAGTTGTGGCACTTCTATCTTCTTTGATGTGAACTTTTGGAGGGCCTTTGCTTTCAAAACAAACATGTTCCTCAAATCAAAAATCTTCTCCAGATAGTAGCCTCATTTGTTAACCATTGTTTAATAACCACCACACAATTGCACTCAGCTCACATGTTAGTGAAGTAATGCTCAAAATTCTCCAAGCCAGGCTTCAACAGTACATGAATCATGACCTTCCAGATGTTCATGCTAGGTTTAGAAAAGGCAAAGGAACCAGAGACCAAATTGCCAACATCTGTTGGATCATTGAAAAAACAAAAAAGTTCCAGAAAAATATCTACTTCTGCTTTATGGACAATGCCAAAGCCTTTGACTGTGTGGACCACAAAAAACTCTTGAATATTCTTAAAGAGATAGGAATACCAGACCACCTCACCTGCCTCTTGAGAAATCTGTATGCAGGTCAGGAAGCAACAGTTAGAACTGGTCATGGAACAACAGACTGGTTACAAATAGGGAAAGGAGTACATCAAGACTGTATATTGTCACCCTGCTTATTTAACTTATATGCAGAGTACATCATGAGAAATGCTGAGCTGGATGAAGCACAAGCTGGAATCAAGATTGCTGGGAGAAATATCAATAACCTCAGATATGTAGAAGACACCACCCTTATGGCAGAAAGCGAAGAAGAACTAAAGAATCTCTTAATGAAAGTGAAAGAGGAGAGTGAAAAAGTTGGCTTATAACTCAACATTCAGAAAACTAAGATCATGGCATCCAGTCCCATCACTTCACGTCAAATACATGGGGAAACAGTGGAAAGAGTGACAGACTTTATTTTGGGGGGCTCCAAAATCACTGCAGATGGTGACTGCAGCCATGAAATTAAAAGACGTTTACTCCTTGAAAAAAAAGCTATGACCAACCTAGACAACATATTAAAAAGCAGAGACATTACTTTACCAACAAAGGTCCATCTAGTCAAGGCTATGGTTTTTCCAGTAGTCATGTATGGATGTGAGAGTTGGACTATAAAGAAAGCTGAGCACCGAAGAATTGATGCTTTTGAACTGTGGTGTTGGAGAAGACTCTTGACAGTCCCTTGGACAGCAAGGAGATCCAACCAGTCTATCCTAAAGGAAATCAGTCCTGAATATTCATTGGAAGGACTGATGGTGAAGCTGAAACTCCAATACTTTGGCCACCTGATGCGAAGAACTGACTCATTTGAAAAGACTCTGATGCTGGGAAAGATTGAAGGCAGGAGGAGAAGGGGAAGAGAGAGGATGAGATGGTTGGATGGCACCACCGACTTGATGGACATGAGTTTGAGTAAACTCTGGGAGTTGGTGATGGACAGGGAGGCCTGGCGTGCTGCAGTCCATGGGGTCGCAAAGAGTCGGACACAGCTAAGCAACTGAACTGAACTGAATAAGGGAGGAAATGGCAGCACCATCTCCTTCACATGCACTTGAAATTCACTGTAGTATAACATGATGGAGTACAAGCACAGCTTACACTAAAAGAATTCACTGTTATAGAGTTTTAGGTATTTTAATACAGGTTTATATGTTGCTATAACCTTTACACACCTAGAGCTGGATATCCTGGAGTGTGAAGTCAAGTGGGCCTTAAGAAGCATTACTATGAACCAAGCTAGTGGAGGTGACACAATTACAGCTTAGTTATTTAAAATCCTAAAAGATAATGTGGTTAAACTGCCATACTCAATATGTCAGCAAATTTGGAAAACTCAGCAGTGACCACAGAACTGGAAAAGGTCAGTTTTAATCACAATCCAAAAGAAGGACAATAGCGAAGAATGTTCCAACTATTGCACATTTGCACTTAGTTCACATGCTAGCAAGGTTATGCTCAAAATCCTTCAAGCTAGGCTTCAGTAGTATCTGAACTGAGAACTTCCAGATATACAAGCTGGGTTTAGAGAAGGCAGAAGAACCAGAGATCAAGCTGCCAGCATTCACTGAATCATGGAGAAAGCAAAGGAGTTCCAGAAAAACGTCTACTTGTGTTTCATTGACTGAACTAAAGCTATTGACTGTGTGGATCACAAGAAACTGTGGAAAATACTTAAAGAGATAGGAGCACCATACCACCTTACCTGTCTCCTAAGAAACCTGTATGCAGGTCAAGAAGCAATGGTTAGAACCTTATATGGAACTGACTGGCTCAAAATTGGAAAAGGAGTATGACAAGGCTGTATATTGTCACTCTGCTTATTTAACTAAAGTGCAGTGTGCATGATGTGAAATGCTGGACTGGATGAAGCACAAGCTGAAATCAAGATTGCTGGGAGAAACAGCAACAACCTCAGATATGCAAATGATGCCACTCTAATGGCAGAAATGAAGAGTAACCAAAGAGCCTCACAATGAGGGTGAAAGAGGAGAATGAAAAAGCTGGCTTGAAACTCAGGATTAAAAAAGCTAACATCATGGCATCTGGCTCCATCACTTCATGGAAAATAGATGGAGAAAAAGTGGAAACAGTGACAGATTTTATTTTCTTCGGCTCCAAAATCACTGCAGATGGTGACTTCAGCCACGTAATTAAAAGATACTTGCTCATTGGAAGAAAAGCTATGATAAACCAAGACCATGTATTAAAAAGCAGAGACATCACTTTGCCAACAAAGGCCCATATAGTCAAAGTTATGGTTTTTCCAATAGTCATGTACAGATGTGAGAGTTAGACCATAAAGAAGGCTGAGTGCCACAGAATTGATGCTTTTGAATTGTGGTGCTGGAGAAGACTCCTGAGAGTTCCCTGGAGAGCAAGGAGATCAAAGTCAATCCTAAAGGAAATCAACCCTGAATATTAATTGGAAAGACTGATGCTGAGGCTGAAGCTCTAATACTTTAGCCACCTGATGCAAAGAGCTACTTTGGAAAAGAGGACTGGAGGACAGAGAAGCCTGGCATGCTACAGTCCATGGGGTCACAAAGAGTCAGACATGACTTAAGAGACTGAACAACAACAAGACATTTATTATGATAGTTCACCTTGATCACTTAAAAAAAAAAAAACTCTGAAAAAAAGTCATGTGTGAGTCAACACCTACCAACATCATTCCCGTATTTACTGGTCATGTGACCAGTAGTGTGCTCAGTCACTCATCTGTGTCTGACTCTTTGGGACCCCATGGACTATAGCCTACCAGACTCCCCTGTCCATGGGATTTTCCAGGCAAGAATACTGGAGTGGGTTGCCATTTCCTCCTCCAGAGGGATCTTCCTGACCTAAGGATCCTACTGTGTCTCTTGGATCTCCTGCATTAGCAGATGGATCTTTTACCACTGCGCCACCCAGTGTTAAAGAAACACAGATCACAGAATAGACATGATTGTAACCAGTTGTGGTTACCAGATTATTCTACATATAAAAATGGTCAAAACAGAGTCATATTTACTCACAATTAAAACTATCCTGATTATAATGACCTTCATCTTTTTTTCAACAAATATTTTTGACCATCTACCCTATACAACACATGATATAGACAAGTGAGGATATAATGGGGTACATGATGGACTTGAACTCTCCTATCACGGAGACCAGAAATGTCTCCTGGGTTTTTCAAAAGATGTGTATAAATCCTGCTGTGAATTTAAGCTATCATGATTTTACCAGGGAAGTATCAGCTTTGGATTGTTCTTCTAACTTAAGATGAACTAAGTTTTCATATTCTGGGTTTTGGTCCCAGTCAATGACAAACCTCCCCAGCACACATCAAAATACATCTAAAAACACAGGAAACAGATGAGCTCAATCCAAATATGCATTTCCCGACCCACTGATTGTGTTTTCTTTTTTTAATATTATAGTGAACCACCTCATCCATCTGTCACAAACTGCAAACATAGTAATCTGAATAACTTAATTGTCCTAGAAAAACACATTCCAATTTTGGAAATCCTATTTTTAAAGGAAAGAGTCCTTCTAATGTGATGAAACACTGTTTTGATTTACTAAATAAAATGCCATGCTTGAAATGTAACCCTGCTTAGATCAAAGTGAAGTATGTATCAGCGCCATTCCCAGTCTCCTCAGGACCCCAAGTTCTTCATGACGATTCCAGACACTGGGCATGCCCACTCTAACAGTGTATGACACAACTGTCACCTGCAACGGTGAACTCATCCCAGGCCTGTTCAGACCCTTCAACACATTGACACCAAGATGGCGTTAGACATGCTCAAGAGACAGTGAGTCAAGTTCTGTACAAATAGTAAAGGAGGAGAGAGCAGAAATAGGTGGGAAGAGCTTTCAGTTCTGATACTTGTGTGAGTCTGATACTTGTGAAGGGAGATATAGAAGAAAGGATAGAGTAGGAAGAGCTTCATACCAAAGCAGAGTACAGTGAAAGCCTCCAGCAGGCTGGATGGGAGTCCCTACCTATTAGAAGATTCCAAAATCGGAGAATAGCCCCCACTCCAGTACCTCTGCCAGGCTCAGCCACTGGCTGGTTAGCAGTCTAGGAGAATAATGGCCTCAGCATCAGGCTGTCAGTCAACTATTCTCCCCACAGCAGGTTAATATTAGATAAGTGCATTAATAATTATCTTTATAATAGAACATCTTTCTAATTTAATCAGTCAGGGAGTTTACAAGTCACAAAGTTAGTGCTAGATCACTAAAGAACTTTCTGTTAGGCCTTAAGCCAAGATGTACTATAAAATAACTTGGGAACTTTGTTCCACTGAAGCAAATCGACTCTATGGTGCAAAGCCTTGTAAAACTCCCTCTATTCACAATTGTTACACAAATCTCCCTAAATCTCTGGCAATATTGAGAACTTCTGAGTCTATTATATCTCCAAAGGACTTGTAAGGGAAGGAAGGAAAAGTGGAGAGTTACAGCAATGCTCTGGATAATCAAATTATTGAAATATGTTGGAATTTAAGGTCCAAGCATCCCTTGAGAACCAAATAATATAATTCAGCCCTCTCTCCACACCTTGTGACGGAGAAGGCAATGGCACCCCACTGCAGTACTCTTGCCCGGAAAATCCCATGGATGGAGGAGCCTGGTAGGCTGCAGTCCATGTGGTCTCTATGAGTCAGACATGACTGAGCGACTTCACTTTCACTTTTCACTTTCATGCATTGGAGAAGGAAATGGCAACCCACTCCAGTGTTCTTGCCTGGAGAATCCCAGGGACAGGGGAGCCTGGTGGGCTGTCGTCTATGGGGTCGCACAGAGTCGGACACAACTGAAGCGACTTAGCAGCAGCAGCCACGGCTTGTGAAGGGCTGTCTCAAATTTTCTTCATATTTTCAGGAAATATATGTTTTCATGGATAACTCCATTCCAACAGCCTATTGTGTCATTTTAAATATTGAACTTCATCCTTTCTTTGATTTACACACACACACACACACACACACACACACACACAATCAAAACATCAAGAAACATACTGTGGTAGGTGACTTCTAAGTTGGCCCACAATGACCTCTAGTACAATCCTCTCATCCTGAGTGTAAGCTATACCTAGTGACTTGCTTTCAACTGACAGGATACTGAAAATTTAATATACACACTACTACACTTCCATGTATAGGTAGCAAAAGATTGTGGTTTCCATCCTTTTTAGCAGAGACATTCTACAGCTTTCTGGACTGCAGACTTCAGGGAAGCAAACCGCCATATTGGAAAGAACCACCTGGCAAGGAATGGCTACCCTAAGTCCAACAGCTTGAGAGCAAGCCTTCAGATGAGACCTTAGTCCTGGCCAATACTTTGATTCAACCATGTGATGGATCCTGAAGTACAGGACCCAGCTAAATCATGCTCATGTTTATGAACCACATAAACTATGAGACAGTCAATGTAAATTTTTTAAGGTGCCAATTTTTTGGTAATTTCTTATGCAAAAATAGATAATACCCATAAAACATAAATACTCATTTGCTATTCATATTAGCATACCTTTCTGAAGACTAAGGAAGGCTAAGTAGGAGTTTACATCAAGGGCATATCAAAAAATTGCAAATCAAATGTTAGAAATTATAATCACTCCTTTGGCAGCCCGCAGTGAGGGTATCCTCTGTTGCTGTTTTTCTTTTGCTCTTATTCATCTATCCAACAGCTATTCCCTCACTCTCTTCCATTTCTCTGTATTACATCTTCACTCATAGATTTAATTTCACCTCTTTCATCTCCTACTATCAGTGTATCTCTAGGTTTGGGTTTTTTTTTTTTTTGTATACAAACTAATCAGGAGCTCTTTTACAAAAGGGCATTCAGAAACAAGATCTACCTTATTACTCATTTATTTAGTCAACAACCATCCATTAAATTTCTACTAACTGTCAGGCAGTATTCTCTGCACAAGGTACACAGTAGAAAGTTAAAAGACCTGGTTTGTGCTCGCAAGGAGCTTATGGTCAAGTAGGTACGACAAACATTAGACAAATGAATACATAAATGAATAATTACAAATTACAAAAGTGCTTGGGAGGTAATAGGCATGTTGTCAAGCATGAAGGGGAGACCTGCTGAGATTTGTTTTATATGTCGCTTAGAATCTCTATCTTTTAATATAACATTTAAGTTGAGATGAAGAGTGATAATGAGTGAGGGTGAGACATGTTGCATAGAAGTTCTGCAGGAGAAAGACTATACAGGTGCTCTGAGGTAGGACAGAGCTTGGTGTATTCTACGAACTAAAAGGTGGACAATTCGCTGGAGCAACAGTGAAATAACGGCTCAAAATGAGGCTAGAGAAGTAAGCAGAAGTCAACATAGCCAGGTCTGTAACTCATGGTATGGAGGCTACGTACAATCCTATGTTCAGTAGAAAGCCACTGAAGAACTTAAGGGCAGAAAAGCAAGATTTGATTCTTTGTGGGTTTTTTTTGTTTGTTTGTTTGTTTGTTTTTTAAGAATCATTCAGGTTGCTATGTGAAGAATGGTTAAGAAGAGATGCAAAAAGGAAACATGTGGACCAGTTGATAAGGAACAACTAAAACACAGTAGAGAGAAGGTGGTATAATAGATAAAACAAAATAAAAAATAGTAGGAGTGGAATTGGGAGGATGTAGACAAATTTAAATATTCTGTATAATCAACTGGTCTGGTGAAGAAGGCAAAAGTACCAAAGATAGCTCAGTCCTGAAGGCCATTGCGATTATACAGAGCATGTTCTTTTTCTTTAAATAGATAGGGAGACAGAGTTCTTTGAAAGAATGGAAGCAAAATTCCAGTGGCACCCTCATATTGCTATCTGGTGTTTTCCAAAATCCTTCCATTAAAATACTGGCTTTCAAATTGCATCAAATACTGTGGTGGCATCAAATACTGTGGCAACCAGTCCCATCACTTCATGGCAAATAGATGGGGAAACAGTGGAAACAGTGACTGACTTTATATTTCGGGTTCCAAAATCACTGCAGATGGGGATTACAGCCATGAAATTAAAAGACGCTTGCTCCTTGGAAGAAAAGCTTTGATCAACCTAGACAACATATTAAAAAGCAGAGACATTACTTTGCCAACAAAAGTCCGTCTAGTCAAAGCTTCGGTTTTTCCAGTAGTCATGTATGGATGTGAGAGTTGGACCATAAAGAAAGCTGAGCAGCAAAGAATTAATGCTTTTGAACTGTGGTGTTGAAGAAGACTGTTAAGAGTCCCTTGGACAGCAAGGAGATCCAACCAGTCTATCCTAAAGGAAATCAGTCCTGAATATTCATTGGAAGGACTGATGCTAAAGCTGACACTCCAATACATTGTCCACCTGATGCGAAGAACTAACTCACTAGAAAAGACCCTGATGCTGGGAAAGACTGAAGGTGGGAGGAGAAGGGGACCACAGAGGATAAGATGGTTGGATGGCATCACTGACTCGATGGACATGAGTTTGGGCAAGTTCTGGGAGTTGGTGATGGACAGGGAAGCCTGGAATGCTGAAGTCCCTGGTGTTGCAAAGAGTTGGACACAACTGAGCGATTGAACTAGAACTGGAACTGTGGTGACACATTACTGTTGTTCTTTGTTCCTATTTAACATAGATGGTAAAAATTTTCATTTTAATCATGTACATTAAATATTGTTGCTCCTTCATGTGTAGTGAGGCACTATGACATAATTTGTCAAGAAAAGAGAATCACAAAAGGGTCAGGTACCACAGATGTTCTGAAGAGAGCTTTGCCCAGCACATCACATAGCTGTTATTTGGCAGTTTTTATGTGCCAAACAGTTGACTAACACTGCTGCTGACTATCCAGAAAGCTTTTCTCGGGGCAAGTAAATTTGACATTCTCCACTTACAGAAGAAAAGAGGTAAAGAGGTTAAGTGACATACTTCCACATAGAAGGAAGAGTCAAGCTCAAATCTAGGGAAAGCCCTTAGAGCAGCTTAATCTTAATTATACATTCAATATTTTCAGAGGAAATTAAATATCATTAATGGACGCCTGTGAAGTGGCTGAAATTTAGGGAGGGATTTTTGAGAGAGTGGAATAAAAAGATGCTGAGGGGGATCTATCTCTATTTAGCAGTAACGGTTCACGAGGCCTGGTGCTGTGCAGCCTCAGTTCTTATTAGCCAACTGTAAGATCTTTCAGGTAAAAGTAGAATAGAACTGTACCAGTTTGATGGAAAAAAAAGATGACGCTCTGCTTATTAATCAAGAAGAAAGGGAAAGATCATTTTACTGACAAAGCAGTATTAACTCCATGAATGCTTTGAAAGTAGAGCTGTGAAGAAGTTTCAGTGCTGCACAGAGAAAACTGTAGAATAAAGGATCATGTAAAAGAGTGTGTAGGAAATCTGACATCAGAATTCGTCCATGCTGAAATGGAGAGAAAAGCCTGATTTTACTCCTGCATCTGAGTGCACTGCTACTCTAACCTCAGCGTGTATGAGAATCACCTAGAGTGCTTATTAAATATGCTTATTCCACTGTATTGTGTCCAGAGAGTCTGTTTAGGTAGGTCGGGTCTGGGTCAAGACTCAGAATCTGGGTTTCACAGAAACTCTCTGGGGAATGTTGGAATAGGCAGTAATGCTAGGTTGCTGTCCACCCTAAGGCTAGGCGTGCAGCCGAAAACCTGCAGCCGCCTGCCACAGTGAGGTCAGCCCTCCTTACTTCCATCAGCTGCGTCCTCCTTGAATGCAGCTGGGTGGATGAGTTCCAAGTCTCACATGTCCTACTTTCAAACGCTGTCCATGTTACCTTCCTTGTGAAGCATTTCCTGAGCTCCCCCAAGCTGAATGAGCTCCTTTATGCTTGCAAAGATCCTTTGTGCTTCCAAAGCTCCTTTTTAAACACCTTGAATATTGAATTTATCAAATAATATTATAACTATCTTCTTCTGTGAGTCATTCCCCTATCAAAATGTGAACAACTTGAATATGGCTTGCTTATTTTTTATCTGTGGGACTGGGCATACTTCTTGGCACAAAACAGGTACTGAATGAAAGCTTTTGGAGTGAAAGAATTCATGTATAAAATGAATGAATGAATAAAATAATAGCACACCAGATATTGGTTACTGCTTGAAGTCACATAGGCTCCTAGCCGGTTAACAACTACTTGCTGCTTCGCGCATGCGTGCTAAGTCGGTTCAGTTGTGTCCAGTTCTGTGCGACCCTAAGGACAGCAGCCAGCCAGGCTCCTCTGTCCATGGAATTCTCAAGCAAGAATACTGGAGTGGGTTGCCCTGCCCTCCTACAGGGGATCTTCCCCATACAGGGATTGAACCTGCGTCTTCCACTGGCAGGCCAGTTCCTTACCACGAGCACCACTTGGGAAGCCCAGCTAGCTGCTAGGGCTTCCATAGCAAAATACCAAAGACGGATTGCTTAAAAAACAGGCAATTATTTCTCATTGTACTGGAGGCTGAGACATCCAAGATCAAGGTACCTGTGACAGAAATTTTATTCTGAGGTCTTTGCTCTTGGCTTCCACGGTGCTGCCATCTCCCTATATGCTCACATGACCTCTTCTTTGTGCCCACAGAGAAAGTGAGAAAGCAAATCTTCTGGAGTCTCTCCTTATAGAGGACCTAGTCCCATCAAGAGTGCCCCACTCTCATGACCTCAGCTAAGCCTAATTCTACCTTATCACCACATCTCCAAATACCATTATATTGGGGGTGAGAGCTTTAACATATGAATTTTAGGAGAACACAACCATAAAGTCTATAATAAAGGGTAATAAACTCATTGTCTGAATCTCACTTTCTAGCTCTAGCTTCTTCCCTTAGTGTGAAACCACTTGGATTTCCAGATTCTGCCTCATAAAATAAGGAGCTACTTTGCCCATTATAGGTATTGTTGACAAAGTACGCTGAAGGGTGCTGAAAATGGTAAAGTATTATACACGGTGGGGTTAATACATTGTTGTTGTTATCAGTTACTAAGACAGACGGACTCTTTGAAACTCCTTGGACTGAAGGATGCCAGGCTCCCCCGTCCTCCACTCTCTCCGAGTTTACTCAATTTCATGTCCATTGAATCAGTAATGCTATCTAACCATCTCATCCTCTGCTGCCCCCTTCTTTTGCCTTCAGTCTTTCCCAGCATCAGGGTCTTTTCCAGTAAGTCTGCTCTTTGCATCAGGTGGTCAAAGTATTAGAGCTTCAGCATCAGTCTTTCCAATGAACATTCAGAGTTGATTTCCTTTAGGATTGACTGGTTTGATTGCTTGAAGTCCAAGAGATTCTCAAGAGTCTTCTCCAGCACCACAATTCAAAAGCATTGATTCTTTGGCACTCACCCTTCTTCATGGTCCAACTCTCATGCCTATACATGATTACTGGGAAAACCATAGCTTTGACTATATGGACCTATGTCAGCAAAGTGATGTTTCTGCTTTTTAATATACTATCTAGGTTTGTCATAGCTTTCCTTCCAAGGGGCAAGTGTCTATTAATTTCATGGCCTCAATCACTCTCTGCAGTGATTTTGGAGCCCAAGAAAAGAAAATCTGTCACTGCTTCCAGTTTTTCCCCTTCTATTTGCTATAAAATGATGGGACCAGATGCCATGATCTTAGCTTTTTTAATGTTGAGTTTCAAACCAGGTTTTACATTCTTCTCTTTCACCCTCATCAAGAGGCTCTTTAGTTCCTCTTCACTTTTTGCCATTAGAGTGTTATCCTTTGCATATCTGAGGTTGCTGATATTTCTCCCAGCAATCTTAACTCCAGTTTATGATTCATCCAGCCCGGCATTTCACATGATGTACACATTTCACAGTTAAGTTAAATACGCAAGGTGATGATATACAACCTTGACATACTCCTTTCCCAATTTTGAACCAGCCTATTGGTCCATGTCTGGTTCTAATTGTTATTTCTTGGCTGGCAAACAGGTTTCTCAGGAGGTAGATAAGGTGATCTGGTACTCATATCTCTTTAAAATGTTTCCACAGTTTGTTGTTATTCACATAGTCAAAGGCTTTCGTGTAATCAATGAAGCTGAAGTAGATGTTTTTTCTGGAACTCCCTTGTTTTCTCCATGATTCAATTAATGCTGACAGTATGATCTCTGGTTCCTCTGCCTTTACTATACTCAGCTTGAACATCTGTAAGTTCTTGGTTCACATATTGCTGAAGTCTAGCTTGAAGGATTTTGATCATAACATTGGTAGCATGTGAAATGAGTGCAATTATACGGTAGTTTGAACATTCTTTGGCATTGCCCTTCTTTGGTATTGTAATGAAAACTGAACTTCTCCAGCCCTGTGGCCATTGTTATTTTCCAAATTTGTTGACATATTGCATGCAGTACTTTATCAGCATTATCTTTAAGGATTTTAAATAATTCAGCAGGAATTCCATCACCTCCACTAGTTTTGTTCATAGTAAATACAAGGTGCTTTTCATTTAGTGGCTGTTGCAGTTCATAAAGATATCTGAATTCCTACCAGCACCACACAAGAACTCAACAGGACTGGTGATCAGTAAAGCTTGCATTTTCTCTTGACTGCTTAGAAATTTCTGTCATGATGTAATTTTTATTAACTTATTTGATTAATTTGATAAACATAATTTAATCTGTACAAATAACTGTCATCAGTTTTGTTGTAGGCAAACTCTTTAATAAGAAGGCTGAGGGAAATTTCGTGCGTTGCATTAACTTTTATTTGTATTTTTTGGCAGTCACAACACATGGCTGGTTCCCTATGGTGGGAGCTTATACTGAACTAAAACTGCATGCATCAGTTCAGTGTATGCCAAGAGCCAACCATACTCTATCTGCTCTCTGGAAAGAAATTGTACTGTAGTATCATCCTCAGACTTAGGAAGGATGGAAATGAAAGTGTTAGTCACTCAGTCATGTCCCATCTTCCCGAGCCCAAAAGTGTAGTCTGCCATGGCTACTCTGTCCATGGGATTCTCCAGGTAAGAATACTGGAGTAGGCTGCCATTCCCTTTTTGAGGGGATCTTCCCAACCCAGGGATCAAATCCAGGTCTCTTGCTTTGCAGGCAGATTCTTTACCATCCGAGCAACCAGGGAAGCATAGGATATGCTTATGAAGGATAGGGGATGACAAAGAGGACATTTATTCCTAGAAGGTGGTAAGAAGGAGGGAGAGAGGAAAGGACTGACCGTTTATCACCTGCATTTGCCTATATGTCAGTTAAGCAGCCTATCCCCTTGGAAAACACATAGGAGAAAAAAGGGGGACGATCAAGTCCTTAAGTTGCAATGAGGTCAAATACGGCAGCCATCATACTTAGATGCCCTGGTGGAACGGAGGGAGCAAAGAAGAAAATGAGATGGACTTAAGGTGCTCACATAAATTTTCACAATACTGTTAATCAACTATATTCAAATATAAAGTAAAAAGTTAAAAAAGGAAATCTTAGTTACTCATAACTGAAAAAGTATGGCTGGCCTCTGCCTTGAAATGTCAGGAACTTTTTCTCTTGCTTTCTCTTGACTTCTGTCATGTACCGCTTGCTTTCTTGGAAGCTTGTATTCTTTTCCTTTGACCGCTCTCTGTTACAAGCTGTGTATAAACAGAGAGAAATAAGGCTTTGAGAGAATCTACACAAAAGTATTTCCAATTTTATCATCTTGGCACATAGCATAGCCAATCAACCCAGCTGTGAAAAAGTTCATGATGTAACATTCTGAACTCAGAGTGACACAGGGAGAGCCAATACAACGAGTATGCCTGGGTCTAAAGAATAAAAACAATTAACACCACTGACCCATGGGCCCAGCCACCTACAGGTACCACACGCACAGATGGAAGCAAATGCTTCCTCAAGTCATCTTGCTTGCTGCTCAGTGTGCTAATTTTATTCTTAATCCAGTGTTATTCCATCATCTATGTTTCTGCCTTCTCTCAAACAAACAAAATGGCAGGGACAGGAATGGGGGAGAAATGAAACAAAAGCTTGTTCAAAGCAAGATCTCAGTTAAAATGTTAAGATAAAAGGCGTAATTATAGGTTCAGGATTTTTAACTATTTCCATAACTTTCACATCTGCATGAAGCACTGGAAAAGCAAGGTGCCCTAATTCTGGAAAACCTGTTCGAAATTTAACCTGTCCTTGCTTATTATTCTGCACCTGAGCTTTTTAAGAATATTTAGAAACTAGAAAGCAAATGGCATATTATCATTATTAGAACTAGTGCTCTTTAAAAAATAATTTCAGAGATTGTGAGATTACCTCCACATCTCTCTCCCTTCCTTTTCTTCTCCTTGTAGAATGCACTCTCATATCTGCATCTTCTTCAGAGCATTTATTTTCCAGAGTGACTAAGAACCATACTGGAGTACTCCAAAAGTCCTTCTGTGAGTCACTCCTCCTTGTCCTCATCTCAACCTCTTCTTCCAGACTCTGAGGCTCCTGATCCTAGAGACAAATCCTCTTCTCTTCAGCTGTTATCTTGCTGAGTTCTATGTCTTTGCAACATTAAAATGTAGAGCAGTGTATAAACAGTTATTGGGACACTTATTAAAATTTCAAGTTTTAATCAAGAAGCATGTCACTGTAGGTAAGGGGTGGGGGGAGTTGCAGTAAGAGAGAGAAATTGGGTTCATTTCTAAATATAAGAAGGAAAAATGGGAATCTATAACCAAGGAGCAGAGTTGAAGGGATCTTCAATGGATGGGAAATTATTAATATGATTTTCTTCATTCTTTAAATCACTCATTCAACAAAAAGTACCTAAAACATCTATTGTGTGTCATACCTTTTTACATTATAGAAAATAAGTATTAAAGGCCTATAGTTTCAGGAAACAGACAGTGTAATAGAAAGACATAAACTGATCTATCCAGTTCAGAAAAAACTCTGTGTATACACAGAGGTTACTATAAAGATGTCATGAACCTACGTTTAGAAACTCAGCACAGTCTTTTTTAATAACTATGGATATGAAGAGTTTTAACTGAGAGAACTGCAAATGAAATATTAATATGCAGTCTACCTATTACTAATATAGAAACGAGTTCATCTGTCTTTTAGAATCATATGACAAATAAATACCTTCCTTTATTAAAACCTTACTCTTGAACCAAGGTGTGGTGGTTTAGTCACCAAGACGCGTCTGACTCTTGCGAACCCACGGACTGTACCCGCCTGGCTTCTCTGTCCTTAAAATTTCCCAGGCAAGAATACTGGAGTGGGTTGCCATTTCCTTCTCCAGGGAATCTTCCCAATCCAGGGATTGAACCTGGGTCTCCTGCACTGCAGGTAGATTCTTTGCCAACTGAGCCACCAGGGAAGCTCTTGAACCAAGCTATGTTTTTTAAATTTTGACTTTAGTGTATTTGGAAATACCACCCACTTTCTCTAACACAAATGCTTTTGCTTCTTTAAACTAGTCTAATACTTCTCTAAGCTGACTATCTACATTCATTTTATGACCCATTTAATATGCATTGCTCAAGTACTGATGATGTGCCATATTCTGAGTGGAAAAGCAGAGTGAAAATGTGGGCAGGAGTTACACAGAAGAAAGAGCGAGAGATGAGATGGTATGCCATACACAGTAAAGAGTACGCACAGACCACAGGAGTAAAATATGCCCGTTGCTCATCTGAAGAACTTCAAGGATCTCAGTACAAGGAGCTGAGACTGTCAAAGGGTAAGAGATGAGTCATAAAGAGAAACAAGGGCCAAATGAAAAGTATGTTCAGTCACGTTCAACTCTGTGTGACCCCATGGACTGTAGCCTGCCAGGCTCCTCAGTTCATGAGATTCTCCAGGCAAGAATACTGGACTGGGCTGCCATGCCCTCCTCAAAGTACATCATGCTGAATGTCAAGCTGAAGACTAAGACAGCTGGTGGTAGGGCCAGAGAATACAGGAATTGTTGCCACAAGTACCAAAGGGGGTAAAATGAACCAACTAAGAAACTGTGATGATGAAGAGAAGTGAAAGAATTTGAGAGATATTAAGGACATAGAAAAGATATATCATGGGAATGATTTGATTGGGGGCTGGGGGTGTTGGAAAGCAAGAAGGGAAAAATGAAGAAAGAAGACCTAGTCTCAGGCCTAGATAACAAGATAGAGGATAATGGTGCCATTTTCTGATATAAATCAAAAGATAAACCATTTATGGGAGGGGCAAGGGAAGACTAGGAATTCAGTCTAGGTCATGCTGGGTTTCAAGACATCTATAAAATGTCATATGAACATGGTCACCAGAAAATATGAATATTGAGCTCAAGAATGCCTATAAAAAAGAATAAATGAAATCTCCCAAATGCAGCTTTAGAAAGAGAATATAGAGCATAATTCTTCAAACACTATCTGAAAAGTGTGTTGTTCAATTATTCAAAAGTATGTCTTTAAGATATTTGTAAACCATGATCCGTATGTACTAACTGCAATTTTAGTTGCTCATATCCATTCATTTAAATTTAGATGCTAGACTTGAAACACTGAATAAGATATACTCCTAGTAAGTCTGTGTTCTCAAACTCAAGATACACAGAAATGCCATAGGAAATGCCTCTTTTCCATAGAAACTGGGAAGGCCTTCTCTCATTCTCACACGAGATACATTAGGGTTTATAGAAACATCCCTAAATCCAGACTGGTTTGTGCTATAGACTGAATGTTGGTGTCCTCCCAAAAGTCATATGTTGAAATTTAACCCCCAATGTGATAGTATCTGAGGTGGGACTTTGGGGAAATGATTAGATGATGGATCTAAAGCCCTCATGAATGGGATTAGTACCGCTATACAAATGATCCCAGGGAAGATCCCCCACCCTTTCTGCCATGTGAAGACAGAGCAATACCGCTGTCTAGGAACCAGGAATTGGGCTCTCACCAGATGCCAAACTGTTGGCACCCCATTCTTAGACCTTCCAGCATCTAGATCTGTGAGTAATATTAGGTTGTTTCTAAGTGACCCTGTCCGTGGCATCTTGCTATTGCAGCTGGAACTAAGATGGTTAGGTTCAAACTGGTTTCACTACCTACCAGATAGATAAGGTAGAAAGCTTCTTAAACTTTCTGTATCACTTTTTTTTCCCCTCAAGGGGCTTGTTTGGTTTTTGTTTGTTTGTTTTCTCACAATGTTGTTATAGAGATTAAAACAGACAACTTGTAATAGTCTCTGGCACACAGTGAATGCAATAAAGGTATCAGTCTTTATTGGTGCTACCCATGTACATTTAGGGGCACACAAGTCAGAAATTAAAACCTTACTGTTGTTTTTCATCTGTTTTTGACTTATTTGTAGACATTGAGAAAGACTGTGATTACATTAGCAAAAGTCAAAGATAAGCAGTAATCAGACAACATTGTTACTACCTGAGTGCTTACATCTCCCAACATCTTCCATGGCTCACATCAAGCCCTGTTTGTATACAACTGTGGATTCCATGAGAATTAGTAGCAATAATATTAATAGTAATAGCTCATAATAATAAAACTCAAAAATCTTAAATAAATGTAAGAATGAATGGTAGGCTCATAGAGCCAAATCTGGACCTCAGAAGGCTCAGCATCTTCAGCTGATCCAGGATAAGAGACTAAGTTCAGAGTTGTGGAAATGGGAACTAGAAATTACAGAGACAAGTTCACTAAAAGGAATTAGCTTCAGGCAAAAGAGCAGATGGGAGAGAATAATATTGTAAGTCTATACACTGGGGAAAAGGATTTGTTTATAGCCTGAGAAGCCAACTAAAACGAGAAACTACTGCATAGCCTTTGCTGAATTTGTGTAACTGCTTGCCAGCAGGTGCCAGGCTGGTGGACTGTGAATCATAACTGAAAAATATGATTATAGAGTTTTCAGCAATTTAAGATTAATTTCACTAATATTAATTATATTAATATAATAATCACATAAATATAATTAGTGAATTATAATTCACTAATATTAATTATATTGATACTAATGTAAAACATGAAGCATTCACTGATAAGTGAATAAAAGAGAAGAATAAATGCTGCATAATCACTTGACTCAAGCTAGAGTCGGATTCTGTAGTTACACATTAAACATGGAGCCTCTCATCACATCACAGATATCTGTAAAAATCAATGTGACTATACAACATGAATTTCTAATCATGAGAGCCATTTGAAAAATGTGGACATGCTTACTCTGTAAATGGAGCTGCTTTAAACCATGCTGATCCAAAGACAGATGAACTACATCCTTTCAAGCCCTCTAGATTTACTGACTGCTTTCAACATAGAAGTTGAGCACTTTCCATTTGCTTGGATGGCGCACACCTTCTGTGCTCAGTCCCCTCTTTGCTCTCTTCTGCAAACAGTGGTACAGTGTGATTCATTCTATTCTGAAAGGACCCCTTCGGTCACATTATAGGTCCAGAATGTGAATATGGCATTGACTCTGGAAAAGAAGCCTGCCACGGTCTGGCATGAGCTAATGCTACCTACATCATTCAAAATGACTGGCTCACAGTCACGGATATGGTGGCTCCAATTAACCTGTTCCATAAATACATTTTAGTGAAGTCAGACCAAAGAGATTAATGGGTTTCAATTTGGAAATATTATTTGAAGTTGACTGACCCTAAGATAGATTAGAAATGCTGCAACCAACCACAATCACAGAGTCATGAACTAATTATTAAACTGGTAATGTAATAAATGAGAAACTATTCCTACCTTTTATTCCATCACATATTGAAAGCTGTAGCAGAGGCATAATAGGCTGTGTGTATTTTAAAAAGGAGGGGGCAACAATATTTTGGTACACATGTTTTATAAAAGATTTATATGTATTATAATCCCACAGTGATCCCAAGGTAGAATTGACCTGGAAACCATATTTAGATTCTTCTTAGTTACCATGCTTTGAAAATGCAATGAATACATACATTAGCTATTTCTTTCATGAGGGACACTGAATATTTAGGAAGCATGAAAGCTAAAATTCAATTTATTACTGTTCTAACCATATAACCATGGAATGGTTAGATAGGATTGAATGATCATCTACCTGCAAAAATCAGTTTTTATGGGACCTAACAACTGTCATAGTGCATATGAGACTATCTTAGTGAACTAGAATAAATTAAATTGAACAAATATTTCAGCAGATTTAGTCACAGAATCCAAAATCAAGTAAAATCATACTTTAGAGCCCAGTGTTAGCCTAGAAAAAAATGATTGGTTCTAATCCTTTTATTCTATGCACTTGTCTAACATTTCTGTTCATCTGATCACAATGAGCCTTACCCCTACCATATTTCCATTAGATATCTGTGTGCTACCCTCAAAGAGAACTCCCTCTGTGATTTTCACTTGGCAGCAATAGTCATAAATGAGAGAATTATTCTCATTTGATTTTTACTTGACTTTATAAACTCAATTTTCCCCTCCTAATCATGAAATAATTGCATTATTGAACTCTATCTAACTGAGAATTGCTGGGAAAGTCATGGATGTCTGAGTTTGTGAGCCAACTCATGTTACTTACAAGTAATTCACTTTGCTATTCACTAATTCAGAATGGGAAAAAGAAGAGATATAAAGTCCAGAACATGTACACTATGGAGAGTATTAAAATGTAAAAGTGTTTTACTGTGCCCTCAAAGGGTCAGAGACTTCAAGTTAGAAGACTGAAAGTCCCTAAAATTAAGAAATATCCAAAAAATTAAATAAGTCTGCATTGTGAATTCCCCTGAAGTTATGCTATTTCTAATGTGATATGGTCATAAACACAATAAACTGAAGACACTTTGATAAAATCAAATCACTTTTGGTTTATAAAGCAAAACAACAACAAAAAATAACAATAAATTGCCAAAAATAAAAGTGCTACTACATGCTACAGCTAAAATTAACAGTGTTTAAGCATTGACCATTTCTAGTTTTCATGTTTGTCTAAAGCTGTCACTCATATCTTTTCCGACATACACTTTAGATTCACAGTAAGAGGCACTTTCAAATAAAATCACTTTATAGCATCTACACTGTATTAGGACAGTTATTGTTTCCAAGTCATTATCAAAGAAGAAGTTACATGTTTGCTGTTAGAAATATAGAGGTAGTCAAGTTAAAATGAGATCATTAGGGTAGGCCAAAATCCAACAAGACTCATGGCCTTACAAAAAAGAGAAATTTAGGCACAGAGGCAAACATCCGCAAGTAGTTGGCTATGGGAAGGAACACAGAACACCATGCTGAGACGGAGAATTGGAATGGCTCACTGCCAAGCCAAAGAATGCCAGAAATTGCCAGTAAATCACCAGTAATTAGGAAGAGGCAAGGAAGGATTCTCCTGTAGGTTTCAGAGGGAGCATATGTCTCTTGATACCTTATTTCGGACTTCTAGACTTCAAGTCTACTAAATAATAAATACCTGTTGTTTTACGCTCCTAGTTTACGGGACTTTGTTAAAGCAACCCTAGGAAATTCATACACTTTCCACTATAAAGCTGTTGTAGTGTCCTTGAGGTCATCAATTTCCAGTAAAGAAGTTTTGTTATGTCAGAGAATTATGCCATATCCCTATAGTGAAATGGTGAGGTGGGAGCATGGAAAAAAAGAGGAAGAAATGTCACAATGCCTAAAAATCATATGAAAATGATTAATTATTTTTAAATTTAAGTATGATAAGAGGATGTGTAAGATACATGAGTCTTGAAAAAAACTGAAGTGTCTGTTATATTTAAAATTTCAAACTTTCAAATGTAATAGAATTTTCAACTTTTATTATAGGAAGGACTCAGTAGGAGGTTGGGGTAAGCAGATACAAGCCATTACATATAGAATGGGTAACAGTAAGGTCTTAAGCAGAGCACAGGGAACTATATTCAGTGTCCTGTGGTAAACCATAATGGAAAAGAATATTTTTTAAAAATATATTTAAAAGACTATGTATATATATGAACAACTGAATTACTTTGCTGTAGAGCAGAAAGTAACAAAAGAGTTCAAATTGTAGAATATTATCACCAAAGATATGGTAAGAATTATAAACCTTAAAGATTTCACAAGTTCAAGTTACCAAGAGGGAATAAAACTTAGATCATCTATAAGTGGGGGCTTCCCAGATGAACCCTAGGGGTAAAGAACTCACCTGCCAATGCAGGAGACATGAGAGACATTGGTTCCATCCCTGGGTTTGGAGGATTCCCTGGAGAAGAGTAGGACAGGACTGAAGCAACTTAGCAGGCACGCAAGCACACCTCTAAGTGGAGAGATTATTTTTTACTCTTTTACAGAAGGAAACGGCAACCCACTCCAGTATTCTTGCCTGGAGAACCCCCAAGGAGAGAGGAGCCTGGTGGGCTGCAGTCCATGGGGTTGCAAAGAGTCAATCACATATGTATGTATGTGATTGTAATACACATCATAAATGTATTAAATAATAGGAAATTCTAAGGAATAGACATGTATACAAAATATCCTGCAGAAGCCTAATGAAAATGCCTGCATGAACATTACTACTTTTAACAGACCTCTACCAGATTTCATAGAATTGACCATTCTTTTTTATTTGAATAAATTTTACATGTTAGCATAACCTTCCTTCAACTTCCTTACAATTTTCATGTTAGTAATAACTGTTAGGCTGTTCAAGGAGTCTGCTTGCATGCCAAATGCTAAAAACAAAGCTTCTGTGGGAACTATCATACCAGGATTTAATTCAGGCTATCACAAGTCAAGGTCACGCTTGATCCAGGCTCCCAGAGGTGCTAACAGGCAACTTTCAATGGATTCAAATTATGGGCCAGATCATTAAACGAGCTGACTGACTCACTCATTCTTGCTATTAATAAAGAACTCATCTTGGAGATTTTCCGCACGGCTGTATGGATAACCTGAATTTATGTGGACCTCAGCAGTTCAAAGCCTGAATTCATTTTCTTGAAACAAGCAGAATCTGAAGTTTATTAGCATGGAAAAGAGTTCTCTTTTCATTAGATTATTCTGAAGTGCTGTCCATTACATAATATGCCACGCATGTGGAACCTTTAGAATAAAAATTGTGATTGCCACTCAATGGGGGAGTATTTCTAAGATGTGACAGATTTTATAACTGTGAAGAAAGAAATATCTGCCTGTCTGGGTATCTTAGCCTTTCAAACATGCTCTTTAAATTAAAATTATAGCACAGAGAAAACTTCATTACCTGTTTCACTTGCAGATAATTGTTTCTCCTCTTTGAATATGTGTCCTTTTCAGGATAAGTATTCTGGACTATACAGAGCTGAACAAGTGGCAAATGGGATTCTTTTGCTTTCCTGTTGGATGCCCCAAGGCGATCTACCCACAGTGTTATAAATTAGGTATAAGAAACACTGACCTACATTTTAACTAAGATTTAAGTAATTTTTTACTTATGTTTTTAGTAAATACAAAGGAGGTTAAGTGATTTAAAGTTTCTCCCAGCCAATTTTTATTTAAAAAACACTGCAGTAATCGATAGCAATGAAATGGAATCAAAATGAAAATGCTAAGTTTAAAATAAATAATAATAGATTGGTTTGTGGTCCTTGAAAAATGACTCAACCATTCATGTTTTTTTAATACTCTCATTTACTCATTTTTAATTTATGTATTAAGCAATTACTCCTCTGAGTCATATCTCAGTCAATGTGGCTGCAAATATAATCAGCCATGATCCTCAAATAATTCACTCTCTAATGGCATAAACAAACATGCCTACGTGATAAGTCACTTTAGACGTGTCCAGCTCTTTGTGACCCTATGGACTATAACCTGCCAGGCTTCTCTGTCCATGGGATTCTCCAGGCAAGAATACGGGAGTGTGTTGCCATGGCCTCCTCCAGGAATCTTCCTGACCCAGGGATCAAACCCACATCTCTTAGGTCTGCTGCACTGGAAGGTGGGTTTTTCCCACTAGCACCACCTGGGAAGCCATAGAGAGATCACTTAATACTTGGCAATAAGATGTTAGAAAGGACATTAAAAAAAAAAAAAAAAAACATATATTGGTGGTACCAGTGGCAGATCTCAGCATCTCAGTGAGAAGAGAGAGAAAAGCATTAACAGATCAAGACATAGTTGCTTGACATCTTGAATGGTAAGTAAAGCTTTACAAAGGAAGCAAAAGTATAAAGGGACACTTCATTCAAAATGAAACATTATAGGACACAAAAAATAGAACTTCAATGAGTTTGACAGGCCTGGAGCACACACCGCAGCTAATATGATAGAGGAAGAGGAAAGATTAGCAAGACAGACATAGGAAATAGGTGAAGTCATGGAAAAACAAATGCAGAAGACAGTGGACCTCATTTTATTAGCAATATAATGTCATCAAAAGGTTTTTGTCAAGGCATAATATAATTTCATTATTAATAGATAACTGTAAGTTTATATATAGACTTAGTAGATTGAGAATTTCTGCATGTCCTCTCTTGCCTAAAGTTCCATAAAATAGCCAAAAATTTATTTTAGCTAAATGTATTTATAAGGCAAAATAAAAACAATACTGACACTAGATTTCAGAAATGTAAAAACAGGGATAGAAAAAAATATATCAAGAGATCATTCTTTAAATGTAGGTATACTAGTTTGCTGGGCTTCCCTGGTGTCTCAGCCAGTAAAGAATCAGCCTGCAATGTAGGAGACCTGGGTTCAGTCCTCAGGTCAGAAAGATTCCCTGGAGAAAGGAATGATAACCCACTACAATATTCTTGCCTGGAGAATCCCATTAACAGAGAAGTCTGGGGGCTACAGTCCATGAGGTCTCAAAGAGTTGGACATGACTGAGGGACTAAACTCACACACATACAAGTTTGCTAGGACTGCCATAACATAAAACAATAATAATTTGTTTAACTTGTCTCATTCCATTTGTTTAGCCTTATCTAACTCAATGAAACTGTGAGCTATGCCAGGAAGGGCCACCCAAGATGAACAGGTCATGGTGGAAAGTTCTGAAAAAACATGGCTGACTGGAGAAGGGAATGGCAAACCACTTCAGCATTCTTGCCTTGAGAATCCCATGAACAGTATGAAAAGGAGAAAAGATATGACACTGAAAGATGAACTCCCCAGGTTTGTAGGTGCCAATATACTACTGGAGAAAAGTGGAGAAATAGCTCCCGAAGGAATAAAAAGGCTAAGCCAAAGCAGAAACAATGCCCAGTTGTGGTTGTGTCTCGTAGTGAAAGTAAAGTCCGATGCTGTAAAGAACAATATTTTATAGGAACCCGGAATGTTGGGTCCATGAGCAAGGTAAATTGGAAGTGGTCAAAAAGATGGCAAGAGCGAACATTGACATTTTAGGAATCAGTGAACTAAAATGGACAGGAATGGGCAAATTTAATTCAGATGCCCATTATATCTACCACTATGGGCAACAATCCCTTAGAAGAAATGGAATAGCCCTCATGGTCAACAAAACAGTCTGAAATGCAGAACTTGGGTGCAATCTCTAAAAGGAAAGAATGATCTCTGTTCGTGTTAAGACAAACTATTCACTATCACAGTAATACAAGTCTATGTCCCAACCAGTAATGCTGAAGATGTTGAATGGGTCTATGAAGACGAACAGGATCTTCTAGAACTAACACACAAAAAAGATGTCCTTTTCATTATAGGGACTGGAATGCAAAAATAGGAAATCAAGAGATACCTGGAGTAACTGAAAACTTTGGCCTTGGAGTACAAAATAAAGAGGGCAAAGGCTAACAGAGACTTGCCAAGAGAATGCACTGGTCATAGCAAACACCCTCTTCCAACAACAGAAGAGACAACTCTACACGTGGATGTCACCAGATGGTCAATACTGAAATCAGATTGATTATATTCTTTGCAACTGAAGATGGAGAAGCCCCATACAGTCAGCAAAAACAAGACTAGAACCTACTGTGGCTTAGATATGAACTCCTTATTGCAAAATTCAGGTTTAAATTGAAGAAAGTAGGGAAAACAATAGGCCATTTGGGTTTGACCTAAATCAAATCCGTTACAATTATATAGTGGAAGTGACAGACAGACTCAAGGGATTAGATCTGATAGATAGAAAGCCTGAAGAACTATGGACAGAGGTTTGTAACATTGTACAGGAGACAATGATCAAAATTGTCACAAACAAAAAGATGCAAAAAAGCAAAATGGTTGTCTGAGGAGGCCTTACAAATAGCTGAGGAAAGAAGACAAGTGAAAGACAAAGAAGAAAAGGAAAGATATACCCATCTGAATGCAGTTCCAAAGAACAGCAAGGACAGATAAGAAAGCCTTCCTGTTCCTTAGTGAACAATGCGAGGAAAACAATAGAATGGGAAAGACTAGAGATCTCTTCAAGAAAATTAGAGATACCAAATGAACATTTCATGCAGAGAAGGGGGAAGTAAAGGACAGAAAATTAAGGACCTAACAGAAGCAGAAGATATTAAGAAGAGGTGGCAAGAACAGAGAAGAATTATACAAAAAAGATCTTAATGACCCAGATACTCATGATGGTGTGACTCACCTAGAGCCAGGCATCCTGGAATGTGAAGTCAAATGGGCCTTAAGAAACATCACTCTGAATAAAGCTAGTGGAAGTGATGGAATTCCAGATGAGCTATTTCAAATCCTAAAAGATGATGCTATGAAAGTGCTACACTCAATATGCCAGCAAATTTGGAAAACTCAGCAGTGGCCACGGAACTTGAAAAGCTCAGTTTTTGTTACAATTCCAAAGAAGGGCAATGCCAAAGAATGTTCAAACCTACCACACAATTGCACTCATTTCACATGCTAGCAAGATCATGCTCATAATCAACAGTATGTGAACTGAGAACTTCCAGATGTACAAGCTGGACTTAGAAAAGGCAAAGGAACCAGAGATCTAATTGCCAACATCCACTGAATCATAGAAAAAGCAAGAGAATTCCAAAAAAATATCTAGTTCTGCTTCATTGACTATGCTAAAGCCTTTGACTGTGTGGATCACAAAAAACTCTGGAATATTCTTAAAAAGATGGAAATACCAGACCCCCTTACCTGCCTCCTGAGAAACCTGTATGCAGGTCAGGAAGCAACAGTTAGAACTGGACATGGAACAATGAACTGGTTTCAAATCGGGAAAGGAGTATATTGTCATCCTGTCATCCTGTCAAGGCTGTATATTGTCACCCTGCTTATTTAACTTATATGCAGAGTACATCATGCAAAATGCCAGGCTGGATGAAGCACAACCTGGTATCAAGATTGCCAGGAGAAATATTTTTAACCTCAGATATGCAAATAATACCAGCCTTATGACAGAAAGTGAAGAGAAACTAAAGAGCCTCTTGATGAAGATAAAAGAGGTGAGTAAAAAACTGGCTTATAACTCAACATTCAAAAAAATAAGATCATGGCATCCTGTCCCATCACTTCATGCATATAGATGGAGAAACAATGGAAATAGTGAGACACTTTATTTTCTTGGGCTCCAAAATCACTACAGAGGGTGACTGCAGCCACTAAATTAGAAGACACTTGCTCCTTGGATGAAAAGCTACGACAAACTTACCGTATTATAAAGCTGATACATTACTTTGCTGACAGAGGTCTGTATAGGCAAAGTTGTGGTTTTTCAAGTAGTCATGTACGGATAGAGAGTTGGACCATAAAGAAGGGTGAGTGCCGACGAATTGATGCTTTTGAACTCTGAGGTTGGGAAAAACTCTTGAGACTCCCTTGTACTGCAAGAAGATCAAGCCAATCAATCCTAAAGGAAATCAACCCTAAATATTCATTGGAAGGACTGATACTGAAGCTGAAGCTCCAATATTTTGGCCACCTGATGTAAAGTGCTGACTCACTGGAAAAGACCCTGATGCTGGGAAAGATAGAAGGCAGGAGGAGAAGGGGACAGCAGTGGAGCAGATGGTTTGATGGCCTCACCAACTCGGTGGATATTGCTGTTCCTATTGTTCATTCGCTCAGTTGTGTCTGACTCTTTGCAATCGCATAGTAGACATGAGTTTGAGTAAAGTCCGGGAGATGGTGAAGGACAGGTAAGCCTGGTGTGCTGCAGTCCAAGGGGTTGCAAAGAGTTGGACACAACTGAATGACTGAGCAACAACAACAACAAATAACTCTAGAGGCTGGAAACCAAGATGAAGGTGTGAGCAGGTTTGGTTCTCTTGAGACCTCTCTCCTTGGCTTACAGATGGCTTCCTTCTCACTGTATGCTCGTGTGGTCTCTCATCTGAGTGCACATCTCTGGCTTCTCTCCCTCTTCTTATAAGGACACCAGTCATACTAGATAGGGCCTACCCTAATGACCTCAATTAACTTTAATTACCTCTCTGAAAGGCTCTATCTTCAAATATAGTCACACTCTAAGTTATTGGGAGTTATGACTTGAATACATGAACTTGGAGGGACACAGTTCAGTGCATAATTGTCAGGGTAGTACAGGGACCACTAAGCTCAGAGTCAGTGGATGTAACAAATAAGCTAAGAATTTGTCTGGAGGTACATAGGCTCTTTTCCTTCTGCAGTCAGTTTGCACAGTGAGCTACAAAACAGCTATAAACAAGTTAATGAAAGAGAAAAGCTTCTAAAATCAAAGAGGCCATGACCAAAGGGTTAGTCTGTAAGGAAGCACCCTTCCCAGAAAGTAAGCTTTTTTAATATTTATATTTAGATTAATTTATTTTAATTGGAGGATAATTACTTTATAATATTATGATGGTTTTTGCTTTTAATGACCAGGCAAGTACCAGAATACACATAGCTAAAGTCTGAATTAATGCGCAAAGATACCAAGCCAATAAATTCTTCCTGATACCACTGCAGACAGACAGACATGGAATGAATAAAAGGACAATTATGTGTCATAGTTCAACATCTGTCTAATGGGAGTTCTATAAAGAGCAGGGGGAAGTAGAGGGAAAAAAGTGGCAGAGCAAAATGTTTCTTCAATCCCAGAAATGAAGACAAATAGAGGACCTAAGTTTAAAAGGGCTGACTGACTCTGAAGAGAACACAGATAAACATATCCACAACCAGACACACTGTGGTGACATTTGAGGATCTCAAGAATAAACATCCATATCTTGAAATTTTTACATATTTAAAAATTTTTAAATCTTCTAACAGAACAGAAACAATCAGATTATTTTAGATTTAGAGATGCCTGATAAAATACAGAAAGTTCAGTTAATTTATAAATTTCAGGTAAAAAGTGGATTGTTTTTTAGTAAATGTATATCTCAAAATGCTTATTACATGTGACACACTCATACTTTAAAAATTACTTTTTGTTTTCCTGAAATTCACACTTCACTGCATTGTCTAATATATTTGTTTGCTAAATGTGGTAACCTTAATTAGACCCTGCATCCACAAGATAACACTGAATTGATATTGTCAGTGTTCTAAATGTGGATTTTCATATCTACCCAATTTACTATTCAGAAAAGTAGATCCTACCAAAAAAAAAAAAAATCCCCGAAAAGAATTTCTAAAGAATTTTGTAGCAGAGTACTTAAATGTAAATGTTAATAACTTTAAAGCACTAATTCAGAACTAAAATCACAAAGTTATTAATTTGGGAGGTAGATGAAGAGCTTGGACAAAAAATAAGGGACAAAAGAGCATGGCCAGTGTCTGTATTACTGATGAAGGAGCATAAGAGACTAAACTGGCACATAGTAAGCACTGAATAAATATTTATTTGAGCTGGTGAAATAAATCAATAGAATTTAATGAACCATTACATTGGAAAATGGTACTTAAAGGGTTGGAGGTGATGAGACAAAGTGTCAGTCTCTCAAGTGTGTCCGACTATTTGCTGCCCCATGGACTGAAGCCCAGGCTCCTCTGACCATGGGATTCTCCAGGCAAGAGTAAGTAGCCATTCCCTTCTTCAGGGGCTCTTTCTGACCCAGGGATCAAACCTAGGTCTCCCGCATTGCAGGCAGATTGTTCACCGTCTAAGCCATGAGGGAAGCCTGTGGCTTCATGAGACAAAAGGAGGAATAAAAACCAGTACCTAACTAGATATTTTGAGAGAACCAAGAACTGGAAGAGTAACAATAAATGTTTTCAGGCAAAGATTCCTAATATCTATTACTAGTGAAAATATGCTATGCTAGGAATTTAGATTTGGGTGTCAAAATATAGGTGACAAATAAAAACATAGTTTCAATAAGATTGTCATATAAGTGCTTGAAAACCAAAAAGAGGGCCAAGAAAAGAATCCCTAACACAACATTCATTATCATTTATGGTAGTGAAAATCAAGGGTTATCAAGAGTGAGCACAGTCAGAAGGGCAGTTAAAGACAGTGGTGTTGGAATAAACATGAGCATGAAGTTTCTAGAAGGAAGAAATATTCCTTTGTGTCAAAGGCTGCTACAAAATCAGGGAAAATGAAAGCATGCAATTAGAGTTGATTTTTAATATTAGACCACTAGTAATTTTAATAATTTAATATGGCTCTGATCTTCTGCCCCTTACAGTATGTTACCCTTTGCAACATACATTTCACTTCTTCCAATCAGGACCGGGAGTTTATTTTCTTACCTCTTGAACTTGGCTGGTCCTTGTGACTTCTACTAGAGGCAGTACTGTGCCAATTCCAACCCTAGACCTGAAGAGGCCTCCATTTACACTCATTCTCTTGAAATCCTGTGTGCCAGACACACAACTGACTGATCCTGTGTACCAGATACACAGCTGATATTTATGAGCCCGGATGAATGGTTATCCAGATGTTCACAGATTTGTGAATAATAGTAAACGTTTATTATGCTAAGCCACTGAATTCTAGGGTGGCTTATTACACAGCAATGTGTGTGTGTGTTTAGTCGCTAAGTGGTGTCCAACTCTTTTGTGACCTCGTGGACCATAGTCCACCAGGCTCTTCTATTCATGGGATTTTCCAGGCAAGAATACTGGAGTGGGTTGTCATTTCCTTCTCTGTGGGATTGTTCTGACCCAGGGATCAAACTCAAGGCTCCTGCTTTGCAGGGGGATTCCTTACCACTAAGCCACACAGAACTAACTGATATAAACAGTTAAAACTTGTCACTGAAAAATAATGCAATGGACTAATGGAATATGGATTTGAGGAAGTAGACATAGCAATTGTACAGTATTCTTGGAAAACTTCTGCATGAAGGAAAGAGGAAAGCTAAAGTTGAAGGAATTTAGTGAGTCTTGAACTGATGGAGAATGAAAGGTTTGGGATAAAACAGAGGGATAAACAGATGAGTGATGAACTAACCAAGAGGAGATGGGGGAGGATAAAATCTAGAACACATATGAACCAATTAACCTTGGAAAGCAGAAGGAGCTGCTCTTTTTCAGGGCTAGGAGAATGAGGGTAAAGACTTAAATGGAAGGACTTTAAGTACAAATGTGTTTGTGAATGGATAGGTGCTGTTAAGGGTGGGGTAGCTTCCCTGGTGGCTCAGTCAGTAAAGAATCCACTTGCAATGAAGGAGACCTCTTGCAATGCAGGAGGCACAGGTTTGATTCCTGGATCAGGAATATCCCCTAAAGGAGGATTTGGCAACCCACTCCAGGATTCTGTTGTTTTTCTTTTAATATGAAAATTCTGGGTTTTTTAGCATTTATTTTAATTAGAGGCTAATTACTTTACAATATTGTGGTACTTTTTGCCACACACTTACATGAATCAGCCAAGGATGTACATGTGTCCCCCATCCCCAAATTCCCTTCCACCTCCCTCCCCATCCCATTCCTCTGGGTTATCCCAGTGCACCACCTTTGAGTGTCCTGTTTCATGCATCAAACTTGGACTGGTCATCTATTTCACATATGGTAATATACATGTTTCAATACTGTTCTCTCAAATCATCCCACCCTCACTTTCTCCCACAGAGTCCAAAAGTCTGTTCTTTACATCTGTGTCTCTTTTGCTGTCTTGCATAGATGGTCATCATTACCATCTTTTTAAATTGCATTATAAGTGTTAATATACTGTATTGGTGTTTTTCTTTCTGATTTACTTCACTCTGTATAATAGGCTCCAGTTCCATCCACCTCATGAGAAATAATTCAAACGTGTTCTTTTTAATAGCTGATTAATATTCCATTGTGTATATGTACCACAATTTTCTTACCCATTTTTCTGCTGATGGACATCTATGTTGCTTCCATGTCCTAGCTATTGTAAACAGTGCTGCAATGAATTCCATGGACAGAGGAACCTGGTGGATTACAGTCAATGGGATCACAAAGAGTTGGACATGACTGAGGGAATGAGCACGTGGTTGATAGCCTTTGTATTCTATGAAATAAGGACCAAGATCATCTTCCTCAAGAAAGAGAAGTGATGGAATTGGGCAGGGATAAGTCATTCAGGTATGACCTAAATCAAGTCCCTTTTGATTATAGAGTGGAAGTGACAAACAGATTCAAGGGATTAGATCTGATAGGCAGAATGCCTGAACTATGGATGGAGGTTCATGACACTGTACAGGAGGCAGTGATCAAGACCATCCCCAAGAAAAATAAATGCAAAAACGCAAAATGGTTGTCTGAGGAGGCCTTACAAATAGCCGAGAAACAAGGAGACGCTAAAGGCAAAGGAGAAAAGGAAAGATATATCCATCAGAATGCAGAGTTCCAAAGAATGGCAAGGAGAGATAAGAAAGTCTTCCTCAGTGATCAATGCAAAGAAATAGAGGAAAACAATAGAATGGGAAAGACTAGAGACCTCTTCAAGAAACTTAGAGTTACAGGAACATTTCACGCAAAGATGGCCACAATAAAGGACAGAAATGGTATGGACCTAACAGAAGCAGAAGACATTAAGAAGAGGTGGCAAGAATACACAGAAGAACTATACCAAAAAGATCTTCATGACCCAGATAACCATGATGGTGTGATCACTCACCTGGAGCCAGACATCCTGGAATGTGAAGTCAAGTGGGCATTAGGAAGCATCACCACGAACAAAGCCATTGTAGGTGATGGAATTCCAGTTGAGCTATTTCAAGGCCCAAAAGATGATGCTGTGAAAGTGCTGCACTCAATACACCAGCAAATTTGGAAGACTCAGCAGTGGCCACAGGGCTGGAAAACTTCAGTTTTCATTCCAGTCCCAAAGAAAGGCAATGCCAAAGAATGATCAAACTACTGCACAATTGCACTCATCCCACACGCTAGCAAACTAAAGCTCAAAATTTTCCAAGCCAGGCTTCAACAGTACATGAACCGTGAACTTCCAGATGTTCAAGCTGGATTTAGAAAAGGCAGAGGAACAAGAGATCAAATTGCCAACATCCACTGGATCACTGAAAAGCAAGAGAGTTCCAGTAAAACATCTATTTCTGCTTCATTGACTATGCCAAAGCCTTTGACTGTGTGGATCACAACAAACTGTGGAAAATTCTTCAAGAGATGGAAATACCAGGCCACCTGACATGCCTCCTGAGAAATCTATAGGCAGGTCAAGAAGCAACAGTTAGAACCAGACATGGAACAACAGACTGGTTCCAAATCAGGAAAGGTATACGTCAAGGCTCCATATTGTCACCCTGTTTATTTCACTTACATACAGAGTATATCATTGGAAATGCCGGGCTGGATGAAGCACAAGTTGGAATCAAGATTGCCAGGAGAAATATCAATAACCTCAGATATGCAGATGACACCACCTTATGGCAGAAAGCAAAGAAGATCTATAGAACCTTTTGATGAAAGTGAAAGAGGAAAGTGAAAAAGTTGGCTTATAACTCAACATTCAGAAAACTAAGATCATGGCATCTGGTCCCATCACTTCATGGCAAATACATGGGGAAACAGGGAGAGACTTTATTTTTCTGGGCTCCAAAATCACTGCAGATGGTGACTGCAGCCTTGAAATCAAAAGACACTTGCTCCTTGGAAGAAAAGCTATGACCAATCTAGACAGCATATTAAGAAACAGAGACATTACTATGCCAACAAAGGTCCATATAGTCAAAGTTATGATTTTCCCAATAGTCATGTATGGATGTGAGAGTTGGACTATAAAGAAAGCTGAGTGCCAAAGAATTGATGCTTTTGAACTGTGGTGTTGGAGAAGACTCTTGAGAGTCCCTTGGACTGCAAGGAGATCCAACCAGTCTATCTTAAAGGAAATCAATCCTGAATACTCATTGGAAGGACTGATGCTGAAGCTGAAACTCAACACTTTGGCCACCTGATGCGAAGAACTGACTCAGTGGAAAAGATCCTGAAGCTGCAAAAGATTGAGGGCAGGAGGAGAAGGGGACCACAGAGGATGAGATGGCATCACTGGCATGGCCACTGTCAGGATGGCATCATTGACTCAATGGACATGAGTTCCGTAAGTTTCAGGATTTGGTGATGGACAGGGAAACCTGGCACGCTGCAGTCCCTAGGGTTGCAAAGAGTTGGACACGACTGAGTGACTGAACTGAGGTCTTGCAAAAAGGGTTTTTAAGGCAGAGTTTCTCAACCTTGGAACTGCTGAAATTTTATACTAGATAGTTCTTTGTTGCAAGAGGCTGCCCTAAACACTTGAAACACTGGCACTTGAAAACCCTCAAGGTTTAGTACTGTTTCCATGGTTCAACAAAGATATTCCTACTAAATTTTATCCTCTGTGCTTAAGAGCTAGACCATGGACTTTCTAAATAGAGAACTCTCTAGCAAAGACTTGGAATAAAACACAATCTTCTTCAAAAATAACATGTAAGTTTTTTTTTGTTTAACTTTCTCCCTCATCCTGCCTGTCAGTCACCAATCTGTTTTGTTTTTTTTTATGCAATAATGAGTCAAGCTTCCATATTCAGCTTTCTTATTAAGACTCCTCTTTGCTCAACCCCAACAAAGTCCCCTGGAGCAGCTTTACAATCTTATGCGATTTGTTAGAAGTATAACTGTGGCTCTGGAGCCTTTTCCAACAGCTTGTGTGCAAGGTGACAGGTCTGAATATTAAACAAGAGGAAGGGAGGTGATATCCACACACATTGCCGTAAATTGTGCTTTCATTCATAAAACCACTTTACTTAGCTGTAATTACTCTGCTACCCATTCATGCAAGTGAGGCATCCAGGAAGCAAACTTGATTGGTGAATAAATGCAAATTAAATGACAGGGACAGAGGTAGGCATAAGAAAACTGAGAGGAGGCATTCAGTATGCAAATTCCCAAGACTATATAGACAACCATTTACAACTCCTGCCTTGGAATAAATTGAATAGCTGTAAAAGCTACTGACTTTCTCCTCCATTCTGATTTTGAAAGCATGGGTGGCAGAAGGATGGGAGTTGATTCCTGGCAGAATTACAGAGCTCAATAGTATAACTGTCAAAATCTCTTTTAAAGGAAGGGGAGCTATCAACATTATCTGTGTTAAGGAAACTCTTTTCTTTGTTGATAGTGTCTATTCGAAGAATTGGCATTTAACAAATATGTTAATTAAAGCTCTAGACTACATGCTATAATGTTTGCCATGCATTTTGTGACAAGTTCTATTGTGTTTTTATGTTAATATTATTCTTCTGCAGATTACATTGTTCCTCATTCAGTCAAATCAAAATGTTCAATCTGGGCATAGCATCTAAGTGAAAGAAAACCAGGTGGTGTTTTTTTTCCTGCCTAACTTTTGTTTAATTCTGCTGGGGACAACTGCTGAAAAAGTTAAAACTATTTATTTTATCCAAAGCAAGCATGATCCCTGGTTAAGTATATTTTACTGAGAGAAAAGAAATTAAAAAGGAAAAAGAGAAGTAAAAAGGAAAGAAGAGAAAAAGAAAAGAGGGAGAAATATGTACTCATTTCATTATTCTGAGGAGAAAAATGGAACTCTTAGCTACATTCGCTTTTTGCAATAACACCCTAAACTGAGATTCTAGTCAAGGAGTAGTTTCCATTTGTTATGTATATATATGCATTTTTCATCTCGCATAACACAGGCTCATACAACACAAGATTAAGATAAATTGAGGTCTTTCTTTTTCCTTCTTAATTTACTTCCTTATCCCATATACAAAGAACCTGCTTGAATACGAGAAATTTGACCTAAATTCCATTTTATCAAGAAGGTTGCCTGAAATTTACAATGTGAAAATAAAGGAAATACTTTTGATTTTCCAAAGTTCAAATCTGGGAAATATTAGCATAAGTACTTTGATGATCATGACAGTAAGTCTAGAGGATTAATCTCTAAAGCAATCAGAATTCAGATCTTCTACAGCTTTATAGATCAGAATGACCTATTTTAATTAATTATTCCAGATACAAAGAGATAGCTGCTTTACATAGAAGACTGGAGCTGTTATCTGCTTTCAGGACTGAGTTACCGTGAGTAAATTCCTCTCAAAACCTGACTTCATATGTGATATTCTGAGTGATCTTTAAATAAGAGAAAAGGTACATGGCCTTGCTGGGAGACAGCATAACATCGTGGATAAGATGCTTGGGTTTCAATTATAGTGCCTTTGCTTATTAGCTATTTGATATGGAAGAAGTTGGCTTCCCCAGTGGCTCAGAGGTAAAAATGCCACCTGCAATGTGGAACCACAAGAGACTGAGTTCCATCCCTGGGTTAGGAAGATCCCCTGGAGGACAGTATGGCAACTCACTTCAATGTTCTTGCCTGGAGAATCCCAAGAACAGAGAAGCCTGTCAGGCTTCAGTCCATAGCGTCCCAAAGAGTCAGATATGGCAGAAGTGACTTAGCACACAAGCACGCATGGAACAAGCTACTTAAACTCCTGTGCTTTGGTTTTTCATATAGAATGTAGGCAATCATATGTGCTCATAAATAATCTATAGAGACCATTTCTTTATTTGTATAGCTATTATTATTATTCTTGTATAGGCATTATTTATAATAGAGAAGAAGAACTTAGAGAATTATTTCACTGATTAAAGCAAAAGATACATTGTGGAAACTCAGCATTTTGATTCCTAAAGAAGCACCTATTTCATATTGCTCACCTCTTTCAAAGTGTTTCATTGTTATGCTCATGTATATAAAGATTAAATTAAATAATTTAAAAAAATAAGAGTTGCTATTCAGTCACTAAATCGTGTCCGACTATTTGCGACCTCACGGACTGGAGCATGCCAGACTTCCCTGTCCTTTGCTATCTCCCAGAGTTTGCACAAAATCATGTCCATTGAGTCAGTGATAGCATCCAACCATCTCATCCTCTGTTACCCCCTTCTTCTCTTGCCCTCAATCTTTTCTAGCATCAGGGGCTTTTCCAATGAGTCAGCTCTTCGCATCAGCTGGCCAAAGTACTGGAACTTCAGCTTCAGCATCAGTCCTTCCAATGAATATTCATGGTTTATTTCCTTTAGGATTGACTGGTTTGATCTCTGTGCTGTCCAAGGGACTCTGAAGAGTCTTCTCCAGCATCACAATTCAAAAGCATCAATTTTTCAGCACTTAACCTTCATTATGGTACAACTCTCACATCCTTAATAGCTACTGGGAAAACCATAGCTTTGACTAGATGGACCTTTGTCAACAAAGTAATGTCTCTGCTTTTTAATATGCTGTCTAGGTCTGTCATAGCTTTTCTTCCAATGAACAAGCATCTTTTAATTTTATGGTTTAATTTAATTTTATGGTTGCAGAAAATAAATTCTGCCACTGTTTCCATTTTTCCCCCATCTATTTGCCATGAAGTGATGGGGCTGGATGCCATGATCTTCGTTTTTTGAATACTGAGTTTTAAGCCAACCTTTTCACTCTCCTCTGTCACCTTCATCAAGAGACTCTTTAGTTCTTCTTCGCTTTCTGCCACTGAGGCAGTATTATATACAGACATGAAGTTGTTGATATTTCTCCCAGCAATCTTGATTCTAGTTTGTCATTCATCCAGCCCAGCATTTCAAATCACACACTCTGCATTTAAGTTAAATAATCAGGGTGACAATATACAGCCTTGATGTACTCCTTTCCCCATTTGGAACCACTCCATTGTTCCATGTCCAGTTCTAACTGTTGCTTCTTGACCTGTGTACAGTTTTCTCAGGAGGCAGGTATAGTGGTCTAGTGTTCCCATATCATTCAGAATTTTTCAGTTTGTTATGATCAACACAGTCAAAGGCTTTAGTCAATAAAGCAGAAGTAGATGTTTTTCTGGAATCCCCTTGCTTTTTCTATAATCCAACGGATGTTGGCAATTTGATCTCTAGTTAATACTTACTGACCACTTATCATTAGATGTACACTGCTCAAAATGCTTTTTAATCTTCTTTAATTTCTACAGTAAGACTATAAAATTGATGCTTTTATTATATTTCCATTTTACAAACAAGAAAACTGAAGAATAAAGAATTTGCCTAGAGCCAGTCAGTAGGTGGCAATGAGGATTCTAGCTCAGGACTTTTCTGTTTCACCTTTAATGAATACCCTAGAGTCCAAGTTTCCTAGCTTAAGATATGATCTATTACTGAAGTTGTGTCCCACTCTTTGCATCCCGATGAACCTCAGCACATATTCCCTGTCCTTCACTGTCTCCTGAAGTTATTATTGATGTTCTTGATGCAGGAGGTAGATGCCCCCCCCCCCCCCCCCCCGCAACCTGCCACTCCCCAGGGTAAAGCGATAAGATATTCATTCCCTGTGGGCCGAAGCTCTAAGACAAGACTAGAAGAACAATTGAGAGGAGGTTGGGCCCTGCCCAGTAGGAGACCACATATGTCTCATTCCTCAAGTCAGGAGACCTCCCTGACCACATTTGCATAGAAAGGCTCCTTGGAGTTAAAAAGGGGAGTGACGCTAACAGGTTCTTTACCTATATGCCTCTTAGGTAGAATCCAACTTGGCTAAGAGATACGTGTGCATGCACGGGAGGATCATGATGTTATAGGAATGGGGACCCCTTCCAGGGCCCAAAACTGGGCTCTTGTCTAACACTCAGAAATGAATTGTCTGAGGAGACACATGTGCTGACAAAGCAAGAGATTTTATTGGGAAAGGGCACCCGGGTGGAGAGCAGGAGGGTAAGGGAACCCAGGAGAACAGCTCTGCCGCATGGCTTGCAGTCTCAGGTTTTATGGTGATGGGATTAGTTTCCAGGTTGCCTTTAGTCAATCATTCTGACTCAGGGTCTGTCCTGGTGGTACACACCTCGTTCAGCCAAGATGGATGCCAGAGAGAAGGATTCTGAGAGGTGGTCGGGCATGTGGTGTCTCATTTTGACCTTTCCCGAACTCTTCCGGCTGGTGTTGGCTTATTAGTTCTGGTTCCTTACCAGGACCTCCTGTCATAAAACAACTCTTGCAAATGGTTACTATGGTGCCTGGCCAACATGGGCGGTTTCAGTCAGTGTGCTTCCCCTAACAACTCCCCTGTGAGAGACTTCATACTCAAGATACCTCTTGGGAATTGGGGCAGAGGTCTCTTTCTTCTGTAACTTCTTCCTGCTGTGCATGGGCGTAGGCCTGCCTAGCAGAGCAGAAGTCTCTCTCTATCCGATCTAAGTCCTAACAATGAGATATACCAAATATGGACTCTGAACCTGGCAAATCAGAGTGATTGGCCAGAGGAAAACTGAAAGAAACACCCCATAAAAATAATTCAAACTGCCACGAGGGTGGAACTCAGGGACTCACCCTCTTAGCCTGCTCATGTGTCTAACTGCCCATACTATACTTTTTCCCTCCTGATAAATACTGTCATCATTTCACTACTTTCTGTCTTTGTGGGAATTCTTTTCTGCAAAGCCAAAGGGCCAGGGCCTTGTCACCAACCACTGGTCTAGTGGCTAGGATTTGGCACTCCCATTGCTGCAACCCCACATCAATCTCTGAATCAGAAACTGAAGCCCCATTTCAGCTGCTGCAGGCCAAGGCTGTACAAAATCATTCTTGTTATTTATTAGCCTTATATTTTTGGCATGTGAGAGAGATGTAAATATTTGTTGAGAACTGGATGAAAAAATGGATGACTGAATGATAATATATAAAAATAAAATCAAATAACAAAATACTTTTTGCTTCTTTAAATCTGAAGAGAACTGGATAAAGAATTATTTTCATAAATATTCTAGATATTTCCAAAGATATTCCAATCATTAGCTTTTATTTGCACCCCCCCCCAAACCAAATTTTTAGTATAGTCAACAATGGTGTAGTCTTCTTTTACTGTGGCACTATTTTGCATGTTAATAGGCTTCAATTGTTCTAAAAATCACCACTGGGAAAATATTTTTTTCCTAAGCTTCTAGCAATAGAAATCGTTTTTTGAGAAAAAGACTTAACTAAACCAATGGACTAATATTTCTATGTGAGTTGCATTTAATAACTTCCTTGGATCACTTTTTAAAGAAGTATTAGAAATTAAAGTCATTATCAAGTCACAAAACATGGTTTTAAAAAATCTATGAATGTCAAAGAGTGTTATTTTATTGAGCATTTTTAGCTATCATTAGCCAAACTGTCCTCAAACTTTCTGAAGCTAAAGCATGTCTAATGGTATCCTCACTAATAGCAGAAAGACATTTGAGTAAATTCATTTTTTAAAGGATCATTGAGTGCCTTAGCTAGTTAAACCAGAAGCCCGCAGTAATCAGGGAGAGGCATTGCTTGCCTTCTCCTATGGTTTCTTCATTAGCAATGGTAATAATGACAATAGTTAGTTCATAACTAGTATACTGTTAAGAGGATCCTTGGGGTGCCTTTATACACTCTATTTAATTTTGGCTTCCGGTTTGGTCAGTTTATTTTGCAAGCCAATTGCCTCCCTGCCATTCCCAGCTCTCTAGAATTTGCCTAACTTATAGAAACCAAGCTGTTTTCTTTCTGCTGCATGCATCAAAGCTAACAACAAACAAATAGCTGAACACAGAATTCAGCCTACAGAGCTCAGGCTAAGTGAGAATCTGAAAACTTACAACTTTATTTTTAAAATCAGAATTCAGTCTCCTGATTTTAAAAGTTAACAAAACAATCATACCCACTTCTATCACATACCAATGTATTTGCATTTTAATAAAATATGTGAATTTGACTTTGTTGTTCTGTTACTAAATAATTGTTCTCATGTCATTTTGGGAACTTTTGCGTGCTCAGTCACTAAGTCATGTTTGACTCTTTGTGACCTCATGGACTGCAGTGCGCCAGGCTCCTCTCTCCATGGGATTCTCCAGGCAAGAATACTGGAGTGGATCGCCACGCCCTCCCCCAGAGGATATTCCTGATCCAGGAATCAGACCTAGCCTCCTATGTCTCCTACACTGGCAGGTGAATTCTTTATCCACTGCACCACCTGGAAAGCCCCTTGGAACCTTTTGGTAAGCCTTGAATACCTTTGGTACCTCACAATCTACCTTATATATCCTTTACATCCCATACCATCACATGCACCACCTAGATAGTTAACTAGAAGTACTCCATACACACACGTGCGTGCTCAGCTGCTTCAGTCATGTCCAGACTCTTTGGCACCCTATGGACTGTGGCCTACCAGGCTCCTCTGTCCATGGGATTCTCCAGGCAAGGACACTGGAGTGGGTTGCCATGCCCTCCTCCAGAAATACATACACAGTAAGCATCTAATAAATGCTCACAAATTAGAAGCAGCTAAGCAATATGTAGCTCTGTTGGTAAAGAATCTGCCTGCAATGCAGGAGACATAGGTTCGATTTCTGGGTCTGGAAGATCCCCTGGAGAAGGGACAGGCTACCCACGCCAGTATTCTTGCACTTCACTGTGGCTCAGCTGGTAAAGAATACGACTGCAAAAAAAAAAAAAAAAAATACGCCTGCAATGCGGGAGACCTGGGTTCAGTCCCTAGGTTGGGAAGATCCCCTGGAGAGGGGAAAGGTTACCCACTGCAGTATTCTGGCCTAGAGAATTCCACCGACTGTATAGCCCATGGGGTTGCAAAGACTCAGACATGACTGAGCGACTTTCACTTTCAAACAATATGTGTCTCATACTGCTTAGCAAGCATGTGGATACAGAGAAAGTTGCCAACAGCTGTAGTGTTTTTATGTTCTCATTTACCACTCCCATAGATGAAACCAGATAGTCCTGTTCTTACGGCTCTTGGGCAAGGCAAATTAGTTAGATTTCCATTGATTTAGTTTCCAGACTACACACAATAGATTACAGTACTGCAACTTTTCCAGTCATTTTTTCCCTACGACAATTTTTCTTTTCTCCCTAAATCTATATAATTTCTAAGTATATGCTTCTAAGTAGGGTTTCTATGAAAAATAAGATAGAAAGAGGTGAATCTTGTGAATAATTACAAGATAAAATGGAGTATTATTTTTATGCTTGAATGGTCCCAATTAGTTGCATACATTGATTTATTGTATTGATAACCAACATAAGCTTTATTTTACTTCTGCCCAAGGAACAAATATTGGGAAATAAAACAGTCTAATCCCTGCACTATTGCAATCATTGTCAAAATTTTGGAATAAGTTCTCTGCTTAAAACTTTTGAATAGAAATTATTCTACAAAGTTGGAAGGAAATCAAAATCCATATCCAAAGAATACAGTGATTTTCCAATGTACTGTTATTAAAGTGGAAAGAAGTAAATGTTATTTTGGCATGTATTTTCACACAAAAAAATGTTTTATAATGCTACTTTCCCCACTTAGAACATGAAATGATTTCAAACTTTACATAGGAGACTGTGGAAGTCACAGACTCTTCTGTATTATTTAAGCAATTTAATTTCCTCCTGTCCTGATTCAATTACAGTAACATAAATTATAACAAAAATTTAATAAAGTGGACAGTTAAGTGAATTTAATCTATTCTCTTCAGAATAAACAAGATTAACCAGATAAGATGCAGATTTGAAAAGTATTTTAACTGATAAGGTAAATCAGAAATCAGAAACATCCCTCAAACTACCCAGTCAGATAATTAAGGGAAATAATATTAAGAAGAAAACAAAGGGTAACAAGCAATATAGTACTTCTTTCTTTGTAAAATAATTAACCTTTGGAAAGACTTTCTGTCAATGCAGTCTTTGTCAGTTAAAAGAGTTAGATCCATTCCTGAAAAGCAAATAATAGGCAGTAAATCTTGGCTTCATTCAGTCTCTAGTGAAATAAGATTTACTAAATTTTTCTTCCCATTTTTGAAATTTGCTGCAATTTTTCTTTTTGGATTATTAGTTCTTACTGTTCTGCAGATTAATGTAACATGTTAAAATCATCAAAATAAACATTTAGTAACCCAGAGAATTTACTGCTATGATAAAAAGTGGTACTTGTTATAAAGTGTCCCCTATACACAACAGTCTGGAAGCAGATTTGAAGTAGGAAGAATAAGGGAAGGGGGAACCTTATGGTTCTTGAGAGGCTTGTTAAAATCCTCCTTGGACATAGTCTAAAAGAGATTGTTAAACCAGTATTTTAAATTAGCACATTAGCATGTTTTTTTTGGGGGGGAAGGAAGCATTCAATAAATAATTGATGAATAAAATTGTAGAACAAAATAGAATATAGTAAATACAATTAAAATTCACCTCTCTGAAACATATGCTTTATGAATTAATTTTTAATTAAAGTACCCAACTTTTTTTCTTATTTAAGATAAAAATTCCTTTTTATTAACAGATGCACTAATAATTTTGCTTATTGCAGTTAAGACTGACTTAGGATTCAAGTTAAAATATCATCAAGTTTCAGGAATAACCCTGAGCCACTTTTGAGCAACATTATTAGCTATAATAAGCCAGTATTATCATCCATAATTGTGTATGTCTTTTACTAAATTCATTGTGTATGTCTCTTGTGTGTATTTTGTTAAAAAATACTCAGATTCCCAAATAAATTATACTTACTGCTTCAGTTATTAAAGGAGAATAGAGAAGACTGGGGACTATGACAACAATAGTTTCATGAGGAGGGGCTTTTAGAGTCAGTGATCACATACAATGTATCAAATTCAAGACAACACCAAAAGCTTGTGATGACCAATTAACCTGCCTTTTAAGAGGTCATAAATTGGGACCTCCTTGGTGGTCCAGTGATTAAGAATCCTCCTTGCAATGCCGGGACACATGTTCAATCCCTGGTCGGGGAACTAGGATCTCACATACCACAGAGAAACTAAGCCTGAGTCCTGCAACTAGACAGCCTGCACCTAAGGAGACTGTGAGCCACAAAGAAAGAGCCATAAAGAAAAGAGCCACAATGAGAGATCCTGTGTGCAGCAAGAGGTCACGTTAAAAACTTTGGGTAGTTCACTGAGTAATGATTCCAAATTTGGTTAGCTCTTAAAATGAGTAAATTTCAGTATCATGAAACAACAGGGAAAATATAGCTAAAGATTCAATATCAAACGAGTTGAACCTAGAGGAGATTTCTTTAATGTTACACACTTAAAATTCCATGAAGGATATTTATTCAACTTGAATTTAAAACAACTAAAAGAGTTACAAAATGTGAATCATTCAGTATGTCACTTTAGTTCTAAAAATATTTAGGAAATTAATAAACTCATTAATTTATCTAAAATCAAACTGAATTTATGTGTAATTATTCTTTTATTGACTGGTCATATGTGAAGTGAAATAATCTCATTTATTCATGGTGAAATTCTTTTTTTTCTCTTTTCATCTCATAATGACTAAATAAACTTGATAAACAGGGGTGCTCCTATGCCATATATGATTTCTAAAAAATTCTCACAACCTAAAATTTCGTTAGTATTTGAATTTCCTAAAATATGACATACAGTGAAACCAATTTCAAGAATACAAAAACATTTAGTAATGGACTATCTTGGATTTAGTGACTTCCAAAGAAAAAATTTTTTGAAATATAAATTTTACTTCATGAGAACACCTCTAAATTAAACAGAAAGTATCCCTTTTTCAGTTCCGATTTACAAAGAAGGAAAAGTACCAAGCTTAAAAAAATCTTTCCTCTCAAGTAGGCATCATTATTAACTTAAAACTCCTGTCATTACATAATACTAATTTATTTTTCATACAGTGCTGCTGGATATGTCAAAACAGTAAACCCTGGTAAGCAGATGTCCAAATGAAATCTGAGGCCCAAGACAACTGTCATTCTAACTTCCCCTACTCTGGGTGTTATATAAGGATTAGTATGTGGAATACCTCCAAAAACTTAAAATACTGAAAGTTTCCTTTCTACATCATTTTAAATAAAAACATGCATTAGAATTCTCCAAAGTACTGCCTCTTCCCCTTCCTCCCCACTCCACACACACTAAACCCTGTAGTCACAGGAGGATATGTAGCCATGGCAGATTAAACAACAGGTTGTTTTGACACTGAAGAGATTCTTTCTTCAATTGCTTTTAGTCAATATCTCTCTAAAGGTTAAAAAAGATAATAGATTATACACACATATTTATATATATACATATGTATATATATGTGTGTGTGTATGTATATACCTATATAAATGGAGATTCATGTGTATATAAATCATGCAGAAAACCAGAACATAAGGTATTATTTTTGAGTGGTCCTTGTAAATGGTCTTGTCAGTAGGATAAGATAGACATTTTAGCAGGAGGACAATGCACACTTGGGATTTGTTCCAGTCTTTCCCTGACACTGGGCAGACAGTAGGGTTAAAGAGCATGCAATTTGCTTTACCACTGTAGTGATGTAGGTGAGCAGTGGATGCTGAGACTCATATATTTTCCTTTGTGATGGACATCGATGGTCCTGCTTCTTCCTGAGGCAGACTCAGCTGACACAGTGCTTTATGCACACAGTTCCATAGAAATTCTGCCTAGGGTATGAATCTGTTAGGTAACAATGGCTCTCAGATTCCCAACAAAAGCCTAGGCTTCAAAGACTCTTCAGCAGCCGTTTCCTCCAGAAGAAAATCATTTGCATTTTTTTTGCGTGTGTACAGATACTTTAATAACATGCTGCTGAAGTTTTGAAGGAATTTCAATTTATGCAAAATGAAGAAAGGGAGGAAAAAATAATACTGATAATGATACTAATATAGACCCACAATCCAAGAGGCCTGTGGTGGCATTGTGTTTATTGCAATGTTAGACACTTTATCAGCTACCCTTCTAAAGGGATTTAAAAATGGGCTTTGGATAGTTGAACTAAGCTTTGTTAACAGTTTATCAGCCACAGTTTAAAATATATACTTTTTTCTAGAAAGGAAGAAATTGCAAGTGAAGATTTTTTAAATGATAGAAGTTTTACTGACCCTGCAGAAGAGATTTATTTTTAGAGAAATGTAGGGTCCGACCTTTCATGTTTCAAGACACCCTGGCATAGTGCGGGCCTTCCTGTTATCTTTTGCTTCTGCTTGTCTCCTAGAGGCAAGTTCCTCCTATCAGGAGCCAGATTTAGGGGGATTTTGGAAGGAAGAGACAGGCAGGAATCAACCGGAACTAAAGCCTTTAACATCCATGAAGTGATTAAAATGCAGCCATGCCCAACAAGACCACACTGCTGTTATCACACAGACATTGACAACTTCTTTGAACTCAACTCAGTGATGTATGGGGGAACATAGAAACTTTTAAGTGTCTCCAGGAAACAGACTCAGGTTTCTCAACATGAACTGGCAGCGTTCACATATTACCCAGAGCTAACAGTGATCCCACACTTTGCTTGTCCTCTGCCAAATCAAGTCGAGGGTAGCATCCAGGAAAGCAGCATGCTGCCAGGTGTAGAGGACAACTGGTTAGTTTATCGATTTGTGATGGCGCCAAACCTGGCAAATCAACAGACAAAGCGTACTGCAGAGTACACGCAGTTTAAGCCGCCGCTGTCGCTGACCAAGACACCGCTTCACAGACTAGTTTGCTTCTTGAGTCTAGTTTGTAGAGAAACCAGTAGAGAGAGGAAATTTTCTCCCATTTTACCTTTTGCCATTACACTGAAGAAATACCTAGCCTAATTGTTTTTTTCTGGTTTGAGGGAAGTTTTTTTTTCTGGCAGGGGTGGTGGGGAGGTCAAGAGAGGAACATCCAAGCGAAATAAAAATAGCACTTCAGTGTCACATTTACTTTAAAAGAGAAAGGAAAGGGAGAAAAGAAAAGAGGAAAGGGGAGGAGATGGGAGACATGAGAGGGGAAGGGAGGGAAGGAGAGGATGAGCTTCTTATTCTATTTGGTTTTCTTTTTGCTAAATTGCTAAAGGAACAACCAGTACCACAAGGCTCAAAACAGAGCTAATAACTGCAACCGAATATGTAATATAAGAATATTTATATTTTTAAAGATTTGCATTTGAGTTCCACATCTGTGTTAGCCTGGATCCCTTTCATATGCTCCTATGCAGGCCTACCTTCCTAAACCAGCAATAATTTTAGTGATTCACTCGGCTGTTAAAGCATCAGCAAAATGCTTGGCGGGGCACCCTAGGACCCAGGAGCAGCAGGGACGGGTGACGTCACAGAGGACGCTGTGTGGCGCCCTTGGAACACCCAGTGCTGCGAGAACTGGACTGCAGCGTGCTGTCACCTGCACAAATCAAAAAGGTACAAACGCACGTCACGTACTATTGTAATTTGGTGTTAATGAAAACATGTAAAAGCCTGCCTCTGAGAAAGTTTATCTGCTATCTCAAATACGAGCTTTGCATCCTGAATAGTTTTGGGCACAAAACTTATTGGCTGTCTGTCATACATGAAACTAGAGAATATAGAAACAACTGGTGCCCCTCATATTGTGTTCATCACCAGTGCAGTTGGGGGTGGTCCTTTTAACTCCCACATTTCTAGCATCCATGATTTCCAAGTGTCAATATAGCATCTCGAAATCCAATCTCAGAGGATTCTTTCTTATGTGAGAACTACTTAAAAAGATGGGCAAGTTATTCAAAGGATTGCACTAAAATGTTCCCATTTTTCATTATCATGTCAGGTGTAAAATGAAATGACTCAATTAGTGTTTATATTATTTAGATTATAGCTATTTTAAAACAAAGAAATATAATTCCCATAGGTCAATAGTTAATTGCCACCACTCTCCCAAAGACCCAATAGGGGAATTGGTTAAGGATGCTTATTTTTTTCCAATTCTAGAACTGAAAGAAAGATAATAGGCTAATAAATAGTCTATGTAAAATTAATAACTGAATCTGCAAGGTCTTTGATATGTAACATATCATAGTTTTCTGATTATAATCTACTCAATAAAAAGAATTATCTCTATAACTCACCTCCTTGTCTTTTATTCTTCATTTTTTTTCAAAAAGGAACCCCACAAGCGAAACTAAAACATTCTTTCTTACTCAAAAACCATTTAGACTATTGCAAAAATATATGCAAAAGGGTCAACAAAATGCTTTTATCTTTCATAATCAGAACAGTCATTAAATGGGATACATTTTCCAGTGTGTTCATTATTTGTATCATCTCCACTTCAAAACACATCTGCTCTTTGTTTCCTTTCTGGTTTCTACTTCGCTATTTCCAATACACTGAAGACCGAGAAATAAGAAAACCCAGTTTACTAATAAATAAGGTCAAAGAGCCCCTCAATGAAATCCTGCGGGTTAGGAGCACAACCACCAAGCCCCCAGCCCACAAATTTTCCAGGAAATACATCATAAGCAACTGCTACAGCTTAGAGGCCTTTTCCAGGGCTTATTGAAACTTCAAATGGTTAAAACTGTCAGATAAGTGACTCCACAATAAGTAAGCAGCTGTGGGTGTGTTTCTTTCTTAATATGTATATTTCTCCATTTAAATGAGCACTTGGCATAAGTGCTTCTTAGGCTACACAGCATTCTTAAAGAAAAAGAAAAGGTCAGCGCTAACCCAACATGATTAAAAAGAAATATTCCATAATGAGAGGCTCTATTGCTACTTTAGAAAGCATTAGAAAACCGCATTTCGGATATTAAAACAATACGGGCATCTCCCAGTTGAAAAAGTACAAAAAAGTACAGGAAAGTGCTTCTAAAAATAATGTGAATTATTGGCAATGTGAATTCTGAAGAGAGATTAAGTGAACAGATTATTGTTTAGCTCTTCAAAACTGACTTGTGTAGGTGGAGAACAACAACTTGATAGAAAATAAATAATCCATCTGAAGGGGAATCAAAGAGGAGGGAAAACAACTAGAGATGCTACCAGTTGAAACAAAAAAATAGCAAACATAACATATTTAAAAATAAGTGTTAGATGAAGCAATATTTCTTAGGGAGCAAATGCAAAGGAGTAACACAACAGTTACCTCCCTTATAAGGGCTCCCCTTATAAGGGCTTCCCTTATAGCTCAATTGGTAAAGAATCTGCCTGCAATGCAGGAGACCCCTGTTCCATTCCTGGGATGGGAAGATCCCTTAGAGAAGGGATAGGCTACCCACTCTAGTATTTTTGGGCTTCCCTTGTAGCTCAGCTGGTAAAGAATCCACCTGCAATGTAGGAGACCTAGGTTTGATCCCTGGGTTGGGAAGATTCCCTGGAGAAGGGAAAGGCTACCCACTGCAGTATTCTGGCCTGGAGAGTTCCACGGACTTTATAGTCCATGGGGTCACAAAGTGTCGGACATGACTGAGTGACTTTCACTTTCACTTTCAACACTACAGTATACCTAATAAGGTCACTTTTCTTTCCTGGAATGATCTTGGAAGGAGTTTTATCTTATCCTCCCTCAAAATGTATTTATAGCCCTAGGAACCAAAGTATCTGGTATATCTTTAACACACAAGAGTTAAAAATTGTTCACTCTTCTAAATTAAAATAATCTAACATATATTTTTGAAATGTTCCCCAGCTGTTCTGAGAGTAAAAGAAGTGACAGATTAAAGAGAGGAAAAAGAAAAGGAAAAATAGACCCGTGAACCTGGCCACCAACTGAGTGTATTTACTAAATGCTCAGCAGGCATTCTTTCTGAAGACAGAATCCATTAAACATTATTTTAAAAATTCTGACCCTCCTAGGAGTCTGCCTATGCAAAGGACTAAATTTCAGGACTAGAGAAAGTTTAGTTACTTATATCCAGAAGTTACACAAATGATAATATAAACATCTGCAATGCTTTCTCTAAGATTCAAAAAAAAAAAGAATATATAAAAACTATAATTCATTCTGATCATTTCTCACTAGGCAGGTAACCTATGAATGCCCACATAGGGAGAGCCACTGAAGTCTTTCCTTGAGCTAAGCAACATAAATATAGCTCATGGTGGACTCTAGCCTAGGTGCCTTTTCTTATCTCCCAGAACCATCTCTGCAAAGCTTCAATCCACTTAATATTAGTAAGAGAAATCATCAATGTGTATTTAGATGATGCAAAGCTAAGTTCCATGTTTAATAATTTGTTAGATACCTTAAAGTATGAAACATATTTCTCATTCTCAAGAAGGCTTCAATATACAGGTGAAAGAGTAAAACATGAGAGTTGCAGAGAAAAAATAACAATGCTATTTAAATATTCAATAGAGTAAGAAACTGGCATCCTAATTAAAAAATATTTACGTAAAACTTCTACTTGTCAGAATTTAGCTCAAATGTTTTATCTTCCAAGAAGCCTTCCCTTCATTCTCTTTCTTAACACAAATTGAGTTGGGGACATTTAACATGTGTTCTCATCACGTTCTTTGCTTACTTCTAACAAAGGACTTGTACTTAACATGCTCTACTTTAAAATTCTGGAGAAGGAAATGGCAACCCACTCCAGTACTCTTGCTTGGAAAATCCCATGGACGGAGGAGCCTGGTGGGCTGCATGCAGTTCATGGGGTTGCAAAGAGTCAGACGCGACTGATCAACTTCACTTCACTCCCTTCACTAGCTTCATACTTTATCACTGGAGAAGGAAATGGCAACCCACTCCAGTATTCTTGCCTGAAGAATCCCATGGACAGAAGAGCCTGGTGGGCCACGGTCCATGGGGTCGCAGAGAGTTGGACACGACTGAATTGACTAAGCACGCATGCACTTTAAAATTCTTTTCCATGTTGTTTGTTCCTTGAAATAATGGATTCTGTCATTATATAGATGAATTCCTGACAAGAAAAATACAACTTTATGGCTGGCAGGTAGGAGGCAACAAATAGCTATTCATTGAATTAATAAATGACTCATAGTATCCACTTAATATGTGCTAGTTAATTTTGTTGAATTGCCAAATGCAAAGATAATGAGTATTATGATTTCAGAAAAATAGAATAATTTAAAAGGAATATTATGGAAGAAATCACCTGAACTTTGTAACCATACCACTTAACTTTTTTTTTTTTTATTTTGAATACTGAGCTAGTCAACAGACTTTATGCTAAGTGACATTTGGATCTCTCCAAATTCAAATCCATATATAGAAAGTCTGAAATTTTTTACCATTTCAATAGTATTTTGCTGAATTAAAAAATCATGTATCTGCAGCTTTCAATTTTATTAAGAGAAAACTCATCTTTGCATTTAGAAGTTCTTTGACAAGACCTCATATGCATAGCATATGAAAGACACATGAGGATTTTTTTCTGGGGAATTAATAAAAGCAAAAATCTCTATCAATGTTATAATGCAGAGGACCCAAAATGACCTATTTTGAAATATGACTTATAGCCACATCAAATACTTAACCTCAGCAACTGAAATATTTGAGTAATGATGAGATCAGATAACACAATAAATATTACTTATTCATTCACTTATTGATACAACCAGTCAACACACTGCTTAAGCACTTACTATGTGCTGAGTGTCATGTTAAGCATTTTGAACAAAAATATCAATTTTAAAAATAGACAAATACAGTCCAATCCCCATGAAGTTCACCATATAATCAGTCAGGAGAGACAGACATTAATCATACAATTAGGAAAATGATTGTAAAGTTACAGTGTGGTATAAATAATACAAAGGAAATGCTCTAAGACTATAGAGTACATCAGGGTCCGAGAAAGTTTTCTTGAGAAATTCACAGCATAGGCCTAATCTGAAGAACAGAGAGTAGCTTGCTAGAGCAGAAGAGGATGGCAGGTGCAAAGGAAATTGCAGGCAGACGGAGCAGTGCATACGTGTGATCCCTGATGGGAAGAAGTGAGAGTATCTGAGAGAGGGACTGAAGGACCACTGGTGTGGGAGTTCAGAAAACAAACAGTATCCTACAGATGCAGCTGGGGTGATAAGGATGAATCAGCCCACAGCAAGTCTCACCAGTGGCAATTAAGATTTTTTTCTACTTTTTTCTAACTGCCATGGCTTCTGCTGAACTTTTCTAAGCAGAGTGGGAATAAGATATGCATTCCGAGCTGATCACTCTGACAGCAGAGTGGTGAACAGATTGGAGAAGGGTGGAGTGTCTGTGGAAAGACCATTTAGGAGGCTTTTGGTGTGATCTACCAAGAGACCGTGGCACCTCAAAAGACAGTATCTGTGTCACGGAAAGCAGAGAAAGACATTCAGGCAAAAACATTCAGTGCTCAATGATAGTTTGAAATTACTTCTGGTGAGTGACAGGGAGCAAAGATTTATAAATAAGTATTATTACTAGATTCATCTGATTTCTTTTCCTTAGACACAGAAGTTATATTTTTAAGGAAAGCATCATGATGGTTTTTCAGCCTGCTACCCACAGCAGAGTCAGTGTGAACAAACCTTTCTTCCCCTCTTTCCTCTCACATCATATTCAGAATAGGTGGTAAGAAGTAGACAGGTATCACATCACACACACACACACACACACACACACACACACAGTTGGACAGTCATATCTAAATGACTCTGTTTAACATAAACCAAAATACATTGCATTTAGTCTATTTAATCAAAATATTATATCAAAATACTCAAGGATTCTTAGCAGATGAATACAGATCTATTTGAAGAATTTTTTCCCTTTGCCTCCTTTCCTACTGGAGATGCTGCCTCACGAACACCCGAGGCCACAGCAGCATCTCACAACCAGGCGACAACCCGCCAGAGGAAGACGAGCCCACACTGAGGAATGAAAGAGATCCTGGATCGTTTATGTCACTGCGGAGCCGTCCCTGAGGCCACAGACCTCGAGGTCTCTTGCTATGTGAAATCATTAAGTATCTTGATTTTTATAGCAATTGTTAGCTTCCATCAGAAAAAGCACACTTCTGAGGCTAAAGTGCAAGCAATATGTGATTCAAATAACTCATGAAAAGAAAAACCCACACAGGAAGCTGCTCATATAATAGGACACACTTGAAATTCTAGATAATAAACATTATGTGTGCTCAATTAAAATATTGTATTAGCCTGTTTTTTGTGAAACTATGAGTACAAAGTAAGAATTTCATAAATAACCCACTGTTTGAAAAGTTTCTAGAATACCTTTGCTAATAATTTAAAGGAAAAAATCTTAAAGAAACAGGAGTTTTATGACTCATTTAAAAAGAACTTGAGTAGCCTTTTCTTTGCTAAGAGACTCTTTGTGCATGCAACTGTTATTATACTTATTTCTACATCTATTCTTTCATTAAACTAAGTTTTTTGAAAGAATGAAAGAGGAATCGGGTGGAGAGGGAGGGGGGAGGGGGGATCAGGATGGGGAGTACGTGTAAATCTATTGCTGATTCATGTCAATGTATGACAAAACCCACTGAAAAAATAAATAAATTAATTTTTAAAAATTAAAAAAAAAAAAAAGAAAGAGTCTTTTTCCTCCAGTGCTATCAGAAATACTATTACAAACCTATTTATTGAATTTAAAAAGAGAAAAAATATCACATTAGGACCCAGGACATCTGGACTCTGAATTTGGTTTTCCATGAAGAAGGCTTGGGTTTGGGCAAACAACTTAGATTCTCTGGAGACAACTTTCCCCATCTGAAATGTAGGTGGGCTGGTTGGCAGCAGAATCACATGTCACAAGAATGCCAATATATAATATTAAGTCACATATGCCTTTCATCTGAGAAGAAGTAAGGAGTATGGGGCTGTATGTGTTTAATTTCACCCTCACTCTTACTGTCCCATCACCTTATTACCTACTATCTCATTTATTACCCCCCTAGACCCTACCCTAGGGGAAAAATGAGAAGCACTGGATGCAACCATCTTTTATGCACCTTCCAGCTTTTAACAGTGAATGAAAACAGGGACTGGGAGGGTGAGTATCTTCAATTAGATTGATTGCAAGATTAAAGTCCCTCCAAAGAGCTAAAAACTACATTATAGCACCTGAAAACTTAGCGATTATTAAAGACCATACTCTCCTGTGCATTCATGCTCCATTGAGTATAACATATCAGTTACAACATAGGCTTCAAGATAAGAAACTCAGACTTCTCTGCATTTGGAGATATTCTAATCCTTGTATAAAGTTAGAATAACAGCCTTTCTAAAGTGTCAGGGACCTTAACCCAATTTTAAACATTAAAATTCTGTTCAACATAGATACTCAAGTAGATCAGTCTAAAAAGCCAAATAGCACACTTTTGAAGTGGAAGAGTAAAGGTAGAATATAATTTTATATTGTTTAATAATTTGCAGGCATGAGCACCCAGTTATCATTTTTCATGCCCAACTCTCAAAATGTAGCTTGATACTATTGTTAATTATGATATTGCTCAAATAGAGCGGCACTTGAGTGTCAGAGGCTCTGAGATTTCCATATAGAAATGGAAATGGAAATTTACCCTAAAATATAAAACCCCAAGCAATTGTAATTACTCTAGTTAATCCTCACTTCGGCAAAGTTACTTAGTAGTCGCTGTTCTATTTTCCCGGAAACATTCACCACAGTAACCTAAACCTTTCAGATAGATAGTGCCAGAACTCATCAGAGGCCTGAAGCATTCAGCATACATAAAAGAAAGTGATAAACAAATGAGAAGATAAGTATTGCAAATAACTTTATTAAAAGTAATTCTGTTATAAAGCATATGCTGCATTATGCTCCCAAAGATGAATATTTATTTTAAAGGTGATGCTTTTTTTGGCCTGTTGCAGTGTCATCAGCAAGCAGGCAAGCAGAATAACTCTGACACCATTATTTGGTTACCTGGATTTTGCACCCTCTCCTGAACAACTTATACAACCTTTACTGTGGTTTTAAGGCTTATTTGCCCATTCATTAGGTTGACAAACTTGTCAAAAGCCTCCAGGACTATGTCAGTTATGTCAGAAACACTTACAGAAGTCACAGTACATTCCAGGGCTCAACTGAGTCCTGTCAACCATTGCCAAAATGACAAGAAACCCTTCTGGGGACAAAGGGCTACGGAGAGAGATAAGTCCTCCCACTCAGATTCTGTTGACTTGCCAACCCAGTTACACTCATGCCTAGCAGTTCTGCTTCTGTTGCTTGAATGCCTTAGCCTTTCTGGATGCATTTTATGATGCATCTTAAGAATCCCTAATTCATCTCAATGTTTGGCAGTCAGGATGAAAGTTGATCAGACATAGTTTTTGATGAAAGAGCCAAATGTTAAAATCATATTTGGACACAAGACAGTTAAATAATAAATGCATGTTTATGAAAATCAGGAAACCAAAATGAAAGTCAAATTCAAATAAATAAGGCTGAGAAAATATTCAGATATCAGAATTAAATTATTTCAACCCCTACAAGGAAACATGGAATTCATGTAGCTAAAGTAATGGAGTATTTTCCCTCATCAAAAAAATTTACAACTTAAGGACTGGCAAAAACCACATAACTGACAAATATATAATTGCCTAAAATGTTTCTAGTTAGACACCTATAAGTGACTCCAGTAAGTGTTTCTGACATAACTGACATAGTCCTGGAGTTAGAAATATTTTCATATAGTTCAAAATGTTTCAAAATCAGAATACTTACATGAGTACCTCATATGAGAGAAACAGAAGAAAAAGCATTCATAGTAATAAAAAGGCTGAGGACAGAACTACATATAGGAAAATATGCTATTCTATACTCTCCCCTGAATGGCCAGCAGTAGAAGCCCCCAAAATCCTAAACTCCTTGCCAGCTCTGTCTTCCAGTGAAGTTCTATGAATGGGAAGCCACTTGTATGACACTAGGAGAGAAGGAAAAGAACACAGTAATGTAACAGAAGAGTTAGTGAGAGAGTAGGCTCCTGGATTCCTACTCAAAACAAGGGTCCTAGCATGTCGTGGTGAGTGCAGACAGCTAAGGTTCTGGAAGACATCACTTCTCCCACCTTGCTTCTCCTGTCCATCCTTCCTTTAGGTAACCAATTCCCCGTATCAAACCACAAGAGAGTGATTTCTCTTTCCCTGATTTAAAATGGCTGATAACATCTTAAAAGTTGTCTCTACTACAAAGCCACAGTCATCAAGACAGTGTGGTACTGGCACAAAGACAGAAATATAGACCAATGGAACAGAATAGAAAGCCCAGAGATAAATCCACGAACCTATGGACACCTTATCTTTGACAAAGGAGGCAAGGATATACAATGGAAAAAAGACAACCTCTTTAACAAGTGGTGCTGGGAAAACTGGTCAACCACTTGCAAAAGAATGAAACTAGAACACTTTCTAACACCATACACAAAAATAAACTCAAAATGGATTAAAGATCTAAATGTAAGACCAGAAACTATAAAACTCCTAGAGGAGAACATAGGCAAAACACTCTCCGACATAAATCACAGCAAGATCCTCTATGACCCACCTCCCAGAATATTGGAAATAAAAGCAAAACTAAACAAATGGGATCTAATGAAACTTAAAAGCTTTTGCACTACAAAGGAAACTATAAGTAAGGTGAAAAGACAGCCCTCAGATTGGGAGAAAATAATAGCAAATGAAGAAACAGACAAAGGATTAATCTCAAAAATATACAAGCAACTCCTGCAGCTCAATTCCAGAAAAATAAATGACCCAATCAAAAAATGGGCCAGAGAACTAAACAGACATTTCTCCGAAGAAGACATACAGATGGCTAACAAACACATGAAAAGGTGCTCAACATCACTCATTATTAGAGAAATGCAAATCAAAACCACAATGAGGTACCATTACACACCAGTCAGGATGGCTGCTATCCAAAAGTCTACAAGCAATAAATGCTGGAGAGGGTGTGGAGAAAAGGGAACCCTCCTACACTGTTGGTGGGAATGCAAACTAGTACAGCCACTATGGAAAACAGTGTGGAGATTTCTTAAAAAACTGTAAATAGAACTGCCATATGACCCAGCAATCCCACTTCTGGGCATACACACTGAGGAAACCAGATCCGAAAGAGACACGTGCACCCCAATGTTCATCGCAGCACTGTTTATAATAGCCAGGACATGGAAGCAACCTAGATGCCCATCAGCAGATGAATGGATAAGGAAGCTGTGGTACATATACACCATGGAATTTTACTCAGCCGTCAAAAAGAATTCATTTGAACCAGTCGTAATGAGATGGATGAAACTGGAGCCCCTTATACAGAGTGAAGTAAGCCAGAAAGATAAAGAACATTACAGCATACTAACACATATATATGGAATTTAGAAAGATGGTAACGATAACCCTATATGCAAAACAGAAAAAGAGACACAGAAATACAGAACAGACTTTTGAACTCTGTGGGAGAAGGTGAGGGTGGGATGTTTCAAAAGAACAGCATGTATACTATCTATGGTGAAACAGATCACCAGCCCAGGTTGGATGCATGAGACAAGTGCTCCGGCCTGGTACACTGGGAAGACCCAGAGGAATCGGGTGGAGAGGGAGGTGGGAGGGGGGATCGGGATGGGGAATAAGTGTAAATCTATGGCTGATTCATATCAATGTATGACAAAACTCACTGAAATGTTGTGAAGTAATTAGCCTCCAACTAATAAAAAAATTAAAAAAAAAAAAGTTGTCTCATTTATTTATCACCAAATTAAAAAATAGAGAAATAAAGCCCCATTATTCTACTAGTCTCATAGCGGTTGGTTTGGGCTTCCCTGATGGCTCAGTGGTAAATGATTTGCCTACCAAGCAAGAAAAGTGTTTGATCCCTAGGCCAGGAAGATCCCCTGAAGAAGGAAATGGCAACCCACTCCAGTGTTCCTGCCTGGGAAATCCTACAGAGAGGAGCCTGGTGGGTGTCAGCCCATGGGATTGCAAAGAGTCAGACACAACTCTGTGACTAAACAACAACAGCAACATAGCAAAATTCTCAAGCCCTCTATTAAGATTCTTGGGGATAAACTTTAGGTGGCTTACTATTTCCAAATAGGTTTATTTTCACTGGAGAAATAGCCTATAGAGTATGTAGTTGTTTTTTAGTTATCACCCCACATAGCAAATTTAAATATACAAACAATTGCCTTTGGTGACCTAAAAAAGGTCAAATGGGCATAGGACACTCAGATGTTATGTTTAAAGACAAGCTAAAAATCAATTTGCAGCAATGCGATATATTTGAAGACATCTGGGAAATAACGTGACTGCAGGAACTTGTTGGAGTACTGCTATCGAAGATGACTGGATCAGTTTATCCCTAAAGCTAAAAGACATAGCTGAAAATAAACGGACGCTTAGAATGTCAGCAGAAAAGTAAACTTCACATGAAATTCCTGTCGGGAAACAATTCATTTTTCTGGTCATACTTTCCATGTAGGAGAGCTCACATATGTTGTTTGCTCTTAGTTTATTTTGGGGGCCTGTATTGTTTTAAAGGAGAGTCAAAATGACTTGCAGAGGTGCACATAATATGAATATTATGCAAAATAAGAATAATCAAGAATAATCAGGAAATATAAGGAAGAAAATGAAGAGTAGGAAAATAAGATGAGGCAGGACAAGGATGTATGCAATATATTTACCAAATAGGTGCATCAAATTTGACATAAAACTTTCAATGATAGACACCAACAAGAAGACACAAACATATAAGTTTAAGATCTCTATAAAGTAGAAAAACATAATAACAAGTGCAACTATTTCTATTTCTGGAATAGGAGGTAATAATATTAGTATCAATAATAACACCTCAAACATTTGTCTATGCTAAGTACTGTCCTAAATATTTTACAGAAGAGGAAACCGCATCACAGCAAGATCAAATGTCAGGCCAAAAGGTATTCGGATGGGAAATGCAGGAGGTAGAACTACATTCCAGGCAGTCTGGCTCCAGAGTCCATCCTTTAACCACTATATTTATAAAACTCCCAAAATAATGAACAAATATTCTTAAAGCAAACCTGAGGATGAGTTCTATAGGATCATTTCCTTGTATCACAAGGCCTATGGAATCAGTGTGTGTGAGTTACTCAGCTGTGTCTGATTCTTCGCATCCCATGGACTTGTAGCCAGTCAGGCTCCTCTGTCCATGGAATTCTCCAGGCAAGAATACTAGAGTGGGTTTCCATTTCCTTCTCCAGGGAATCTTCCCAACCCAGGGATCAAACTTGGGTCTCCGGCATTACAGGCAGATTCTTTACTGTTTGAGCCACCAAGGTAGCCCAATGGAATCAGGATAAAACCTGAATTCAGAAAAACACTTCTGGAAAGTCAAACACTGTGGCCAACTACCTCATTCTTTGTTCTTTTGCTTTAATCTAGAATCAGACCTTTACTCAAGGGCTTTAAACTCCCATGCCCGCAGGGATCAGACATGTAACCTGAGTTGGTGATGTGAGCCAAGTGGAAGCAAACAAGGGAGTAATAAGGACAGCGATCAAAGAAGGAAGTGTTTTTCTTAGTTACAGGCATTTGTTGCCATGCCTGGACATGGGCCTAGCTTTGCCAGATGTTTTTTTCATTTCCAGAGAAATTCAGGCTTTATGAAAATTCTGTATTCTTTGTTAAAATGTGTGTGTGTATGTGTGTGTGTTTGCGCACATGTGCTCTACATACTTGGCAGAGAGAACCTGTCTAAAAAGAGCTGGATTTGACCAGGAGTTCTCTGCAGTTTGTCATCCCTACTTTATCAACTCTTGAGAAACAGTTATCAAATTTTATCCACATCTGCATCCGAGGGGAGCAGGGGTTGTCAGGAAACATGAACCCCCTTGGGAAGCAGGCCCTCCTGTGAAGAGGACATCAGGTCCTCCCCTTTCCTCCTTCTCCCTTCTTCCCCTGCCTTCCCAAATTCTTTGAGAATCACTGACTCACAGAAATGAATTTATTGCTTTTCTCGCAGGCAGTTCTCCAAAAGCATTGTTTTTCTCTGCCAAGCTTTTGAAAAAAATTGAGAGGCTGGGAATCTGGCATTATATTCCCTGTTAAATACCTAGAGTACCTACAATGCAGCTATTTTAGGCTGCCAGGTAAGAGCAGAGCAAGTGTAAGTTAAGCCTCTCTTCATACTCTCTTATGAAATGTAAGCTGCCTAACCAATGTCACTCAGAGGCAAACTGAGGTTTTCTTTAGAATGTAATTCTAGGTTCATTCAAACAGTGATGAGACAGAGAGAGGAAAGAGAGGGAGAGAGCATTTCAATGAATTTCTATGGTTTTATGTCTAAAAAATTTTAGTATGAAAGTCCCTCCATTCATCTTATTTTTCTCAGTCACTACTTTACTATTAAATCAACCATGAGGCAGTTAGGCTCAGGAAAAACTAAAATAAAAATTTAAAACAATGGCAGGGGTTGGAGGTGTATAATTTTTAGTGCACTCATAATAGCCCAACAAAATGCTAAAGGAACTGGAGAGGAGCTAACAGCCACGATGTGATTAAAATATTCTAGTCTAAAAAAAAAAAAAAAATATTCTAGTCTGAGTGTTACTAGTCCACACCACCATTTCCAATCAGAAATAAGCTTGCTAAGACTTCTTCATTTAGAGTTTGGAAGACCAAACACATAAACATCAGCACCACAATTCTTATGCCACACTGCTTTCTACCGAGTGCCAACACAGCATGAACCAAGTGAAAACAACTGGCGAACATCAGTGGCAGTACAGTATGGTGCACACAAGTGGAACACAAGAGGCTTCAGGAGGAGAGACCCCAACAAAGCAATGGATTGGAGAATTTTAAATTACTTTTGGAATCAATGTTACAGAATTGCAAGGGACAACTATATCCCATTCCTTGGTCTTGTGCATTAGAGTACCTAAAGCAAAACTTCACTAGCTGCTTTTGGTTTGGGTTTTTAATTTTATTTACTTATTTTTTATTGAAGTATTCTGATGCGAAGAGTCAATTCATTGGAAAAGACACTGATGCTGGGAAAGACTGAAGGCAAGAGGAAAAGAGGGTGGCAGAGGATGAGATAGTTAGATGGCATTACCAACTCAATGGACATGAATTTGAGCAAAGTGTAGGAGATAGAGAAGGACAGAGGAGCCTGGTGTGCTGCAGTCCATGGAGTCCCAAACAGTTAGACATAACTTAGTGACTGAACAACAACAACGGTTGATTTACAGTATCTTCTTAGTTTCAGCATAGCAATTCAGTTACACACACACACACACATATATATGTACATATATATTCTAACACACAATAAGACATAAGAAATGAGGACTTCAGCACATGTTGGAGCAAAATGGAAGGAGCAGTTGTCCTCCCAAAGCACTTCTTGGTTTCATTATGCTCTTCTCATGAGGAAAGAAAAAATAGTCATTATAGCATTATTTATAATTCTGGAAATCTAAAAAATATATAAACAATAAGGCAAGGATGAAACATTATTTTATAGCAAACATTCTGCAGCCTTATGAATATTCCACTTCCAAAAGTTTTTCAGTCATGAGGAAAAAAATGCTTATCCCACAACAGTAGGTGAAAATGACAAAAAATAAACTCATTACACAGAAAGATCTCACAAATACCACCCCACAACAAGAAAAAAATATTAACAGTTAAAGTGGTGGAATGAAGGTGTGTTTTTCTTTTTCTTCTGTTTGATTTGTTTAATCCAAATGTTCATGAAAATTAAACATGAAATTATTTTTATAATCAAGAGTCCCCAAACTCAAACTTCTTAAAGAATAACCAGCCCTAAAAATAGGGGGATGAATAAACTGAGAATCTTCCTGCTGAGAAATTTTGCCTCTCACAGTTTGAAAGGAAAAGTACAGTCTTATAGGGAAACCTTAATCAGAATCCTCAGCATCTGTTTGCCCTGGTCTGTTTCAGCCACACACAAAGCACTGTCTATAAAGGCCTAGCTTAGCAGTGCTAGGTGACCACAAGCACCATGAAGAAATAGCCTTCACATCTCACTGGCTGCATGTTTTCCATTCACTATCATAAAAAGATAATACCTACTCAATTTGTGAAGGCAATTTTGGGAAGACAAATGGATGAAGTTAGAGTCATTAGTATTTCTGCAGAATTGTTATAAATGTAACTCACATAATTTTGTGCTCTTCTCCAAACCAAGGTTAAGGGTAAAAGGAATATTAGAGAACTCAGAATTGTATTTCTTTTGAATCAATGATACAGAAATAAATTGTGTCATTTATAAGTTTTCTACTTCTATAATATTAAAACGAAAAAATCTTATACTGCAAAAAAAAAATCTTAAATTGGCAATTTGCAATTATTAGACATTGATTTTGTTCAATCACTGTCTATTTCAGAATGTTTCTGAAGACATATTTAAATATTGAGACTAAAGTTGGCTAAGCCCATGTATACTATCTATGGTGAAACAGATCACCAGCCCAGGTGGGATGCATGAGACAAGTGCTCCGGCCTGGTGCACTGGGAAGACCCAGAGGAATCGGGTGGAGAGGGAGATGGGAGGGGGGATCGGGATGGGGAATAAGTGTAAATCTATGGCTGATTCATATCAATGTATGACAAAACCCACTGAAATGTTGTGAAGTAATTAGCCTCCAACTAATAAAAAAAATTAAAAAAAAAAAAAAATAAAGTTGGCTAAGCCTACATTTCTCTAATTAAATAATACATCAGGGAGTTCCCTGTTGGCCTAGTGGTTGGGATTCTAGGTTTCCACTGTGGGTTCAATCCCTGGTCTGGGAACTCAGAAACCACAAGCTGAGTGATTCTGCCTCTCTCTCTCTCTCTCTCTATATATATATATATACATATATATATATGTATATATATATATATATGAAATTCATATATATATAAATTTCATCTATGTTTTCTACTCCCTATAATCAGGAAGCATTATTCACTGAAATTATGATGATATAGAAAATCATCTTTTTAAGTTGTCCATAAGGAAAACAAAAGACCAAACTAAGGTTAAGACAAGCTTTAAGTCCATCTGATGATGTTATACAGTGAAGCTGTGTATGTTTAGTCCATTTAAATCAGCACTGTCAGCCATATTTCACAAAAGAGATAAGTGTGGCTTAAAAAGTTTAACTGTGCAATGTCACATGGGTCCAAGCTTTACAAATCATCAACAGCATCCACCTTGGATCAATATCCAAAGAACTTTAGAAACTGATAGATTAGATGTTCTTTTAATCTTACTTTCCACTTGTACCTTCCATCACTTATCTCTACATGCTTTTGTGTGTTGGCTTTTTTTCTCTCCCACCATACCAACCCTATGTAGTCAGAAGATGGGGTATTGTAGGAAATGGAAGTTCAGTTAGAAGTCATACTGTTTGAGTGGAGAAAGGAACAGTTCTTGGAGGAAGAAAGTTATTCTGGGTAACAAAAAAAAAAGTATTAACTATTAAAGTGCAATACACAGTTAAATGTAAATATATTAGAGTAGGGTTTGTGATTTTAAACTCATTTATCCCTACCTCTCTTTTCCTCTTAATAGCAGAGTTGATGCTGCTGTGCTAAGTCGCTTCAGCCGTGTCTGACTCTCTTTGATCCCATGGACTATAGTCTGCCAGGCGCCTCTGTCCATGAGGAGTCTCCAGGCAAGAATACTGGAGCGGGTTGCCATGCCCTTCTCCAGGGAGAGACTTTATAGCGTTGTGCAAATAGGAATAATGAGAGAAAAGAAAGACAAGTCTTTGGATTTTGAAATTGTAAGTATATTTGGTCAAATAGCCTAGATAACAGCCTTGGCACCATGGCTTTTGACTGCCAGAGCTACATGAATGAGTAATAAAAAATGTTCTCATGGATTCCAATGACATGCCTTTTAAATATCAAGAGCAAAATTACAGAGGAACCAGAACATAAAGGTAATACCATAAAACAAATTACAGAAGAATCATGACAATTTTCCCTTATGGGGAGAATAAAAAAAAAAAAAAGACGAACAGTAGATTAGGATTAAAAGAGAAATAACAGAGTAAATTTCACTGAGGTTCAGATGTTGAGAAGTTCTCAGTAAATCTCTGGTCCTGGATTATTCCTCGGAAGGAGAGAACAGGATAAGAGAGTTTGTGATAGAAACTTCAGATGGAACAATCCCAGAACAGAGGGACAAGTTCTTTGCTTTTCCAGGTTTGATTGAGGACACATTAAATCTTTCAGGGAAGCCAGAGATCCAGTTGGAATTCCCAGGGCCAATGCATGTGTCTAACTGTATGTTCCTGTAAGCAGCAGACATAGGGAGTCCCTTTCACACACACCCCATGGTTTTAGGGAAATAGCTGAATCTCTTGAGTAAGTGAAGGAGGTTGGTAAATGGAATCTCAGTCTCAGAGAAGAAAGGAAAGTTCATAGAACTGACTACTGGAGACCAAGGTGGAAGCACCATCATAGCAGGTGCAGTGAGGATACAAAGGTCATACCCCAAAACATGGGAGACAAGTTACACCTCAACAGAAGTCAGTAAAGCCCAAAGGCCACTGTAGACCAGAGATGCACCTCACACTCCACTCCCAGTACTAAGAACACAGGGAAGTCTCCCAGATGCCATTGCCACCAACAAAAAAGGAGTGCATGAAGATGCTGTAATGGGGGTAAATCCTGAATTGAAAGGGTACTTCCCAGAAAATAACTGGCATCAAAATTGGATGTGATGGGCCAAAGACCTTAACAGTTACTTTAATTTAAAAAGACATACATACGCATATGAAAAGATGCTCTACATCATATATCTTCAGGGAAATACAAATTACAGCAATTATGAGAAACCACTATACACCTATTAGAATAGCCAAAACTGAGAACACTAACAACATCAAATTCTGGCAAGGTTGTGAATCAACAGAAACTCATTCATTTCTGATGGGAATGCAAGATGGTAGAGCCACTTTGGAAGACAATTTGGTAGTTTCTTACAAAACTAAATCTCCTCTTACTGTGAGATATAGGAATCATGTTCCTTGACATTTATTCAGAGTTGAAAGCATACACCCACACAAAAACCTGAACACAGATGTTTACAGCAGCTTTTTTTACAATTGGCAAAACTTGGAAGCAACCAAGTGGGTGAACAGATAAACTGTGGTACATTCAGACAATGGAATATTACTCGGTGCTAAAAGAAATGAGATAGTGAGCCATAAAAAGACATGGCAAAATTTATTGTATATTATTAAGTGAAAGAAGGCAATCTGGGGAAGGACAAATACAGTATGACTCCAACTGTATGACATTCTGGGAAAGACAAACTTATTGAGACAGTAAAAAGATCAGTCTTTGTAGTAGGTGAGGAGAGGCAGGGCTGAATAGGCAGAACAGGAGGTTTAGGATAGTGAAATCAGTCTATATAATACTAAGATGGCTGACTTATGTCATTCAATATTTATACAAACACATAGAATATACAACACGAAGAAATGAACTGTAATGTAAACGATGGACTTTGAGTGGTGAGAACGTCTCAATGCAAATTCATCAGTTCTAACAGGGTACACTATGGTGGGCAATGTTGATAATGGGGAGGCCATGGACTTGTGGGGGCAGGGGACATAGAGGAAATTTCTATATCTTCTCCTCAACTTCACTGTAAATCTAAAACTAAAAATTCTATTTTAAAATACATTTTATAAAATTGGATGTGATTGGGTTACCTTAAAAAGGCTAGAATAATTGTCCTACCACCAAGCAGAAATGAAAACCCATGAGTTTCTCTGGATTTAAAGAAATAAGCACATTACATTTTTGCACAATGTAGATTGTGATTATGCAAAATTAATAACTGATATAAATATATAATTTATGCATATATATGCATTTATGTGCATATATAAAATCAAATATGGGGTATTTGATTTAGAGGTCTAAATTAATATAATTTTAATTATGAAAATGCTTAAATGGATTGAATTGCTTCTTTCTCAACTAAGCATTACCCAACCATGAAATTTTTTTTGAATTATGTGGTAATTGGCTGAATAATCTCCTTTGCATTTCTTGAACAAAGGCTGGGATTCTGCATTAATGAGGAAGTGAGATAATGAATGTCTGACTATGCACAACGTGCAGCACAGCAATGACCAAATGAAAGGAGAGAAATATTTTGGCAAGTTGGTGATACCAAGCATTTGTTTTGATCGAATTTCTCACTGCATTTTCTGATAGTTTTGGTATCATATAAACAACTTTTGATATATAATCTCTATATTATCTTTTGTATATTTTATTATTTCTGCTTAATTTTTTAACTGTCCCCTTTATCAGGTTCTGATCTGTCTCCCTCTGTCGTCACTCTTGAAGGGGCTCCCTCAGGGACAGCTACTGGCGATGATTATGTGTAGACCACATAATGATGTTTAGATTATATCCTACTTCCTTTACTATGAAGCCAAATTCACAATTAATACAGATTTCACATTTTTCTCTTGATTGATTACTAACAATAAAATCATGAAACTATATAACACATTATATACTTAAAATTCTTTTTACACTTTTTATTTGTTCAAAAGCTTAATTGGCAATATAAGGCATGTTAATTTTTTGAGCGTGATTTATGCAAACACAGCTATTAACATAGTGATAGAACACAAACAAAAATTTAAATAGCAATAATAGAATAAAACAAATCAACTCCCAGTCACTTAAAAAATTAAAAGAATATGTCATATAGAATGTCAGAGAAAAATGCCTTGCAAATTTTATAATATAAAAATAAGGTGACCTTGAGTCCACTGTAATAATATGAAATACAGTGAGATACTTTATGATAAACCGATTGCCCCATAGACATTGATCATATTTATAATATGAGTTATTGCAGCAAATACAACAAAAATATGTATCACATAAGAAAAATAAAATTCGTTGCTTTCTTTAAACAGTGATTAATATATCAAAGGTCAGGACTCTATTTCATTCTAATTTTTGGCCACACCACACGGCTTGGGGGAACTTAGTTCTGCAACCAGAGATGCAGTCTGGACCCTCAGCAGTGAAAGCACTGAGTTCTCATCACTGGATGCCAGGGAACTCCCCAGGACTCTTTTTAAAAGACAAGGTGGACAAAAACCCTTTGTATTAATGGTAGCATCTTTACAGTATATATAATTTTCTATGCTCAAGCTGCCATATTCAGTGGGAAAAGAAAAAAAGAGAAAACAGGATATCCAGAAAGAAAAAGCTGGCCCTCATACAGGAATGAAGACATCCCTATAGCTTTGACTTTCTGCTCAATGACAGAAAGTGCTTCCTCAGAAACTTCCCACCTAAACGATTAATGAAACTTATCTACCCAATAGCTTCACCAGCAGGTAACCAGATTCAAAATATACCATACTACTTGCATAATTAAAATTTAAACTGAGAATTTCGGGTTCTTTTTTTTTTTTATTTTATTACTGTGCAAACAGAAATAGACTTTAAATGGGATACTTTATTTTCACAAGTTCAGTTCAGTCCAGTTCAGTCGCTCAGTCGTGTCCAACTCTTAGAGACCCCATGAATCTCAAAACTCCAGGCCTCCCTGTCCATCACCAACTCCCGGAGTTTACTCAAGCTCATGCCCATCGAATCGGTGATGCCATCCAACCATCTCATCCTCTGTCGTCCCTTTCTCCTCCTGCCCCCAATCCCTCCCAGCATCAGGGTCTTTTCCAATGAGTCAATTCTTCACATGAGGTGGCCAAAGTACTAGTTTCAGCTTCAGCATCAGTCCTTCCAATGAACACCCAGGACTGATCTCCTTTAGGATGGACTGGTTGGATCTCCTTGCACTCCAAGGGACTTGCAAGAGTCTTCTCCAACACCACAGTTCAAAAGCATCAATTTTTCGGCGCTCAGCTTTCTTCACAGTGCAACTCTCACATCCATACACGATCACTGGAAAAACCATAGCCTGGACCAGACGGACCTTAGTTGGCAAAGAAATGCCTATGCTTTTTAATATACTATCTAGATTGGTCATAACTTTCCTTCCAAGGAGTAAGCATCTTTTAATTTCATGGCTGCAGTCACCATCTGCAGTGATTTTGGAGCCCAAAAAAATGAAGTCTGACACTGTTTTTACTGTCTCCCCATCTATTTCCCATGAGGTGATGGGACCAGATGCCATGAGCTTAGTTTTCTGAATGTTGAGCTTTAAGCCAACTTTTTCACTCTCCTCTTTCACTTTCATCAAGAAGCTTTTTAGTTCCTCTTCACTTTCTGCCATAAGGGTGGTGTCATCTGCATGTCTGAGGTTATTGATATTTCTCCCTGCAATCTTAATTCCAACTTGTGCTTCATCCAGCCCAGCATTTCTCATGATGTAATCTACATACATATAAGTTAAATAAACAGGGTGACAATATACAGCCTTGACGTACTCCTTTTCCTATTTGGAACCAGTCTGCTGTTCCATGTCCAGTTCTAACTGTTGCTTCCTGACCTGCATACAGGTTTCTGAAGAGGCAGGTCAGTTGGTCTGGTATTCCCATCTCTTTCAGAATTTTCCATGGTTTATTGTGATCCACACAGTCGAAGGCTTGGCATAGTCAATAAAGCAGAAATAGATGTTTTTCTGGAACTCTCTTGCTTTTTTGATGATCCAGTGGATATTCTCAATTTGATTTCTGGTTCCTCTGCCTTTTCTAAAACCAGCTTGAACATCTGGAAGTTCTCAGTTCACATATTGCTGAAGCCTGGCTTGGAGAATTTTGAACTTTAGTTTGCTAGTGTGTGAGCTGAGTGCAATTGTGTGGTAGTTTGAGCAGTCTTTGAGACTGCCTTTCTTAGGGACTGGAATGAAAACTGACCTTTTCCAGTCCTGTGGCCACTGCTGAGTTTTCCAAATTTGCTGACATATTAAGTGCAGCACTTTCACAGCATCATCTTTTAGAATTTGAAATAGCTCAACTGGAATTCCATCACCTCCATCAGCTTTGTTCGTAGTGATGCTTCCTAAGGCCCACTTGACTTCACATTCCAGGATGTCTGGCTCTAGGTGAGTGATCACACTATTGTGATTATCTGGGTCGTGAAGATTTTTTTTGTACAGTTCTGTGTACTCTTGCCACCTCTTCTTAATATCTTCTGCTTCTGTTAGGTCCATACCATTTCTGTCCTTTATTGAGTCCATTATTGAGTCCATCTTTGCATGAAATGTTCCCTTGTTATCTCTAATTTTCTTGAAGAGATCTCTAGTCTTTCCCATTCTGTTGTTTTCCTCTATTTCTTTGCATTGATCACTGAGGAAGGCCTTCTTATCTCTCCTGGCTATTCTTTGGAACCCTGCATTCAAATTGGAATATCTTTCCTTTTCTCCTTTGTTTTTCACTTCTCTTCTTTTCACAGCTATTTGTAAGGCCTCCTCAGACAGTCATTTTGCCTTTTTGCATTTCTTTTCCATGGGGATGGTCTTGATCCCTGTCTCCTGTACAATGTCACGAACCTCCGTCCATAGTTCATCAGGCTCTCTGTCTATCAGATCTAGTCCCTTAAATCTATTTCTCACTTCCACTGTATAGTCATAAGGTATTTGATTTAGATCATACCTGAATGGTCTAGTGGTTTTCCCTACTTTCTTCAGTTTAAGTCTGAATTTGGCAATAAGTAGATCATGATCTGAGCCACAGTCAGCTCCCGGCCTTGTTTTTGCTGACTGTATAGAGCTTCTCTATCTTTGGCTGCAAAGAATATAATCAATCTGACTTCGCTGTTGACCATCTGGTGATGTCCATGTGTAGAGTCTTCTTTTGTGTTGTTGGAAGAGGGTGTTTGCTATGACCAGTGCGTTCTCTCGGCAAAACTCTATTAGCCTTTGCCCTGCTTCATTCTGTACTCCAAGGCCAAATTTGCCTGTTACTCCAGGTGTTTCTTGACTTCCTACTTTTGCATTCCTGTCCGCTATAATGAAAAGGACATCTTTTTGGGGTGTTAGTTCTAAAAGGTCTTGTATGTCTTCATAGAAACGTTCAACTTCAGCTTCTTCAGCATTACTGATTGGGGCACAGGCTTGGATTACCATGATATTGAATGGTTTGTCTTGGAAACAAACAGAGATCATTCTGTCATTTTTGAGATTGTATTCAAATACTGCATTCTGGACTCTTGTTGACCATGATGGCTACTCCATTTCTTCTAAGGGATTCCTGCCCACAATAGTAGATATAATGGTCATCTGAGTTAAATTCAGCCATTCCAGTCCATTTTAGTTCGCTAATTCCTAGAATGTCAACATTCACTCTTGCCATCTCCTGTTTGACCACTTCCAATTTGCCTTGATTCATGGACCTAACATTCCAGGTTCCTATGCAATATTGCTCTTTACAGCATCGGACCTTGCTTCTATCACCAGTCCCACCCACAACTGGGTATTGTTTTTGCTTTGGCTCCATCCCTTCATTCTTTCTGGAGTTGTTTCTCCACTGATCTCCAGTAGCATATTGGGCTCCTACAGACCTGGGGAGTTCATCTTTCAGTATCCTATCATTTTGCCTTCTCATAATGTTCATGGGGTTTTCAAGGCAAGAATACTGAAGAGGTTTGCCATTGCCTTCTCCAGTGAACCACATTCTGTCCGACCTCCCCACCATGACCCGTCCGTCTTGGGCGGCCCCACAGGGCATGGCTTAGTTTCACTGAGTTAGACAAGGCTGTGATCCTGTGATCAGATTGGCTAGTTTTCTGTGATTATGGTTTTAGTGTTTCTGCCCTCTGATGCCCTCTCGCAACACCTATAGTCTTACTTGGGTTTCTCTTACCTTGGACATGGGGTATCTCTTCAAGGCTGCTCCAGCAAAGCGCAGCCGCCACTCCTTACCTTGGACGAGGGGTATCTTCTCATGGCCGCCCCTCCTGACCTTGAACGTGGAGTAGCTCCTCTCGGCCCTCCTGCGCCCGCGCAGCTGCCGCTCCTTGGACGTGGGTTTGCTCCTCTAGGCTGCCGCCTCCGACCTCCGGCGTAAGGTAGCACTTGGCCGAAGCCCCTGACCTCGGGCATGTGGTAGCGCCTCTCGGCAGCTGCCTCTGACCTCGGAGGTGGGGTAGCTCCTCTCACCCGCCGCCCCTGACCTCGGATGTGGGGAAGTTCCTCTTGGCCATGGCTCCTGCGCTGTTGCAGCCTGGCGCTCTCGGTCGCTATTCCTGACCTTGGGAGACGGGTAGCTCCTCACGGCCACGCTTCTGCTGCGCGGTCCATTTTCACAAGTTAATTCCTTATAAATAAAAAGTCCCAGCATATTACTTTATTTCTCATTAAAGCCAAAAAGTCCTGATAATGAAATTGAGTCACCAGAAGAAGCTTTTTAGTAACAAGTAGCTGAAGAAAGAAGTTTGTCTTTAGAAGGCAGAGAGTACAATATGTAATGCCCCATTTTTCTTTAAAGACCAATTTGTTTTTCCTTACTCTAAATTTCTATAACTCTATAATTTTCGGTAAGTATAAAGAGGTAAGGACTTGCCCGGTGGCTCAAACGGTAAAGCGTCTGCCTGCAATGCCGGAGACCTGGGTTTGTTCCCTGGGTTGCGCAGATCCCCTGGAGAAGGAAATGGCAACCCACTCCAGTATTCTTCTTGCCTGGTCCCATGGACAGAGGAGCCTGATAAGTTACAGTCCATGGGGTTCCAAAGGGTCGGAGATGACTAAGAGACTTCACTTTCACTTTCTTTTATTAAGAGTTAATATGTGAGAAAATGTAAATAATTTATTTGTATCTTGCAAACATTTTTTTAACATATGCCAGATAATGTTTCAAATACTTTATAGGTATGAACCACTTTAATTCTCATAATAACACAATGAGATAGGTACTATTAAGGTCCCATTAAAAAGGCAAGAAACTTGAGGCACAGAGCAGTTTTCTTGCTCAAGGACACACAGCTAATTAGTGGGATAGCCAGTGTTCATCTTGGCAATCTGATCCAGAATCTCTACCCTTAAACACTGTATCTCGTAGTCATGGAAATGTGGATGCCTTCATTCTCTGCAACAGAATAGCCCATCTAAACCAATCAAATACTACACTTTAAACTACCTTCATGGTTTCCACCAGAATTTTCTAAGGTTCACAGTTAGCAAGATAAGTTAGTAAAAAGAGTTACAAATATATTTTCCTTATGTATTTTGACCTCATGCAATCTATTTTTCAGCAACCATAGTAATGTCTAAAAAACAAAAAGACTGGAAGAAGGTGAATTCCTTCTTCCACAAAATGCAATATCCTTGACCTGTTGTATGACAGTCTGAGATGCACAGGACAATGCTTTTCTAGACAACACCTTTCAAAGTCAGGTCTGCACACATTTCCCACACATATCTCAGAGTCAAGAGTCTCAGGGTGAGATTTCGTATATTTGAACAGCAGAACACATTTGATACAGTGATTTCAGAAGACTTACCATGTGCTTCTATTTCAGGGAGCTTACATTTATTACACTGACTTTCCATAGAAAGAATTATAACTTAGAAAGTCACCCAGGGAATCTCCTATGCATTAACAAGGCAGAAAATTTCCTATTCCTTGGAAGTCTAAAGCTGTTTCTCTTTCCGGCTGTGAGAAATCATCCTGTTGTGTTTTTCCTCTCTCTCTGTCACAAGGAAAATGCAGACCTTAGAGAAGCTGTTTCGTTTGCTTTTGGTGGCAGAAGCATTGTATTTGGAGTCAGAGACTGGAACCGGGTCTTAATTTTGTCACATTCTGACTGTGAGGTCTTGAGCCAATCACTTACCATCTCTGACCTGCAGAATCTCATTTATAAGGAAAGAGTAACACTGACATCTCCCACACAGGACTGTTGAATGATTAAATACATTCCTATATACCATGGGGTAATTTTTACAGTTAATTATATTCCCTGATGGCTCAGCAGGTGAAGAATCTACTTGCAATGCAAGAGACAAAGGAGACGTCGGTTTGAAACCTCGGTCTGGAAGGTTCCCTGCAGGAAGAAATGGCAACCCACTCCAGTATTCTTGCTGAAAAATCCCATGGACAGAGGAGCCTGGCAGGCTACAGTCCAAAGAGTCACAAAGAGTCAGACACCTGAGCGACTGAGCAGAGAAGAATACCTACTATAAGCTCTGGTAATAACTAGAAGAAAAGTGATTGATAGTCAAAATTTGTAATTTGTAATCTGAAACTTGGCACCTAACTAACTACTTCACAGGGGAAGTAATAATGATTAATATATAAATAAGCTCTATATTTATGATATGCAACTGGTGACAAGTAGCTTTCCACCATTATTGTTTTCTCCAAATATATTTAAGCAAAGTTCTCTGAATATTCCAAAAGATTTAGACAACTGATTCATAGAATGTTATAAAAAAATACTATTCTTACATTATTTTGAGACTATTATACCAAGAAATATTATAGCAGATATACCATTATCAACCTACTCTCTTAAAGCTTAGAGATTTAGGGGAGCAATTAAATTAAATACCTGATGAAAATCCATACTGTATTTGGTATATTTGAGAATGACATTCATGAGAACAAATCATACCCTTCTACAAGGCAAGGGGAGAATCTGGCCTTCAAGAACTTTCCATAAATCTGAGAAAAGAGAAATAAATTGTCATATATTTAGGCAAGTCAAACATGTTACTAATATGATCAGGACAAAAAATTCTGCTCAAATGAACTTAGCTGAAGAACAGATTCTAACAGAAATGAAGCTCTTTGATGTGTCTCTTAGAAAGTCCATTTATACCACTTCCCCATGAAAAAGCCCAGTGTCAAAGGATGTCTCAGGACAAGGCTGCTTTTGGCCACATGCCAAATGAAGAAGCAAGCAAAAATTTTAGTGATAATCCCCTAACTCTACTTTTTGGGGATTTTGCCCACTGTTTAGGAAATACTATCTTATCCCTAACTATCATCTCACTTCCTGGTCTATCAAGTGAGAACTTATTTTCTAAAAGGAAATGGTCACTTAATGTGTGCATGTACTAAGTCACTTCAGTCGTGTCTGACTCTTTGTGATTCTATGGACTATAGCCCACCAGGCTCCTCTGTCCGTGGGATTCTCCAGGCAAGAACACTGGAGTAGGTTGCCATTCCCTTCTCCAGGGGATCTTCCCAAACCAGGAATCAAACTCGTATCTCCTGCCTCTCCTGCATTGCAGGCAGATTTTTTTTTTACCACTGAGCTACCAGGGAAGCCCATCACTTAATATGTTACCCCTTATATTTCAGTAATGGAAGCAGTGCCTGTCCAAGAATAAGATAGTTTAAGTAGGAAACATTGATGTCTAAGACATAGTGGTGAGCAAATACACATATAGTTGCCCTCCCATTAAGATGATAACCCTATATACAAAACAGAAAAAGAGACACAGATGTACAGAACAGACTTTTAGACTCTGTGGGAGAAGGCGAGGGTGGGATGCTCAGAGAGAACAGCATTGAAACAAGTATACTATCAAGGGTGAAACAGATCAGCAGCCCAGGTTGGATGCATGAGACGGGTGCTCAGGGCTGGTGCACTGGGAAGACCCAGAGGGATGGGATTGGAGAGGGAGGCGGGAGAGGGGATTGGGATGGGGAACACATGTAAATCCATGGCTGATTCATGTCAACTTTATGGCAAAAAGCACTACAATATAAAAATTAAAAAAAAAAAAAAGACCTGATTCTGTGTCTTAAGATCTTGAGATCCTTTTGAGGAAAACCTACTCCTAATGACAGGGCACTGTAGAAACATCCAGGAAGAAAACAGAACATGACAAATTGAAAGCAGTCACGTTTAAATATCCCTTCTTTTCCCATGATAAATTCTTACCAGAGGGAAATATAGTCAGTTCTTTATCAAAATATATGTTTATTGATCTAGATAATAGAGATATTACTTTTTATTTCATTTAAATATATCTTGGTTTGACATTCTAGCCATAAAATGGTTGAGTAATAATTACTAAATCTAATTGATAAAATTTAGTTTGAATTGATAAAATTTAGCATGCTATATATAAAATATCTTACTTTTAAAGTTGAATGAAATAGAAAAATCAACAGCTTTTTGGGGAAAAAATACTGATTTTTTTCTCCTTTTCATGTTGCAATCATGTTTGGGATTTGAATTTCTTCTCAAATGTCATTGAGATATGCTACTAAACACTGTTATTAAAGGCAAAGTCTCCTCTCCTAGGTAAAAAAAGGTTAAACATAAACCCATCCTACCATATGATAACTTAGAAATTTTCACTTTCTATTGAATTTTATGCAGTAGTTATTATATCCTTTTTTCCTTTTGCCTTCATTTGCTTTATTTTTGTTTCTGTTATTTAAAACTGATTAATCTGATTTAACCATTAACATGTGATCAAATAAATGTAGCTAGGAAATATATAAATTTATATATTTTCTGTTTACAAATATACAGTTTCAAAAATAAAAGTCTAATATAATCTGCAAATGCTTTTCTTTTCAAAGAGGATGAATTTCTAAGGAAGAAAGCATGGTAATTTGTATGTAGTTATCATACCAAAAGGAACATCAATTGCAATCGCCATGTTAAACAAATGAAATACAGTAAATTAAATGAAACTACTTTCTGTAACACTTTATGCTTCTATCTGTTAATTTGGAAGAAGGCACCATACTGAGGTTCATTTCAGTACAAAGCCGTATTATGCAGATGTACTACATTTATTTATTTTTCTTTATGAAAAATATATATAAAACTTTATAGTCTGCCCCAATTCTACACTAGGAATAGCATGAAAAGCTTTTCCATGTCTAACTTACCCAGTCCCTTAGATCTGTCTTCACATTTCCTCTTGCTTGTATTACCCAGTGTTTCAAACCTGCCTCCAAATCCTGGAAACAATGGTCAGGGGAGGAGAAGTCTTTCTTTGGCCCTTCTCTGTACTTCCGACCCATTTCCTCCAACATCCTCCAAGGTATTATTCTCTCAGTATTCCCTCCTGCTGTATCTTCACCACCTTCAGTGGCTCCTTCCCCTCAGCTTTTATATATAAACAAAATGATAAATCTCTTTTCTATCTTAAGAAAAAAAAGAATCTCCTTGGATTTTTCCTCCTCTGGTAGAAACTAGGTATTTTCCCCTTGCTGATTTCCTCACTACTCATTACTTCACTCCCTCCTCTTCCATTCAATTCACTTCTCATCCTTTGTCCTCAGTTTCCATCCTACTGCCCTGCTCACAGTGCAAAGAACACCTTTCAAGGGCCCAACTTAAGGCTTCTTTTGTCCTCAACTTGACCTCTAACAGTCTGAAGCATTTACCTACCAAGCCATTCATTTCTTTTCAAAACTCTTCTCACTTCTGTCCATTCTCCTCCTAAATTTCTGATCAGTTATTATAAGTCCCCTGCTGGCCCCCTCCATGCCTATGCCCACAAATATTGTTGCTCCTTATAATTCTTGGTCCTTGGCCCTCTTTTCTGTCCAGAGATTCTCTTCTTAACTCTGCCAATTCCATTTCTATCACATTTGCAAATCCCTCTTCCTATACCGACCTTGGAAAATATGTTGCTTCTCAAAATTCCTCAATGAACCTCTTTGGTCCTTAGCTATAAAATGTCATCAATAAGAACAACAATTCATTAAGTTTTTAGATGATTAAATTAGATAGTGCAAGTAAAGCACTTAGCATGGTACCTACCACAGCAGCAATAATCACGCCCTATTGTTTTTATACTCCCTTTACTTATACTTCCCTCTAAGTAATCCCATCTATAACTAATAAGTATTCCAGTAAACCCGAAAATCTCTCTACCAGAATCTACAGTTTCCCTACTCACTGCCATGCCAAGAGCTGTTCTCTCCTTATTTAGGCAGAAAATTTTTATTAATATCCTGCTGTGTGTAAAGAACTCTTTTAAGACTAGACTGAATAGACCTGTGCATCCAGATGGAAGAGTAGAAGAAGGTGTGCTCATAATAATGGTGTTAAAGTGCTGCACTCACTATGCCAGCAAATTTGGAAAACTCAGCAGTGGGCACCGGATTGGAAAAGGTCAGATTCCAACCTGAAAGAAAGGCAATGCCAAAGAATGTTCAAACTACCACACAATTGCACTCATCTCACACGTTAGCAAAGTAATGCTCAAAATTCTCCAGGCCAGGCTTCAACAGTATATGAACCAAGAACTTCCAGATGTTCAAGCTGGATTTAGAAAACGCAGAAAAACCAGAAATCAAATTGCAAACATCTGTTGAATCACAGAAGAAGCAAGAGAGTTCCAGAAAAACATCTACTTTTGCTTTATTGAATATGCCAAAGCCTTTGACTGTGTAGATCACAACTGTGGAAATTTCTTAAAGAGATAGGAATACCAGACCATCTTACCTGCCTCCTGAGAAATCTGTATGCAGGTCAAGAAGCAACAGTTAGAACCAGACATGGAACAACAGACTGGTTCCAAATTGGGAAAGGAGTAGGTCAAGGCTATATATTGTCACCCAGCTTATCTAACTTATATGCAGAGTACATCATTTGAAATGCCAGGCTGGATGATGCACAAGCTGGAATCCAGATTGCCAGGAGAAATATCAATAACCTCAGATATGCAGGTGACACCACCTTTATGGGAAAAAGTAAAGAAGAACTAAAGAGCCTCTAGATGAAAGTGAAAGAGAAGTGTGAAAAAGCTGGCTTAAAACTTAATATTCAGAAAACAAAGATCATGGCATCTGGTCATCACTTCATGGCAAATAGATGGGGAAACAATGGAAACAGTGACAGACTTTATTTTCTTGGGCTCTAAAATTGCTGCAGATGGTGACTGCAACCATGAGATTAAAAGATGCTTGCTCCTTGAAAGAAAAGCTATGGCCAACCTAGGCAACATATTAAAAAGCAGAGATGTTACTTTGCCAACAAAGGTTCATCTAATCAAAGCTATGGTTTGTCTAGTAGTCATGTATGGATGTGAGAGTTGGACTATAAACAAAGCTGAGCACAAAAGAATTGATGCTTTTGAACTGTGGTGTTGGAGAAGACTCTTGAGAGTCCCTTGGACAGAAAGGAGACCAAACCAGTCCATCCTAAAGGAAATCAGTCCTGAATATTTTTTGGAAGGACTGATGTTGAAGCTGAAACTCCAATACTTATGCCACCTAATGCAAAGAACTGACTCATTGGAAAAGACTCTGATGCTGGGAAGGATTGAAGGTGGGAGGAGAAGTGGACGACAGAAGATGAGATGGTTGGATGGCATCACCGACACGGTAGACATGAATTTGAGCAAGCTCTGGGAGCTGGTGATGGACAGGGAAGCCTGTCGTGCTGCAGTCGATGGGGTCGCAAAGAGTCGGACATGACTAAGAGACTGAACTAAACTGAACTTTATATTGTTAAGCTAATCGTGTTCCCATTATGGCACTCCATTGTAATTATCTTTTATTTTTTGTCTGGCTATTGATTGTGAAAACTGATAAACAGCTTTCACTATTGTGAAAAAAAAATATACTGCACAAACTTTGATGATTTAAAAAAATGTCTTTGCAATAAGTTGCTCACAGTCTTACCTAGTTGGGGAAGCTGGACAAGTAAACAGACCTATTAAATTATGTGGTAAGGAGGCAAACAGAAAGTTATATAGGAGCAAAATTAGGGCATGGCCATTCTTTTCCTGGAGCTAAAAATGTGGCGATCATCCTTTATTCTTCACTATCACAGATAAAAGAAAAGAAGTCAGTGAATGGGACAGAGAAGAAATCAAGTCCTGAGATACTGCTCTTTAAAGAACTCTTGAAACCTGTCCACTCCTCTCCATTGTCACTTTTCCTGCTTTATACCAATAATCCCTCTTCCACCCTATTTGTCCATTGTGCCATCTTTCTAACATACAAATCTAATCCATTTTCTCCTTTACTTAAAGTCATTCAGTGGATTCCTACCTTGCATACACACATACAAAAAAATTACATCTGTAGATGTCAGAGAAGAACACATGTTATGTCTCCAGTTCCAGTCTCCAGTTTCACCTGACTTACACATATTCTATGCTCCAGACCAAAAACAAATATTGCATTTTTGGAAACACCAATTATTTATGACTCCTCAGTGCCTTAGCATATACTTTTCCTCTGCCCAGTGAGTCACTTGTCTTCTCAGAGGGACCAGTGGTGGTCTGAATTTTATGCCAGCCAAATAATTAATGTCAGGGGTTAAGCATTTAGAGAATCAAAGAACTCAGAGAGAACAGCAAGCCAGGACAGAGTCCATATATGCAACATCAAGTCCAAAGCCAGGGTAAGGTGATAAAGGATATTGTATCCTGGCAACAATACAGTTCAAACTTGGTGATACGTTCTGTGGTAACTCTAACAGGTGTTTATAGCTCATCTTTTTTAAGTTAACTAGTATTTGACATAGTTAGATACTATGAGAGCTGGATCATAAAGGAGGAGCACCAAAGAACTGATTCGTTTGAACTGTGGTGCTGGAGAATACTCCTAAAAGCCCCTTGGACAAAGAGATCAAACAAGTCAATCTTAAGGGAAATCAACCCTGAATACTTGTTGGAAGTTCTGACTCTGAAGCTGAAACTCCAGTATTTTGGTCATCTGATGTGAACAGCCAACTCATAGGAAAAGTCCCTGATGCTGGGAAAGATTGAGGGTAGAAGGAGAAGAGGGTGTTAGAGGATGAGATGGCTGGATGGCATCACCGATGCAATGGACATGAAATTGGGCAAATTTGGGGGGATGGTGAGGGACAGAGAGGCCTGGCATGCTGCAGTCTATGGGGTCACAAAGAGTCAGACATGACTGAGTGACTGAACAGCAACAATCTGACATGCAGGTGAATCAGTGATCTTATAAAATAGCAGCAATGTATTCAGTGTTACAAATTAACTTCTGTGTAAGGAAATACTGCTAACCTTTTATATATCTTCTTAACTACTCTTTTTTAATACTTTTCTAAATCCTCCCCATTATTACAGACAAATTCATTCTCTCTTAGACATTTCATTCTCTGCAGACCCAAAATTATTTTAGTTGTTATCAAACTGTATGCTAGTTCATTAGATTCGCGTTTTTCTCCTCAATTTGACTATGAATCTCAAATAACAGACTACCCGTGGTTTGTGACAGACACTTCATAAATCTTTGTTGAAGGAATAAGGGAGTAAGTACATAAACGAATATCATTCTTTCTCCTGATGAAAATGTTTTACATTGAGTGGATTATTGAGATAGGTCTTTACACATGAAACTCTCTTCTCCTGTATAAAGAATTGAGATGTAAGTTCATGCTGAGTTTGAAGACTGAATGTCTGACCTAAACTACCTTCATGATTTGTCCTGTCAGCTGTATCTTAAGAATGCCAGCATGTCTTCCTTCTCAGGATACCATAAAGATAAACAGAATTTCTAAGGTCAGCTCTTCCCTTGGCTAAAAACTATAAAGCTTTATGCTTCATCATTATAAATAAAAATGTAAAGAAAATACATGTTGAAGTTGAAGCTAAATATCTAAAGTTAACTAACTTCTGTGTTGATTTTGATGTTGTTGTTATATATTGTTTCTTTTCCCCTTCTCACAAATTTGTGAACCTCCAAAGAATACTTAGTTCTTCGTTGCAAAACTGCAATCATTTCTCAGTCTTACACATATACTTTGGGTATTCATTTACTGATCTTTACAATACTGTGTGAAACAACTATGCTAAATTAGACTCCATTCTCGTTGGCAGAACTTCAGTAGGGAATTGTAATGCATCTGCATAACATGATGTTGGGACTGAATTGGGCCACCCTGTGGTACCCTTTTTAAAATTATAAGCAACAGGAACAAACTGTTAGGGAAATGGCCTCTCAATTCCCCCAACTATGCATTTAGCAGATTTCCACTATATGGCTTTGTGCTCATTAACATTCATGCCGTTGTCTGTAACCTCATTTGTTTCAGTGTTTGCTTTGGATTTGCCTTGCTGAAATATTTGCCTTTCTTCTTTTTCTTACAGCTTCTTGTGGAGCTTTGATTGTTCCTTTCGATTTTAACAGAATATACTAGGAGGATAACTACTAAAAACTTATTTATGAACACAATTTATAGATAATTTTTTCTAAAAAGAAATAAACAAACAAGGCCACTTTTTACTGATCAGGAAAATTTTATGAAAGATACACCTATTGAATACAGTGCCTTCCCCAATCTCCCAGTGTTATTTCAAAAGGAAAGAAACAATTGTCAGTACCTGCATTTCCTGTTGTGAGTTGTTTATTTCTTAATAACGAATCTTCTCTCTGACTCTAACTATAATCTGCATGATTAGTCAGTAGGACATGGACTTTATGCTTTTGTGTTTTCCTATTTTAAAATTAGTTTGCATGGGACTATCCAAACCATTCTGTTTGGTGCCCCTTCATGATAAAATTACATAAATTTCTCAGAGCTCACATATATGAACTTGGGACTAAAATGATAAAGTGTGACTGCATATACTTGAGAAAATTTGGCCAATCTATACATGTATTTAGTTTACCCATTAGGTTTCATCATGATTATGTTCTAAATAGAGACTACATAGTATCATAGACATTTTAATTCCGTGGTGATATTTTGTTCTTCTCCTCTTTAAATCTATACAGATTTCATAACATATAATAGATGCAAAATTATTTCGTTTGAAAGGACAAATTTGGAAGGAAGTTAGAGACAGAGAAAGTGGGGAAGGGAAGAAAAAAAGAAATATGGATGAGATGAACAGAAAGAGAAGGGAGGCATTTTTGGTTTTTCTTTGAACTTATTTATATATATACTATTTCTAAAAGTCATTAGAGAATGCTCCACAAATAATTCCATATAAATAATGTCACAGATTTCTTCTAGCCTCTACTATATCAAGATGAAAATGCATCAGGAAGTTTTACCATGATCATTGCTACATGACCCTATCACTTACAGTGCTTCCTGTTCATGGTTAAGAATTTACACTGTGTCAAAACAAACTTGTAGAAGTCTGCATGATGAGGCAAAGAGGGCCCTGCATGCTCAGCTGCTTCAGTTATGTCTGACTCTTTGAGACCCCATGGACCATAGCCCACTAGGCTCCCCTGTCCATGGAATTTTCGGCAAGAATCCTGGAGTGCCATACCCTCCTCCAGGGGATCTTCCCAAAGCAGGGATCAAACATGGAACTCCTACGCCTCCTGCATTGCAGGCACTGAGCCCCTTGGGGAAGCTCAAAGAGGCGTGACTCCCCATTAAAGAGATTTCTCAGTGGTGCCACTGTTGACATTTTGGACCAGACAGCTCTTTACGGCAGATAGTCTGTCTTGCGCATTGTCAGTGTTTAGCAGCATCCTTGGCCTTTACCCACTAGCTGCCAGGAACAACCCTTCCCCTGAGTCATGACAATCACCAGTGTCTCCAGACATTGCCAGATGCCAGCTAGGGGATAGTGAGAATTGCCCTATATACATACATACTTATCTAGTACAACAGCCATAGCATGTCACAGATTTTCCAGGGAGTCGCTCTTTAAATTTCCCCCCAAGTGTCAAGCACAGATCATTTTGGGCTACTGAGAGATCAACCCCAAGACAGACTCTCCGACATGGCCCACTTCTACCCCTCCCCAACTTCTCTAATCCCTCCACATGCATAGGTCTGAGTTGCCCCTCCTTCTTCCAATCAATCATCCTTCCCACTCAGTGACCTCTAATCAACCCATCCGCACATAGTTTGAATTTAATATTGAAAGTGTCAGTAAACCAGCAAAGTGTGTAAGTCAGGTGTGTATTACTTCCCCAATAATAGACTTATAGTATAGGCCCTATTATAGATGATTCTGCAGCAGAACCTGATGAGGTTCATAGTATGACTACTGATAAAGGATGATAATGATCATGAGACAGAATAGGAGTATGAGGTGAAGTTAAAGAGGTTAGCTTCTGAAGATGAATATCCTGTTAGAATTCTATCTGTGCTACATACTAGATATCTGTAACTCTGGACAAACAACTGTTTTTTGCCTTTTTCGTGGTCATTTGTAAGATGGGCATAATAACAGTATCTGTTGCATAGAACTGTTATGAGGCCTAGATAAGAGTCTATCTGAGAAGTAATTTAGCAGAATGTTTGATATATATTCTCTTATATGCAATGATAATAGTATATCTTATAACAGTACCTCCAACACAAAAATACATATACAACACAACATGCACACACACAAGATAACCAAAAACTATCAACATACCTTACTGTTGTCAGTAACTTTATTATTAAATAAAATGTCATGTTACATATTGTTTGACCTGTCTTATACTAGCAGATTCTTACAGTAGCATTTTTGGTTTGCTTTAATTTCTATGTCAATCAGTAAATGCTTAAGCAGCATGCTACTCTTTTCAAATCTGTTCTTCAATTTTGCTTTAAAGAGAGACATGTTTAGTTGTTAGTATAATTAACACTAACTTTAGGTTTATTATCAGTGTTCTTTCCAGTGGTCTTAATTCTCCTGGTTCATAGCATCTCACCCTCTGACACATTGCTCCTCATATTTATTAAAATTTTTGAAAGAAATATTTATAAAAAGGAGCATATATAAGAGGAGGAAGAATAAATCAATGGTTCTTGATAGTTTATAGATTATGATGGGCAAAATAGAGAAAAAGAGAGAGCAAAGTGATGGGAAGGGGTTTGTGATAATTGCAGGTTTATATCCTATAAAGTATACCAATTAGGAAATTCAGAAGAAAGAAGTATTTTTGGAATAAAGATGATAAGTCCAGTTTAGTCATGAATAGAGAGAAAGGAGGAGGTAAGTAGAAGCCTGGTGCTATTTTGACCTTAGCTCATAGTAAAGACTATGAGCATTCTCCACATAATTATTATAGGAGGTTTTGAAAAAAATCTTAGAAGGAATCCAAAATTAATGAAAACTTTGTAAGCCTAGAGAAAGTATTTGGATTTGTTACAGTACAAATAAGTTCTCATTTACAGTCTGGATTTCCTAAGAAAAAGTACACAGTCATTTTACAGCAATGTCATTTAAATTAAAAAGACTAATGATAGTACTACTCATGCAAAACTAGAACAGGTTCCATTACTCCTTTAACTAGCTTCATTCTAAACCCCACTGTTACTTATCTATAAAAGTCAATAAGACAAATGGCATCTATGGTTTTCAAAGGCAGATGAGATATTAGTACCTTCATTTAATAGACAAGGAAACCAAATTTCAGCAAACTTAAATAATGTATCAGGAGACTGGGGTCCATAAATGGTAAAGCAGGAACTAAAAAGACGGTTGCTTAATTCTGTCTTAATGTTGACCCTTATTACTTCCTATCCATTCACTTCTGGTACACACTTTATAACATTTGTGTAAAAAATAAAGAAAGAAAGAATTTAGCCTCTCTGCCCATTACAGCAAGGCAGATACAATCTCAAGGAGAAGTCTTCTAGAATTAGAAAGTGTTAAAATATTGCTTTTATCAAAAAGCTTTTGTAATAAGATGTTTGACAAACTTCCCAAGGACTCCATGTCCATCAAAATCACAAAATGCCATTTAGGCAAGAATAGTGGATAATATTACAAGTAGTCTAATAGCAGAGAAAAGAAAAAGGGACACCCAGCTGTGCCTCTCCTCCTCATGAGCAATAGCTGGTTTGTGTGTGTGTGTATGTGTGTTTTCTACAGACTATTAGTAGAAAATAGGCAGGGAAATAAAAGTGGCATTATTCTTGTTTTACCGAAAAGAAAACAAAAATCAGAAAAAGATAAAAGGATTTACCTAAAATCACACAAATAGTCCATTAAGGAACAAATAGAACTCAATCGCTTTTGGCTATCCTTTCCAATAGGTTATGCTACCACCTATTATATAAATGTGAACAATTAAACTGGAGAGTGGCTCAAAAGCAAATGAAATCTCCTTTAATTTGCTTCTCTAACTATAAAAAGAACCCATGTTGGAGCTTCACTATAATGTGACTCACTGTGGTGCAGAATTTAATATACTAAGTTCATCTTTAGAATTAACTTCAGGAGCTTGTCCACTAGAATTCTTGAAGAAGCTATTCATAATACGAATTTGACTCACCATTGAGATTAAGCCTAAGAAAGCTGCCACAAAGAAATGACTCTTTAAAGAAGCTAGTAATCAACATTTTACATCTGCTATAATTCTAATATCTGTATACAAGACTCAAACACTTTGTCATTGCCCATATAATATTATCTAGTCACATCTGTAAAATGGGATAATGACAATACTCTGCCTCATAGGTTTATAATAAGGATTAAATGAGTAACATTTTAAAGCACTTAAAATATAAGTATTGGGTACATTGAAAAAAATAAAACAAAGAGTTCATTTTCTTCCATGCTGTGATTTTAGTATACATCCTAACTATAAAATTTGTCTTTTTTCAGACTTAGGCTATTTTTTAACAACCTAAAGTTAGAGGAAAACATTGGGATAGAAAAGCTTTTTAAACAAAGGTCACTTAAGGATTTGATCTCTGAAAAAGAGAAGCTTTTCTGTGCTGAAGGGTTTTATTTCTTCCTTTCTTTCTTTCTTTTGACACCAAAGGGGAAGAAACAATTTTTTCTACAAATTTCCAGAAATGTAAAGAGGCATAATGAGTAATTAACTGGAATTCCTAATTAAGTGCATACAGAGCAGTGGGTGCTTTCTTGCTTTACTTTATCACACAATAACATTTCCAAGAAGTGACATCCTCTTACACAAGGGTCTAAAATGCAAATTAATTATAATTCTGATGGCCTTGAATCTGAGCAGAGAATGACACAAAATGTGAAATTTCCTTGAATGTCCCTGAGGGTTTAAAGGTGTAGAAGTATTGAATGCGTATAAATAGTACAAGGAAGCTGCTGCATCCCATTTTCCTAAATTAGACATTGACAGGACAAATCCAAGAAGTGGCCCTTGGCGCTAGTTGATATTCAAGGTGTGTGGTGAGCCAAGGAGGCATGATTCAGGACTGAAAAGTCACCAGACCTACTGAATGCATTCAGAAAAGGAACTGAGTGTAAAGAGCAGGACTTCCTACTTGAAATTTTGAGATCTCGGTATCTTCATCTATTCAGGCTGCTATTATAAACACCACAGACTGGGTGGCTTATAAACAGAAATTAATTTCTCACAGTTCTGGAGGCAGGAGGTTTGAGATCAGCGAGTCAGCATGGTCAGGAGAATGCTGTCTTCTGGGTCTCAGAATTCTCACTGTCCTCAAAGGGATGAAGGGGCAAGGCAATTCTGGGGCCTCTTTATCAGGGCCTTAATCCCTTTCATGGGGCTTGACCATCTTGACCTAAACACCTCCCAAATGACCACCTCCTAATACTACATCAACTTTGGGAGTTAAGATTTCTATATATGAATTTGGGAAGGACACAAACATTCAGCCCATAGCACTCAATTTAAAGTTAAATATTTATGCAAACTATAGCACAAAGCTTCATTTGAGTTCTAACTGGCTGAACCATGTTACCTAAAGATTGCCCTATATATAAACGGCTGTTACCCTCACAATTACACTTCTTTGTGACAGGAAAACAAGTAGTATAAGGAAAGAAACACAATTAAGACTAAGTTACCCAGACTAAATACAAGGAAAATTGTTTCAGTTTCAATTCAGTTCAGTTCAGTCGCTCAGTCCTGTCCAACTCTTTGTGACCCCATAAATCACAGCACGGCCAGGCCTCCCTGTCTATCACCAGCTCCTGGAGTTTACTCAAACTCATGCCCATTGAGTCGGTGATGCCATCCAGCCATCTCATCCTCTGTCATCCCCTTCTCCTCCTGCCCCCAATCCCTCCCAGCATCAGGGTCTTTTCCAATGAGTCAACTCTTCGCATGAGGTGGCCAAAGTACTGGAGTTTCAGCTTCAACATCAGTCCTTCCAATGAACACCTAGGACTGATCTCCTTCAGGATGGACTGGTTGGATCTCCTTGCAGTCCAAGGGACTCTCAAGAGTCTTCTCCAACACCACAGTTCAAAAGCATCAATTCTTTGGCGCTCAGCTTTCTTCACAGTCCAACTCTCACATCCATACATGACCACTGGAAAAACCATAGCCTGGACTAGACGGACCTTAGTTGGCAAAGTAATGTCTCTGCTTTTTAATATGCCATCTAGGTTGGTCATAACTTTCCTTCCAAGGAGTAAGCGTCTTTTAATTTCATGGCTGCAGTCACCATCTGCAGTGATTTTGGAGCCCAAAAAAATAAAGTCTGACACTTGTTTCTACTGTCTCCCCATCTATTTCCCATGAGGTGATGGGACCAGATGCCATGATCTTAGTTTTCTGAATGTTAAGCTTTAAGCCAACTTTTTCACTCTCCTCTTTCACTTTCATCAAGAGGCTTTTCAGTTCCTCTTCACTTTCTTCCATAAGGGTGGTGTCATCTGCATATCTCAGGTTACTGATATTTCTTCCGGCAATCTTGATTCCAGCTTATGCTTCTTCCAGCCCAGCATTTCTCATGATTTACTCTGCATATAAGTTAAATAAGCAGGGTGACAATATACAGCCTTGACGTACTCCTTTTCCTATTTGTAACCAGTCTGTTGTTCCATGCCCAGTTCTAACTGTTGCTTCCTGACCTGCATACAGGTTTCTCAAGAGGCAGGTCAGGTGGTCTGGTATTCCCATCTCTTTCAGATTTTTCCACAGTTTATTGTGATCCACACAGTCATTTCTAACCCACAGTTACATTCATCAAATTAGAGACTTGAAAAAGCAACTTAAGAGTTACAAATTGAAACTTACTTGATTCAGTTTCACATATCATCCTTATGAACCTCACAGTTTTGGTATTGAAAAGTCTTAATTTACTCTTCGGAGAAGGCAATGGCAACCCACTCCAGTACTCTTCTGCCTGGAAAATCCTATGGACAGAGGAGCCTGGTAGGCTTCCGTCCATGAGGTCGCTAAGAGTCGGACATGACTGAGCGACTTCACTTTTCACTTTTGTGCATTGGGGAAGGAAATGGCAACCCACTCCAGTGTTCTTGCCTGGAGAATCCCAGGGACGGGGGAGCCTGGTGGGCTGCCATCTATGGGGTCACACAGAGTCGGACACAACTGAAGCGACTTAGCAGCAGTAGCAGCAGCTATTCACTCTTAATTTACAGGATACAGATAAACACGCAGCTGAAGCCTCAAGCCAATACTGATTTGAGAAATAGCTTAAAATACCATTCCTACAGCAGATTCTAAGATATTTCATGACAGCATTAAAATGTTGTGGGAAATTGTTTAAATTTTGAATTTATACTAACCTGGATTCAAATACCAACTCTCATTTAATTGTTTGTAACTTTGGCAACATCTTTGACCACGTTTAATCACAGCTTCCTCACCTGTAAAATTAATATAATAGAATCAGCCACATAATTTTGTGGGAAATAAATAAAACAATTTATGTGAAGCATTTATAGGGTAAACAGTCAGCAAATGGAAGCTATTTTTGTTGACCTAAAAAGGGAAAAATCCAATTTCCATTAACCATATTAGTGTCTTATCACAGTATGTATGAAATGATGAAAGTATTTCACAGGTTCTGTTGAAATTAAATGAGAGTGTTTCCCCTCTTTAATTAAAGGGAGATGATATAAAGCCCTAGATTAGGGACTCCTACCTCCAGATATCTGTGTTTAATACCTATAAATACTTCTAGTGAAATTTTCTCTGTTACCATCTCTACTGAATATGCTATTACACAGTGATGACTTCAATGTAGTTTAAAAACCCTTTTGAGTTGCTTTTCTTTTACTGTTTTTGTAATAAGGCATTCCCTTCTCATTTGAGTAGTTAGCTTTAAGTTCAGGAAGCAATGATTTGCCTTTGACATTTTATCACATGAGCTGTCTAATTAAGGTCAGGATATCCAGCTTTCTGAGAAGATTTGAAAACTGGGATGGCAGAGGTGAATCAATTCTTCCCTTTGGCTGAATAATACCCTCAGTTTTTATACATAAGGTACCCCCTGGGTAAATTAACAAACGTACCCAGTGACACAGTATCTAGAAGCTCAATTGGCACAATGGAGCAACCCTTGTTTCATATTGTTGTTTTGCTGTTCTCGAGATGAGTGGCTATACTGCAAAGATTTCTTTTGGAGACTGAATTAGGAACCTAAGTTCCAAGTATGATGATGATGTAACTAGAGTACTGTCCATTACAGTTCAACATACAGAGTCCACAGAAATAGCTTCTACAGTACAAACATACAATTTCTTCAAGGCAAATGTGGAGATTGGAATGAACTCTAAATTGCATGTAATTTACCTGACCTAATTTTTTTAATTGTCATAATCAAATCTCTATGAATTCAGCTCTCCAAATTTCTATCTCTGCTATCTCATATATCAAATGGACAGAAAGTTAAACAAGCAGCAAAGAATTAAAAGTATTACCCTCTGTACCTCTGTATTTCTTTCTAATTAAAAGAGATGCTAATTGAAATTAGAGTGACACAGACTCTGTGCAGAAATCTCCTGAGTATTGTAATTGGTTTGTGGAGCTGTTTGCCCCAGGGTTATTCATTGGAGTGATTCCTACCTGGTTGGGAATAACTGAAAAGCCTCACCTAAAGAGCAGCCTCAAGCTTCTGAAACCGGATTGCCAGTGGAAAAGCAAATGTATCCACATCCAAATTAGATTTGCTTCAAACATTTATGGAGAAAGTATTTGAGGTCAGATGTTTTTACTAATCAGTTCACTTCAGTTGTCCTTTCCCCATGTAATTTCCCCCAGCTCAGTTTGATCACATCTAGACCTGTTAATGGTTTCACATTACCAACAGCACCAAGCAGAATATTTCAAGACTTTGCCCCCAGACTCCAACTACCTTCCATATTCCTCTGTTTACATCCACAATACATTTCAACCAAACACATGAGAGTGCCTTCCCATCAAATAGACATATTCACATTGCCACATTACTGCACAACTCTTCTGCTTTCTTCTTTTCTCTAAATAACAGATGCTTTCCAAATCCCACCAAATCTGCAAGATTCAGACCAAATACCATGTCCTCCAATAAATCCTTGAGTGCGCCTCTTGGCTGAAAATAATATCATCTCCTTTGAATTTTCTTACCCTTCATCTGTATCTCCCACTGATTCCTCCCTCTTTACCTAATACACTAAGCTCCTTGAGGAAAAAAGCTATGTCTTGTTAATTCCTGAAGCCCCAGCATTTATCCCATGTTAGTTATCAAATATTCATGAAATAAATTTTGGATTATAAATTATATTTATAATAAATTATAAATAAACAATTATAAATTTTAAAAGCTTTACTTAGGATAGTTTCTAGGATAGTTTGCATAATCATCTCTTTGCATAAATTTAGAAAGAAATTAAATAAGGAAATTGAAGAGAAGACAAAAAGTTGGAGTAATCAAAACCTCAAATTTTAAACTAGAAAATGAAGTTAACCTTTTATATTTCCCCACCTTATAACACAAAGCACTGAGTATATCTTTAAAATGTACATAATATACGTGGCATAATATAATAAAACCAAATGTCAAATTTAATGTACATTTATCTTGGCTCAACAATATAAAAAATCTATGAAAAGTCTTTTGTCTTAAGCATAACTTAAGTCAGTGAATACTAGCTTATGCCAAGGAAAGCAGACTGTTAGTAATTAAAATGATAAAAATATATGATGCAACTCTTACCTTTGAGAACTCCATAAACAAGACACATACAAGCAAACTAATATAAAAATAGGATATGCAAATTCCAAGAGGGTATACAAAAACAGTTATGAGGATTTAAAGTTTGGAGAAGAAAGATGCTGTTTTAGTCTATTTTAGCTGCTATAACAAAATACCACAGACTGGGTGGCTTATAAACAATAAGTATTTATTTTTCACAGTTCTGCAGGCTGGGGAGTCCAAGATCATGGCAGATTCGGTGTTTGGTGAGGACTCATTTCCTGGTTCATAGTTGGTCCTCTTTTTGGACCACACGGTGGAAGGGGCAAGCAAGCTCTCTAGGATCACTTTTTAAAAAATGCTAATCCCATGAGGGCTCCACCCTCATGACCTGAGGATCTCCTGAAGGCTTCACCGCCTAATACCATCACATTGGGAATTCCTTTCAATACATGAATTTGGGAGGAACACAAATATTCAGGCTATTGCAGATGCTCTCCTTGATAATTTATGGAATATAAAACAAAACTGGGGAAACAGAATAAATAGGTCTACACAGAGATGGGGTAGAGAATTTAATGCAGAAAAGAACAATAAACAAAGACATCAAGGCAAGACATTCTATTCCAACTTGCCAGAAATGTAAGATGCAGGTGGTGAATAATCACAATAATAATACCCAACATCTTTTAAGCAGTTCATATGTTCTGGTTATTGTTATAAGGACTTTACGTATGTTAGATTCATTTAATTTTTATAACAGCCATGTAAGGTGAGGGTTATGTTTTCTTTTAATAGGGGGTAAGAAGGCATAGTGAGTAGAAATGAGAATTACAATTTAGAAGATAAGCTGGAATCTTGTTGCTAACTAATCCTATTGGTAGAGAACTAAAATGCATTAACTGGAGGAAGATGGAAACAGTAGAGGATATAATTGAGGTAGAGGAGACACCACAGAAAAGGCATGGGGAGCCTGTGTACGTGTGTGATGAAGGAGGAGCAAGAGAAAAGTATGGAAAATGTGTTTTTGCTGGAGAGTGCCATGTATACAGGTTGTAAAGTGAGGCAAACATTATGAAGAGCTCACATGCCAGGCTGAGGGGCCTTTATTCCATAGTCTTGAGGGTTTTACAAAAGAAATGATGGACAGCTTTCTATATTAAATAGGCCATCCTTACATGGTCTGCATGGCAGACCTCCCACATAGCTCAGCTGGTAAAGAAACTGCCAGCAATTCAGGAGACCCCAGTTCAATTCCTGGGTCAGGAAGATCCCCTGGAGAAGGGATAGGCTACCCACTCCAGTATTCTAGGGCTTCCCTTGTGACCCAGCTGGTAAAGAATCTGCCTGCAGTACAGGAGACCTGGGTTTGATTCCCTGAAGAAGGGAAAGGCTACCCACTCCAGTACTGTGGCCTGGAGAATTCCCAGGCCATGGGGTCGCAAAGAGTCAGACAAGGCTGAGCAACTTTCACTTTACGTTGCATGGAGGCTTCCCAGGTGGCTCTAGTGGCAAAGAACCTGCCCGCCAATGCAGGAGACATAAGAGATGCAGGTTCGATCCCTGGGTGAGGTAGCTCCCCTGGAGGAGGGCATGGCAACCCACTCCAGTATTCTTGCCTGGAGAATCCCATGGACAGAAGAGCCTGGCAGGCTATGGTCCAGGTCACAAAGAACTGGACATGACTGAAGCAGTTTATTAGTAGCAGCATGTTGCATGGAGGGTGGATATGAAGAGAATTAGAGCGTAGGCAGGGAGATGAGACAGGAGGCCATCAGCCCTAATGTCCCAGTGAAAGATGATGAGACACAGACCTGAAATTGCAGGTAGGACAAGAGGGAAAACGCAGCCCACTGTGTTGTCCTAAAGTGTCTGCCCCACTGCATCCCACAGCTCCAGGTCCCACTAGCCCACTGTACTGTCCCAAAGTGTCTGCCCCACTGCATCCCACAGCTCCAGGTCCCACTAGCCCACTGTGCTGTCCCAAAGTGTCTGCCCCACTGCACCCCACAGCTCCAGGTCCCACTGTGACTTGCAGACTCCTGGGCTCAGTAGTTCCTTCTCTCACAATTACAGCAGAAAAGACACTATAATGGCCTCTGAGGCTAGGTCATAAAATGGGATACAGCTTTCACCTAACTTCGTAAAATACTTGCTCTTAGGATCCAGCTGCCAACCATGTGGAAGCCCAAAGTGTCTCCACATGAGGAAACAATATGAAAAGCCCACATGCTAGCCCACAGCCCAGGAGGCCCCAGCTATGCTATACCATCAGCTGCCATGTGAATGAAGGTGTCTTCTGATGATCTCAAACTCCATCCTTCTAGTCTTTCTAGCTGAGGCCCAGAGACCATGAAGCAGAGGTCAGCGGTCCCACTACAGTTGTTTTATGCTCACTGAGTTTGGGGATAATTTATTACTGAAACAAGAGGAAATCATTAAATATTAGGAGATAAAATCAAAAGGATTTAATAGTTTCTGAAAACTATAGCCTGATGTCTTGAAGACTCTGAGGCTGGTGGAAGACAGGCGCCAGAAAAGCAAGGGATTTAAAGCAAATGTCTTCAAGACTTTTTCAAGTTGAATTCCTAATAAAATGGCCCAAAGAGAAAATTGAGTATCTTGGTCTCTCCTTAAAATGTAAGAAATTACATTAAAATATTCATATATGTACCAATAAATCTCACTCCAATCTAAGTAAGTACCCGGCATGTTCAAAGGCAGCTTTCTGGAAATGATCTTTTTGGACAGGTTAATACAATTTCTTCCCTAGAAACCACAAATGTTTAAAAGTATTTGGAACTTAATTTGGGGAAGTTTGAAGGAAGATGATCTCTTGCTTTCTTCCCTCATTTTCATGATCCTTTTTTTATGTAGAAATATATGTTATGTTTCCAAATAATCTGTCCAAACTTGCAGTAGCAGACTTTTATAATATATGACTTGGTAGGAATATGGCTGGATACCTGGTAGATTTTAAAAATTTATTCCTTAGAATGGCAATCATAAACAAATGGGCCCAACTGCTAAAGAAACACTTTTTAAAATAAGTGATTTCATAAATCTTGATTTATTCTCAACATGTTTTGGAGTTTTGGCAGGGTAGGGGACAGAGGTTCAGTTATGTAGATGATTTCTCTTCCTTCATCAGAAGGTAACATCTAATTGCTTTTCCTTAAGGAAATAAGAAAAACGAAGGATTTTCTCTTGGTGCCAAACTACCGGCATGTGATAGGCAGCACATGACAAGCATCTTACTGAAAGAGCACTCGGTATTTTCCCTGCACAATTAATCTAATTCAACCAAACATTAAAAGAAACTTGGAGGGCAGCTTATCATCCAGATCCATGACACATCATTTGCATTAGACTCTGATTTTTACATATCTTCTCCTCATGTTCCCGAGTATGGCTTATGTGATTGATTGTTAAAACTCCATTTAGTCATCATTACTTGCCAATAATTATTGAGTAACAAAATGGATACATACTTAGCAAACAGAGAATGTTACACTTGCTATCTTCAGTAAGCCTCCCGGGAATGGGTTACTGAACAATAAGATAACAATTACAGAACAATTACAGAAAACAAAATGCTTGTTTCTATTGCTTAGAATATCATTATCACAGCCTTTCTGCCTCACTCTCCCAGACCTCTCCCTTGCCTAAAACTCTCTCTAACAAATTTACTGGCATGATTTGGGGATTAAGTTTCTGAGACATGGTCAGGGAGATGTATTCATAAAAATGATTAAACTGGTGGAACCATATAAAAGCAGTAAGGTCAATATATACCATCTCCAAAATAAAAGCCATTTTAATCATATACAGTTTAATGGAGGAAACCCAATATGTATATACTGTGTGTGTGTATCTTCTAATTTTTTAATATATGACGAAGGTATAGGTTATTGTACTTTCTATCTTCATGCTTATTCAAAACCTTCAGCAGCATACATTTTAAAAGTAATTGATGGCAGATATTGTAATAATATAATATAAAATACTTCTTTGTTGCTAGAGCTAAATGGACAATTTGGGACATACATATTCATAAGGCTTTGGAATGTTTCCAGTAAATGCTGCATCATGTAGGAAGAAGAATGGGGTTGCATTAAGCATATTTTGGTAATTGGTAATGCAACCTCCCAGTTCCCCTGGGTGTGCAACTCTTGAGAGATCATCTCCCAAGCCATGATGATTTCACACGTTCTAATGCACTGGATTTACATAATTAAATTTTAAAGTAAATTTAATGATATGCTAGAGAATCTCAGAAAATAGGTGTTATTACTGCAAACAGGGTAGCAAAAACGAATTTTCCCATGTTTCTTCCATCTTTCTTCTAAAACCCAGACCTACTGTATACTTAGAACAAATACATATACATATATATACTCAGTGACCTCTCTTGTGAATAAAAGAAAGGAAGGAATGAAAAGGAAAGAAAAAGAAAGAAAGACAGAAAGGAAGAAAAATGTCAAGGAAAAATAAAAATAAAATTTATCAACAGCCTCAAACACAGCTGAAGGCACCGCTTACTTTGGGGCCTGCTACATAAAAGTAGATTTAATGTGATATTCCTTCTTTCCTCCTGGAAAGGAAAAGAATTCAAAACCTTTTTTAAACTGTTAACAAAAACCTAGAAGTTTAAGTGGTTTAACCAAACTGTCCTGCCAGTTCAATCAAATTACTGTTAAATAAAAATATTTTTGGAGAAATTTCATTTAAAAGGCCTGAGTTAAGGACTGCATTTTTATTGCATTCATTCATTCAATACTATGCTAAGCAAAGGTTACAAAAACCTGATTTGACTCTGCATTATAATAGGATAGTGTTATTTGAGGGAATGCAAATGAGTTTATCCCTGCCCCTTGAAGAGCATTCTTTTTTTTTTTTTTAATTTATTTTTTTTTGTCATACATTGATATGAATCAGCCATAGATTTACACGTATTCCCCATCCCGATCCCCCCTCCCACCTCCCTCTCCACCCGATCCCTCTGGGTCTTCCCAGTGGACCAGGTCAGAGCACTTGTCTCATGCATCCCACCTGGGCTGGTGATCTGTTTCACCATAAATAGTATACATGCTGTTCTTTTGAAATATCCCACCCTCACATTCTCCCACAGAATTCAAAAGTCTGTTCTGTATTTCTGTGTCTCTTTTTCTGTTTTGCATATAGGGTTATTGTTACCATCTTTCTAAATTCCATATATATGTGTTAGTATGCTGTAATGTTCTTTATCTTTCTGGCTTACTTCACTCTGTATAAGGGGCTCCACTTTCATCCATCTCATTAGGACTGATTCAAATGAATTCTTTTTAACGGCTGAGTAATATTCCATGGTGTATATGTACCACAGCTTCCTTATCCATTCATCTGCTGATGGGCATCTAGGTTGCTTCCATGTCCTGGCTATTATAAACAGTGCTGTGATGAACATTGGGGTGCACGTGTCTCTTTCAGATCTGGTTTCCTCAGTGTGTATGCCCAGAAGTGGGATTGCTGGGTCATATGGCAGTTCTATTTCTTTGATAAGCTTAAACACAGCCCATTTGGTGTGCGGTATTCCTCCAGTGTTTCCGTTGTTCCTGTCATTAGCTGCAGATTAACTGAGATGAAAGATGGTGGCAAGCTCTATCCAAAGTTTTCAAAATGTACGCATAAGAGCAAACTAAATACCTTTGAGTGTGTCCTAGATTTGATGACTTGCTTACAAAGGACAGAGGATGGAAAATGAACAGTGTATTCGTTTCCCAAGGCTGTCATAACAAAGTCCCACAAAATAGGTAGCTTAAAAAAATAGAAATTTATTGTCTCATAGTTCTGAGGTCTAAAAGTCAGAAATTAAGGAGTTGGTAAGGCCATGCTCTGGCTTCACTGGTGGCTCAGCAGTAAAGAGTCCACCAACCAATGCAGGAGATGCAGATGCAACCTCTCAGTCTGGGAGGTCCCCTGGAGAAGGAAATGGCAACCCCCTCCAGTACTCTTGCCTGGGAAATCCCATGGTTAGAGGAGCACGGCAGGCTACAGTCCATGGGGTCATAAAGAGTCAGGTACAATGTAGACACAGTGACTAAAGGACAAATAACAAAGGTCACAGACCCTCTAACACTTTGGGGGAGGAACCTTCCTCGTCTCTTCCTAGCTTCTGAAGTGGCTTTCACTGCATCACCCAAACTCTGCCTCTGTTGTGACATGACATTCTTCCTGTATGTCTCTGTGTGTTCACAGAGGCTTCACACGGCATTTTCCTAGTCTTACAAGGACACCTGTCATATTGAATTAGGGCCCATTCTAACGACCTCATCTTACTTTGATTAAATATACAAAGAATCTATTTCCAAACAAGATCACATTTCAAGGTATTGGAGCTAGGCTTTCAAGTTATCTTCTTTAGAGGACACAATTCGGCCCATAATAAACAGCAACTTTTCAGTGGAGAAACCTGGCAAACACAACTTTAACAGGAAAAGCTTGCTTAAAACTCAACATTCAAAAAACGAAGATCATGGCATCTGGTCACATCACTTGATGGCACATAGATGGAGAAACAATGGAAACAGGGAGAAACTTCATTTTCTTGGGCTCCAAAATCACTGCAGGTGGTGACTGCAGCCATGAAATTAAAAGGTTCTTGCTCCTTGAAAGAAAAGCTATGACCAACTTAGATAGCATATTAAAAAGCAGAGACATTACTTTGCCAACAAAGTCCATGTAGTCATAGCTATGTTTTTTCCATTAGTCATGTATGGATGTGAGAGTTGGACCACTAAGAAGACTGAGTGCTGAAGAGTTGATGCTTTTGAACTGTGGTGTTGGAGAAGACTCTTGAGAGTCCCTTGGACTACAAGGAGATCAAACCAGTCCATCCTAAAAGAGTTCAGTCCTGAGTATCCATTAGAAGGACTGATGCTGAAGCTGAAGCTCCAATACTTTGGCCACCTGATGCATAGAGCTGATTTATTAGAAATGACCTTGATGCTGGGAAAGACTGAAGGCAGAAGAAGGGGATGACAGAGGATGAGATGATTGGATGGCATCACTGACTGAACAGACATCAGTTTAAGGAAGCTCCGGGAGATGGTAAAGGACAGGGAATCCTGGCATGCTGCAGTCCATGGGGTCGGACACAACTGAGCAACAGAACAACAAGAGCAAGTTGGTTAGTCTTGCTGACAGTGACAGGATTCAAGATACACTGTCTCAAAATATGGTACCTTAGCATACTGGATGTTTTAAGCTTAAAGGAATGTGAGAAATGGCAAGTACAGGAAAGATTCTTTGACCTTCCCCTGAAGTAGGTCATAAATCCCTATGTGAGAGGTGCCCTCCCTATACTCAGAGGAGCATCCTTACCTCTGAAGATGGAAGGATGCTGAGAGGAATCTGAATGAACAACCCTTTCAAACTGTCCTCCAGTTTACTGCGTGAAACTCACACCCGTTTTGCCCTACATAACATTTTCCCACAACTTTCTACCCTTCCTTAAATTAGCATAAAAATGGTCAGATCATTTCCTTACCTACCATGTCATGTAAAATTTATACTAAATAAAAGTGCATGCTTTTCTCTCTTTAATCTGTTTTTTGTTATAGAGACCCAGTCAAGAACCTAAAAATAGATAAAGGAGAGATGGTTTATTTTTCTCCTCTTATGACATACTCCCTAATGAAATGTCATGAGAAGGCATGTCACATCTGTGGTTTTCTTCCCCAAAACCCCAATCCTTAGGCTAACCATGACTAATACCTCAAAGAATCAAATTGACGAGCATTCATTCTACAAAGCACCTGACTAGCACTCTTCCAAGCTATCAAACAAGGAAATATTTAGAAAACATCACAGACAAGAGGAGACTAAAGAGACATAAAGACTAAATGTAATGTGGAATCCTGGATTGGATCCTAAAACAGAAAAAGGACATTCATGGAACAACTAGTGAAATCCAGATGAAGTCTACAGTGTAATTAATAGTAATGCTATTAATATTTCTTAGTTTTGACAAATGTACCATGAGAGATGTTAACATTACGGGAAATTGGGTGACAGGTATATATGAACTTTCTGTACTATCTTTGCAACGTTAATGTAAATCTAAATTTTTTTCCAAAATTTTTTTAAAGTTTATTTAGAAAAATGAAATAATAATGGTATTTATGCTCTTTCATCATATGAGAGGGCTTCCCTTGCAGCTCAGTTGGTAAAGAATCTGCTTGCAATGTGGGAGACCTGGGTTCGATCCCTGGATTGGGAAGATCCCCTGGAGAAGGGAAGGGCTACCCACTCCAGTATTCTGGCCTGGAGAATTCCAAGAACCATATAGTCCATGGGGCCACAAAGAGTCAGACATGACTGAGTGACTTTCACTTCACTTCATCATATGAGAAGTTAACAAGTTGTCAACTTATAAAGATGATCTGCTCTGAGTACAGTAATGGAGGATATTTAACTCCCTTTCTTTATTCAATGGAGGTGTTTCCTTCCATAAGGGAGGTAGACATGTGATAGCAATAAGATTTATTTATAATGTACAAATATTTTTGACAACATACATGTATATTCAAAAGAGGAATTGCACAGATAATTGAAAACAATGGACAAAGCCCAGATTTGCAAGCCAGAAGAACCATCTCTGGGATCTTCACTGCACACTACAGACTAAGTGGATTATTTTACTTGACTCAGTTCTTTCATCTATAAGACTAGAACATAATATGTGAAAATGTGTTAGTCGCTCAGACATGTCCAACTCTTTATGACCCCATGGACTGTAGCCCACCAGGCGCTCCTCTGTCCATGGAATTCTCCAGGCAAGAATACTGGAGTGGGTTGCCATATCCTTCTCCAGGGGATCTTCCTAACCCAGGGATCGAACCAGTGTCTCCCACACTGCAGGCAGATTCTTTACTGTCTGAACCACCTACGAATATAAGATGCCTATGTGGAAAAGATGGGCTTCCCAGATGGCTCAGTGGTAAAGAATCTGCCTGCTAATGTAAGAGACACAGGAGATGCAAGTTCAATCCCTGGGATGGGAAGATCCCCTGGAGGAGGAAATGGCAACCCACTTTAGTATTCTCACCTGGAAGAATACCATGGACAGAGGAGCCTGGCAGGGTCCATGGGGTCACAAAGAGTCAGACACAATTGGGAGGCTTAGTACACATGTGGAAAGGATGCAATGGACATTAAAGAAAATGTATATTATTACCAATTACATATAGATGCTGATTATTTTTTGGCATTCTCTGTAGAGAAAGGAAGAAAAAAAATGTACTATAACACTGCAACACTGGCAGCAATATGTTTAACCTTTCAGTTCAATGTTGATGTGCAGGAGTGAAGGCAGTCAAGTGCTAAGTGACTAGACATTTTCTTACAGTGACAACTGAGCCACTAATGACCTTTGCAAACTATTAGTTATGCATATAGCACCCTCCTCAGTATTTTCCACTATCAGGAGAACTATTATATATTACATTTTAAAGTTACAGATATACTAATTTCAAAAAAAGAAAAAAATGTTTTTTTTAATTTGGTGCAAATAATAGTTGTTTCCAGTGATCAATGTTAATTTTCATAGTTCCTCACATACTATTTCTATTGATCTGTTCAAATATCTTTCTCAGGATGCAGGTCAAAAATTAGAGAGCTTATGAAATTATTTCAATCATTCCTATCATTAATAATATCTTGAATAGCATTCAAAACATAAGGTCAAAGCCAGGTTAATTATACGCTTGAATTAATGTATAGATCAGCCTTCAAAGAATTTGAAGAGAGTGGGTGATAAGAGGCTCAAGCGCTGAAATGGAGACCATATACAACCATGTGGAAACTGCCTGTTTATCTCACACACCTGCTTTTTCTGAGTTTCCCATGTGGACAAGTCTTTGCTCTTTCCTTCTGTAGATACTTAGTTGACAATCATCATTCTTCAAATTTCAGCTCAGAGATTTCACTATCAAAGATGGGTTTCCTGCACAACCCAACTTCACTCTGCTCAGACGTCTTTGTCAACTGTGAGCTCCTTGCAAGTGGAGACTGTTCATCTTTAAAGCACACGGTCGAGCTTCGGCACATAGCAGGCAACAGATTCGTCTTGGTCAATCTACACTGAAACTATGGGAGGCACTGGTAAAACGCCAAGTACTGATTCCTTACTTCTGCAGAATTTTATTCTATTTTTCCAATATTTCTTTCTGTGGTTTTTTTTCTTCCTGTATTATAATCTCTTTGCTTTCTATCTTTTTTATTCTTACAAGTATTATAGATACACTTGATCTGATACAAGAATATGTTTTCCCACTAAATAAAATAGATAACCATTTAATTATGTCCTTCTCTCTGCTTATTGCATTTCCATTATGATGAAACAAATTTAACCAAAGTCATTCTGTCTCCCAAGATTGCTCCATCAATCTATGGTTAATTTCACTAATTTAAATTTACCTTCAAATAGATTTGTAATGAAGTAGTTGTAGGGGAAATATACAGGTATGCGTAGTTGGATAACTACCTTCATATTCTGCATGAGCCCTTACACTCTTCACTGAGGCTCTTCCAGCCTCTCAAAGAAAATAAAAGGGGGAAGGGAAACTCAGGATAAGGACAGGCTTTTAAAGAATCTAGAGGGTCATGGATCTGCTGGCCTTCCTGGAATGACATATTCTTAGTTTGCAAAGGTATATGAGCTGTGGGTAATTTGCAAATGAATGTATCTGCAAATGAATGAATGCATCAAACACAATGAAAACATTGTATCCAAGATTATGCCACATTGCTCATTGCAGCCACTTCCACACAATTTGTTTCTCTACCTTCTGCACCAGTTCTCTTCCATTATCCGACACAAGGCCCAGAAAAATGCAAGCCACTAAGAATACCTTGTGAAAGGGACGGTGTGAACAGTTATTATGATTGTGTTACTTCCTTAATATCCTTTCTTAATGAAAAGGAAGAAACTTATATCAGAAGCAGTACTTAAAATCCGGTTTGGGGAGGTTTCTGGCCGCTAATGAGGAGCATTTACCCTCTATCCCTTTCTTCTCTTCGTGTTTGCTGTCTTAATAATGTGTTTGGGCTAAAGGAAAGCTAAATTCTCACACCCATGTCTGGAAGGGAAAGACTACTTTTAAGGGAGCAAATGGATAATTTCTTCATCTAGATTTTATAATGTACATTTTATAATGTAATATGGTAATACTATTTTAATACTGACATACGTTATCCAAAATTCACTTTTTTCACTCTAATAAATTACTCTCCTCCGCCTAATTTTCTTATTTACAAGCAATTTAACTCCACTTGTAATCTATTAAATAATTATATTTCTTTTATTAAACATGTATAATTTATTATATCAAATTGTATCAAAACTAGCCCTAATAAGCCAACTTAAATAAGATTAAATTTTAATCTAACTATTTTGCACAGCTGGGCCCAGATGAACTACATCAGCAAAACGGAAGGCAAGCACCATTAGATGCCAACACAACTCTCATTTTCAAAACTTTTAATGTTTGTTTGCTATTGAACAATGGGTCTTACCTAAACAAACTCCTGAACTTCAAATCCTAAATTTATAATCCTGGGCCTTGAAGGTAAATTGTTTATGACATATGTGTGTTTCTTTAATTAGATCCACAACATTTGCCAGACATACTTTCCCCTTTGAAATGTGTCTTCAGAAGAATAAATAATATATTGAAAATTAAGGAAAGTATATAAGCATGTTTCACCAGCGCTTTGATAAAATTCCTCCAGGAGTCTGAGAAATGGGCTTGACCAATTTACCTCAATACTCAATTAAGTCCATGGATAGCCTAAGTTTCTAGAAAATCTTTAAACATTTCAAGGGGTTTGATGATTTACAGTTGATGTTCCAAGTATTCCCAACTGTTAGTCATTCATTCATTCCTTGATGCTGTTAGAAGAATGGGTACACAGTGTTCTAACCAACTCAAAACTATCTACGTTATCACACTATCCAAATAATGTGATCCTAGAGCAATCATTGAAGCATGATTTGTGAAGATGTCATATCATGAATTTATCCAAAGAAAGTTTATGTTTCTCTATTATGGTACAAAATGAACAGAGAAAAACTCTTGTAAAAAACAAAATCAGAGACCAGGTCTCCTTTCAACATGAGTTTCCTTCCTATTGCCAGTATATTTTCAATGATTTAATAAATGATTTACAATCTAACCTACCAGTTCGGGTACAGGTCATTTCTTTAAACTTTTCCCAATCTGTTGAAACTTAAATGCTTACACAAATAATAATAATGAAGACAGAAACACCAATCTTTTCTGCATCAATCTCAGTTAATTTTTTTTTCCTTTTTTTCTTTTTGCTTTTTCCTCAGTTAATTTTTTTTTTCTTTCAAATTCAGTTCAAAGTAGATCCCATGGGTAAATTTCACTAACTCCACAAGTGTGAATAATTCTAACTATGTGGAGGGAAAACAAGCTAACAAAAATGTGATTTATCTTTGCAAAATTACCAGTGTGACATAGCATTACTTTATCTAAATTAAGTAATTATAACACAATAGCTAAGGAATACTATAATGAAAAAGTAACTCATTCCTGCTAAATATTTTGCAAATACAGGAACACTTTTAAATGCACCCAACATACAATGTTCTAAACCTGTCAAGAAAAACAGCTGACAAAATTATGAATTAATTTTAAAATAATGTCATACACTTTGCAACAATGAAGAGTTTACAGAGCTAAACACATGATTAAACAGCAGCCTGTTAGTTTAGCTCAACTGAAAGAAGTCATACTTTGAATATCTTTTATGATAAGCAAGTTATAAAAAAGTGTCTTTTGTACTGCACAAAAAAGCCTCTCTTAACCAAATGTTTATTATTTATTAGTGAAAGGAATTATACAAATTTTACTTGAGAAATCAGGGATCATGTTAAAACATTATTTTTAGGTTTAAAATGAGAATAAGGAGAAAATGTGGGGGGAAATTTACAAAATAAATATACTTGTTTCTTACTTTTTCTGTCCATGAACCTAATAAAAATGCTATGAAAGGGTTAAATTCTCCTGACCGCTTAGAAATGATTTTTAAAGTGAATTTTAAAGGCTAGTGTTTAAGGGAAAATGCATGTCTCTTCCTTTAATGCTTAAACATTCTTTTACTAACTGCTGTGAAATGAAATTAAATGTTTAGAAGCAAACCCTTTCTTAGTTCATAAATACCAAAAAGTTAAATTTGCTCTGGATTTTGGAAAGTGAAACATATTGTCCTTGTATTTCCAACAGATGGTCTGTTGACTCACTTGGGAATGTGATCACCACATCTCCATTTGATCACCTTTACATGAGGATTTCTGATAACCTGGTGAAGCTGCTGCAAGACTGCACACTGGAGATGTGGAAACAGACACACCACGCGCTGTAAACGATTGTAACGCCTCCTCCCTGCACAAATGCTGGGACTGTCAGGCACCCAGAACAAGACCAGGGGATCCATCTCTACCCATTGGCTCTCAGCCAAAGAGCAAGACCAGTGTTAGGAGTACATGGGCATCCATTTCTGTTTTGGCTCCTAGATAAAAAGTTTCATTGTCTTTTGCACCCTCTTTATATTAGCTTATGTTATATAAGGATTTATCCTTTTAATGGTTTGATATGTCTTTTAAAAGTTACCTCCCAATTTTTCATGGTCTGCTTTGAATTTTTCTTCACTTTCATATTCTATTTTTTAATAATATCATTATTGTTTCTTATTTACCATACAGCTTTTTAACTTAAGATAAAGATAATATTTCTTGATGTCTAGTCCTTATTCAAAATGTTGTTTTACTTTCACTCTAATGTTATTTATTCTAAGTATGGTGAGGAAAAAGTAAAAGGGCATGGGGTTTGGCTGTAAGGAAAGTCTCTGACAGCAGTATTCTTGGTCTATCAATGAGGAAAGATCACGTTTCCCCCCAATCTATGCAGATTCATACTGTTACTATAAGAAAAATGAATTTCTGGGAAAACAAAATAAAAAATAAAAGGGCATGCAAAATGCAAGCTTAAGCCAAATTATTGGATTTAATGGATATAAAATTGCTCTTTCAAATTGTTTTAAAAGGTTTTAGACACTTACTCTAAGTTACTGAATGTGTCTTGTCACGGTGTGGTTTCTAAACCAGTACCAGTTCCTGGAACTGGCCTACAGTTACAGCTCATGAGCTTGGACCCTCTCCAGTGAACCTCCCCTCAGGTAGGTCTTCTCTCTGTCACAGATTAGGTCTGATTTTCCTACTGTATGTTCTCCTTGTTTTTTTGTATATCTTCACCTCAGAATATAATTGAACAGCGTGTTACATGACTAGTTCCTTAATTGCGTCTTCCTTGCCCAAAGGGTACAAGTGGGTTGATATTGTTTATGCAAATACAAACACAAGTGGATTTACTCTGAAGCTAATGAAATATCTGGTTGGGGTCCATTTGCTTACAGAGGCCCTTGTGAGTGGTAGAAATTGCACAGAGCCACAGAGTGTTCTAGGTGAGGAAAGGAGTAAGGCTGCAATCAGTAAGAATTACTGTATGAACATTTTTGGCAAATTGCCTAAAGGGATCATAGGCAAAAGGGACCTGAAGCTTGAAGAATATGACATGATGTTTTTTTCATCATAAATGATCAGTTTGGCACCTAATTTTATATTTATAATTTTACATTCTTTTTCTTAAAATGAGTACCTAAATTATGTAAGTTTCAAGTTCCACAAACTCTGGATCTGTCTTGTGTTGAATGCTTTATCCCCAACAACTAGCATGGTGCCTTGTCTGGCTAGAGGAGGTAGTCCATAAATATCCATCAGCTGAATGAGAAATGAATAAATGATCAACTAACTGGTTTAGAACTCCTCAGAAAGATTTCTGTGAGAAGATCCACAAGGGCCCTAATTAGTCTCTTAGAAACTCTTCCACACCCAATCTGCTTTCACTAAAGGTATTACTAATAGAATTCATCTTTATATAAGATTCAGAAGCATTTTTAAGGTAGAGTTTTTCAAACTGTAGACTGTAACTTCTTCATGGTATGCAAAATCAACTTGAGGGGTCATTAAATCAGAGTTTATTTATTTTTACAGCAGAACAGAATGGGAAAAAAGGAAAAGAATGAAATGAATAAATGAAATGGAATAGTATGAAAACTATTGAGTGCATCATAAGAAGTAAGGATGAGTGTTGTTTAGTAAAACTTTTGTGTCAGTGGCAAATGTACATGTGTGCATGTACTAAAAATGCACTGTTCACATTGGGAAAAAACTGTAAATTCAAAGTTCAGGACTACTCTATAGCCTCCTCTGATTAAAAAGGATAAATGCATGTTGTTTACAATCAAGACTACACCTAATATGGGGCCTTGGTGATCTACTTGCTTTGTTTTGTGTTTTATATTTTATACATATATTATTTGGTTGAATCATCAGTATAAATACAAATAAGAAACTCTGCTTTTTTAAGATCTCTGAGAAGAGACACTAGTTTTTTTCCATGACCTTAAGCATGGACCTTCCAGAAGAAGATTCTTGAAATGTTCCAAATTGTTGGTTCCTAATCTCTAAAAAATAAACATTTGCATTGCAGCAGGTTAGAGTTCATTCTGTTTACTGCCCTGTTGTATACACTTCACCTAAGATGTCCTAACAGTGATCTCCATGAAAACCCATATGGTAATGACATCTGAACCTGTATCTCCAGCTTTGGCTACTCTTCTGAGATCCAAACCCTCTTGTTAACTGCCTGCCAGGCACATCCAACAGACACTGCTATAAACAGAAGTAATTTTCCCTAATAAAACTTACTTTTTCTCCTCTTCTCTCTATACTGATTAACAGTCCCACTGCATCCAGTAATATAATCTAAACACATGTGAACTGTTTTAATACCCTTCATCACCTGTGTGTGTGTGTGTGTGTGTGTGTGTGCACGTGTGCACTCAGTCCCTCAGTCATGTCTGACTCTGCGACCCAATGCACTGTAGCCTGCCATGCTAATAATAATAATTGCCTGTTATAAATCCTTAACATTTCCCAAATATGTCCCTTTCTCTCTACCCCATGATTATTTCTATCTAGATTCCTTGCCTGGGCTACTCCATCAGTCTTTTAACTGGCCTCCTACCCTGGCTCTCACCCCCTTCCCAGTCTTTCTTCCTATGGGCTTCAGATTGATGTTTTAAAAACATGCACTTGATCACATTATACACTTGCTTAACACTTTCAAGCTGATTGAGAAGATTGTTTCCAGAGGGGCCAAGCTCCACCAGTAAGTGTGTGGCTCTAAGAGGAACTCATCTGACATAAGTGATCTGGTAACCCAGTGATAAAACAGAAGGAAGTTCAACAAATGCTTCATGAATCACCGGTCAGTGTGATGGAAACACAGAGCATAGGCTCAGTATAATCTGTCATCCAGAATAAGTCCTTTCAAGACCTAAGGTGCCCTTAAATAAACCTGTTTAATACAGTCAGGAACCAGGGGAGTGAAAACAGTGAGAACATAAGATTTTCTAACTGGATATTTCAAGTGTCAGCAGTTTAATGTTTTCTCTAAGTTTTATTATCGTCCTTATTAAACCTGACAGGAATAAAGAAATGCTGGCAGAGGAATGGTGAAACCCATTATGTACCAATGAGCTCACTCTTTCTGAACAGTAAACTTAGTAATGTTTAAATAAAACCTCATCAGTTTTTACTTTTAATTTTGTCCCTTTGTGAAACAAAAAGAAAAAAATCATCTATTCTTTCAAGAAAGATTTGATGCATGCCAATGTACAGATGTGCGAGTTGGACCATAAAGAAGGCTGAGCGTGGGAGAATTGATGATTTCAAATTGTAGTGCTGGAGAAGACTCTTGAGAGTCCCTTGGACAGCAAGATCAAACCAGTCAATCGTAAAGGAAAATCAACTTTTCTGAATATTCATTGAATATTCATTGGAAGGACTGATGCTGAATCTGAAGCTCCAATACTCTGGCCACCTAATGTGAAGGGCCAACTTACTGGAAAAGACCTTGATGCTGGGAAAGATTGAAGGCAAAAGGAGAAGAGGGCAGCAGAGGATGAGATGGTTGGATGGCATCACTGACTCAATGGACATGAATTTGAGCAAACTCCAAAAAAGGGGGACAGGGAAGCCTGGCATGCTGCAGTCCACAGTGTTGCAAAGAGTCAGACATGATTTAGTGACTGGGCAACAATTATAAATTTATAAAATGAATGTCACAACCCCTGCCTTCAGAAGTCTCACTTTTGGTCATCAGAATAATGACATTGGTGGCTACTGACTTCAGTCCCCTCACAAGAAGACCAACTAGCAACTTCCCATAGATAAAGACAACCAGAGTTTCTCCTATAGCGTAGATAGAACGTTCACCAGGATAGATCATATTTTAGAATACAAAACAAATCTCAACAAATTGAGCAGACAAATTACATCAAGTATTTCTTATGACCATTTTGGTATGAAACTAAAGCCAATAACAAGAGAAAAGCTGAAAAATTAATAACAAAAATACAGAAATTAAACCACACACTCCTGAAAAATAAATGGGTCAGAGAAGAAATTAAAAATAGAACCAGTATATAATTCAGCAGTTTCACTTTGGGGTATATATCTGAAGGAAATGAAATCACTATCTCAATCACTATATCTGCCGCATTGTTTGCAACAGGCAAAACTTGAAAACAACCAACCTAAATGTCCACTGATGAATGCATGGATAAAAATAATGTGAGATATATATATATATATATATATGTCATATACATATATGACATCACTGACTCAATGGACATGTGTTTGAGCAAGTCCCAGGAGATGGTGAAGGACAGGGAAGCCTGGCGTGCTGCAGTCCATGGGGTCCCAAAAGAGTTGGACACAATTGAGTGACTGAACAACAACAACACACACACATACGTGTGTGTGTGTGTGTGTGAGCTAAAAAAAGGAAATTTCAGATAAAAATAATATATTCATATATATATATATATATATATATATATATATATATATATAGCCATAAAATAAAAAAGAAATTCTGCCATTTCCAACATGGATGGACCTTTGGGACTTGAGGGTATTATGCCAAGTGAAATGAGTCAGACAGAGAAAGATAAATATTATATGATGCAACTTATATGTGGAATGTAAAGAAATCAAACTCATAGAAACAATAGATTGGTGATCACCAGGGGTGATCTATGTACGTAATGTTGAGGTGTGTGTGTGGCAGGGATGGGAGGGGAGAAGAAAGAATAAAGTGGTTAAAGGATATAAACTTCAAGTTATAAGATTGAAAGTTCTGAGGATGTAATTTGCAACATGGTGACCATAGTTAACAACACTATATTGTATATCCAGAAGTTGCCAAGAGAATATATTTTAAAAGTTCTTATCACACACACACATACACACACAATATTGCAGCTATGTGAGGTGATGTAGGTGTTAACTAAACTTATCATAGTAATTATTTCTCAATATATACTTATATCAAATCATTATACTGTATACCTTAAAGTTACACAATCTTCTATGTCAATTATATCTCAATAAAGCTGGCTGGGTTGGGGCAGAATAAAGCTTACTTTCTGGTGGGTAAAAACATATCTGAAAATTAGAAACTGACCTGTAGTATATAGTTAGCACAGCAAAGACTTGTATAACATTCGTTGTGTTCCAGGCACTGTCCCAACAGTTTACCATGTATCAGCTCATTTATTCCTCACAACAATCTATGAAATAGTCTCAGTTCAGTTCAGTCACTAAGTCGTGGCCAACTCTTTGCCACCCCATGGACTGCAGCTTGCCAGGCTTCCCTGTCCATCACCAACTCCTGGAGCTTACTCAACCTCGTGTCCATCAAGTCAGTGATGCCTTCCAACCATCTCATCCTCTGGCATCCCCTTCTCCTCCTGCCTTTAATCTTTCCCAGCATCAGGGACTTTTCCAATGTTTTTCGCATCAGGTGGCTGAAGTATTGGAGTTTCAGCTTCAACATCAGTCCTTCCAAAGAATTTTCAGGAATGATTTCTTTTAGGATGGACTGGTTGGATCTCCTTGCAGTCCAAGGGACTCTCAAGAGTCTTCTCCAATGCCACAGTTCAAAAGCATCAATTCTTTTGCACTCAGCTTTCTTTATAGTCCAACTCTTACATCCATACATGACTGCTGGAAAAACCATAGCTTTGACTAAATGGACTTTTGCTGGCAAAATAACGTCTCTGCTTTTCAGTATACTGTCTAGGTTGGTCATAGCTTTACTTCTAAGGAGTAAGTGTCTTTTAATCTCATGGCTGCAGTCACCATCTGCAGTGATTTTGGAGCCCCAAAAAATGAAGTCTGTCACTATTTCCATCGTTTTCCCATCTAATTGCCATGAAGTGATGGGACCAGATGCCATGATCTTAGTTTTGTGAATATTGAGTTTTAAGCCACCATTTTCACTCTTGATGAAAATGAAAGAAGAGAGTGAAATAGATTCTACATTATCCCTATTTTACAAGTGAGAAAAATGAGGTGCAGAGGGTTAGTAACATTATCAGGGCCACACAGGTAGTAAATAGCAGAACTAAAATTCAGTTCCATGTACTCCGGCTATACAATGCTATACTGCCTGTCAAGGATAAGTCAAAACACAAATACAGTGTGGCATCATGGGGATATATTGCAGACATATTTGATTCAGATTTGTTAGGGTAAGGCTGGAAAAGCTATTTTAATAATTATAACTAATATATACTATTACAGAGTGTGCTTATTTACTGTATTCTAAATTGTTTATGTGTATTGACCCATTCCAACTCACAACTCCACAAGGTAGGTCCCATTGTTACCTAATTTTAATAATGAGGAAAATAAAGTGTTTAGTAACTTATTCAAGGTTTCACAGCAATTAAGTGTTTAAAGTTTCCTTAGTAGACAGAATAGAGCTTACTCTTAGAAATTAGGGCTTCCTGGTGGCTCAGCTGGTAAAGAATTCACCTGCAATGCAGGAGACCTGGGTTTGATCTCTGGGTTGGGAAGATGCCCTGGAGAAGTGTATGGTTACCCACTCCAGTATTCTGACCTTGAGAATTGCATGGACTGTATAGTCCATGGGGTCGCAAAGAGTCAGAGATGACTGAGCGAACTTCACTTTCACTTTCTTTCACTTAGAAATTAAATGGCATTAGACAAGCAACCGGGGTTCGATCCCTGGGTCAGGAAGACCCCCCTGGAGAAGGAAATGGCAACCCACTCCAGTACTCTTGCCTAGAAAATCCCATGGACGGAGGAGCCTGGTAGGCTATAGTCCATGGGGTCATAAAGAGACGGACACGACTGAGCAACTTCACTTTCAGACAAGCAACCAGGTAAGTGACCAGGAATATGGGCAGTAAAGTGAAGGTGTGTGAAGAAAGAGGGACATGGGCCATGCAGAACAGTGCAAGCATCCCCAGCAGATGAAGCACGGAAGTACAAAGGACGGAATGGGAAGGAACAGGGGATGAAGGCCAGGAGGGACCAGGGTGCCATGCTTAGACTTTTATCTGTGCAATAAGGGACTTTGAAGGGCTTTTAGACAATGGACTGATAGGACTATGTTTTCCTTTCAGATCAGATCCTCATGACTGTGGATTAATTAGAAAGAAACAAAGCTGGAGGTCATAGAAGTTGACCAGGAGAGGGATGCTTTTCTAAAGTATGACAGGACCTGCGTGCTCAGCTATGTCTGACTCTTTGCAACCCCATGGACTATAGCCCGCAAGCCTCCTCTGTCCATGGAATTCCCCAGGCGAGAATACTGAAGTGGGTTGCCATTTCCTTCTCCAGGGTATCTTCCCGATTCAGGGATCAAACCTGTGTCTCCTATGTCTCCTGCATTGGCAGATGGGTTCTTTACCACCAGGACCACCTGGGAAGCCCCAAAGTATGACAGGGGTGGTAGACAAACTAGAAAACCAGCAAAGAAGTAAAACCAACAAGGCTGACTCTCAGACCAGTCTATTCTCTTCCTGAATGCTTGATTATTCACACCATCACCCACCTGCAGCCATCCTCTCCTCCTGCCTTTCTATTAAGATGCGATGGGGATGGGATGGGGAGGGAGGTGAGAGGGGGGTTCAGGATGGGGAACACATGTAAATCCATGGCAGATTCATGTCAGTGTATGGCAAAAAACACTACAATATTGTAAAGTAATTAGCCTCCAACTAATAAAAATAAATGGAAAAAAATAATAAAAATTTTAAAAAATAAAAAAAAAATAAATAACAAACAAAAAAGGAAAAGCCAGTCTGTTTAGAGCTGATCTCCCTAACTTGATGGGTTCTCTGTAACTCCTGGTTGTCAGGAACCTTGTACTCAATTACTACTTTTAGGACTCCCACTGAAAATTACTATACATTTTACCAAAAACAGAATAAAGGATAACATGATCAAAAGTTTGAATAGTACAAAAATGGCAAACCTTTCCATAGGTTCTGTAATGCCCAATTCTGTTTTGTTGTTGCTGTTCAATCACTAAGTCATGTCTGATTCTTGGCAACCCCACAGACTTCAGCATGCCAGGCTTCTCTGCCCCTCACTACCTCTTGGAGTTTGCTCAAATTCATGTCCATTGAGTCGGTGATGCCATCCAACCATCATATCTTCTGCCGCTCTCTTTTCTTTTTTTCCATCTTTCCCAGCATCAGGGTCTTTCCCAACGAGTCCACTCTTCACATCAGATGGCCAAAGTATTGGAGCTTCAGCTTCAGCATCAGTTCTTCCAATGAATATTCAGGGTTAATTTCCTTTAGGATTAATTAATCTGATCTCCTTGTTGTCCAAGGGACTTTCAAGAGTCTTCAGCACCACAATTCAAAAGCATCAATTCTACTGTGTTCAGCCTTCTTTATGCTCCAACTCTCATGTCTGTATATGACTATTGGAAAAACCATTGCTTCAACTATATAGACCTTTATTGGCAAAGTGATGCCTCTGCTTTTTAATACACTATCCAGGTTTGTCAAAGCTTTCCTTTCAAGGAGCAAGCGTCTTTTAATTCTGTGACTACAGCAACCGTCCACAGTGATTTTGGAGCCCAAGAAAATAAAATCTGTCACTGTTTCCATTTTTTCCTCATCTATTTGCCATGGAGTGATGGGAACAGATGCCATGATCTTAGTTTTCTGAATGTTGAGTTTTAAGCCAGTTTTTTCACTCTCCTTTTTCACCTTCATCAAGAGGCTCTTTAGTTTCTCTTTGCTTTCTGCCATTAGAGTGTTATCATCTGCATATCTGAGATTGTTGATATTTCTCCTGGCAATCTTGATTCCAGCTTGTGATTCATCCAGCCCAGAATTTCGCATGATGTACTCTGCACATAAAGTAGTAATTAACTTACAGAGCTATTTCATACTCTGTTTTTTATTTGTGTATAACAAGCCATAGAGTGAATTCTTGCTTTTCTCCCCAGTGTGTGTGAGGTAGTTTGAGTACAGGTGTGAAGAACCCAACCTCTGCATTTAAGGAGCTTACGTGAGACATTGTGTTAACTAATAGTGTAAAACATAATACAAAAACAAAGTAAAATATTTTAAAACATTAAAAGTACTAAAAAATTGGAAACTTTTAAAAACACAACACAAAGGAAAAAACTTTCATGATTTGCTTCAGGCTGTATGTAAGCAAAAATCATAGTAGGTAACCAAAGGATTTATTTTTATGACAAAATGAAGAGTCCAGAGGGAGGTAGATCAAGAAAGAAAGAAAGAACCCATGATTTGTCTGGCTTTACTTTTCTAAGTCTCCTTGACATTGCTTCTCACCCTCAATGTCACAAGAGAGCTTGTCCACCTTCAGGCATCTGATGTGCATGCTCTGCATTCTCAGCAAGAATAGGGGGAAAGGGAAAAGGCAAGTGTCCTTTTCTATCTAGAGAACAATAGCTTTTCCAGAAGCCCATCCTTGAGAAGTTTTTTATTCCATTTCCTTGCCCAGAATTGCTCTTGAGAGTTTAGAAAAGTGACTACGTTTATCTGTAGTATGGTTTGGTCCCATTAAAACCAGGAATCCATTGATACAGAAAAAGAATGGGTGTTGAGTAATTAGCAGGATCTGCCACCATGAGAAACACATATCTTTGAAGGATAGATAGAGACAGGAATACATGAAGGAGAAGATATGAGCATGGCAAGAAGCATGTGACAGTAGAATGACAGAAATGTCAAATGCAGTCTCAAGTTGCAGTTAGACAATGACAGAAACATACTCACTGAGTTTCACAATCAGGATATCACTAGGGATGTTGAACATGAATGGAGCTCTCTTAATAAGGAAAAAATTCAAACTATTTAGTGCACCCAAAACTTTGGGCATTAAAACAAACAGCATTAGTATTCCTGCAAGAAAGATGTACAAAGAGATTAAGGTGACAGTTTATCCAGGAGTACTGGCCAAAATAACCTGATGATTCATCCAGAGAGAGTCTGGTGTGATGCTCCCTGGGCAACTCTACCTAAGTTTATCAAGAGTCCCTGCTTGATGGGGCTGACAAGAGAAAATAAAGGAGGTTCTGTTTCCTTTACAATTTACTGTCCCTAACCCAGTACTGGGCTTCCCTAGTGGCTCAGACAGTAAAGAATCTGCCTGCAATGTGGGAGACCTAGGTTCGATCCCTGGGTCAGGAAGATCCCCTGGAGGAGGGAATGGCTACCCACTCCAATATTCTTGCCTGCAGAATTCCACGGACAGAGAAGCCTGGTCAGCTACAGTCCATGGGGTCACAAAGAGTCGGATATGACTGAGCAACTAACATACATACATACAACGTTACTACTATCATCTGCTGCAGTGACAGAATGGGAAGAGGGCCTCCCTCTATCAATTATATTTTCTGTAGCTGTGTTCTTATCTTTTTGCCTCTGGATTATAGAAATCATATTAACAGCTACAATTGCAAGGCAGGTGGTCAACAAATCAGATAGGCTGCTTTTACAAAGTACACACTCTGTTTTAACTAGCTCTCATAATTTGTATCCTAAATAACTATTTAAAATTTTTATCATTTTCTAAAGTAAAAGTATTGAAACATTATCACTCTTAGCTCCTGAGAGCATACTGGGAACAAAAAATATGACTTTAAGTATTTTAATATCTCCTTTGGTAGAAAATGAGCAATCTTTTAACAAGGAGAAATATGCAGAAATATTATACTGATTTTATTCAAGTTACCCTGAATAAAGTGTCATAGCTTTCAAAGCACAGAAACTTGCCATGTTAACAGATTATTCAAAATACAATTTGTCATTTCAAGTATATTTTGCACCTAGAAATCCTACTAAAGTTTCATGTTAAAGATGAAAGTAAACTTGCTTTCTCAGATTTTGCTACAGTACACAGCCTCAAATACTCCCTCAATTTTGAGTCAATTAAATTTTGTCAGATGTAGAGTACTGGTTTCTTTAGCCTCATATAGTAGCCAGAATGGAAGCTGATCAGCTAACGTCTGTTTTGTTTTGCTGGAGTATAGTAGCGTTACACTGCTGTGACAGTCTTTGCTGTACAGCAAAGTTAACCACTCACACATATACATAGATCCAGTCTTTTTTGGATTTCCTTCCCATTTAGGTTCAACTAACTGTTTTAAAGAATATCTATTATACGTAGAACCTGCTGGGTTAAAGCTCTTAAAGTACCTTTCTACCTAGAATGAAAACAAGTATCTTAAAGTATAGTATCTTCACAATATCACATTCAACAAATTTAGTAGTCTCTTAGGTAAAACTAAATCCAGTTATGAGAAAACAGAAGCTTTTTAAGGCCGATAGATTAAAAACTAGAGAAGTACATTCCAGCTCTGTCTCGGTTCAGTGGTCTCTTAAGGGGTCTAGATAACTTGCTGTGCTGTGTTTGGTTGCTCATTCATGTCCGACTCTTTGTAACCCCATGAACGGTAGCCCCCAAGGCTCCTCTGTCCATGGGGATTCTCCAGGTAAGAATACTGGAGTGGGTTGCCATGCCCTCCTCCAGGGGATTTTCCTGGAATTGAATTCAACCCAGGAATTGAACCCAGGTCTCCCGCACTGCAGGCAGATTCTTTACCATCTGAGCCACCAGGGAAGACCAAGAATACTGGAGTGGGTAGCCTATCCCTTCTCCAGGGGAACATCCCAACCCAGGAATCGAACCGGGGTCTCCGGCATTGCAGGCGGATTCTTTACCAGCTGAGCTACCAGGGAGGCCCCTAGATACCTTCCCTTGTGAGAAATAATTAGAGAAAAGATGAGCATATCAAATGATGTTCAGATATTGTAGGGCATGATGGTTTCTCCAAATATTTAGTGGGAAGAAAAAGTAAGAACAAAAAAGAAAGTATAGATTTTGTCTAGTACACTTAAATTATTACCATTAGAAATATCCAATATCAAAATTAAATAGTGACTTCCTTTTCATTTGAAGGTTCCAAACACTTAAAAGTCAATTTAACAATAGTTAGTTAGATCAGGGGTCTGCAATACCCCTCCCTAGTCCATGGAAAAACTGCCTACCATGAAACCCATCCCTGGTGCCTAAATGGTTGGGAGTCCTGGGTTAGATGATGCTCTATAGGAGAGCTACCTCTTTGTATAGCCCATCGGGTGCCCTTCACATTTTTCTTGTCTGAATGACATTCCACTGGCCGAGATCTATAAAATAGTTTAGGCACTTATGTTTTTGTTGATTAAGAAGATGAAGGTTGTGAGTCACAGGAATGCAAATGATAGGATTTTAAAAAGAGAGTGAGCTTTAAACATGTCTACTACTCAAAGAGCTAACAAACACAGGATATAAAAGAAAAGACAGCCTTATAGAATTCCAAGATTTCAAAATTGTGTAACCACTCAAATAGTGGGGTGCTTACAGAGGGGATGTGGAACAGGGAATTAGTATTTGGAAGAAGTCAAGAATAAATAATGCTATTGGATGATGACATGAAGTTTCCATGGAAATGTGTGTAAGTTTTATTACCCTAATAAGATGTCAATGTTATTAAAAATTCTGACTCTCTCATACTTTTTAGTCTATCCCCCACTAGTCTTGAAAAACACAGTTTTCACAGATTAGAATTCAAAACACACTTGCAGAATTGAACTCATCATGTTTTACATCATGCGTTGGTTTAATACAGCACACATCTAGCCAGAGTCTCAGGGTGTAAATTGTACCACTGGCATGAGAAAGGGACTGGAAACCTGCATTAACTTTTGCCAGACAGTAGGATACCATTCAGGAAATTACAGCTTCTGTGGCTGAAATGAGTTAATATCCTGCCAAATAGAAAGAAATGTGTTCTCTCCATGTTGCCAACAGATTAACTTAAATGCTTGTGGCAAAGACCACTGAGCCCATTCAATCAGAATTATATTTGACCAAAGTTGCAATTTCATCAAAGAATATTGTAAACAAGAGCACAAGCAAAATTCCTATTAGATATAATTACAGGTATGCTTAGAAATAAAACTCAGATTATACAAAAGAGAGAAGAAAGTGTTACAGAATATAAAGCTTGAGTGAGCGTGTAATAACAGATGCTTCAAATTTTAATAATGGAATTGTCTTCTCTGAAGATATTTGATAGATATACAAAATAATATTATTGAAGTCAAGTTTGGGTTCTAGTTTGTATGGGTTCTAATATGTTATTAGTGGATGTATATTTATTCATTTATTCCACAAATACAGATTGCAAATCATGAAGTTTACTTCTTAGGGAGGTTGATAAAAAAAACAATCCCATAAATTCATAAATATATATAGTTACAAACTGTGAAAGGGTTACAGGGTTAGAAAGAGTTACTATTTGGAGCTAAGTCAGTTTATATCAGGTTTCTGTTCTAGATTTAAAGGGTAAGAGAGTGGAGTTTTGCCTTTTCAGATCACCATTATATTTTAGATCACTTCACAGTGCCAGGTAGCACACATTATATTGGACTGAAAAATTTGGAGAGTAAGCAGGAATTAACCAGGTTAAATCTAGAGCTGAGGGTGGGTGCAGTTGAAGAATCTTCCAAGACAAAGAAACATATGAAAGATTCAAAGATGGGAGAAAAATGATGCACTTGAGAACTTTCAGAACACCAGAGTATCTGGAAGAAAGAGAACAAGGGGGAAAGCAGTAAGAGGTAAAGTGGATCATGCTTGGCTTTACAGCTCATGGTAAAGATTTTGATCATTATCTTGAGAACTGTACATGCTTGAATGTTTTTAAATAATAAAAAAGCATTATTAGATTTGCTTCTGTAAAAGCTACCACTCTAGATGCAAGATAGAAAATATGTGGACTGAAAAGTAACCAAATGGAAGTGATTAGGATGCTTTCACAGGCAAGAGATGATGATAGCTCAGAGTAGAGTAGCGGCAATGGGGATAAAAAGAAATGAAGAAATCCGGGGACTAAGAGGTAAAACTGACTTGTAGTATGTTGCAGACACTATTTTGACATTATGAACAACACAACAGAGTAACTTCCCTTAAGGATTCTAGTTTGGAGAAAATGTGATACACTGATACACATATGAAATATAACACCCTAATAGAGACTTATAAGCAGTGAAAAGACAAATAACAAAAGGCAGAGTTCACCAGGAGTGAGTGAGCCACTCCTTTAGATAGGATGCTGAAGGAAGAGCTTCTCTGAGGAGGTCCTGTTAAAACGAGAAGTAAAGAAAGGATAAGATAGGATCACTGGAAGTTTGCGAGGCAGGACATTCCAGGAAGAAGGAAAAGCAAAAGCAGAGGTCCTCTGATAGAACTTGTCTTGGTTTATTCAAAGACTAGCAGGCAGGCCAGTGTAGCTGGAGCATAGCACAGAAGAAGGTTGAATGAAATGTGGTAGAATTCACTGTGATAGGAAACACAGGAGGATAATGAGTTTGGAACAGAAGGCAATGGATGCAATTTTAGACATGGTGAGTTTAAGGCACCTTTGAAACATCTAAAAAGAGATTTTAAGTAGGCACAATATGTATATGCAAAACTGGAGCTAAGAGAAGTCTGAGATCAAAATACCAATTTCATAGTCCTTGTCATACAGATGGTACGTTAAACTGTGGCTGTGAATTATATACCCTAGAGAGAATACACAGAAAACAGAAGGGAGCAAAGGACAGTCATGAGGTATTTTAGTATTTAATGGCCAGGTAGAGGAAAATGCGCCTGTAAAGGAAATGGTAAATGGTAAAAAGGAGATCCACACAGCTGAAGTCAGACGAAGTTATTTCAAGCAGAGTGGCCAAAAGTGTCAGTTGCTAATGAAAAGCCAAGTACATGGAAATAGATTCAGGGATAAGGATTTCACTAATGGTCTTAAAAGAGAATTGATTTGCTGAAGTAAAGAGAGAAAAGAGAGAAAAGGCCAGATTAGAATGGACTAAGGAGTGAATAGGAAGTGATGAAATGTTGCCACTTGGATAGACAAGTCTTGGGAAAATTTTGGATCTGAGGATAAAATTGAAACGGTGGAAGCTAGAAGAAAAACTGATTCTGAGACAGTGTTTTGGGTTGGTTTGGTGCTTTGTTATATCTTTGAAGAGGAAGATATGTAAGCATGTTTAGAAGCTGAGAAGAAGCATCAGAATATATTGATTAGAGGGCTTCCCTGGCGGTCCAGTGGTGAAGAATCCACCTGCCAATGCAGGGGACATGGGTTCAATCCCTGGTCTGGGAAGATTCCACATACCGAGGGGCAACTAAGCCCATGTGCCGCAACTACTAAGCCCATGTGCTCTAGAGCCCATGCTATGCAACTAGAGAAGCCACTGCAATGAGAAGCCTGTGCACTGCAACTAAAGACAGTTACCACTCACCATAATTAGTGAAAGCCTACACAAACAAAGACTCAGCACAGCCAATAATAAAAACTATAATTTAAAAAAAGTACTTTTTAAAAAAATAACATATGACTAGAGAAATTAAGGCAAAGGTATTTTACTAATATTGAGTATAGATTTCTTTTTTGCCTTGTCATTAATTAATAAATTCATTAATGTTTATATGAGTATATACAAAATTTAAACAAAATCATATTTTATACATCATAAATTCCTACTTATTTTCATCATTGTCATAATTCAATTTTCTTCATGTTTTCAAAATATTCTAACAAAATCAGTGAAAAATGAATATGTAGTATAATTATATACCCATATATAATTATTATATACATATAGTTTCTACTTTCTAGATTCACCTTTTTTTAATAATTTATTTCATCATAATATTTAATGCTGTATTTTCACTTTATATGGTGAAATTTAATTAAAATTATATTCATTTGATGTTTTCTTTCCTTTTAAACAATTGAAAATTATAGGGGGGAAAAAACCACAGGGATAAAACTCTTTCTAAAACTTCTAAAACTATAAAAAATTCTAAATTCTTTATTTTAACCAGCAATTTTCACCAATGAAACTTGAACTAAAAATATATCAGTTCATAGATTTAGTCACTACATCTTCATAATGGTTTTATGGTTAATATGACTAAAAATGAATGAATAAAAATATCAATGAGAAAGAAAATATTCAATTGGTTCTCAGCCTGACATGATAGAGTCTGAAAAGAGATAATATTCAGATATTTATGTATTTACTTATTTTGCTTGTCAATACTTTATTTCTGAACAGTAGCAGGACATTTTTACAAAAAAAATGTTAATTTCTATGAGGAAAATTAGTAATATGCTTACTGAAGTACAGTAGATTTATAATGTTATATTAGTTTCAGATAAAGCCCTTTATTTAGAAGGCAGATCCAAAAAAAATATTGCTATATTCTATGTCAAAAGGTGTACTGCCTATGTTTTCCTCTAGGAGTTTTATGTTTTCAGGTCTTACATTTAGATCTTTAATCCATTTCGAGTTTATTTTTGTATATGGTGTTAGAGAAGGTTCAATCTCATTCTTTTACATGTAGCTGTCCAGTTTTCCTAGCACCACTTATTGAACAGACTTTTTCTCCATTGTATATCTTGCCTGTTCTGTCATAGATTAATTGACTGTAAGTGTCTGGGTTTATTTATGGTCTTTCTATTCTATTCCATTGATCTATGTTTCCATTTTTGTTCCAGTACCATAATGTTTGGTTACTGTAGCTTTGTAGTATAATCTGAAGTCAGGGAGTATGAAATCCCCAGCTTTGTTCTTCTTTCTCAAGATTGCTTTGACTATTGGGATATTCCATAGCTCCATATAAATTTTAGGATTATTTGTTCTAGTTCTGTAGAAATTGTCATGGGTATTTTGATAGGCATTGCATTAAATCTGTAGATTGTCCTGGGTAGTATGGACATTTTAATAATATTAGTTCTTTTAATCCAAGAACACAGGATATCTCACCTTTTCTTTAGATTATTTTCAAGTTCTTTCATCAATATATTATAGTTATCAGAGTATAGATCTTTCATAACATTCAAATATTTCAAATACCTATGCCATCATTCAAAAAAAAACCCATAAAGAATGTGCTATTTGTGTATTATTCCTATGTAGGAAGTATGTGACTTAGCATTAGCATTAATGATTTTTTTAATTTTCTCTCTAGCAAGAACAAAATGCAAGATAAGATTGAAAATACATATGATGCAAATTATTTTGAAATTTGACTGACAAGATAAGGAGTTTGAATTTCAGACTCTATCACAGTGAAAAACCACTGAAATGTTTGACCAGCAAAGGAAGACATATGATAAGGTGTGAGGTTGGCTGGCACCATTAAAGATTAATTCAATGTTCAATCATTCATTTAAGAAATATTTATTGAGTGTCTCTGACATACCAGACAAGGTTTTAAAAGGTGACTCATGGGCCAAATACCTGAAATACCTCTATTCTCTATTTCAAATCATGAAAGTCAAGTCAATCCTCTGTATTCTAATTTCTCTATCCAAAAAGGAATGCTGTAGTTACTTCTTGAAAACACTCTTTAGGACTGGGATTTAACAGAAGTGGACACAGCAGGGAGGAAATATAATGCACTTGAAAATAGAGAAGTTAGTGAGGCATTGGAGATTCAAGAAGCAAATCCATGACATAAGGACAGAAAAAACTATGTTTGGCAAAGAAGCCTGTCTGAGATTTTCAGTGATTATGTGTGTGCACTCACAAACTCACATGGCCATTGCTTTGCTCATGTTAGCCGGATCTGACCAATTTATAACTTTATTCGTGTATGCCACTATTTGTCCTGTGCAAAGTAGTATAAGTGCAACTGGATAACTGACCAAAGACATAAGAGTGATTTCGAGGAGCCATAGCTTGGATGCCTCAATTCTAAAAGCTAACAAAGAATCTGTGAAAAGACCAATTGAGAATGATAAATTCTCAGAAGAGAATAAACATCAAATTCATCAAACCAAGAGATGACTGAGCAATTCTACCCACTGAGACCATTATGTGGGTAGTGTTTGACCTCGACGCAAAAGCAAACTCCAAGTGGTTTAAAGTCTGGTGCCATAGAGTGTAGAGAGAATTCACCCCTTTCACGTCTATTTTCCTGAAATGTAATTGAGATAAATCTAAATTCAAAAGAATACTTTTGGGCTGAGAGATGGAATCTAAATAATATTTTATCTATGTGGATATAAACGGTGAGGGAGTAAAAATTTAACCAAGACCCTTAAAACACCCACATATAAAATATTATTTAGTGTAGGATATCCTCTCCCAAGTCTGAACCTAGGCAATACACAGAGAACAATAGAGATTATCTATCACTGTATGCCACAATGAAAATTTTCATGGCTTCAAAGCATTTTATGAATATTTCTGAAGGATTGAACTGCTTGTCACAGTGTTGACATGAAGTCATTCAAATGCTCTTCTGTAGTAATGAATACTGGCAAGTTAAGCACAAAACAATGAGCTGACAGAGCTTATATTTCTCTATATACTTTTGTTAATCATTATTCACCATTTATATTATATATATATACATATATTTTATAACTCACCAGTCAAAAAATGCAAACACACCCACAGACACTGATGATTAGTGATAAGTTCAGATATGTGTAAAGTTACAGAACAAATGCCCCACTGATTTCGAGAACCATCTCAGTATGTGGGATTCTCTGAAGACAAACAAACTAATATATCATCAATTGGTTTCAGTCAAGCTGTGATCCTGATAATTGATTTTTTTTTTTTAAAGGTATCAGGTCTAACAAGCGACCTCCAAGGACTCAGTTACCATGAGCTACAGTCTAATTCTCAGAGTGACCAAAATCAGAGAAATTCCTCCTCTTGAGTAATCTCCAGTGACAAGAGTTATTTTAAAGAGTGTACAAAGTGCACGACCTCAAACAATGATTCTTGTCTGTAATCGAAATAACACAGACATGACAGTTCCTGGTGTTAGTGTGCAAGCAAAAAAAAAGAAAATGGTGCTTATCTAAAATGTACTGAAGTATAAGACTTAAAAAGCAAAAACACAGCACATTTAATGTCTATGGAATTTTAAAAGCTTAATTGCACTCTATGAGGACTTTACCATTCTTCCATATGCAATATGCATCTCTTTGAAATAATTCCATATATCATGATACTTTCTCACATGACACTTTTGTGCTATATGCTATATGCTGTATATTTTGTGCTCTATGCTGTATTTTGTTTTCAACTGATTTCCCATTCTTAGCTTTCTGTGTTGAGGATTAAGACAAATTTTTAAACTAATTGCTACAAGTACAAATCCTAGCCATTTTGAACACATTCATGCAAACATTACTGAAAACTTACAGTTAATCATACTCTTTGGCTAAGATTCTCATCTCATCTTTTAAAACACTTTAAATTTTAAAGTGACTAATTTCTTACAATAAGTTAGTAATTTTCTAGGATAAGATATAGCTAAATTTTTATAAAAATTTTCCCCAAAATATATAACATATAATTTTTCACTTTCTTCCAAAGCTCTATCCTGTCCAAACAGTCAGCTTTTATACATCTCTTATAGTTGCTTCTAAAGTTTAAAGTTCTTTAGTTTACAAACAGTTCATCACAATAGACTGCCATCCTCCCAGACTGGTGGATTTTAAGAACTTTACTCAAAATACTTGTGAAATACTTGGGATTAACAATGATAGTTTCAGACAACAGGCAGAGTTAAAAGGCATAAGAAATAATCTTATTTATGTTTTTATTTATGTATGTACTGTCACCTGGGAGCTCTTGAAGAAGAGAGGTATTATAGAAAGTAATTTATTGATAAAAATTTGTGTCATAACTATTTAAAGGAAAAAGGAAAGGATCTATCAAAAGCCATAAAATTTCCTGAGAAGGTGACTTACTTATGGTGTTAAGCATTCACAACAATAACAAAAGGACAGCTCTCATAATTGTTTTTATGACCAAAGAACCACATTAGTAACTCACAGCAAAGGCTGACAGCTTCCTCACAACTGACTACATAATTTTCCATAGTACAAGTTCACCAGACAAAGTTTCTGCCTCACCCAACAAACAACTGCAGATTATCACAGGCCTTTATCTCCTAAATACCTTACCATCTCCTTACTCATACAATTCTTTTTTTGTTTTTTAATAAAAAGGCAATCTGATACAAGAATGACTAAGAAATAGTAGTCTGAACTTCAGACACTCATTTATTTGAATAAGTCATGCAAGGACTAGGAAATACTTCTTTTTTTACCATATCAGAAGTCAGTCAGGCCTTTGTTGAGGTAAGGTGCCCAGACTAAAAAGAATAAGAGGAAGCTCTCATTGGTCCACAGATGAATGGCTGAAATGTGAAAAACACTTCCTGTGGGAAAAATTTAAGAGAATTTTGCTATTCATCCGAGAGAAGAAAATGTTAGGAATTTGCTAAATTTAAGCATAGAAATCACTTTAATTTCTGGGAGAGGGAAGGGTATTGCTGATTAATTTTTCAACTTTGTAGTATTAAATTAGAGACATGCTTCTCAACCTGGCAGTATATCAGACTACTTAGGGAGGTTTAAAACACCACTGCCTAAAGCCCATTCCCACGGACTCACCATAAGTCTGTGAAAATGAGAGGTACTCAAGCAGCTATAGTTTTTAAAAGCTCTCTAGATGTTTCCAACGTGCAGATAGGGTTGAGAACCAATGAATTAGAGAATATTTACGTCGTTGAAACCAGCTGATACTTTTAGGGAATTAGCGAAGACATTTTAGGCCAGTTTCTCTCAAACAAGGTCATCCACTATTGACCGGGCAGGGCCCTGTGAGGCTCTGGAGCACAAGGCCTTTGTGTCCCTCATTTCTTTGATTATAAGAAACAGCCTTCATTCAGCTTCCATGACCTTCCCTGAGTTCCAATGGGCAAACTCAAGCAGTTGTTAATTAGGGAAGGGATGGGTTGGGGACCGGGGAGAAAGAGTCAAGAACAGCCTTGGGGCAAGTTCCTACTGACCCATCAAGGGATACACACAACAATATCTTTGAGCTATTTTACAGATACTGAAACCCCCTCCAGGTGGGAGAAGTTAATGATTAACAAGAGTATGCTGCCCAGAAGCATGTTGACCCAAGACCAGTTGGACCTGAAGGTTGCTGATTCTGACTCCTACTTACCTCACCACCAACCCATCAGAAGAATGTCCACAAGCTGCTTGTGCCCTCTTTGCTGATCACTCCCTCTTTGAACAATCACTATAAAACTTCTCACTATCTTCCCCAAGTTGGGACACATGGTTTTGAGGACATTAGCCCATTGTCTCTCCCTTTGCCTGGTAAAGCAATAAAGCTCTCCTTTTCTACTTCAACCAGAACTCTGTCTCTGAGATTTGATTCAGCACCAGTGTACAGAGAAACCGAGTTTTCTGCATCACTAGCGTCAAAATCATCTGAAGAGCTGTTTTGAAATACATAGGACAGGCCAACTTTGGCATACCTCTCATCTAAAACCATAATGTAACATTTTGACAAAGACTCTCTTTGACCAAACATTACTCAGACTGCTCTGAGCCCTCTTAACTAGCTTTGACCACGGCCCTTGGTGGGTTTGCATAGCTCAATTTTACCAGGAATTCTGTTAAGCCAGTTCAGAGAGAATCTGCCCAAATTCAACATCTGATCAGCCTTGCTCTCTAATCACCCCAAAATGCCTTCAGTAAGAACTGAATTAGGTCAGTTTTGCCAGAATTTTCCCTATATTGATGTCTCCTCTTAGTAATTTTCTATTTACCAATTTCCCCAACTAACCTACTCTTTGGCTAAAAGAACCTCACTTATTCTTGTATCTGAAGCTGAATTTCATCTCTCTCTCCCCTATTGCAATAGTCTTGACACCCATCAAGATAGTCAAAATTTCCTTGCCACTTTAGCAAGTTTCAGAATGACTTTTCTTTAACATGTGACATTCTGAGGGCTTCCTCCTCCTATGCCCAAACTGGGAACCACTCCAGTAGACCACTGAAGTGACATCACTCTAAAATGGGTTACCACTCAAGTACTACAAACTTCAGTTTTAGGTCTCAAGGAAAGAGTGCAATAGAAAACCATGTATGTAAAGAAAGGATATGTGATTTTCCTCGCCCAAAATAGTAAACTGAATGCATGTGGCCCTGTGGTAAAATATTGTAGGAACAAAATCCCTTTGGGATAACAGAAATGCAGAACTATAAAAATGTATAAAGGATTTGAGTAATGGTTTTGTTGGTAACAAGGTATGTACTAAAGAGAGAAAAAAGAGAGAGGCAAAAAAATAAGAAACACAAACCAGCATTTTTAAGAGATACAATTTCAAAAAATGGAAATGAATATTAAAGCTCAGTTCCAAATCCAGAATACAATCTGTGGAGAGGAAGCCAGGTGACAGATTCATGAATCAGGACACACAGGTACTAACAGCTTTAATGAAAGTAGATTACCATACTTTAAGTATGTCAATGATTGACCTTGAGATTTAAGATGCCACCAAGCTTTGCTGGTAAATACATTCACCTCCATAACAGATGCTGGCTAGTGTTGAGTTCTTCCCATATGATGCACATATAATACATGGAGATCACTTTGTACCATTTTTCATATAAAATAACATTAAAACGCAATAAACATTTTTTAATTAAAAAAAAAAGTGATTTTCTATCCTGATGAAATTAATGTGTCTGAAAGCTAGAGACTTAACCAGATAAACTTGCATGGTTTCTTCCATTTGTAAACCTATCTTTCTTTAGTTCATCAGCAAGTTTATGGAAAATCTATATTTAGCCTTATTTTATAGTTGGAAAAATAGAGGAAGTAATAGCAAATGGACTTCCCAAGGTGTTAGAGAGGATGTCTATCTGAGTTAAAATTATAATTTATGGTCCCTTAATTGCTCAACTAATTACTGAGCCTGCTGTTAAAAGCACTAAGTTATACTATGAATATAAAGTTCGATGCACATTTCCTCTGATATCAAGAGAATTACATCAAATAGAAAGCTTGCTCTACTTTTTATGGGTATTTAGAATCGAATGTTGCATCAATTACAGGTAGCTTTGAGAAATATGCTGCCCACAATATGTAGGATAACTTCTACAGGACTAATGGATATAGTTGTGAATTTTTTGATCTTTAATCTTTATGTGCCATTCAAATTATCTTTAGGATGCACTGAACATACAGAATATACCTGCATCAAAGTAAAAAGCCCTGGAACACCAAAACACAAGTTTATTACACACATTAGATGGAAAAAGTTACAGAGCTACACTGTATTAGGCAGATGTTGTAACAATTTGAAGTTTTGAAAGCATAGTTAAAACATATATTCATTCAAGAAATATGAATTGAATGCTTCCTCTATGTCAGGCACCATATGGGAACGTGCTAGAAGACAACTATGAGTGGAGAAGTGATTCAGTTTGACTTGTATTCAGCGAGGATCACTATGATTGCTGGCTGTAAATAGGTCTTAGATGGTAATATGAGCTAAACTATATTCCCCTGAAATCCATATGTTGAAGCTCTAACTCCCTGAAGGGAAGCAGAATTTGCCCCCCCCCAAAATATGCCTCTTTGACATATTTTGTGCAGATTATTTGAAGAAATAACAGACTCAGGAGCTCTGAGTAGAAATTACCCTTTGGAAGAGGAATTTATATTTATAAGGGAAATTTCTGTTTATAAGTGTTTAATGGGATTCCTATCAAATTACCCATGACATTTTTTACAGAACTAAAACCAATAATCTTAAAATTTATATAGAACCATAAAAGACCCAAAATTGTCAAAGTAAATCTGAGGAAAGAGAACAGATTTGGAAGCATAACCTTCTCAGACTTCAGACAGTACTACAAAACAATAGCAATCAAAATAGCATTGTATTGGCAGAAAAAGAAACATATGGATCAGTACAACAGAATAGAGAGCCAGAAATAAACCCATATACCTCAAGGACCATACAGTCAATTAATTTCAACAAAGGAGGCAAGAAGACATAATGGGGGGGGGGGGGGGGGGGGGAGAGACCATCTCTTCAGCAAGTAACCTTGGGAAAGCTGGACAGATGCATGAAAATCAATGAAAATAGAATATTCCCTCACACCATGCACAAAAATAAACAAAAAAATGGCATAAAGACTTAAATAAAAGAAATGACACAGTAAAAATCATCTGGAAGAGAATAAGACAAAACATTCTCTGACATAAATCATAGCAATGTTTTCTTAGGTCAGTCTTCTAAGGCAATAGAAATAAAAGCAAAAATAAGCAAATGAAACCTAGTCAAGCTTATTTGATTTTTCGCAGCAAAGAAAACTATCAAGAAATGAAAAGACAACCTACATAAATGGGAGAAAATATTTGCAAACAATGCAACCAACAAGGACTTAATTTCCAAAATATACAAACAGCTCATACAACTCAATAATAACAATGACAACAACAAGAACAACAACAAAAAAAAACAATAAAAAATGATCAGAAGATTCAAATAGACATTTCTGCAAGAATACATTTAGATGGCCAATCGGCACATGAAAAATTGCTCATCACAAATTATTAGACAAATGCAAATCAAAGCGACAATGAGGTATCACCTCACACCTGTCAAAATACCCATCATCAAAACACTAAATGAAGGAAAGGAAACCCACCTACATTATCAGTGAGAATATAAACTGGTGCAGCAACTATGTAAAAGAGTACGGAGTTTCCTTTAAAAACTAAAAGTTCCTATATGATCCAGCAATCCCACTCTTTGGTATATATCTGGTGAAAACACTAATTCAAAAAGGTACATACACCCCAATATTCATAGCAGCACTTTTTGCAATAGCCAAGACACTAAAGCAACCAAAATATCCATCGACAGATGAAGGTATAAAGAATGAATATATGGCATATATGTATGTATATGTATATATCAGTTCACTTCTGTTCAATCGCTCAGTAGTGTTCAACTCTTTGGGACCCTGATGGACTGCAGCATGCCAGGCTTCCCTATGCATCATCAACACCCAGAGCTTACCCAAACTCATGTCCATTGAGTCGATGATGCCATCCAACCATCTCATCCTCTGTCATCCCCTTCTCCTCCTGCTTTCAATCTTTCCCAGCACTAAGGTCTTTTCCAATGAGTCAGTTCTGTGCATCAGGTAACCAAAGAACTGGAGCTTCAGCTTCAGCATCAGTCCTTCCAGTGAATATTCAGGACTGATTTTCTTTATGATTGACCGGTTTGATCTCCTTGCAGTCCAATGGACTCTCAAGAGTCTTCTCCAACACCATAGTTCAAAAGCAATAATTCTTTGGAGTTCACCTTTCTTTATAGTCCAACTCTCACATCCACACATGACTACTAGAAAAACCATAGCTTTGATTGTATGGACCTTTGTGGGTAAAGTAATGTCTTTGCTTTCTAACATGCTGTCTGGGTTTGTCATATTTTCCTTCCAAGAAGAGAGCGTCTTTTAATTTCATGGCTATAGTCACCATCTGCAGTCATTTTGGAGCTCAAGAAAATAAAGTCTGCCACTGTTTCCATTGTTTCCCATCTATTTGCCATGAAGTGATGGGACCAGATGCCATGATCTTAGTTTTCTGAATGTTGAGCTTAAGCCAGCTTTTTCACTCTCCTCTTTCACTTTCATCAAGAAGCTCTTCAGTTTTTCTTTGCTTTCTGCCATATGGGTGGTGTCATCTGCATATCTGAGGTTACTGATATTTCTCCCTGCAATCTTCATTCCAGTTTGTGCTTCATCCAGTCCAACATTTCGCATGATGTACTCTGCATATAAGTTAAATAAACAAGGTGACAATATAGAGCCATGACATAGTCCTTTCCAATTTGGAACCAGTCCATTGTTCAAGATCCGGTCCTAACTGTTGCTTCTTGATCTGCATACAGGTTTCTCAGGAGGCAAGTCAGATGGTCTGGTATTCCCATCTCTTTAAGAATGTTCCACAGTTTGTTGTGATCTACACAGTCTTTAGAATAGTCAATGATGCACAAGTAGATGATTTTCTGAAACTCTCTTGCTTTTTCTATGATCCAGCAGATATTGGCAATTTGATCTCTGGTTCCTCTGCCTTTTCTAAATCCAGCTTGAACATATGGAAGTTCTCGGTTCACATACTGTTGAAATCTAACTTGCAGAATTTTGAGCATTGTTTTGCTAGCATGTGAGATGAATGCAATTGTGCAGTAGTTTTAATATTCTTTGGCATTGCCTTTCTTTGGGTTTGGAATAAAAACTGACCTAGTCCTGTGGCCATTGCGCAGTTTTTCAAATTTGCTGGCAAAATGAACATAGCACTTGAACAGCATCATCTTTCAGGATCTGAAATAGTTCAGCTGGTATTCCATTACCTCCATTAGCTTTGTTCATAGTGATGCTTCCTAAGGCCCACCTGACTTCGCATTCCAGGATGTCTGGCTCCAGGTGAGTGATCACACCACCGTGGTTATCTGGGTCATTAAAATCTTTTTTGTATAGTTCTGTGTATTCTTGCCACCTTTCTTAATATCTTCTGCTTCTGTTAGGTCCATATCTTTTCTGTCCTTTATTGTGGTCATCTTTGCAGGAAATGTTCCCTTGGTATCTCTAATTTTCTTGAAAAGATCTCTAGTCTTTCCCATTCTGTTGTTTCCCTCTATTTCTTTACACTGATCACTAAGGAAGGCTTTCTTATCTCTCCTTGCTATTCTTTGGAAATCTGCAGTCAGATGGGTATATCTTTCCTTTCTTTGCCTTCTTTGCCTTTCTTCACCTCTCTTCTTTCGTCTGCTATTTTTAAGGCCCCCTGGACAACCATTTCGCCTTTTTGTATTTCTTCTTCTGGGAGATGGTTTTGATTACCACCTCCTGTACAATGTTACAAATCTCCGTCCATAGTTCTCCAGGCACTCTGTCTATCAGATCTAATCCCTTGAATCTATTTGACATTTCTACTGCATAATCATAGGGGGTTCGATTTAGGTCATACCTGAATGGTCTAGTGGTTTTCCTGACTTTATTCAATTTCAGTCTGAATTTGGCATAAGGAGTTCATGATCTGAGCCACAGTCAGCTGCTGCTCTTGTTTTTGCTGACTGTGAAGAACTTCTCCATCTTCAACTGCAAAGAATATAATCAATCTGATTTTGGTATTGACCATCTGGTGATGTCCATGTGTAGAGTCATCGCTTGTGTTGTTGGAACAGGGTGTTTGCTGTGATCAGTGCGTTCTCTTGGCAAAACTCTATTAGCCTTTACCCTGCTTCATTTTGTGCTCTAAGGCCATACTTTCCTGTTACTCCAGGTATCTCCTGACTTTCTACTTTAGCATTTCAGGCCCCTATGCTGAAAAGGCCATCTTATTTTGGTGTTAGTTCTAGAAGGTCTTGTGGGTCTTCATAGAACTGCTAAACTTCAACTTCTTCAGCATTAAGTGGTTGGAGCATAGACTTGGATTACTCTGATATTGAATTGCTTGCCTTGGAAATGAACAGATATCAGTCTGTCTTTTTGAGATTGTACCCAAGTATGCATTTTAGACTGTTTTGTTGACTATGAGGGCTATTCCACTTCTTCTAAGGGATTCTTGCCCACAGTAGTAAATATACAGTCATCTGAATTAAATTCACCCATTCCAGTCCATTTTAGTTCACTGATTCCTAAAATGTGGATGTTCACTTCTACCATCTCCTGTTTGCCCACTTCCAATTTACCTTGATTCATGAAATTAACATTCTAGGTTCCTATGCAATTTTGTTCTTATAGCATTGGACTTTATTTCCATCACCAGTCACATCCACAGCTGAGCATTGTTTTTGCTTTGGCTCAGCCTCTTCATTCCTTCTGGAGCTATTCCTCCACTCTTCTCCAGTAGCATATTGGACACCTACTGACCTTATTTCAGAGTCATATTTTTTCGCCTTTCCATACTGTTCATGGTGTTCCCAAGGCAAGAATAATGAAGTGGTTTGCCATTACCTTCTCCAGTGGACCAAGTTTTGTCATATGTGTATGTATATACATATATGTGTGTGTGCGTGTATATATTTGTTATATATGTGTGTATATATATATATATATACATATTTGACAAATATATATATTTGTCATATGTGTATGTGTACATATACATATACACATATTCCAGCTTAAATATTTAAATACATTTATTATAATAAGGGTGTGTCCCTCTATTACCAGGAAGTGAAGGATAGCTATTTTTCTATAAACTCATGTCAATGTAGAAGCCAATGACTTAGGACTTCAAACACCCTTGTTACTTGTTATTGTGCATTTTCTCCCATAACTGGACTTTTGCCACTCCCCCCAACCATCTTTCTTTTGTCATCAGCTGAAGATTGTATTTAAAGTAATGGCTTGGGCCATGTAGGGGAGTTATTCAGTTTTCCTCAATATCTCCCTTGTAAACAGGGGTACACAAGTTTACTAAACTTCTAGTTGTTTTTCTCTAGTTAATCTTCTATTAAGAGGGGAAGGAGTCTCAGCCAAGAACATAGAAGGGTAGAGGGTGTATTATTGCTCCTCTCCTATATTCTAATACCTCAGAATGTAACTGTATCTGGAAACAGAGCAATTAAAAACTAGGTAAGGTGAAATGAGGTCATACTGATGGACCCAGAGTCAGACACGACTGAGCGACTGAGCACAGCACAGTCAATATGACAAGTGTCTTTATAAAAACAGATTAGACATGAATACCCAGAGAGGAATACTCACAGAGGAAAACCCATGCAAAGACAGAGGGAGAGAACTGGCCATCTATAGGCCAAGGTGAAAGGCCTAGAAGAAACCAACCCCACAGATATCTTGATTTTAGATGTCTAGCCTCCAGACTGTGAGAAAATGAATTTCTTTTGTTTAACCCACCCAGTCAGTGGTACTTGGTTATGGCAGCCCTAAACTAATTTAGGGAGCAATCCAGTGAAGGAACAGAAAAAGTAAAGCTGTCTAGGTATTCTAAACTGAAAGGGTGAATTTGAATTGGGAATATGGTTTTCTTTCTATTGTTTCCTTTAGTTAAAATTCTCTAAATTAAACAGTAATTACACTGTGGAGAGTGGAAAAGGTCAGTTTTCATTCCAATCCCAAAGAAAGGCGATACCAAAGAATGCTCAAACTACCACACAATTGCACTCACTTCACACGCCAGGAAAGTAATGCTCAAAGTTCTCCAAGCCAGGCTTCAACAGTATATGAATCATGAACGTCCACATGTTCAAGTTGAATTTAGCAAAGGCAGAGGAACCAGAGATCAAATTGTCAGCATCCACTGGATCATCAAAAAAGCAAAAGAGTTCCAAAAAAAGTCTGATTTATTGACTACACCAAAGCCTTTGATTGTGTGGATCACCACAAACTGTGGAAAATTCTGAAAGAGATGGGAACAGGAGATCACCTGACCTGCCTCCTGAGAAATCTGTTTCAGGTCAAGAAGTAATAGTTAGAACGGGACATGGAAAAACAGACTGGTTCCAAATAGGAAAAGGAGTACATCAAGGCTGCATATTGTCACCCTAGTTAGTTAACTTACATGCAGAGTACATCATACAAAATGCTGGGCTGGAGGAAGCACAAGCTGGAATCAAGATTGCTGGGAGAAATATCAATAACCTCATATATGCAGATGATACCACCCTTATGGCAGAAAGTGAAGAAGAACTAAAGAGCCTCTTGATGAAAGTGAAAGAGGAGAGTGAAAAAGCTGGCTTAAAACTCAACATTCAGAAAACTAAGATCATGGCATCTGGTCCCATCACTTCATGGCAAATAGATGGGGAAACAATGGAAACAGTGAGACTTTATTTTCTTAGGCTCCAAAATCACTGCAGATGGTGACTGCAGCCATGAAATTAAAAGATGCTTGTTCCTTGGAAGAAAAGCTATGGCCAACCTAGACAGCATATTAAAAAGCAGAGACATTACTTTGCCAAAAAAGGTCCATACAATCAAAGCTATGGTTTTTCTAGTAGTCATGTGTGGGTGTGAGAATTGGACTCTAAAGAAAGCTGAGCACCAAAGAATTGATACTTTTGAACTGTGGTAGTGGAGAAGACTCTTGAGAGTCCCTTGGACTGCAAGGAGATCCAACCAGTCAATCGTAAAGGAAACCAGTCCTGAATATTCATTGCAAGGACTGATGTTGATGCTGAAACTCCAGTACTTTGGTCACCTGATGGAAAGAACTGACTCTTTGGAAAAGACCCTGTTGCTGGGAAAGATTGAAGGTGGGAGGAGAAGGGGACGACAGAGGATGAGATGGTTGGATGGCATCACCGACATGATGGACATGAGTCTCAGTGTGCCCTGGGAGTTGGTGATGCACAGGGAAGCCTGTCGTGCCGCTGTCCATGGGGTCGCAAAGCGTCAGACACAAACGAGTGACTGAACTGAACTGACACTGTAGAATGGAACATACTGTGTAAATATACAAAATAAAAGCAGAGGGCTTTATTATGATTATTTTCTTGATCTGATGTATTTTGTTTATGGGATTAATGTTTTCTATATAATAAACATCACAATTTTTTTTAGTAAAATTTTAAAACCAAGGCAAGAAATTGAGGGGAAACAAATGTTCTGTGACAAACAACTACAAGGAGTTTCAAAGAAAAAGTATAGAAACAATTTCTAAGTAAGCCTTTCAAGTACCATGCCCAAGACACTGTCAGTCCAGTTGCAACTGACAGTAGGTTATCTTTATTCTCATCTTTGCTACTTCAGAATCTACTCTACACCCATTGCTGCTGTTGTTTATTAATTTAAGAGGTCAGCGGAATACAGCAAAGAACAACTGTCCCGGCAGTTGGCATGGCTCCCGATTTTCCTTCTCATCTTGATTTGGGCTTAGCTTTTATCTGATCTTTTGAATCAGGAGTTTAAAAATTGATGTTACAAGGGGAAGGACTGGGAAAGTGGACCCCAGAATGACTCTTCTATTTAAAGAACCAAAAACTCAAAATGCGTGTCTCCTTTCTCATTATTTGCATTCCTCACAAATCAACTAGTAAGGAAGAAAGGGGGCGAGGAAGACATCTCCCACACAGCCGGTTATATATTGATAAATAAATCCAATCTTTCTCACATGCCAGAATGTGACCACTGGGGATCTTCCCAGTAAAACGTTAACCAACTCTGTCCTTATTGAAACAAGGCAATGAATAACAAGGGAGGACTTTAGCTCTAATCTGAAGCCATAAAACAAAGTGTATGAGGCATGATAATTCAACAGGAAGGAGATTACTGACCCTTCATAGACTGGCAGCTCTTTAAATTAAGATGGCTCCTAAGAGAAAAGGTGAGGTTTTTACAGGTCAGGCAGCAGGCTGCCTAGTTAAAATTAAAGTTGAATATTAGTCCACAGAGTTTATAAGAAACAAAGGAAATATAAATACGGAAGAAGAGAATTCTCAGAGTAGTGCAGTGGCTGCTACTGCTGCTAAGTCACTTCAGTCGTGTCCGACTCTGTGTGACCCCAGAGACGGCAGCCCACCAGGCTCCCCTGTCCCTGGGATCCTCCAGGAAAGAAAACTGGAGTGGGTTGCCATTTCCTTCTCCAATGCATGAAAATGAAAAGTGAAAGTGAAGTCGCTCAGTCACGTCCGACCCTTAGCGACCCCATGGACTGCAGCCTACCAGAGTCCTCCATCCATGGGATTTTCCAGGCAAGAGTACTGGGGTGGGGTGCCATTGCCTTCTCCGGTAGTGCAATGGAGTACCACAAAATCAGACAGACTTATGTATGAAACTGAGCTCAATCACTCTTCAGTGGTCAGACAATAGAAAATTAACATTTTGAGCCTCTAGTCCTTCAATGGGTAACATCCACCTCACACAGAGACCATGGAGATAAAATAAATATAACATATAGAAATCATGTAGCAGAACACCTGGCACAGAGAAGATGCAATTAATATTATATTTTTATTTCTTCTCTCCTACCTTTACTATGAACCTATTCATAGTATTGTCTGTTATCTACTAATATTTATTGAAAAATATAAAACCAAACACACTTTTAAGTTTGTCAAAGGATTCTCTAAACTCAGCGTTAGGAGGCCAGAGTGACCTGACAAAGATTTCTAATAAATACACTTTGTTCTTCCCACTCCACCTTCCTCACTGCTTCTATCTTAACTATTTGCTACTGTAGTTTTCTAAAGTAAAGAACTGGGTCATTCTAGTAGCTGTTGAGAAAGCATGGAAGAAAAAGGAAATGGTAGGGATAATATCTGAAACATGGGCATCAATTTCATAAGAAATATGCTAAATAGTAAATTGAAAATCAAAATGAAAATTAACTGAATGAAGAGTATCTGCAGTTTGTATATTTTCCTTCTATAGTCAGTCAGCCAGTCAGCTTACTCTCTCAGTCATGTCCGACTATTTGCAACCCCATGGACTGCAGCACACCAGGCCTCCCTGTCCATCACCAACTCCCGGAGTTTACTTAAACTCATATCCATTGAGTCGGTAATACCAACCATCCATCTCATCCTCTGTCATCCCCTTCTCCTCCCACCATCAATCTTTCCCAGCATCAGGATCTTTTCAAGTGAGTCAGCACTTCGAATCAGGTGGTCAAAGTATAGGAGTTTCAGCTTCAACATCAGTCCTTCCAATGAATATTCAGTTCTGACCTCCTTTAGGATTGACTGGTTGGATATTCTTGCAGTCCCAGGGACTCTCAAGAGTCTTCTCCAACACCACAGTTCAAAAGTATCAATTCTTTGGCACTCAGCTTTCTTTACAGTCCAACTCTCACATCCACACATGACTAGTGGAAAAACCATAGTCTTGACTAGATAGACCTTTGCTGGCAAAGTAATGTCTCTGCTTTTTAATATGCCATGTAGGTTGGTCATAACTTTCCTTCCAAGGAGTAAGCATCTTTTAATTTCATGGCTTCAGTCACCATCTGCAGTGATTTTGGAGCCTAAGAAAATAAAGTCTGCCACTATTTCCACTGTTTTCGCATCTATTTGCCATGAAGTACTGGGACTGGATGTGATGATCTTAGTTTTCTGAATGCTGAGCTTTATGCCAACTTTTTCACTCTCCTCTTTCACATTCAAAGAAGGCAATGGCAACCCATTCCAGTACTCTTGCCTGGAAAACTCCATGGATGGAGGACACTGATAGGCTGAAGTCCATGGGATCGCTAACAGTCAGACATGACTGAGCGACTTCACTTTCACTTTTCACTTTCATGCATTGGAGAAGGAAATGGCAACCCACTCCAGTGTCCTTGCCTGGAGAATCCCAGGGACGGCGGAGCCTGGTGGGCTGCCGTCTATGGGGTCACACAGAGTTGGACACGACTGAAGCGACTTGGCAGCAGCAGCAGCAGCTTTCACTTTCATCAAGAGGCTCTTTAGTTCTTCACTTTCTGCCATAAGGGTGGTATCATCTGCATATCTGAGGTTATTGATATTTCTCCCGACAATCTTGATTCCAGCTTGTGCTTCTTCAAGCCCAGCATTTTGTATGATGTACTCTGCATATAAGTTAAATAAGCAGGGTGACAATTTACAGCCTTGACATAGTCCTTTCCCTATTTGGAACCAGTCTGCTGTTCCATATCCAGTTCTAACTGTTGCTTCCTGACCTGCATACAGATTTCTAAGAGGCAGGTCAGGTGGTCTGGTATTCCCATCTCTTTCAGAATTTTCCACAGTTTGTTGTGATCCACACAGTCAAAGGCTTTGGCAGAGTCAATAAAGCAGAAATAGATGTTTTTTTGGAACTAGCTTGCTTTTATGATGATTCAGCAGATATTGGCAATTTGACCTCTGGTTCCTCTGCCTTTTCTAAAAACAGCTTGAACATCTGGAATTTCCTGGTTCATGTACTGTTGAAGCCTGGCTTGGAGAATTTTGAGCATTACTTTTCTAGCATGAGATGAATGAATCGTGCAGTAGTTTGAGCATTCTTTGGCATTGCCTTTCTTTGGGACTGCAATGAAAACTGACCTTTTCCAGTCCTGTGGCCACTGCTGAGTTTTCCAAATTTGCTGGCATATTGACTGCAGCACTTTCACAGCATCATCTTTTTGGATTTGAAATAGCTCAACTGGAATTCCATCACCTCCACTAGCTTTGTTCATAGTGATGCTTCCTAAGGCCCACTTGACTTCACAATCCAGGTTGCCTGGCTCTAGGTGAGTGATCACAGCATCATGATAATCTGGGTCAAGAAGATCTTTTTTGTATAGTTCTTCTGTGTATTCTTGCCACCTCTTAATATCCTCTGCTTCTGTCAGGACCATACCAATTTTGTCCTTTATTGAGCCCATCTTTGCATGAAATGTTCCCTTGGTATCTCTAATTTTCTTGAAGAGATCTCTAGTCTTTCCCATTCTATTGTTTTCCTCTATTTCTTTGCATTGATCACTGAGGAAGGCTTTCTTATGTCTCCTTGCTATTCTTTGCAACTCTGCATTCAAATGGGCATATCTTTCCTTTTCTCCTTTACTTCTTGCTTCTCTTCCTTTCATGGCTGTTTGTGAGGCCTTTTCAGCCATGTTGCTTTTTGCGTTTCTTTTCCATGGGGGTGGTCCTGATCCCTGTGTCCAGTACAGTGTCATGAACCTCCGTCCATAGCTCATCAGGCACCCTGTCTATCAGATCTAGTCCCTTACATCTATTTCTCACTTCCACTGTATAATCATAAGGGATTTGATTTAGGTCATACCTGAATGGTCTACTGGTTTTCCCTACTTTCTTCAATTTAAGTCTCAATTTTGCAATAAGGAGTTCATGATCTGAGCCAAAATCAACTCCTGGTCTTATTTTTGCTGACTCTATAGACTTTCTCCATCTTTGGCTGCAAAAAGTATAATCAATCTGATTTCGGTGTTGACCATCTAGTGATATCCATGTGTAGAGACTTCTCTTGTGTTATTGGAAGAGGTTGTTTGCTATGACCAGTGGGTTCTCTTGGCAAAATTCTAGTAATCTTTTCCTGCTTCATTCTGTACTCCAAGGCCAAATTTGCCTGTTATTCCAGGTGTGTTTCTTAAATTCCTACTTTTGCATTCTAGTCCCCTATAATGAAAAGGACATTTTTTGGGGGGTGTTAGTTTTAGTTCTTGTAGGTCTTCATAGACCTGTTCAACTTCATCTTCTTCAGCATTACTAGTCGGGGCATAGACTTGGATTACTGTGATATTGATTGCTTTGCCTTGGAAAGGAACAGAGATCATTCTGTCATTTTAATGATTGCATCCAAGTACTGCGTTTTGTTGACTATGATGGCTACTCCATTTCTTCTAAGGGATCCTTGCTCACAGTAGTAGATATAATGATCACCTCTGTTAAATTCACCCATTCGAGTCCATTTTAGTTCGCCGATTCCTAGAATGTCGACGTTCACTCTTGCCATCTCCTATCTGACCACTTCCAATTTGCCTTGATTCATGGACCTTACATTCCAGGTTCCTATGCAATACTGCTCTTTACAGCATCGGATCTTGATTCAATATCCAGTCACATCCACATGTACTCTTGCTTTTGCTTTGGCTCCGTCTCTTCATTCTTTCTGGAATTATTTCTCCACTGATTTCCAGTAACATATTGGGCACCTATTAAACCTGGGAAGTTCATCTTTCACTGTTTTATCTTTTTGCCTTTTCTTACTGTTTATGGGGTTCTCAAGGCAAGAATACTGAAGTGGTTTTCCATTCTCTTCTCCATTGGGCCACATTTTGTCTGTACTCTCCACCATGACCCATTCATCTTGGGTGGCCCTATATGGCATGGCTCATAGTTTCCTTGCATTAGACAAGGCTGTGGTCCATGGGATTAGATTGGTTCATTTTCTGTGATTGTGGTTTTCAGTCTGTTTGCCCTCTGATGGAGAAGGATAAGAGGTTTATGGAAGCTTCCTGATGATAGAGACTGACTGAGGGGAAAACTAGGTTTTGTTCTGATGTCCCTTCTGGAAAATTCTTCTATAGTGACTCTTCTGAAAAGTTCTAAGGAGAGAATTTCATAAGTATGTTGCCAGACCCCAGAGATGGGCCTTATAGACTGTAGGTAGTCAGAAGTTATTTCAAAAAAACAAAATTAAGATTATAAAAATAAAGTGAATTAAAATAGGTGTACTCCCAAATTTCAGGGGACTTAGACTTTGATTTAGGAAAAGAATCTAACATAAGCCCAAAAAATAAAAAATGACATGTTGAAAAATGCCAGAAAGAAAAATGGCTTGGAAAAGTTTTAGGTCATGTAGAAGATAAGGTTAAATCTTACCACTAGAGTAAGAATAAGGAAGAACAGACTATGCAAGTACAAAAAATAAAAGAATGGAACTACAAGACAGAAAAGTACAAATAAGGCAGCCTATAACAGAAGGGAAAAAGTATAGAAATAAAAATATCAAAAGAGATTATTTAGATAAGAAAGAATCCACTAAGTAATTTGGAATTAGGGCTGGCAACAAAGGTAAATGGAATACATTTTGAAGCTTACAGCAGTATGATTAATATTCTGAGAGAAGAAATATTATTGAGAATGAGAAGGAGACATTAATCTCAGGAAGTTGCTACAGTTGTGCCAAGGGTACCATCCTGAAGATCAACAAGAATTCCTGACCTTCCATCATCTCTTGGCAATAGGAAGACAGCATGATGACCTCCATATAAATAGTATCCAAGGATATGTTAGTCACTCTTTTATAAGAAGTTGACTTCTAGGGATGTCTACATAATTTGCAGGGCCTAATGCAAAATGAAAATTTGTGGTGCTGGAAACAGGGGAATTTGTATTTCCTTCCCTTGGGAGTGCAGCCCCAGCCCACAGCAGATAGGTCTAACCCAACATATACAATTTTCATGCTGTGTTGCCCTTAGTACCTGGATGGGGGATGGGAAAGGCTCTCTTCTAGTCAAGGGCTGCTATGACAAATTACCATAGACTAACTGGTTTAAGGTCCATATAGTCAAAGTGTTTTTCCAGTTGTCATGTACAGATGTGAAAGTTGAACCATAAAAAAGGCTGAGTGACAAAGAATTCATACTTTCAAATTGTGGTGCTGGAGAAGACTTTAAGAGCCCTTTGGATTGCAAGGAAATCAAACCAGTCAATCCAAAAGGAAATCACCTCTGAATATTTATTGGAAGGACTCACGCTGAGGCTGAAGCTCCAGTACTTTGGCCACCTGATGCAAAGAGCCTATTCATTGAAAAATACTTTGATGTTGGGAAATATTGAGGGCAGGAGGAGAAGGAGGCAACAGGGGAAGAGATGGTTGGATGGCATCACCAACTCAATGGACATGAGTTTGAGCAAACTCCAAGAGATAGTGAAGGACAGGGAAGTCTGGCATGCTGCAGTTCATGGGGTCGCAAAGTGTAGGACATGACTGAGCAACTGAACAAGAAGAACAAAAGTGGCTTAAACAACAAACATTTATTTCTCACAGTTCCGAAGGATGGAAGTCTGAGATCAGAAGGTCAGTGAGGTTAAGTTCTTGGTGAGTGCCCTCTTCCTAGTTTATAGAAGGCTGTCTTCCTGCTGCATCTGCACATGGTGGAAAGAGAACGAGGCAGCTCCTGGTCTCTTCTTACAAGAGTACCAATCCCATTCATGAAAACTCTACCCTCATGACCTAATTACTTCCCAAAGGACCCACCTTCAAATGCCATCACCTTAAGGTTTCAACATAAGAATTTTGAGTAACATAAACATTCAGTACATTGCAGGCCTCGAAAGGTACTGACAGCCTGGGACACAGATGGTCATATCTTTAGCCCACTCTAAGACAGGAGGCATTTGCCTAACCCTTACCACAGGTTCCATCCCTGGGTCAGGAAGACCCTCTGGGGAAAGAAATGGCAAACCACTCCAGTATTCTTGCCTAGGAAATCCCAAGGACAGAGAAGCCTTGCAGGCTACAGTCTATAGGGTTGCAAAAGAGTCAGACATGACTTAGTGACTAAACAATGACTTGCCCTGATCCAATGACCAAGTCCCCCCAGAAGCAGAGAGCAACAGAAGGACTCAGAAAATTCCCACCAACCAGACCCGGAGAGCAGCAGTCTTGGTGAGACAGAGAATGGGCAGACCAAATGGAAGCCAGAACAGCTACTGGACAGGATCAGGAAGCCAAGTGTCTATTCTAGGAGGTTGAGGAAGCAGAGAAAGGGGATCACACTTGAGTAAAGAATCCAGGACTCCAAGGCTCAGAGCTCCTGGCCCACTCTATCATTGTACTGAACTTCATTTACAAAATACAAATTCAAAAATAAAATGATTAAGTATTTTAAGACTGCAACCATAGAACATTAAACCCCTCAGGAGCATAAGATGCTCCTGAGCATAGACCCCTGAGCACAGATCCTATGCTATGAAGCCCTGCTTTTCACATGCTCTTTGGTGCAGGAACTAGAGGCCAGATCATAATCCATATTGTTTCTAACTCCTTCTAATCTAGAGTAATTATTTCAATCTCCTGCCCCCCTTGCATTTATAAATTGCCATTCCCTAATAACACATCTTTTTATCATTTTCCTTGATCCCTTTCCATTGTTTATGAAAAATATGAGATATCTATAAAATTTCTAAAAAGAGAGAACTCTTTATATGTATGTATAGATATGTTTATTTATAAATACATGAAACCATGAGTAAACTTGTGAGGTGGCTGCTGTTAATTAAAGTAACTAATCCATGCCCTGGCAAATGTCAATGCTTGGGTTTGAATGTAGGCTACCAACGTCTGTCCCTGAGACTTTAACCAGAATAGCAATAGTTAATCCCATTGAATACACACTTTGTGTTAGGCAAACCTGATGGCAAAGAATGCGGATTTTTCATTTTATATGAGTTCTTTATATCATTGTTAATTGTGAAATCATATACTTGCATAGTAATAGCATCACTCCAATTCTTTCTGCTGTCTATCTTCGTGGAATTCTTCAAAATGAGGTCTATTTTCCTGTCAATTTTTATTTTATTCTTTCAAAAATATTTTTTGTATCATTGCAATGAGATCTTTGGCAGGAAGGACTATGGATGGACATGCTCAAGTTATGGTCTTGAACCTCCAATTACTTGATTAACTTTAATGTTAATTGGCATAACACCTGAACTTAAATCAGTGCCCTTTTAACATTTCAGTTTTGTATTTGCCACAAAATCCCTATCAAAACTTTCTATTTCAGGCAAGGAATGAGATATAATTATGACTGTGATTTAAATATTAGATTTAATTTACCATGTTGAAAAAAACTTGAAAGTTTGCACAGTGAAGAAATCCAACAAAATGAAAAGGCCACCTACTGAATGCAAGAAGATATCTTCAAATGACATATCCAACATGGGGTTAATAAGCAAATTATACAAATAATTCATACAATTCAACATGACAAAACCAACCTAAGAAATGAGCAAAAGACCATAACAGACATTTTTCCAAAGAAGACCTACGGATGGCCAACAGGCAAATGAAAAGATGTTCAACATCACTAACTATTAGAGAAAAGCAAATCAAAGCCACAATGAACTATCACCTTACACCTGTCAGAATACCTATCATCAAAAAGACAACAAACAGCAAATGCTGATAAGAATGTGGAGAAAAGGGAATACTTGTCCACTGCTGATGGGACTATAAACTGGTGGAACCATTATGGAAAATGTCATTAATATTCCTTAAAAACAAATATAGAACTACTACTGTCGATCTAGCAATTCCATTATTGGCTGTTTACTCCACAAAAACAAAAACACTAATTTGAAAAGATATATCCACCACTGTATTCACTGAAGCATTATTTACAAAAGCCAAGATATGAAAGCAATCTAAATGTCCATCAAGGGATGAATTAATAAAGAAAAACTACATACATATATATAAAGTAAGATCATCTGGCCATAAAAAAGAATGAGATTTTTGCATCTGCCACAACATGGATGAACCTAGAGGGTATTATACAAACTGAAATAAGTCAGATGAGTAAAACAGATACAGAGGACAAAAAAGTGGTTGCCAGAGGAAAGGACAATGTGGGAGGGAAAGAAATCGGTGAGGTAGATTTGAGAGGCACAAACTTTTGGTTTTAAAATAAATGAGTCACTGGTATGAAATGCAGAGTGCAACAGTCGATAACTATGTAATATCTCTGCATGGCCACAGATCGTAACTAGACTTATTGTGGTGACCATTTTGAAATGTATAGAAATATTGCATCACTGTGTTGTGTAACAGGAACTAACACAGTTTTGTAGGTCAATTATTTTTCAAAAATATACAAACTCATAGAAAAAGAGATCAGACTTTTGGTTTACTGGAGAAGAGGGATGGGGGAGGGGCAATTGGATGAAGGATGTCAAAAGGTACAAACTTCCAGTTATAAGCTAAAGAAGTACTAGAGATGTGCAACATGATAAATGAGGTTAATACTGTTGCACATTATACATATGACAACTGTTAAGAGTGAATCCCAAGAGTTTTCATCATAAGAAAAAAATTATTTTTCTATTTAATTTTGTACTTACATGAGATTATGCTTGCATGCTAAGTAGTTTTAGTCGTGTCCAACTCTCTGCGACCCTATGGACTGTAGCCCACCAAGCTCCTCTGTCCATAGGATTCTGGGAGGCAAGAACACTGGAGTGGGTTGCCATGCCCTCCTCCAGGGGATCTTCCTGACTCCAGGATCAAATCCATATCTCACGTCTCCTGCATTGGCAGCTGGGTTCTTTGCCACTAGCGCCACCTGAGAAGCTCCATGTGAGATTAGAGATGTTCACTAAATTTACTCTAGTAATCATTTCATGATGCATGTAAGTGAAATCATTATGCTGTACACCTTTAACTTATACAGTGCTGCATGTCAATTATGTCTCAATACAACTAGAAGAAAAGGAAGTATAGACAAACTCAAAAAACAATTGAAATGTCTCATTTATAGAAACAGGCAAAGATGGAATGTGGCCAAAGAAAGATGGTGACAGGATAAACTGACTTGGGGAAAAAAAAAACCTCATCTTTCCTCAGAATAAAAATATTAGAATAAAATAATTGTTGCAAGAAATGGAAGACATTTGATTGACTCAAGATACAGAGAGCTAAACAGAGAGGTGGGTTAAGAATAAATTATGGAGAAACAGTGATTAAAACTCTGTATATGTGAGGCTACATTAATATCTGATTACTGTTCAAAATGCCAGACACTGGTATAAAGCAGTTACAATTAGACATAGCCTTATTAATTAACAGCTTACATTTTCAAGGTTCCTCATTACTATAATTACTCACAACAGATCAGAAAATTTTTTTTTCTCACACCTTGCAGTGAGTCAGCATTAGAATCATAAATTTAAATCCTCAATTCTATCTTTAGTACCATGAACCATTTTGACCTCATACTAATTGAATATATTTCCTAAAACAGACCAGCATATTTATACTTAGGAACAGAGTTTCTATTATTTGCACATGATCCACATAATACAATTTAGTGTTACAGCTTCTAATGAATAAACTAATATATATGCAAAAGAATACATAGCTTCAGTACTAAATTAAGAAGGTAAAAGTCAGTAAAATTCGCCTGTCATTCACTGGAGTATTATAAATCAATAAAATGAAAAATATCAAGCTGTTAACCTAAGAAAGCTTATGTCTTCTGTTACTATTCCATACCACTTTATGGAAAAACCCAAACAAACTTTTTGGCCTACTCAGTACATTATCATGGGAATTGGGTCTGTCATGTTGGTGAATTCAGAATTTTTTTTTAATCTAGAACACCTCAGAGTTGGGAGGTTGCTTTGTTTTGAGTCCAGATCCTACTTTTTAAATAAGGAGTATTCCTCAAATAGGGCTTCCCAGGTAGCTCAGCGGTAAAGAGTCCGCTTCCAATGCAGGAGATGTGGGTTCAACCCCTAGGGGAGACCACCTGGAGGAGGAAATGGCAACTTGCTCCAGTATTTTGCCAGGAAAATTCCATGGACAGAGGAGCCTAGTAGGCTACAGTCCACAGAGTCCCAGAGAGTCACACATGACCAAGCACACACACACAGCACATTCCTTAATAGTGAGTACAGAGTCTGGGGAGCACATGATCTCCAAAAGGAGATACCATTAAGGGCAGAGAATGAAGCAAATTATACTTCTCAGTACCTTCTTCCCAAAAGAGTTTGATCTCGTTTTGTTTTTTGTTTTTGTTTTTATTTATTTATAATTATTATTTTTATTTTTTGCTGTTTAGATTGCTAAAGTCATACTTTCGTCTGTCTTTGATCATGTTCCCAGAAAATTCTGATGCATTTAAGCAAATAAATAATTTTATATCCGTTGTTTCAGTGGGGAGAGGAAACAACAAAATTGCTCTTTTCTCTGGGTCAACATGTGCTCTACAAAAATGTGATAAACAAAAAATGACCTGAACAAACTTGGAAGCTAGCCAATGAAAAAATTAAAAAGTCTTCTCTTTGATATATCTGAACACTCACTAAAGAGAAAAAGAGACGTGTGTGTGTTAGTCGCTCAGTCGTGTCTCTTCGCAAACTCATCAACTGTGGGTCCCTATGTCGCCATGGAATTCTCCAGGCAAGAATACTGGAGTGGGTCACCATTTCCTTCTCTAGGGGATCTACCTTGGCCCAGGGATCGAACCTGGGTCTCCCACATTGCAGGCAGATTCTTTACCGACTGAGCCACCAGAGAAGCCCAAGAATAGTGGAGTGGGTGGCCTATCCCTTCTCCAGGGGAACTTTCCAACCCAGGAATCAAACAGGGGTGTCCTGCATTGCAGGCAAATTCTTTACAAGCTGAGCTACCCGGGAAGCCCAGAACAAAAACTAAAGTAACTTGCCCCACTTCATCAGTACCATGTTTCACTAGAAAGAGATGAATTCGTCCATAATGAAAATGCCTATAATATGGAAGTCTCTAAGAGATTCAAAATTTTCAGAAAATCCATTCTAATCTAGTACTAAAATGTTCCTTTCCTAAACCATAATTATATATTTTTAACTGTGTTAACACCTAAGAAAAACCAATCACATAAAAGTTGCCATTTTTGGAAGATTGCTTTAGAATAAGCTTAGATTTGCATTGATCTAAACTTCACCATGATAGTATAATTTTCTTCGTATTTTTTCAGCTTGTTATATATCATGTGTATGGTTAAAGTGATACAGTTGTGTTACTGATGAAAACTTATTTCTTTTAATATGATAAAATAAAAATTATGCTTCCAATGATATAGGTCAAATTACTGTAAAGGGGTCTGGTCAGTAGTTTGGATTACTTTTTCTATCTAGCAGCTACTATAATTTATTTTAAATGAACTTTCATATGGAAGGGAAAGAGGAAAATTCAGTAACAGCAGAGAGTCCAGGTACTCTCTATATACCCACAATTAAGTGTGATTCTAGATGATGTCTCAGAATTTAACCTCTTTGCTTTACCCATCAGGAAAACTGAGGACCAGAGAGATTAAGAAGTGCAATTTAAAGTTATATGCCTATTTTATTTAGTTGTAGAACTGACACTAAATTTCAGTTTTGGTTGATAAGCCTTTCTACAATATCATCACAATATCATACTGCACCCCCTTAATTTACAAAGATTAAAAATATATATTAATTGAGATGAGAAAAGAAATTCAAAGTAACTAACAGCTCTTATGAAACAAGTAGATTAGCTTTGAAAAGGAAGATGTTTTTCTTCCCCACTATATTTCTTGTGAAGTCATGCTTTAGATTTTAGGTTGGATAGTTTTGGGGTTTATTCCTATAAAGTTGCTGTTGTTGTTCAGTCACTAATTCGTGTCCGACTCTTTGCAACCCCATGGACTGCAGCACGCTAGGCTCCCTTTCCTATAATGGGTCATGATCAAATTGGTAGATATATGCCGTTAGAATGGTTATGTCCTAAAAGTCAAATCCCTTTGTCTTTCTTTATGGAATGTCTGCTCACATTCTATTTTTCTGTGGTGTAACCCACTTTCTAAACATTGTTACTGCCATAAATAGATCAATGAACCCATCGTAATAAATCATTACCAGGCTTGCAAAATACAAATCCCAAAAGACTATAGAACTAGAGCCTAAGAATATAGTTCTCTAAGAACTAGATATAAGAGCATCAGATAAAAGACAAGTCCCTCTTTGGGAACATTAAAGTGGCACTGTCACAGGCAGAGCTGCTGGTTGATAGGTGACAACACATATCTAAGATGCTGGAAGATTCTGATGGAAATGAGACATTCAGTTCAGTTCCGTTCAGTCGCTCAGTCATTACCAGAGTCCAAATAAGTCATTCAGTTACACACGGAAAAGGGGGGCTTATTAAGAATCTGGGCAAAATTAATTCTTTGGATAAACAATGGGCATCTGCAAGGTAGTTCACAGAAGACAGCTCACAGAGCAAGGGGGTGAGGATTAGAAAACGGCTCAGGACACCCAGTGCACCTGTTTTGCAAATTTCACACTCGGGCATCCTTGTTTCAATTTTTACTCTCTCCAATGAAATTTTTGGAGAACAGTGCTCTAAAATGTAAATAAATAATGCAGTGGCTGCAATAGAGACAAAGATCAGTGAAAACAGGGAGCCACAGATTCTAAGAGTGTCAAAGACTTTTTCCAGTTTAGAAAGTCTATTAGTTCAACTTCAGAAGCCAAGGGGAGATTTCATGAAATCTAGCAGAATTTAACCATAAAGAAAAAGAGAATAATAGCAATAAAGTTATTTTATCTAGTTTGCCATTATTGAAAAATCCAAAGGTAAAGATACAATAGAAGTCTGATGATGGATTTAATTAAGGAAAGCTGTGCAAGAAAGAATATGACAAATATAGAAAGAATATAACATCATAGAAAATTAAGTTTTGAAGAACAAATTTTCTCTCATGTACCGATGATCTAATGAAGAAAGTATAAATCTTAACTATCCACCAGTTTTTTTGTTTTATTTTTAACTACTGGTTTATGATAGATATAAGTATTATAGAGGAAATTCAAAAGTATCTTTGTACTTCAGGTTTCATTTAAGCAGAGAACTGTGACTTTAATTCCTCTCCCATATGTCTTTCATATGTAAGTCAATAGAACTAAAATCAAAATTGCTTTAAATAGCTGTCTGAACTGTCTGAAGCAGTGTTTACTCACAAAGTGTTTAGCCAAAATGTAAATTAAGTCAATGCAATATCACCATTCTTGAAATATCTTCTTTATGAGTCATAGCAACCAAGTAGAAAAGTATTTGTAAAAGGAAAAATAAGCACAGGAAAATAAAGGGACTTAAAGGAAGATCATTTTTTCCCTGAAATGAAAATATCTCACAATATTTCCAAAAATAGAAAGTAGTAGTTACTAATACACATGAAAAAATAACTTCCATTACATAAAAACATATATAGTGTTCGAAAGTACAAAAATAAACACAAGAGAAATCACTTATAGAAACAATAAAAGTAGATATAAAATTACAAAAATATATTCATCAATAATATGAGAAAAACAAAATAAGAATTAGGAAGAGAAAACTAAATAGAGTCCAAAAATGAGAAGGAAGATACCCTAACATGGAGAAGAGTGAAAACAGATAACATAAACTGAAAATAATACACTTCCTTAGAGAAGTAACAAGAGAAAATAATTCAGATGTAATAACCAAAGACATAGAAACATTTCAGATTAGAACAAAATAAAGAAACTGAAATTTTTGCCTAGGAAAATTTAAAAACAGAAGTCACAGAAATTTCCCAATGAAAACAAAATTTCAAGGATAAGTAATTCAAAATGTATCCAGAAGGAAAATAATTAAAATAATTCCAGCCTCAGCTTTTTCTGAAAAAATAAATACCAGAATGTAATTATATGTACAAAACCTTCCATTTCAAAACAAGTATTTTACTTATTAATTTTATGCTAGCTAAACAGCCCCTTATGTCAAAAAGACAACTGGAAGATATTCTGAAATCTGATTCAGGATATTTATTACCCAATTATTTTTCACAGAAAGAAAAATTTTTTAGTATAAGTATGTTCTGTACCATATTTGGGACATACTTATGCTAAAGTAAATTCATTGTTTTATCTGAAATTCAAATTTGACTGAGTATTCCATATTTAATATGGCAACCCAGATTATACAAGGCTGAATTAGATTGGGAAAAGGAACCAAACTGGTTATACTAAAGAATTTTTAAATAGCTATGAAGTTAGGGGAGTTCCCTGGCGGCTTCCCAGGGGCACTAGTGGTAAAGAACGTGCCTGCCAATGCAGGAGACATGAGAGACATGGGTTCGATCCGTGGGTCAGGTGGATCCCCTAGAGAAGGGCATGGCAACCCACTCCAGTATTCTTGCCTGGAGAATCCCATGGACAGAGGAGCCTGGTGGGCTACAGTTCTAGAGTCGCAAAGAGTCAGACACAACTAAAGTGACTTAGCACACATGCACTGGTGGCCTAGTTGTTAGGATTCAGTGCTTTCACTGCAGAGGCCCAGGTTCAATCCCTGGTTGGGGAGCCATCTTACATACCATCCCATATGCTGCATAGCATGGTCAAAATATAAAAATAAATAAATAAATAAATAGCTATAAATTTAGGCTACTCTGTAGAAACCATCATGTTGAAGCCACCATGGTGGTACCAAGCAGTGACCTACTCTTAAAGTAATTCCAAGACGTCTAAATCCTCTCTATGGTTCTATTCTACCTGGAATTTCTGAGCACTTGTAGTTTTTCTGACACATCCAGGGACTGATTAAAATTTACTTACTCTGTGTCATAATCAGATATTTGAAGCCATGTTTGTAATCTGTTTTACTATCTATGGGACTTGAGCTGTGTCATTGCTTCATTTCAGACAAAATTCCTGGAAGAATCTATTTTATCCAGCACAAGAGTCATCTTTACTCTAGCAGTCCAAAGTAGAGCCTATACCCTCTTTTCAAAACAAATATTCCTAAGGTCTTAATGTCTAGTTTACTACTGAACTGATTCTGCATCACCAGGCTATAACCCCTTCCCTAAGGGACTGAAGTTTCAGCATGTTTCTGTTTCCTAAGAACTCCCTCTCTCTAAGTTTGAACTCCCTTTGTTCCCAGCAGGCTTTGAAACACATTATCCCCTCTGGGTGGAACAACTACTAGACTATGGTGGTGGTGGTTTAGTCATTAAGTCACGTCCAACTCTTACGGCCCCATGGTGTGTAGCTCACCAGGCTCCTCTATCCATTGAATTTTCCAGGCAAGAATGTTGGAGTGGGTTGCCATTTCCTTCTCCATTTCTAGACTGTATAAATAAACAAACTCCAGCCAACAACTCTCAGCTACTGCGAAGCTCACTGTAGAACACTTAACATAACAAACTGCATCAAGTATCATGGCAGCTATGAGTGTGCACTAAACTAAGAAAGTAAACCAAAATTTAATTCCAAGCATATAATTTAATTAATGTAAAGTGAAAGTCGCTCAGTCATGTGCTCATGGAATTCTCCAGGCCAGAATACTGGAGTGGGTAGCCTTTCCCTTCTCCAGGGGATCTTCCCAACCCAGGGATAAACCCAGGTCTCCTGCATTGCAGGCAGGTTCTTTACCAGCTGAGCCACAGGGAAGTCCAAGAATACTGGAGTGGGTGGCCTATCCCTTCTGCAGCGGATCTTCCCGACCCAGGGTCTCCTGCATTGCAGGCAGATTCTTAACCAACTAAGCCACCAGGGAAGCCCCGATGTAAAACTAACCTTAATATTCAGACTTTGTTGTATCATAGGAAAAATAAAACTCTAATATTACTATTTGTATGTTTATTCCAGGATAGTGTTAAAATTGTAACTTGAAGCTTTTTAAATTTATTACTATAATTTAATGAGATTTTCAAAAACCTCAAGAAAATCAAGTGTTTTCTGAAACATTGTGCACTGTTAATTGATTAAATAATGATGATGTATAAACTCTCAAAAATCTTGAACTTTCATTTCACTTGACCTATACAGATCACCTATACATAGAACTATGCTGTATTTGGGAATATCAATACATGACATGACAATACACTCTCCTTATGATTACAATCTAACTTCCAAAATAAGAATATATTACATGCTATGAATAAAAAATGTTGAAATGTAAAACATCTTCAGTGACAGTGCAACATTTTCTAAATTTTTCAACTAACTCTGGTTCAATTTCTCTTATACATGTGCTTAAAAGAAAAGGTGCTATATGAGGGAAATTAATTAAGATGGAATTAAAAATTCAGCAATACACTTGCACCCTGCCATGCTTTCTGAGATGAGCTCTTCCTAATCTTACTTATGCTTTTCCTCTCACCCATCTGCATAACAGGTTTCCTCAAGCCTTAATTACTGCAGTTTGCTACATAGCTGCTGTATCTGTATGGCCCATTTTTTGCAACATCTCTCACCTTTTTACAGCTGATGAGTTTGTCTTCAAATGTCTACATTCTCCATTCGGTTCTGTCAGGTTCAATTAACCACTGCTGGTAACAATATTGGATCTCATGACCTAGTTGTTTCTCCATCTCCTTAGTGACCGCCAAATGGAACAAATACACATAATCAGAAAATAAAGACTAAGGAAGGTATTTGTGCAAAGGATAAATTAAGGGATAACTGACTACCACACAGGGTAAAGAAACCATCAGCATACAGAGAATGCAGTAAGTCCTTACCAGAACTCCCTTAACCTTTCCTACAGCTCACCTGCCCTCCCTGTGCCCATAAGGACCTCCAACATTTTCATGCTTAAGAAGCTGCTCTGAGTCTTCCTTAAAATTGGGTGATTTCTTTTGCTTCTATCACATTGTCTTTCACCCGTACTATCCACTCAGAGGTCCATAGAAAAAATTTTAATTGAAAAGCCTTCTAGAGGAAAAGGGCTATTGTAAATGAACTGAGTAATTTAATTCTTCGATTTCTGGAAAATTTTTAACTTTAAGAAGAAATGGAAATGTGCGTCTGGTGTTTCATGGTGTGATAAGGGACATTTGTCTGTGCCCTTCAAAAGTATATGTTTTATAATGAAAAAAAGAATGAAGCTCTTTTTAATAGGTCACTTTTATTGCACAGTCTCACTGTGCTCAAATCACACGTTGGTTGGTCCTTATGTAAGTATTCATAGCCAGAAATCCACCTGTCAAGGTTAATATCCCAAATCAATTAAACTGTGAGTAAAACTCAGGCTAACCTTCCTGTGAAGCAGAAAAATATAATAATTTAGTGCAATAAAAACTTCATACTTAGCTATAAAGCTGCAGAATTTTAAAGTGCCCTAGTTGTTTAATTAATGTAAATAATCCAACATAACTCAGGCCCAAGCTCCCTCCTTGCTCAACAGGAAGATTTTTATCTAAATTATGGTAAAACTGCATCACTTCCTTATCTCAAATGGCTGCTACAAAATTGTATTTAGAAAGTCAGTTTTCACAGTGAGAAAATTTCTAAACTCCTTTGACCATATTTCAAAGCAAAAAAAAGTCAGTTTTCTTGGAGAATAACAATCTCTCTTTTAAAACTTCACACTATTCAAAGAGTTAAAGAATCATTTAATTTACAGATACATTGATGATATAGCAATTTAAAGAGATCCACAGCTTTGTTAAAAAAAAAAAGCAAACCAAAGAAACAAAACCAAATAGCTTGCATATTGAAAAAATTATTTTTGTGAGAGAACTTGGGGGTTATAGACAGAAAAGTTGCGGTACAAACTGACACAAAAAAATTGATGAAAACTTTTACAAAGCATCAATAAGTGCAAAAATTACCACACAGGCCTTATATGTATTATGGTAAAGCCCAAGTGGTTTTAAAAGAAGCTAATTCAGGACTTTCTATCCGTGAAGCATTCCTGTTTGTAAGTTTGATCTTCCATTGTTTTAAAGGATGCAACATTGCAAGGTTCACAGGAGGAAACACAAACGGTATTTGAAGCCCTGAACCTCTGGTAGATAGGCATCTGCAAGTACCACAGATGCCATCCTACAATGATGTTAACAAGATGAAGGACAGAACTAGTACAAAAAGCCAGCATAATTACAGGAAGAGGTAAATAGTCTTTTTTATTTCAGGGACTGCCTCTCCATACAGCCTGCACTTTAAGTCAAGAGCTTTGGTTATACAAAATGCACGTGCTAACTAAACATTTTTTTAGAATTTTGTCCTTCACTAACAGGTCAGAGAAGAGCTATGATAGGAAAAAATCACTGTCAATGGTATAAGATATTAGAAGTTGCCTGACCTCTAAACCTCCTAATTCTTTTGTTCTGTCTTCCAAGAAAGTTGTTTTGCCAACAATTTTCAAATACCTATCATACTTGTTAATGCCAACTGGTTGCCAGAAACATGTAGATTAAAGGGGTAATAGACTAACTAGACCGTATGAGATGTACCTGGAAGTAAATAAGGAATATGGAAATAGACTACACCCATGGAATTCCTGTAAAATTCATTTGGCTGTTCATTGATTCTCTTCTGCAGGAAATTCACGTCAGACAAGAGATAGAGACGACCCTGGCAATCAGCCAAGTAGGAAATTCTGTATTTAGCTATTTTAAACTGTCACAATAATTATATGATTATTTAGCTTAACATGGTTTCTTGGATATAAAACAGAAAAGGAAAGAACTGTTTTCTGATTTGCTGAATTTAAAATGTCTGAAATTCTAAAGTGAGGTTCTTGGGCAGAAGCTTGGCATGAGCATATTTCCCTAAATGTATCAAGTGAGAAGCATAGGGATTGTCAGGAAATGGGGATTTTTTTTGCACAAGGAGCAAGCATATATTTAGATCCAGAGTTGATTTAACTAATTGGTATGGAGTGAAGTAAATTAGTGGCCCTAATGCAGACAGTTCAAAACCTGACAATATGGGAGCAAGTAGGTTATGATCCAATGCTCCATAATAGTAGCTGTGCCCTAAACACACTTTCTGGTAAGAAGTTATGATAAAACAGGCACGTGGCCCTGACCTTAAAAAGAATCATTTCTAGGACACTTTCAGCCCTCTACATGTATGATTTACTTAACCTTTGCCTGCTTTCCAGAGCTTCAAAATAGTTTTTTTCTTCAATGATAGAGAAAGGTTGAGCCACAGAGATATAATCTGCACCAGATAATAAGCGAAAAGAAGTGCTCAATATGCCATAGACTTTCTCCCACAATTCTTCAGAAGTGTGCTCTGTGATTTATAGTCGCTCCAGAGAGTCAGGCTCAAAGGAGGAAAGGGTGTGTGTGTAGGGCAGGGAGTACACTGAGTTAGGGAAAAGGTCAGAGGCAAAGCCATCCTTGTGGCAAGCTTCTTATTTCACTCTTACTTGTAAGGAAAGCAAACCCAGATTTAGAAACATAGAGAATGTCCTTAGAATAGAAACTGTGAGAACTAAAAGGAAGCGGTGGTCACCTAATCTAATCCCTCCCATGAACAGAAAATGACCCGAAAACATACAGAACTTTAAAGCACTCAGCGTTTCCAGTGATGAAGAGCTCTTTGCCATCGACAGACCGAAAACATTTTTGGACAACTATGATTGTGAGAAAGTACTACCTTTTACAGAACCAATATCTGCCTCCCTGTGGCTTCTCTCCATTGGTTTACTCCCTGGGACTTCATCCAAATTGCTGATGAAAGTATTGAACAGGGCAGGGTCTGTGGCCTCCCTCCAGATATGCAATGATCACTCAGTCAACATTCGTTTCTTAATCACCTAAGGCTCACCTAATTGTACTGTCCTCTGTGAGAAAGCGGCTCCCTGAAATTCCTGAGCTGCAGTGTAACAACCAGATCAAACTCAAAAGAGGGATTTGGCAAGACCATGCTGAGCAATTTCACTTTAGCTGTGAGTTATTAGCACTTTCTCTTTTAAGTACCAGCAGACCATCTTTTCCAGAATCTGGCTGGGGATAAAGGAACGGTGCCAAAACTGATTCATACAAATCTCAATGCAGTCAGGGCTAACCCTAGGCCTACTTTTTTTAAAAAAAAGTTCAAATCTCAGCATCCTTTAAAAGTTATAATTATATCATGGCTTCAGCATTCAAGAGGAAAAACTCATTTGACATTCAGCATCTCTATGGGACAAAATCTTTTATGAGACGGCCTACATTTTTAGTGATGTCTCAGAATAATAATAACAAAAAATGAAAATAAAAATTGTGCTAGAGCACCAACATTTTAAGATATTATTTTAGATCTATTTCCCCAGGATGCATGCTTTATGTTTTATTTTTTATTTTAGTTGCTCTGTCATGTCCAACTCTTTGTGACCCCATGGACTGTAGCCTGCCAGGCTCTTCTGTCTATGGGATTCTCCAGGCAAGAATACTAGCGTGGGCTGCCATTCCCTTCTCCAGGGAATCTTGCTGACCCAGGGATCGAACCCAGGTCTCCTGCATTGCAGGCAGATTCTTTACTGTCTGAGCCACAAGGGAAGCCCAGAATACACGTATTAACCAATTTTCTTCTTCATGCTCTTTCTTTAGCTTCAATATCTCTGTTCTCATGTTGAAACCGCCCTGATTTTTTTTTTTTTTTGTTAGTCCCATTCACAATCTTCTCTTCCTCCAAATATCCATTACTATTGAAGGTCTCCTTGCTGCCCCTACATTATTTACTTCAATTATGTCTTCCTATGCTTCAGCAACTACCAAAAGCCAATAAGTACCCAGATTTATATTTCCGGCTGATGGCCCCCTGGAGCCCTGGCTAGATGAGTCTGAAATCTATGCTCTCTCATCCCTGCGTTCGAATCATATGGCCATCATGCTGATCTCTTTATGGGAGGCCCTTTCCTCCTCGCTTTTTCACTAACATAACAACTTGCTCTTCCTGGTGCAGCATAAATGTCCATTCACATATATTAATTGGCTAATACATATGTCACTGCACTATATCTGCTATATGGATGATTTCCTCATCCTTAAACCATAAACTCCTTGAGGGCCAGAAGTGTATCATATTCATCTTTATATTTCTAAGACTTGCAGCAATAAATGAATTATACTAGGGGCTGAATAAAATATTAGTTGAATGAAACAGAATATGAAATGAGTTTCTCATGAAGCGGTTGAAGTACTAGTGCTTACAACTCAATCACTGAATACATAAAGCAAGTGCTTTTTCATAAGAGTATTTGGTGTGCATGCCTACAAAGCATGCATGGTTTATCCTGTCAATGGCCTGTGCTTAATGCTCCCCAGGTCCCCTGGGGCATGGTAATCTGTGAAAGCACTGCACCAAAGTTAAAATCCTAGCAAGCGTGCACAGATAATGGCATGTAAAGCTAGACTTTTGCCTTCCATTTAGAATAGCCTGCCTACTGCATTCTCCCAGTAAGAAAAAGGAACATATGTCAAAGTTCATACAATTTCTTATCGAAATCTTCTGCAAGCTATGAAATGTAGCCATCTCTAAATAAACGAATAGTTGCATAGCATCCCAAAGTAAAAGTGAGGAAGAACCAGTATCTTTTGAATGCAAATTAACAAAGAGCATCTTACGTCCTGAAGTATTTCTTGTGTTTTCTAAATTCCCAAGATTAAATGCTGCAGATGTTTGTTTAGACTGCTAGAGATGTTAGTGACAGTGTTACAGCAAGAACCATAGAAACAGAGGATTCCAGGTCCTAAAGGGGCTACAAAGAAACATGTAATAAGAGGTTACAGGGATGAGCTGTAAGGGCAAACGCTAAAATGATAAATGACACAGATTTTCCAGTAAAAAGAATGAAAACAGAGTTTTGTGGTGAGAGGACAAGCATAAAAACAAAGGAAACCCATAGGATATAGTGGCAGAGAATATCCCTCCAGGGGCATATCATATGTCATAATGGGAAATACATTTCATTAAAAAAGGATAAAGGGATTAGGAACCAAGAACAACCATGCTTCAGCTATATGATGGACATGGGTTGGGTGTTCTATACACAGGTTCCATTTTAATGAAAATACTTATTTTGAGAATAGCAGTTTTCTTTCGAATAAATTTTGCTGTAGACTGAATGTGTCCCATCAAAATTCATATTGTTTAGTTGCTAAGTCGTGCCTGACTCGTTTGTGACCTCGTGGACTGTAGCCTGCCAGGTTTCTCTGTCCGTGGAATTTTCCAGGAAAGAACACTGGAGTGGGTTGCCATTTCCTCCTACAGGGGATCTTCCTGACCCAGGGATTAAACCTGTGTCTGTTGCATTGGCAGGCAGATTCTTTACCACTGAGCCACCACAGAAGCCCATATGCTAAAGCCTTAAGCTCCAATATAGCATTTGAAGATAAGATCTTTGGGAAATGATTGTGTTTAGATGAAGCCGTGAGGGTGGAGCCCCATGATGGATTTGTGCCCTTATAAGAAGAAGAAGAAATAGTGGGCTTCTCTGGTGGCTAAGAGGTAAAGAATCACCTGCCAAGGCAGGAGATGCAAGTTCAATCCCTGGGTTAAGAAGATCCCCTGGAGAAGAAAATGGCAACCCACTCCAGTATTCCTGTCTTGGAAATCCCATGGACAGAAGAGCCTGACAGGGTACAGTTCACGGGTCACAAAAGAGTCAGACACAGCTTAGCGACTAAAGCACAACAAACAGCAATAAATGAAAGGAGACAAATTAGTATTTCTCTGCACTCCACTTCCAACCCAGAAATTCTTGAAAATAATACCTAAATTATATCATTATCTGTCTTTTCTTTAAATTATGCATATTTGGATATTGGATGTAGAAAGTAAATATGCATGACATGCAGATGGTGTACAAGGTTACATGTGAGTTAAAAAAATACTCATTAAGAAAGAAAGTTTGTCATGTAGGTCAGTAATATTAGATGGGAGAATAAAAGTGAATATGTACCTCTATCTAATTATAGGAAGGGTTACATCTTTCTCTATTTCTTTTGGCACTCACATACATAAGAAATAAGTCTTGAAGTCAATGAACATGTCTACTAGATTTAGAGGACAAGATGCTGAAAACAGTTCAAAAGGAATTCTGTTTTCTAAAGTAGAGATGAATATCTTAAGAATTAACAATATACCACACAACAGTATCATAAAAACAAATTCAACTCTGCCATTATACAGACTTGGATTTCTATTAAGTATGTCCTTTCTCCAAATCTCCTAAGGGCTCAGGTGCAATTAAAACAGTCCTTACTGACAATAGCAGTATCTTCCATCCAAGGCATAAGAAATAACTAGCAGCAACACAGATGAGGATAAATGTAAGGATTATATCTTAAAGTTTCACATGATGCTTCCCAGAGGGATAGCTTTTTTAAAATATATTTCAGGATATATAACATGCAAGTGCATAAACATAAAGCTCTCTGTTTAAGAATGCTCCAAGTGATGAGAGTGAGTGTGGCTGTCAGCTGTCTCTCCACATGACATTAGGAACCCTCTGAAACATGATGGCACTGGATTTTTAGAAACTTAATTTTGCCACCTTTTAGTGATCAGAAGGGAAGGAAACCCATACGCCCCCAGGCACCTTGCTCAGCTACTGGCATGGGGTGATTAATCTGCTCCACTATATTCTCTCCACCGCATCCCTTTTCCACTTCTAAGGAGGAGAAATATAAATGTCCAAGACCACACTGAGCATTGTCACCTAATCAAGGTGTTTATAACTGTCTGAAAAAAAGACCGACCCCAGCTCTCCCTTCAAAGGGACACCTTTCCTAGTCTGCTTGTCACTGTTGAAGGCACCACCAGCCTTTACTCCCTGCATCCTTTCAGCACAGGTTGACACCATTTCATGGATTGCACAGCACCAAATCCTTATGGGTTTGCAACAAACATTAAAGAATAGTATTCCCATGACTGCAAACACAGTGAGGAAGTACAGACGCTAAATCTCCAGCCCATTGCCATTTCCTTTTATGACAACTTGCAGTTGTGCAAATTAGTATAACTCCTGCATGCCTTGAAAGGAGCAGATATGAGTTTAGTGGGAGTTGTGGCTCATTGACTTTAGTGAGAGCGTATGACTCAAATCCTCTGAGTTTTATAAGGTGATGAGTTAGGTTAGGTTAAAGCAAACCATGGAGCATAATTTGATTGGTTTTCCTCCATCAGTGACGGATGCTTGATAATCACTTTCTGCCTATTATATCAATAAATCAGTTGCAATTCAATTTTAATCTGTAAATAAAGTTAAATCAGGGCTATGAGGATATTACACGCCTGCATTAGCTACTTAGAGGTGTCATTACTGTCTGCGGTTATCGAGCCGAACGTAGTCATTTGAGTTTTTAAGTCCCAGTTTTAAAGAAGCTGAGACGAATTTGGGGAATGTTCATACAAGAAACACCATACACTCTGAGAAATCTGTACCTGTCTGAAATTGCAAACATAAATTATATAATACCAGAACAAATAAGGATTTCTAGCATCATGCACTGGGCTTCCCTGGTGGCTCAGTGGTAAAGAATCCACCTGAATGAAAATGCAGGATATGTAGGAGACATGGGTTCAATCCCTGGGTCAGGAAGATCTTCTGGAGAGGGAAATAGCAAGCCACTTCAATATTCTTGCCTGGGTAATACCATGGACAGAGGAGCCTGGCGGGCTACAGTCCACGGGGTCCCAAAGAGTTGAACAGAACTTAGCGAGCAAACAACAATAAAAGCTTTACGCACCAAATGGTATTATCTTCAGATTGTCAGCAGGTATGCAAGGAACACAATACAGAATAAAGTTAAACACTCCTCACAGAATAGAGGAGAAATGGGCCGATATTCCCTTCTTAGCCTGACAAATTAAAGCTAGAAAACAATCCAGTCTGTCAACTTGCCACGCTGTAGTGTGCTCAGAGCTGGACCCCATCATGAAGGCACTATCACAGCACCTAGCACTTCATGGGTACTCAATAAATACCACAGAGCATCTTTTCCAATCCATGCACGTGAGAAGGCAGTGCAGGCTCTAAACCTCCGACATCACAGGACATGTCTATGGGAATGTGAAGCATATCACGCTGGATGAAGGTGAGTGTCAGCCCAGCAGACAGAAAGAGAAGCTGGCCCAATGTCTGTGAGAATGGTAAGATAAAGGACAGCTCCAAGACAGTGGAGACCACCATGTTTAGCTCTACTTGTAATGACAGCTCTGCTTGTAATGGCAGATCAATTCCTCAGCCTCCTGTGACCAAAGTCAACAAAATGATATACCGGAGCATACTTTATACCAGTCATGTTAGACTCATCACACTTGTGTGTCAAGTAACTCAGAGGTAAATATTTCAGAATGGTAAGTATTTCCCATTTAAACTGGGTTATAGAAAGTCACACAAGCACATTCTGAATAGAAATACATGTATTATATACATTATGTATATTCCTGTGTATATATGATCACATGAATAAAAGATATTAAAGAAATCACCCACAGTATCTGTTAAAAAGCTGAACATAGCACATTTATGCTCCAAATTAAACCTGAACAAGACTTCATACACATTTCAGGCTATTAACCAGAATTTAACTTAAAAACAGAAACAGATCTGGATAGACACTGGAGTTTTAAGATATGTTCATTTTCCTGTCTCCTGCTTAATCCTTGTGTTGTTAAAACCACTTCCTCTAAGAATTAATTATTTAAATTAAATCATCAAGTCTTAAACATTTTCTTACAAGTTTCCTTGGTTTTATTATGAGAAAAAGTTGAGGAAACCAGAGCTCACCACCAGGGTACTGGGCACCAGTGTCAACATATTTAACATCTAATTCCACTGTTCAAGCAGCAAGCACTGATTCTTCTGCAGAAGCCACAGCACAGGACAGAAGAGCTGAAGAAAGTCAAGGAGTAGGCTTAAAAGAAATTCACACCGTCTGCATCTGCTTTTCTGGGTTATGTGTTAAAATGGATTCATGAGTAAATCCTGAGTGCATCTGTTGGAGACAAGTGCTTTACATCTAAAGGTATAAAAAAAAATAGCGGAAGGAAATGAGAAAACTATATATATGGTACGTGTTTAGTCATATCTGACTCTTCAGGATCCTGTGGACTGTAGCCGCCAGGCTTCTCTGTGCATGGGATTTTCCAGGCAAGAATACTGGACTGGTTGCCATTTCCCACTCCAGGGGATCTTCCCAACCCAGGGATCGAACCCATGTCTCCTGTGTCTTCTGCATTTTCAGGTGCATTCTTTACCAACTGCATCACACATATATTCAGTACCTGGGTTTTTATGAATCAATAACAAGAAGACAAAAAATGTCAAGATCTATCTATCTGTCTGTGAGATCAAGAGGAAATATATACAAATATATACATGTATAAATATGAAATATATGTTGCATATATATGGAGATACAGATATATACATATATATATATATATATATATAGAGAGAGAGAGAGAGAGAGATAAAGAGGGGACATAAGTATCTCAGATACAATGATTAAACAAATTACAAATTTCAAGTGGTCCACTCCATAGTAATCACAACAGGGTATTAGAATTAATTACATCTAGGGACTTCCCTGGTGGTCCAGTGGCTAAGATTCCATGTTCCCAATGCAATGGGCCAGGTTTGATCCCTGGTCAGGGAAGTAAACCCCACAAGCCACAACTAAGGGTTTACATGCCACAACTAAGAAATCCCATATACCGCAACTGAGACCCAACCCAGACAAATAAAGAATTAAAAAAAAAATTTTTAAAGCAGTTACAGCAGCTTATTACACAGAAATTCCTGGAGTTGATGCCACTAAGTTCATGTTCAGACTCACTTATAAATATGACCCCCTTTAAACACTCAACCAAAACAGTAAAATCCCCCAAAGAGTGTTTTAAAGATAATTAAAACATTGATCATAAAAAGGATCATGTAGCTGTACCTTCCAATTATCAAGATCACATTAGGTTATGAGTTGACTTCCCTGGTGGCTCAGACAGTAAAGTGTCTGCCTACAACACGGGAGACCCAGGTTCGATCCCTGGGTCGGGCAGATCCCCTGGAGGAGGAAATGGCAACCCACTCCAGTACTCTTGCCTGGAGAATCCCATGAACAGAGGATCCTGTTAGGCTACAGTCCATGGGGCTGCAAAGAGTCGGACACGACCGAGCAACTTCACTTAACATCAGGTATATTCAGCTTCACAGCCTGGGTCACATTGTTAACACCCAAAGCTTTACTAAGTAGGTGTATCAAACTCCTCAGTTACCATTCATCAGTGAGAAGGTGAAGCTCACAGGCAACAGAACCATTCCCCAGCTCTGCTCCCTCCAACATTCAAAAATGCAGATTGCTGATTACCATGCATCAGACTCAGTGCCCAGCGCAGCCCACACCTTCTCCACCCACCTGCAGTCTAAATCAGCTGTCAAGCCCATCCTAAGATCCTCACCTCTCCACAGTGATGCCAAGTCATGGGGAAAGGTACCACTCTTTGAAATAAGCTGGGGTCCCTTTGCACACACAGTAATTTCAGTTAACTTTGCCAGAAAATGCCATAACTAACTAATTTTGGAAAGTGGTATTTAAGAAATTCATTCCTATTTTGCTTATCTGGTGTTCCTTACACTTATGAGCAACCATAGCTTATATTCAAAATCTATTCTCCTTTCTGGGAAGAGTGCCATAGAGAAAGAATCAATATACAATCTCCTTTCTGAGGAAAGAATATGATAATGCCCTCTGTTTCGTAACACTAGCCACCAATCTTTGTCAAGTGGGGAACATTAACGAAAGTGGAAATGTCATATTCCATCTACATGATAGAACCAACTGGGAAAGTGTTCTAATTTCTCTCTACCATTAGACATATGGCCTCTGCCCCGATATACAAAAGGCAACAAGTAAAGGATAGGGAAATCTTTCCATGGTAGACTTCTCTGTTGCCCAGGTATTTCAGCACTACTAGAAATAACGATTACTTGCTTACAGCTAAGCTGGCATATATCACATTCATTAATTTTTCCTTAAAATAACAATAGACTAATTCATAAACTGAGTAATAGCATCAGATATTAATTTTTATCAGAGTTATGGAATTTAAGCATTGGAAGGAGCTATAAATGGTACCTTGTTCACTCCAATAATTTTGACAAGTTGTGGTTCAACTTGTCTACAGTAGGAAAATACTTCCCAGTTCAGTGCAGTTCAGTTCAGTCGCTCAGTCATGTCCAACTCTTTGCGACCCCATGAACCACAGCACGCCAGGCCTCCCTGTCCATCACCAACTTCCAGAGTCCACTCAAACCCATGTCCATTATGTCAGTGATGCCATCCCACCATCTAATCCTCTGTTGTCCCTTTCTCCTCCTGCCCTCAATCTTTCCCAGCATCAGGGTCTTTTCAAATGAGTCAGCTCATTGCATCAGGTGGCCAAAGTATTGGAGTTTCAGCTTCAACATCAGGCCCTCTAATGAACACCCAAGACTGATCTCCTTTAGAATGGACTGGTTGGATCTCCTTGCAGTCCAAGGGACTCTCAAGAGTCTTCTCCAACACCACAGATCAAAAGCATCAGTTCTTCGGTGCTCAGCTTTCTTTATAGTCCAACTCTCATATCCATAGATAACCACTGGAAAAACCATAGCCTTGACTAAACGGACATTTGTTGGCAAAGTAATGTCTCTGCTTTTTAATATGCTATCTAGGTTGGTCATAACCTTCCTTCCAAGGAGCAAGCACCTTTTAATTTCATGGCTGCAATCACCATCCACAGTGATTTTGGAGCCCAGAAAAATAAAGTCAGCCACTGTTTCCACTGTTTCCCTTCTATTTGCCATGAAGTGATGGGACCAGATGCCATGATCTTAGTTTTCTGAATGTTGAGCTTTAAGCCAACTTTTTCACTCTCCTCTTTCACTTTCATCAAGAGGCTCTTTAGTTCTTCTTCACTCTCTGCCATAAGGGTGGTGTCATCTGCATATCTGAGGTTATTGATATTTCTCCCAGCAATCTTGATTCCAGCTTGTGCTTCATCCAGCCCAGCATTTCTCATGATGTACTCTGCATATAAGTTAAATAAGCAGGGTGACAATATGCAGCCTTGACATACTCCTTTCTCTATTTGTAACCAGTCTGTTGTTCCATGTCCAGTTCTAACTGTTGCTTCCTGACCTGCATACAGGTTTCTCAAGAGGCAGGTCAGGTGGTCTGGTATGTCCATCTCTTTCAGAATTTTCCACAGTTTATTGTGATCCACACAGTCAAACGCTTTGGCATAGTCGATAAAGAGGAAATAGATGTTTCTGGAACTCTCTTGCTTTTTTGATGATCCAGCAGATGTTGGCAATTTGATCTCTGGTACCTCTGCATTTTCTAAAACCAGCTTGAAATTCTGGAAGTTCACGGTTCACATATTGCTGAAGCCTGGCTTGGAGAATTTTGAGCATCACTTTAGTAGCATGTGAGATGAGTGCAATCATGCGGTAGTTTGAACATTTTTTGGTATTACCTTTCTTTGGGATTGGAATGAAAACTGACCTTTTCCAGTAAAGTCAACTATATCATTGGGCAGTTTTAATCATTAGAATTTCTTTCCTTTAATCAAAATATTCACAGTAGCTCCCCCAGGGAAGTGAGATGGGGAAGAGTTGTGAACAGGGCTTTCACTTCTGTATTAATTAAATTTTTCAGAATGAGCATAAGAGCTTGTAACTCAAATAAGTAAACAGCAAGTGATTAAAAAACTAACTTCACTCACTTTCTACTCATTTATCCTTGTTTTACCTAATAGGGGCTCTAAGGAGCACAGATGAAACACTTTCCATTTGGTTGCAAGAAGACAAAGACCTAGTTCTCCTCAATCTTCGCTTCTTTTACAGACAGCTTCAGTTCCTCTACAAGACAGTTTTTCTGGATATTGTTGGGAGACAATTCTCTGGCGATCTCTGACATTTCCATACATCTTGTGAGCAGAGGCACATACTGCCACATTTCCAGTGTTTTCAACAATGTCTGTATAATGAAAAGTCTTAGAAGACAAGAATAGTGTCTCTCTCTGCAACAAAAGGCTAGCACCCCTATTACCCGTTATAAAAGATTTGGGTTCCTAAGCTTAGGGTTCTTCTCCTGGAAAGCCACCCCTGTAACTGCAGGTGTCACCTGATCCTCTTTGCATTACCTTGTGGCAACTTAGGCTCAGGGGACAGGTGCCAGAAAATCTGATATTCTGGGTATGACTATTGCTTTTAATAATAAAGTCCTTTAAAAAAAAAAAAAAAATAATAATAAAGTCCTTTACCTCTGGTCCAGTATCTATGAAATTGTCCAGCTGACAAAGGAGCTTGCAAGAATGGTAAAATCTCAAGACTTTCCCAGTCTCTGACAGATATTATACACAACTGAGTTGAAAATGTGTTCATATTCTCTAGGAGATTATAATCTAAAAATGTCAAACGTAAATTTTTGAATGAGATATAATTGGAGAAGCTTAAACTGTAGTCGAGCATTTTAAAAATTAAGTATAAAGGAAGAGCAGAGTTACAGTAGTCAAAAAGTCTACTTGGGGCTTCCCAGGTGGCTCAGTGGCAAAAAGAATCCACCTGCTAATGCAGGAGATGTAGGAGATGTGGGTTTGATACCTGGGTCAGGAAGATACCTTGGAGAGAGAAATGGCAACCCACTCTACTACTCTTGCCTTGAAAATCCCATGGACAGAGGAGCCTGGTAGGCTGCAGTCCATGGGATTGCAAATATTAGGACATGACTGAGTGACTCAGCATGGCACACACACAGTAGTCAAAAAATCTATTCAGCAGAAAGTAAAACAGAATCATGGGTATATATATATAATTAGGAGAGATGAAGTGTCTGTTCTGTGGCTGCGAAAGGGGCATTTTTGTTTCAATTATTTAAGACAAACTTGAAGGGCTTTAGAAACAGCAATGATATTTTTATCCCCATAAGCTGTAACTAAAAAGCTCCTCAACATCTTGCCTTTTACATTTGTCCATAGGATACTCATGAATCATGTCATGAAAAGCTCTTTCTCACCTGCTCTGTCACTCCATAATCCAGTTACTACACAAAGGATCCTTCTGGTCTTCAAGTTTTGCTTATAGGTCTTCCTTCAGAAGCCATTTCCTAGAGGCAATGTGGTAAGGTGGAAATATGGCAATAACTGATTCCGTGACTTGGAAGACTTAAATGGCAATCACACTTTGCCATTGCTGTGTCAGTTCCCTTCTTCAGCCAGCACTTGGGGAGCTCAAATTTCTTAAATTAATTGAGCACTTAATATACAGCTATAAATTAATCACACTGAAAAGGTGCTAATTATTTCATTAACTCCAAACCAATCCAATCTAAATTGTTACTTCTTTACAGCACAACTGCTGAATTTCTTCTGTATTTAATCTATTGATTTAAAATATGTTATGAATTATATACACAGATAAATAAGATTTAGTTTCTGTCTACCTTTTTGAAATTAAGCTGAAGGAAGTGTGTGAGTGTTTCTGATCATTTTTTTCCCCTATAGCATATACAGCAGTAACTGTAATTTGTATCCATGTGAATAAAAGTGAGGTAAGAAAAACATTTTCATCTCACTAGTCCCAGGGCAAAGAAAAGCTCTTTGCTTTACATTTTCTCCCCCTTTCCCATGAACATCTTGACTGGCAGGCTGGTAGATAATCCTGTCTGGAGTTAATGTGCAGTAACAGGATTGAGGGGAACTGACTTAGAGGCTTTCATCTAGGTCGGGACATTTCGATGCCATATTTAAAGATGTTCGCTCTGTTCACCTCTGTGAAGATAAATGTCTGAACATCCAGCTTAAAAGCAAAAAGAAGAGAGGCACTCAGAGATGGCTGATGAATTGTCAAACTGTGGGAAGGAGCTTTCACCAAAGAGGCATGTTTACTTTGTGCAGTGTAAAGGAGAAAAGGAGAAAATAATTAAAATGCTCTTCCTTCTCTGGACTGTGTTAACTGGAAACCAAATTCTTAACAGGTGTAGAGGAACCTCAGCTATTTTAACTGGTGAAAAAAAGCCCTCTTGATTAATAAGGATGATTGAATTCATCCTCCTATGTCCAATAAAATGGGCCAAAGACCTGGCTGGACAATTCATTTGGCAATTCATCAGCTACTATACTGTGATGTGAAAGCATCAATAATCATAAAATGCTGTATCAATATTTTATTAACACCTAACATGATAGTTGCTCTTATCTCAAGAGTCATAATATATGACTCTTGAGAGTAAGAGACTATCCAATGTATCTTTGTTTTCTTTCTTTTCAAAGGTTAGCTTGATATATTTTTCTAACAATGATCTCAACCAATATATGTCCATGTGATTTTCCAGTGTCATTTGAGAGTTTACATGGCGGCGGCACAAGGGTGAGAATTCAGCAGGAAAATTTATAGGTGAGGATAACACTTTCCTTAAAAGCCAAAAAGCTATCAATTATCCACTTGGTTTGCCCAAGGAACCTGGGAGACAGACAGAAATAGAGTATTAGGAGGGTGTGGAAATGAAAGTGGAGGTGCCTCAATATCAGTAATCCCTAGTTTCCTTGAGGTCTGGATTTGCAATTTTCAACTCTACCAAATTGAAATGAAATATGTTTTTTAATCAGTAAATAAATACACTAACAGTAATCTTCCAATGTATAATCATAAGGGATTTGATTTAGGTCATACCTGAATGGTCTACTGGTTTTCCCCACTTTCTTCAATTTCAGTCTGAATTTGGCAATAAGGAGTTCATGATCTGAGCCACAGTCAGCTCCTGGTCTTGTTTTTGCTGACTCTATAGACCTTCTCCATTATTGGCTGCAAAGAGTATAATCAATCTGATTTCGGTGTTGACCATCTGGTGATGTCCATGTGTGGAGTCTTCTCTTGTGTTGTTGGAAGAGGGTGTTTGCTATGACCAGTGCGTTCTCTTCATAAAACTCTATTAGCCTTTGCCCTGCTTCATTCTGACTCCAAGGCCAAATTTGCCTGTTACTCCAGGTGTTTCTTGACTTCCTACTTCTGCATTCCTGTCCCCTATAATGAAAAGGACATCTTTTTTTGGTGTTAGTTCTAAAAGCTTTGTAGGTCTTCATAGAACCAATCAACTTCAGCTTCTTCAGCATTAGTGGTTGGGGCATAGGCTTAGATTACCGTGATATTGAATGGTTTGCCTTGGGAACGAACAGAGATCATTCTGTCATTTTTGAGATTGCATCCGAGTACTGCATTTTGGACTCTTTTGTTGACTATGATGGCTACTCCATTTCTTCTAAGGGATTCCTGCCCACAGTAGTAGATACAATGGTCATCTGAGTTAAATTCACCCATTCCAGTTCATTTTAGTTCGCTGATTCCTAAAATGTCTATGTTCACTCTTGCCATCTCCTGTTTGACCACCTCCAATTTGCCTTGATTCATGGACCTAACATTCCAGGTTCCTGTACAACATTGCTCCTTACAGCATCAGACCTTGCTTCTATCACCAGTCACATCCACAACTGGGTGTTGTTTTTGCTTGGCTCCATCCCTTCATTCTTTCTGGAGTTAATTCTCCACTGATCTCCAGTAGCATATTGGGCACCTACCCAACTAGGGAGTTCATCTTTCAGTGTCCTCTCTTTTTGCCTTTTCATACTGTTCATGGGGTTCTCAAGGCAAGAATACTGAAGTGGTTTGCCACTCCCTTCTCCCCAAGAAAAAGAAATGCAAAAAAGCAAAATGGCTGTCTGAGGAGGCCTTACAAATAGCTATGAAAAGAAGAGAAGTGAAAAGCAAAGGAGAGGAGGAAAGATGTACCCAACTGAATGCAGAGTTCCAATGAATAGCAAGGAGAGATAAGAAAGTGTTCCTCAGTGATCAGTGCAAAGAAATAGAGGAAAACAATAGAATGGGAAAGACTAGAGATCTCTTCAAGAAAATGAGACATACCAAGGGAACATTTCATGCAAAGATGGGCTCAATAAAGGACAGAAATGGTATGGACCTAACAGAAGCAGAAGATATTAAGAAGAGGTGGCAAGAATACACAGAAGAACTGTACAAAAAAGATCTTCACAACCCAGATAATCATGGTGGTGTGATCACTCACCTAGAGCCAGACAACCTGGAATGTAAAGTTAAGTGGGCCTTAGGAAGCATCACTATGAACAAAGCTAGTGGAGGTGATGGAATTCCAGTTGAGCTATTTCAAATCCAAAAAGATGATGCTGTGAAAGTGCTGCACTCAATATGCCAGCAAATTTGGAAAACTCAGCAGTGGCCACAGGACTGGAAAAAGTCAATTTTCATTCCAATCCCAAAGAAAGGCAATGCCAAGAATGTTCAAACTAACACACAATTGCACTCATCTCACATGCTATTAAAGTAATGCTCAAAATTCTCCAAGCCAGGCTTCAGCAATACATGAACCATGACCTTCCAGATGTTCAAGCTGGTTTTAGAAAAGGCAGAGAAATCAGAGATCAAATTGCCAACATCCACTGGATCATCAAAAAAGCAAGAGAGTTCCAGAAAAACATCTATTTCTGATTTACTGAATATTCCAAAGCGTTTGATTGTGTGGGTCACAATAAACTGTGGAAAATTCTGAAAGAGATGGACATACCAGACCACCTGACCTGCCTCTTGAGAAACCTGTATGCAGGTCAGGAAGCAACAGTTACAACTGGACATGGAACAACAGACTGATCCAAATAGGGAAATGAGTATGTCAAGGCTGCATATTGTCACCCTGCTTATTTAACTTATATGTAGATTACATCATGAGAAATGCTGGGCTGGATGAAGCACAAGCTGGAATCAAGATTGCCGAGAGAAATATCAATAACCTCAGATATGCAGATAACACCACCCTTATGGCAGAAAGTGAAGAAGAACTAAAGAGCCTCTTGATGAAAGCGAAAGAGGAGAGTGAAAAAGTTGGCTTAAAGCTCAACATTCAGAAAACTGAGATCATGGCATCCAGTCCCATCACTTCACAGCAAATAGATGGGGAAACAGTAGAAACAAGCACACTTTATTTTGGGGGGCTCCAAAATCACTGCAGATGGCGACTGCAGCCATCAAATGCAGATGATGATATATACTCTTTGGAAGCAAAGTTAGGATCAACCTAGACAGCATATTAAAAAGCAGAGACATTACTTTGCCAACAAGGGCTGTCTAGTCAAAGCTATGGTTTTTCCAGTAGTCATGTATGGATGTGAGAGTTGGACTATAAAGAAAGCTGAGCATCAAAGTATTGATGCTTTTGAACTGTGGTGTTGGAGAAGACTCTTGAGAGTCCCTTGGACTGCAAGGAGGTCCAACGAGTCCATCCTAAAGGAAATCAGTCCTGGGTGTTCATTGGAAGGACTGATGTTGGTTCTGAACTCTAATACTTTTGCCACCTGATGCAAAGAGCTGACTCATTTGAAAAGGCCCTGATGTTGGGAAAGATTGAAGGCAGGAGTAGAAGGGAACAACAGAGAATGAGATGGTTGGATGGCATCACTGACTCAATCGACATGAGTTTGGGTAAACTCCGGGAGTTGGTGATGGACAGGCAGGCCTGGCATGCAGTGATCCAGGGGTCACAAAGATTCAGACACGACTGAGCATTTGAACTGAACTGAACTGAACAGTAATCTTAAGAAACTCCTCCATGCAATAATCTAAGCCACTGCATAGTCAGGAAGAACTTCTTGAATTTTCTAACTAAATGTACATTATCGTTTTGTAGTTCTCTTCCTGCTAATATTTGCTCTTAACTTTGGTGCCTTTTTTTCAGAGGTATCGCTCTCTGTTTTAGTAATGGCATTTTAACAGTGCTCATATGCATAAAGGGGCATCCCAGTGGCTCAGGGGGGAAGAATCTGCCTGCCAGTGCAGGAGATTCGGGCTCGATACCTGGTCCAGGAAGATCCCTTGGAGAAGGAAATGACAACTCACTTCAGTATTCTTGACTAGAAAATCCCATGGACAGAGGAGTCTGGAGGGCTACAGTCCATGCAGTTGCGAGTCAGACATGACTAAGCAACAACAAATATGCATAAAAGTGCAACATGCCAACGTGCTGCCAGTGACACGAGACAACATATTATTATCATCTTTCTCCACAGGATATGCACTGACTGTGCCATAAACTTCATGAAAGCAGGCATCGTATGTCTTATTTCCTCTTAAGAACCAAGCACCTAGAATTGCACTTGAATCATATAGGGCACAATAAATATATACATGAATGGATAAATGAATGAGTGAGTTAAACTGATGAAATTATATTTGTGATTTTAAAAACCTTGAATTAGTCTATTTTACTGGATAGACTTTTACTATATGTAAATTGTCTCGGGAGCATTTCTGTATAAGGCATTTCCTTCCTGGAATTCCTCCAAAATGCGAGCTCTCTGATTCTGACTTCAAATATCTTTAATGATTTCTTTAAAGAGCAATAAAACGGCAGGCTACTAAAAAGGAGATAACTGTACCATCCCTGCTCGTGAATGGACTTAGCAAGCATTTAAGGAACCTTAACATCAATCTTCCACAGCTAGATTTATAACGTATCCATTTTATGAATTGCTTTGACTTGGATCCTAAAGCCCCTAGGCACAATTTTGCAGGGAGTTCCTATGACACATATACATTAAACTGAAAAGCAGGAAATATGATTCTCCTAGAGGCTGGTATTCACCTACTTTGATTATTCTGCATAGTAAGTCAGGCTAGGTTGGCAGGTCATTATCGGATGGATATTGCCAACTACAGGAGAAAAACAGGGCAAAGGGGACTTACATTGAGTAAACCCAAATGCATCCAAGCCATGGGAAATATTTAACTATATGAAAGGCAAAAATTAGGGGTGGTGTCTTCAGCATTGATTCTAGCCTAAGCACCGCATATTCATTTGTGACTTTTTAAGGTATTTAATGAATTCAAGCGGTATGATGGTAAAATTAGGTAATAAGATTTTTCATTTTGCTATTGAGATTGCACCACGATTTGCCGAGGTCCTCAGCTCTCCCTGAATAGGTAATGATTTCTAAAAGGCACAGATGTATTGGCCGAATGTGACTTTAAATGAGTTACCTATCATAGATCATCTCTTAATAGTACACAAATCAAATACCTTTACCACGCTGGTACAATTTTTAGAACACTGCTTTGATATCTACTCCTTGATATGCATATTTCCAAATCCATCACCACTCCCTCAAAAGTCCTTTACAGTTAAATGTAATTGTAAATGAAATCAAAGGGTCATAGATGTTTATAGTTGGCAGATACCATGCAATCATCTTGCCCATCATTCCTTCTACTGTATCTGTCATTACATAGTGCCTCTGACAATTTCTACTTTACTCATAAATGGGAAGCTAAGTAGCCAGGCAAGATGGTCTACCCAGTTACTAAGCAGCAGAAAATATAAAATGCAATTTCTTATTTAAAAAACCTTCCACTTCTACTGCACTTTATGTAGTCTTTACAAGGTGTTTTACATCATTCCATTCTATATTTATGATACCAACACCAAGAAGTAATTGTTAATCCCCTCCACATAAGAAAACTAAAGCTCCAGTTTCATCCATCTCATTAGAACTGATTCAAATGAATTCTTTTTGATGGCTGAGTAATATTCCATGGTGTATATGTACCACAGCTTCCTTATTCATTCGTCTGCTGATGGGCATCTAGGTTGCTTCCATGTCCTGGCTATTATAAACAGTGCTTCCAGGGGGATTGGGTAGAGAGGGAGGTGGGAGGGAGGATCGGGATGGGGAATACATGTAAATCCATGGCTGATTCATGTCAATGTATGACAAAACCCACTACAATATTGTAAAGTAATTAGCCTCCAACTAATAAAAATAAATGAAAAAAAAATTTTAAAAAAAGAAAACTAAAGCTCAAAAATATGAAATAATAGAATTGTCTGACTTTTCAATTTCAAGCTATGTAAAAAAACAGTTTATAGATCTGATAAATATATGCCTTTGGTGTCTGCCTTCATTCCCTCCAAAATGCACTCCTGGCTTGAGGTAAATATTGCTTATTCCAATATTGAGGAAGTTCCACAATTAGTGCATCCTTTCATCTACTGAGATCAGGGAATACAATTGCTACCACTGGAACTGGAGTGGGTTGCCATTTCCTTCTCCAGGGGATCTTCCCTACCCAGGGATCGAACCCAGGTCTCCCACATTGCAGGCAGATGCTTTAACCTCTGAGCCACCAGGGAAGCCCCTCACTTTTCACTTTCACTTTCATCTACCGAGATCAGGGAATACAATTGCTACCACTGGAACAAGAATAGTGTCAGAAGAGTTTCTCAGAGACCAATATGGATTTGGCATGTGTATTATAGATCCATAAAGAATATATTAAAAACTCATCATGTCTTCTTAACTAAGGATGCCACATGCAAAACAATAATCTAAGTAATAAAAAATGCCTTTTGGGGAGGTTCTTTTCAATAACCTTTAAAGAAACAGGCAATAAATAGTATCTCAACTGCAATCACCATTTTTTTAAGTTTATTTATTTTTATTGAAGTATAGTTAATTTACAGTGTTTTTATTTTTCTTAATAGATCAGGATTTTTTACTGTGTGTCTATGTATTTGTGTTATAAATTGCAGTGCCACAGTTTGTTCTCCCAATCCCCTTTACATATTTATATTTCTCCAGATCTTTATTTTTTAATTTATTTATTTTAATTGGAGGCTAATTACTTTACAATATTGTAGTGGTTTTTGCCATAGATTGACATGAACCAGCCATGGGTGTACATGTGTGATCTGAGAGAATAGTGTTGAAACATGTGTATTATCATATGTGAAACAGATCACAATCACCATTTTAAAGTAAATCTCAAAGAGTAGATTCCATATTTTATAGTATTTTTCATTACCATAGGTATCCTTGAATGTGTAAGGACTGTTCTACCACTCAGTCAGGAGCTACACATACAGAGCCCAGTTGCAAGATTACAGATTTTCCATCTTAGGATACAAAAGAAGTCATTTCTTCAATTAGAGTACAATGACACTAATGAATGCACTCTAGTTGTTCCCTTTCTTACAAGATTTTCTTATCTGGCAGTTCCAGTGATGTGACGAGAAGGCGATTTGCAAGTCTGATTTGGAACTTTTTGATCACCAGAGAGTAAAGAGTATAAAGTTTCTGCTTATAGTCTTAGGGACATTACAGAAAATTAGCTCTGGTAATGTATTTAAATTATTCAAATAGAAATAGACTCTTAACTTTGTGATCCTGCCTTCTTAACCTGCACAAGGACTATGATGTAAATGAAAACTTTTATGGTTATTCTCTGGAAATTTCTGTTTAGTAACTGAATCTCTTCAAATTTTCCATTTTTCAGCTCTCTGGTCAGTGAACAGGCATAAAAATAGAGATACTTTCAGAACTTCAATATTCTATTCCTCTTCTTAGTGAACTTGAACCAGCAGCTCTAAATAAGTTTTAATAATCAATTATAAGATTTTAATGCAGAAAAAAAAGCTAACTGATTTACTTCATCATTTTGTGCACACACATAATGGCTTTCATCATATTTCTTTCCCATACTGCCTTGATTTTAAAATACTGAACATCTTGGAAGCAAAATAATCACTCACATCATTAAAAGCAGTGTTATTTCTGGTCCACATATATTAGAAGATTAAAAATCCTGCTTAAAATGCTGTATTAAGCAAACTATAGCAGTAAAGTATTATTCATGAAACTAGACATAATGATAAAAGCAATCTACTGATAATATTATGGGTAAGTAAATGTGGAAACAGCCAGGAAAATATTTCTTTGCTTTATGATGCAAAACAAGAATATATGCAGCCTATTGGTCCTTGAAAGACAGATGCATATAATGTAGACTGTTCCACTATAGAGCACATTCTATTAGACCAGTGGTGAGGCTGAACCTCATCAGTTTTTGGAGGGGTCACCTAAACTCCCTTTCCATCTGGGTGATTGAGAGCAGTGCCAGGTAGAGACTGGCCAGGTGCACTGGAGGAGAATAAGATGTCAGAAAGGCAAAAGGTAATTTGTTTTCTCCTCTGGGGTAACCTGGATATGTTCTTTTTCTCCAAACTGTTAAGTTTCAAGGAAATATGTCTACACTATGTTTTGAATTATTAACAAGTTTAACATCCATGTGCCACCTAATGCGGATGCACTTGGAGGTAGGTGAAGATCAATTTTCTGTTCCTAATTTTTAATTGAGCCTAGTGACCAGAAATGACCTAGAAGGCCTTCAGCCTCAGGAGGAAAAGCATTAAGCAGATCTGGGGAATGAGATACTTCTACTGGCATGAATACTTCTTTTTTTTCCCAGACTGTGTCCCTGAATCTGCCAACATGACAATGCTCTTCAATAATAAAAAAGACGTGTTCCAGGCTTTTGCAAAGATGACACCTGCATGACTGACAGCCTATTCCTGCACGCCAGTTCCTCAGCTCTAGTTACACAGCAATCTGTCAGCCACTTAGACGACATGAGCTCTTTAAGCCATTAAAGAGTTAACATATTATTTTTTTAATCTCGCCATAATTCTTGGGGTGGCAAAATTGCTCTGCACAATAAATAACACTACTTAAAGGTTAATTACTTGATTAATGTGTCTCTTCCTATGACACTTGCTCTTTATTTACACAGACAGAAGAATTTCACTATATCTTGTTAAATCTCTTTATTCACTTTCTTTGTTTGGTCCAAGAGATACTTTTTCATGGGTTCTCAATAAAGAAATAAAAACATTATCCTACTCTTCTGTTATTGTTGTTGTTTAAAAGATCTGCTTTTATTGCTGACATACAAAAAACTTGATGATTCAAACTGGATGAGCCATTTTTTCACTCTCCTCCAGGTGGGTAGAGCTGTGAATTATTTCTCATCATTAAGTAAAAATCATTTTACTTTTGCTTGGCATGACAATGACATAAGAGCTCTCCTTGACTCTTTCTGAGGCGGCTGGAAAAAGAAACCCTTTCAGCTCAAGACACAGAGTCAATCTTTTACACTCTCATTAACATTAAAGAAGGCCATGTGGGCAAATCCACATACATAAGAATATACTTCATTTTGAATCAAATTAATTCCAGAGCAAAAATAAAAACATAAATTAATGCCAAAAACTCAGGTTGTATTTTTGGAGAGTACTTATGGATATTAAAAACATGGTATCATCTACTTATTTCATCAGATGATTTTTACATGATCAAGGGTAGCTCTATGGAAAGACTCAAGATTGACTGTTATATTGTAATCAATAAAACCCTTAAATAAAAGTAGTCTTCTTTTGCTTTCCTCCACCTCCAAAGATGTGTAAGCTTCCTGAAGAGATGGACAACACACATACTAGTAAAGGAGAACTTTCATTCTTAGACTGCATTTCTGTAAGAAAATATCCTCTATATCACTTGTATAGGATGGATCTTCCAACTAACTGTGGGTGATGGAATAGAATACGGTAGACTGAAGACAAGGAAAAAATGGAAGACACAAAAAGGTAGAGGCAAAAGAGTAAAATGAGCGGGAGGGTACTGGATACATTTCCAAAGGAACCAGCAGAATATGGTCGCTCAGACAGTGATGTTTTCTGCTTTTCTAAAACTTCTACAAAGCTTTCTCTCTCAATCTAACAAATCCAGTGAAAACATATTTTTATTTTTCTAAATATTTATTTATTTCCTTTTATATTTCTTTAATAAGTAAATAAAATAGGTACAATAGTAAGAAATGAGGGGGAAAATACTTAACCAGCCAACTAAGAAACAGAAGACATTCAGAAATATTTTTTATAAATAAATATAGAGAAGCTTGAGATCATACAGTATCAGGTATTTTAGAAGGGCAGAAGTTGGGAAACTTTTTGAATCCAGCAAACTAACACAATTTGCATCCACTCAACCTGAGTCACTTTACAGAAAGAAAAAGATGGAAATAAAATCAAAAGAATAGTCACTGATCGTGTTATATTAGTTTTCTCTTGGTGTATAATAAATTACCACTTATCTCATAGTTTCTGTGGGTCAGGAGTTAAAGCATAGCTCAACTCATTCCTCTACTCAGGGTCCCACAAGGCAGCAACCAAGATGTCCACATCTAGTACCCAAGCTCATAGGGTCGTTGAACAAACTCAGTCCCTTTCAGCTATTAATATATGACTAAGTCATTCAGCTTTCAGAGATCATCAGCATTTTCCTTCCTCATGACCCTGTCTCAGTCTGTTTGGGCTACTGTAACAAAATACTACAGACTGGGTGGCTTAGAAACAACAGAAATATATTTCTCACAGATCTGGAGCTTGGGAAGTCCAAGATGAAGGCGCTGGTAGATTCAGTGCCTGGTATCTTCTTCTTGGTTCATACATAGCCACCATCATGTCTGTTTCCCTATGCCCTCTAGTGATAGGATAGGCAAGGGATCTCTCTGAAGGTTCTAGGAGCACTAACTCCATCTAATCACTTCCCAAAGGCCTCACCTCCTAGTAATATTACCTCAGGGATTAGGATTTCAACATATGGATTTGGAGCATAAACATTCAGTCCACAGAAGACTCTCTCCATACGCAGTTCCTATCATAGCAGCGCATTTCTTTAGAGTCATCAGGAGAATATCTCTACTGCATGCTATAAAATGGAATAGAACTATGTATTTATGTGGATGGATGTACAGATAGATGATAGAGAGAGAGATAGGTAGGTAGACAACCTAATTGTAGAAATAGCATCCCATCACCATGATCATATTCTGTTGGTTAAAAGCAAGTTACAGATCATGCCCACACTCAAAGGGAGGGTATTGTACACTGCATGACCACAGAGCTACACTAAGGTCTATCTGCCATCTGCCACACATGTGAAAAGAACTTTCCACAAGCTCAGACTACAGAAAGCATTCCTCTGTGTCCAAGGTGTCTTTTCCTGCCAAGTAACATCCTATTCTAAGGCCAAATCAGTTCCACAAAAATACTTATTTCTGGTTCTGACCACTTCCCAAAAACAAAATGAGAAATATTCTAGTGTTCAGTGGAATACAGCTGTTCATCAATGCATAACATTACCAAACAATGGCATGAACCTAGGTGGTGACTGTTTCCAAATCACTGCTGCTTGACGATATTCTGAGATATCCTTAAAATGACTCCCTCATGTTTCCCTTCTCTGATAGAAATGGTTTATTATGTGAAAAGAGCCATAAACATGCAATAAAATGGCCTTATGAGAAAGTTAATGTCTCTATTCAGGGCCAGGATGGTAAAGGCTAGAACCCAGTGGTGTACTTCAACAGTTTTAGGGAATGTCCATGCCTCTGTCTAAGTGCTGATGCAGACTTCCTTGATACATGTTGCTTTCGAGAAAAGTAGCAATGGGTCTCTTATCCAACTCAGTGAAACTATCAGTTGATGGGCTGTTCAAAACTAAAATTGGCTAAAGCAGGGATTTTTTAAATGATGCATATTTTCCATAAATATTTTATTTATTCCAAAAACAAATAACTATCTTTTGCTATTATTCTCATCTAAGAACAAGACAACTTTTACTGTGTACTAGTCTACTGACTGGAATTTCCCTATTGTCTCTCATCAATAAATTCATCTATAATGCATCATCTATTATTTCTAGTTTAGTTTTCCTTAAAGTAGAGCAAGAACATAAAAATATTAACAAAGTACAGATTTTAAAGTAAGATTATAGATTTCACTATCCATTTTATATAAATATATTATTCACACCCAGCTGGTTAGGAGTTTTCAGCACCTCACATCTACTGAGTCTTACAAATGCATTTGACATGGTTTTCAGAGAAATCACCTCCCTTACATTCATATTTTATAGTACTAAGTAACTAATTTTCAAAACCAACAAACCAGTTTACCACAGCAAGTTCAAGTAACATTAATACATTTAGGACCAAGCCCAACTAGTTTTTGATAAGGGTCCTATGAAAGCAGGCAGACTAGAGAGTAGTCTACTAGCCGTAGCATTCAGAGTGCTTCAGGCAACAGTCAGCACGCTTTAAAAAGGGATGAAGAGTGTCAGCTAATCCAGATGATTGGTTAAGAGAAAGTCATTAAAGTCATTTAAGAGTTTCTGCCATCAACTGTCAAAGATATAATCGGTGTGCACACATTGAACAATGTTTGTTGAGCACCTTGCATGTATGTGCATGCTTAGTCGCTTCACTCATGAACCCTAGGGATTTTGCAACTCCAGTGACTGCAGCGCACCAGGCTCCTCTGTCCATGGGATTCTCCAGGCAAGAATACTGGGGTGGGTTGCCATGACCTGCTCCAGGGGATTTTCCTGACCCAAGGATAGAACCCGAGTCTCCCGCATTGCAGGCAGATTCTTTACCACTGAGCCACCAGGGAAGCTCTTGTTGAACTCCTACTACATACTATATTATGGGAGTATGTTCTAGCTACCCCATAAAGAGGAAAAAAGCATGATCGCTGCCCTTGAAGATCCTAATACAATTACTCTGTGAGGTGCTATCGCACTTACGTAATGTTGTAGCATATGAAGTGTTTCTATCTTTTTTTAACCCTAAAAAGCTTTGGATGTTAGCCTGGATTCTGACAGGTGCTGAAGAATGGTGAGAAATTCACTGAGTTCCTAAGGTTATTGCTTGATGATTTATGACTCATCAGTACTTAGATGAAAGTGCCCTGTCAAATTCATTTTTTAACACCAACAAATATGAGGTTGAATTGTAAAATAGGTTCCATTTAATCCAATTTCTTTTATGTAGTTATGCTCAAGGATGCATGAAGGGGCTTGTGTTATATGAGAAATTTTTCCAAAGAGTAGCAGAGATGAAAATTTACTCTGGAAAAACCACAAGGGAATATTTAATTCTCCTGCACCCTATATATAATCAGTCACTAAGTCATGGCACTCAAAACTGTCCTTTTTTTCCCAACTTTACTATGTCATCAATTTAGTACATTCTTCCTAATCTCCTGAAAAATTCTCTATCCTTTTTTTCCTGACACCAATCTTCTGCCTCCATCTATATCCATAGTGCTTCCAAAGATCACAAATCTATTTGCATGATTCTCGTTTTCAGAACCCACTATGGATCTCGACACTCCTAAGAATAATGCCGAAGCTCCTTCAAGTGAAGCCAAACAGAGCCCAAACATTCTATATGTACCATATTTTGTCAGTATCAGCTATGATTTTTCCCACACATATAGCCTAGATCTAGCATCATAAATTCATCTCCATTCTTTCTCCAAGTACCCAAACATAACTTTGTAAGTTTGAATCACTGAAATTCTGTTCTGTGTTTATACAATACCCTTTTTTGTTAAAATCCTGGCAAACTTCCACTCATCCTTCAAGATCAACTCTTTAAACTTTACCCGAACACTCCATGCACCATTTCTCCACAATATTTCAGGCAGCTCTCTTTTATTGCACAAATTTTGTTGCATGACTATTTCTGTTCTGTTCTGTTCAGTCATTCAGTCGTGTCTGACTCTTTGTGACCCCTTGAGCTGCAGCACTCCAGGCTTCCCTGTCCAACACTAAATCCTAGAGCCCACCCAACTCATGTCCATTGAGTCGGTGATGCCATCCAACCATCTCATCCTCTGTCGTCCCCTTCTCCTCCTGCCCTCAATCTTTCCCAGCATCAGGGTCTTTTCAAATGAGTCAGCTCTCCGCATCAGGTGGCCAAAGTATTGTAGTTTCAGCTTCAACATCAGTCCTTTCAATGAACACCCAGGACTGATCTCCTTTAGGGTGGACTGGTTGGATCTCCTTGAAGTCCAAGGGACTCTCAAGAGTCTTCTTCAACACTACAGTTCAAAAGCACCAATTCTTTGGTGCTCAGCTTTCTTTATAGTCCAACTCTCACATCCATACATGACCACTGGAAAAACCATAGCCTTGACTAGATGGACCTTTGTCGGCAAAGTAATGTCTCTGCTTTTTAATATGCTGTCTAGGTTGGTCATAACTTTCCTTCCAAGGAGTAAGCGTCTTTTAATTTCATGGTGGCAATCACCATCCCCAGTGATTTTGGAGCCCCCCCAAAATAAAATCTCTCACTGTTTCCACTGTTTCCCCATCTATTTGCCATGAAGTGATGGATCCCAAACACTGGGTGGGGTTCTATGGAGACAGTGGTTAACAAGACCATAACAGTGGACTGTGTTTTTATTCACTTGTTGCTCATATTATGCTATGAACTCCTTGAGAGCAGACACATTGCATTCATTTCTATATGACTCCCAACTACATAACGCAGTGTATACATACCACCAGGCATGTACTTGAGTTTACTGAATGAATGACTGAACGCCTGATGCCATTAAACATAACAATAAAGTAGTTTTAGAAATTGTGTTGGAAAGTTTCTTATACACGGTCCTCGGGGTTTTAGGAGATAAATGGGGGCAGCCTTCTAAGTTGAATAGCTCCCCCACTACTTTTTGTTGTAACATAATTTTTCTATTCTTATAGAATTTAAATTATATGCCCTCACTAATTCAAAAATCTAAATGAATGAATGTCTTCATGCTATTCCCACAATGTGTTGTAAGAGTTGAAATACAGTCATGAGTCCACCATTTGATATTGTGTACACATAGTATATAATCAGCTTGACATGGAATTTCAATGACCTTTTCTTTTTTCGTGAGCACTCTTAGGAATCACATTTAAGCTTTCTAAATCTCCTGTTCAAGGTGAGGCAGAAGGTAGACTAATTCCATCTCCTGATACAAGCATGAAACCTTTCATATAACTTCAACTCAGGAACACAGTGAATTACTTTTATGCCATGTGTCACTTTTACAATATTTAGTATACCGATGGTGTACTTCATATGTGGTCAGAAACTTGTCTGCTCATTCTCCCTTTTAGTCAATTGAGGTTTACATCAAAGCTTTTAAAGATAATTGAAGATCAGAACTTTGTTTACTCAGTTTCTTGAAAATCCCGTTTATCTTTGATTGTTATCTGGCAAACCTTTAATGATAGGTGTTAATTTAATTGTATGTATTAATACCTTGCCATGAGTGCAGCCAGCAGTTTTAAGGCAATTCTTTATCTTTCAAATAGAATAGAAATGAGAAGGGGTAAAGAGCCAATATTCCTAAATTAATCCATTATAAAAATGAATTTTCTGCTACTTCTGAATAATTGGCAGAAAACTGTAGTGAAACACTAATTGTGAGCACTAAAATGTTTTATTGATGTGGAAACATAGAGTTCCCAAGGCCAACCCTGCTAAAAATGAGCAATTCTTCAGGGTGCATTGCTTAAATAATAATTTGCTGAGTGTTTGGTTATGAAGGTAAATTCCTGAAGATGTTGGGACATTTTGATCATAAAAGTTTGTTATGGCTCTTAATTTTCCAGCATTATTTTCAAACAGTTGAATCAGTGTCACATGGACAATTTGAGAAGCAGGATTATAAGAATCTAGGATTTTGTTGGGGGCACTGTAAATAATTTGGGAACCCAAATAGTTTATCATAAAAGCTACTTGGCAACAAGGGACCAAGTGATTTTTCTAAAAATTACTTTTATCTTGATATAACTAGCACAGTTATCTAAAAATGGAAATGCATAAAATTATCCTTGTTGAAGATCAAGAACTGGTAAGTTGATGTTACCAACTGAAAGGAAGAATGGAAAAATAAGCCATGGATTATTCCTGTAGCATAATACATACACATAGAGGAGCATGGAATAGAATATACATATGAAGGAAGGTTTGAGAGAAGCTGACAGTTCCCATTATAGACTGACTATTTAGTTGGGCATAATATCTATCCTGATCTGCCCCTTAGTAGCCAGGCAAACAACTGTAGCATAGATTTTTTTAATGACTAAATGAAGGGCAGGACAAACAAAAGAGAAAGCTGCTGCAGATCTCTGAGCAGAATGATAGGAAAAACAAAATTGCTTTAAAATTTTATATTCTTCACACTGCTCTAGCTTAGAGCTCTTAGACAACAAACTAGTGACAAGTTTCCAGAGGGATGTGCTAGTGATTATTGATAATCATGATTTTGATCATGATAATTATCATTAATCATGAAATTGAAAATCATGATTATCTGTAATTTCTCTTCAAAATCTTTTTTATATCAGAGACATCCGTACATAGACCCTCAATTTCCATACCTTCCTTCTGCATATAAAGGGACAAAGAAGGAAAGAAGCAGAAACCTCTGAGGTTGAGATGCTGCTACAAATAATGAAAATATGAGAGAAGAGAACAGAACTAAATAAAGTCTCCCTGATTCCTATCCAAGTTCCTTATCAGTCTTGGGGTATAAAGTTTGAATAATAAAGCCAAAATATTTTGCTATGTTCATATTTACTTAGTAACTTGATTTATGTAACTAGCATGTTTCTTGGGTGAAATCTGGGGATAAGGCTTATCATTTCAGATACACAAGCACTATCTGAAGCATTGTAGACCACCACAGATCTGTTGATTATATTGCTTATGTGTAAATCTGTGCTTCCAAAACCCTGAAAAAAATGTATTCGCTTTGGTTATTAAGTACACCAAGACTTGTTGTTGTTTAGTCCCTAAGTCATGTCTGGCTCTTTGCCCCAGGGACTGCAGAGCACCAGCCCTCCCTATCCTTCACTATCTCCTGGAGTTGCTCAAACTCAAACACCAAGCGTTAGTTAGGACTTACTGTATTACAACTAACTAAAAGCCAGTCTGAATTAACTTAAGTAGAAAAATTACTGGAAGAATACTGCAATGGCTTTCTGAATCAAAGGAAGAGCTGGCCAATAGGAGGGCAGCTCTCACAGGTACTCAGAGCAACGCATCAGCCAGCAGGCAGAGTTCTCTAGGATCCTGGGAAGCACCTAAAACTGCCGTGAAGAGGGAAGCCGCCCATGCTGTGCCCACCGTATTCTTCACGTCTTAATCCCACTATTTCCTTTGTTAGCTCAACACTGTAGAGACTAACACAGGGAAACTAAAAACACACACAAATTTAGGATTACAGAAATAATCCTTCATCCACTCCAATCGCCTCCCCCCACCCAACCATATATTGTGTGAACTATTAGAAGAAATTCTGTCTAATTTAACACAAATAAATAAGGAAATAAAAATCAACTTAATAAGACAATTAAATATGCTATTTATGCCCCATAAATGTATTCTTCTTTTACAAGTTTAGTCCCACAAAATATTTTCTTTTCCATGTGTTTTAGTTTTTTCTTCAAACAATACATATAATTATACCTAAAAAAATACATATTACATACATTTGTACTTAGCACTTACCATTATTCTCTAGTTAAAAAGTAAAATAATTTCAGAGAAGCTAGTTTCTCTAACCTCTACTTCACGTAGCAGCCTTGAACTACATTCAGATGTTCAAAGAAAATGTAGCTCCTTTTTTTCTTATAATGTAGTCAATCATCCCCACAAGCTGTTGGCCAGTTGGGTCTGGGAACAAATATTAACTTGCCAGTTATAGTACCACAAAGCAATCCCTTCAGGATAAATGCTTCGGTTTTTAGATTTCTGTTCCTCTCCCTCACTTTCACCTGTTCCTGTTCAGGGGGTGGTAACTGGATCCTCTCTGTCCCTGCTGGAGAATGACGAGTCGAGTCTGCTTGCAAGACTGGTAGCCATCAAAGTGGCTGGTCCCATGTGGGCAGGGAACATCATATGTGTACCCAGAGTCATCGTTAATCCATAGTCCTGGCTGCTTGCCCCATGCAAGTTGCCCACACTCTGGAATCTTAAGCCCTATCCCAGTTCTTGCTTGGCCCCGACCCCTCCATCTCACGCTCATCTATCTCATTGACCCCTGCCAAAACCCAGCCGTCCTGGGATGCTGGAGAACTGTGGGGAACTGCTATTAAGGAAGCATGCCATTCGCCTCTCCAAACTTCAAGAGTCTCACCTTCCCTCCTACTTTTGGAAGTAGTTTAAGCATCCTCATGAGTGAAGGAAAGTGGGGCTCTGTGAGGCTGAGAGCCCCTTATTTCTGGGTTTTTCTCCCAACAATTCTCAGAATCAGAGAGGGAAAAGGTAAGCTTCTCCTCTCTTTTTGGTATCTTTAGTCTTTTGACACTTCAGAAGAATCTCTGATATAGACACACTACCTAAGAGAAACATGTTTTGAACCAATAGATTCTTCTAAATTTGCAGTCACCATCTTCTGGTCCCCAATGCATACCCGAAGTTCTGGCCACCTTACCCTCTGTCTTTCTGTTCATTATCCCCCTCACTTTGGAACACACCTGTTCGATGTATTCCTCCACCTGAGTAACCCTGTGTGTCCTCTGATACACATCTGAAGGAGATCTCTTGCAGATAACTTTTCTTGCTTTTTGCAAGCCCAGGCCAGAATAGCAGCTCCTGTCAGAGCATCCTGTACTTCATTTTCACAGTGTTGGGGCTGCTGTCTATAACAGTGCTGAGAAGTAGATGTGTAACACAAGCCACAAATTCAAGCTGCATGTGTAATTTTAAGTTTTGTAGTACCCATATTTTTAAAAATTGAAAAGAAATCAGTGAAATTAATTTAGTGGTATAGTTTATTTAACCCAATATCAAAAGCATCATTTCAAGATGTAATGAGTACGAAAATTATTAGTGAGTTTTTTCTGTCATTTCAAATCTTCAAAATTCACTGGAAATTTACATTTATAGCACATTTCAGTGTCAGTCAGTCAGTTCAGTTGCTTAGTCATGTCCAACACTTTGCAACCCCATGGAATGCAGCATGCCAGGCTTCCCTGTCAATCACCAACTCCTGGAGTTTACTCAAACTCATGTCCATTGAGTTGGTGATGCCATCCAACAATCTCATCCTCTGTTGTCCCCTTCACCTCCCAACTTCAATCTTTCACAGCATCAGGGTCTTTTCCAATGAGTCAGTTCTTCACAACAGGTGGCCAAAGTACTGGAGTTTCAGTTTCAGCATTAGCCCTTCTCATGAATATTCAGGACTGATTTCCTTTAGGATGGACTGGTTGGGTCTCCTTGCAGTCCAAGGGGCTCTCAAGAGTCTTCTCCAACACCACAGTTCAAAAGCATCGGCTCTTCAGCGATCAGCTTTCTGTTGGGTCCATGCCATTTTTGTCCTTTATTGTGCCCATCTTTGCATGAAATGTTCCCTTGGTGTCTCTAATTTTCTTGAAGAGATCTCTAGTCTTTTTCATTCCATTGTTTTCCTCTATGTCTTTGCACTGATCACTGAGGAAGGTTTTCTTATCTCTCCTTGCTATTTTTTGGAACTCTGCATTCAAATGGGTTTACCTTTCCTTCTATCCTTTGCCTTTTGCTTCTCTTCTTTTCTTAGCTCTTTGTAAGGCCTCCTCAGACAACCATTTTGCCTTTTTACACTTCTTTTTCTTGGGGATGGTCTTGATCACTTCCTCCTGTACAATGTCATGAACCTCCGTCCATAGTTCATCAGGCACTCTGTCTATCAGATCTAATCCCTTTAATATATTTGTCACTTCCACTGTATAATCATAAGGGATTTTATTTAGGTCATACCTGAATGGTCTAGTGGTTTTCCCTACTTGCTTCAATTTAAGCCTGAATTTGGCAATGAGGAGTTCATGATCTGAGCCACAGTCAGCTCCTGGTCTTGTTTTTGCTGAGTGTATAGAGCTTCTCCATCTTTGGCTGCAAAGACTATAATCAATCTGATTTTGGCATTGACCATCTGGTGATGTCCATGTGTAGAGTCTGTACATCTCAGTGTAGACCAACACATTTCAAGTGCTCAAGAGCCACATGTGACTAGTGGCTACCATACTGGACAGCTGGGCTTTATATGGCAAGAGTCTCTATAAGCTTGCCTAGCATCAGTAGGCACTCGGGACATATTTATATAATGAAGTGTTAAGAAAAGTTCCTTTTAAGAAATCTGGGTGAATATTAAACACTTCTGGAAATTCTACTTCAAGGAAAGAAAACTGATTCAGTGTTAAATCACTCATGAAAAACAAAGTGAGAGAAATCCAAAAGAAAAATTGCAAAGTACAAAATGAGGTTAATATAGTACCTTCACCACTCAAGAAATTTTGCTGAAAGTCCTTCAGAACACTGAAAGGTTTGTTCTGCTCAGAAGATAGAAGGCTATTATGTTTCTCTTCATCTTCCTGTTCTGACTTGGAAGGAGAAGAAAACTTAGTGATGTGGCTGATAAAAATATGTAGCAAATTAGAAATCTTGCTAGAAATAGCAGAAGACAGCTCTCTAGAAAGGTGTTAGCTTGTGTGTGGGGTAAACTCCTAATTACGGATCTGCTGCCAGAGGGAACAGACTGGAACTAGCACAAGAGACTTTGAACACACGGGAGTTTTCAGGAGATGCGTCAGGGCATCTCGAATTTAAAGCTGTTTGAAGCTATCTTCTGCCCAAGTTACATGAGGGAAACTCTTTGCATCTCTGAACTTAGGAGTGAAAGTGATTCTGACTGAAACAGATGTGGTCTGTTAAAGTTAAGTGTGAATGGAACAGAAGGCAGATGTGATATTAGGGAGGAGACTCACTTGTATCTTGGTTTTTATTTTATTATCCTTTAAATTATTAATTTCTATAACATTGTCATAGTAATATTTTAAATACTTATGCTATCCAATAAAGTCATTCTTCTGTACATAGAAAAAACAAATTAGCAGCATAGAGAAGTTTTATCTGAAGGAGTCTGAGTCTTTTATTTTACATTCTTTATATAAATAGGAAAAGAGGCAATGAATACGGTGAATACCCTACTATCTGCAGCTATCACTCTTCACAAGAGTTTAAGGGAAATCTCAATCATTTGAACCCATTTCATTTCTGGATAACATCAGAATTTTCTCCAGTAAATGCCCTGCTAATTTTAGTAAAAGTGTTTAGAGTTTACTTTGTTCATCTAACGCCAATATTTATTCAATTCAGTGGGGGGAAAAATAGGCTATTGTTTGGGTATCATATATTCATAAACAGTTTGATTAAAATAATTTTATTTTCAAAATTCAACAAGGCCCTTGTCTCTTTAAGTATTCCTTTAAGTTGTTGAGAAATAAGAGGAACAGGAATAGAAATTGAAATCTATAAACAATCTAAAACTTCTCTCTAGCAAAATATTTGCCATCACTCCTAAGAAGCAAAAAGAACTGATTTAAATTCCACCATGGATTTCTTATGGACTCCATTACCCTTATTATCATTGTCCCCATTAGCACTGATAATTGAGAAGTATGTGTATCACACTACTAAATGATGAAATCTGCTTTACCTCCCACCCAGCACAAATTGCTGTTCATCCTTAGGAAATAGCTATTTACAAAAATGATTTACATGCTTATGCACAAAGCTCCACGCTCTATATTATGGTGACATTCCTTTAAAAATGTTTTTTAAAACTAGTGATATGGAAACTGAAGTAATAAGATTCCTCCTAAATTACAAGGTTAATTGTTTAAGGGAGATGCTCCCTCAGAAACATGTCAAGGATTTTTATTCCATAAGGCACTTTTATCTGGGTTGCAAGGTAATAAGGAAAGGAGGGCAAAGGAGCATTATTTGTGTTCAGATGGAGTCCGATGCAAAAAAAAAAAAAAAGGTAGAAGAAGAAAGCAGTTAGTTAGGAAGGGTTCATCTCATTCTTTTACTATGTCATTCACAATTTTTCCTTAAAAAGCCGGCCAAATTAAGTGGTCTTGTCACTCTGCACTAGACATTAGATGTGCTAGGAATGAGACCTTGTTGGAAGGTCAGGGAGAATGTCAAAAGGTCATCCCCAAAGAGCAGTGCCAAAAAACCACCTTTTGAGATGGAGAGGTACCACGCAAGTGTGTGGCAGTTCATCGGTGGCTGAGAAGGCTTGGTTTATGAGTGTGTCTTTAGAAAATCAATAACAGATCACTCAAGTTCAGGCCTTTCGAGTACTAAATAGATCCAGAATATTACTACAAAATATATGGGAGGAGCAGAGGAAATAAATGAAGAACAGCTTCCAAGAGACCAGCAAACTGAGGGTTTTATGTATTCAATACAAATAATTTAGTTAATTATTTTTCTGCTTTAAATAAGAGTTAGGGTCTGACTATCATGAAAACTGTTCAAATTTCTTTCAGTATTTTATCTATCCACATTCTATCTCCAATAATCATCTTTGAGCTATACACCTGCCATGTCTGACTTCGCCATACCATGGTACGGTGAAATGAGGCTAGACTTTGGAGTCAAATGACCTAGAATCCTGTCCCAGCTTTGATACTTGCTCTATAGAGACTCAGAGCCTCAGTACTATCCTGTGTAAATGGGAGATACTAATATCAATCTCACAGGATTGCTGGTGGGATTAAATGAGATCATGCTTATAAATTCTCTGGCCTATTGTAAAGAACCCAGAATTTTTTCTTCTCTCCCTTGTCTCATTTATCTCTTTGATGCCCCATCCTTGTTTCAAGTAGAGGTTTTCTACCATTTTAATACTCTTCCAAGACTTGCCCTTCCATTTTCAAAGCAGTCCTCCAAATTGTACTCATTCAGCCCATAAAGCTTTGCTCAATTAAGGAGATCAGGACCTAGGACCATAGACATTCCCTTCCCAACACAACCAGAGCTTCTGGGAACTACTGCCCTTGCATCAGCTGGAATGGTGGCTTTCTCTCTGACTCCTCCCAGCCCAATTAGACTCTTTAAACAAGTGAACCTGGGTAGAAGGTACTAAAGGCAGCAGAGTCTGGGTAAAGGCCAAGACTTTTAATTTTACCTCCCTCCATCTGATTCTAGCTGTTGCCAGGAAACACCTAGGGGAAGGAGTTTCTACAGGCTTTACTCATGGAAATACAGCTTCCTTCTAATAGAATTTAATTTTTTTTTAAAGGTGGTAGATAATTTAGCATGTTAACCCTTTTAGAAAGATCTCCCTGCTGAAAGAATTCTTGTCCAGAACTATATATTTCTTAATGGAATTTCAAATGAATTAGTTCATTGAGTTTTTAGAAAATGCCTGTGTAGGTTTTAAGACTCAACAATTTCCCATTCAGATGTTGTGCTAGTTTTAACCTGTCAGGTTATAAATATCCAAGTGAGCTCTTCTCTATTTTTAAATGAAGTTTTTTTTTTTTTCAATCACTTGCCCTAAAAATATAGTCAGGATACACAGCCAGTAAATCTAGTAAATTCTTCCAATTGCAGTTTTTCAGATGTCATCTCTTTACGGCTTTTGTATTCATTGTGAATCTGAAATAGTCATATATCCACATAAATGGTATAACCAAAGGAGGGTAATTAATTAGATTCATTGACTTATTCATTCAGTACCATATGAAGCACCTTTGTATTAAATACTAACTGCCTTAAGAATGTACGCTAATGCCAAATGGCAAAAGTACAGTTGAATGTCACTGACACACAAATCCTAATCCTTCGCTCCATGACTGTGCTCCTCAACTTGTAGTCCCCAGACCTATAGTATCAGCATCACCTAGAAACTTGTTAGAAATGCAAATCCTGAGCCCAGACATACTGAATCAGAAAAACTCTAGTGGTGGCATCAATCTAGTTTAACAAGACCTTCAGGTGATTCCGATGCAAACTAGAATTTCAGAACCACTACCCTTTTCCTTATTAAAAGCATTTTGCTCCTTTTTCTTAATATCCTTATATGTAGATGATAACTACATTTGCATACCTATCAGTATTGAACTATATCACAGTTTCATATTTCTTTGGCCTCCAAACAGAATTGGCACAGCACCTTCTTCAAGAAGCTGTCTCCCCGGGGGCATCTCTGGCACATACCTAAAATCCTTACCACTTCTCCAGACACTTCCAAGGAGGCATCCTTATCCCTGATGGACTCTATGGGGTCCTCTCTCAATGAATTCTTTCACTACTCCTGTATTCATCCCATCTTCACAGTTGCTGCAATGTCTGATAACTTCTCTCTGAGGGTGTGAACTATACATTATTCCCCACTAGATCTCCAGTGTCTACTGTCATGCTCAACCTACACGATCAAAATATATTTAATGAATAAATAATGAAAAATGATACAAACAAGCAGATGTAGTTATGAAACTTATAATTCAGGTAAATATAAATTATATAAAATGTTTTCAGAAACTAGAATAAGAGGAAATAAAGACTTAATTTGAGAAAGAGTTTTAATCTGTTATTATTTTCCCTCTATCAATTAATTTTTTTGTTATTTCTTTAAACTGTGGCCAGTATTGAATGATATATTTATTTTAGTGTAATATTTGATCCTGGAAAAATCAGTTTTCCTCGTGGAACCTCAGTTACAATCTGAACCAGGACAGTTTGATTTTATCAACATCAACAAGGTAATGAAAAAGGTAGGTATATGGTATTTTAAAAATAACACTTGGCTTAGGTCCCAAAATACAGATCTCAGTCCCATTTCTAATATTAATCATCTGTCTTATTACTTTGGGAAATTCAATTAATCTCAATTATTTAATCTGTAAGATGGGATTCAATGGTATCTATGCACAAGAGGTTAGTGAAAGAACCAAAGCAAATGGTGAATATGAAACTGCTTTGCAAATCTGAAAGCACAATACAAGCAAGAGGCATTATGATTTGCTCCCTTCTGGAAAATGGTCTAGTTAGGCAAACCAAAGCTTAACTAGCTATATTGGTAAGTAGATGTAGAGTGTTAAGACTCCAAATGGAGACAGATATTTTCTCTGTGATGCAAGATTACATCTAGCAAAATGTACAAAAATGTACATAGAAGACCCAGCATTTACCAGGGCTGATATAACTGGTCTTCCATGAAATGACATTTTTTCCAAACTTCTAAATATCAGTGTTACCTAATCTAATAGTCTTTAATTAGTAACCACAACCCCCTGCTGAGTTTTTAATGAGAATTCTAAACTAAACTAAATAAATGTTTTCATTATACTCTAATTTTTTTTAAAAAAATCAAGCAGTATAAATAAAATTATGAACCTGAAAGTTATATAGAAATAAAAAAATAATCTGGAATTAAGCCAGAATTTAATTACATTTTAGGTCAAGAAATGAATAGAATACCTTCTCTCTTTCCTATCTAAATTCTAACCTCATTTCAAGTTCAATTTGAGTCCTATTTCTACCATAAAACTTCCCCCAACTCTGCCATCTCATAATGACATTTTCCTTTCACTAAATCCTTAATGTTTTATGGCTGAAACTGTAAATGTTCTCCAAACATCAACATTCAGTCCCATATTTCCAAAACTTCCCCAGAGTTAGATTATAGTCAATGAACCTCAAGAAATGACATGTGGGATATTATGCTTCCTGCTCATCTCTCCCCCACTGATAAGCTACCTTGGAAGCTACAGATAAAGTTTCCTCAAAATACAGAAGCAGACTGGATTCTGAAAAATCTGTGCAGAGGAGAGAGGCTCTAGAAAACTGCCCCAATAAGCACGGAATAAAGTCACTAAACTTAAGGATGTGTTTCTTATCACACTGGAGAAGAGATAGCTACCCACTCCAGTATTCTTGGGCTTCCCTTGTAGCTCAGCTGGTAAAGAATCTGCCTGCAGTGCTGGAGACCAGGGTTTGATCCCTGGGTTGGGAAGATCCCCTGGAGAAGGGAAAGGCTACCCATTCCAGTTTTCTGGCCTGGAGAATTCCATGGACTGTGTAGTCCATGGGGTCACAAAGAGTCGGACAAGACTGAGCGACTTGCACTTCACTTATTATCACAGCACAACCTTTCTTATCCTTACTAACAGAAGTGCATAATAGGCAATGCACAAGATTGCAGTTAATCATATGTTATTCTGCAATGGACTTAATTTCAAAACTTTGATGGAAATGGATACCTCAATGCCTAATAGAGGAAAGAGATTTATAAACAAATGGATTGATCATGCAACGCTACATGTGACCATGGATTTCTACATATGATAATGAAAAGAGTATTATAACAGAGAATTTAATGTTCTCTGTAATGGGGAGGGGGAGAGACTCCAGAAATGCTTACTAAAAGAAGTAATACTAAATAAATGTTCATTCCATTTAATGACAAAATATGATGCTCACTTGCTTTACACCAAATATTGACCTAGTTGTTAAAATCTGAAGATTAGAGGTTACCAGAAGGAAAAAAGAAAGTATTCTAAGCGCTGTGATCAGTATGTATAAAAATCAGATCAGAAATAAGTAGGTTTAAAAAAAAGAAAGAAAGAAGTGGTTTTACTCAGAATCTATATAATATATAGTACTGACAGAGTATAAAAATATAACAGTAATAGGAAATGAATATGGCAAGGCAACCAGTTCAAGGGTCTCATATAACAAAATAAGGATTTTTTTTATTTTACTCTGTTGATGATGGAAAGGAGCAAAAGACATACAAGTCTATATCTTAAAAAGATCACAGTCTTGTCACTGTTCAGGGGGTAATCACCAAATGAGAACTCCAACTAGGAGACTATGCTGAGATAAGAGGTGAGAGATTAGAGATGTGACTAGTATGCTGGCAATATTCAATATCTGGCTTTCCAGGGGAAGGACACTGATTTGTTGCCATTTTTAAGCCTCAATATGATGTCCCTGAACAGTGAGCAGGGAAAAGATGCTCACAGGTGTACCAACTTCAGCACATCGCTGACACTGAGATAGCAGCACTCAGGGCACAGTAACTACCTGGAAGTGTCTGTAACATAGTAAGCTCATAATAAATAAACACTGTGTTGGATAAATAAACAAATGCTTGTGGGAATATAAATAGAGATAGAATATAAATATAAAAATAAATATAAATAGAGATAGAATACAAATAGAGAGTAGACTACAGAAATATTTACAAGTAGAACTGAAACAGAGGAAGAAAGGGGACAGTGCACTAATTGTGCTCTAATACTGATCATTAACTGCCGGTCCAGATGGTCCCAGCTCCCACTGACAGATAGTCAGTCTAAATTGTTCATCTGCACTGTTTCTTGTAGACTGTCCAATATGTTTCCTGTAGTCCATTTACAGGAGAATGGCATAGCCTTTTAAAAAATGACATAGCCATTGCTGTTGTTATTGTTCACTCACTAAGTAGTGTCTGACTCTTTGCAACCCCATGGACTGCAGCATAACAGGCTTCCCTGTCCATCACCAGTTCCCGAAGCTTGCTCAAACTCATGTCCATTGAGTTGGTGATGCCATCCAACCATCTCATCCTCTGTCACCCCCTTCTCCTCCTGCTTTCAATCTTTCCCAGCATCAGAGTCTTTTCCAAGGAGTCACTTCTTCGCATCAGGTGGCCAAAGTATTGACATTTCAGCTTCAGCATCAGTCCTTCCATTGAATATTCAGGACTGATTTCCTTTAGGATTGACTGGTTGGATCTCCTTGCAGCCCAACGGACTCCCAAGAGTCTGCTCCAGCACCACAATTTGAAAGCATCAATTCTTCAGTGCTCAGCCTTCTTTATAGTCCAACTCTCACATCTGTACATGACCACTGGAAAAACCATAGCTTTGACTATATGGTCCTTTGTTGGCAAAGTAATGCTTCTGCTTTTCAATATGCTGTCTAGGTTTGTCATAGCTTTCCTTCCAAAGAGCAAGTGTTAGTCATAGGACATGACAAAAACTGGTTAGAACCAATCAGGTCCAAGATGGTAGAAGATTCAACTCCCAGTGGACCTTGAACCTCATTATAAGATCACACACACACACACACACACACACACACACACACGATCACTAATACATTAGCATGCTAAATGACACATCCACGGGAGCTATGACAGTTCTGAAGTCAACCATAGAAGATGTGAGCAGCAGCCCAATTCCTGGCTTCCCAGGTGGCGCTAGTGGTAAAGAACCCACTTGCCAATGCAGGAGATGTAAAGAGACATGAGTTCGATCCCTGGATCCGGAAGATCTCCTGGGAAAAGGAAATGGCAACCCATTCCAGTATTCTTGCCTGGAGAATCCCTTGGACAGAGGATTCTGGCAGGCTACAGTCCATGGGGTTGAAAAGAGTTGGATACAACTGAAGCAACTTAGCATGCATGCAGCCCAATTCTCCACACCTTCCCCCAAATAATTAGAATAATTCTCCCACCTGTTATCCTATGAAATTACCTAGCCCATAAAAACTAACCAACTCATATTTCAGGGCCTCTTGCCTTCTGTGATGCCCATACTCTATCTGTGGCATATGTTTCTCCCAAAGCCATCCTCACCTTTAGAGCCAGACCACATTCTGTCTGTGGAATGTATATCTCTACCTAAATCCACTTCTTACCCATCACTTTGTCTCTCACTGAATTCTTTCTGCGATGAGACATAAAGAACCTGAGCTTTTTAAGTCCTGAGATTAGGTGTGGGATCTCAATTAAAAGCCATGGGTTCAAGTCCCAATCTGAATTGCATAGTTTCACAATCATAAAAGGCAACATTCTTCTATCCTCAACAAGACAGCTATTTAAAAGGCAACATTCCTTCTTGATCTTATAAGGGGCCACAGTAACACTTAGATCTGGATTGTGTAAACTGTCAATAATACATCATTTAATGTACAGCCCTCTGTCTCAAAAATCATGTAACTATGCCTTGACTTCTAACCAGCAAAACAGTTCTCAGAACTGAGATGCCCTTCCTGGGTTAAAATCATCAAATTTGCTTGAATAAAAATTTCCATTTCTTTCTTAGATCAACGGATTAATTTTTGGTTGACGTGTTAAAGAAAATAAATTATCTAAACACACATAGTCAAGTTAAAAAGATGAAACCGGATGAAAAGTCCTAAATTGTCTCTTCATTTTTGTATTCTTCCATTCTAATCCTACCTTTAGAGGAAACTAAGGAAGCCTTCCCATATTTGCCTTCTTCACATAAGAATAGAAACCATTTCAGAGATAATAGTTTCCTGGGTAGCTGTTCAAAACCAGAAAGTGGGGCAGTAGAGATCCAAGAGAGATTTTTTTTTTTTAAACTATGCTTATTATAGCCCACCAGGGATGTTATTGGAATGGTAGCAAAAAGTCTTTAGAAAGCAGAGAAATGTTCATTGCTTATTTTATAAATCTCCCCCAAAGTTCCTGAAGGCTAATTCTATTCTCGTCCAGAGTTCAAAGTCTGACCACCAGACAGTGTGGTTTGAAGTAGAAAAGGAGGCTGGAACAATTTCTATACTTTGAAGTCCAGAGAAAGGAGGATCATTTCAGGGGCTTGAAGCACACACACTGAACACTGTCTCCATCACCACCGCTATCAAACGGTAAGGCTGAATGGAACTTTGAAAACCTTAGAGGAAAATTATCTTGCTGCTTTCATATCTAGATTTGCTTCCTCTCAAATTATAAATTCTTTCCCAATATGTAGGGCTGATTTTCATTGCCCTGAAATATACCAGAGTCATAAAAAAGAGTAACTACAAAACATTGTTATTCCATATACCTGGAGAAGCTGAAGTATTTTGTGTTCCTTTGTTTCCAAAGGAAAAATAAATATGTATATTTCAAGCCCAGGAGATCTAGAAAGTTACCAGCTACAGGTAACATTACAAAAGACCACAATAATGGTATCAGCCTGCAGTGATCCTTCCCATCCTCCTCTGCCTCCATACAATGCATTGGATTGTGTGCTTCTCATCCGCTATATTACACAAGGTTATCAGGGTCTTCTTGTTTCTCCTACTGCACTCTTCAATTCATCCTTTTAAAGGCAGCCTGAATTATTTAAATTGCACATATTTATAGTTCACGGTTATAAGCTGACTACCAAGAAATGAATGGCTTTCTAGAAATTGAGCAATATGGTGGGGTTTCAAAAGAATACCTACAATGTATTTGATTAATAGGGTAGGTGATTTTCATATAAACCTATTTGATAGCAAGAATTTGACTAGTTTCTTGGATCCATGATATCATGAAGCCAAGTGCCTTGCACATAACTGGCACTCTGATATCTAAGAGATTTGATGTCACTACACAAAACATGACGGTGCATTCTTAATTAGCTATTCAGCACCTTCAAGTGCTTACTGTCTGATATTTCAAAAGAAAAAAAAAATGAGAAAAGTTACCTTTGGTATTAGCATTTATCACTCTTAGGAACAGAAAATAAAGATAAACATTGAATAAGTTGATAGCTGAGCCAGCAGAAAGATGGAACTGAAAGAACTATGAGCTCGAGCAGACATTAACACAAAACTTCTAAAAGGAGAATGCAATTTTTAAGCTGCGTGTGAGTGAGCTGTAAGTCTCTTGTGACACGTCTCCAGAAACCCCACTGGTCTCAGCATGACTGACATTTATGAGAATGACCTTAAGGTAGGTGTGAGACTGATGTTTTCTGTTGTTGCTTGCTTGCTGCTTCCATGACTTAAAGGAAAGTAGTTTGAGGTGTCAGTTGCTGCACTGCTAATCTTCTCCAGGCCAGCATGAATGGAACACTAAGCTTGAATTCCTACCTGTCTGACAGATGACTAAAATAGTCGGCTACATTGGAACACTGGTGCTTTCGGGTGCAACTTACTCATTTACTGAGTCTTCCACATTCCTGCCTGGATCTGCCACTTTGCTCCTCAGGACTAGTGCCAGAATGCTAGCATCAGATCTGCTTAATGTCACCCTCCTGTAAATGGACCACAGTAAACATATTGGGCAGTCTACAAGCAACACTGGAGATGAACAATTTAGACTTACTGTCTGTCAGTGAGAGCCGGGGCCATCTGGACAGGCAGTTAATGATCAGCATTAGAGCAGCATGCAGTGTTAAGCTTAACTGTAATCTCTGCGCCTCAGTTTAACAAATGTAGGGGAGCCAAGAGGGGATTTGAGCAGTGTAGCAAAAGATCCCCTAAGGTCCTGAGAGAATGAGATGAAACTGAGTCTTACCTGGTAGTAACTAAAACATCCACACACTGTCACTCGCAAACCACCACCACAGACTAGTTTTTAGAGCAAACACAGAAAAGAATTAAGGTAACTGTTCTGGAAATTTAAATATTCCTGTCCTCCTCACCAGAAAATGAGAGTGAGAGAGAGAGAGAGAATGCTTTTGCCTAAGCTACTCAGATACCAGAAATCTGCTCTTGACCATACAGAATAAATAAATTCTCATACACTTCCTGGGGAGTAGGTTGGAAAAAGAACACCTATTTATTTATTAACCTCAGCCTTTGGATCAGCTCTAGGAAGAACTGGCAAGAGGGGTAGAAGCTTTTATCCAGACAGTAAGGAAAGACTGAGATTCACTGCAAATATTCCTACAGGTCAAAGGGAAATCACAAAAAATCATTTCTAAAAAGTGTATTTAATATTTCTAAAAATTAACACCACAATGGTGTTTAGCAGTAGGTCACTTTATTATGTTGCAATTGGGTTTCAAAAGTATTATCTATTTAGCTTTCAGACTGAGGAACTGAAGAAGAGAAGGTAAATGTATATTTTAAAAAAACAGCATTCATTCTATGAGCAACAACAATCCAATGTGGGCTTAATAACTTGGTGACTTTGTTTCATTGAAGATTTCAGTTATCAGCCTCTTTAGTCTTAACAAGAACAACAAAAGCCCATGATTTCAAAATCAGGCCAGTATCCTTGGTCTTGAGATGAGACTTTAAGCCCTTGTGTCTATATTTAACAGAGTGCTGCCTCTGAACCATTTCAGGAACATTTGTTTGAACTAAACAGCCACATGTCATCTACACGCATCAAGGATGAAAAACACATTGCTTGCCGGCTGCTACTGTCCCCATGGCACTTCCATGGCAAATGTTATTAATTGACTACAGTCCTCTTTCCCAATGAGCTCAGACACAGCCTCACAGTCTTTCTTAACACAGCCACTTCTAATCATTGTCTGGGAAGGTGAGTTGAACATATTTCACATAGGATTTCTGTCAGAGATAGTTTAAGTTCCACGGAAAGTTTTCCGGGTGAGAGGGAAGGAAAGGAGGGAGCCAGGAGGGGAGAAAGGTATTATTTAGTGCCTATTATATAGAGAATGTATATTCTGTTGACAAGGATATTTTGCTCATCCAAATTTTAATCAGGCTCCTAAACCTTATCCTGGGTCCATCTGTGTACTTCCTTGTAAAATCCAGTTTTATCAAGAATGTTCCTACATCAGTATAACCAGAAGTGAAAGTGTTATTCACTCAGTCATGTCCGACTCCTTATGACCCCATGAACTATATACCCCACCAGGCTCCTCTGTCCATGGAATTTTCCAGGCAAGAATACTAGAGTGGGTTGCCATTCCCTTCTCCAGGGGATCTTCCCAACCCAGGGATCGAACCCAGGTCTCCCACATTGCAGGCAGATTCTTTACTGTCTGAGCCACCAGAGAAGCCCCCAACCCCTTACCCTTCAATGATGAACACACTGCTGCCCTGAACTGCTCCAAAATGAGAAATTCCAATTCTAGCACAAAGAGCTGGAAACACTTCTTCAGAATACCAAGAAAATTGAGTTCCTCCTTCACTTATTATGAGAATAAACATTCAATTTCCTACAATTGTACCATCAAAAAGGAGTGATATTTCACAGCATTTGTGCCTTTCATAACAGATCCATGCAAATCCTTACCAGTGAATTATTTTTACAGGTGAGGAACGGAATCACAAAGAAGTAAGAGCATAAACACTGGCATAAACCCAGATTTGCTCATCTCCAAAAAACACATGTTAAAACACATTTTAACTTACAGAATGGTGGCAACCAGAGCTCTTTGAACTTAAGAGGTGGACTTGGTCAACTCAAAGATTCTTTGGACTTCCCTCTGCTAACTGTGCTTAAATCTACCCTTGATCAATCAACCAAAACTTGTGATTGCAATGTTTCTGACTCATTGTACCTTCAAACATGGCTTTAGATCATAATCATTTTCTGGTTCCTCAAATACTAATAATCACATTTGTAGCACTTCATAACTTAAGGAAATCTACCTCCCTTATTCCTTAAAAGTGAGGAATAGATCAAGAAGAAATTAAATGTCCTGTCCAAGACCATGGATAGGGAAAAACTCAGACTTGAACCTAAACTTGTGATCAGAATTCCAAATTTTCCTCTATTAAATTATGCTATAAGGTAGAACTTGATGCATGCCAGAAGAAAGAAAAAGGGTAATGAGAGTTGAAAGGGCAAGATCAGAAATAAGTTATTGATGTGGTGACATTTGAACTGTCTGAAAGGCTAAGTAGAATTTTAACATGTGTGAAAAGAGATGCCAAGTAAAAATGAGGGGGGGTAAGGCTTAACAGAAAACAATATATTAGGTTTGTGCAAATGTAATTATAGTTTTGGACCTTGAATTTTAAATCATTATAACTAGGCTGAAATACATATTTATTAATCAAAATAGGAACCATTACAATCAACACATTTTTGTCAAAAAGAAATGTTTGTTTACTCCTGTGGCATAAAAACCTGTGCTCAGGATTCAACCAACTCTTGGAAAGCGTTTTCTAAATCCTGCTAACTGTGGAAGCATTTTCCCTGCAAAAAGTTGTCAAGATGCTTAAAGAAGTGGTAGCCAGTTGGTGAGAGGTCAGGTGAATATGGACTTCCCCAGTGGCTCAGTGGTAAAGAATCCGCCTGCAATACAGGAGATTGGGTTTGATCCCTGGATTGGGAAGATCCCCTATAGGAGGGAATGGCAACCCACTTCAGTATTCTTATCTGGAGAATCCCAAGGACAGAGGAGGCTGGCAGGCTACAGTCCATAGGGTCGCAAAGAGTCAGACATGACTGAAGTGACTTAGCACACACACAGGTGAATATGATGGATAAGGCAAAACTTCATAACCCAATTCATTCAACTTTTGAAGGCTTGGTTATATGATGTGTGGCTGAGCGTTGTAGAGAAAAATTGGGCCCTTTCTTTTGACCAATGCTGGCTACAGTCACTGCAGTTTTCAGTGCACCTCATGGATCTGCTGAGCATACTTCTCAGATATAATAGTTTCACTGGGACTCAGAAAGCTGAAGTGGGTCAGATGGGCAGCAGAACACCAGTGACCATGACCTTTTTTGGTGCAAGTTTGGCTTTGGGAAGTGCTTTGGAGCTTCTTCTTAGTCCAGCGACTGAGATGGTCATCCCCGGTTGTCCTATAAAACCCACTTTTCATCACACATCACAATCTGATCAAGAAACAGTTCATTGTTCTTACACAGAATCAGAGAAGACAACACTTCAGAAAGGATGATTTTTTTGATTTGCAGTCAGCTCAGGAAGCACCCACTTATCAAGTTTTTTCACGTCTCCAATTTGCGTCAAATGCCAAACCACCATAGTATGGTCGATGTTGAGTTATTCAGCAACTTTCCGTATAGCTGTAAAAGGATCAGCTTTGATGATTGCTCTCAATTGACTGTTGCCAACTTCTGATGGCCAGCCACTGTGCTCCTCATCTTCAAGGCTCTCATCCCCTTTGTAAAACTTCTTGAAACTACCACTGCCCTCTACATTTGTAGCAGTTCCTCAGCCAAATGCATTGTTGATGTTGCGAGTTATCTCCACTGCTTTACCACCAATTTTGAATTGGAATAAGAATATAGCTCAAATTTGCTTTCTGTCTAACATCATTTTCATGTCTAAAATAAATATAAAATAAACATCAAGTAATAAGTCATTAGCAAAAAAAAACATGAAATAACAAATGTACATTAAAATGATGTATAACATAACCACATTTATTTAAAAATGTATTCCAATATCAAAGGCAAATTTCAATAATGCAAAAACCACAATTACTTTTGGATCCACCTAATATTTGAGAAGGGACTGGCAATTTCTATGTGTTCATAGCATACTATACATGATAATGTTGGGTGAAAAAAAATTAGTAAAAAATAAAGTAGCTTGGGGCCAACTTATAAAGGAGCACATAATCCATGCCAAGAAATATAAATATTTTTCTTTGAGTAAAGAATTTTGAAAAGACAGTGTAATGAACAGATTTGTGTTTTGAGAAGATGTCTTATTTAAGCCAGTACAAAGACTATGTTCAAGATAGCAGAAAGAATGAAGTGTCTGTGCTGTTAACTGGGTAAGAAATTTGGACTTCCCTGGTAGCTCAGACAGTAAAGCGTCTGTCTACAATGCAGGAGACCCGGGTTTGATCCCTGGGTGGGGAAGATTCCCTGGAGAAGGAAATGGCAACCCACTCCAGTACTCTTGCCTAGAAAATCCCATGGATGGAGGAGCCTGGTGTCCATGGGGTCGCAAAGAGTCGGACAGGACTGAGAGACTTCACTTTCACTTTTCACTTCACAATAAACTAGAGTCCCTGTGAGAATGAAGACACTAAAAAGGATAAACGGTAGTAAGGAAGAGAGGACCATGTTTAATGTTCTTAGTTTGAGCATCAAAATGAATGACAGTAATTAGCTGAAGTAGGAGATTTAAGCAATGGGAGGATATAATTAATCAATTTGACTTTGGATTTAATGAATTAGGAACATTCATCCCAAGTACTTGTTGGAATCCTCTGGATCAAATGAAATTAGATATATTCTGGAGTCATCACTTAGAGGTGTTATGTACAGATAACAAGGAGTAATGCACTTGGCTCTAAAACTGGTACACAAAGGTGGACCTTGTTGAAAAGACTGAATATAGAGGTCTTCTTTGTGTTAAAGAGTTTGTATCTATTATTACAGTTCAGTTCATCCACTCAATCATGTCCAACTCTGCCACCCTATTCACTACAGCATGCTAGGCTTCCCTGTTCATCACCAACTCCTGGAGCTTACTCAAACTCATATCCATCAAATCGGTGATGCCAAACAACCATCTCATCCTCTGTCACCTCCTTCTCCTCCTGCCTTCAATCTTTCCCAGCATCAGGGTCTTTTCCAATGAGTTAGTTCTTCACATCAGGTGGCCAAAGTATTGGCGTTTCAGCTTCAATATCAGTCATTCCAATGAATATTCAGGACTGATTTCCTTTAGGATTGACCGGTTGGATCTTCTTACAGTCCAAGAGACTCTCAAGTCTTCTCCAACACCACAGTTTAAAAGCATCAATTCTTCGGCACTCAGCTTTCTTTAAGGTCCAACTCTCACGTTCGTACATGACTACTGGAAAAACCATAGCCTTGACTAGATGGACCTTTGTTGGCAAAATAATGTCTCTGCTTTTAAATACGCTATCTAGGTTGGTCATAACTTTCCTTCCAAGGAGTAAGCGTCTTTTAATTTCATGGCTGCAGTCACCATCTGCAGTGATTTTGGAGCCCAAGAAAATAAAGTGTCTCAGTGTTTCCATTATTTCCCCATCTATCTGTCATGAACTGAACTGATGGGCCAGATGCCAAGATCTTAGTTTTCTGAATGTTAAGTTTTAAGCCAAATTTTTCACTCTCCTCTTTCAGTTTCATCAAGAGGCTCTTCAGTTTTTCTTTGCTTTCTGCCATAAGGGTGGTGTCATCTTCATATCTGAGATTATTGATATTTCTCCCAGCAATCTTGATTCCAGCTTGTGCTTCCTCCAGCCCAGCATTTCTCATGATGTACTCTGCATATAAGTTAAATAAGCAGGGTGACAATATACACCCTTGACGTGCTACATGCAGCCATTAAAAATAGTATTTGGAAACTAAAAAAAAAAAAAAAAAACAGTATTTGGTGGTGACAGTTGGAGGCCAAGCCAACAGTAACAACTGGAAAACAGTGGGCTTGGGAGCACTCTGTGAGCTCACATATTAAATCATGTACAGACGGTGCCATGGCTGCTGGCCTCACACACAGCCTGCAGGTTCTCCTTCTCTGTTATAATAACAGCACTCAGCCTTGAGGCACGTTTTCATTCTTGGAAAGAAGTGTATTTCCAAAATTAGGTTGTTATCTGAAAGGTTTTTGAGCCCTACGAGATAATTAGGAAGCCGTGCCTCAAAACAGAATCTGACGTAACCCACTTAGTTTTAACTTTCAAAGGGTGGTTTTTCAGTTTCTCATATTCTCAAACCATGAAGGCAAAAGATAATTTAAAAATTTTTAAATTTCAGGATAGGGCCGAATGGTAGGACATTTTCTTTCTAGTGGCAAAACTATTTATTTTATTCCTCAAAACTATTTATGCATGAATTAAAGGAAGAGAAGACAAAGTTGTGATGTTGGTTATGAGGGACGGGGAATCTGAGATACCTCTGGACCTTTAAGAGAGAAACTACACAGTGAAGGACCAGCTCTCACACAGATTTTGTTGCTACTGCAAAACATCCAATTGCTAGAACGTTCTTCTTTTTTTTTTTTTTTTCATCTATTTGAAGCAAATGCTATGTGAAAAGTGACAGGATGCTACGCCTGCTAACATAAGTCTGTGCCTGTTGGAGAAGAGTCTGCTATTACGGCTAAGACAGCACTTCACCAGCTGAAGTTGGCACAAAAGAGGAAAAGCTGGGTCCCACCTGGAAATGAAAAGTGTGTTTCTCATTAGAACTCAGAGGAAAGAAAAATACTGTGGTGACCTGCCCTCCAATTAGATTATAAATGCACTTTGCCAGCAGCAAAAATCAGGACTCCTCTCAATCTCTGGGACATGCTCATCATTGCTGTTGACATCTCCTAATATCTCGGACTCTCTCCTTTCTCATCTTTAAATTCTTAAATCCTTCCCATACTTCAGAATCTAACTCAATCCCATCTCATCTGGGAAGATTTTTCAACCTCTCTATCCATCTTCTCTTGCTCCTTCACCTTGTCACCGTGCAACAGATATGAGACCTCATGCATTTGGCCTTTATGAACTAGCCATCCAAGGAAAGGTGTTACTTCCCCAGTAAGGTTTTAAATTGCTTGAGTAAACTATTACATCTCATATTATTGTGTGAGGTACCAACATCCTAGTGAGTACTAAGTGTTCAACTTCTTAACCTCTTTCCTGGGAATACCTCATTTTATAAACAAGCATCTGTAAAGTTTTTAAAGTCAGAATCAATGTAAAGATAAATTATTTTCCCCTTGGGCAGTAAATCATCTAAGCATTTCCCCCAAATGAGTATTTTCTAAAATCAGATAGAAAAGGGGAACAAATCAACCCCCAATGGGTGACAGAAGGGAAGACCATGTACAAAAGCAAAGCATTTATTGGAGCTTACATTTTAAACTTTGTGACCCTTAATATTTTAGGTGAGGTATTCCTTCTTAGGCTTAGCAAAAACTGAAACCAGCTACAAGTAACAGGTAAAATGTAACCACAGAAATCACATGCTGATTCTTCAAAGAGTCCTGACTATGCATAGCAACAGGGTGTATGACTGTGAGTCCCACCAGCAAGGGACTAAGCATTTTTCCAGGTTTATTATTAAAAGTCCTAGGAAATTCTAAGACTATTGTGTCTTTAAAAGTCCTCTGAAGCTTGAACTGGCTATGTCTAAAAAATGCTCAAGTAAAAATGGAGTTTAATTCTCCCTCTAACAACTAGAATTCACAATCTCTTGAGTAAAGAGAAGGGGTGAAGAAGCTCCTTTTCCTCCTGTTCTCTCTTCCAATTAATTTGTAACGAAAGGTTTTTGTTTCCCTTCTTGTGTTTTGGCCCCTGGCCTCACTTCAGGCCATGCAGGTGAAATGGCTCTGGGGAAAAAAGGGACACTTTTCATGCCTAAATGTAAGTGATTCTACAGCCAACTCTTCCAATCTCTGATAGGAATAACTAGTGGGGGCCAGCGTCCACTTCCCAACAGTGTTCCTTAAAATTCATATAAATAAGAACATACAGTATCATTGAACAAACTGCAGAACAACTGTAACAACTGGAAGTCTAGTCTAAAATCAATAGTGTTTTTGAGAACTCAGAATTATCCAAAAAGGAAAAAAAAAAAAAAAGGTAAATTGACAAATAACATGAAATTTGTCCAGTTTAAGAAATAATTGAAATAAATACTGTATAAGTTTAAGGTGTACAGCATGATGGTTTAATTTACATATACAGTAATTTAATTATTATTTTAATTTAATTGATTGATTTAATTATTACATAATGATTTAATCATTATAAGGTTAAACTAAAATTCATCTTCTCATGTCAACACAATAAAAAGTACAGAGAGAAAAAAATAAAAAAAAAAAAACTCTATACAATCAGCAAAACAAGACTGGGAGCTAACTGTGGCTCAGATCATGAACTCCTTACACCCAAGTTCAGTTCAGTTCAGTTCAGTTCAGTTCAGCTGCTCAGTCATGCTGACTCTTTGCGACCCCATGAACCGCAGCATGCCAGGCCTCCCTGTCTGTCACCAACTCCCGGAGTCCACCCAAACCCATGTCCATTGAGTCGGTGATGCCATCCAAATATCTCATCCTCTGTCATCCCCTTCTCCTGCCCTCAATCTTTCCCAGCATCAGGGTCTTTTCAAATGAGTCAGTTCTTCACATCAGGTGGCCAAAGTACTGGAGCTTTAGCTTCAACATCAGTCCTTCCAATGAATACCCAGGACTGATTTCCTTTAGGATGGACTGGTTGGATCTCCTTGCAGTCCAAGGGACTCTCAAGAGTCTTCTCCAACACCATAGTTCAAGAGCATCAATTCTTCTAGGCTCAGCTTTCTTTATAGTCCAACTCTCACATCCATACATGACCACTGGAAAAAAACATAGCCTTGACTAGACGGACCTTTGTTGACAAAGTGATGTCTCTTCTTTTTAATATGCTGTCTAGGTTGGTCATAACTTTCCTTCCAAGGAGTGTCTTTTAATTTCACGGCTGCAATCACCATCTACAGTGATTCTGGAGCCCAGAAAAATAAAGTCAGCTGCTGTTCCACTGTTTCCCCATCTATTTGCCATGAAGTGATGGGACCGGATGCCATGATCTTGGTTTTCTGAATGTTGAGCTTTAAGGCAACGTTTTCACTCACCTCTTTCACTTTCATCAAGAGGCTCTTTAGTTTTTCTTCACTTTCTGCCATAAGGGTGGTGTCATCTGCATATCTGAGGTTATTGATATTCCTCTCAGCGATCTTGATTCCAGCCTGTGAGTTATCCAGCCCCTCATTTCACTTGATGTACTCTACATATAAGTAAAATAAGCAGTATGAAAATATACAGCCTTGAAGTACTCGTTTCCCAATTTGGTACCAGTCCGTTATTCGATGTCTTGTTCTAACTGTTGCTACTTGACCTACATACAGATTTCTCAGGAGGCAGTTAGGTGGTTTGGTATTCCCATCTCTTGAAGAATTTCCACAGTTTGTTGTGATCCACACAGTCAAAGGCTTTAGCATAGTCAATGAAGCAGAAGTAGATGTTGTTTTGGAATTCCCTTGCTTTTTCTATGATCCAATGGATGTTGGCAAGTTGATCTCTGGTTCCTCTGCCTTTTCTAAATTCAGCTTGTAGATCTTAAAGTTCTCAGATCATGTACTGTTGAAGCCTAACTTGAAGGATTTTGAGCATAATCTTGCTAGAATGTGAAATAAGTACAATTGTACAGTAGTTTGAACCTCTTTGACCTTGTCTTTCTTTGGGAATGGAATGAAAACTGACCTTTTACAGTCCTGTGGCCACTACTAAGTTTTCCAAATTTGGTGGCATATTGAGTGCAGCACTTTAAGAGCATAACTTTTAGGATTTTAAATAGCTTAGCTGAAATTCCATCATCTCCCCTAGCTCTGTTTGTAGTAATGCTTCAAAAGGCCCACTTGACTTCATACTCCAGGATGTTTGGCTCTAGGTGAGTGATCACAGCATCGTGGTTATCTGGGTCTTTAAGACCTTTTTTGTATAGTTCTTCTATGTATTCTTGCTACCTCTTGTTAATCTCTTCTGCTTCTGTTAGATCCTTGTCATTTCTGTCCTTTATTGTGCCCATTTTTGCATGAAATGTTCCCCTGGCATCTCCCATTTTCTTGACAAGATCGCTAGTCTTTCCCATTCAGTTGTTTCCCTCTGTTTCTTTGCATTGTTCCCTTAAGAAGCCTTTCTTATCTCTCCTTGCTGTTCTCTGGAATTCTGCATTCAGTGGGTCCCTTTCTCCTTTGCCTTTCATTTCGCTTCTTTTCTCAGCTATCTGTAAGGCCTCCTCAGACAACCACTTTCCCTTCTTGCATTTCTTTGGGTTATTGTTTTCTGCTACTGAATTATGTGATATCTTAATACATTTTGAAAATTAACCCCTTATCAGATATACTGTTTGCAATACATTCCCATTCTGTAGATTACCTTTTTGCTTTGTTAATGGTTTCTTTACCTGTGCAGAAACTTTTTGGCTTGATATAATCACACTTATTTATTATTTTTCAGCTGAAACAAAAGTTATGTTTTACTAAAAAATGGGCTCCAGTATTTGAGAAACAGAAGTTGGTTATTTCTCTTGCAGACGCTCATTGTAAAATTCAATTATCTGATAATTTAGGAAATTAAGTGTAATAGTCTCCTAGTGACACTGCAACAAAATAGCACAAAGGTAGTAGCTTGAAACAGCACAAATGCATATTCCCCTTCCCTCAACAGAATGATCCCTGTTCATTTCCAGGGCAAAGCATTCGTTATCATAGTAATCTAAGTCTATGCCCTGACCAGTAACACTGAAGAAGCTGAAGTTGAATGGTTCTATGTAGACCTACAAGACCTTCTAGAACTAACACCCAAAAAAGATGTCCTTTTCATTATAGGGGACTGGAATGCAAAAGTAGGAAGTCAAGAAATACCTGGAGTAACAGGCAAATTTGGCCTTGGAATACAGAATAAAGCAGGGCAAAGGCTCATAAAGTTATGCCAAGAGAATGCATGGGTCTTGGTAAACACCCTCTTCCAAAAACACAAGAGAAGACTCTACACATGGACATCACCAGATGGTCAACACCGAAATCAGATTGATTATATTCTTTGCAGCTAAAGATGGAGAAACTCTATACAGACAGCAAAAACAAGACCAGGAGCTGCCTGTGGCTCAGATTATGAACTCCTTATTGCCAAATTCAGACTGAAATTGAAGAAAGTAGGGAAAACCACTACACCATTCTGGTATGACCTAAATCAAACCCCTTATGACTATACAATGGAAGTGAGAAATAGATTTAAGGGACTAGATCTGATAGACAGAGTGCCTGATGAACTATGGACAGAGGTTTGTGACACTGTACAGGAGACAGGAATCAACACCATCCCTGAGAAAAAGAAATGCAAAAAAGCAAAATGGCTGCCTGAGGAGGCCTTACAAATAGTTGTGAAAAGGAGAGAAGTGAAAAGCAAAGGAGAAAAGAAAAGATATATCCATTTGAATGCAGAGTTCCAAAGAATAGCAAGGAGAGATAAGAAAGCCTTCCTCAGTGATCAGTGCAAAGAAACAGAGGAATACAATAGAATAGGAAAGACCAGAGATCTCTTCAAGAAAATTAGAGATACCAAGGGAACATTTCAATCAAAGATGGGCTCAATAAAGGACAGAAATGGTATGGACCTAACAGAAGCAGAAGATATTAAGAAGAGGTGGCAAGCATACACAGAAGAACTATACAAAAAAGATCTTCACGACCCAGATAATCATGAGGGTGTGATCACTCACCTAGAGCCAGACATCCTGGAATGTGAAGTCACGTGGGCCTTAAGAAGTATCACTACAAACAAAGCTAGTGGAGGTGATGGAATTCCAGTTGAACTATTTCATGTCCTAAAAGATGATGCTGTGAAGGTGCTGCACTCAATATGACAGCAAATTTGGGAAACTCAGGACTGGAAAAGGTCAGTTTGCATTCCAACCCCTAAGAAAGGCAATCTCAGAGAATGCTCAAACTACTACACAATTGCACTCATCGCACACGCTAGTAAAGTAATGCTTAAAATTCTCCAAGCCAGGCTTCAGCAATACGTGAACCATGAACTTCCAGATGTTCAAGCTGGTTTTAGAAAAGGCACAGGAACCAGAGATCAAATTGCCAACATCAACTGGATCATCAAAAAAGTAAGAGAGTTCCAGAAAAACATTTATTTCTGCTTCATTGACTATGCCAAAGTCTTTGACTGTGTGGATCACAAGAAACTGAAAAATTCTGAAAGACGTGGGAATACCAGACCACCTGACTGGCCTCTTGAGAAACCTGTATGTAGGTCAGGAAGCAACAGTTAGAACTGGACATGGAACAACAGACTGGTTTCAAATTAGAAAAGGAGTACATCAAGGCTGTATATTGTCAGCCTGCTTATTTAATTTATATGCAGAGTACATCATGAGAAACGCTGGGCTGGATGAAGCACAAGCTGGAATCAAGATTGCTGGGAGAAATATCAACAACCTCAGACAAGCAGATGACACCACCTTTATGGCAGAAAGTGAAGAACTAAAGAGCCTCTTGGTGAAAGTGAAAGAGGAGAGTGAAAATGTTGGCTTAAAGCTCAACATTCAGAAAACTAAGATCGCATTGGTGGTATAGTGGTGAGCATAGCTGCCTTCCAGAAAACTAAGATCATGGCATCTGGTCCCATCACTTCATGGCAAATAGATGGGGAAACAGTGGAAACAGTGGCTGACTTTATTTTTGGGGGGCTCCAAAATCACTGCAGATGGTGATTGCAGCCATGAAATTAAAAGACGCTTACTCCTTGGAAGGAAAGTTATGACCAACATAGACAGCATATTAAAAAGCAGAGATATCACTTTGTCAACAAAGATCCATCTAGTCAGGGCTATGGTTTTTCCAGTAGTCATGTATGTATGTGAGGGTTGGACTATAAAGAAAACTGAGCCCCAAAGAATTGATGCTTTTGAACTGTGGTGTTGGAGAAGACTCTTGAGAGTCCCTTGGACTGCAAGGAGATCCAACCAGGCCATCCTAAAGGAAATCAGTCCTGGGTGTTCATTGGAAGGACTGATGTTGATGCTGAAGCTCCAATACTCTGGCCACCTGATGTGAAGAGCTGACTTATTTGGGAAGACCCTGATGCTGGGAAATACTGAAGGCAGGAGGAGAAGGGGAGGGCAGAACATGAGATGGTTAGATGGCATCACCGACTCAACGGACATGAGTTTGGGTAATCTCTGGGAGTTGCTGATGGACAGGGAGGCCTGGCGTGCTGCAGTTCACGGGGTCGCAAAGAGTCAGACACGACTGAGTGACTGAACTGACTGACTTCCCTCATAGCTCAGCTGGTAAAGACTCCACTTGCAATGCAGGAGGTTCCAGTTCAATTCCTGGATCGGGAAGATCCCCTGGATAAAGGATAGGCTACCCACTCCAGTATCTTGGGCTTCCCTTGTGGCTCAGCTGGTCAAGAATCCACCTGCAATGTGGGAGACCTAGGTTCAATCCCTGGGTTGTAAAGAATCTGCCTGCAATGTGGAAGACCTGGGTTCAATCCCTGGCTTGGGAAGATCCCCTAGAGAAAGGAAAAGGTTATCCACTCCAGTATTCTGGCCTGGAGAATTCCATGGACTCTATACTCCCTGGAGTCACAAAGAGTCAGACACGACTGCGTGACTTTCGCTATAGTATCGATGTCAGATTCTAAAATCAAAAATATCAAACATTGGCAGGGCTACATTCCCTAATGGAGACTTTAGACGAGAATCAGTTTCCTTGTTGTTTCCAGCTTCTAGAAGCTGTCTAAAATCTTTGGCTCATGGTCTTTTCTTCCATCTTCAAAGCACATGATTCCAACCTCTGGTGCTATCATCACATCTTTTTCTCCCTGTTTCTAAATCTGCTACCTCCCTCTTATGGGAAGGCTGGTGATCACACTGGATTCATCAGGACAGTTCAAGATTTTCTCCCCACCTAAGAGCCTTGAGTGAATCACATCTGCATAGTCTTTTTTGCCATGTAAAATAACATATTCACAGGATCTGGGAATTAGGATATGTCCGTCTTTAATGGGTAATTATTCAGACTACCACAATAACCAAATATAATCTATGATCAAACATCACTACAGAAAATCCATACAGCATACAAGTAATCAAGCTTTAGTATAATTAATAACCTAGGTCTTCAAGAAAATAAATTAATTACACTTTAAGTTGCAAGATAAATGCATATAGACAAGATTTTTAAAATATACTCTTCTTGCTAGCATCAAAAATTTTTTCTTTTTCTCATATGTTAAAGTATAGAGAAATAGAGTATGAAATGTAATTGGAAATGGTCATCAAATTGATGGTTTGTACGTGGAAATTTTTTTTCAGCATGACTAGAAAAAAAAAAAGAAAAAAAAACTTTTTAAAGGACTGATGAAATGTTTCAAACTGCAAAACTGAAACATATTCTTTTTACAGAATTGAATTCTCATATCCTTATGTCCTAGGTATTTCTTTTCCCAAACACTCTGTTATGTGGAGATATAAGCTCAGGAAACAGTAAGCAAATTCCAGCGGATTAGCAAAGGTGATTTAGATATATTATGTTGATTTAGATATAAATGTGCTATGAGAGATTACCTCCACTGATCACAGCAGCTAAGAAGACTGAGTATTAATCAGCTAATGTTTGCAGCTCTTGGGGGAAAGAGGTAGTAGATAGAAACCAAGAATTATAAAGAGAACAGAAGGAGCATTAGTCAGAGAGGTGGGAATAAGTAAACATCATAAATTAGGTTAATAGCAGGACTCTACATCTTCCTTTTCCTCCAACCTTGATAAAACCTTAAACTGAAGCTTAATACACTGTGTATATATTCACATATACTCATTTAACACCTGCTGTATTCAATATTAACTAAAATCAGTTTCTGCAGTCTTTAAATAAAGTTAGGAAACATGTTTAAAGTTTGTGGCCTAATCTTTCTGAACGTGTGCTAGTCATTTAGAAGTCGGTATACAATAATGAAAATAGAATGGCAATAAGTGGATACCAGAAGACCAGGGCTGTAGGCCTAGCTCTTCTGCAAATTGCTTCCAAGATTTCAAACAAACCTCTTATCTCAATGTGACTCAATAGTCTTCCATTAAAATGAGAAATTTAAATTAGTAAAAAAAATTATTTAACAAATCAGAAATTAAATATGCATCCTTCCCACTGCATAGCAAATATAATTTCTCCACTGATGCCAATTATACTGTCTATTTTACAAAGAGAATTAGAATATGGTTAAAAAAATAGAATTCACTGCTAAGAAAATATTTGGTCATACAGGAAAATATAAGAGAGGCCAATATAAACCTGCTGCTGCTGCTGCTGCTAAGTCGCTTCAGTCGTGTCCGACTCTGTGCGACCCCATAGACAGCAGCCCACCAGGCTCCCCTGTATAAACATGTTACCTAATAACAGAGATTGGCAAACTATAGCCACTAGGCCAAATCAAGCCCACCACCTATTTTTTTTAAATAAAGTTCTACTGAAACACAGCCTTGCCCATTCATTTACATATTATCTATGGCTAACTTTCAGCTAAAGTGACAGAGTTGAGTAGTTGTGACAAAGATCAGGTGGCCTGCAAACCCTAAAATATTTATTATCAGTCTATACATAGAAAAAGTTTCCTGACACTATCTAATAAAATGACACAAGTGGTGGTGGTGGTTTTGTCACTATGTCATGTCCAACTCTTGTGACCCCATGGACTATAGCCTGCCAAGTTCCTCTGCCCATAGGTTTCACCAAGCAAGAATAATGGACTGGATTGCCATTTCCTTCTCCAAAAAAACACAAGACCAGTGATAAATCCCATGTCATGTTAAAATCAAAAAATTTTAAGTATAGCTCTAATGATTAATTTTTTCACTTTTTATATGTCTTCACATGATGTATAAAAAGTGATGTCACCTGAGTAAATAGTTTGTGATATATTTCCTTGAATTAGTTTTCTTTGGGGGAGAGTAGTTAATTTGACAGTATTCTTATTATTGTTAAATTGAGTAGGGATAGGCAATATTAAAAAGAAGTAGGTCAAGGCTGTATATTGTCACCTTGCTTATTTAACTTATATGCAGAGTACATCATGAGAAACGCTGGGCTGGAAGAAGCACAAGCTGGAATCAAGATTGCCGGGAGAAATATCAATAACCTCAGATATGTAGGTGACACCACCCTTATGGCAGAAAGTGAAGAGGAACTAAAAAGCCTCTTGATGAAAGTAAAGAAGGAGAGTGAAAAAGTTGACTTAAAGCTCAACATTCAGAAAACTAAGATCATGGCATCTGGTCCCATCACCTCATGGGAAATAGATGGGGAAACAGTGGAAACAGAGTCAGACTTTTTTTGGGCTCCAAAATCACTGAAGATGGTGATTGCAGCCATGAAATTAAAAGATGCTTACTCCTTGGAAGGAAAGTTATGACCAACCTGGATAGCATATTTAAAAGCAGAGACATTACTTTGCCAACAAAGGTCCGTCTGGTCAAGGCTATGGTTTTCCCAGTAGTCATGCGTGGATGTGAGAGTTGGATGGTGAAGAAAGCTGAGTGCTGAAGAATTGATGCTTTTGAACTGTGGTGTTGGAGAAGACTCTTGAGAGTCCCTTGGACTGCAAGGAGATCCAACCAGTCCATCCTAAAGGAAATCAGTCCTGGGTGTTCATTGGAAGGACTGATGTTGAAGCTGAAACTCCAATACTTTGGCCACCTCATGAGAAGAGTTGATTCATTGGAAAAGACCCTGATGCTGGGAAGGATTGGGGGCAGGAGGAGAAGGGGATGACAGAGGATGAGATGGCTAGATGGCATCATCGACTCAATGGACATGGGTTTGGGTAGACTCCGGGAGTTGGTGATGGACAGGGAGGCCTGGCGTGCTGCGATTCATGGGGTCGCAAAGAGTTGGACAGGACTCAATGACTGAACTGAACTGAGGCAATATTATGATGCAGTAATAAACAATCCTCCAAGTTTTCACGCCTTACAACTACAAAGTCTTATCTCTCATATCCACTGGATCAACTGGGGGATACATGTGCCCTCTCTCGGAACCAAGCTGATAAAGACTCTTCCATTCAGGGAGGTACCAATTACTGTGGCAGAAGGAAAGAGAATATAGCTAATGGAACTCTGCCTTCTAAAGCTTCCACCAGAAATGACACATCCCCTCCAGTCACATTTCCTTCTTCAAAGTAAAACACATGGTCATGTGCAATTTCATCAGGGCTGTGTAATTCTACCACCAGACCAGAAAGAGGAGAACTAGAGCATCTGAGACAGACTCTTAAAGACAGTCATGGTAACTGCCAAAAACAGTCTGAGAGATGGGAGTTAAATGCCTCTTGCTTGTGGAGACTTTGCATCAAGAAAAGCACCACCATAGAAAGCACAGCACTTTAATTACACTGTAATTTACCAAAGTCTCGACTTTCTGGCTCTACGTTGACAGAGTATTGGTAAAAGTGCTATACCATTTTTGCAAATCCTATGACAGAGACTTCTTTAGCAGTGTGAAGAAGTATTTCTTCAACAAAAATGTTAGTTTTAGTTTTCTGAACTCTTGGGTATTTCTGAATCCCATTTATTTGATATTCAAAATAATTCCTTGGTCCTTTCCAAAATTTAAAAATAGCAGTTGAAGTTTAGTAGTGAGTTCTCTTAATGTCTATAGAAATTTACTTGCTACAGTGAGTAAAATGTACTTTTAAAAAAATCATTTTCCCACTATTAAAAAGAGCATTTAAAGCATGGTCTATTTTAGTTTCTAAAATTACTTTCCTACATTTTTTAAAAGAAAGCAAACATTCAAAATAGAACTCATGAGTGATGTACCACATTCTTTCCTTTAAAAACCTATTAAAAGGGAATGAACTTGCTTTCATTTAACATATTACATTTACATGTTAACTGTTTAAAATAATTTTACTTTTTTGGAAGGGTCAGACATAATCAAGAAATTTGTGCCAAGACTTCCTTTTGAAAGCTACATCTTTAAATCATGTTGACTAATAAAACTCCCAATGCTGCACAGCAGGACAAAAAGGATATAAAAATTATAAGGCAATTTTCAAATTGAAAAAAAAGGTTTTCATTTAAAGTTAGCCAAATATGGAGCACATAGAATCCACGGCAAACTTCTCATAGTTAATACACACTCTTGAACTCTTGTTAACAACACAATTAACGTTTAGTATGTAGGCATGGAACCATGCTATACCTTCAGTACACAACATTCTCTGCAGTAATGGCTTAAGGAGAAAAAGTGTATCTATAAAATACATACTGCTTTCTTGGTCAAATGTAAGTTGATTTTATTGAACGCAAGATTATTTTCAGTCTGGGTGTCTTCACTATTGATAAAATAGACTGCGGATGGGCTCCTTTAGCTGGAGGGACCATATGCATAAGAAAATGCTTGCAGAGAAGATGACATATGTCATACCATGTGCCAAATACCATCCTAGATCTGGAAGTGACAATTTTCTCATATATACTGGCACTTGGAGCTCTCTAGCTTTGGATGTATTTCTCCTTGCAAGAACTCAAGTGACATTATGTGTGTTTCTGAAAAGCTTGGTAGGAGGTTTCCTGGCAAATTAGTTATATTACCTTTTATATTTTTATCTGATATTCTTTAATTAATATGCTTTGTGAATTATTTTTATTGTACCTCTTAAATGTCAGACATGAGCTTGCATCATCTATTCTATAGGCTTCAGGTTTCTAAGGAACATGCAACTACACCCTTGTATACATAAGACAGATAATGAATTTTGCTCCTTTTTCTACAAAACTAAGTTAGTTTCTCTGGGAAATGGGGTAATTCTACTGCTGCTATGTACCTTACTATCCTAGTCAATTCACAAAAAAAGCAATATGCTGAATGACCAATTGCCATTTTTAATAATGTATATATTTATCAAAATATTTGCTTTTGTAAGGCAAATAATTATAAAATGTATAACAATTTATACAGGGTGAGTTGGCTTCTGACATTTTGAGGATTTCTGCAAAGTCTTAGTTGACTGATTTTTATTTCAGAATTTCATATGGAAATTCTTCAGTTTATGCTGATGTCTTACCAATTCTCTCCTATGTCATTTCTGCTTTTAAAACATTTTAAGTATCTCTTACTAATTTTTCAAGTATTAGAACATTACTTAGGTGATCTCTAGCAATTAGTAGCCAAAATGTAACAAGTAACATGGTTGTTCTTGTCTCTGTCTTGTTCAAACAGTCCCATTTTGTTAGCATGCTTAAGGTTTTAATGTTTTTGAGATTTAACAAAATGCATGCTCTTTTATTCTGTTACTGTTCTTTCTCAGCTGAATTTACTGTCTTGTCAACATTATACACATGGAAGTGATACCTTCCATGCATTCTCACTTCTTTCCATCGCTTTGAATGATCTGCAGGCTTTGTGTTGTATGTCTTTTCAAATCACTGTTAGAAACCAAAAATTTCTGTGTGATTTGATTAGTTGAGCCACTTCTTGTTTCTACCATATGTGTTTAAAAGTTATTTACTTCCTTTTTTTAAGTATGTATACTATCCCTGTGTCAATTCCTTAGATTAACCCATAAGCCTGAGTTTGTGTTTCTAGAAATACATTTTTAAATTTCAATATGATATGATTATTTTTATCCAGTTATGAATAACCAAATTTCTGGGAAATGGATAAAATTAGAAAAATTGGTAAACTGGCTATTTGAAGAACTGGCCAATCAGTGAAATGATTGTTCACTGGACTGGTTTCAGGTGGGCTGGCCTGCTTCCCTAGATGATGAATAAAACAGAGGATACAAACATTACACACACACACACACACACACACACGCACACAAAATAAGTTATATTTTATTGCCTATTACAATTCAAACACTCACCCCCAGTTTCAAGTATGATCCTTCTCTAGTACATATAAGGAAAGCAAATTTGTTTCATTTTCTTACTAGTTGTTCCCTTAGAAATGACTCTCATAATGAGTGTCTTTCCCCACCATACCCAGTTCCACCACAGATCACTGCTCACTTTAGTGTTAAACACCACTGAAAATTCCTAGACCCAAAAATTCCAGTATGAGGTTTTTTTTTCTTCTCTGAGAGCAACAGAGATGTTGTGTGGGACAGACAGCACTTCTCTATAAGAGAGAAGTCCTCTGTCAGTTGAAAGCAATTGCAGTAGGATGTACAAATGTAATGCTGGGAAAGAGAGATGACTATTTCTAGATTCTGGGGGTAAAAGATTTTTAAAAAGTAAATCCTTCAGAGGGAGTACTCTCTGGCATCACACAGTCCCAACCCAGCTCCTCATATTCTAACCTCAGTTAAGTCCAATAACCCAACCCCACCTCCCTCCCAGCCCACCCTCTACTTCAATATTCATTCCTCTAGTCTAAATTTCAGTCCAAAGCACTGTTATTCAGCCCTAGTATCCCATTCAAATCACCTGGAGAGCATTTTTTAAATGTCAATGCCCAGACCTCACCCAGAGATTCTCATTTAATGGTCTATGGGACTTAGAAATGGGTTTTTAAATTTAAAGTTCCCCAGGTGATCCTAAAGTACAGTTAAGTCTAAGAACACTTATCTAAAGACAGCTTCCCAAACATTTCCACTTCACTTTATATATGATAATGCTATTTGTGAAACACACTGTAGTTAACCTGAAAGGCTGCTGGAGGTTGCAGATGATGTGGTGGTGTGAAGGGACAGGAAACAGGGAATGCCCTGACTGACCAGATCCCATCCAGCCACCTAACCAACAAGGGTGGAAGGGCTTTGATCTCCATACAGAAGCCATTTTTCACATCCTCGTTTTTTGTGGGAAAAGGAATGCTGTGAGCCACAGCAACAATCAGGGCAGCCTCCACAGGCTGATCCGGGGTAGGTATTGGCACCCCAAGTGCTGAGGACTGTCCAGTCCAGTTCATGGCTCTCCTAATGTTTCATTTGGAAATCACACACTGGTGTGAATTATATGCACAGGCTTCCCAAACTGTCCATGGGCTTACTATCAACAAAAGAACAATCTAAGTTACTTACTATCAAAGGCAGGAATCGTGTAAATGCTTATTACCTACCCTAAAGATAGATCCACAGTACATTTCTATTAAATACTGGTTGAATCATTTAAATCTATATACCCTGATTAGCTACCATCAGTAAAAAGTCCATAATCCCATAATCGCTTCTCAAGCAGTGAAGCTTGAGTAACAGGCAAAAGTCTAAAAGATTACAAGCAATAAATGATTAATCTGGGGAGCTGCTTTCTTGCTTAGCTCCTCCCTCCTCAGATCAGAAACATAATAAATGAAGGTCCAACACTGTAAGCCCAGACACCGCCACTTCATCCTAAAAGAGGGTGAACTGACAGCACAGTTTAAGGAGAATCTGCAGCAGATTGTCCTGGATTTAAATAAATTGGCTTCATGAAGAGTGGGAACAGCACAAGTTCACACATGTTCATGCCAGCACAACAAGCTATGGAGCTTAAGGAGAGAAATAAAGTTAAGGATAGTGAACAGACCCAATCATGTCCTTTTCCCTTAGACAAGGTTAAGAACACTTCCTTTTATATTAGGTTGTTTTCTGTGTTTCAGATATTAACACATTCCAACTGTGTAAGCCAACTCAAACGCCTGGAATTGACATGAACCGTGATTTCATCTTTTTTTTTTTTTTGTCTGACCTATATTTTTACCTATGAGAATTAGAGTACTCAAAATATTTTCTATGTCTATGAAGAATCATGATAATTTTTTTCCTACAGTGACGGCCCCTGTCTATAGGTACTAGAAGAAACAAAAGATTGGGAATGCATAGGGCAGCCCTTCCTGCAAGGGAAGTTTGACAATGAAAAGCATGTTCATCTTTCCTCATATGACAAACTCAGACTATTGTGTCCAAATAGCATCACTCACATATGCCATCCTAACTCCTAAGTAGAGGAAAAAAATCAGAGCTGTGTTTAGCTGATAAAAACGTAGATGAGGAATATAACTTACCTGGAGCAGGAACACCACCTATCAGTTTTCTGAATGTTTTTTAGTTTATTAAAAGTGGAGGGATCATGAGTCTTGTTCAGTCAGGATACTGATCCAAGAAATTGATCTTCACTGTTTGTTAATGTTGGCCCTTGCCCTGTTTTCTCTAAGGGAACTAATGTGGCTCTGGTTGAAATTATCTGTGGACACGAACAGAAGCAGAAAAACCTTGGTTACTCTACTGCAAAAATATAGGAGTCTCTTCTGGGACAGAAGTTGATGGCTCTGTAGGACAGAACAAAGGTCAAACATGAAACTACCTTAAAACAAACAAAAAATTAGGTGAGGAGAATTGGTGATCTATGCAGCCTGGCTTAGTCTACTTTTCTTGAGTTCATCAGAGTACAAAGAGAGCAGCATAATGTAAACTGGCATTCTTTCCCAACAGGAATCCGCTCAGGTTGCAGGAAGAAGCAAAAGTGGATCTGCATTTGCCCAAGTATAAGAAGCCAACGTGAGAGGATAGAAGAAATCCCATGAAGCAGGAGCTGCCATAATTGACTCAGACTCTCAATGACATCACACGAAAATGCAGGATTATACAACCTCGCTTTTATGTTTATTCAGTTGTTAACGATTATTTGATGCAGTTTTGCAGAAAATACTTCCATATTATTATATATAAAAATGAGCCCAAGGCAAAGGTGGAATAAAGTGCAGTCTAATTCTGAGTGCTATTATCAGAAATGAGTGGTTGTGATTCCAGTTTCATTAGCAGGAAGAAAAACCCATCTTACAGAAAGTTGAAACAGTGACCTTAGGCATTAAATCTCTGGTTGCTGTAGGAGGCTCACAATGCATAAATCTGAAAGACTCCATGGAAAAGTCTCTCATCCTAGAGGGATGTACAGAAAAACCTCCTCTGAGCTCCAAAGGGAAGGAAGGAAAATCAGAGGCAGCATTGGGTAAGTGGCATATCAGAAGTTATCTACTGCAAGAGGAGTAGTATCTACTGCAAATTTACCATTAAAGAAGCTAATGAATCACAAAGGATTCATACCACATGCTGTTTTTATTCTAACCAGGTAGTTCAACTTCTTTTAATTGTCATGGTCAGAACTTTACTATTGACATTTCTAGAGTGAACTGAAATGAAATGGGAGCCAGAAAATTTGCCTTTTGGTCCCCTGATAGTAAGTGGCAAGAAAGTTTAATTTTGCAGGAGCTGTTACACAACTAAAAATGCATTAGAGACACAGGAAAAACCAAGACTCTTTACAAGAGAAGACAGTTACATAAATGTTCATTGAAACACTGTCTATGATAATTCAAGACTGAAAACATACTAATTGTCCATTCACTGATCAAACACGTTTTATAAGTATTCAACAGAACATGATACAGAACCTAAAATACATAAGTTGGCCATGTGTTTCAAAAATCTTAATATTGAGCCCCTCAAAAGTTACAGACTAAAGTGAAGTCGCTCAGTCGTGTCCGACTCTTTGCGACCCCGTGGACTGTAGCCCACCAGGCTCCTCTGTCCATGGGATTCTCCAGGCAAGAATACTGGAGTGGGTTGCCATTTCATAAAATGCCACTTGAGTATAACACTATCTTTTATTTATAGATAATCTGCCTGCCAATGCAGGAGACATAAGAGACACGGTTTGATCTCTGGCTTGGAAAGATCCCCTGGAGAAGGAAATGGCAATCCACACCAGTACTATTGCCTGGAGAATCCCAAGGACAGAGGAACCTGACAGACTACAGTCCATAGCGTTGCACAGAGTTGGACACAACTGAAGCAACTTAGCACACACACACATAGATTTGTAGATATAGATTTTATTTATAGATATGTGTATCTATAAATGCATGGGAATGATAAAAAATTAAGATATTTATTCTCTTGGAAGAGGGCAGGAGGTGAATGAGAAGAGAGAAAAAGAAGCACACAAGTGACATTAACTTTTCCTGTAAAGTTTTAGTTCCTTAAAACAACTGAAGCAGGTTTGGGAAAAATGTCAAGATTTGATTGAACTTGTTGGTGAGCAGGTATTCACTACTATTTTCTACACTGTTCTGCAGTGTTCAAGTATGCTATATAACAGACCTAAAGGGAGAAATAGACAGCAATAGTTGAGGACTTCAGCACCCCACTTATATTAGTGAATAGATCACCTTGACTGAAAAATAAATAAAGAAACATCAGCCTTAAACAACACGTTAGACCAGGTATATGTAACAGACATTCATACAACACGCCATCCAAACACTGGCTTCCCACATAGCTCAGCATGTAAAGAATCTGTCTGCAATGCAGGAGCCACAGGAAAACAGGCTCAATCCTTGGGTCAGGAAGATCCCCTGGAAGAGAACATGGCAACCCATTCCAGTAGTCTTACCTGGAGAATCCAATGGATAGAGGAGCCTGGCAGGCTGCAGTCCATAGGGTCAGGTTGCAGAGTCAGAGACGACTGAAGTGACTGAGCACACACACATGCATCCAAAAACTGCACGCGGAACACTGTCCAAGATACATCACATGGTAGGCCACAAAACAAGTCTTAAAAAATATCAGAGAGTTGAAATCATATCTAGCATCTTTTCCAAACACAATGGTATGAAACTGAAGTTAACTGCATACAGAAAACTAGAAAATTCACAAATATGTGAAGATTGAACAAGTGCTACTGAACAAAAAATGAATCAAAGAAGAAACCAAAATAGAAATCAAAAAAATTCCTTATACAAATGAAAACATGTATTACATCAAAATGGTATGAAATGTAGCACAGCAAAATTCACAGGACTCGGCACAAGCAGTTCAAAGAGGTAAGTTCATAACAACAAATGCCTGTCTCAAAAAACAAAAGAAATCCCAAATAAACAACCCAACTTTACACCTCAAGCAACTGGAGAAAGAACAAAGCCCAAAGTTAATAGAAGAAGGAAATAACAGAAACTATTAGAGCAGAAATAAATGAAAAAGACAGTAGAAAAGATTAATGAAAACAAGAGCTGGTTTTTTGAAAAAATAGAGTGAACAAACCATAAGCTGATTCACCAAGCAAAAAAGAAAGAGTTCAAATAAATAGAATCAGAAATGAAAGATGGCATTATAATTGATACTATAAATATACAAAGACTCATAAGAGACTACTTTGAACAATTACATGCCAATAAATTGGACAACTTAGAAGCAATAGAGAAATCCTAGAAACACACAACCTACCTAGATTGAATCATGATAAGAAGCATAAAAGGAAGGAACCCAGCAATAAACCCATGCATAAAGAAGAGGAAAGTACAATCTCTTAAATGATGCTGGAAAAACTGGACAGCCACATATAAAAGAATAAACCTGAATGACTATCTTATACACAAAAATTAACTCAAAATGAATTAAAGACTTGAATGTAATACCTGTCTCCATAAAATTCCTAGGAGAAAACATAGTGGTAAGCTCCTTGACATAGGTCTCGGTGATGTTTTTTGACTCTCACACCAAAAGCAAAAGCAACAAGAGAAAAATAAATAAGTAGGACTACAGTGAACTAAAACACTTCTGCACAACAAAGTAAACCATCAACAAAATGAAAAGGCAGTCTACTTAATAAAAGAAAACATTTGCAAAGTATATATCTGATAAGAGGCTAATAACCAAGATACATAAAGAACTCTTACAACTCAATAGCAAGAAACACCCTGATTAAAACATGGACAGAAGATGTAAATAGACATTTTTTCAAAGAAGAAATAGAGATAGCCAACAGATGCAAGAAAAGACATCCTATATCATTAATCATTCAGTTCAATTCAGTTCAGTCACTCAGTTGTGTCCGACTCTTTGCAACCCCATGAATTGCAGCACACCAGGCCTCCCTGTCCATCACCAACTCCCGCAGTTTACTCAAATTTATGTCCATTGAGTCAGTGATACCATCCAGCTGTCTCATCCTCTGTCATCCCCTTCTCCTCTTGCCCCCAATCCCTCCCAGCATCAGGGTCTTTTCCAATGAATCAACTCTTTGCATGAGGTGGCCAAGTATTGGAGTTTCAGCTTCAGCATCAGTCCTTCCAATAAACACCCAGGAATGATCGCCTTTAGGATGGACTGGTTGGATCTCCTTGCAGTCCAAGGGATTCTCAAGAGTCTTCTCCAACACCACAGTTCAAAAGCATCAATTTTTCGGTGCTCAGCTTTCTTCACAGTCCAACTCTCACATCCATGCATGAAATGCAAATCAAAACCACAATGAGAGGTTATACCACCTCACACCTTTTAAAATTACCGAAAAGAATAGAAATAACAAAGATTAATAAGCATGTGGAGAAAAAGGAACCCTGTGTACTGCGGGAATGTAAACTAGTAAAGTCACTATGGAAAACAATATGAAGTCTTTCTAAAAACTTAAAAATAGAACTACCACATGCTCTGGCAATTCTCTTCTGGACATTCATCTAAAGAAAAGGAAGACATTAATTTGAAAAGGTATCTACAGTATCCTGTTCATAGCAGCATTATTTTTAATGGTCAAGATATAGAAACAGCCTGCATCCAACCAATGGATAAAGGAATAAATTATAATATATATAATAAAATATTATTCAGTCATAAAAAATGAAATATTGCCACTTGCTGTAACATGGATAGACCTCAAGGGCATTATGGAAAGTGAAATAAGTCAGACAGAGAAAGATACTTTATGATCTCTCTTATAAATGGAATCTTCAAAATAAATAAATGAAAATGCCAGGCTCAGACTTACCCTAAACTCTGGTAGTTGCCAGAGGTGGGAGAATGGAGGATAGGAGAAATGGGTGAACTATTTTTGTTTTGTTTTCTGTTTAAAAAAATTGATTACTTTTTAATAAACTTTACACAATCTGTTTCAGAAAACAGCAGAGGAAGGAGCACTTCCCAACTTATTTATGATTCCAGTATTGCCCTGATTTCAAAGCTAGGCTAAAAAAGCATTTAAAAAGAAAATTATAAACCAGTATCTCCTATGAATTTAGATGCAAAAATTTATTAAAAATATTGGCAACTGAGTATATCTGTGCATAAGAAGAAATATACACCATGAACAAGTTGAATTTATCCCAAGGATGCAAGGATGGTTCAATATTTGAAATCAACCAATGCAATCCGTCATGTCAACAAGCTAATTGAGAAAAAATCATATGATTTTATCAACTGATGAATAAAATGCATTTGACACCCAAAAAGAAAGAAAAGAAAAAATATGCTATAGGAAAAATAACAGAAAACAGTATTGCTTTAGGGGGAGGGAAGATTGCAGTGGAAGATGGCAACATATTTTTTAAATGGGGCAAAAAGCAGAACAAAGTTATTGATGATGGTCAAAAGATGCTGTTTTTGGGTTTAGCAATTAGACTTATAGATATATTACTTTTTGAGGAATAAACTGGAAGAACTGTACTATTATAATAAAAAGTTACACTATTTTTTATTATTATATTGTAAAATGCATTATAAAATAAAAAAGAAAACAAAAACCAACCAAAAAATGTGTTAATGACATCTTTTTATGAAACAAATCAGGAAGACGTGTAAAATTTAGATGTTTCACAGGAAATTGAGATTAGAGAGAAATATATCAGAATTACTAGAATATAAACATGTGAAGTTAATGAATTTAGATAAAAGTGTATAGGCCATGAAGATATTTTAAGAAAATAAATATATGGAGATACAAAAGTGTATAAGTTTGGCATTTGTGCAACGAAGAAAATGAGGTGAGACATGAAAATAAGATCGGACAATAGGAATTTAACCAAATCAGATTCCAATTCCCCTAAAGGCCACACTGTGCCTACATACCTCCTGCTTGCCCTGGCTGGATTTTTCTCCCCCTTTCCATTACATTTCACTAAGAAACCACCTGAAAGGCAGTAACTAGTTATCTGAGACATAGAAGTACTTGTTTCACCTGGCACCACCTTGGAGAAAGGTTAGAGAAACCATTAGTGGGGATCTGTGATGAAGCAGGAAAGAAGAAAGTAGACGAGGAGAGCCAGGGCTGTGGCTGCAGGTCACCACAGGGATCAGCGCTGCTGCTGAGAAGACCCACGGCCTGGTAAGCAGCCACGCCCTGGAATCCAGAGGAGAAGGAGGACTCAACATCAGCCTTTCCACAAGAACTCACTTGACTCCACACCATGCATGCAAACACACACAGGAAAGGCAGCCTGCAGAGAAATACAGAAACCATACTTACCTCTAAGGAAGGGCCCACATCAGTTCCTCCATCATCTTTTCTACCCACTTGGTCCTCACTGTTCTTTTCACAAGTAACAAAGAGTGAGACAAGAATCACAGACATTCATCCCTGCTCCACTGCTGTGTTACCCTAAAGCCCACAAAGGCCGAGTGACCTAAAACTTCACAATTAATGGTGGGTCTCATGTTAGCATTCTTTTAGTTACAGATATAGTCATAGACATAGATCTACAGATATAGATATACATGCATAGATATAGATATATAGATATAACACTACCCCAACAGCAACACTGAGTTTTCTTTTTCTGATAAAAATTGATGAGTAATTAATTGCTCCCTTCTGTTTCAGGCAGCTGAACTAACTAAACAAAATAGGTTTTAAGGTTTTTGTTGGTTTGCTTGCTACTGAATTAGCAAAGAGTCTTTGGGGATATTTTGCCTTTTTATTTTTTTTTTTTTTCTCCTGATGAACAAATTCTATGACACTGCAAAAACCAAGAGACTTTTTAAGAGTATAAATTTCATATCAAGTATATTTTGAAAATTAAAAAGACTTCCTGAAAATGTCCAAAATATTTAATTGCATCCAATACAGGCCATAATATGCTATAATATGGCAAAGCCAAAGTAATTGGGATGGAGTAAAACAGGATCCTTATTCTATTCATTTAATAAAAGATACTCCATTGAGAATCTTTAAAAGAATAGACTATTTGAGCCTAGCATTCTGGTAAGAGAATGCTATTCTGTTTTAGCATTAATTTACAGGTGGTCCTCAGTGCTGACTGTATACCAAGGGAGCTTTTAAAATATTCTGATGTCAGGGCACTGCCCCCAACCAATTAAAGCAGTCTCTCTAGAGGTGGGGACTAGGCATCTGCAAATTTTTAAAACTCCCTAGGTGATTCTAATATGCAGTCAGGGTTGAGAACGACTGATTTAGACATTGCTGTTCCAATTAATATTTAAACAGTCACAGCCTGTTGGCTCCACTAATCCAGTTGCATTACAACTGGCATATAAAAGATTATTTTTTTAATACCATATGAAAAGGAAGATCAATGGACTCTTGAGGTACAAGTTACTCTGTAATCCTTCTGATGCACTGTCCATTCTGGTAGTCCTCTGTGTTTTAATTCATCACCTGTGCTTTTATAGAACTGAAAGTGTTAATCCTTCTTCACAGACTCCAGTGCAAACCTTAATAGTGAATAATCCACTGAGTTGTGTGTTTAAGATCTTTGCTTCATTAAGTCACCAGATATTCCTGGCAGCAGAAGAGTGGCAAGATGTCAACTTGAGCTTTGCTGAGCCAAAAGAATTAGCTTTTACCATATTTCTAAAGATGAATATGCTCTTAGAGCATGTCCATTAGCCCTAATACTCTAATGAATGTATGGCTTGACAGACACAATAATTGGCGTAGTTCAGAGTGTAAGAGAACCAATTTGATGAATCAGAATAAGGTCAAGGGAAAGAAGAAACAAGGATTTAGTTTGAACATATTTCTAACCATAGCAACAAGAAAGATTAAATAGTAAAAAACAAGATTAGGTAGAATTGATAATCCATCAATGTGGAGTTCCTTCATCTCATTAACACTAGTCAATAAAAAAGTGGCTTTTCTATAAAACAGTGGCACTTGAGTTCCATGGAAGTCACTGTGTATCCTAGCAATGTCCTTTTTAAAAAAAAAAAAAAAAGTATGAGGATCTTATCTACTGTGGCTAACCTCTGGAATTTCTGGCCTTATCTCCTGGCTACTCACTTAGGATAGTCTAGGATTTTATTTCCCCATGGGTTTACCATCAACATTTTTCCCTTTAAAATATCAGCCCTGACCTTAAATGGCACAGGGCTTTCTCTGTTGGCTCTGGAAATATTTATAGCACTCAGGTGTAATTCTTCTGATTGAAATATGTTTTGCTTCTATTCTTCAGTGAAACAATAAAGGTAGATTGCAGAGCAAGCCCTTTTATTCCTCCTGAAAGGACCTGCTGTGAACTACAAAAACGAAATACAAAGTAAATTGCTTCAAACTAACATGAATGCTGCTAGCTCATGCTGGGTCATACTAAAAGAGACTTCCGTCTGTCCCAGCAACAACGAAGGGGGGGGTCTAATTCTTAACCAAGCTTGACATGTGTCTGGGACAAGATGTTAGTCATGCTTGGCTTCATCTTCTCAGGAATCTCTTGTTTAATTTAACTCAATGACTTTGAACTGTGAAGGAAGAGTTGATCCAAAACATGAATTAGACAAAGGAATCTAAATAGGAACCTGAAACCATTTCTACCTCTTCTGGGTTCTGACCTTACCATAATGAAGAAAAACAAATCAAGTTGGGAGAATGTGATCTCTTTCTTTGATGGAATCACAGATTTAAAGGTCAAAAAATGGAATGGATTGTCATAAACTATTTGGAATTTGTGAAAGACGTTTTTGATAACTATCATATGTCTTATTTTTAATAAATTCAAAACAGATTTGGTTTGAAAACGTGCAAGATAGAAAACTGATATATATGCTACTAACAAACAGGGATGGTGGGCAAAACTACTGGGTTATAACGCTGGGCCATCTAAAATGATGCAGATTATATTTAATCTTCATTAGCTACTCATATTTTTTATTTTTCCATGGGTCAATTAACAAAATGCTTTATGTGACTACTATGTTCTCAGCATTACAAGACAAAGAATTACATGACTACTTCAAGGAGTTTAACTTCTGGTTGGGAAGCTCAAAACACTACTAAACAAGTTATGAATTATCAATGGGCAAAACAAATAAGGCTATGTTTGAGGGAATTATGAATTACAAAGTCTAACACATTCTGTTCTGTATTTCAGGCGTTTTTTATTTCATGGAGTTCAGTGACAATTTGACCTTGTCCTTATTTGGGGACTGGTCCTCATACTTGGGAAAATTCCCTCTGTAAATTATTCTTCATTTTATGTCAGATGAACCCAGTTCAACTCAATCCAATATTCTCTGATGGCTTTCACAGATTTTTTATCCCATTCACAACAAGAAATGTATTTTACTTGATGACAGTACACACACTTTAGTCACACAACTGATTGAAATTTATGAATCTGTTGTTTCACAATGTGAGACATCCTCTCATGCTTTGTATTCGATTCAATCGTATGAGCTTAAAAAAACTGCTGATCATGACCCACTCAACTGAGTCACCCTGTAACAGTTTAAATGGTATCACCTGAATCTAGATCTTCACTTTGAATGGACCTAGTGAAATAGATCACGGATTTAAGATCATACATGGATTTATAAATCCTACAGACAGAGGAGCCTGGCAGGCTACAGCCCATGGGGTCACAAGAGTCAGACACAACTTAGCAACTAAACCACCATGGATCTATATATGAATTATATATACATAATACATTAATTACAACTGACTTTCCAACAGGGGGTTTAAAAACATGAGTTGGCATCATAAGCACCTGTAAGTACCAGTGATAGATATTTGCTTTAATCAATCCTAAATCCATATGTCATACCCTGTACTTTAAGATTGAGTGGATCAGCAATTTGTTTTCCCAGGGTCACCATCTTCTGGGCACAATCTTTAATTTCTAATATTATTAAATCTGAAGCTTCATTAGGCAAAGTATCTTTTGATATCTGGCTTCTATCAAAGTTCTGGTGTTATTACTATTGGTCAATTTTTTTTTCTCAAATGTTCCTGGGCACAAACAATCCCAGTTCTGGCTTCCTTTCAGGCACCACAAATTCAAGGGCAGAGCTCTTCATCACACTTCTCCAATGTAAGAAGATCTTTAAAACATATGGCCTTCAATTCAGTCACTCAGTCATGTTCGACTCTTTGCAACCCCACAGACTGCAGCATGCCAGGCTTCCCTGTCCATCACCAACTCCTGTCCATCAAGTTGGTGATGCCATCCAACCATCTCATCCTCCATCATCCCCTTCTCCTGCCTTCCATCTTTCCCAGCATCAGGGTCTTTCCAATGAATTGGTTCTTCACATCAGGTGACCAAAGTACTGGAGTTTCAGCTTCAGCATCAGTCCTTCCAGTGAATATTCAGGACTGATTTCCTTTAGGATTGACTGGTTTGATCCCCTTGCAGTCCAAGGGACTCTCAGGAGTCTTCTCCAACACCACAGTTCAAAAGCATCAATTCTTCGGCTCTCAGTTTTCTTTATGGTCCAACTCTCACATCCATTTGGCCTTAGGATCCTAAAATTATAACTGTCTATGACTGAAACTAAAAGTGAAAAGATAGGGAAAGATGAGATAATCTGTCTGAATACTAAAGACTGAATGTAACACAAATGCATAAAATTCATAATGAAATCAAATATCTTTCAGTTTAAGGGAGTAGAAATACATTGTTTTAAAAAAATAGAAGCACATTATAAATTATCTGTGTTATTCAGGAAAGATACATTTTATCACTATTTACATAGGTGATACAATTAATCAATTTAATTAATGATACACCTAGATTTATGGTGGGCTTCCCTGGTGATTCTGACAGTAAAGAATCTGCCTGCAATGTGGGAGACCTGGGTTCGATCCTGGCTTGGGAAGAGCCCCTGGAGAAAGGCATGGCAACCGACTCCAGTATTCTTACCTGGAGAATCTCCATGGACAGAGGAGCCTGGCGGGCTCCAGTCTATGGGGTCACAAAGATTCGGACACAACTGAGTGACTAAGCACAGCACACATTTATGATAATTTGCTTAGCCTTATTGCCCAAGTAGAAACTGTAAAGAAGGTTAAGCCTCATTCAATAAATATTTACTGAGAACTAAGTACATAGCAAATACTATCCAAAGCTCTGAGGAAACAAGATAGGCACAGTCCTCAGCTGTAAAGTCTTACATTTTATTGGATACAGGTGACCAAAACAAGACAAAAATAAATAAAGGAGATGTGCATCAGAGAGTGGTAATTGTATGCAGAGAATTAAAAGAGGTGATATGATGGCAGTGTGTGGCTACTTCAGATGGATTGGTTGGGGTGAGCCTCTCTGCAGATGACACAATATGACCAACATCTTAGTGACTAAGCGGCAGTCCTGGAATGATGGGAGGAAAGAGAACCACCCACCAAGGAACAGGCCTCCTGGAGGAACTGAAATAAAGCTAGTGATCCTGGGGTGTATTGTGCACAAGAGGGGAAGCAGCATGACATGAGGTCAAGGAACCCGGGACTAAATCATGTTTGGATTTTATCTACCATGGGAAAACTTCGTTGTGTTTAGAGCAAATCTGACTCATACTGTTAATGAACATTCTAATTTCCCTGTGGACAGTGAACTGTTGGGAAAGAGTGGAAGCAAAGGAAGTTGAGAAGAAAGTTTTGGCATACAGGAGAGAAATGGCATTTGCTTAGAATACAGTGACACTGGTGACAGCTGTATTATTTGGTAATAATGCATGATGTAGCTGGTCCTTGGGTGAAGGTAACATGATGCTGCATAAAAAGTGATGTGTGCAACATGTCCTTGTGTAAATGCATCAGGAATAAAGCAGAAAACAAACATAAGGGTAGAGGATGTTTCCCCTCTCATTTTTGTGTACATTTTCAAGATGCAAGTAACTGAAATTTAGGCACTGTCTGCACACTGAAAATGGAAAGTCTCAGAACCACCACTGTTCTTGGGATACTTGTTAAAATAAGGTATTCATTGTTCTTGGGATCCTTGTTAAAATAAGGTATCATTCATGCTATGACTCAGGATAAGAATCTTCTGTGAAAGAAAAGACTTGGTTCTACTCACAACAGACCAAGAGGTTAAAACGCTCTTTAAAAAAAAAAAAAAACCTGGGGGGACTAAGAGAAAAGAATAGTCAAAAATAAATAAATAAAAGTGTCTAGAAAGTCAAAAAAGAGGGAGGAGGAGAAAGCAAAAAATCAAAAATGTAAAATGTATCCAAAGGCACTGATGAAACCACTTCTTAAACAAGTAGGTAGCAAATCAATCCAGGATTTCTCCAAGCCAGGATTTCTCCAAGCCAGGATAGTACTGTGAAAGGCACCAGAGATCATCTGGCCCTCAAAAATATTTGATGAATTAACTGAACTGAATTATACAAAGAAGAAATCTTTGCCTTTATCCTCTCTAAGAGCTTTACTGGCGATTTCAGTTCCATGCTAATCATAAAATTTGAAGTATTAAAATAATAATTCAATTTCAAAAGTACCTTGAAATATGTATCTGCCATTCACTTGTCTCTATGAATTTATGCTCTGGAAATTTCTGTTTGTGAACTTCTTCTGTTAGTCAATATATGGAGATATAACTTCTTGTTATAAATTAAAACACACTCAGAGTTAAATTTTCACAGTTGGAGAGTTCTGCACCTTAGGTTACTTTAGAAACCATTGCTTATATTAGACTTAAGTTTCATTACTGAGTTAAATAAATTATCCCAATTCCTTCCTCTATAGACTCACAATTTTATAGTCTGAAACTGCTCTTCCTTTAAGGCATATACTACATTTTGCTCTTACTTTGCCTGGCTGCCTTTTTTTCCTTCATAGTAACAGGAATTAGTTTTAATCAGAATTTCTCTTCTATAGGTTTTCATAACATCAACATTGTAGTAAAGTAGCTTTTTATTTAAAAAGGAATGTAGTTAAGTTTCCTTAGGCCATGATGTACATAATTTCCTTAAAATAAGCTTTTATAAAAGGCAAAATATTCTATGTCTTTTTTTCAGAACTCACTTGATCAAATTGTATAAATACTTTCAGGCCTAATACCATTAATATACTACATATTTCTCACCAGCTTCAGCCTGATTCAGTGCTCTTGGCTTTCACTTAGGAATAGCACCAAAACTTTGAAGAAAGGCTTCTTGTAACACCAAAAGCCAAGCTCTGCTTCTTCTCAACTATGCTATAATTATTTCAACCAGTATTTCAAGAATTAAACACGTTAGTTCTAGATCTCTATTCATGCAATTATTCTTAGAAAAAATTCTCTCCAACTTTCCTTTATGATGGATCTTCAAAAGTTAAAATTAAGTAGGACAAGGATGATCTTATATGCAAAATTTTAAATAAACGGAGTTTGAGGCCTAAATTATTCAATTAAGTGCTTAATTGTTCACTTTCAATTGAGGGGGGAATAAAAGAAGAGGAAGGAGGAAAGAGTAAACTCCTATAAGTAAAATATAATTTTCTTTTAAACCTGAAATAGTAGTTTTCAAAAATAAATCCAGACTTTTTAATTGTCTCAATGTCTTGCCAACAGTTTTTGAAAAGACTTTCATAGCTATCCTATGGTCATTCCCTCCCATTTTGTGATCAATAGGACCTTATTATCTTTGCATAGTTGACCAATGGCAGGGAAAAAATAAATAAAGTAAAACAAACAAGCAAAAACAAACAGATAAAATCTAAACTTCATCTGTGCTATGGTTTACAAATGCATACTGAATAATGGAGATATAGCCTTCAACAAAACACTAAATAAGACTGCTTCTTCCCTCTAAGGAAAGTTAATTCACACTGAGGAGAAATAACTCAACCGATTACTTCTTTCTCCTTACAGATGGTGGAAAAATTGGTAACAGTCAGAGATGATGACCCACTGTCAAGCACAGGGTATTGGTGGGTTGTCCATATTCAGGGCTCAGCTTGGAGAGGCCCAGAATGTTTCTTTTAATAAAGTGGAAGAGATTTGGGGGTGGGGAGTAGGAGATGTTTCCAGGGGCCAAGAGAAGAGAGAGAGATTTGGTGAGAGGCAAATATCTTGGCAGTTACGGAATATAGGATAGTTTAGAGGATATATGAATTGTATCCCCTTCATGGATCACAGCCTTGTCATGGCAAAGGGGCTTGCAGAACTCAATGAAGCTATGAGCCATGCCATGCAGGGCCACCCAAGACGGACTAGGTCATAGTGGAAATTTTGTGGAAAATTTTTAAAGACATAGGAATACCAGACCATCTTACCTGTCTCCTGAGAAACCTGTATGCAGGCCAGGAAGCAACAGTTAGAACCAGACATGGACGAACGGACTGGTTCAAAACAGGGAAAGAAGTACATCAAGGCTGTATATTGTCACCTTGCTTATTTAACTTCTATGCAGAGTACAATATGCAAAATGCCGGGCTGTAATCAAGATTGCAGACAGAAATATCAAAACTTCAGATATGCAGATGATACCATTCTAATGGCAGAAATCTAAGAGGAACTAAAGAGCCTCTTGATGAGAGTGAAAGAAGACAGTGAAAAAGCTGGCTTTAAACTCAATATTCAATACGTGTAAATCTATGGCTGATTCATATCAATGTACGACAAAACCCACTGAAATGTTGTGAAGTAATTAGCCTCCAACTAATTAAAAAAAATAATAAATAAAATAAATAAATAAATAAAACATCAAAAAAAAAAAAAAAAACTAAGATCATGGCAAATGGTCCCATCACTTCATGGCAAATGGAAGGGGGGAAAGTGGGAAACAGTGACAGATTTTCTTCTCTTGGGCTCCAAAATCACTGTGGATGGTGACTGCAGCCATGAAATTAAAAGATGCTTGCTCCTTAGAAGGAAAGATATGACAAACTTAGACAGTGTATTAAAAAGCAAAAACATTACTTTGCCAACAAAGGTCCATATAATCAAAGCTACAGTTTTCCCAGTAGTCATGTATAGATGTGAGAGTTGGACCATAAAGAAAGCTATGTGCGTGCGTCCAACTCTTTGTGACTCTATGGACCACAGCCTGCCAAGCTCCTCTGTCCATGGGATTCTCCAAGCAAGAATACTGGAGTGGGTTGCCATGCCCTCCTCCAGGGGATCTTCCTGACCCAGGAATCAAACCCACGTCTCTTATGTCTCCTTCACTGCGGGCAGGTTCTTTACCCCTAGTGCCACCTAGGAAGCCTCTAAAGAAGGCTGAGCACCAAAAAATTGATGCTTTTGAACTGTGGTGTTGGAGAAGACTTTTGAGAGTCCCTTGGACTGCAAGGAGATCAAACCAGTCAATCCTAAGGAAAATCAACCCTGAATATTCATTGGAAGGACTGATGCTGAAATTCCAATACTTTGGCCACCTGATGTGAAAAGTCAACTCATTGGAAAAGACTCTAATGCTGGAAAAGTTTTAGGGCAAGAGGAGAAAGAGGTGACAGAGGATGAGAGAGTTGGATGGCATCACTGACTCAATGGACATGAGTTTGAGCAAACTTCTGGGAGATAGTGAAGGACGGGGAAGCCTGAGGTGCTACAGTCCATGGGGTCGCAAGGAATCAGAAACCACTTAGCAACTGAGCAACAATGAATTGTCTAATAGTCAATTATAAATTGTTTGCATTACAGTGCTTCCTACATCTACTCAAACCACTAATAAAGGTCACTATACAAGTGGGCTTGTTAGTGGGGAGGAAGTGTGGGGAAATCGAGGAAAAAGAATCTTGTGACATTTGGAACACCAAGGCTACAACAGAACAGCACACTCAGAACGGTGAAGTGACTCATCAAATTGACAGCTGCAGCTGAATACAAAGATGAATAAAGAAACATAAGCCGTCCCTCAGAGCCCCCAAAGACCTGAGAAGAATGCTAGAGTCCAATGACATGGGTTGAACTCAAACTTCTCTTGAATCTCTATATTGGAAAGAAAGGAAGGAAGGAAAGAAGGAAGGGGGCAAAGAGAGGGAAAGGAGGGAGTTTTGGAGGTAGGGAGAAGTGGTAAGAGTACCTCTCTAAAATTTGGATTTTATTTGTCTCTAGAAATCTCTAGGCAGAATTAGTCCCCTTATAAAATATGACCTCTGATGGCAAGACCATCTCACTAAATCCTCCCTACAGCATCAGCATGGAGGTGGCCTGGCCTTTTTTAGCTGGTCCCACTTTAATAAGTGTTATTTAGGCAAATAGTATAATTGTGAGTTTTTAAATGTTTTCCAATATACTATTAAAGCATTTCTATTTCTCCCCACACATTCATTTGTTTCACAACAATAATTCTGTTCATCCCATTTGGTTTTCCTTACTTTTCAGGAAACATTGCATTGGGCTTTAAAAATATGTTAAAAACAGTCACTCGTTTCATTCAGCCTGCCGTTGCAATAATAAAGCTGAAATGACAAAAAATAAAATTCACAAATTCTATTGCAGAATGATTTTCATTTTCTAAGAGTGATAGGTGATCTGTATACATAAAAGAAATGTACCGTATTTTTAATTTACTTTTTCTATACATTAGCTTTGGAGTTTGGGAGATCCAATGACTTGATATAGCTTAGTACATGCAGTATGTTGTGTCAGTTTTTCTTATAGCAGAGAAGTTGGCAAACGGCAGCCGTTTGACCCGAAATATGTAATAATAATTTTATTGAAATACAGCCAATTCATCTATTCATTTGCTCTACAATAGCAGAATTGAGTTGTAGCAATAGAGAGCATGGGGCTCACAGAGGCTAAAATACTTAATATTTGTCCCTTTACAGAAAGTTTGTAACAGAAGCAGTGCTAAAGCACTGCTAGATTAACTAAATACAGAGACAACTAGACTGAGTTGGCTATAATGCCATGGATGTCTATTTAAGCAAACCAAAATCCAAGCCTGTATATGCCTCAAGGTTATGAAATGAAAACACTAAGGACAACCCATCACAGACAGCCTACCTTAACTTAGGCTTTAAGTTATAACCAATCAATTAACTTCCTTTCTTTGCTTCCGCACCTCCTACATGTCAGTCTTCCCTTTCTCCTGTTGGTGGAATGCTCCAAACTACTTCCATTTGGATCAACAGTGTCCAATTCAAATGAACAAATGTTCAAGTAAACACTTAACGGTCTTAATATACCTCAGTTTATATTTAATAGCACATCATTACTAGTAGTTGGTGTCACGGTCTGTATAGGTGCTCAAAAACATTTCATAAAATATTAATCTCAAATTAGTACACTGTGTTAGATTTTAGTATTAATTCTCAACCTGGGGTAATTTTTCCTCCCCTCCCCTGGCAATGTCTTGGGGACATTTTTTATTGTAACAAAACTGACGGGTGGGAATGTGGGCCACAGGCATCTATTGAGTGCAGGTCAGAGAAGCTGCTAAACATAATACAATACAGGGGGCAAGTTTCCCACAACACAGAACTTTCAAGACTAAAGTGTCAATAAAACCAAGGTCAAGAAACCCTGTGTTAAAGGATGATTTGAAGCTGACATTTTGGGGGACTCAGGTGAGTGAGGAGTCCAGACAATTTAGATTCCACACACTCTCCAGTTTAGAATAGATATCCATGCCATGTTCGGGGTGGGGTAATGTGTTTTCTCACCATTTCAATACCAAGAGGAAAGATTTTTCATAAACAGACATATCCTATTTATGAAAACTCAACATTCAGAAAACTAAGATCATGGCCTCTGGTCCCATCACTTTATGACAAATAGATGGGGAAACAATGAAAACAGTTACAGACTTTATTTTTTGGGCTCCAAAATCACTGCAGATGGTGACTGCAGCCATGAAATTAAAAGACGCTTGCTCCTTGGAAGAAAAGCTATGACCAACCTAGACAGCATATTAAAAAGCAGGGACATTACTTTGCTGACAAAGGTCTGTCTAGTCAAAGCTATGGTTTTTCCAGTAGTCATGTATGGATGTGAGAGTTGGACTATAAAGAAAGCTGAGCGCTGAAGAATCTATTCTTTTGAACTGTGGTGTTGGAGAAGACTCTTGAGAGTCCCTTGGACTGCAAAGAGATCCAACCAGTCAATCCTAAAGGAAATCAATCCTGAATATTCATGGGAAGGGCTGATGCTGAAACTCCAATACTTTGATTACCTGATGCGAAGAACTGACACTGGATAAGACCCTGATGCTGGGAAAGATTGAAGGCAGGAGGAGAAGGGGACAACAGAGGATAAGATGTTTGTATGGCACCACCAACTCAATGGACATATATTTGAGCAAGCTCCGGGAGTTGGTGATGGACAGGAAAGCCTGGCGTGCTATAGTCCCTGGGGTCGCAAAGAGTTGGACATGACTGAGTGACTGAACTGAACTGAGGCATATCCTAAACAAGTAAAAAAAAATAGACATTTAAAAAATTGAAGCAAATAAATCTTTCAAGTTTCACTACCCACTAAACATGACAGTGAACAAGTGGTTCTAACACCCATTTTAATAATGTAAAAGTGGAGAAGCGCAAGTAAGCATATTGTTCACCATCACAGAAATCAATCATGACGAAAGTAGCCTCAATGACTCATTTTATTTTCTTCCCCACCCCCCATCCCACTCACAATGGCCTCTTCCCCTAAATCCTTTAACACAGTGATGCATTTCTGCTGAGCTAAATCACTGTCCACTTTGTCCCACCATTTCACACATGGGCTCCTGCAGCAGTCAATCAAACAGCAACAATTTGGGGTTTGTGGGTTTTGTTTTGTTTTTATCTTTTACAAAGTGGGTGGATATTCCTCTTCCTACTTTTTGTATGTTGCCACATCTATTAGTGTTTGTACCAAAACAATGGTGTCTGAGTGAATACCAGTCACTCAGCTCTTTCAGTTTTTATTCAAAGCTGTCCTTCCTCATGCCCACTCGGGCTTTTACAAACACACTTCACAGGTCAGAACCCATAGGAAGGAGTCCATGGGACTCTAGACTAGAAAACAAATCATCTGCAGACAACAAGATGCCAAGCTGAAGTCAAAAGTCCTGCTTCCTTCTGAAGATTAAGCCTGTTACTGGGTCAGCTTTCACTGTCTCCTTCCTTTTTTTCCTCAAGGAAGGCATCCTTCCCCAGGAAATATCCTCAGCCCTTCAGGCACCAAATGGACAGTGCCCTGCTGGGCTTCAGATATGCCCAGACATGTCCACATGTTTCTGCTCAAGCAAGACCTGAGCCATAACAGCATTTATAAATTAATACTTTCACCTGACAAGTAATCAAAACTATTAGCATCAGCCCTTCCTGACTGAGGAAAGTTGGGTAACAGACCAACTCTTTGCTTACCAAACTCCTTATTAACTCCAGTTCTTTTCAAACAATCCATATCCAAATATTTAACTTCATAAAAATTAATACTAGAGTAGGAATCTCCCAAGTGAACACATATTCAATGGAAACTATGGAGTATACTCAGAGAAACTAGTCAGATGATACTGTAGGTAAGTGACTTTATGAAATCAGATATTATGCAACTTTAGGGGAAAATACAATAAAACCGTATTATGAGATACCTTCCTATATCACTTATCCAATTACACTGTGGGACAAAATTGTATTTCTCTATTAAAATGAAATATACTTTATTTCCCCCTCCTATGATATAGAAAGTATATTGAGTTATTTTCCTTGGTAAAAGTGACTTAATGGTGATGAATCATACTTGACTACCTTAAAATTAATTCCTGATATACTGCATTATTTTTAAATAAGTGAAATAAAAGGAAAAAACTAGTTTTATATTGAAAAACCCCTATTTCCTATTACTGTGTTAATGTGCAGAGCAAGAGCAATTTGTGTATTATAATTACATCTTTTTCCTCTCGAGATTCAGCAGAGGATATGCTAAATTTTAGAAGCTCAAACAGAAAGACCTTTGAATAGGTTTAGAACTGCAAAGATGAAATGCAGAACTGAATATACAAAGAGGTAAAACTCAGGGTCATTCTTGGGCTTTGTCTCCTGGGAGTCACTTCCAGTGGCACCAGAAAGATTTGTATAAAGCAGTACATTGCACACAACAGCAGGGTGGACTGTCTATGATCATGGAATCTTGGAGACTGTGTGCTGCCAAGGTTCAAAGAATGAAGAGAGAGGACTGCACAATGGCTTATGTTCTAAGAGAGAATGTTCTGCTATATATAAATGTGAATTGAAAAGTGGCATTTTAGCAACTTTATGAAAATGGGAAATATTTAGTAAACTGAGTCTGTGTTCTTCTCAGGGTCAGCTAATGTGACTTCAGAAACCATTCTGCTCAGTTAAACATGCATGAAGAAGTTGTATTTTGTGGAAATGTATTTCCCAGCATGATTAGAGTTCTTTCAAGGAGATACCTTATTGAATAGGTTTTTCAACTTCACATGTTCACATTCTTGAAAGACTAATGGATCCTTCATTAAGGAGATCACAGCTTTTCAGGTGTCATGCTTGAAGACACACAATGAATTGGTCATTAAGGAAATCCAGCCACGCAGAAAGGACAGAGAACAACGGGTTGACTCTTCTAATGACTCAAACAATGTTGGCAGAGCTGCTTTCACTTACAGGCTGGTTTATAGTCGCAGAGCAAGCATTAATTTTTCAGACATAACAACTAGGTAAAAGAATCAACCACCTCAGGAGCAAGTGACCACCGTCTAGAAAAACAGTTCGTATACAGATTTTTTTTTTTTTTTAGTCTTAAAACAGATCTATTTACACCTTAATGCTGTCCCATCCTACTTGCCCATACATGTGACACTTCTTAGACATAAATCAAAGTAATCATACGTAGATAACTACTTTCTCATTAGATCATATACATTCAAGAGAGCACAGCTTTAAGATTATTACAATATTTTGTAATAAAAATGCATTTTTCATTTTCTTAATCATTTTACATGGATTTGTAGGCTGAGTCAGATTTGATTGTCTTACTAGTGACGAAAGACACTTGACTGGCCTATTGTGTCCAGTTATTCAGGCCTTAACTTGAAACTCTGTAAGCAATGAGTAGATCTGCATTCCTTCATCTGAGATTATCTAAATATTTGAACTCTAGATTTTTCTGTGCCTGGTGGAAAGGGAGACAAGGATTAGGGAGGAAACCCAGTGTCTGGCAGCAATTTCACAACCCCTTTCTCTGCCTCTTTGCCACTGTCATAGGGAAAAAGATTCTGGTGGAGGCTATTCTTTCAAGGATAAGCTGACAATTTACTAGGCCCCTATAAAGAAAAAAAAAAGCACTCTGGTAATGTCTCGATTAATTCTGAGATTTTTTTTTTCACCTTGTGGTGCTTCAAGGCCAAATGAGCCTTCAAGGAGGTCATAGGAACCTAAGGACATAAGAAATGCCATAATAGGTCAAATTAATGAGCCAGTTACTCTGATAGGCTTTCTCTGAGAGAGGCGACAAGGTACATTTTGTGCATGTTGTCAATTTCAAAATATTTGCGGCTACAAGCTGGAGTATTTCTTAGAGCAGGTATCCATTTCAAATGCCGTGTTCCTTTTACTGCATCTTCACTTATATATTCATTTAAAACTGTCTGAAAATATTTTAATCATGTACAGCATTTTTTAAATTTTTTTACTGAAGGATAATTGTTTTACAGAATTTTGTTGTTTTTTGTCAAACCTCAACATGAAGCAGCCATAGGTACATATACATCCCCTCCATTTGGAACCTCCCTCCCATCTCCCTCCCCATCCCACCCCTCTAGGTTGATACAGAGCCCCTGTTTGAGTTTCCTGAACCACACAGCAAATTCCTGTTGGCTATCCATTTTACATATGGTACTGTAAGTTTCCATGTTACTCTTTTCATACATCTCAGCCTCTCCTCCCTTCTACCCATGTCCATAAGTCTATTCTCTATGTCTGTTTCTCCATTGCTGCCCTGTAAATAAATTCTTCAATGCCATTTTTCTAGATTCCATATACATGTGTTAGAATATGGTATTTATCTTTCTCTTTATGACTCCACTCTGTATAATAGGTTCTAGGTTCATCCACCTCATCAGAACTGACTCAAATGTGTTCCTTTTTATGGCTGAGTAATATTATACTGTGTATATGTACCACAACTTCTTCATCCATTCATCTATCAGTGGACATCTAGGTTGCTTCCACATTCTAGCTATTGTAAACAGTGCTGCAATGAACATTGAGGTACATGTGTCTTTTTCAATTTTGGTTTCCTCAGAGTATATGCCGAGGAGTGGGATTGCTGGTCATGTGGTGGTTTTATTCCTAGTTTTTAAGGAATCTCCATACCATCTTCCATAGTGGCTGTATTAATTTACATTCCCACCAAGAGTGCAAGAATGTTCCCTTTTCTCCATACCCTCTCCAGCATTTATTGTTTGTAGACTTTTTGATGATGGCCATTCTAACCAATGTGAGGTGATATCTCATTGTGGTTTTGATTTGCATTTCTCTAATAGTGAGCAATGTTAAGCATCTTTTCATGTATTTGTTAGCCATCTGTACGTCTTCTTTGGAGAAATGTCTGTTTAGATCTTTTTCCCCCTTTTTGATTGGGTTGTTTGTTTTTCTGACATTGAATTGTATGAGTTGCTTGTATATTTTGGAAATTAATCCTTTGTCAGTTGTTTCATTTGCTATTATTTTCTCCCATTCTGAGGGCTCTCTTTTCACCTTGCTTAGTTTCCTTTGCTGTGAAAAAGCTTTTAAGTTTACTCAGGTTCCACTTGTTTACTTTTGTTTTTATTTTTGCTACTCTAGCAGATGGGCCATAGAGGATCTTGCTTTGATTTATGTCATCAAGTGTTCTGCCTATGTTTGTTTACCTCCAAGAGTTTTACAGTTTCTGGTCTTACATTTAGGTCTTTGATCCATTTTGAATTTATTTTGTGTATGCTGTTAGGAAGTGTTCTAATTTCATTCTTTTACAGGTAGCAGTCCAGTTTTCCCAGCACCATTTATTTAAGAGGCTGTCTTTACCCCATTGTATATTCTTGCCTCCTTTATCAAAAATAAGGTACCCATAGGTTCATGGGTTTATTTCTGGGCTTTCCATCTTGTTCCATTGTTCTATGTTTCTGTTTTTGTGCCAGTACCATACTGTCTTGATGACTATATTTCTGTAGTGTAATCTGAAGTCAGGAAGGTTGAATCCTCCAGCTCCATTCTTCTTTCTCAGGACTGCTTTGGCTATTCAGGGTCTTTTGTGTTTCCATATGAATTGTGAAATTTTTTATTCTAGTTCTGTGAAAAATGCCATTGGTAATTTGATAGGGAACCTCATTGAACTAAAGATTCCATTTGGTAGTATAGTCATTTTCACAATATTGATTCTTCCTACCCAGGAACATGGAATATCTCTCCATCTGTTTCTGTTGTCTTTGATTTCTTTCATCCATGTCTATAATTTTCTGTGTGTGGTTCTTTTGTCTCCTTAGGTAAGTTTATTCCTAAATATTTCATTCTTTTTGTTGCAATGGTGAATGGGATTGATTCCCTGATTTCTCTTTCTGATTTTTCATTGTAAATATAGAAATGCAAGAGATTTTTGTGTATTGATTTTGTATCCTGCAACTTTGCTAAATTCACTGATTAGCTCCAGTAATTTTCTGAAACTATCTTTACAGCTTTCTATGTACAATATCATGTCATCTGCAAACAGTGAGAGTTTTACTTCTTTTCTGATCTGGATTCCTTTTATTTCTTTTTCTTCTCTGAATGCAGTAGCTAGGACTTCCAGAATTATGTTAATAGTGCTGAAAGTGGACACCCTTGTCTTGTTCCTGATTTTAGAGGGAATGCTTTCAGTTTTTCACCATTGAGAATAATGTTTGCTGTAGGCTTATCATATATGGACTTTACTATGTTGAGGTAGGTTCCTTCTACACCAATTATTTGAAGAGTTTTAATCATAAATGGGTGCTGAATTTTGTCAAAGGCTTTTTCTGCACCTATTGAGATTATCATATGGTTTTTATCTTTCAATTTGTTAATACAGTATATCACATTGATTTGCATATATTGAAGAATCCTTGCATTCCTGGAATAAACCCAACTTGATCATGGTCTATGAGCATTTGATAGGTTGCTGAGTTCTGTTTGCTAAAATTTTGTTGAGGATTTTTGCATCTATGTTCATCAGTGATATTGGCCTGCAGTTTTCTTTCATTGTGTTGTCTTTGTCTGGTTTTGGTACCAGGGTGATGGTGGTGAGAGAGTCAATTACTAGGCAAGTTGATAAGAAGTCCGGGGTTCCCTGAAGAGAGAGGGGTCTGGGGTTCTCGAGGAGGAGATAGGGGTCTGGAATTCTCAAGGAGGAGAAAAGGACAAACTTTTATTTTTCTCTCTCTACATTCCTTAATCTTAGTCACATAAAACGTTTTTTTCTTTAAGCCTGAAACTGATGATTACACACAAACAACTCAGTTTAAACTCTGTGCTAGGGATTATATAACAACAGTGTATCCTGCCTGAGGACAGTTTCTCCTTCCTGAAAACTTCTGAGTAATCCTCATATCTTAGAATGTATATTATAGGAGTGGGTCTGGTAGGATCTTTCTATTGTTAAATTCTAATCCTGTTATCCTAAAATGTAAATTGTGGCCATGGGTCTGATAAAATTTTCACAAACTTGAGACATTCTTTTGATTTATTGTAATAACTAATTTAAAAGTATATAATTCCCTTGCTAAAGACTAGTGAGTGGGGCACTCTCCATCCCCCTTCTGATGTCTATGTCGGAAGCTTTCTCTGTTCTTTTTTATACTTTAATAAAACACCGCTACACAAAAGCTCTTGAATGATCAAACCTGGTCCCTGGCCCCAAAGTTAAATCTTCTTTGGAGATCATGAATCTGACACCGTTCACCATAAGCTATTAGTGGCCTCGTAGAATGAGTTTGGAAGTGTTCCTTCCTGTGCAATTTTTTTAAAGAATTTTAGAAGGATAGGCATTAGCTCTTCTCTAAATGTTTGATAGAATTCTCCTGTGAAGCTATCTGCTCCTGGGCTTTTTTTGGGGCCGGGGGCGGGGGGGGGGTGCTGGATTTTTTATCACAGCTTCAATTTCAGTGGTTGTAATTGGGTTGTTCATAATTTCATTTTCTTCCTGGTTCAGTCTTGGAAGATTGAACTTTTCTAAGAATCTGTCCATTTCTTCCAGGCTATTCATTTTATTGCCATATAGTTGCACATAATAGTCTCTTATAATCCTTTGTATTTCTGCATTGTCTTTTGTAACCTCTCCTTTTTCATTTCTAATTTTGTTGATTTGATTCTTCTCTCTTTTTTCTTAATGACTCTGGCTAAAGGCTTGTCAGTTTTGTTTACTTCTCAAAGAACCAGCTTTTAGTTTTAATAATCTTTACAATTATTTCTTTCACTTCTTTTTCAATTATTTCTGCTCAGATATTTATGATTTCTTTCCTTCTACTAATTTTGGAGGGTTTTTGTTGTTGTTCTTTTTCCAGTTGTTTTAGGTGTAAAGTTAGGTTCACTATTCGATGTTTTTATTGTTTTCTTGAGGTAGGTCTGTACAACTATAAACTTCCCTTTTCTGCATCCCATGGGTTTTGAGTTGTCATGTTTTCATTGTCATTTGTTTCCAGAAATTTTTTGATCTTCCTTTTGATTCCTTCAGTAACCTGTTGGTTATTTAGAAATGTGTTGTTTAATCTCCATGTTTCTGTATTTTTTACAATTTTTTTCTTGTAATTGATATCTAGTCTCATAGCGTTCTGGTCAGAACATATGCTTGATATGATTTCAATTTTCTTAAACTTACTGAGGTTTGATTTGTGACCCAAGATGTGGTCTATCCTAGAGAATGTCCCATGTGCACCTGAGAAGAAGGTGTATTCTTCTGCATTTGGATGGAATGTCCTGAAGATATCAACGAGATCCATCTCATCTAATGTATCATTTAAGGCTTGTGTTTCCTAATTAACTTAGGAAAGTTAATTATCTGTTTTGATGATCTATTCATTGGTGTGAGTGGGGTGTTAAAGTCTCCTACTGTTACTGTGTTACTGTCAATTTCTCCTTTTATGTCTGTTAGTATTTGTCTTATGTATTGAGGTGCTCCTATGTTCAGAGCATAGATAATTACAATTGCTATGTCTTCCTCTTGGATTGATCCCTTGATCATATGCAGTGTCTTTCCTTATCTCTTGTAATCTTCTTTATTGTAATGTCTATATTATCTGATATAAGGATTGCTACTCCAGCTTACTTTTGCCTCCCATTTGCATGGAATATATTTTTCCATCCTCTCACTTTCAATCTATATGTGTCTTTAGGCCTGAAGTGGACAGCATATATAGATAGCATATATATGGGTCTTGTTTTTGTGTCCATTCAACCAGTGTCCTTTGGTTGGAGCATTTAATCCACTTACATTTAAAGTAATTATTGATACATATGTTCCTATTGTCATTTTCTTAATTGTTTGGAGTTGATTTTGTAGGTCTTTTTTCTTCTCTTGTATTTCTTGACTATATAAGCCCATTTAACATTTGTTGTAAAGCTAGTTTGGTGGTGCCAAATTCTCTTAACTTCTGCTTATCTGAAAAGCTTTTTATTTCTCCATCAATTTTGAATGAGATCCTTATCAGGTACAATAATCTTGGTTGTAGATGTTTCCCTTTCAGTAGTTTAAATAAATCCTGCATTCCCTTCTGGCCTGCAGAGTTTCTGCTGAAAGATCAGCTGTTAAGCGTATGGGGTTTCTGTTGTATGTTACTTGTTGCTTCTCCCTTGCTGCTTTTAATATTCTTTCTTTGTGTTTAGTCTTCTTTAGTTTCATTAGCATGTGTCTTGGCATGTTTCTCCTTGGGTTTATCCTGTATGGGACTCTTTGTGCCTCTTGGACTTGATTGACTATTTCCTTTTCCATGTTGGGAAAATTTTCAACTATAATCTCTTCAAATTATTTCTCATACCTTTTTTTTTCTCTTCTTTTGGTACCCGCTATTAATTGAATATTGGTGAGTTTGATATTTTCCCAGAGGTCTCTGAGACTATCCTCAGTTCTTTTCATTCTTTTTACTTTATTGTGCTCTTCAGAAGTTATTTCCACCATTTTATCTTCCAGCTCACTGATTCACTTTTTGCTTCAGATATTCTGCTACTGATTCCTTCTACAGTATTTTTAATTTCAGTAATTGTGCCGTTTGTGTCTGCATGTTTATTCTTTACTTCTTCCAGGTCTTTGTTAATTGATTCTTGCATTTTCTCCATTTTGTTTTCAAGGTTTTTTATCATGTTTACTATCATTATCTGAATTCTTTTTCAGGTAGTTGGCCTATTTCCTCTTCATTTATTTGGACTTCTGTGTTTCTGGTTTGTTCCTTCATTTGTGTAGTATTTCTCTGTCTTTTCATAATTTTTTAAAAAACTTATTGTGTTTGAGGTCTCCTTTTTCCAGGCTTCAGGGTTGAATTCTTTCTTCCTTTTGGTTTCTGCCCTCTAGGGTTGGTCCAGTAGTTTGTGTAACTTTCATACAGGGTGAGATTGTGCTGAGCTTTTGCATGTTTGTTTGTTTTTCCTCTGATGGGCAAGGCTGAGTGAGGCTGTAATCCTGTCTGCTGATGACTGGGTTTGTATTTTTGTTTTGTTTGTTGTTTAGCACAGGGCATTACTGGTGGTTGGGTGATGCCAGATCTTGTATTCCAATGGTTTCCTTTGTGTGAGTTCTCATTATTTGATACCCCCAGGCTTAGTTCTCTGGTATTCTAGGGTCTTGGAGTCAGTGCTCCCACTCCAAAGGCTCAGGGCTTGATCTGGTCAGGAATGAAGATTCCACAAGTGGTTTGTTATGGTATTAAGTGAGATTAAAACAAATATCTAAAACCAAGAAACCAAAGATGAACCTGAGACAAGCGGCAGTTACAAAATCAGGCAAATAATAATTAAAATAATGGAATATGCACATATACATATATACCCATGAGCAAAGTCAAAACAGTCCAACAAAAATAATACAATAGATTGACCCAGTGAACAAAGGAAATAAAAAATTATATTTACCAATTAAGAATAAAAGTAACTAAAGCACAAACTGGAAAACAAAACTAAAGCAAGGTGCCAACTGGGGAATAAAGCAATGAAAATAAAACTAACAAATATGTTGAGAGGAAAGGAAAGAAAAAATAGATATGCAAAGTTAAATAGAGGTAGATGAAGATTTGTATACATTAAAGATTAACTGCAAGGGGAAAAGAACAGTAGGAAAAGCAAACAAAGGAATAAATGTAGAAAAAATATAATTGGTTTCAAAAAACTAAAAATTAAAATTATATTAAAGAGAAAAGAAGATTAAAAAGATGGAAGAAAGAAAAAAGGAAAACTCCACAGAACTGCAAAAGCCCAAGGGAGATGTAGAGGTTTATAACAACAATAAAAATGTGACTGAATATACACATATACATATACACCCATAAGCAAAATCAAAACAGTCCAACAAAAACAAAGTACAATAGATTGACCCGGCAAAAAAAGGAAACCAAAAATTATGTCTACCAGAAAAAAACTAACTAAAGCACAAACTGGAAAACAAAACTAAAGCAAGGTGCCAATTGGGGAATATAGCAATGAAAATGAAACTAACAATTATGTTGAGAGGAAAGGAAAGAAAGAATAGATATTCAAAGTTAAATAGAAGTAGATAAAGAAGGCTTATATATATTAAAGATTAATTGCAAGGGGAAAAGAACAGTAGGAAAAGCAAACAAAGGAATAAATGTAGAAAAAATAATAATGTTTTAAAAATTAAAGAAAGAGAAAAGAAAAAGAAAAAAAGGAAAACTCCCCAGAACTGCAAAAGCCCAACGTAGAGGCAGGGGTTTATAACAACAATAAAAAAATGGACCAAGAAGAAAAAAAAATGCTCAAAAGCTTAATTAGATTTCATAGTGCCAGTAAAATCGACAACTACAACAGAGGGGGAGGGGAAGGGAAAAAAAGAGAGAGAAAATCCAAAAGAATCTACAGAACAAGTCAAAACATAAGAATAACAAATTTGTTTTTGAGTCACTGCTGTCAGAGTCCTTTCCCTCACTGAGAGTCACAGTTCACCTCACCTCCCTAGGATACCCTCTAACACTGTGCTGATCTCTGGACCTACTGTGGTGGTAGCTCAGATTCTAATCTGATCCTACTCCTCTATGTTCTTGCCTCCAACGTCCACAGTTATCAGAACTAGCACGTTTTCTTTTGTGGGAGCTCTCAATGACCTTTTATATATTCCATAGACACAGAGTCTGCCTAGTTGATTGTGTGGATTTAATTTGCAGATTATACAGCTGATGGGAGGGTTTGGGGTCTTCTTCATTAGTCACACTGCCCTGGGTTTCAATTGTGGTTTTATTTCCACCTCTGCATGTGGGTTGTCCACTGGGGTTTGCTCCTGAGGTTGCCCTGGAGGACTTAGGTTTGGCCCAGTGGGGGGCCAGATGTGAAGGTGGTGCAGCTGCTTGGGTCACAGGGGCTCTGGCAGCACCGGTACTCAGGGGAGTGGGTGGCTAGGGCAGCAGGAAATATAGTGCTCCAGAAGGGTATGACAACCGGTATTGGCCCATACGCTCCAATATTCTTGCCTGGGGAACCCCCACTCCGACAGAGAAGCCTGGCATGCCACAGTCGATAGGGTCACAAAGAGTCGGACATGACTGAAGCGACCCTGCGTGCATAGACGCAAGACTTTTTTTTGCCTGCGGCAGCTCTGCCCCAGTGAGAGTTGAGCGCGGTGGCACTGCTACTTGGCTTGTGGGGACCCTGGCAGCGCCAAGTGTGCAGGGACACGGACTGCCTCCACTGCAGGAGTTATGGCCCTATCAGAGTCTTTTTTCGAGCCTCTCGTAGCTGGCGATCAGAAGGCCTCTCTGGCCAGTCTTTCTCCGTAGCTCCGCCCGTTCAGGCACTTAGAGGGCTCCCTTGCCTGGGGTCCTTCTCTGCTGTTCAGCACGTCAGGCACATAGAGGGCCCCCATGGCTGGGGTCCTACTCTGTAGATCAACGTATCAGGCACTTAAAGGGGCACCCTGGGTGGGGTCCTACTCTATAGTTCAGTGCATCAGGCGTTTGATGGGCCAGCCTCTGTATTGCTCAGCTGCCAATGCTGGCATGTGGGGGGAGAGAGTCTATAGTGTTGGCTCCATCCCTTCTGCGTGACTCAGCAGGTTTCCACGGCTTCCCAGCTTTCCTCCACAGGCATTTCCCACCACAGTCTCCTCCCTCACATCCCTTCGATCCATCTCTCCGCAGTCAACAGCAGCCCTTGCCCGGGGGCTGCTCTACAATCCCTAAACTCCAGCTCCCAGCCGCTGTGTCTTCCAGGGGAGCCACCTCCCTGTCTGCGGTGTGTATGGCTGCAGCAAGGACTCTCTGATTCTCATTCCATTTAGGCTGCCACAAATCAGCTGTTTCCCTCTCAGCCTTAAATGTTTCTCCTCTGATTCAGATAATTGCCCCAATGTGGGGATCAGACCCCTACTTCAGTTCCCCCTCCCTCCGAGGGCAGGTCCAGTCCTGCTAACACTCCTGTTTTTCCCCCTAGTTCCTTTGTCCTACCAAGTTTTGCGTGGTTCCATATATTCTTTTCCACTGGTCAGGTACTCCTGTCCGCTCTCAGCTGGTGTTCTGCATGCACTTCTCTGTGTGAAGGTGCATCCCTGATGTATCTGTAGATGTACTCCATGTCCACCTACTCCACCATCTTGTTCCTCTTCTCATGTACAGCTTTTTATATAGTCAGCTCTATAAATCTCTTAAACCTTAAATTTGGCCTAAACTACTTGCTTCGCATTTCCAAGGGTTTCCTGAGAGAAGTACTGTATGCTGGGAACTGGTAGACCAGTAACTGTGATTATGTGTACTCCATCTAATTGAGGTCTCTAAAATGACTCAATTAGATATTTAAATCCTTCTAAACAAGGGGTCAGCAATTGTTGATCTACAACTCTTAGCACTTCTTGCCAGCTTCTTATGGCCCAGGGTTAAGAAGTTCCTTCTTACAGTCTACTTAAATATTTTCTGTTGTCTACCCAATTTCCTTCTTTTTATCAGAAACAGCAAATGATCAGGATTCTCCTCACAAAAAGTAAATAAATAAATAAGCATTGTTTCTCAGGGCTTAACAACAGGAGCTTGACCGCCAAGGAAACAGGACGTGCAGCCGACATGGGTCCATGAGCAGCTGGGCTTGTGGAGATGTACTTTTAATTGACAACAAAAAAAAAATCAGCAATCCAAAAACTCATTGAAAAGGCAAGAATAAGGAGCAAAATCTGTATTGTATTCTTTTATACACCAGAGTAAAATAACTTTGGTACAAGATCTGTGGCATGTTTCCCATAAAAGAAAACACAATGAAACACAATGACATTTTATCAGCTTGAAAGGAAGCAAGTGTTTGCTATAAAACAGATGGGAGGGGCCATCCATGTCTTGAGTTGCAGAAAGGTCCAAGTTATGATCTCTGGGCCCTTGCTAAACTGCCTTGTATCTTGCCTCAGTCCTATAATAATTTTTGGTTGGTCTAAAAGAGAATGGCTTGGTCTCAGAGCTGGAAGGGACCTGAGAGATTTTTTCTTGTTTTATAGATAAAGAAACGAGCCTGCAGAGTTTCATTTCAATGGTTCTCTTGCAGCCACAGAGCCATTTTTGTTGTTGTTGTTGTTTTGAAAAGCTAGGTGTTACATGCAAATGTGACTGCCTCCATACAACCATGGATAGCAGGCCTGCTCTGCTACAACGGTATGGATGGGACCTGTTCTTCCTTAGGACCACCTAAGATCACTACAAGGATAATATCTTCTTTTCAATAATACCCTGTTTTCTTCTAAACTCACACAGCACATGCATTTATTTAGTGAGTAATTAAAAAATAAAAGGCAGACCATATATACCCAGATCCTCACTTCATTTCTCAACCTACTGAGTAATCCAATAAATTATTTACTTTGGGATCACTTGGGTTAAACAGCATTCCCTGCATACTGTACGAGGTGTCTTTGATTTCAGGCTTGTTTTAAATAAATAGTTCTATGAAAATAGAATGGCCTTAACTTTCAGCCCTGGAAATAAACAAACAGTCTCAATCAATGACGCTGAGAAAACCATTTAACATTTTTCAAGAGACTAAGAAAAGAAATATTTTCATGCCTACAACATTAAGTCAGAAATAGCCTTTGGCACATATATAGTTTGGTATTTTCAAAGGTTGTGGGAAAATATGGGGGAAAATATAAGTAAAATTAGCAAGGCTACCATGACAACAAGCATTCAGAGGCAGACTTTAAACTCTGGAAATCTCAGAGGGAAGGAGAGGAGGGTCCCTAGGACAGTTCATTAGAGAAGAGGAATCAAGCGTAAGGAGAATTATTGCTAAATGGACAGATACTGGAACAGATATTTATTGTAATGGATTTCCTGTAGTGCCAAATTTTATTGAAAGGGCACTGTAACTGAAGAGAGACCATTTGCTTGAAATTATGTGTTTTTTGCAGTATTGAACTCAATGTGGAAATATATGTCCTACATTTTTATTTCTGCAGGTTGTCATCTGTTTTTGTTTAATGGACAAGAAGCCTCATGTTTGGGAGTAAGAAAAAATACATGGAGTAGTTGTGTTTTTTTGTTTTTTTTTTTTAAATTGAGTTTGCCAAAGTGGCTGAGTCAGCACCCAGGAATGGTCACTGAGACTCCCAGTGCTCTATCACAGCATGTTTTCTTCTTTTTCTATTTAAATGAGCTCAGTTCAGTCATTCAGTTGTATTGACCCTTTGCGACCCCATGGACTGCAGCAGACCAGGCTTCCCTGTCCATCACCAACTCCCGGAGCTTGCTCAAACTCACGTCCACCAAGTCGGTCATGCTATTCAACCATCTCACCCTCTGTCATCCCCTTCTCCTCTTGCCTTCAATCTTTCCCAGCATCAGAGTCTTTTCCAGTGAGTCAGTTCTTTGCATCAGGTAACCAAAGTATTGGAGTTTCAGCTTCAGCATCAGTCCTTCCCATGAATATTCAGGAATGATTTCCTTTAGGATTGACTGGTTGGATCTCCTTGCAGTGCAAGGGACTCTCAAGAGACTTCTCTATTTAAATTTCAAGCCCTAAATACATACATTCTTTCATTCGGTCAATCAATATTTACAGGCAATTGCTATGTGAAGTGAGTATGTGAAAGTGTTAATTGCTCAGTCTTGTCCGATTCTTTGTGACCCCATGGACTATAGCCCACTAGGCTCCTGTGTCCGTGGAATTCTTTAGGCAAGAATAGTGGAGTGCATAGACATTCCCGTCTCCAGAGAATCTTTCTGATCCAGGGATAAACCAAGTCTCCTGCATTGCAGGTAGATTCTTTACCATCTGAACCACCAGGGAAGCCTAATTGCTATGTATTGCTCCTCAACAGCTGTTGGGAATACAGGGTTGAACAGAAAAGAGGGTGTATATGAGTTACATCCCAGTCGAAGGGAGCTAGAAGAGAGAGAAATAAGTAAACAAACACATAAACAAGAAAATATCTAGACAAGAGGCCCAGCAAGTGCAAAGGTCTTGAGTTAGGAAAGAGTATGGACATGCACCAAGAACAAAGGAAAGCACGTCTACCTAGGACACAGTCAACCAAAAGGAGTGGACTTGTTGAATATTTGAGGTAGGGTTCAATGCAGTGGGAATTTTCCATTCTTGTCCCCAGTCATCTGTTTTTCACACGTCTGTCAGAATGGTATGAAAACATAATCTCTCACCTGTACTAATGCAGTAGAGGTAGATTCTCTATTCACAAAGAATAACAAAGATAAAACTGCTAGGACATGATGGGAACAGCTTGCGTGTGGCATTTAAGGGAAAGGGAGCAGTAACAACCCTATATTTTCGACCTGAGACAGTGAATGAAAGGTGGTGTTATTTACTGAGATGAACAAGTTAGGGAGAAGAAATTTGAGAGAAAACTGCCTGATGGACCTATAATTTGGGGCATCCATTAAATATCGAAACAATAACAACACGGTCAAAAAACAGTTAAATACACAGTTCATTTCTCAGGAAAAGGATCATGGCTGACGATTCAAACTTAGACGTCATCACCCTATAGACAACACAAAACAGTGGACCCAAATGCAGTAACTTGATGTGCAAAAAGGATTCAGAACCTATAACCTAGTGCTGGGTCACTTCAGTGTAGAAGTGGGGAGTGAGGGGTCAACAAGGAGCTTGGAAAGAAGTTGTCACAGGAAAGAACATAAGGTTAATGTGTGTCACAGAAACCAAGCCAGTAAAGTATTTTCAGAAAGGCAGACCTGGGTCAGATACTGCAGAGAGGTTCTATAAGAAGAAAACAGAGAGTTGGATTTGGCAACTAGCAGGTCATTGGTGGGCAAGGATAAGAATCTTTTTACCACATGGCATGTGGGCCCCTATTTCCCCAACCAGGGATTGAACTCATGCCCCTGCATTGGAAGTGCAGAGTCTTAACCACTAGACTCCCAGGGAAGAGACTAGTTTCCCTGAAGTGGCAGAGATGACTTCAGTTTTAAGTGGATTAGCTTATGAACCATGGGTGTAGAAGGAAAAGCCACAAGTCTATGTAAACATTTGATCAAAGAGGAAGCAGAGTTTTGTTCAACAAGGAAGTAGAAAAAACTGGGCACCTACTGGAAGGAAATAGAGAAGCAAGGGATAAAATTTGAAAACACTAAATTGCCCCCCCCAAAAAAGACTTAGGGAGATAAGCATGATCAAATTAATTTTACCTCCCAGTAGTCTTCTAAACTCTATTTAGGGATTACTTTCTTCTTTCTCTGGATGAAAATTTAGGTAATCTCATAACTTTCCTAATAACTCTTAGTGATTCCAAACTCCTACCTTAAGTCACTAAACATGATCTCAGTTTAGTAATTAGAAGGTCCAGTACTGTTTAAGAGTCAAAGCCTCTAATTTCATTCAAAGACATATATATAAATTATGGGTTTATGGAAAATTTGGATACAGAGCTCTAATCTTAAATCAATAATGCTCATAGAATTAACAAACTATAAACTTCCTAGATGACATCAGAAATGTTGGGAATTTAAGTGAGTTCATTCTCTGTCACATCTCCACTCACGGCTGGCTGCTCTTTCTCATCCTTTCTGGGTTCAGAGGTGAGGAGGGAGGAGGCAGAAGGGAAGGAGATAAAGAACACAGGAAAGGGTTTACATGACTTAGGATGTGTGCTTAGTCACTCAGTTGTGTCCGACTCTTTGGGACCCCATGGACTGTAGCCCCACCAGCCTCCTCAGCTCATGCGATTTTCCAGGCAAGAATACAGGAGTGGGATCCTGCCAACCCAGGGATAGAACCCAGGTCTCCAACATTGCAGGCAGATTCTTTACCATCTGAGCCACTACATGCCTGGTGCTGTGAGTATAGAATTTAAGGGGTAGGTAACCACTTTACTAAAACTCTGGAAATTCTGCATATAGTTTGGGACCTACTCTGGAATGCAGAATCATTTTATTGTGGTGCTCAGCTAAACCTGCAAATTTAATCTTATTGCATATTTTTTAAAACACAGAATAATCTAAAACACGTTCACAGGTTGAAGTGAATGATCAGGAGGGAAAATGATCCAAAACTATCCAATAAAGAGAAAGAAATTTTACACAAGGAAATTTACTGCAGTAGGAGAGGGTGTAGGATCAAGTGAGCCACAGGAGGGACATGATTGTGTGGTTCTCAAGTATAACACAATCAGTGTTTCCAATGAAGATTTTTAAAATTTAAAATGCAATTTAATCTCATTTTTATAACTATGAAGCAAATATTAATGCTTGTGTCTGTATAACCCATTATCAATAATATTGTACAGTCTTTATACCAATAACACTAGGAAAACAAAAGTTTCCAAGTATTTTAAAGATATCATAAGCATTTAATTTAATGTTTTAAAACAATTTTATAAAGCTTCCCTTTATTGTTAAACATCTAAAAGGTTCACAAAGTCTACCAAGTTATACCAGAAAAACAAAATAGGTACTGACCTGTAATCCTGCATTTGAAATTTCAAAATCCAAAAAGAGCTGAAAAAGTTCAGGCTTTTCAGTTTAAAAGATCTGACCTGAACTGAAAACAAGCTATTCGATCACCCCTGAGTAGGGGTGATCTTACTGTGAACATTCATAACTTTTCTGGGAAAATATTAATCTGTTTGATTATGGGGGTTTGCCCCAAATCTTGCTAAAAATATTGCATAATATATAGTATGGGCACAATATTACATTTTAAAAACTGAGGAGTAAGGGGGAATCTGGCAGTTCCCAGTTCATGTACTGTTGAAGCCTGCCTTGGAGAATTTTGAGCTTTAGTTTGCTAGCATGTGAGATGAGTGCAGTTGTGCAGCAATTTGAACATTCTTTGGGATTGCCTTTCTTTGGGATTGGAATGAAAACTGACCTTTTCCAGGCCTGTGGCCACTGCTGAGTTTTCCAAATTTGCTGGCATATTAAGTGCAGCACTTTCACAGCATCATCTTTCAGGATATGAAATAGCTCAACTGGAATTCCATTACCTCCACTAGCTTTGTTCGTAGTGATGCTTCTTAAGGCCCGCTTGACTTCACATTCCAGGATATCTGGCTCTAGGTGAGTGATCATACCATCGTGATTATCTGGGTCATGAAGATCTTTTTTGTACAGTTCTTCTGTGTATTCTTGCCACCTGTTCTTAATATCTTCTGCTTCTGTTAGGTCCATACCACTTCTGTTCTTTATTCTGCCCATCTTTCCATGAAGTATTCCCTTGGTATCTCATTTGACTTCGCATTCCAGGCTGTCTGGCTCTAAGTGAGAGATCACACCATGGTGGTTATCTGGGTCATTTAGATTTTTTTTTTTTGGTATAGTTCTGTGTATTCTTACCACCTCTTCTTAGTATTTTCCACTTCTGTTAGATCCATACAGTCTCTGTCCTATATTGCGCCCACCTTCGCATGAAACGTTCCCTTGCTATCTCTGATTTCCTTGAAGAGATCTCTAGTCTTCCCCATTCTATTGCTTTCCTCTATTTCTTTGCATTTATCGCTGAGGAAGGCTTTCTTATCTCTCCTTGCTATTTTTTGCAACTCTGCATTCAGATGGGTATATCTTTCCTTCTCTCCTTTGCCTTTAGCTTCTCTTCTTTTCTCAGCTATATGTAAGGCCTCAAAGACAACCATTTTGCCTTTTTGCATTTCTTTTTCTTGGTGACGGTCTTGATCACTGCCTCCTATACAATGTCACAAACCTCTATCCATAGTACTTCAGGCACTCTATCAGACCTAATCCCTTGAATCTGTTTGTCACTTTCACTGTATAATCATAAGGGATTTCATTTAGGTCGTACCAGAATGGTCTAGTGGTTTTTCCTGTTTTCTTCAACTTAAGTCTGAATTTGGCAATAAGGAGTTCATGATCTGAGCCACAGTCAGCTCCTGGTCTTGTTTTTGCTGACTGTACAGAGCTTCTCCATCTTCAGCTGCAAAGAATATAATCAATGTGATTTTTGTATTGACCATCTTGTGATGTCCCCGAGTAAAGTCTCCTCTTGTGTTGTTGGAAGAGGGTGTTTGCTATGTCCAGTGCGTTCCCTTGGCCAAACTCTATTAGCCTTTGCCCGGCTTCATTTTGTACTCCAAGGCCAAAGCCTGTTACTCCAGGTATCTCCTGACTTCCTACTTTTGCATTCCAGTCCCCTATGAAGAAAAGGACATCTTTTTTGGGTGTTAGTTCTAGAAGGTCTTGTAGGTCATCACAGAACCTTTAAACTCCAGCTTTTTCAAAATTAGTGGTTGGAGCACAGAATTGGATTACTGTGATAGTGAATGGTTTGCCTTGGAAACAAACAGAGATCATTCTGTCATTTTTGAGATTGCACCCAAGAACTGCGTTTCAGACTCTTCAGTTGACTGTAAGGGCTACTCCATTTCTTCTAGGGGATTCTTGCCCACAATAGTAGATATAATGGCCATCTGAATTAAATTCACCCTTTCCAGTTCATTTCTTTCACTGATTCCTAAAATGCTGATGTTCACTCTTGCCGTGTCCTGTTTGACCACTTCCAATTTACCTTGATTTATGGACCTAACATTCCAGGTTCCCATGCAATATTGTTCTTTACATCATCAGACTTTACTTCTATCACCAGTTACATCTACAACTGAGCATTGTTTTTGCTTTGGCTCCAATCTTCATTCTTTCAATGATGATCAAGTTGGATTTAGAAAAGGCAGAGGAACCAGAAAGCAAATTGCCAACATCCATTTGATCATAGAAAAAGCAAGAGAGTTCCAGAAAAACATCCACTTCTGCTTTATTGACTACACCAAAGCTTTTGACTGTATGGATCACAACAAACTGTGGAAAATTCTTGAAGAGATGGGAATACCAGTCCATTTTACCTGCTCCTGAGAAATCTGTATACAGGTCAAGAAGCAACAGTTAGAACTGGACATGGAACAACAAACTGGTTCTGAATTGGGAAAGGAGTACTTCAAGGCTGTATATTGTCACCCTGATTATTTAACTTCTCTGCAGAGTGTATTATGCGAAATGCCAGACTGGATGAAGCACAAGCTGGAATCAAGATTGCCAGGAAAAATATCAATAACATCAGATAAGCAGATGACACCATGCTTATGGCAGAAAGCGAAGAGGAACTACAAACCTCTTGATGAAAGTGAAATAGGAGAGTGAAAAAGCTGGCTTAAAACTCAACATTCAAAAAATGAAGATCATGGCAGCTGGTCCCATCACTTGATGGCAAATAGATGGAGAAACAATGGAAACAGTGACAGACTTCATTTTCTTAGGCTCTAAAATCACCACAGATGGTGACTGCAGCCATGAAATTAAAAGATGCTTGCTCCTTGGAATAAAAGTTATGACCAACCTAGACAGCATATTAAAAAGCAGAGACGTTACTTTGCCAACAATGGTCCATCTAGTCAAAGCTATGGTTTTTCCAGTAGTCGTGTATGGATATGAGAGTTGGATCATAAAGAAAGCTGAGGGCCTAAAAATTGATGCTTTTGAACTGTGGTGTTGGAGAAGACTCTTGAGAGTCCCTTTTACAGCAAGGAAATCAAACCAGTCAATCCTAAAGGAAATCAGTCCTGAATATTCATGAGAAGGACTAACGCTAAAGCTGAAACTCCAATAATTTGGCCACCTGATGTAAAGAACTGACTCATTGGAAAAGACCCTGATGCTGAGAAAGATTGAAGGCAGGAGGAGAAGGGGACAACAGAGGATGAGATGGTTGAATGGCATCACCGACTCGATGGACCTGAGTTTGAGCCAGCTCCAGGATTTGGTGATGGACAGGGAAGCCTGGCATGCTGCAGTCCATGGTGTTTCAAACAGTTGGACACATCTGAGTGACTGAACTGACTAAGGCGGGAATCTGAATTCTTAAATTTTCCCAGCCCCAAAAGTTTTGGATGAAGACCATAAACCTTTCGTATAAACTAAAATGTAGTACTTTTGTGAATTTAAGACCACTTAAATTTAAGGAATCCAAATTTACAGAATTCAGTATGAAGCAGAAACCCTGCCTTTAGAAATAGTAGAAAGAACTTTTTTGTAACCTTGTCTTACCTATATCACCAATAGCACACAAAGACTCCAAGGAACAAATTAAAGCAAGATAAAGTGCATTCTCTCCAAAGAAAACTGAGCTTTTCTGCTAGCTTCCTTATTTCATCTGGCTTACAACATTAAGCATGGTAATAACCAGAGCTCTTTTTAAAGTCATTTGACCAATCCAGCCTTCAGATCCCTAGAGTTCAAGCAACACAACACAGTAAATCTACTTTAGTAATTTGAAATATGGATTACAAATAAAAAAGGAATCTACATTTAATCTATGTCTAAAAACCAAATCTTAAAGTCACTGAAAAGGAGGATAAAGTTTATGGTGCATAATCTTATCCTCCTGGAATTTTGGCTGACCATCAAAATACCTTTTGATACCACAAATCTGCTTTAATCTTTAAAAAGTTCTGCACTTGACCAGAAAGGTTTTCAAAAGCGATGGTGCTGAAACTCGCTGTGCGGTCAACCATTGTATTTGAAGTTCTGCATCACTCACTGGGTTATCACCTAAGGAAAACAGTGCATTCTACTCTCTGAGAATCATGACCACACAAATGTCTGATATCCTGTGTGTCAAAACTGACTCACAATTAAAGAGAATAAATACAGACATGCACAAATGATAGATATTATTTTTCAACCTGAAATGTGGAAACAAAAAACCTTTTTAAAACCTCTTAAGGACAAATAAAATATTAAAGAAACTGAGAATGTCGCAGTTCTGTGCTCTTTTATTCATCCCTTTGGAACTTGACTATGGTGGAAACAAGATTAAAAAATAATGTTCAATAATAAAATGTCGTAATTTGCTTAGAAATTATTAAAATTTCTAAATTGTATAAGAATTCATGCCAAAGCATCAAGTGTCCTGTGGTCAGTCTGCCTTCTAAAATACAAAGAATAAAATATAAGCTTAACAGAGGGCTAAGACACAGGGGCTAATTATATCCCCAGAAAAACAAGATTATAAAGAGAACTCCCTATGAGAATATTATCTTGATGCCTGTATCTCTGCTGTGTACAAAAATATTATTATAAGGTAATTAATATTCATTTAGGTTTTGTTTCTCAATTTTTTTTCTGCATGAATTTCTAGCAATTATAACAGAGAAAAAGGAGGGGAAGAGGATAGAGGCAAAGACGAAATCAAGATGGTGAAGAAGTAGAGCCCATAAAACTCTCCCATTACATACCCTAACCAACTGATGTGAACACTAAGGACAGCTTTATTCTGAGATGCTGGGATTTTGGGTGTCTGTTTCTTTCATCTCACATTCTGTTTTTCTTGGTCATGTTGTTTAGTCTACATTTTTATTTTATTATAGACTCTACACCTTCCTAACAGTAAGCATTCCATCCTGTTTTTTTTTTTTTTAATTTCAAGCACTCAAAATCAATAAAAATAAATATCCAAAGAGGCTTAGGAAGTAATTTCCTAAATATTTTTTACTAAATAAGGTTAAAAATAAACAAAAACCTAGAGTTCATCAAGTGAGATGATGTGTAGTTGGCATTAAGTTTTAGACTTTCAAACTCTTAAGTCATTTTTATTTTTTTAAAAAAGGCATAAAATGACCAAAAGTACTAGGGTAATACCAAGACCAACAGAAGACATTGTTCAGAGGTTTACTTTTTCCTGGGTGATAAAATTTGCTTTTCCAGTTTCTCTTCCAGTGTCTTGACAAAATAATGATATGATTTAAGAACATAAAGCTTACATTCCATTGTAGCAATTTCTGTTTTCATAGACCTGAGATTAGATGGAGCTGCCCAAGTTTGCACTGCATATTATTAAGGACAGTGCTTCTGAGGTCCGAGCTATTGTTACAGTTCTATTTTCCAAATTTTTAAGTGGGAAATGTTTGTTTCACTCAAGCTCACTAATTTTGGTTTCCAGGATACTGACCTTTCATAATTAGATGTAAAAAACTTAAAAGTTAAAAAGGCAAGCTAGTAGAAATAATGAAAGTATCTATTCAGTGGTGATGCCCCTCTCTGGTTAACATGACTGAAAAGAATCTTTTCAGACCCCAGGTGGGAATAGTAAGCAGTCTTTCTCATACCCTTTCTTCTTTTTCTGTGACTACAATACTTTCTGAGTCTGTTTAGGAGTGTGTTTCTAATTCATTCTTCTTAGCACAACTTGCCTCAAGTCATTTCCTATTTCCTCTCTTGCTATGAGCAGAGACACTTCTCTGTAGGAGCCCCTGTTGGTCCCAGTGATCACCTCCTTGGACAGAGTATGTGCAGATCCTGCTCTGGGCAGCCAGGAGGATGTCTGCTCCTGCCAGGAACAAGCCTTAACAGAGTGGTAATCAACAAACAGAGGAGGTAACTCAATAACAAAAGAGAATACCTCCCAAGCTTCAAAGTCTTTGAAAAACAAAAGCAGTCCTATTAGAAACTTTTTTGAAGAATCCTGATGACATTTTACAAAGCAGAAGTCTAGCCTAGTGTCCTTTGTCTACTGTTTAAAAATCTTTACTGTTGAAATTAAAAGAAATCGGAGAATAAAGATCTGTTTTTTATTAAGAAAATAATTTAGAGTACATCCATTTCTTGACCTCACCACTCATTATACTTCCATTAAGGGCATTACTTTCCACTTGGCATATTAGTCACTTTAATGCTAAACTTTTGCTCAAAAAGACATACACCCACATTTTTTTAAATTTACACTAAATGAAAATTATTTTATTTGGGCTTAATTTCCCTCAATCGATTTTGAAAATGGGCTTTTTGATGTATACTCAATGCAATAAAAACTACCTACCACCCGGGGTCATTCTAATCCCTTTCCAAAAAAAAGAAAACACTCTCTTAATTGCAGCCATGACGGTACTGTGGTTTCAATTTTTCTTTTCTTTTTTTTTAAAAATTTTGAAATCTGTCAGTGAATTCATTGATACCAATGGAGAAATATGAATAGACCAAGTGATTATTTAACACACTTAAGATGATGTGATTTTTGCTTTGTTGTTATGAATTGTTAAATGCACACTAAGTTCAAAAGTGAATAAGCATATATATTTTCAAAAGAAGTCAAGAGAGCACATATGGAAGGGGAAGCTATATCTCAATTATTATAACTGGGTTAGGATTATACTGTATCATTCTACTACAGACAATAAAAGCAATAGATTCTGATATCGAAAAAAAATTATGATTTGACAATCTTAACTTTCACACATATAATTAAAAGCAAATCGTTCACCTAATGTGCATAGAAATCTCACTGTTCTGTGTGAATAATTCATGTATTGACCTGCAAACAGAGTTTAGCATCATTTAGACTTTCTAAAGAAACATATAGGTAGAACAAAAGGGGTAGCTAGTAAAAGATATAACATCTTTCTTAATATTCCCCCATCAAGTCCTCCAACTGAAATAAACCAACATAGAGAAACGTAAAAGCGTGTGTTTTGCAAACAATGCTTCAGGAAATGGCTCCCAACTCACTTTTCTAATTGCATTTACAGTTTAGGGTTATACACAGGGACTCTTTTTTTTTTTCATTTATTTTTATTAGTTGGAGGCTAATTACTTTACAATATTGTAGTGATTTTTGCCATACATTGACATGAATCAGCCATGGATTTACATGGACTCTTAATTCTCCTCCCAGCCCTGTTGGGAGAGTTGTACTTCCTGCCCACCTGAGTGAAGTCTGTCAGGTCATTTGCCTTGCTTTGACCAGTGAAAGAAATGTGTCACTTCTTAGGAAAAGTTGTAAGATTCACATTCTCTTTTCTGTGGGAATTTCTTGTCCAGACAGAGCCTTCATTGGCTTTGCCTCCTGACTAACAACGATAAACAGTGCCTCTTCTCTGTCAATACACAACGAACGTGTAGCCTGAGTGAGAAATAAACTTGTGTTAATCTACTGAGATTTGGGGGACTTTTTTTTTTTTTTTTACTAAAGCTCAACATTCAGAAAACTAAGATCATGGCATCTGGTCCCATCATTTCATGGGAAATAGATGGGGAAACAGTGGAAACAGTGTCAGACTTTATTTTTTTGGGCTCCAAATTCACTGCAGATGGTGACTGCAGCCATGAAATTAAAAGACGCTTACTCCTTGGAAGGAAAGTTATGACCAACCTAGATAGCATATTAAAAAGCAGAGACATTACTTTGCCAACAAAAGTCCGACTAGTGAAGGCTATGATTTTTCCAGTGGTCATGTATGGATGTAAGAGTTGGACTGTGAAGAAAGCTGAGTGCTGAAGAATTGATGCTCTTGAACTGTGGTGTTGGAGAAGACTCTTGAGAGTCCCTTGGACTGCAAGGAGATCCAACCAGTCCATCCTAAAGCAGATGAGTCCTGGGTGCTCATTGGAAGGACTGAAGCTGAAGTTGAAACTCCAATACTTTGGCCACCTCATGCGAAGAGTTGACTCACTGGAAAAGACCCTGATGCTGGGAGGGATTGGGGGCAGTAGGAGAAGGGGAGGACAGAGGGTGAGATGGCTAGATGGCATCACCGACTCAATGGACATGTGTTTGAGTAAACTCCAGGAGTTTGTGATGGACAGGGAGGCCTGGTGTGCTGCTGTTCTTGGGGTCGCAAAGAGTCGGACACGACTGAGTGACAGCTGAACTGAACTCAACTGAACTTAGTGTACCCTAATCTCATAAAGAAACAAGAACATCCTACTGGAGACAGCAAAGCCAGCCAACACCATAACAAGTTTATTCAAAATGACATACATCAAGTTTACAAATCTATAAAAGGCCACTTATTTTTTCATCTTAAAATCCACATCTTATGCATTTTTAAAGATGCATTACTTTCCATTAAAAAAAAAAACAGCGATATTTTGTTATAGTGAGGTTTCAGCAGTCATAGGCATTTAAAATAGTAGTCAATAGTACTAACTTTACATAGTACCCTAAAACAGTTTAAATTCATGTTTTATATTAATCTCATTATGATTGAGAAAGGTCTGATTTCAAGTTTCTCAGTTTTATTATGAATGTTGTATAAGGAATAATATGGCAATTCATATGTCAATGCTGATCAAAGCACACTTTGGAAAATAATAGTAGAGTTAGTGAAAATATTATACTTAAATGTTTAAGAGGAAATTAAATACTATCTCTATCAAAGAGAGAAAATGGCTTTATTCTAGATGCTAAAATACATTATCTTTAAGTGAAAAAAAAAGTTGTGTGTTAGATTACTTGTCAGAATCCTAGAAATGTCTCAGAGAAATTATTTGGAAGTTAAAGAGCATTAGCTCAAGGTCTCAGTGTACTCACAAGAGATGACAGTATCGCAAATCCCTGCTGAATGGTGTGGCTTCATCAGGCCTCTCAGGAAAATAAAATCTCAAAGAAAGGCACAGAACACTATAAGCCACGAGACAGGACAGTGCCATGAAGTGACTGAGCATTCCACAAAGCTGGGCAAATGACACTTCCAGACAGTTTTGGGCAATCTAACAGAGAAATGTGTGAGAAATACTAGAATGCAGAGTCATCCAACACCAGTTAAAAATCCAACAAAGGCAAAAAGTCCTAATTCTTTTAGCAAATATTAGTCCTATAGAAATGTGCTTGTGTGTATGTGTTTGAGTGTTGTGTGTTCTACTGCATTTGACAAGTATTTATTGAGGGCTTATTGTGTAAAAGTATCTAGACTTAGCAGATGGACAATACAAAGATGTTTGCAAAACAGCCCATGGTCTCCAAAACTTTACAACCTATGCCATGCCAGGGATTCTAAGTCTTAGTGGCATGATACATATCCTATAGAGCACTTTGCAACTCAGCCAATGCTTTATTATAAATACTTAAAAATACTTAGTTGAATGAATAAACAATAGCTAATAAATCCCATGAATTTACTTTTTATACATAAACTGCAATTTCCGAAAACTTGTCATATCTTCCTATTGTAATATTCACAAAGCCTCTTGCAATATAGGTTCCCTCTACCCCACAGGATGATGAATTGTTAGAGAAATATTGTGAGTTATGATTATCATACTACAATTGAAAGCATTAACATTAATTTAAAGCCTTACATAATAGAAGAGTGAATGGCTGAGCTACAAATGACCAAGAGGAAAAAGGAATTAATTGGGATCACAATTCCAAGGAAGAATATTGAAATTAAAAAAATAACCAATAAGATTTTGATTTTATTGTTAATTTGAAACAGTGATAACAAGTATTTGGAATTTTAGTCTTTAACTTGTATACTCTTTGTATCCCTAAAAATACAATCAGGAAAGTAACATTTATCAAACCTCAGTCCTATAGCAGATGGCATACATATGTGCATACACATGCATATTTACATATTTCTTTCTCCCATTTATTCCTAACACCAGCCTTATGGAAAATGTAGCTCAATCGGTAAAGAGTCTGCCTGCAATGCAGGAGAACTAGGTTCAATCCCTGGTTTGGGAAGATCCCTTAGAGAAGGAAATGGCAACCCACTCCAGTATTCTTGCCTGGAGAATCCCATGGACAGAGGAGCTGGGCAGGCTGCAGTCAATGGGGTCGCACGAGTCAGACTCGACTTGGCAACTGAACTACCAACCCACCACCAGGATGTGTTAGGTTGCAAATAACTAACAAGAAAAACCTACATAAACTGGCATAAAGGTTTATTTTCACTTCAAAGAGACTTTGTTGATTAATATAACTTTTCACTAATGTCCTCAAAAACCTTTTAGAGATGCTATTCAAATTTCCTTTGAGCTATACCCAGTATATCTGGGGCTTCCAAAGTGGCATTACTGGTAAAGAACCATGCCTGCCAATGCAAGAGAGATATAAGAGATGGGGGTTCAATCCGAGTCAGGAAGATCCCCTGGAGGAGAGCATGGCAACCCACTCCAGTACTGCTGCCTGGAGAATCCCATGGACAGAAAAGTCTGCTGGGCTATGGTCCATGGGGTGACAAAGAGTCAGACGTACTGAAGCAACTTAGCACGCATACACACAAGCAGCATATCTACTCTGTTTTCTTGGTTTCGGAGATCAACCCTATTGTCTGCTACTCCTAGCAGACACAAAATCTTTCAACAGAAAAGAAGAGTTGTCTCTTCCTGTGTGTTTTCTTGTGAGCAGGAAAATCTCTCCCAGAAGCCTTGCAGCTCACTCCCCTCCCTCCATATATTATTAGCTACAGTGGGTCACACACCCATCACTAAACCTTTCCCTGAGAAAGTGACTGATGTAGATGGTTATGAATTAGCAGCAGTCCAGGGCCTCCTCTCTGAGCACATGGCCACATAGGAGACAGTAAACAATTCATTCAAAATCAGAAATTGGCCAACAAAGCATAAGGTGAACATGGAGAGTAGGAAATCAAGAGTATCTGCTATAAACTTATTCCTTTCCATGCACAAGTGATCCTATTATTGACAAAGTCCTTATTTGCAAATTTTACTACCCACTAAAATTTATTTGTAACCCCAAGAGCAACACTCACAGTACTTTTGTAGTCGCTCACAGGCGTGTGTGGAGCAATGAAAATTCTAAGTCACCAGACATGAACCCATTCCTGACTAAAGACAAAGAAGGTGACACTCTGCCTTATTTCAGCTCTCATACTATAAGCTAGTGTTCCTTTGTCTATTTAGTGCATTTTTTAAAAAAATTTGTGCCCTTTATTGGCAATTTCATACTATTTTAAATGACCCCCAAGAAAAGAAGTGAAATGCTGTCTAGTGTTTAGTGCAAGAAGGCTGTGATGTGTCTTACTACAGAAAATATGTGTATTAGATAACCTTCATTTAGGCATGAAGAATAGTGTCATTAGGGGCTTCCCAGGTGGTGCTAGTGGTAAAGAACCCACCTGCCAAGGCAGGAGACATAAGACAAGCAAAATCAATCCCTGGGTCGTGAAGATCCCCTGAAGGAGGGCATGGCAATCCATTCCAGTATTCTTCCCTGGAGAATCCCATGGGCAGAGGAACCTGGCAGGTTACAGTTGCACGGAGTCGGACACAACTGAAGCGACTTAACATGCATGCCTGCACAATGTCATTAGCCATGAGTTCAATGTAAATGAATAAATAACATATATTAAGTAAGATGTCTTTCAACAGAAACACATAAAACAAAGTTATATATAGATCTATTGATGGACATACTGTGACCAGAGGCTCAAAGGAACCTTACCTTGTAATGCCTCCAGTATCCACTGATTTAATGTGCACAGGAATTTTACAGAAAATAACTACCACAAATAATAAGGATTGCCTACATAAAAAAAACTTAGATGTAACTAGGTTATACAACCATAAGTAGAAGGCAAGCCTCAAATCTAAATTTTATCAGGATTGTTACAAAATTTGGACTTTACCCTGAGAGCAATGGAAAGACACTGAAAGGCTGTAAATAGGGAGAAATTTGAATGGACCTACATTTCTGGACCATCATTATAGAGAAGGAAGACTGCATTCAGGGAGATCAGGTAAGAGGCTATTGCAGTAATCCAGGCAAGAAGTTATGATAGAGGCATGAGAGAGGAGGAGGAGGCCATGGCCTAGAGTATAAATTATCTCTTAATCTCCCTCACCTATTTCTCTCCTCCACTGACCTCTGATGTCTTCTGAGACCACAGAAAACACAACACCCAATGAAATAAAGATTGGTCTCCAAAACATGATGTAAGAGGAGTTTGAGAGGGAAAAGCATGCAGAACAGAGATAAGAAGAATCAATGTCAAAATATTGCTGGGTACCAGCTAAGTTTGGCTCAGTTTCAGATTCTCACCTAAAAATCTTAGTAAGAACCTAGTTCACAGCCTCTATTAATATTAGAGCATTAAATTTTAATAAGTGGAAAATGGAATTCATAAGTTTTCTCAGTTGCATCCAATTGAGAGTTGACCAGTCATTTGTGATTTTACACATCTCTTGGTTGAAACAGAGTTACAAATACCTGACTGAACACTGGGATACATCATGCAAATGTGTGACTCTCCCTGGAGGACTCTCTGTCCCCAAAGTAATGACTGAATTACAATTGAGTTATAAATATGATAGTCCCATCTGTGATCAACATTAAAATTTTCCTGATGTAGTATTTAAAGTAAATATATCCCAAATCCCCCAAAGCCTTTAGGACTGTTGCACAACTGAGAAGTTAAGTAAAATAAGAATTATGATTTTTAATTTTCACTATCATGTCACATTTCAGTTGGAACATTTTGGAATTTGAAGTCTTGTCAAGTCTCCATGGAATTATCTGAGAGAAGCAGAAAGGAAGGAGAGAAAGAGAAATGTTCACAGCAGAGGATGGTGAATTTTGGAGCATATTAAATCCTTTTCTCTATCCAGTATCAGTGTCCAGTGTATTGTATTGCCTAGTTCTTATGCCATGTGAACAATCGTAAATTACTTCATGGTTAAGAATATTGTAATACATTGTGCTACCATATCCAAGTCATTAATGCTAATATATGGCCACAGGCAAACCTTTGCTTATTGTACACTTGAACCATGTGCCTGATATATTACAGAAATATATACACTTGGATAACTCACTGTACTATAATCCTTTAAAGTAAACTAACAAACTGTCCTTTGAAACTCTTAGCCTTTTAGCAGGCTCATTAAAACTTTTTAGATAATACATCAGTTAGAAGGATTATCAATGAAATTAGAATGAAGGGAATCATTTAGATTATTTTCCAAGTATTGAATTTTAAAAGATACACAGTGAGCATGTATTTAAACTGATTCCTACTTCTGTTGATACTTTGTACACGGTTTGTGCTGAGTATCCCACAACTAGAATACGGCATTTTTCATATTATATTTATCAAGGTAAGTGCTAGCTGCTGTAAAAGATGAGCTCCACCTTCTCTGTGGTGTAACACAACAGAAGTTTACTTTTCACAGCAGGATCAACCAAGGTGTTGTAGGTTGGGCAGCCTCCCACATGAACACTCAGGACCCATTCTTCTTCTATCATCCTTAGGGCTCTGCCCTTCGAGGTTTAGGAAGTCCTCTCTATTCAGCTGATGGACTGTGAAAGAGCCCAAGCTCACCTGTTTCTTAATCACACTGGTCTGGAAGTCACTTCTCTTTATATTCCATCAGTGAGAACTAGTCATGTAGCTCCGTCTACAAAGGGAAAGACACTGAGAGATGCAGTCCCTGGCTGGGTAGCCATTGCCCAGCATTATCTCTTCACTAGGTGGGGCCCATAGGCTGTTCAGCTAGGTTTCTCTGCCACACAGAAGTGTACAGTACAATAATCTGACTGACATAGATCATTCAGTGATTACCACAATGAATTTAGTGAATGAAAATCAATCATCTCATGTATTAAATGGTTATAAAATTAAATATAAAAAGTATCTATGTTTCCTTATGATGAGAACTCTTAGAATTTACTCTCTTATAAACTTTCACATATAACATACAGCACTGTTAATTATATTTATCACATTGTACATTACATCTCTAGGACTTTTTTATCTTTTAATTGCAAGTTTGTACCTGTCAACTACCTTCATCTGATTCCCTCTCACCCCACCTCCACCTTTGGAAACCATAAATCTGACTTTGTTTTTTCCTATGAGTGACTTCGTTTTTGAAGCATAATTGGTGACAATACGATGTCAGTTTCTGGTACACAACATTTTGTTGTTCAGTCACTCCATCATATCAAACTCTTCGCAACCCCACAGACTGTAGCACACCAGGCTTCCCTGTCCTTCACCATCTCCAGGAGCTTGCTCAAACTCATGTCCGTTGAGTAGGTGATGCCATCCAACCATCTCATTCTCTGTCGTCCCCTTCTCCTCCTGCCTTCAATATTTCCCAGCATCAGGGTCTTTTCTAATGTGTCAAAGTACTGTAGTCAAAATAATAGCCAAAGTATTGGTGCTTCAGCTTCAGCATCAGTCCTTCCAATGAATATTCAGGACTGATTTCCTTCAGGATTGACTGGTTTGATCTCCTTGCAGTCCAAGGGACTCTCAAGAGTCTTCTCTAACACCACAGTTCAAAAGCATCACAGTGATTTAATATTTCTATATATTTCAAAATAATCACCATGATAAATCTAGTTACCATCTGTCACCATTCAAAGATATTACAGAATTATTGACTATATTTCCCAAACTGTACATTTCATACCTGTAACTTATTTATTTTGTAACTGAAAGTTTGTGTCTCTTAATCTCCCTCACCTACTTCTCTCCTCCCCTGACCTCTTTCCCTTCTAACAACCACCTGTTTTTTCCATGTATCTATGACTCTGTTTAGCTCTGCTTGTTCATTTGTTTTGTTTTTTAGATTCCACATATGAGTAAAATCATAAAATATCTGTCTTTCTATGTCTTACCTATTTCACTTAACATAAAACTCTCCGGGTCCATCCATGCTGCCACAAATTGCAAGATTTTATTCTTCTTTTTGACTGAGTAATATTCCATTGTATGTGTGTATACACACACACACACACACACACACACACACATAAACATACTTATCCATTCATCTATTTGATGGGCACACTTAGGGTGCATCTTTATCTTGGCTACTGCAAATAATGCTGCAGTGAACATAGAGGCACATATATCTTTTCTAATCAGTGACTTTTGGTTCCTTTAAATACCGATGAGTAGAACTGTGGGATCATACAGTAGTTCTATTTTTAATTTTTGAGTAATTCCTATACTGTTTTCCATAGTGGCTGCACCAGTTTACCTTCCTGCCAATACTGCGCACAGATTTCTTCTCAACAGCCTTGCCACACTTCCTGTTTGTTATCACTTTTATAATATACACTCTGATAGGTATAAGGTGATGTTTCATTGTGGTTTTAATGTGCATTTCCCTGATGATTAGTAATGTTGAGCATCTTTTTCTGTGTCTGTTGGCCATCCATATGTCATCTTTAAAAATATGACTACTCAAGTCCTAGGCCTAATATTTCCTGCTTTCATAAAAATATAGAAAGAAATTTTAGGTACTTCTAAAAAGGTTTTTAATTTGGCAGGTCTCAGCATCTTGTAGTCTGAGGTCCACTAGGATAATGATCTTATTTACTTACATTATTTTCAGATCTTACCAAATGTCTAACCAAGATTCATACTGATATAGCCTGGCTCCACAGATCAAAACACCATCATCTGCTCTGAATATGAAATTAAGAAATTGTGGGATCTAAATCTTACTTTTTTCTTCACTACTACAGAAATTACTCAGGAGTCAAGGAAAATAAGTATTTACAATGTGACAAACAGGGAAGTAAATAGAAGAGTTGTATGAACTATAAATATAAAAGTTACCTTGAAATGATCAAAAGCTATTTTAAGTAAATTAAAAAAGGATCCCATTTAAGATGAGGGAGGGAACTCATAGAGCCATAGGAAAAAGGAAATAACATGCCTTTGGGCTCAAAAGAAATTACGCTGAACTTCACCACTAGGATCAGAAGAGAAGAAATAATGTAAAAATATTGATGACCAAACTGCCATGCTTGATAAAGTTCTTGCTCCCAAAGGTCAATTAGTTCACACAATAATAATTATTTTAAAAGCACAGTAAGAATGCAGTGAAGTAAGGGGATGTTTTCTATGAATACTTTTTAACAGACAGCTGGTAGAGCAATGCCAAACAATGTTCAAACTACCACACACTTGCACTCATTTCACATACTAGAAAGATTATGCTCAAAATCCTTCAAGCTAGGCTTCAACAGTATATGAACCAAGAACTTCCAGATGCTGAGAACTTCCAGATGTACCAGCTGGATTTAGAAAAGGCAGAGGAACCAAAGATCAAATTACCAACATCCGTTGGATCATAGAAAAAGCTAGAAAATTCCAGAAAAACATCTACTGCTTTATTGACTACACCAAAGCCTTTGACTGTGTGGATCACAAGAAACTGTGGAAAATTCTGAAAGAGATGGGAATACCAGACCACTTTACCTGCCTCCTGATGAATCTGTATGCAAGTCAAGAAGCAACAGTTAGAACTGGACATGGAACGGCAGACTGGAAACGGTGTACAAGGCTGCATATTGTCACCTTGCTTATTTAACTTATATGCAGAGTACATCATGCAAAATGCTGGGCTGGATGAAGCACAAGCTGGAATCAAGATTGCCGGGAGAAATATCAATAACCTCAGATATGCAGATAACACCACCGTTATGACAGCAAAGAGGAATTAAAGAATCTCTTGATGAAGGTGCAAGAGGAGAGTGACAAATCTGGCTTAAAACTCAGCATCCAAAAAACTAAGATCATGGCATTCAGTCCCATTACTTCAGAGCAAATAGATGGGGAAACAAAAGAAAGAGTGACAAACTTTATTTTCTTGGGTTCCAAATCAATGTATATGGTGATTGAAGCCATGAAATTAAAAGATGCTTGTTCCTTAGAAAAAAAGCAATGACAAACCTAGACAGCATATTAAAAAGCAGAGACATTACTTTGCCTACAAAGGTATGTATAATCAAAGTTACGGCTTTTCCAGTAGTCGTGTATGGATGTGAGAGCTGGACTATAAAAAAAGGCTGAGTAGCGAAGAACTGATGCCTTCAAACTGTGGTGCTAGAGAAGACTCGAGATTCTACTGGACTGCAAGGAGATCAAACCAGTCAATCCTAAAGGAAATCAACCTTGAATATTCATTGGAAGGACTGATGCTAAAGCTGAAGTTCCAAAACTTTGGCCACCTGATGTGAACAGTGGACTCATTGCAAAAGACCCTGATTCTGGAAACATTGAAGGCAGGAGAAAGGGACGATAGAGGATGAGATGGGTGGATGGCATCATCAATTCAATGGACATGAGTTTGAGCAAACTCCGCGAGATAGTGAAGGACAGGGAAATCTGGTGTGCTACAGTGCATGGACACAAGTAGGACATGACCGAGCAAGGGAACAAGAAGAACAAGATGACATCAGGTAAGGATTCGGAGCAAGTCTAAATATAGTCATCGACAGACAACAAAGTGTAAAAACAAACATTTTTCATGCTAGCATGGAGGTTTATTTATAGTTCAAGTAGAACTCCAATTTACCAGAAAAAAGGGGGTCCACCTAAAAATATAATTTTGCCACCTTCACAAGGTTCTAAAATTATTTCAAGCTTTAATTAGAAAATCTAAAGAAAGAAGCTTCTATAGAATAATGGAATTCTGCTCTGTTCAGTGGGGCCACCCTAAACATACCTCATATATTTCTCAACTAGTGCACAACAAGGATGAAATAGAATACTTTCAGGTTAAAAATGGTATTTAGTGGATGTAAAGATAATCTTTTTTAACAGCACAGTTTGGCATGCATTTGTTTTTAATTTAAAACAAGTTAAAATTAATCTTGCCTTAAAAGTTTCATGCCATTTTTTGGGATGATTGGAGTTACCCTGGAGGGTAATGAAACTGGAGTTGGGAATCAGGTTTAGTCTTTAGAGAGAAAGAAACAATGTTCACAATTCCAAAATCATTTCATTAATGGGTGTATATGGTCTGAATTTTCAAATTTAGGGAGCTGACCATATGCTCCCTCTCCTTTGAAAGAAATAGTGGCAAACTGCCACCATTTGACATGGAAAGAACTGGAAATGTATAGTAACAAGAAATTATAACTATGAATATGAGTTCATTATGCATATTTCCTAATATAAATGTGTCATCTCTGTGGTAATTGCAAAGCTTTTTTTCTCCTAAAGTTACAGAGTAATGTAGCCTATCTTGGAGTAACCAACAGGTCAGGCAGAAGCTGAGTGCAATCAAGAGAGAAAGACTAGAAAAACAAAATGCCTGCAAAATAGGCAGCATAATCTACTGGAAAGAGTTGCTCCACAATACAGGAGCATTACCTGTGATTTTTATTGTGTGAATTGTTAATAAGACATCAGGTTCCAGTAGCAACAATATTCACTAGGGACTAGATTCACTTCCTAGGTTCAAATGAACAGCATAGTCTTACAGACGTCTAGAGAAAGATATATAACCTTGTCAAAAACACAGCATATTTTGTTTAAATCATGTATTAAAATAAATCCAGAAGTCACAGTAAAAAAAAAAATTACCTGTAATCATGCAAAAAAAAATCACATATAATTTGTGCACTAAAAAATACATATTGTTTTCCAAAACAAAACAAACAAAAAAAATATGCTCTCTAGTTAACTTTTTTTGTATTAAGCCATTTTAAAAGCATTCTAACATAGAACTCATGGCATTCAAAGCAACTTTCACACCTGATCTGAAAAAGCTCACAGCATCCCTTGGTGTTCAGGAAGGTAAAAGTATATTCTTTTTACTCTTTTATAAAGAAGGAGTCAGTGAGCAGAGAGATTATGTGGGTTATCCAAAGTCACAAGGCAGAAAAGTGGCAGACCCAGGAATCAAACCTCTAATGACCCATGCTGTCACAGAAAGGGGTTGTCAAGCAGACAAGTGGTCTAATGCGCACTTTCACCTTCCAACATGTCTGAAACATGCTTGGTGAGGGCAAACAGGGCCCTAACTCATTCTTACGGCTGCAAGGTAATAAGCCTAAAATGAATTAAAAGGCATATCATGCCATGGCCTTGGGAAAAAACATCCTCTCTCATTGCCATTACAGAGAGAGACGAAATCATATCAAAGTAAGCTAGACAGTTAAAAGGGAATAGGAAATAAAAAGGAAGTGGCCAAGCGGTGCTGGTGGCAGCTGTCTGAAAGGGAACATCAGCAGGATCAAATAACAGAACTTTCTTAGTTGATTCTTAAAGGCACAAACTAAAAAAAAAAAAAAAAGCACATACACAACGTTATGCAGAATCTAAATACACATCCACACACTCAGTTTAGTTTTAGAAGGTATAATGGCGAGCCTCTCACAGGCAGGCCAGATTAAGCACCAAAACCAAATGTCTTTGAAGTCAGAGAAGATAGTCACTTACATGGCCTAGTTTGAGATGAGTTGAAAGCTCAAATCTCTTCATGCCTGGTATGGGGCCTGAAATCCCCTCCAGGAAAACCATTTCTGAGGATTCAGGCTTAAATGCAAACATGTGACAAAGGAGGGATAATTCTAATCTAGAGTTACCCAGTAATACAATAGTTTAAGGGAATATCTGGGAAAGAATCAGACATTATAAAGAACACAGAAGGGGAAAAGGTGAGGAAGACTTCAAAGGAATTTACTGTGCCTAGAAAGGGTGAGCCTTACCACTCAGGAAATTGCTTTGTCAATTTATGAAGCCTGGAGAGCAACCTGGTAGGTGGTATAATAATGAATTTTTATGATCTCAAAAGGTTCCAAAGCAGCATATTAAGTAATTGGTCTAACCACATGCAGTTGGTTACCTGTCTAAAATCTTTCAGAGATTTTATTCCCCTTCACCTTTCCCCTCTACCCTCTCACCCCCTTGGCAAAGCCCTTACACATTTGGAGCCTGCCTACCTGCCAGGCTTCATCTCCTACCTTTCTCCTCTGCACAATACTCTTCCCCTACATACATAAGAAAACTGAAAGTGTTAGTCACTCAGTCACGTCTGACTCTTTACAACCCATGGACTATAGCATGCCAGGCTCCTGTTCATGGGATTCTCCAGGCTACCTAATGGCTATCTACTCCAGTATTCTGAATACTGGAGTGGAAAGCCATTCCCTTCTCCAGGGGATCTACCCAACCCAGGGACTGAACCCAGATCTCTTGCATTGCAGGCAGAATTTTTAGTGTCTGAGACATCACTTTGCTTACAAAGTGATATAGTCAAAACTATGGTTTTTCCAGTAGTCATGTACAGATGTGAGAGTTGGACCATAAAGAAGGCTGAGCACCAAAGAATTGATGCTTTCAAACTGTGGTACTGGAGAAGACTCTTGAGAGACGCTTCGAATGCAAGGAGTCAACCCTAAAGGAAATCAACACTGACTATTCTTTGGAAGGACTGATGCTGAAGCTGAAGATGAAGCTCCAATACTTTGGCCACCTAATTCGAATGTCTACAAATTAGAAAGGACCCTGATGCTGGGAAAGATTGAGGGCAGGAGAAGGGGACGACAGAGGATGAGATGGTTGGATGGCATCATTGACTCAATGGACATGAGTTTGAGCAAACTCCAGGAGATAAGTGAATGACAGGGAAGCCAGGCGTGCTGCAGTCCATGAGGTCACAAAACATTAGACATGACTTAGCAACTGAACAACAACACACACATATATGCCATATTCCAGGTGCACTAAATTTTGTGAAAATAGCATATTTTCTTATCTCTATAATCTTTCATCCACAGTTCCTTCTGTATTGATATGCCCGAGGTCAGGGGCGGCGGCCAGGAGGAGTTATCCCAAGTCCAAGGTAAGGAGCAGCAGCTGCGCTTTGCTGGAGCAGCTGTGAAGAGACACCACACATTCAATGTAAGAGAAAACCAAGTAAGATGGTAGGCATGAGAGAAGGAATCAGAGGGCAGACAGACTGAAACCACAATCACAGACAACTAGTCAATCTGATCACACGGCCCACAGCATTGTCTAACTCAATGAAACTAAGCCATGTCGTGTGGGGTCACCCAAGATGGACGGGTCATGGTGGAGAGGTCTGACAGAATGTGGTCCACTGGAGAAGGGAATGGCAAACCACCTCAGTATTCTTGCCTTGAGAACCCCATGAACAGTATGAAAAGGCAAAAAGATGGGACATTGAAAGATGAACTCCCCAAGTTGGTAGGTGCCCAATATGCTACTGGAGATCAGGGGAGAAATAACTCCAGAAAAGATGAAGGCATGGAGCCAAAGCAAAAACAACACCCAGTTGTGGATGGGACTGGTGATAGAAGCAAGGTTCGATGCTGTAAAGAGCAATATTGCATAGGAACCTGGAGTGCTAGGTCCATGAATCAAGGCAAATTGGAAGTGGTCAAACAAGAGATGACAAGAGTGAACATCGACATTCTAGGAATCAGCAAACTAAGATGCACTGGAAAGAGTGAATTTAACTCAGATGACCATTGTATCTACTACTGTGGGCAAGAATCCCTTAGAAGAAATGGAGTAGCCATCATAGTCAACAAAAGAGTCCAAAATATAGTACTTGGATGTAATCTCAAAAACGACAGAATGATCTCTGTTCATTTCTAAGGCAAACCATTCAATATCACTGTAATCCAAGCCTATGTCCCAACCAGTAATGCTGAAGAAGCTGAAGGTGAACAGTTCTATGAAGACTTACAAGACCTTCCGGAACTAACACCCAAAAAAGATGTCTTTTTCATTATAGGAGACTGGAATGCAAAAGTAGGAAGTCAAGAAACACCTGGAGTAACAGGCAAATTTGACCTTGGAGTACAGAATAAAGCAGGGCAAAGGCTAATAGAGTTCTGCCAAGAGAACACACTGGTCATAGCAAACACCCTCTTCCAACAACACAAGAGAAGACACTACACATGGACATCACCAGATGGTAACACCAAAATCAGACTGATTATACTCTTTACAGCCAAAGATGGAAAACAAGACCAGGAGCTGGTCTTGTTCATGAACTCCTTATTGCCAAATTCAGACTGAAATTGAAGAAAGTAGGGAAAACCACTACACCATTCTGGTATGACCTAAATCAAATCCCTTATGACTATACAATGGAAGTGAGAAATAGATTTAAGGGACTAGATCTGAAAGACAGAGTGCCTGATGAACTAGGGACAGAGGTTCGTGACATTGTACATGAGACAGGGATCAACACCATCCCCAAGAAAAAGAAATGCAAAAAAGCAAAATGACTGCCTGAGGAGGCCTTACAAATAGCTTTGAAAAGAAGAGAAGCTAAAAGCAAAGGAGAAAAGAAAAGATACATCCATTTGAATGCAGAGTTCCAAAGAATAGTAAGGAGAGATAAGAAAGCCTTCCTCAGCGATAAATGCAAAGAAATAGAGGAAAGCAATAGAATGGGAAAGACTAGAGATCTCTTCAAGAAAATTAGAGATACCAAGGGTACATCTTATGCAAAGATGAGCTCAATAAAGGACAGAAATGGTATGGACCTAACAGAAGCAGAAGATAATAAGAAGAGGTGGCAAGAATACACAGAAGAACTATACAAAAAAGATCTTCACAACCTAGATAATGATGACGGTGTGATCACTCAGCTAGAGCCAGACATCCTGGAATGTGAAGTCAAGTGGGCCTTAGGAAGCATCACTACGAACAAAGCTAGTGGAGGTGACAGAATTCCAGTTGAGTTATTTCAAATCTTGAAAGATTATGCTGTGAAAGTGCTGCACTCAATATGCCACCAATTTGGAAAACTCAGCAGTGGCCACAGCATTGGAAAAGGTCAGTTTTCATTCCAATCCCTAAGAAAGGCAATGCTAAAGAATGCTCAAACTACCACACAACTGCACTCATCTCACATGCTAGTAAAGTAATGCTTAAAATTCTCCAAGCCAGGCTTCAGCAATACATGAACCGTGAACTTCCAGATGTTCAAGCTGGTTTTAGAAAAGGCAGAGGAACCAGAGATCAAATTGCCAACATCCACTGGATCATCAAAAGAGCAAGAGAATCCCAGAAAAACATTTATTTCTGCTTTATTGACTGTGCCAAAGCCTTTGACTGTGTGGATCACAATAAACTGTGGAAAATTCTGAAAGAGATGGGAATACCAGACCACCTTACCTGCCTCTTGAGAAGTCTGTATGCAGGTCAGGAAGCAACAGTTAGAACTGGTCATGGAACAACAGACTGGTTTCAAATAGGAAAAGGAGTACATCAAGGCTGTAAATTGTCACCCTACTTATTTAACTTACATGCAGAGTACTATATGAGAAACGCTGGGCTGGAGGAAGCACAAGCTGGAATCAAGATTGCCAGGAGAAGTATCAATAACCTCAGATATGCAGATGACACCACCCTTATGGCAGAGAGTGAAGAAGAACTAAAGAGCCTCTTGATGAAAGTGAAAGAGGAGAGTGAAAAAGTTGGCTTAAAGCTCAACATTCAGAAAACTAAGATCATGATATCTGGTCCCATCACCTCATGGGAAATAGATGGGGAAACAGTGGAAACAGTGGCTGACTTTATTTTTCTGGGCTCCAAAAATCACTGCAGATGGTGATTGCAGGCATGAAATTAAAAGACGCTTACTCCTTGGAAGGAAATTATGACCAACCTAGTTCAGTTCAGTTCAGTTCAGTCACTCAGTCATGTTCAACTCTTTGCAATCCCATGAATCGCAGCACGCCAGGCCTCCCTGTCCATCACAAACTCCCAGAGTCTACCCAGACCCATGTCCATCGAGTCAGTGATGCCATCCAGCCATCTCATCCTCTGTCGTCCCCTTCTCCTACTGCCCCTAATCCTTCCCAGCATTAGGGTCTTTTCCAATGAGTCAACTCTTCACAAGAGGTGGCCAAAGTATTGGAGCTTCAGCTTCAACATCAGTCCTTCCAATGAACACCCAGGACTGATCTGCTTTAGGATGGTCTGGCTGGATCTCCTTGCAGTCCAAGGGACTCTCAAGAGTCTTCTCCAACACCACAATTCAAAAGCATCAGTTCTTCAGCACTCAGCTTTCTTCACCGTCCAACTCTCACATCCATACATGACTATTGGAAAAACCATAGCCTTGCCTAGATGGACCTTTGTTGGCAAAGTAATGTCTCTGCTTTTAAAACCTAGACAGCATATTAAAAAGCAGAACATTACTTTGCCAACAAAGGTCCCTCTAGTCAAGGCTATGGTTTTTCCAGTGGTCATGTATGGATGTGAGAGTTGGACTATAAGAAAGCTGAGCACTGAAGAACTGATGCTCTTGAACTATGGTGTTGGAGAAGACTCTTGAGAGTCCCTTGGAATGCAAGGAGTCAATCCTAAAGGAAATCAACCCTGACTATTCATTGGAAGGACTGATGCTGAAGCTCCAATACTTTGGCCACCTAATTTGACGTGCCAACTAACTGGAAAGGACCCTGATGCTGGGAAAGATTGAGGGCAGGAGGAGAAGCGGACAACAGAGGATGAGATGGTTGGATGGCATCACCGACACAATGGACATGGATTTGGGTGGACTCTGGGCGTTGATGATGGACAGGAGGCCTGGCGTGCTGTGGTTCATGGGGTCGCAAAGAGTCAGACATGACTGAGCGACTGAACTGAAATGAACTGAACTGATTGTTAGAGACTCAACTTGGAGCATTTCTCCTGGAAGCCTCACCCAGACTAGGGAACATGACCCTTTTATATGTTCCAAGTACACCATATACATACAGATCCCAGTTAGAACTTTATTACAAAATACCTCAGAAAAGTGAACAAAAACAATTACAGAACAGATACACTCTAATCACTTTACCAACTAACTTACATAGCTAAAAACACACAAAAAGAACCCAAAAGGTTTTTCAAAGAAAAGCAATACCGCATCCCATAATTCAGAAAATCAAAGTAAAAGAGTTCAGTGTTAAAAGCAGAATCAAAACACTTGCAAAGGATCTGCATACAAGTAAGTTCCTTCTTTAGTTCTTAGTTTATTCCCAGAACACATACTGGCCCCAGTGACAATAGAAAGAAAAATGCAACGTGAAACTTAAACTTTGAAAAACATAAGATTTTGTGCGCCTATCGTGCAAAATTTGTCTTCCCTAGAATAGCATGTTTAGCCCACTAGTTCCTCAAAAAAAGAAAAAAAAAAAAAAACAGAAGAAGGTGATTATTGTGACCTCTAAATGAAAGTATCGGCCTGAAGCTGGACCTCTAACTTGAAAATAAATACACCAATAGAGTCAAGAACAAATAGTAATTCACATTAAAAATAATTAGCTAGAACAGCTGGGTTATCAAAGTGACCCTTTCTTCAGGAATGAATCTGAGAAAATGTAAAATATTATAAATTGCTTAATTATACTTTTGGTTCTCTAAATAGTTGTGTGTTCTTTTACTCAACTTGTTATTCTTCATGATGGTCATCTGCTTTTTTTCTATACTTTGTAGAACACCGTATGTACATAGCAAAAGGTTGTTACTTGGAAATTAGTGATTAATAATCACTCATTCATTGTAATTGATTCTGATTATAGAGAATGACACAGAGAAGGAAAGTACAATGACCTGATTTTTATTTCTGACTCTGAATTTGACCATGCACAGTCATTTAATTTAACTAGAATTCTAGTTAACCTATTATTGAAGTATGGAAAGAATAGATGAATTGCAACCAACAACTGAAATAAAAGTATATGAGGTAAAAGTGTAAGAAGACTCATTATTACTGATGGTTGTCACATTTGAAATATACATGTCTATGAGGGGGACTCTTTTTAGAAGTATCAATACACTCTTCTATAAAATAAAATATTTTCTCTTGACTGATAGTAAACGGCAATGCCAATATACACGAGAGACAAAAGTTCCCATAATTTTGTTATGAAGGATGAAGAGATTTAGCTACTGGATGACCTTCACTCACTGGAAACTCTGAATATCTGCTTTTCAAGTAGTTTTCTATATCTAGAGACACCATCCAAGTTGGAATTAATAGCCTGAACTTAGGCATGATTTAATCAAAATGTCCTTGGTGCCCAGTCCAACATTTCAATTTAAGAATTGAAATCCAGTTTCTGCATTTTAAAAAATCAAATCTATTCTCTACAGAATATTTCTACAAAACATCTTGGCACCTGCAATGTTGAAAATAGATCCAGTCCTATTTAAGAGAAAGTAACAGCAAATCGGGGATTTGTACAATGGCAGTAAAATTCAGTTAAGTGTGGTTGTGCCAGGTTTTAGTCTAGAGACAGAGGTTTTTATAGCACATTATAAACTCCTGAAACGGGGGGTTATTAGAGGATCAGTTCCCTAACTATGTGGTTCTAGCAGGCTCTGCTCTGTTGCACTCTTTATTCTCCTGCTGGGAGCTCTGTCTTTTGAGGTGCAGAGCACATCCATCAGCCCTTTTCAGCTGTTAAGGTACTTCATTTATTCTAGTGTTCCCTTCATCTTATTCCCCTGCCTCTGTCCCCATGGACCTCAGAGATCTACAGTTCTCTTTGGCCTCTTAAAAGGCATAATGGATCACCAGCTGAACCATCATCACACAGCCCTTCTTGCAGGAAATTATTCCTCTCCTGCTTCAAATGTTCCTTCCTTTCACTTGGTGATTCCCTTTGCTGCTGTTCTTACTGTGTAGTTGCCTATATGCAAAGACGTAAAACTTGGTCAAAAGTGCTCACTTTCCTTTTGAAGTTCTCTCAGGTATTACAGGTCCTTCGATCTTTGCCAACAGGAAAAGTATATATATATATATAATGTGAAAATACTTGCTCAAGAAAAGTAAGTGCTAATATCATTCCATATCTATTATTTTGCCCCTAACAGATTATTATTCAACTATTTGAAAATTGAGCTCTATTGTCTTAGTATTAGAGCCCTCTCATGTTGAAAAGCACTTCCCTAAATACAATGATCTGTTTTGGTAAACAAGAAAGCTACTAAATTTTATGAACAATTAGAGAAAATAAAAGGTAGCAAATTCACAAAAAAAGAGGTAATCTCAAAACCCTTGAGACTGTTCATCATCTTTCTATTCTAATGTCTATTTCTGTCCCACACTATTTTTATTAATGAACAATGTGCTGTATGGACTAATACCTCCTGGAAAATCATCAGAACAACTGACCCTTCTTGAATAATCTGGGGTTTAAGGGGCTGACTCTGTTTGCAATTAAAAATCCATGTATGGTCTTCTCTATCCCCAGTTCCTCCATATCGGCTGTCCAGTATTCATGGATTCAACCAACAATGCAGCATGTAGTACTGTAGAATTTACTACTGAAAGGAAATCTTAGTATAAAAGAACCCTTGTAGTTCAAACCTGTGTTTTCAATGGTCAACTGCACGTGCTAGTGGAAACACCACTAGGTTGCTGGCTAGAAGACATGAACTCTAGCCTCAGTGCTTAGTCACTCAGTCATGTCTGACTCTTTGTGATGCCATGAACAGCAGCCCACCAGGCTCTTCTGTTCATGGGATTCTCCAGGCAAGAATACTGGAGTGGGTTGCCATTTCCTTCTCCACCAGTCTCAGATCTATGCTGATTAATCAGCTGGCTTTGTGTAAGTCACTTAAATTCTTGGGGCCTCAGTTTCCTCATCTATATTAACAACAAGTTAGAGTAGATCACTGTGATTCTTTTGAAGTCTAGTGCTCTAGCCGGAAATTTAGACTAGCTTCTCCTTTTTTCATTGTTCAATTCTTATCCACTCTTTGGGCTTCCCAGGTGGTTCAGTTCAGTTCAGTTCAGTCGCTCAGTCGTGTCCAACTCTTTGCAACCCCATGAACCGCAGCATGCCAGGCCTCCCTGTCCATCACCAACTCCCAGAGTCCACCCAAACCCAAGTCCATTGAATCAGTGATGCCATTCAACCATCTCATCCTCTGTCATCCCCTTCTCTTCCTGCCCTCAATCTTTCCCAGCATCAGGGTGGTAAAGACCACACCTGCCAATGCAGGAGACATAAGAGGCACATTCAATCCCTATGTCAGGAAGATCTCCTGGAGAAGGAAATGGCAACTCACTCACTTTATTACCCCTTTCACACACACACAATTATATTAGAAAAATCATGTACATGAAAATAGTCCTTACATGTTGTTTACAGATATTTTGTATCTTTTACTTCATTTTTCAAAACAGAAATAGTTTGTCTTTTATTATTCTTATCAATGTTTATCATAAGATAACTAGAAAATGTAGAAATGGATAAAGAAGAATAAAAGTGGGCATCACTGGTAGCAGTGTGGTGAAGAGTCTGTCTGCTAGTGCAGGAGACACAGGTGTGATCCCTGGTCTAGGAGGATCCCACAGGCCACAGAGCAACTGAGCCCACACACCACCTTTACTGAGTCCGTGTGATGAAGCCCGCGTGCCTAGAGCCTATGCTCCACAACAGAAGTCACAGCAGCGAGAAGCCCATGCACTGCATCTACAGAGTAGCCCCCACTCGCTGCAATTAGAGAAACCTGTGCAGCAAGGAAGATCCAGCATAGCCAAAAATAAACTTTAAAAAATTTTTTAAAAAGAAAAGAAAAATAAAGGTCATTCAAGATGCTACTAGTCAGATAAAATCACCACTTGTACTTAGAGCATAATCTTCCCAATTTTTTCTAAATGCAATTTTTTTCTTAAAATATTCAGTGTTATTCATATTATTTTATACCTGATTATTCAACTAAATATATAAATATTATATTGAACTAGATATGAATAATCATAGTATTCTATACCCCGATTTTTCCATTAAAAATGTATCACAGATCTCTTTTGATATCAATAGATAGATAGGTATCTGCCTTCTCATGGATAAGTAGTATTCCACTTTATAAATGTACATGAAACATTTAACATCCCCAGTTTATGAATATCTAGTATTTTCCTATTTTTTCTATTGAAAGTAATACTGCAATCTTCATCCCTGTGTGATTTATGTGTTTGTTGAACTATTTTATGATGAAAAATTGCTGGAAGTGGAATTTTTTAATCAAAGGGCATTTTAAAGAATTTTGGATATTGCCAAATAACTCTCCAGAAAAATTAATCCAATTCAGAACCCAACCAGAATGGTATAACGTAAACTCCCACACACATACATAGACATACACCCTGGTTTACCTTGGACATTGCTAATTGCTTTAATTTCTGCTAATTTTGTTGTAATGTGAATTCATTTGCAAATGCAATTAAACATCCTTTCATATGTTAGTGAGCCATTTTCATGTCTTCTGTAAATTTTTTCTTTACATACTAAAAATATTAGCCTTTTTATTTCTTGTATTTTGTGAGTATTTTTCAAGATAACTATTTGTCTATATCATTATAGCTGTGGAGAAATTTTTATGTACTCAATTTTGCAACAGTTCTATTTGCCTGGATTTGGAGCCCTACTTAGATATGTTTCACATAGATCAAGATTATAAAAATAGTCACCTATATTTACTTTTATTCTTTTTCATTTTTTCATATTAAAACAGTTAATACCTACATATTAAATATCTACATAATATCTTCATATTAAAACAGTTAATATCTACAGTCAGTAGACTTCCCAACAAATTTATCATCTATCTTTTCTTCCATTGTATTAAAATTCCACTATTATCACAAACTGAAGCAGCATGCTTGTTTGGATCTATTTCTGGAGCTACTAGTCTATTGTATTAGTCTGTGCACCCCTATACCTACACCACACTCTCAACTAATGCTATTAATTTTGCAAGATTCTTTTAGCTTCTCTGAACCTCAGATCTTCATCTACAAGATGGAGCTAATAAAACCTATGTTTAGTAGGCATCTGACATGCTCTTTAGCCATCATCACTAGAAAACTGTCCCTAAACTTGGAGAACTCCTCACCTAAAAATTCTTGTGAGAGGCACTGTCATTCTATAGACAACTTACAACACCAAATACTCACTTTTCCACCATCTTCTGAAGCAAAGCTCAGTCAAGAGCCGGATTCTACCAGTGGCAGGCACACAAATCAGTTTTGAGTCGGTAACTGAAACAAGGAAAAGAGTCCATGAGGAAGAATCTCTGGCTGTGAAGGCAGCTTCCACACTTGCTGGAGTAGCAGCAGCAGTAGTGTCTATGATATAAACCCAGGGTAAGGAGCAGTGGTATCCTCCCGGGAGCGCGTTTTTCATGTATCCCAGGGATTCCAGAAGGCTCTCAATATCCTTTCCTGCTTAAGCCAAATAAAGTTGGTTTCTATAGTTTGCAACTGAAAATCCTACCATACACAACCATCCCTGGCTGTTTTAGCAATGAAATGAGAAAAGGCCTGCATTCTCAGCATTTTCTCTTTCTTTTTGACTCCCCATTCTACACCCTGATCTGTCCACCAAAAATGCAACTGAAAATGAACTGCATCAATGAGCTTCCTTCTCTTCTGGTTTCCAGTTGAGTTCAGCCAATACAAAGTCTCAGCATGAAGTGTGATGGAGAGAGGAGAGTTGGGTGAAAGTATTCACACATTCCCCTAGTTCTTTCTCTAAAAGCTTACTGTTCACTGACTGTTTCCCTCTATTGAGTTGGAACTCCTGACAGTCAGTCCTCTGATTTCTATTTTCCCCACAGATCTGAGAGTCATGAAAGTATTCTAATTCTACTCCTACTATCCCTGAGGTAACATAATTCCTTACAGCTTACAGCTTTTCTATATAATATCCACACATTTTTTAATTGTCCTACTATTAATTCCTTCCCAAATTTTCAGTTTTAGTATGCTTTCTGCTTCTTGTTTAGGTCCTAATATACAAGCAAAAGCTCCTACTACAGTCCCTGGATTATAAGAGAATTCAAGAAATTTTCCATGAGTGAAAATACCAACTGTTTTCCTTTTTTCTTATTCCATTAGCATGATAATGCAAGGGAGGCAAGAAGAAATTAAGAGTTAGTTTTATGAATGTCTGCAGCCCTCTGGTGTTTTCAAACAAAGGTTAGTGGAGTCTTCTGTCTCCTAAGACTGAGTAGAACATCTAGAAGCATGAACCTCAAGTAGAAATTTGCTCAGCTCATCATCCTCAGTAGACATTCAACCAAAATTTCTCAAACTCTGGCTCATGCCCATTTAGATCCATCAAAGGTGTCAGAGTATATATGCATACATACAAATACTACCACTGCCTTCACCCACAGCCACCCTCAAATTTAACAGGTATCTGTTTTACCTCTAAGAACTTCCCTTTCCCCCATCTTACTCACTGATGTCAGGTTTGGTTTTGAATGGATCGTAGTACTCTATCAAACTGTGTGGAAAATTCTTCAAACTCTTCAGAGCAGGGAAAACTATCCCTTCAACTATTCTTTCCATGTCCATATAATAAATGATAGTAGATACTACTTAACTGTCCAGCTTTTGTATCAATATATAAGTGTGAAGTGCAATTAGCCATTGAAATAAAATTGGTAATGAATACTAATTACTTCATTCTATGAATACTGGGGTAATGTATTCCAGGACTTTCCTCATTACTTTGAGAAATTGAGAGGTGGCTATATAGCAATCTACAGAAATTCTGAAAACTACTTAAAGCGTCAGACATTAGCTGAAGTTCTGTATAATTGGATCTGTTCTGCACCCCTTGCATATAAGTTTCCTTGATGCAGAGCCCTGAATGCATAAAGAAAGGAGAATGTAGAAGGAACAGCAGCTTCAATCTGCTTTGCTGTCATTTGGATCTTTCGAGTTCTGAATTCTTTTGGCAGCTCTAATATAACAAGAGCTTTTCCTTCAGTGACTATAAAATCCCCATTTGGAATGTTTTCTCTCACACATTTATGTGAACATTGCCAATGGCTACTTTTCTTAAAATTAATTCTCACCCTAGATAATGATTTACAGAGGTTTACTGAAGTGCTGATAGCCAATACTAGGAACTGTAAAATAGATATCTTTGCCACAGAAGAAAAGTGCTTTATGTACTCATAAGTTCAAAAATCAACAGTTTCTGAAATAAATATTGAAAAATGTCACTCTTTATAATTTATTATATTTTATGTTATTATCAATAACTCCTATCATCACAACAAAAGCAAAACAAAATCACATTATAAGGACAGAAAATTTTTTATGTAAAGAGGATGCTGATTGTTGGGAGTACAGAGAAAACAGAAAAATTGTTTTTCTATCAGGCCTACACCTGAAGTAAAACTAGATTCTGTTTTCAGCTCTGCAACTGACACTATAAAAAGTCACTTGACTTCTCTTGATTTCTGTCATCTGCAAATCAGTAAGTTAGCCTAAATTATCTCAAGGACTCCTCCCTACACCAATTTTTTGGTGATTTCCCATAAATAACCCATAAATTTCACCAATGGGAAATTAAACTACATCAAATCTAACCCCTCCCATTCTTTAGCAGTAGGAATTTCTTTTAGAACTCCCTTTACTTGAAGAATTACTTTAACTTTTAATATAATAAATAATACTTTAAATTGAAAGTCCTAGATATAAATCACAGTTGGCATCAGGTAATGTGAGTTTTGCTTTTGTGCCAAAAGTATCTGTGGTAGCAGAAGCAGAAGACACTTCTTAATAGGTAGCAGCTTCCTGGTGATGTGCAGTGCCCAGCAGGGATAGTCTGGACAAATCAAATTCTAATCAGAAGATGTGAAACTGGAGGTTTTGCCATTTCTCCCTGGTACTACAAAAGTCCATGCAGATCCTCACTGTAGGGCTGAGGCAGGAGGCATGTGCCCTGACCAGAGCCTCTCATTATTTGACCCTGGAATGCCCCGGGCTGTAGATGAGAGACTGCGGAAAATGTAAAGAGTGCCCCATTTGCAACCCGAGACACCAGCACAACTTGCTACTTGCTCAGGTCTTCAGGATCATCAGACGATGAATAACACGATATGGAGCCATATTCTGTCCTATTCTAGTCCATTTATTTCTGATGAGCTCAGGAGCAAGTGGACTGAATACACGAAGGTCAGCCAGCGCTGTGGCATGGTGAGACGGATGAGGGAGTTAAACTTCAGCTCCCAACACTAGTTAATGGAAATAATAGAATCAGACAAAATTGGTAACAGTTTGCAAGGAGTGACCTCACTACAAACTAATACATACATACGTTTCCATTTCTTTCATTTTCAACTACTACTATTGACAAATACTGTGAATGAATCTGCTGTTTTTAGAACCCTAAAAACCATTACTTTCTGTCCTCTCTCTCTCTCCCTCCTCCTTTTTTCTCTCTCCCCCTTCCTTCCTCCCTCCTTTTTCTTTTCTCTCCCTAAAAACAGAAAAACACACTGGCAGGAACAGCAGTGGAAAGGCAAGGAAAATCTACTCCAGAATAAATTGGTTGTGCTGAAACATTTGTAATTAAGCATGATAACCAATTACAGAAATACCTGAGGTAGTTTCAGTGATTCTCTCTCCCGTATCAGAGGTCTCCTAATCAATTTGAAATAACCAGACGCTCCTATAGAAAATAAGCAAGATCACAGCACTTGCTAATGAGTCTCAAAAATGGATTTCACTGCATGAAAATGTTCATTGTCAGGAGAGAGACTGTTTTCAGAATCTCGTGGGTCATTTTCATTTGCATTTGATTGGAGAAAAGTCCTTTGTTCTTTTCTCCTTCTTCACATCCTTTAAAACACTATCAATTTTTTTCTAGTGATTTAATATTTTTGTATCAGTATGTTGTACCAAGCCCTAAAAATACACCAAAATAAATCCTTTTGTGCTGAAGTAGCTAGTATCCACTTCAATTATTGCTTAATTTCACTGTTTTGAATGAGTTTTCTTGAATTTAAATTTGCAGATGTATGACACTGAGGGAAATTGTTTGACATGAGTTGCAATCATGAACTCTGAAAGAGACACAAAGCCCGATGGTGTATCGTGTACAGCAGTGTTTCAGCAGATCTCAACTATAGTGGGAAAGCATTTTGAAGGTCACTATTCAAACACACAGGTAGACCTTTAAGAATAGGTGACAGTACATCACAAGTCTGATGAGTATCTGCCTTTTCACAGACAAAAAACAGGGGCAGAAAAGGCAGATACCTGAAGAGGAGAGAACATGATACTTCTGATTTCTTAAAAGCATCCCTACCTAAGACATCTGTAGCTTTGCACTGGTCATCACATGTGACCCACTTATTAATTTCTTAGTAAGTTGATGGTATAAATTTGCTTCCCCAGAACATATTATAAGGAGCTCAGTATGTCTTTTTCTCTCTCCTTTCTCTTCTGTCCTATCCTATCCTATTATACACTGAACACTCTGTTTCCTCACTTTTTTCTTTCCTCTTAGCTGTTCTAGCTCTCTGGGTATCTGCAAAGCCTGGAGGACAGAACATATTCTATCCTCTCACATCTCACTCAGGACCACAAGAAGCAGAAGATATGCAGTCCCACATGTGCACAGCTTGGTCATTTCACAGCACTCCTAACCATGCTGTTTCCATGTCACCTCTTTTAAAAGAAAAAATTGCCACACTTATGAATAAATATTCTACTCAGAGACACATACATGTGTTTGCCAATAGTTCATCCTCCAAATTTTTTAATTCTAGGATACAAGAAATCTTTATCCTAACTAGTATCACAACTCTTGCTTATCTTCTTTAACTTGACAAAATAATTAAATTTTTCCAGATTAGCTAGAAAACTACTCTTCAGACTCATTACCAAAAAAAAAAAAAATTTAAGACCCTTTGACATTCTCTAATACATTTCAGTTTGTATCTCTCTGAAAATAAAGCACATCATATGAAGAGTTGACTCACTGGAAAAGACCCTGATGCTGGGAGGGGTTGGGGGCAGGAGGAGAAGGGGATGACAGAGGATGAGATGGCTGGATGGCCTCATCGACTTGATGGACATGAGTTTGAGTAAACTCCGGGAGCTGGTGATGGACAGGGAGGCCTGGCTTTCTGCGATTCATGGGGCCGCAAAGAGTCGGACACAACTGAGTGACTGAACTGAACAGAACTGAACTGAAAATAAAGAATCCAGAAGTGCACACAAGATTTTGGATGGGGTCTGACCATTGCCAGTGTGGCGACCTTCACCTCCATCCTTCTTTTCTCCAAATAAGTCTATGACTCCATTGGCTTGTATGACTCCTGATCACTGATGATCCTTTCTAAGAATCTTCTACATACAGATGTTCAACAGGTATAGGTTTGTTGTTGCTACTGGAGATAAAAAGTTTTTACTTTTAACTCCATTAAAGCTGACTCATTGGAAAAGACCCTGATGCTGGGAAAGATTGAGGGCATGAGGAGAAGGGGGCAACAGATAATGTGATGGCTGGATGGCATCACTGACTCAATGAATTTGAGCAAACTCTGGGAGATAGTGAAGGCTAGGGAAGCCTGGCATGCTGCAGTCCATGGAGCCCCAAAAAGTTGTACACAACTTAGCGACTGAACAACAAATTTCATCCTGTTAAAAGAAGCTTGTTAAAATATTTTCAGGTTTTGATTCTGTCATCTAGTATATTTGCTATCCATCTCAGCCTTGAGTTGTTTCCAAATCTGATAAGCATAAATTTTATGTATTCACAGACAGCATTGACATATGAATTTAACAAGATATGGCTAAAGGCAGAGCTCAGCAGCCCAGTATGAGAACCCCTTTCAGGTGACATCCCCTAGTTAATCAGCAGTCATTAAGTAACTCTGTAATTGTTGTTGTTCAGTCACTCAGTCGTGTCCAACTCTTTGTGCCCAATGGACAGCAGCACGCCAGGCTTCCCTGTCCACCATCTCCCAGAATTTGCTCAAACTCATGTCCATTGAGTCAGTGATGCCATCCAACTATCTCATAACTCTGTAATAGTGAAGAACAATCTGACTCCAAATTACCTCTGTTTCTTTTACTTTTAACCTCTGAGCTTTGTTGCCTGTGCTTAGTCATGCTGGCTCTGTGTTTTTTGAAAATGAATATTGTCTGTAGCCTGAAATATGCAAGATACCCTATTCTCAGGGCTCTGACCTTAAAGAGTCCATTCATACAGAGATAAAAAGTTGCAGAACAGAGAATAACATGTTTTGTTGGAGGTTTATAGGAACATGATGACCTGACCCGTATAGATAGCTGCAAGAACAAAGGATTCCAGCACCAAGAAGTCTGCAACAACCAACCTCCCCCCTTCCTCATCTTGCATTTCAAAGTGCTTTACTGAGACCCTTCCAGAGTTTGGGGCTTGGGGGCATGAGCCACCCCTTCCTCATCTTGCATTTCAAAGTGCTTTACTGAGACCCTTCCAGAGTTTGGGGCTTGGGGGCATGAGCCACCCATCTCTTTGCATGGCCCTGCAATAAAATTTTCTCTGCTCCAAACTCCACAGTTTTGATTTGTTTGCCTCACTGTGTGTTGGGCACCCAAATGTGCATTCAGGAACAACTCTGCAAAGCGCCATCTAGGTACCAAAAGAGACACAAAGTGGTCCAGTTTACTCTTTCTAATGAAGAAGTTGTCAAGGATTTAAGCAGATGTGACAAGAGAAGCATCTGTGAAAGATAAGCCTGAATAAAGTATACATTAAAACCTGAAGAACCAGAAGTAGTAACTTATAACACTATTATAATATTATCAAACAAGAAAAACTATACTACACTTTTTATTTAAGAAGAGAAATTATTACTCATAAATGAGATGATTATATCAATTTATCTTCCTTATTCCTAATAAAATTAAGTAATTCTACTAAGTTTTCAGATGAGATTATCCATGATAGCCTATTCTCAGCAAAGAGATATTACTTTACTGACAAAGGTCCATCTACTCAAAGTTATGGTTTTTCCAGTAGTCATGTATTGATGTGAGTTGGACGATAAAGGAGGCTGACTGCAAAAAAACTGAGGCTTTTACACTGTGGTGTTGGAGAAGACTCTTGAGAGTCCCTTGGACTTCAAGGAGATCCAACTAGTCCTTCCTAAAGGAGATCAGTCCTGGGTGTTCATTGAAAGGACTGATGTTGAAGCTAAAACTCCAATACTTTGGCCACCTGATGCGAAGAGCTGGCTCATTGGAAAAGACCCTGATGCTGGGAAAGATTGAAGGTGAAAGGAGAAGGGGGCGACAAAGGATGAGACGGTTGGATGGCATCACCAACTCAATGGACATGGGTTTGGGTAGACTCTAGCAGTTGGTGATGAACAGGGAGGCCTGGTGTGCTATGGTTCATGGGGTCGCAAAGAGTTGGACATGACTGAGCGACTGAACTGAACTGAACTGAGTCAGGGAATAACTCTCTAGGGAAAAAAAATGACATTGATATTCTATTGGATCAGACACTAGAAGGGTAAAATTTTGCTTAATGAATTAAGATGTTCACAGGTGGGATTTTGTAATTCAAAAGACCTACATCTATAGTGTTGCCTCAAATTCCAGATAGTAAAAAACTCAAGCAGACACATTCATCAAATTGTTCCCTTGTTAAATGCAAGGAGTTCTTGTCCCTAAAGTTGACCAATGCTTCCTAAAAACTTCAGTGAAAAGACAAAACCAATTTTATGCTCACAATAAATTAGAAATGCGACTTACTAAGTTTCTTAAGAGGAATTAAACATGATAAATGTTTGGCTAAAAATAGAAACCAAAATGGAAATGAATGAGTATTCCCTTTCCTGTGTTAAGTGTCTCTCTTGGAATCTCCTCTTTTTAACGCCTTGCCCTAGGCTAATTTGTCTGGAGCAAAGTTCACTTAGAATATGCACAAAAGAACACAGAGTGTCATCACCAAGCAGGAAGCTTCTGAATACATTCACTATGTCCATAAAATCCAAAGGCTCTGGAATGTCTGTCCAAGCAAGTTGTAGCTTTCACTTCCTGGGGAATACATTCAGAAGAAAAGAGGGGGAAAAAAAAAAAAAAAAACAAGGGAAGGTGAGACTTGTAGGCTAGCAGGAAAGCTGTAACTCAGACTCGCAAGTAAAGCATTCCATTGAGTCACAGAGGACTCAGAGACAAGCTTGTCATTACCAAAGTCATTCACAGACTATTCACTGTTATCCCCAGCAACTCCTCTCTTCTCACGTTGCTTTTATAAAACTGGTTGACTAAACTTCTCTAAATACTAAGCACATCAGCACTTAAACCAGAATAACAGAGCCCTTTTCTGCTGCCCAAACTCACCACAAGATATTTAAACAGAGACTAAAGAAATCTGCTTAAAAAAACATTTTGTAACTATTTGACTCTTTTTTCTTTAGTTTCATGAACTTGTCATTCATCTCAAGCAGGCATTTTGAAATTTAGTCTGATGTTTTTCACTTTAATGGACTAATTTGATAAGCATCATTAAGGCCAAAAAAATTAATATAATCCAATCAAATAATTCTATAGATAGCTATTAAATGTCAAAACATTGCTAAATAGCTTAATGCAATGGGGGAAAACCAGAAGAATCATATATTAATCTCCTAGACTTTTATTGAATTTTTCCTGAAATAATACACTATTAAAGAATTTTAAAAGAAGTATGTAATATTTATCCCAAAATCTTTTTCCTCTGAATATAAAGAAAAAATAATCATTTTTAATGAGATTCTGTGTTTTTATTTACACAATTCACAGTTAATTTGAATACTATTCTCCTAGTCCATCTTTCACAAGTGAGTTCTAGTTAAGAAACATTTTTTAAAGAGCCTTCTATCATACCTAAGTACCTTCCTAGGCTCTAGGATTAGAAATACAAAGGCAAAGGTCAAAATTTTTTCCTTAAAGAAATCATGTTTTCCAGGGAAAACAGATATAAAGAGAGATAGCAACTATTCAATATGACTTATGAACAATATAAGTAATATTGAAGTAATACAAAATAAGGTATAATTACCCCACATAATGATCAAAACAAAGGTATAGTGGGACTTTTATAGATTTCATTTGGAAAATTCAGAATGCTGCCTTGACCATTTCCAGCATGATGCATCACCCCTAAGAGTTCTTGTGGTTCAGTCACTCAGTCATGTCTGACTATTTGCAACCCTATGGACTGCAGCATGCCAGGCTTCCCTGTCCTTCACTATCTCCTAGAGACTGCCCAAATTCAAGTACCTTGAGTTGGCTAAGCCATCCAGCCATCACATCCTCTGTCATCCCCTTCTCCTACTGCCTTCAGTTTTTCCCAGTATCAGAGTCTTTTCTAGTGAGTCAGCTCTTCACATCAGGTAGCCAAAGTACTGGAGCTTCAATTTCAGCACCAGTACTTAAAATGAATCCCCAAGAAAAAGAAATGCAAAAAGGCAAAATGGTTGTCTGATGAGGCCTTACAAATAGCTGAGAAAAGAAGAGAAGCGAAAGGAAAAGGAGAGAAGGAAAGCTATGCACATCTGAATGCAGAGTTCCAAAGAATAGCAAAGAGACATAAGAAAGCCTCTCTCAGTGATCAATGCGAAGAAATAGAGGAAAACAACAGAACAGAAAGACTAGCAATCTCTTCAAAAAAATTAGAGATACCACGGGAACACTTCATGGAAAGATGGGTACAATAAAGAACAGAAACGGTATGGACCTAACAGAAGCAGAAGATATTAAGAAAAGGTGGCAAGAATACACAAAAGAACTATACAAAACAGATCTTCATGACCCAGATAACCACGATGGTGTGATCACCCACCTAGAGCCAGATATTCTGGAATGCGAAGTCAAGTGGGCCTTAGGAAGCATCACTACAAACAAAGCTAATGGAGGTGATGGAATTCCAGCTGAGCTATTTCAGATCCTAAAAGATGATGCTGTGAAAGTGCTGTACTCAACATGCCAGCAAATTTGGAAAACTCAGCAGTGGCCACAGGACTGGAAAATGTCAGCTTCCATTCCAATCACAAAGAAAGGCAATGCCAGAGAATGTTCAAACTACCATACAATTGCACTCATCTCACACGCTAGCAAAGTAATGCTCAAAATTCTCCAAGCCAGGCTTCAGCATTATGTGAACCGTGAACTTCCAAATGTTCAAGCTGGATTTAGACAAGGCAGAAGAACCAGAGATCAAATTGCCAGCATCCACTGGATCATTGAAAAAGCAAGAGAGTTCCAGAAAAACATTTACTTCTGTTTATTGACTATGCTAAAGCTTTTGACTGTGTGGATCAAACAAACTGTGAAAAATTCTTAGAGATGAGAATACCAGTCCACCTGAGCTGTCTTCTGAGAAGTCTGTATGCAGGTCAAGAAGCAACAGTTAAAACTGGACATGGAACAACAAACTGGTCCCAAATCGGGGCTTATTTAACTTATATGTAGAGTACATCATGTGAAATGCCAGCTGGATGAAGCACAAGCCGGAATCAAGATTGATGGGAGAAATATCAATAATCTCAGATATGTAGATGACACCACCCTTATGGCAGAAGTGAAGAAGAACTAAAGAGCCTCTTGATGAAAGTGAAAGAGGAGAGTGAAAAAGTTGATTTAAAACTCAACAGTCAGAAAACTAAGCTCATGGCATCCAGTCCCATCACTTCATGGCAAATAGATGGAGAAACAATGGAAACAATGACAGACTTTATTTTGGAGGCTCCAAAATCACTGCAGATGGTGACTACAGTCAGGAAATTAAAAGATGCTTACTCCTTGAAAGAAAAGCTATAACCAACCTAGACGGCATATTAAAAAGCAGAGACATTACTTTGCCAACAAAGGTCCATCTAGTCAAAGCTGTTTTACCAGTAGTCATGTATGGACGTGAGATTTGGACTATAAAGAAAACTGAGCACCGAAGAATTGATGCTTTTGAACTGTGGTGCTGGAGAAGACTCTTGAGAGTCCCTTGGACTGCAAGGAGATCCAAACATTCCTTCCTAAAGGAAATCAGTCCTGAATATTCATTGGAAGGACTGATGCTGATGCTGAAATTCCAATACCATTGCCACCTGGTGTGAATAACTGACCCACTGGAAAAGACCCTGATGTTGGGAAAGATTGAAGTCAGGAGAAGAAGGGGATGACAGAGGATGAGATGGTTGGATGGCATCGCCGACATGATGGACATGAATTTAAGCAAGCTTCGAGAGTTGATGATGGACAGGAAAGGCTGTCATGCTGCAGTTCAGGGGTTTGCAAAAAGTTGGACATGACTGAGTGACTGAACTGAACTGAACGGACTTGCCATGAAATGATGGGACAAGATGCCAAGATCTTAGGTTTTTGAATGTTGAGTTTTAAGCCAGCTTTTCACTCTCCTCTTTTTCCTTCATCAAGAGGCTCTTTAGTTCCTCTTCACTTTCTGCCATTAGGGTGGTATCTTCTGCATATCTGAGGCTGTGAAAATTCTCCCAGCAATATTAATCCAGTCTGTGAGTCATCCAGCCCAGCATTTCACATGATGTACTCAGCATAGAAGTTAAAGAAGCAGGGTGACAAAATACAGCCTTGATGTACTCCTTTCTCAATTTTGAACCAGTTCATTGTTCCAAGTCTGTCTCTTGGCCAGAGAGCTGAGGCTCACCTGAATGAACTACAGGCCTGTGATAGTGTAACCGGTCACTTAAGTCAAAGACAAATTATCTAATTGGATGGCTCCCATTATGGGAATAACTGCCCAAGGGTCCATATAAATAACAAATCAGTTATTTAGGGAGCACCCCTGAGTAACCAAGGCCCTCCTCATTTTGGAAAAATCTTCACAGTCATCTAATCCACAAGTGGTATCTTCCTAATTCAGTCCCTCAGGTGAAAGTCAGGGTGTTTTTGGGAGAGAGGCAAGGAAATGTTTGGCTTCCTCACAAGCAATGGAGTCCTGGGGCACATGTACTACCTTTGGAAAGAAAGTGTAATTTCCACTTGTTGGGCTCTCCCAAGTGATATATTCATTAAAGAGAACAAGTTGACAGTGCCTCCAATGTGGTCATCTGGTTGGCCACTAAGTCTTAGGGGTACCAGATCAGTATTTCCTCTCTGTCTATGCCACTAACCAGGTGGCATTTTTCCAGGGAAAGGAGGAGGGAAAAATATCAGGAGATACTAACAGGTATTTTGCATGAGAGTTTCAGGGTCTGGTGTCATTCTGCTGCTTCTGACGGAATTTTTAGTAGTGAGAACAGGGAGCAAATTATAGTGAGGGTTATGTAGTAGGGGATGGAAGGCCCTTCCAGTCAACTAAATTTAAGGTGCTTACAACAGTTTTGGAGAACTGAACTGTGGCACCTCCCTTCTTGAGGAAGTTTTCAGGTATGAAGCTCCTTCTTCCTCTTAATTTACAGGGTATAAGATGTTCCCTCCCTAGATGTCTGGGTTGTCCTGTCTCCACTGCCACAAAGTTGTTATGTCTTCCTAAAGTAACTTGACCTTTTTCCCCATCATCCTTACTCTCAGATCTTTCATCCAGAAATGTGAAGTGTAAGAGAGATAGAATATCATTATCAAACTTACAGTGGCCCCAAATGTCCAACCTGGGCCCACTAAGCCATCGTAGAGGTACTCATGGGGGTAATTATCACTATGTTCTGAAGTCAGTAGACCACTGTGCTCATTATGCTGTGATCTAACACCACGTCAGTCTCACAGAAGAACCTAGGCTGCTGAAGCAGAATCTCATTAGAATCTTCTGGCATTCCTTTTGGTTGGGCTGCCACCCAGAGAATATATGAACAAAATTGGCTTGGAATTACTCTCAAGGGTAAGAAGAGGTGGCAAAATACACAGAAGAACTTTCCAAAAAGATCTTAGTGACCTGGATAACCATGATGGTGTCATCACTAACCTAGAGCCAGATATCCTGGAGTGTGAAATCAAGTGGGCCTTAGGAAACACCACCACAAACAACATTAGTGGAGGTGATAGAATTCCAGCTGAGCTATTTCAAATACACGTGACAGACTTTCCCAAGAAAGACATCCTCCTGGTGGAGCCAAGGCAGAGTCCATGCAGTAACTGATTCATCCTGCTCTATCTTGATCAATGCTTTGGGCCAAATGGAAAGTCAATATAGACACATAAGGAGAAAGCCACCTGGGTTTCTAAACCACATCCTGATGGTTTATAGGATGTGTTCACCTGGAGTAGCTTTAATCTTATTAACTGAAAATTTCTATTTCAAACTAATTTTGAAGGATAATTTTTAATAAATAGATTTTATTTTTAGAGAAGTATTAAGTTCAGTTCAGTTGCTCAGTCGTGTTCAGCTCTTTGCGACCCCATAGACTGCAGTACGCCAAACTTCCCTGTCCATCACGAACTCCTGGACCTTACTCAAACTCATGTCCATTGAGTCAGCAATGCCATTCAATCATCTCTTCCTCTGTTGTCCCCTTCTCCTCCCACCTTCAATTTTTCCCAGTATCAGGGTCTTTTCCAATGGGTCAGCTTTTCGCATCAGGTAGCCAAAGTACTGGCATTTCAGCTTCAGCATCAGTCCTTACAATGAATATTCAAGACTGATTTCCTTTAGGAAGGACTGGTTGGATCTCCTTGCAGTCCAAGGGACTCTCAAGAGTCTTCTCCAACACCAGAGTTCTAAATCATCAATTCTTTAGCGCTCAGCTTTGTTTATAGTCCAACGCTCACATCCATACATGACTACTGGAAAAACCATAGCTTTGACTAGATGGACTTTGTTGGCAAAGTAATGTCTCTGCTGTTTAATATACTGTCTAGGTTGGTCACAACCTTTCTTCCAAGGACCAAGCATCTTTTAATTTCAGGGCTGCACTCACCACCTGCAGTGATATTGGAGCCCAAACAAATAAAGTCTGTCACTGTTTCCATTGTTCTCCATCTATTTGCCATGAAGTGATGGGACCAGATGTCATGAGCTTAGTTTTCTGAATGTTGAGTTTAAGCCAACTTTTTCACTCTCCTCTTTCACTTTCATCAAGAAGCTCTTTAGTTCTTCACTTTCTGCCATAAGGGTGGTATCATCTGCATATCTGAGGTTATTGATATTTCTCCCGGCAATCTTGATTCCAGCTTGTGCTTCATCCAGTACAGCATTTCTCATGATGCACTCTGCATATAATTTAAATAAGCAGGATGACAATATACAGCCTTGATATACTCCTTTCCCTATTTGGAACCAGTCTGTTGCTCCATGTCCAGTTCTAACTGTTGCTTCTTGACCTGCACACAGGTTTCTCAGGAGACAGGTAAGGTGGTACAGTATTCCCATCTCTTTAAGTATTTTCCACAGTTTGTTGTGATCCACACAGTCAAAGGATTTAGCATAGTCAATGAAGCAGAAGTGGATGTTTTTCTGGAACTCTCTTGCTTTTTCTACGATCCATCAAATGTTGGCAATTTGGTCTCTGATTCCTCTGCCTTTTCTAAATGCAGGGTGTACATCCCAGAGTTCTCAGATCAGGTGCTGTTGAAGCCTGGCTTGAAGGATGTTGAGCATTATCTTGCTAGCATGTGAAATGAGCGCAATTGTGCAGTAGTTTGAACATTCTTTGGCACTGCCTTTCTTGGGGACTGGAATAAAAATTGACATTTTCCACTGCTGAGTTTTACAAATTTGCTGGCATATTGAGTGCAGCATTTTCACAGCATCATCTTACAGGATGTGAAATAGCTCAGCTGGAATTCCATCATCTCCACTAGCTTTGTTCGTAATGATGCCTCCTAAGGCCCACTTGACCTCGCATTCCAGGATGTCTGGCTCTAGGAGAGTGATCACACCATCATGGTTATCTGGGTCAAGAAGATCTTTTTTGTACAGTTCTTCTGTGTATTCTTGCCACCTGTTCTTAATATCTTCTGCTTCTGTTAGGTCCATATCATTTCTGTTCTTTATCGTGCCCATCTTCATATGAAATGCTCCCTCAGAATCTCTAATTTTATTGAAGAGATATCTAGGCTTTCCATTCTATTGTTTTCCTCTATTTCTTTGCATTGATCACTGAGAGAGGCTTTCTTATGTCTCCTTGCTATTATTTGGAACTCTGAATTCAGATGGGTATATCTTTCCTTTTCTCCTTTGCCTTTCACTTCTTTTCTTTTCTCAGCTATTTGTAAGGCCTTGTCACACAACTATTTTGCCTTTTTGCATTTCTTTTCCTTGGGTATGGTCTTGATCACTGCCTCCTGTACAATATCACAAATTTCCGTCCATAGTTCTTCAGGCACTCTGTCTATCAGATCTAATTCCTTAAATCTATTTGTCACTTTCACTGTATAATCATAAGGGATTTGATTTAGGTCATACCTGAATGGTCTAGTGGTTTTCCCTACTTTCTTCAATTTAAGTCTGAATTTGGCAAAAAAGGAGTTCATGATCTGAGCCACAGTCAGCTCCTGGTCTTGTTTTTACTGACTCTATAGACCTTCTCCACTTTTGGCTGCAAAAATATAATCAATCTGATTTCTGTGTTGACCATCTGGTGATGTCCATGTGTAGAGTCTTCTCTTGTGTTGTTGGAAGAGGGTGTTTGCTATGACAGTGCCTTCTCTTGGGAAAACTCTATGAGCCTTTGCCCTGCTTCATTCTGTACTCCAAGGCCAAATTTGCCTGCTACTCCAAGTGTTTCTTGACTTCCTACTTTTGCATTCCAGTCTCCTATAATGAAAAGGACATCTTTTTTGGGTGTTAGTTCTAGAAGGTCTTGTAGGTCTTCATAGAACCATTCAACTTCAACTTCTTCAGCATTACTGGTTGGGGCATAGACTTGGATTACTGTGATATTGAATGGTTTGCCTTGGAAACAAAGATCATTCTGTCATTTTTCAGACTGCATCAAAAGTGCATTTCGGACTCTTTTGTTGACTATAATAGCAACTCCATTTCTTCTAAGGGATTCTTGCCCACAGTAGTAGATACAATGGTCATCTGAGTTAAATTCACCCATTCCAGTCCATTTCAGTTCGCTGATTCCTAAAATGTTGATGTTTACTCTTGCCATCTCCTGTTTGACCACTTCCAATTTGCCTTGATTCATGGACCTAACATTCCAGGTTCCTATGCAATATTGCTCTTTACACCATTGGACTTTACTTCCATCACCAGTCACATTCACGACTGAGTGTTGTTTGTGCTTTGGTTTCGTCTCTTCATTCTTCCTGGAGTTAATTCTCCACTGATCTCCAGTAGCATGTTGGGCACCTACCGACCTGGGGAGTTCATCTTTCAATGTCCTTTCTTTTTGCCTTTTCATACTGTTCATGGGGTTCTCAAGGCAAGAGTACTGAAGTGGTTTGCCATTCCCTTCTCCAGTATTAGGTTTATAGAAAAACTGGAGAAGAACAGAGAGTTCCCATATATCTACTCCTCCACCAACTCCCCTCTATACACACAGTTTGCCTTATTATCAATATCTTGCATTACTGTGGTACATTTGTTACTTCCATGAACCTACATTGATTTGTCATCATCATCCAAAGTCCACATTTACATTAGGGATCACTCGTTGTGTGGTACATTCTATGGGTTTTCCCAAATACATAATGTCACCTATCCACCATTTAACAGTAATATACAGAATAGTTTTACTGCCATAAAAAATCTCTTTTCCACCTATTCATTCCTCTCTCTAACTTACCTCCATCCCTGTCCCAATTCCTGAAAACCACTGATCTTTTTTTGTCTCTATAGCTATGCCTCTCTTGGAATGTCAAATAGTTGGAACCATATACTGTGTAGCCTTTTCAGACTGGCTTTTTTTCACTTAGCAACATGCACTTAAATTTCCTCTGTGTCTTTTCATGGCTTGATAGCTCATTTATTTTTGTCATTAAATAGTATTTCATTACATGGATGAATCATAGTTCATTTATCCACTCACCTATTGAGGAACATCTTGGCTGCTTTCAAGTACTAGCTGTTATGAATAAAACTTTAGAGAAGAGAATTTTAAAATACTCTATCTCTACCTCTCCCTTTCTAAGGATCCTAATTTTCTAGAAAAGCCAACTTACTGCAAAACTCTATGGAACTGTACTTTTGCTCTTATATTTTAAGCCATGGTAAGGAAGAAATAGAAACTTTTAACAGTGACCTTACTTTCATAGAATACAAAATTTATTTTAATTTTGAACTGATACTGACAAACTTGAGTATCTTGAACCCAATTATTTCTAACTGAATTTTATTAGATTGCCTAAGCAATTTCTATTTCCTTTCTTCTCAGCAGATTTATAATGATGTCCCATAAACTGGAAAAAAAAAGAATCTATCTCACATGCCCATGTGCTCACATGTCATATATGCATTTGCAATTCTTCTGCTTGCAAAAGAGAAGTATTTTTCTCTAAAATTCTACCTATGTGTAAAAAATTAATAAAATATGCTTAAATTCCCACACTCAAATTGCCACTCTTCCACAAATTAATTACATTAATGTCTAAACTGGAATTCAAGCTAACAAGTCTACGTAATTAGATTTTCATTTATAACCTATTGACATCTTCAACTCTTTGTTTGTTCAAGGAAGTTCAACCTAAGGCCTCATTATCCATTATTGATAGCTGTCAATAAGATAACATTATTTTATCTTGTAAGTCTTCCATTGATTTTCTTTAACCCCATGTCAACTCCACTGAAAATACAAGTTCTGAATTAAACTGACAGATCACTTTCTGCCCAATAAACATGCAAACCAGACAAGGGAAGCCTAATCACTGAGCAGGCACCAGAATGTGGATGGTGTGTGCCTTTGCTCTCTAACCTCACCAGGTACACAGCAGCTTCCTTCTTCATGACTGCATTCCTCCTCTGAACATCTGAGCCATTTAAGTTTACTTAGCACTGTGCAAACCCCAGTAAGCAGGCATAGGGCTTCCCTCTGCATTAGTGGCTGTCACCCTCAGTCCCTTAATAATGAGTGATTTAGCTACTCCTTCATTTGTCACTAGGCCACTCTGCAAGTCATCCCCCTAGCCTGGATCTAACTGCTTCCATAAACTTTATTACATCATATTGTTTTTAATTTAAAATGATATCTGCATCATTCCACTATTAAACCATATATGAATTATTTTTATCTCAAGTCCACTCAGTGGTATCACTTTAATGTTATTCCAATAATTTTGTACACCACCCTCCACGACCCCCATCTTGGTTTCTGGCCAAAACACTGTCCTAATTCCAAAGCTAACATCAAAGACCTTTTTGCCTAGAATCTGAATTATCACTACTACATCTCATGAACTTATTCTCAAAGTGCTTTTAAAATGCTAAATGTTACTCCCATGCATAAAATTCTTATAAAAATATCCACTTATGGGTCAATGTCTTTTGAAATCTTAGTTTTCACTTTACTTTTGTTAGGTTTACTTTATTTTTGTTAGGTTTTTATGTCTGCTTTTGTCTTATCTTTTCTTAAAGGAAAGATCAAGAATATTACTGATGTGAGGGTCATTTTTCCTTGCAACTTTTCCTTGAGCAATAGGTTAACTCTTTCAAGGCCCATCCTGCACCAAGTGGGAACTACTCTTCATCACTCTCCACCCCTTTTAGGTATTAAGAGGTAACAGACTGCAGACCAAGGGGGAGGAGGGTACATGTGTTATTTTACTTTAAGAAAGTCAAGAGGTGCTAAAGAATTAAGATATTAAAGAATCTTTAAAAGCATATTGGCAAATCAAAAGCAGCACTTCAGGGAAACTGATTTCCATAATTCTTTCTCTCTAGGTTTTATTACCAACTTAGTACTGGGCAAATGTCATAATGACCAGTCACTGATTGCTTAAACATTTTATTTATGATTTTACTATACTAAAGCAAAACTGTTTCTTAGAAAAAATGACAACAAAAACGTTGTGATAAAAACAGAAGAAAATTTCATATACAAACTGGCAATAAAATATCTCCCACTTGGGAGATATCACCTTGACATAAATTAGGAACCTGTTTATGGTGAAAAAAAAATTACATTTAAATATAAAAATGTAAATGTCTAGTTTGATGTAAAAGCAAAGAATAAACCTGTTCCAAAAGCCAGTAAGTGATACGAAAGACAGAAAAAGGAATATGAATGAGAAAGAAAAGTGATTTTAAAATGCAATTTGCTACTTTAAAAACTAATTCCTTACTCTAAGAAATCAGATGACACATTTCCATGCTGTGGTATAAAAATATGAGAAAGGAGAACAAGTTTTACATTTTAGTAATTGAAAATTTTGCCACATTTCTTTGAAGAGGCCATAGATTCTCTCCTTGATTCAAACACTAATGTGACAACAGAATTACTAAAACAATTCATAGAAGGAAATGGAGAAAAAATAAAAGAAAAAGAAATGATGCCCCCATTTTAAAAATCTTTATGAGTAATTAAAACATGAATTTAAAAACCAAACATTTTAAAAATAATTTTTCTAATTGACAAAATCACTTCACAAAGTTTATACTTCAGTTTAGTTCAGTTGCTCAGTCGTGTCCAACTCTCTGTGACCCCATGAACGGCAGCACGCCTGGCCTCCCTGTCCATCACCAACTCCCGGAGTCCACCCAAATCCATGTCCATCAGGTCGATGATGCCATCCAACTATCTCAACCTCTGTTGTCCCCTTCTCCTCCTGCCTTCAATCTTCCCCAGCATCAGGGTCTTTTCCAATGAGTCAGCTCTTCGCATCAGGTGGCCAAAGTATTGGAGTTTCAGCTTCAACATCAGTCCTTCCAATGAACACCCAGGACTGATCTCCTTTAGGATAGACTGGTTGAATCTCCTTGCAGTCCAAGGGACTCTCAAGAGTCTTCTCCAACACCACAGTTCAAAAGCATCAATTCTTCTGTGCTCAGCTTTCTTTATAGTCCAACTCTCACATCCACGCATGACCACTGGAAAAACCATAGCCTTGACTAGATGGACCTTTGTTGGTAAAGTAATGTCTCTGCTTTTTAATATGCTGTCTAGGTTGGTCATAACTTTCCTTCCAAGGAGTAAGGGTCTTTTAATTTCATGGCTGCAATCGCCATCTGCAGTGATTTTGGAGCCCAGAAAAATAAAGTCAGCCACTGTTTCCACTGTTTCCCCATCTATTTGCCATGAAGTGATGGGACCGGATACCACGATCTTAGTTTTCTGAATGTTGAGCCTTAAGACAACTTTTTCACTCTCCTCTTTCACCTTCATCAAGAGGCTCTTTAGCTCTTCTTCACTTTCTGCCATAAGGGTGGTATCATCTGCATATCTGAGGTTATTGATATTTCTCCCGGCAATCTTAATTCCAGCTTGTGCTTCATACAGTCCAGCGTTTCTTATGATGTACTCTGCATATAAGTTAAATAAGCAGGGTGACAATATACAGCCTTGATGTACTCCTTTTCCTATGTGGAACCAGTCTGTTGTTCCATGTCCAGTTCTAACTGTTGCTTCCTGACCTGCATACAGATTTCTCAAGAGGCAGGTCAGGTGGTCTGGTATGTCCATCTCTTTCAGAATTTTCCAGTTTATTGTGATCCACACAGTCAAAGGCTTTGGCATAGTCAATAGGTTATTTTATGGTAGGCATTATATATTAGCAAAGAAAGGAACCAAAGACAAATAACTTTGAAATTAAGCATCAGTGACAGGAAGTCAAACCTTCTTCTAATAGGGGTTGAAAGGTGACTTTCCTTTTACTTATATCTGAGTATGCAGCACTCCTCAAAATCATGTTGGTACTCTGTACACTCACAACTGCCTTCTTAGCCAGGTGTGAACTGCTCCTTTAGTGAGCAGGCAAATGATCATTCCTGCTCTGGTCTTACTGGAGAAATGAGGGTTGACAATGGCACACATCATATGTGGCCATACAGGCACAAACCTATCTTACTGAAAAACCCAAAATTTCAAGTTCAGACAATGACCCAGGTTCCCATCCTCTTAAAGTTATTCAAAGAAGAAAGAGAGTCTCATCTTGACTTCTCTACCCGACTCATCCTTTCAATAACTTTAAACCTTTAGCTACTTTCAACAACTGGGGACACATAATTCTCAGTATTTTCCTAAGGTTATACAAAAACAAACAAATGCACACATGTGCACACACACAGACTCTTAAAGAATTATCACATTACACACTTTTTCACTCAATAACATAACACAAATATTTTTTCACGTTAGCAGATATAATTCGATCCAAATCTTTTTAATGTTTATATAGAATCAATCCACTGTAAAGACATGATATACTTATTGTACTGTTTTCTTATTAATGAACATTCATGTTTGTGATGGACAAAATTATATGCTTTTGAACCCACAGCTATAGGTGAGATTCCTTAGAATATGTCTAGGTTATAGGAAAAGTGCATTTGAATTTTTAATAGCTATTACCAAACTGATCTCCAAAATTTTTACAAATTCCTTTTAACACAGTAATGTATGAAAAGATCATTTTCATGCTACAGCATAGCCCCATTCAGCATAACACACATTTCCAATCTTCTTTACATTTTCCAAATTTCTAATAGCCAAAAAGGGTACCTTGTTTCAATTTTCATTCCTAAAGGAATTATTAGTATTTAAGTTAAACAACTTTATATATTTATTGGTCTTTTCCAGCTTTTCATCTCTAAATTACCTGTTCATATGTTTTGTCCACTTTATAGTTTAGTGGTTAATATTTTTCCTAGCTATATTAGAAAAAATTTTTAAATACTAGGAATATTTATTACACTTGATAGTACAAATATTTTCACATTCGCTGTTTGTATTTTAAATTAGGATTTCCTGTTACTTACAGAATTTAGAATTTTAACGTACTCATCTGCCCACGTGTTCTCTTTACAGATTCTGGTTTTCAAATCTTAAGAATGTCACCCCAAATTCATAAACACTTTATTAAAACAATTTTAAATTTTTATATTTAGCTCAGTAGTTTATCTTTTGTGTGTGGTGTGAAGGGGAATCCAATTTTGTATTTGGCATTTGAATATTCAATCATCCAAACACCTTACAGATTTGAAACACCACGCTAAACAAATACTAAGTTCCTACATTTGGGAATATGTATATGTGGCCACAGTCCAGTTGAATTCTATTAATCTGCTTGTCTAACTTCCAATCTCATCTTCTTTCCTTATAGTAACTCTTTGTCTCCTTCAATATTATTGTGTGTATCATCATTATTAATTCTCTCGGAATTGTTCTCTGTGGACTTTATCAAATTTTTAGATGCTGCCTGGGACTGAAGTTCATTTTTATATGCATTTAGCAAAGATTTACATCTTTAATTCTTCCCAGCCAAGGAAAATTCTTCCAGACTTAATTTTATATAGGACAAAAATGGTAAAAACTATTCTAATGGGTCCTAAAGGATAAACATTGATGCGAGAACATTTTAAGTCAACTACCTAACACAGTAGGATACAACTATAAAGAAACTATGAAGTTAATTCCATTAATCTTTCAAAGTCTAGACTTCACTCTAAATGAACAGAAACATCTGTCATTTTAAAGACTATTTTTCTTTTCTAACACTGTTTTTGCTTTTGTCCCCCCAGGGTTAAAGATGTGGAGCCAAATTTGGTATGTATAAGGATTTTGTCACAGAGATAATCAAGAGAACTGAAGACATGTCATTTAAGGGAAGTTCAGTTTAACTCAGGTTGGAACAATGAATGGTTTCCTCCTTTCTGCCTGGCCAATGGGATAACAGGGTGCGGTGAGCTTGGTAAATGAGTGATGGTGTGAAAAGACAGAGCATTTTGTCACCCTTTTCCTTATGACCTCTTTAGCCTTGTTTCTGAAACCATCAACCAGGGAGACAATTAGTACCGGTTACATTCTAGTCTTGTGACATGGACAGCTATTCACTAGAAAAGAGACCAATTCATTTCATCCAGGTCACTGAGCAATCACTGGATCATAAAGGCTTTTAGTCACTGCCAAAGTGAACTACGTTTGAACCACCAGACCCAGTTGTGTGAGTCCATCTATCATTGCCATGCCAACTGGTCACCCATACAGATACTGCATTAAATGCAATGGCCTCATAGATGATTTATAAGTTCTCCTTTAAATACAAGTCTGTGTCTTAGGTGTGGAAAAAGTCACACAGAAGGGATCCAAAGATATTTATTTCTGTTGCCTTCACATTCTATTTTATTTACTGTATCATTTCATGTATGAAGTTAAAATTTCAAATCACAGATAATCATTACTTTTCTCTTCATTCTCAGTTTCTCCTGGACTTTACACTGTTTACTGCATGTAAATAGAACATAGCAAAAAAAAAAAAAAGTATTCAGAGTTAAAAACCTTACCATGGCTGTCTTACAAAAGACAGAAGGCTCCAAGCTACAAAAGCATTTATAACTGGACTTTTTTCTCTTCTTCAGACCTAGATAAAAGTTGAGTTAATTGTCCATCCACAGTGGACAGTAAAAGATGACTGTATAAAATAATAGAAGCCTTGAAGAATCTCAGAAATTGTATGGCACTGGAAGAATATGTATTTCAGATATTGACTGTGCTTTTAATAAGATATGAGGTCTGAATGGAATAAATTTTCTAAAACATTCCTGAGGAATATCTACCAGGGTTTCATCTTTCTGGGCATTGGGTTTTACTGCCAACCAACATAAACGAAGATAAACCATTCTTCTAGGTAAAAGAAAAGAACAAAATCTTCTGGGTTTGGGGTTTGGATTTTTTGGTAGTCAGATTTAATCTTTAATCTTGAATGAAGAGCAAGTTCATAAGTACAGAGGACATACTTACCATCTATCTTCTTCAGTACGTCTTCAAATTATTTATACTTTTAAACTGAATTAATTTCATTTGTTGGTGAAATTAAAAGGGACTACTCCATTTAGTACGAATTCTAACTTAAATCATAAAGTAGTAGTTTTCTTGTATCCCCAGTAGATGTTATAACATAAACAGCCAAAGCACCCGTGTGTAAGCTTCACTGTACCATCCAAAGCAGCCAGGTGGATACACTGAGAGAATTAGAACTAGTCAAGTCGGTAATGCAAAAAGAAGTGACCCTCAACCTCCACCAGCCGGGAGCACCCTGATGAAATGCAGTGTGCAGTCAGACTTTAGCACCAGAAACTTCCAGGGAGTGGATGGAATTTTCTCCATTTTGGTCATAATTCTATAATAAACACCCATTTAAAAATGTAGAACCATGTTTATTATTTCCTTAGTTCAAATCAAAGGAGCCCTCTGAGACAACTGATAAGATGCAGTTAATGATGAAAGTGAAAGAGGAGAGTGAAAAACTTGGTTTAAAGCTCAGCATTCAGAAAACTAAGATCATGGCATCCGGTCCCATCACTTCATGGCAAATAAATGGGGAGACAGTGGAAACAGTGGCTGACTTTATTTTTCGGGGCTCCAAAATCACTGCAGATGGCGACTGCAGCCATGAAATTAAAAGACCCTTACTCCTTGGAAGGAAAGTCATGGGAACTGCCATATTACCCAGCAATCCCACTCCTGGGCATACACACCGAGGAAACCAGATCTGAAAGAGATACGTATACCCCATTGTTCATCGCAGCACTGTTTATAATAGCCAGGACATGGAAGCAACCTAGATGCCCATCAGCAGACGAATGGATAAGAAAGCTGTGGCACATATATACAATGGAATATTACTCAGCCATTAAAAAAGAATACATTTGAATCAGTTCTAATGAGGTGGATGAAACTGGAGCCTATTATATAGAGTGAAGTAAACCAGAAAGAAAAAGACCAATACAGTATACTAACGCATATATATGGAATTTAGAAAGATGGCAATGATAAATCTATATGCAAGACAGAAAAAGAGACACAGATATATAGAAAAGACTTTTGGACTCTATGGGAGAAGGTGAGGGTGGGATGATCTGAGAGAACAGCATCGAAACATGGATATTATCAAGTGTGAAACAGATCGCCAGTCCAGGTTGGATGCATGAGACAAGTGCTCGGGGCTGGTGCACTGGGATGACCCAGAGGGATTGGATGGGGAGGGAGGTGGGAGGGGGGTTCAGGATGGGGAACACATGTAAATCCATGGTTGATTCATGTCAATGTATGGCAAAAACCACTACAATACTGTAAAGTAATTAGCCTCCAACTAATAAAAATAATTGGGGAAAAAAAGGAAAGTTATGACCAACCTAGACAGCATATTAAAAAGCAGAGACATTACTTTGCCAACAAAGGTCCGTCTAGTCAAGGCTATGGTTTTCCCGGTGGTCCTGTATGGATGTGAGAGTTGGACCATAAATAAAGCTAAGTGCAGAAGAATTGATGCTTTTGAACTGTGGTGTTGGAGAAGACTCTTGGGAGTCCCTTGGACTGCAAGGAGATCCAACCATTCCTTCCTAAAGGAGATCAGTCCTGGGTGTTCATTGGAAGGACTGATGTTGAAGCTGAAACTCCAATACTTTGGCCACCTGATGCGAAGAGCTGACTCATTGGAAAAGACCCTGATCCTGGGAGGGATTGGGGGCAGGAGGAGAAGGGGATGACAGAGGATGAGGTGGTTAGATGGCATCATGGACTCAATGGACATGAGTTTGGGTAAACTCTGGGAGTTGATGATGGACAGGGAGGCCTGGCATGCTGTGGTTCACGGGGTCGCAAAAGTTGGACACGACTGAGTGACGGAACTGAACTAAACTGAATCTTTCAGGAGAAAAAAAAAATAATCTTAGTGACACGAAAACCCAAATTTGAGAAAGAAGTGTGAAAAGCCAACTCAGCTGTGCTGTATTTCTATAAAATTAAGTTCAAAGAAATATATAAAAGTTACTTTCTGCATGAATATTTTTAGAGACTACAAATAAATAATACCATGTACAAACCTGAGGTCTACAAGGTTCTAAAATACTGTTCCATGTTGCTGCCACAAATGGAGTGAGCAAGTTAACTGAAAGAAAGCTTTTGGTTGCATATTAGGAGCACATTACATGGGAGCATGAAAAATAGTCTTTAGTAACCATTGCTCAGTACAAGAAACAGCATCTACTGAAAACAGCACAGAATTTATACTATAAATAAAATACAAGCCTCAAATACAAAGCTATGAAAATGGGAAAATAATTCTGCCTGCTTATTGGGAAATACATTCAGGACATTTATTGTTTTTAGTCCTGCTCCACAGAATATATTACTCATGCTGGTGTTCCTGTCCCAGCAGAGAGAGAGATGACCCTCTACCTAGTGCTTTACATTTTTGCTTCCACCTTCCATAACATAAAAATAAATACATAAAATGAAAATGAACTTGAATATTGCTACATGATGGAAAAGAATGATTTAGAACTGCATGGGAGAAGAACAAAAAATGTATTAATAAGTTGAATTAACTTTCATTGATCATCCCTTATGCCCTAGACACTGTAATAGGCATCTTACATAGATTACCTCAATTTAAATTTTCAAAAACAGTTTAAAAAATTAACAACTAAATCAAGGTGATGAAACAGTGCTTAAGCATGAATCTGGGGTACAAAACTGTATGTAAGTGGAGGCCAAATCACAAAAGCACAAAAAACGAAGTCTTTTCTTCTTTCAAGCAAGAATAAACTAGGGAATGCTTGATTTACAATGTTTATTAGGAACCCACAGTGATGCAAAGAGAGCATCTAACCCTTAGATGTTGTGTTACTACAATGGTGAATTAAGAAAAGTAAGAAAGGAAGGACTGCACTATGAGAACACATGAAGAATAGACCACGAGACATTATTTAGAAACTATAATGGCAATGACTACCAGAAGCTTAGTATCAAGACCACACTAATGTTTTATTTCTTAACTAGATCAGTCATTCTTTGAAAGCAAGGATCATGCAGTCTAAGTCTCATACTCCTAACAGTCACCAGTTCATTTCAGTTCAGTTGCTCAGTTATGTCTGACTCTTTGTGACCCCATGGACTGCAGCACGCCAGGCCTCCCTGTCAGTCACTAACTCCTGGAGTCTACCCAAACTCATGTCCATTGAGTCGGTGATGCCATCCAACCATCTCATCCTCTGTCATCCCCTTCTCCTACCTTCAATCTTTCCCAGCATCAGGGTCTTTTCCAATGAGTCAACTCTTCGCATCAGGTGGCCAAAGTATTGGAGTTTCAGCTTCAACATCAGTCCTTCCAATGAACACCCAGGACTGATCTCCTTTAGGAAGGAATGGTTGGATCTCCTTGCAGTCCAAGGGACTCCCAAGAGTCTTCTCCAACACCACAGTTCAAAAGCATCAATTCTTCTGTGCTCAGCTTTCTTTATAGTCCAACTCTCACATCCATACATGACTACTGGAAAAACCATAACCTTCACTAGACAGACCTCTGTTGGGAAAGTAATGTCTCTGCTTTTTAATATGCTGTCTAGGTTGGTCATAACTTTCCTTCCAAGGAGTAAGTGTCTTTTAATTTCATGACTGCACTCAATGAAACTATAAGCCATGCCGTGTAGGGCCACCCAAGACAGACAGGTCATGGTGGAGAGTTCTGACAGAATGTGGTCCACTGGAGAAGGGAATGGCAAACCACTTCAGTACTCTTGCCTTGAGAACCCCATGAACAGTATGAAAAGGCAAAAAGATGGGACACTGAAAGATGAACTCCCCAGGTTGGTAGGTGCCCAACATGCTACTGGAGATCAGTGGAAAAATAACTCCAGAAAGAATGAAGAGACGAAACCAAAGCACAAACAACACCCAGTTGTTGATGTGACTGGTGATGGAAGTAAAGTCCAATGGTGTAAAGAGCAATATTGCATAGGAACCTGGAATGCTAGGTCCATGAATCAAGGCAAATTGGAAGTGGTCAAACAGGAGATGGCAAGAGTGAACGTCAACATTTTAGGAATCAGCAAACTGAAATGGACTGGAATGGGTGAATTTAACTCAGATGACCATTATATCTGCTACTGTAGGCAAGAATCCCTTAGAAGAAATGGAGTAGCTATCACAGTCAACAAGAGTCCGAAATACCATACTTTGATGCAATCTCAAAAATGACAGAATGATCTCTGTTCATTTCCAAGGCAAACCATTCAATATCACAGTAATCCAAGTCTATGCCCCAACCAGTAATGCTGAAGAAGTTGAAGTTGAATGGTTCTATGAAGACCTACAAGACCTTCTAGAACTAACACCCAAAAAAGATGTCCTTTTCATTATAGGAGACTGGAATGCAAAAGTAGGAAGTCAAGAAACACTTGGAGTAGCAGGCAAATTTGGCCTTGGAGTACAGAATGAAGCAGGGCAAAGGCTCATAGAGTTTTCCCCAGAGAAGGTACAGTCATAGCAAATACCCTCTTCCGACAACACAAGAGAAGACTCTACACGTGGACATCACCAGATGGTCAACACAGAAATCAGATTGATTATATATTTATATATTATATAAATATATTATATATATATATATAATTTTTTTCAATAATATATATTGAATATATATTATATATAATCAGATATTGTATTATATTTATATATTGATTATAATATATTTTATATTATAGAGAAGGTCTATAGAGTCAGTAAAAACAAGAGCAGGAACTGACTGTGGCTCAGATCATGAACTCCTTATTGCCAAATTTAGACTTAAGTTGAAGAAAGTGGGGAAAACCACTAAACCATTCAGATATAACCTAAATCAAATCCCTTATGATTATACAGTGGAACTGGGAAATAGATTTAAGGGACTAGATCTGATAGACAGAATGCCTGATGAACTATGGTCATAGGTTCATGACATTGTACAGGAGGTAGTGATCAAGACCATCCCCAAGAAAAAGAAATGCAAAAAAGCAAAACGGCTCTCTGAGGAGGCCTTACAAATAGCTGTGAGAAAAAAAAAAAAAAAAAGGAGAAAAGGATAGATATACCCATTTGAATGCAGAGTTCCAAAGAATAACATGGTCATAGATACACTCAATAAAGGGCAGTGATTATTGAGCAGTAATATCAGAAACTAGGAGACTCTGGTACATTTGGATAATCAAGGCTCAAGATGTTTTACATTTAAGAAGATAACCAAATAGAATTTTTAGACATTCCAGTTATAGAACATGATTTATCCTTGACTGTAAAGTGGTAATACACTCTTCCTGGTGCTAAATACCATCTCTAAGGACACAGTTACAGTGTGGCAAAGAGAATAAGGAAAGGTGGGGTACATTCTTTTTTTCTAGCACTTGTCATCAAAGGGAGATCAGTCTTCAGGGCCAACTGGTAATCCCCAAAGGACGCCTCGACTTTAGGTCATAATTGTCCCATTTTATTTGGTAATCACCCAACACTCTTGTCTTCTTTGGCCCAGAAAGGAATTGTGACTTCAAGCCAGTCAGTTGAGAATCCACACTGTGCTGCAGAGAAATAACACTGGTGTTACACAGCTCTGTTGCTGTCGGTCCTGTTAGCAAAGTCCTTCCTGGCTCAGCAAAGTTTGGTTACACTATGCACTGCTGTAGGGAGAGGATCATGCCAAAAACCAACAGCCTGGGTGTTTTTAGAGAACTAACATTTACTAAGTTCTCATACATGCCTGCAACTTTTCTAAGCTCTTTACACAGTTCGATTCATACAATTCTCACATGAGCCCTGTTAGATGGATACTATAGAATCCATCCCCAGTTTAAGAAGAAGAATTGAAAGAGAGAGATATGGAGAAATTTGCCAAAGGTCACACAGCTATTAGATAGAGAGATGATGGAACCTAGATCCAGGGTTTTATATCGTATTAGTCTTCAGAGCTCCTGGCCACCATGTCACTTTTGCTGAGGTTAGCTAGAATTCCAGCTGACCCACTGTCCTCTTCATGTCTGCCTCACAGTACTGGGGGTCCTAGGAGCTATAGTCCTTCAACCACGGTCATATCACAAGTTCTTCCTTTTCACTTCCCCCTGTGTGTCAGGTCCTCCCTGCACTTTTCATACTCCCCCTAGCTATGTGTATGAAGGCCTAGGCAAGAAAGAAATTATGAATAAGGAAGATGTTGGACAGATGCCAAAACACAGAAGATTTGGCTTGATTAGATAAGCACAATAGTCAGAAAGTTCTTAACTGCCATATCCCAACACAACCCAAGAGCCAAAAAGATTACTAATATTACATAAGAGAGTGAAAATAAAGTAAGGATTTTGAACACCAGAAACACCCTAAAAGCAACTCTATGTGACTGCTGAGAGACATGTTGTTCTTATTTATAAGGATATGTCCCCGATATAGAATATTGCCCCCAAAAGTCACTTTGAAAAATTCTGAAACTGTTTTCCAGACCCATTCACAAAGAGTGTAAAATATTTACTGTCCACTGCAGTCAGTGTTAATGACTACCAAAGGATAATAAATTCATTCTAATAACCTCCCCAGCTAGCAATGTACAGTGGACTGCCAGGGGAGGAACAGTACTCAGACCAGATGCAGAAGGCTGATAGTCTGGGAATATTAACATTTCTCTGGACATAATCTGAGGACTTCACTTTTCCCCCTCCAGTTCCTGGCCTGATACACTACTGCACATAAACTCAGAAGTGCAGCATTGTTTATTTCAACGTTTCTCATCCAAAATTGTTCGTCTTTGCCTAGTTATTACAATTCCACAGTGAATATAGGTGGCTCTGTAAAACATAAAGGCAGTAGGAGGAGGTTGAAGTTGCTGTAGGGTTTGATGTCATTTCTTTACTAGGTTGGAAACTAGACTTATGACCGTCAGGTTTGCTTTTATTATTTCACTTGTAAGGAAATAAGAGATTCCTTATAAGAGGAGTTATCTGTGAATGATCAGATAAAATAGGCTTAAAATAGGCTCTGTATTTTCTCTTCTGTCTCACTCACAATTACTTATAATGATCATGGAATTATTTAATGTTGAAGTCAGAACACTTTTGATAGTAAAATAAGGTAGTAAATAAAGTAAAATATCAATAATTAAACCAATACAACAGGCACACACTGGAGCTATCCAAGGCAAGCTAGGATGGATGGCTACCCTGAAACTAAGCAATCCTCCCACAAACTACTTTCCAACTTGGAACTGAGATTGGTAGAGCTCACCATTGTTGCTCTCCCCAAACAAGGTGGGCTACTTGGCCAATAGTTTACTGTATTTCCACATTTGCTACAGCCACAGCTTCTCTTCCCACTTCTGCAGCCTCCATCTCTTCTCTCCTGTCACTAATAACCAGAAGTATGGTTGCCCATATAGGCATGCACTCACTGGAATTGCATACATTTATTATTTTCCTTACTTACACATATCATTGCCAATCATCTTTGAGTTCTCCTTGAATATAACTAAATGGCATTTAATTTCAAAGTTTATTTTGCAATTGTAGGACCATTTACTCAGAAAGCTTGTCATATAGTCAAAAAGAGTGACCAATCAATTTATCAGCTACAGCCAGCACCGTGGATGGAATTTTCCAGTGCATCAAACTTAGAAGATTCTTATTCCCTAGGAAGGTGAAAATGAAACTTGGGTAACTGTTTTATAGAAATGAAATAAGCTGTTTGCTTTCCAAATCTTTTCCTCAGTACCCAGAGTATGGAGATAGTTTGAGCTCAAGAAATGAGTGAGTGCTTATCCTACATAAAATTCTCACACTACCTAATAATGTAATACCCATAGATTACCACAGTTCAGTTTATGACCCATAGGCACTTTAACAGGAGGTCTGTAAAAATGTAGTGCCCTAAAAAAAAAAAAAAAAATGTAGTGCCTTCAAGGCTCAAAGGAATGAATCCCCAAGTGAATAATTTCAGATATTTGATCCACGCCAGTATTTCTTGAATCATTACTACACAGTAAGGGATAGAATGTTTGTTTGACATGACCCAACTCAAATGGAAAGACACCTAACAAACTGCATCGCTGGGAATCCACTATTCACATAAATGAATCTTCTAAATTACTTATGCACACCTATTCATTTGCCAAACTGCAGTGTCACTCATCGGCATCTTAAATCATTACTAGCTTTCTAAGGGAAAGGGACTAACTTCTTGAACCATAGAGTCATCTCTGTGAGGATTCATCACTGTACTTCTGTTGCAATATCCTCAATGTCTGCTTTGTTGTGGTGGTTGTTGTTCTCTTGCCACTCAAGGTCAGCTGTCATTTCCACTGTCATTAAACTTCCATCTAATCGTGTCACCTCCTGTCCTTCTAAAAATTTATTGCTGCAAAACTGCTAAGTGGTCAAAAACTAGATGTCAAATATAATTAAGGATAGTTTGTTAAGAAACAATCACTTGGATACTGAGTAAGCCTTATCTTTTCTTGTTTTGGATTTGGGACTAAACTGCTAAGAGTTTAAAACAGAACTTGTACATCAAGAGTTTGAAACAGAACTTGTACATGGAATAAGACTATCTTCCCTTACTAAGTCTTCCTTCCAAACCTTTCCATAAAAAGATGTGATTTTCTTTATCTCTTATTCAGTAGCCATTGCTTATCAGTCACGATTTCATGTTCTCTCAGACCCAAAAAGCAGTTAATTCTTTTCCCTTCCTTTTTTATATTATGTTTTAAAGGCTTCACAAAAATAAGAAAGTCAAAAACACCAAGCAGGTAAAAAACCATGTTTAAACATCTCAGTCTATTAAAAAAAAAAAAAGAAACTGCACACAGTGAATCATGTTTGCCTATGCTGGGCTTCAAGATGGTTTGAGAGGTGAACAGGAAACATGCATACCACTGCCAAGTGCTCCATCTCACTCTGGTGTTCCAAATTTTAAAATTCTTGTGCTTGAGGCAAAGTCATGCTAAATTCCCTAATGTCCTAATATCAGGCATTCCTGAGTTACTTTTGTTAGTAAGTTATCCTGAAAATAGCATTATGGAAAATCCAGAACACTAATCAAAGTAAAATAATGATTGACACCCTGTGGCTGAATTACATAGATCACAGGACCGCCATTCTATCTTATGAACTTAACTGTCACCATCATCTCTCCCAATACATTCAAACCAGAATGTTATCAGCAAAACAAAGCAGAGTGCAGAAGTAATTACCTGACTAATTCAGATAGAAATAAATTTCTTTTGTTTCAGCTATGTTATTGGGGGAATCCAGGCAGAAGTGTCTCTGCTACCTGGATTATCTAAGCAATTACCTCAAACCTCCACTTCATTCCGAATCCTGTCAAAGAACATCCACTCTTCAAATTTATAAACAATGGTATCTCTAAGCAAATTACAGAGGTAACATTTAAATCCAGCTGTCGATCCCTCCAAGGTAAAATTCAGAGCATTTTATTCTACAGCTAGCTATGCAGAGAAAGGAAATGGCTGAGAGAAATGCTAAAGTCCCAAGCACAAATTTGCTATAGAATTAATATCACAATTTGTCACTGATAATGAAAGCATATAAAACAGGTCCTGACAGCATGTTATTTCTGTTGCAGATCATTCTTTATAAAATCCAAACAAGGTTTTCCTTTGCAACTGTGAAAATGATTTTTTCCCTAAATGTACAAAGCAAAATAATATTAATATTGTGGTTAGTAGCCATCTGCTTCATGAGAATTCTGTGCAATCATTAGTCTAAACTGATGGCATCATGGCAAGCTGCCATGTCCCAAGAGGCCAGCCTCTAAAACCCATCAACATCTCTGTATTAGTCTCAACTCTGAGAGGGTGAACCACAAACCAGGAAATCTGTGCTATGGGAAGATCCAGATCACTAAGTTCCGTTTAGATCTTGAACCCCCAAATATCTTCCCACCTCAGTCTATATTCAGAAGCATGCATCAGAAGGGCAATCCAATGGAGCCCCTAGGCAGCAAGGGATAAACATGAGGCATCTGGGTCGAATGCCAGGTCCAGCAGAGCAACTAACAACCTGTGTTTCACTCAACAGCCCCGGTTTTCACTACAAAGTCAAGGAAGGATCAAGCTGTGAGGAGTTCAGCTTATCACAAAATCTCACTGAAGTCACCGTAACGTTTCAGTAAAACGCTGCAGAGGCAGCAACATGCAGAGGGATTCAAAGGAGGTGTGAACTGAGTAATATTTCTCACACGGTTTCCACCATAAAAACTTGCACCAGAAAAATCTGAATTTAAATGTTTCATCCGATAAGCTATGTACTCTCTTGCCATTTTTAATAGCCTGTTCTAATGATTTTCATTTAGAGATGCAAAAGGATGCTGTATTTTTAATGTTTAATCAATCTTCAAGAACTCTGTATGTTTGTAATCATGGGCCATGTGAATGCTAGCAGAATAAGATATGTGTCCCAAAATGATTTAGTAAGACACACCATAACTGCTTTTCTCTGGTATCATAATCACATAATCATTTTCTTTTTGGATAGCCTAGATACTCCAAGCAAAGGGTGGAAAAAGGGAGGAAGAGGTAATATGAAATGAAGGAGTCGAACTAGAATGTTAAATGCTGTCTTGTGATACTTATGCAGATGATTCAAGTTCCCCATATGTATTGCTTCATTTTATGGGAAGATCCTTCATGGCAAATAGATGGGGAAAGAATGGAAACAGTGACAGACTTTATTTCCTTGGGCTCCAAAATCACTGCAGAAGGTGACTGCAGCCATGAAATTAAAAGACGCTTGCTCCTTGGAAGAAAAGCTATGACCAACCTAGATAGCATATTAAAAAGCAGAGACATTACTTTGTCAACAAAGGTCCATCTAGTCAACTATGGTTTTTCCAGCAGTCATGTACAAATGTGAGAGTTGGACTATAAAGAAAGCTGGGCACCGATGAACTGATGCTTTTGAACTGTGGTGTTGGAGAAGACTCTTGAGCGTCCCCTGGCCTGCAAGGAGATCAAACCAGTCAATCCTAAGGGAAATCAGTCCTGAATATTCATGGAAAGGACTGACGCTGAAGCTCTAATACTTTGGCCACCTGATGCAAAGAACTGACTCATTGGAAAAGACCCTGATGCTGAGGAAGATTGAAGGCAGAAGGAGAAGGGGACGACGGAGGATGAGATGGTTGGGTGGCATCACCAACTCAATGGACATGAGTTTGAGCAAGCTCCGGAAGTTGGTGATGGACAGGGAAGCCTGGCATGCTGCAGTCCATGGGGTCGCAAAGGGTCAGACACGACTGAGTGACTGAATTGAACTGAACCTTAGTTAGTGCAGGAGCAGAGAAGTGACATACGACAGAGTTGAGGTCCAAAACACATGTGCATGAAACAAGTCACACTTCAAAAACCTACTAGTTTTCAGTGCAAAAATGTTGTTTCAAATAAGTTTTGATAAAATCTTAGATGAAGGCTTGCATACATTTGCAAATAAATGCACAGACAAAAGTAACAAATAACACGACTATCTTTTAAGCACACAAATGTAACTTGTATGCACTTATTCAAAACTCTCATAGATGAATCATGACAGATGAAAAATGCCAACAAGGAAAAGAAAACACAAAAGCATATAGCATTGTATTATTTCTTGGTCTAATTTTATGTGTATCATCACTTATTTAAAATGAAACCCTCTGAGGAAGGATCATCAATTTAATCTTGAACTGCTGTATAATCTTATAAGACCTGCCCTCCTCTGCCCCCTCTTCTAGCAGCATCTCTAAGAGGCTGAGTGGACTAAGGAGAAGCAGGCTTTGTGCTTCCTTCTCCCTCCACTTCAAACAAGCATCATATTCAAATGAACAAAATGTGAAATGAATCTTTAAAAATAAAGGACTGAGCTGTGAGGGATCAGGCAGAAGGCAGGAAGATTCCACCAGCCAGTGCTGGGGGCAATGGGAACATTAGGAGACAAACTGGGTATTATCATATCAGCAGACAATGCCTTCATTCCAGCTCCTGTGATTCACTGCTGAGAGCTGGTCACTTCAGGATACTGGCTCTAATATGTCTTATGATAGGATGACTCTGCCTTATGCTTCACCAAGAAAATGATCATGTTTTGCAAAATAAGACTAGCAGAAACCTTACCCTCCTCTTCATTGCATACACTTATTCACAACCACAAAAAGCCAGTCTTCCTGCCTCACCAGCTACAACTTGGGGCACACTTATACCCAAAAGTGTCACAACTATTTCAAACAGATATTATACACTGAACCTCATTAGTATATGAAGTTCAAGTCATACTAAAGATTTGGGTTCAGATCTGTTTGCTTGCTGTGTTACTTAGAATAAGTTATTTAATCTCTCTAGGTTTCTGTTCCCTATTTGTAAAATGAGGTGAATACTGACCTTAGAAGGCTGTCATGAAGAATCAAAAAAGGCAACTTATAAAGTACTGACTGTAATCCCTGGCACCTAACAGGCTCGTGATAAATGGAGTGATTACTGATGTTCAAAAATGTGAAATTTCAAGTTTTCTGAGAATTTTAGGGTCTTGTCTTTGAGTTAGAGACAACCAGACTATCTGCACAAGCTTTTTAAAATCAAAAGCTCAGAAAGTAGACAATTTCATCCTATCCCGAGATTCTGGTTCTAATAGTTGAAGATAAAATACTCTATTTTTTGACGATAAAATACTAGTTTCTAAATGTGTTCTGTCAAACTGTGGAGTCTGGTTCAGGACTCTGAACCTTCCTGAGTCTTCTTGCCCTGCCTGGAAACACAAAGGCTAATTATCCTCACCTTCTACTGAAGAGAAATGTAGTAAACACACAAAGCAGTAATGAATGTGAAGCATTTTATAATCCTGAAGAGCAATATAGCACAGGCTGTTACCAATATAGCCGTGGATGACTATCTGCTACTCTGATGTTTGAGTGCCCGTGTTCAAAGCCCCACTCTGCTACAGGACAGCAGTGTGGCAGGCACAGTAATGAAACTCTCTAAACCATCATTTACTCATGAATCTGATAAAGTAACTGCTTCACAGAGTCACTGAATCAAAAGAATATGAACAAAAGCTTTTAACACATAATCTGGCATATAATAAGTGTTCAATAAATCTTAGCTACTAAAATTGCTTTTAAAGATTATTATGTATTCATGGACCTTTTTCAGTTACAAAACATTTAGTTCCCTTTCAATTTTGCAATTAGAAATTTCTTATTTTGTTGCTTTAGTGTCTGAAAATATTAACTAATTATTACCAACTTTGATACCAACTAAGAAGTTTCAAAATATCTTTTAAATGTCTTTATCTACATTCTTAAAATATTGTGGCTTGTGATACTTTTCAAAAAGGCTCATATCCATGATTCTTAATGAGCTTAGTAACATCTCCTAAGTGGTAACATTCATGGAGATATGTGATTATACTTATAAAGATTTTAGTGGTCACAGAAATAGTAATAATCATTTTCCTCAATTCTCAAGTATGACAAAGAAGTACCAGTTCACATCACACTTTAATACCAATTAATAAAAAGGACTTTTAAAATATTCAGTGTCTCATTAAGAAAAACTAGCTTTCCGTGTGGTTGTTCTTCAAGACCATTATTCCAAATTAGTGATGGGAAGCCATTTTCAATAGTAGGCCATGCCTTTGTCCTCCTTGCGGCCACACAGAGAATAGCAACATGTAAAGAAATGTCTTTGAGAACAATGACAGGAGTAAAACACTATTTCAACACTTTCAATTTATAGATAAACAAACCAAGGCCAAGAGACAAGAGATTGGTCAAGACTACAAAATTTTTCAGTAAACTACCTACATGTGAAAATATTTTGTGATATTTTGAGTATTATGATGTCTGGAAAACTAATCTCCAAAATGGACTTAACTAAGGTTCTTTTAAAATTCTTCTTATCAACTGATACCCAGATGCTTTTTTCCAGTTTTCTTTTTCCTTCAAAGAGAGATAATAAGTAAAGTTTCCCAGGGGCAAAGAGAGGACCTCAGCTGTGACTGAGAATTCTGCCTGCGTCCTCTATGAAGGATTCCTTTTTGAGGAATAAAGACTGCCCCCTGAGGGTTCAGAAGTGCACAAAGATAGCTCTCCTCAAAAAAAAAAAAAAAAAAGTAAAAGTCAATGCATCTTTACAGATGGCCAAGGGCCCACAATGAATAAAAAACAAAGGTCAGGAAATAAGTTAAAAACTGATTTTTCTCAACTTTGGGGTACCTCTAGGTAGGAAAAGAGCAGAAGTAGGCATAGGTTAAGTACATACAAAGCAAAGAATAAAACAGAATTTTCCTGATTTAAGAGGTAAATTACTTTATCAGTTTATTGATGAGCTTTCTGCTGGTCCTAAAATTTAACAAAAGCACTTAAGGTTTTGTTTGAACATAAATGCAGTAGAGAGCTGAAACCATTACTCAGATATCTTAAGGCAAGTAATAAAAGAGATAATAATGAAACAACCAAAGTATGTTTATTTTAAAATCAGAAATTTCATACCATGGCAGGTTTTGATTTTCACATCACTGCATATAGATTCCGCAGTAAACTCTATGAATCTGTAAGTCCCTATCTAGCGATTAAGAGAATAGAACTCACTTCAAAGTGTGGGTTTCAACCTCAGCCTTGACTAATACTAACTGTGTGACTTTGAAAAAATTATTTTACCTCCCATTATTCAGCTTCCCCATCTGTGAACACAAGAATGATAATATCTAGCATGAGCCATCAGATGGACTATATGTGATAACATACATAAAGAACAAGTAAATTACATACCAAATGTTAGCTGTTGCTCTTATCAAAATATTGTATGTATCCATTTTCTACACTGCAAGCCTGAAGAGGAAAGGACAGTAAATGAAAGTAGTTTCATACTGGAGTATAGTAGATAAACAATGTTGTGTTAGTTTCAGGTGTACAAAACGGGAGGCATGGACAGGCCAGTGTTGGTCTCAAATGAGATATGTAACTTTGCACAAAGCACTTAACCTCTATCATCTTTGTTTTCTCATCTAAAAATTAAGAGTCTCAAAATTCAAGAATCTCAAGTTTGATAAAGATGTTAAAGATGATTCAATCCCAAAATTGATGAGCTCATTTATAACAAGTGTTGGTCCAGTCTGGGAATGAATGCTTTCAGGAACAGGACCTGTTGCTATGCTGAAGCTGTACCTTTCATCTTGAACAGAACTAAGAATTTGAAAATTCTTCCATATGTTGAGCTGAAATCTACCATCTGCATGTCATCAAAGATCAAAGATGCCAATGGTAGTAAGTTGCACAATTATTTTATGTCATTAAGAAAGAAGAGACATTGCCAATTATACCATGACATGATCCTTTCTCATCGTGTCAACTGTGAGAGGCATCATAATTTCAGAGATATTAAAATGGGGAAATATGGGTGTCTTAGAATTAACAAAATGCAGTAACTTCCAGAGGTTTCTCCAGTTGATACTACCTGAAGCTTCTATCACATTAAAAGCCATTCTAATTTTCTTCCATATGACAGTTCATGAAGTATTTGAAAGTGTGACTCATGGCCAATTTGAACCTTCTCTTTTCCAATCTTATCACTGTTAGTTCATAAACATGATCTTAAGTCTACAAATCATCTAAAGGTTCTGTCTACAGAATCAATTCTAGTCCATCTAAATTTCTATTTATTTACATGTAAGCACCAAGCATTTATTTTTCAAGCACCAGAAGCTAAAATGATGATCAAAACAAATGCTCTACCTTCAGTAATTCAATGGATATACAGTCTAGCAGATGAACAAGAATATGTAAACAAAAGCTCTAGCTGAAGTACTATAGATATTTTACAAATAACAGTGAAAACACAGGAGGGGGCAAAAAAGAAAAAGGCATTTAAGTGTGATACCTGAAGAACAGATTCTAGGTGAGGTCTGGTCTATTCTAAAGATAACACTTAAACCTACACAAAGGATAATATTTGTGTAATTGTTTTTGTTTCACCTTTTGACAAAACTTGTGAAATTTTAACATTCTCTCTCTATATATATGCATATATAGTACCCCAATATTTTTGGACAGGCATTATTATATTATCTTTCCCACTCCAGCCTGCCATTATTCCCATCAAGTGCTTCTATAATTGGGAGAGGGATTAGTGAGAGAAAGGAATTTTTCCCTCTGGATGTAAGTGTAGGGCTTCCCAGGTGGTGCTAGTAGTAAAGAACCCGCTTGCAAATGCAGGAGACATAAGAGAAGTGGGTTTGATCCCTGGGTCAGGAAGATCTCCTGGAGGAAGGCACGGCAACCCACTGCAGTATTCTTACCTGGAGAATCCAAGGACAGAGGAGCCTGGTGGGCTATAGTCCATAACATCATAAAGAGTTGGACACAACTAAGCAACTTGGCATGCGTGTGCACACTGGATGCAAGTGTAGGATTTTCTGTTTATTCTGGTCTACACTAGTTATTTAAGAGAATACGCTGACACTGTGCATATCCTCCTACTAGGTTGTTCCTTCTAAACCAGGACATGCTCCTTCGCTGACATAGTACAGTCTACCAAACTTGAGTTGTAGGTATCTCATCAGACAAATTTAGATTCTACCACTACACAGTGAATAAAATATAAAATAATTAATCAAATTTGAAGTCCACTCTACCAACCTGGAAATGCCCTGAGTATTCAAATGTCCAGTGTAGGTCAATAACATTTTGCTGCCGTGCATTTATCTAATTTGGAAATTTCCTGGCTATTGCAAACTACCTATAGTGATGAGTCAAATGATCAAGAGGGAAATGTCTTAATGCACCCTGGGATCCAACCCATTTTAAATACAGGATTGGAAACTCTCCCAGAATAAGAAAACCTGGATAAGCTCATGAAGTTTGTGTGATTTTATTTTAGCTTGTTTTGAGATGTCTATGGCTCTCACAAAAGAGGAATTCCATCGAGGTTTCCTATCTCCTTTGTTTCAGTTCATTAATACACAGAGTAGTTAAAACTTTTTTCCCCCCTTAAACACCAATGTGTGTGTGCATGCATGGGTGTATACGCATGTGAGCACACACAGGGCAAAGACAGGAAATAGCCCTTATTCCTCACTGAAATCTGTTCACTTGTGTACACCATGATAATTACGTAATAATCACTGTAACATGTAGACTTTTTTCTGGTCAACACTGTAGATTTTTCCTGGTAACAACACATTTGAGGCAAACTTTAGACAAAAGATTTGGATGAAGCAAAACTACCTATGCCAAGATTCTTAATTAGGCACATGGTTTTAAAAGTGAACTTTTTTCTCCTAATCAAGAATAACTGTTGATGATCATGAAAATGTTTTTATCAGGTAATCATTGCATACAGATGCACATTACTGAAAAGAAAGTCAGAAAACATGTAATTATTTATTTATATGCCTCCACACTATAAGGATAATATCACTTCTTAATCATCTGAAGAGAGATTTAGTGGAAGTTGGAAAATCCCTCATCAAAATTAATATCCCTAGTAATAGTATATGAAGGAGTATTTTTGAAAAATTGAAACTTTGCAAGCTGTAAAAGGAGAGAAGTACAAGTCATTTTGACTGAAGCATATAAAATAATGAAGTAGTCTAAAAATTGATGAGATACTTCAGCTGCACCAAATTACTAAACAAAACAAGAGAATGTGTGGAATGGGACACTTTGGGGAATGTATTCCCAGTTCACAAGAGCATTCCCTTGCTGCTGCCCTTCATTTGGGTCCTGAGAGTAAAAGAATCTGCCTGCAGATACAGAAGACATAACAGATGTGGGTTCGATCCCTGGGTTGGGAAGATCCCCTGGAGAGGGAAATGGCAACCCATTCCAGTATTCTTGCCTGGGAAATCCCATGGATGGAGGAGCCTGGCAGGCTATGGTCCATGGGACCACAAAGAATCGGACATGACTGAGTGAGCACGCAACACATGAAAGGGCTCTGTGTAGGTGACCCTGCTGCCTCCCTCTGCCCCAGCCCCAGCCCGTGCAAACTAGTCCAGCGAACACTTGACCAATCAGGACTGCTTTCCAAGACACTGGGAATGAAGCAGAAAAAGAAACATTCTTTCCAACAGGTAAGTTCTGGTACAGTCAGTGGTACTGCTCTGAAGGTCTGACTGAATAACAGAGATGGTCTGTGTGAAGGGAGACAAAACAGAAGCAGAAGCACAGTAAGCACAGGAAAACAGTACTCTAGGCCAAGTCCCGGTGGCGACTCAATACCTGCTTCCAAGCCTATCCAGAAGCCCTGCAGAATTTCCACTCTTGAGTTTCAAGAGAAGATTCTACACGATGATAGCAAAGACCCTCTTATCAGTTTCAGTTCAGTTCAGTTCAGTCGCTCAGTCCTGTCCGACTCTTTGCGACCCCATGAATCGCAGCACATCAGGCCTTCCTGTCCACCACCAACTCCCGGAGTTTACTCAAACTCATGCCCATCGAGTCGGTGATGCCATCCAGCCATCTCATCCTCTGTCGTCCCCTTCTCCTCCTGCCCCCAATCCCTCCCAGCATCAGGGTCTTTTCCAATGAGTCAACTCTTCACATGAGGTGGCCAAAGTATTGGAGTTTCAGTTTCAGCATCAGTCCTTCCAATGAACACCCAGGACTGATCTCCTTTAGGATGGACTCTTATCAGTTGAACTATCTCTAATTAGCTTCTGTTACTTGCCAACATGTTTTGGTGTGCAAGAGAATGAACTAGAAATAGTACTAACATGACACTGGATAATCATATAACCTTAGTAACTCTCAGTTTTTTATCTCTGAAATGAAAATGAAATAATTCTGGGTATTTAAATACCAGATAATCATTTGATCTTAATAAGTCTCAGTTTTTTATCTCCAAAATGAGAATGAAATAATTATGGATATTTAATTGAAAACAATGACTGTAGTAAATAATGCTAGAAATCCTCAAATATCACACAAAAATCTTTTCTGGTATCAAAAAGTGCTGTTCTTTATGTAATGTTGCCACTTAAACTATTCCAAAGCAAATTGATTGCTTATCCATTCTTAATAACAAGTAGTTGCTTTAATCACCTTTGATATGTAGTTTGGTGGGGTTGGAAGAGTAGTATATTTCAAACAGTTAAAGATTTCCTTTGTGAGATATAAACTTGTTCAACGGGGAGACCATTAACTTCACTATTATCCCACTTTTACCATAAAAATCAGTTATTCTGCATATCTTTCTGCAAAAGGCAGTCTTAAAACATGGCTAATTTTTAATGGTGTATATATATATATACATATATGTATGTATATACACAGACACACACACACATAGCCAGTTTTACCAGTAGTATTTCTGACTCATCTGCTTTCCAGTTTTCATTGCCTTGGACATGTTATTTAACCCATGCAATGCCATCATCAATCTGCTTCCTTTGTCTTAATGGGGAAAAAGTCAGACCACTTGTTGAAAGAAGAATTCAATAAAATGATCTGTGAAAGTACTCTGTAAGCGAAAAAGTATGGTAAAAACATAAGGATCTAGAATTTCCAATTAAATGTATAGAATTCATAATCTGAGGAATGGAAGCAGCTTTCTTCTCGCCTATCCTTTCTCTACAAGATTCTGAATAGCTGCATGAAGAGAAAATGTTCAGCCTCCTTTTTGTTAAGTTGGTGGCAATTCTCCATTAAAGGAAGATCTTTTCAAGAAAGAAATTCAAAGTCTTTCCATCTTCCATGTGTGGAACATCTGTGCTAAAACCATTCCATGCACACTTCTTTGAAGCACTGACTGCCTAGAGGAAATACTTTGATTTTGGCTTTATTTAAATGCCTGAACTTCTATTGGAGAAACAAAAGATTTTCTAGTAAGAGCTCAGTTGGGAAGAAAACCAACCTCCAACCAGTTTAACCACTCAGAGGCCAGAGTAGCCTGGATTTTTTTAGCACACCATGCAGTGGAATTCTCCCCTCAACTTAAAGCATACACAAACAGCTGGTTTGGGATACTACTGACCCCGGGTGCAATCACTGTGGTAATTTAGATTTAATTTTCCTAATCCAACAGCGCCTGGCTCCATCATGTTTATATCTTTTATGTAGAAAAACATTACTCTCACTTAATAATACTTCAACATACTTAAGATTTTGCAGTTTAGTTCCCTAATAGAAATTACTTTTTGGTTACTGCTATGTGTACCTAACAGTTCAAATTTGGAGGTTACCCTACTTCAGGAACTTTCATGAAAGATCACAAATGCGAGGCAGACCTAAATATCATTACACACTCTTCTGCAAGTCTTTTGTGTCCTTGTATTAACGCATTTAGAAAGATGGAATCAGCCATAAGTCAGTGGTTAGCCTGAAGGGTTTGGGTTCGACAGTTTGTGCAAGCCCAAGGAAGCATGGCTTCATTTTACATCTTGGGGTTACTCACTCCAAAAGAGTGACAGAGATCATAGGACTATGTGAAAACTTGTCTTCCCAGAAGAAAAGGAAAGACGCGTCTGAATCTATGTCTGCTTGCGTCTGGAGAACGCCTGTTTATGTTGTGAAGAAAAGCCGTCAGTACTGTTATCTCAGGAGACCGGGTTTGTTTTATGCGTGTGCATGTTATGCGTGCTATAACACGAAGCTGGCCAACTGAGGTACCATGTCCCTGGGAATTGTAATTGCTTGGTCGGTAAAAAAAAGATATTCAACCGCTACAGATGATGGCACAAGGTGCACTTTGATAGTATAAAAGAGGAAACCGACGAAGTCACGCAAGTTCTGAATATGTCTTAACCCCCCCCAAAAAATAAGAAAGGAAGAGAAAGGAAAGCCTGGAGCGGAGGGAGTGTTACAGGGAGCGAATTGCTCAGGACTTCAAACACAGGGAGTCATTCTGTCAAGGGGAGGGGGCGGGCGGGGGCAGGCACTGGGCCTTTCTAACAAAGTCCTCCTCTCTTTGCTCCCTCCCACTTCATTCACTTGCAAATCAGTGTGTGCCCACAAGAGCCAGCTCTCCCGAGCCCGTAACCTTCCCATCCCGAGCTGCAGTTTCAGCCGCGGCAGCGAGAACGGCTGAGCGGAGAACGGCTGAGCGGGCAACCGCGGCGGCGGCGGCGGCGGCGGCGGCGGCCGAGACAGGAGCAGCCTGGGCGGGTCGCTGGGTCTCCCCGGGAGCAGGAAGGCGAGCAGAGGTGGGTTCGGTCTCAGTTGGCGATGGTGCATGCCTTTTCTTGTTTTAATTCTGTAGCGCTGATGGAAGCCAATCAGAGAGAGAGAGCCCTCTTTCCCCGGCGGGTGCCGCACGCTGGAGTTGGGAGGGATGTTCAGCCTGCGAGCCCGGGTCGGGGCGGGCGCGCGGGTCCGGCTGCGCTGGCTGCGCTGCTGCCGCTGCCCAGAACGGGCGCCAGTTCCCGGGGAGCTTCGGCGCCGCTCCTCCGCCTTCTGGTAAGACCGTGGAGGGGCTTGGTGGGGGCATATGTGATGGGGCCGCCGGGAAGAACCCGTTGCCTTTCTCTCCAGCGGCAGAGGCTGCCAAGGGGTCTCCGGCATTTGCAAAGTTGGCTGGTCAATTACCAAGGGCGCTGGTGCGTGCAGGACCCGCGGAGCGGTTTGGGGCTTGATTTATTTCCACCTGCCCACATCTCACGGTCTGTGCAAGGACTGCTTTGGCCGGGTTACATTTCTTGGTTTGGGAGCCAAAGCAGAAAACTGGGTAGCTTGAAAACTCCCGAATGCTCCCAATAAGGAAAACTTAGGCTAAAGAGATGATTTGTCTCAGAGAAGAAGATTTAGAAAAAAAAAAAAAACACTGCTAGCTTGCACGCCGGGGGCAACGCCTGCCGGCTCACGTAGGGCAGAAATGCTTAGGTTGCAAGGAAAGTCCAACACTGGACTCCGAAAATGGAGCACACCGTCCAGGGAAAAGTCATGTGGAAGATGGAGCTCGCTTGTGCTCTTCCAAGGCTGGCCAGGCACAAATCTGGGGGAAAACGCCTCCCCCGGACTGGTTGGAGAGCAAACCAAGTGCGCCTGGTTTTCCGGTGTCCGATGCATGAAAAGTGACGCCCCCGGTGCGATATTCCGGAATTTAGTAACAGGGAATCTTGCTATGTTGTGTATTGCAGAGCTGGGATTACTTCTGTAGTTATTCTTATGCCAAGAGTTATCGCAGATCTCGGAGATGGGAGATGCTGGAGAGGTCAGCGTGGTGCTGAGAAGTGTTGTCACTGCTGCAATAAAATCCATATTTTATGGGGGGTTATATGCAGGTCCTTGTTAGTGCAAGGGGCTGTTCACCTGAGTTAACTACAGAGAACATCCAAGTACCAAGAAGTTTAATCATGTGGAATAGCCATACATTCTCTCCCCCCTCTCGTTTTTGGTTTTTGTTTGTTTGTTTGGTTTGTAAAGACATTTTAATTATGATATTCACACTATGGAGGTGTATCACCCCATGGCTCAGCCAATATTCATTTTCACTTACTGAAGCACATAATGTAGGAAAGAAGAGGATTTTTCCTGCAAAAAAAAAAAAAATGTTGCTGCTGGAGTGAGTGATGTGTACATGTCTGGCTGCTCTGGAGGGGCGCACATGCGAAATACGGGTTCTCTGAGTGGTTACAATCCAGGGGGTGCAAAATCCTCCCTGCATGGGAAAAGGAACACGGAGATATACCTTGTTAATGAACAACTCTTCTAAGACTAAAGAACAAATAAGCTCATACAAACTGTGAGCAGGGATTACTTATTTCCTTTCTTTTCTTGCTGATGCCTGTACCTGAAAAGGAAAAGCTTTAGTATTCTACTTTAGGAGAAAAAAAAAAAAAAAACTCTTCCAGTTTGGCTTCAGCATCATCCTTTGTGTTTCAGTACTTGCATGGCTTTGTGCTGGCTATTTTTTTAGAGCCAGAAAACAAGTTGTGTGAAGAAAGAGGATATGATCAAGCAGATGTCTTCATTATGTCATAGGGGAGGGCAAAGTTTGTGCCAGAGGCCAGATTTTCAATGCAGAGCTCAGAAACTTAAAAGAAATCCAACAATTTACTGGAAAATGCAATCACATAGGATTGTATCTCGCCCCGTTTTGCTCTTTGGTGTATTCTAATTAAAAAGGTATTGGGGAGAAATAAAAGGCAGATCTTTTTCTACCTGTTTTGATGGTTCATGGCATACTTCGGAAGCAGAGGAAGTAACCAATTTTTTCAGAAAAACATGAGAAGCAGCAGTACATTTCTAAAGGAAAACAGCAATGGTTTAGTTCTCCTGTACTTGTCTACAATTATCTTTTGCTATCTTTGTAAGTGACAGACTGGTGTCTCTGTAGGGACTTTTAGTCCCTTTACTATCTGGCTTTTACATCAATTTATTGCAATTACATTTCTTAATGTTAACTCTGCAAAGATAATATATAGAAACAATCATTTTCTACTAAGTTGCCTACTGTCAGAAAATGTGTATATTACCTCCTCCACCCACTACTTCCATCAGCTTTGCAAGTAAAAACTTACTGAAGCACTCTTCATTTTTAAGCAAAAATCTCTCTTGCAAAATATTTTTCTGAGATTCTTGAAAACAGCTAATATCAATAGAAAGCACAACTATAGCTCCAGGACATCAAATGACACTTCTTTTTTCCAAATGTATCAATAACTTGGAACAACAGGTTCTGAATATCTAACCAGAGCTAACTGTGTGATTGTACCACATAAGGATAAAAAAAAGAGAGATAAATATGACAAATAATCTGAATGAAACCATGTTTCTCCCTAGGGAAGTAAAATGTGCAGTCCCCCCTTCTGGTCCTTACTCGCTTTGCAGTCCGGAATGCCAACTTACTGAGGCTGAATCCTTTGAACTTGGAAACTTTTTTTAGTTGGAAGGGACCTCTAGTGGGTCACACCATGCATTTCTCCCTGCAGTTCAACTGCATCATGGATTTTGTTATCTAAGATAATAAGCATATAACAGCTTTCCCTTCACAGACAAGACAGTATTCCCCAAGTCCTTTCATGACATTTATTCCAGGTCAAAACCATTACTGTCATTTGTGTAGTTCCTCTAATTTCAGGAGCCCAAGAGTATTTACACAGTTTCTGGGTATCTAGACTTTTGATAACTTCTTTATGATTCCAAATGAAAGCAACGGCCAATTAATAAAGAATTCACGACTACCAATATAAAATTTTCCTTATTTCTCATCTTGCCAAGATTGTACTTCCTTCACTCAAATTTACCCAATAGTAATAATGGCATTATAGTTATGACTCAAAAAGTTCCACATGAGGAAGCCCTACCATAGGGGTTCAAGCAAATATATGAAGCAATTGAAAGAAAGCAGAAAAAATGAGGCAGAAAAAAATTAACTAACCTTTCAGAGATCCGTGAACACTGACAAGTTATACTGAACTAGAGGTTTCTAACTTAAAGAAGCCCCCATTCAAATAAGCATATACTAAAAGTCCAAAAAATGTTTAGATGCATATCACTCTTATTCCAGGAGGTGTTTGTCTTTTATTTTTCTCTCTCTCTTTGATGTATCACAACATATTTTAGGTAACCTAGTCCTTAAAAAAAACTCTGCCTGGAACTTACATAGTAAGATAAGTTTTATAGGGGTGAATCAGCCTCGTCTGCTGATGGTCTGCAGGTTTCAACTCTGAATTTAAAAATCTGTTCTAAAGTTTGAAATGTGTTCCAAATGAGATAACATCCAGCAGAAGCCAGTTGCTTCTGCTGCTAGCTTAGTCACAGCAGCCCATTCTTTGGGGTCAATCAGAATTAGGGTCTCGCTTATAAAACTAACAAGCAGTGACTCAGTCTGAATTGCATTTTTTAATAGTATTTCAGCCTAGCTAGTGTCTACTGAACTTACCTTATTTGCTTCACAAAAAGGTGAAAATGTAGATAATCAAACCTTCTCTGATTTAAATTTTTTTCTGAATAATGATTCTAAATACAAAGACTCAAGAACATCATGTTAATAGGGGAAATTGATGAAAGAATAAAATCAAAATTCACACACACAGAGCACCCAATTGTGACACTGTTCCAATGATATTAGAGAAGAAATAAAGAAATGCACAACTTGGGTTGATTTTTTTTTCTTCTTTTTTTTTCCTTTTCATTCTTTCTCTCCATTAGGATTTTTGTTTTATTTTGAACACAGATGAGAGCTTAAGGCACTTTCCTAGATCTAAACAATATTTTTGTTTTGAGTTTTCCTCTTATGAAGATTAAACTGGCCTACATTTTTAAAGTTCCTATTCCTAAGAAACGCTCCCTTTTTCAAAGTAATCAGATGAGAAAATTCAGGTTTTCTCTAATTAAGGTTTACAGCTGAAAGTGTACAGTCTTTGTAACCCCATCACTCACAAGTAGGGAGATAAGGCAAGAAAAGTATACATAACCCTTGAAAAAGGTGATACACCTTCATTTACTACAGATGTAAATGGAGTAAGGTTCTTTTAAGCCAAAGTGATTGGGTCAGAGGGATCAAGATACAGCCGTTGATCAAGACTGAACTATCCAGGAAATTTTTAACTCTTCCAACAACCAAAACTAACTGAAGAGTGAATGCTGTGAGCACAGATGCATTACTGCAGAGTGGACACATGTGCAGAAGGTTCTGTGTCCCCCATCCCCACAGGTTATTAGAGATTATTTTACCTTGTTTCATCTATTTAATATCACTACACTAACACTGTTGGGTGCTCATTTCCTCTGTAAATCAGATCACCTTGGCTGAGACTTATAAGAGGAAAAGTTTAATTAAAGCCAGAATGTGACTATTAAATTTGATGTGCAGTATATAAGTGGGCAGCATGGATCCAAAGCTTTTTCCACCATACTTAGTGCTATCTTGTGAAAGAGAACAACTTAGGAAGAAGTTGAAGAATACAAAGCTAGCCAATACAGGGTATAATTTATCTTCATAGTTCACCACTTGAAAGAACACTGTGTTTTTTCTCTCTCTGTAATTCCCTAATTTGGTAGATCTGCCCAAAAGATGTTCAGGAGACCTAATAAGTTATAGGAATGGAAAACAACAAGAAAAAATTAAGTTGAGGTGGTGTCCCAAGTGACTACAATGAAAAGAGATGGGAGATGAATTTTTACATAAGAGGAAAATGTAAGAATAGAAATAGAATTAAAGTCACCATTTTTATACAGAGTGTACTTTCCACTTTATAAATACTGCTATTATTAGATACAACTTTATAAACATGATTACATCATTAACGTGTTTATAATCACTATGTTTCTCTAACATGGAATGTAAATTTGAAAGTTATCCTTTAAAAAAATCACCATCTAAAGGAAATGATCTGCATGGATCATAAAATAAGCAGAGGAGTACATTTTTAAAAAGTGGTCTGAAATTGCAGCAGAATCAAAGGAAGGTTTTCCTACTGCTTTGAAGAATATTGACTCTTTTCTATTATCTTCATTGTTCTTCCAGCTAAATAGATATACTATGTGTCCTTCTGACAACCTAAAGTATACAAAAGTGATAAAGACCAACCAAATCATTCATTTGGATTCTATATGTGGTATCCTCTTTATTTAGCCCTTTCTTGGTTTGAATTTCTAGGAAATTTCTGTTTGAGCCAAGCGTTTAATGAATGTGCTGTTAACAAACACTTGTGGTATCTTAGAAGTAAAAGTGTGACTCTGAGAAATACAGAGCAGCAGAGGGCATGGGAATGATTTGATTATTTTGACCAGAGCAATGCAGGTTTTCAGGCTGAGGAAAATGTCTGTAGGTTATTCATTTCTTAAAAACCACTTGAAAGTATGCATTAGGGTTTATAGTAGTAAAAAGAATTGTGTGGGGCATTTTTCTGAGCATAATAATGATACTTCTTATAAGAGAATAAATTGTCTTCTCTTATGTTCAGAGAGTGCCTTAAGTTGGAGGGGGTATTTCAGGAAAGTAGCTAAAAATGACAGCTGTTTATTTCAATGTCGGGGGGCATCACAACTTCACGGCACCCCAAGGGCCTCAGTCCTTTCTTAGTGCACTGACAAACTCACTACATGCATAGCTTTGGGGACTGTAGGTAGAGCTGAATAAGACTGTGTTCGTTTCCTTCCTTATTTGATGGGTAAAAATAATTTTCTTCTTTTATGACCACAGTTTTGTTATTTCATTCCCATCACAGTTCAGTATTTGTTCTGAATGACTTCTTTACCAAGTAAAATTTTATAAGAAAAGGGGCAGGGGGGCGGGTGGAGGAAAGCAGGAAGGAGAAAGGAAGAAAGACATCCTCTTAACAATGCAGTAATATTATAAATGGTTGATGGTGATAAGCCATTTTCATTAAACTCCATTCTTTCTATTACCACCATTCAAAAAGTCAGGTAGTTAACCCAGCCTCTATTGACAGTTTGGCAATTATCAGAGAACGTGAGACACAGAAAGGAATTTAGACATTACTTTACCCAATGCCAAGGGCTTCACTGGTAAAGAGTCTGCCTGCAATGCCGGGTTAAATCCCTGGGTTGGGAAGACCCCCTGGAGAAGGAAGTGGCAACCCACTCCAGTATTCTTGTCTGGAGAATCCCATGGACAGAGGAGCCTGGTGGGCTACAGTCCATGGGGTCACAAAGAGTCGGACACGAGTGACTAAAACCCAATGCCCATTGTTTACATTTGAGATACCTGATGACCAGAGAGATGAAGTGACTTGTCCATGGATCAACTGAATTCATTTTGTTCATTATCTCTATCTCTTCTGTAACCTGAGTTCTAGTTGTGGAATATTATAACTTTTTATCATCTCCACTCAATTTTGCCATTAAAAATTAAAAGAGAAATTTAAATCTATAATATCATTATTTATAAATATGCTATAAAGGAGCAGGCATGGAAACTTATGAAGAAAATACACTTTTGTAAAGCTCCTATTGCAAAGAAGAATTAAAATTTTCCTTCAAAATTTTGACGATTACTTGGGAGGCTGATAAAATGTAGGTTTTTATTTTATTTTTAATGATTTGATGGTAGTCTTGAGTATCAGTAATTTGGCAGGCTATCCAAAGTCACGTGTGCATCTTTGCAAAAAAAAAAAAAAAAGTTTATTGGTCAGTGATCAGATATGAAACATGATAACAACCTATTTATTGTGTTCTTTATAACTCTCCATTTATTCAACTTAAGGACTAAGACAGTGACCTTCCTACTTCTTTGGAGTTAAAATGTCAATTTTGGCATGAAAGTGTATGGATAAATTATGTTGTTTTTTTCCCTTGATAAAATTAAAATCTGCAAGCAACCCAATCTCAACCCGCCCCTATTTAAAAAAATAACTGTTAATGTTCCATGAAATCCAAAAGTCCAAGGACCACTGGGTTAGATAATGAATAACATAATGTTGAAAAATGACTGACTTAGTTTTCTTCCTTGTTTGGATGAATTGAAAGTAAAGGGGAATGACTTTTGGAATGATAAGCCAAATAGTCCAAAAGATAAAAGTCATTCTATCAAAAGGTATTTTTGGATCCCTTATTTAAACTTCATAGAGATTAATAATAACATTCGGAATAACAATACAATCTTTGACTATATTAATAGGTTCTCCAAAATTGTGCTTTGCCAAGGTCATGGCCAAAATATGTCATCGGCAATGAATTCGCCTATTTGATTACATAGTGGATTATTCGGTGGAAAATAAGAAGTTTTAAATTTATATCTTGTTTTTCTAAAAACCCAGCCAGCTCAATTTAACCATAACCATTATTAAAGAGGCATCTTTTTTTTTCCCCCTAAAAGTGAACTTTATATAACTGCGGATAAACACAAATTTCCTAAGGTGTTGATTGATTTGTAGTTTAAGGTATGCACTGTTAGGTCAAAAAGCAGTTGCTTTCTAGATTTCAGTCATGAAAATGAGCTTATCACATTTTTAGCTGCAAAGCTTAAACCTCCTTTTCAGGATTAAAAAAGGGGGATTTTATTAATCAACTATCGTCCATTTTATAAAATGTTTAGAACTGCTCAATTTCACACTCAACAAAGTATTTTAAGCTCTTCTTAAGAACAGGTTCTGATTTAACACTGATCAAAACTGTGTGGTCGGATTGAGTAATCATGATGAAAAATGATAAAATTCACCAAGATTGGTATAGTACTGCTGATCCTAATTTGTATTAACTAACTATTTGCTAGTTAATTACTTATATAAAGTATGTAGTTGAGATTTTGTCAGTGTTTCATAAAGAAATAAATTCTGTGAGAGAGGCCTTGTGATAAATATCAGTGCCACAGTTTTACTCTCTTTCTGACTCATATCCCTTTTTATTAAGAAAGAGATGTTCAGGGCAGATCCTTATTAAGACAACAGAATGAAGGGGTCACTTACTGGTTAGTGTCATCAAGAGGAGGTGGTTCCAAACCTCCAGATCCAGCTCTGCAATAATTTTTTAATTCAAGGAAAGTATATTTACCTGCAGGTAAAGTGCCTTTGAAATAATTGCAGGCACACCAAATACAGGTCTCGTATTTTAAAACTTTGTCTCGTGATACTTCCCTTCTTCAGTATGCTTTTATTCTCAGATGCCACATTCCAAGATACCTTTACAAATAGCACCATGGTTTCATTTTTCAACTTCCCCCGCCTTGAGTTTAAATGTGTGTTTACTCTGTGTTCTAAAAAAACAATGCAATTAAGTTTAAGAGATTACCCAATAGAGGGAAGGACACTGCTAGATGTCAAGAGATCATGTGAAATGACTTTCTCACCAACTAGAATGCTAAATAGGACAGTTACTTATTTAAAATATGAAGCTAAAAGCTACAAAAGAGTAAAATGCTCCCAAGTGATTTAGTTTAGTCTGATGTAATGAAAGATTTTTATACAGTGGACAGAGAGGGGAGAAATTGTTGAAACCTATGCTGGGTTAACTGTGCACCAAAGAACAAGAAGTTTGCTTTGCACTGTGGATATTCTGAACTTTAATAGAGCATATGTTTGCTTCCCAATTTCTCACTACATTAAAATAAATTTTTAAATGGCTTATTTTTTTTCTCCATATGAAAATCACAGCTGTTTAGAAAAACCAATCATGAAAACAAGAGCCAAACCTGCCCTGATTTGTAATTAAGAAATAGGCAATAATATCCATGATGTTATCAAGGACTTTAAAGCAAGTGAAATTTGGGCTGCATTTTAAACTCAGTAATCCAAAGAAGTAGCTACAAGGCTCTAACTGCTCAGGAGATATTGCACTTGTCAAATATTTTCCAATTTAGTTTTCACCTGATTGACAAGTCCTCCTAAAAACAATGCCAAGACTTTGGAAATTTTCTTGATTCCCTGCACAGAAAAAAGCCCACATGATACAAACACAAGATGCCTTGTGGAATGAACAAATACAGGCTGGGGAGAAAGGAGAAAATGGCTTTAAAATATCACTTCTTTCATCTCAAGATCACAGTTTTAACATGAAGGCATCACTAGCAAATGTAAGCATATAGTGAAGGCTCAATAAATGCTTACTGTGAAATTCTTCTCATACAAACTGCAAAAGATTCTCTTCAATAAATACTTCTCCAATTTATTTCCTTTTCAAGTTTATTCACACCAATGAAAAAATTCAAGTTTTCTATCCCATGCTATAGTGTTTAATAATTTTGACTCCTTTAAAAGAAGCCAATTTCAAAGGAAACCCTATCAATGGTGTCCTCAGAGCTAGAGAGACTAAGCATGTAAACAGAGCTGCCCAGCTTTCAAAATTGGCCACCAGACCTCTTCTTCCTCCAGGCAGATTTTTATTAAACTTGGTATTAAACAATGTTGCCTGGAGCCTGATTAACAATTTATGCCTTCCTAAGCAGATTAGCAGAAGTCTGTCATTTTGATTTTTTAATTCTTGTGTTTGGAAACAGGATGCACCTCTGAGTTTACACTTTTTCAATGTATGTATTTTATTTTCAGAATTCAAACTTAAACATTGTTCTTTTCTGAATTTTTTTTCTTTTACAGTTTTAGTATTCATGTGTGTTACTATATATTTTCTATGCTAAATAAAGCAATTGCTTTTTTACTAAGCGATTTTTTTTCTCTCTCATTCAGTAAATCCTAAATGTTCTTTTAAAATATCTTAAAGATATTTTGAATCTGTTACTTTCGAGAACACAAGAAAGATTATTGGAAGTGAGTAGGATAATAATAAAAGCTAACACTTAGACAGCACTTACAATATTTCAGGCACTATTCTAAATGGTTACATGAATTTAATGTTCACAACAATGTTCTGAAGAAAACACTATTAATCTTCCAATTTTACAGACAAAACTGGGAGATAGAGCAGTTAGGCAACTTGCCCAAGGTCACACAGCTAATACATGTCAGAGCTAAGATTAAATCCTGGCAGTCTTGATAGCCCACACTCTTAAATATTAAATTCTTGTGCCTTTTGTGCTTAATATGTATGTATATATACCCAAACAGATGGTAGATAGATGAATAGATTCAAATGTTTGTATTTCAAATTCAAAAATAATGTCAAAATTGTAAGGATATTTATACATGCATTTATATATATGCAATATATATAACATATACATATTTCTCAGGAATCAAAAAATATAATTTTAAAGAAAATGAGAAACATCTTTCCCTTTCAAGTCTCAGTGAATTCATCAGTATATTCCCACAACAAGTTAGATCAATTAATTATAGCCCAAAGCAGCAGATATCAGCCTCACAAAAGTCGTTTAGCTTTAGGCCTAGCTTTTCACTTTAATTTGAGTCAGTCTTACAATCAGTCTTACTGTTGGTCCCAAGGGAAGCCTGGCAAAGTTTCTGGAAGGTTTAGACTCATCACTGATTAATTTATTCATTCTATAATATTTACTGAGACCCTCCTGTGCCCAATGCTGGAGAGACACTGGGATGATAACATACAGAGCACTTTGGGGAAACAGATACTTTCCTTATATTTTATACAAAATAAATCCCATAAGAATTAAAGAGTAAGAGTATAAAACAAAACTGCAACTTTACTGAAATTAGATAAATATATATTCATAATCTTGGGATAGCAATTGAATTCCTAAGCATGAAGCCAGAACTTGAAAACACAGTGAAGGAAGTCAGCAAAGTGAAGGAATGCATGCTTTAGTAATAACAGGCCAATAGTGCCAGCTTTGTATAAAAATGAATAGGACATTCACAGTTCATTTTATTCATCTTCTCCCCATACTTAGATCTTACATGAACATGGAAATTAGTCTTTCATTTCAGGTTACATTATGATCAGTTTATAGGGTCTCTATTCATTTTCAGATTTGGTATTTGACCTCCTGCCCCAGCTTAGAAAGAACCCCCACATCCCTCTTCACTGCCAAAGGCTTATTACAATTTTATTTTTAATAGTATGCCTCAAAGTACGTTAGACATCCCAGGTGGTGCTAGTGGTAATGAATCTGCCTGCCAAAGCAGGAGACCTAAGAGATGTGGTCCCTGGATTGGGAAGATCCCCTGGAGAAGGGCATGGCAACCCACTCTAGTATTCTTGCTGGGAGAATCCCATGGACAGAGGAGCCAGGTGGGTTACAGTCCATAGGGTCACACAGAGTCGGACATGACTGAAGCAATATAGCATACTGTACATGGAATGTTTTCATGTTTCTTTCACTGATCCTACAATTCCCCTGGTGAGTTTGTGGGACAACATTAAGTAGAAATACTTTTCATCAAGAAATCACAAGAAATTAAGATTTAAGTGATGGAGGTTTGATTTAATTCAATAACTATTTAACCAACACTTAGGTGCAAGGCATTGTGTTGGTGCCATAGATAACACCATGGCATCCAGTTGGTTACAATATGCATTAAATACAGGCCTACCTCAGATATATATAAATCCCAAAGAATGCTCAAACTACCGCACAATTGCACTCATCTCACACGCTAGTAAAGTAATGCTCAAAATTCTCCAAGCCAGGATTCAACAATACGTGAACCGAAAACTTCCAGATGTTCAAGCTGGTTTTAGAAAAGGCAGAGGAACCAGAGATCAAATTGCCAATATCCGCTGGATCATCGAAAAAGCAAGAGAGTTCCAGAAAAACATCTATTTCTGCTTTATTGACTACGCCAAAGCCTTTGACTGTGTGGATCACAATAAATTGTGGAAAATTCTGAAAGAGATGGACATACCAGACCACCTGACCTGCCTCTTGAGAAAGCTGTATGCCGGTCAGGAAGCAACAGTTAGAACTGGACATGGAACAACAGACTGGTTCCAAATAGGAAAAAAGGAGTACGTCAAGGCTGTATATTGTCACCCTGCTTATTTAACTTATATGCAGAGTACATCATGAGAAACACTGGGCTGGAGGAAGCACAAGCTGGAATCAAGATTGCCGGGAGAAATATCAATAACCTCAGATATGCAGATGACACCACCCTTATGGCAGAGAGTGAAGAGGAACTGAAAAGCCTCTTAATGAAAGTGAAAGAGGAGAGTGAAAAAGTTGGCTTAAAGCTTAACATTCAGAAAACTAAGATCATGGCATCTGGTCCCATCACCTCATGGGAAACAGATGGGAAGACAGTAGAAACAGTGTCAGACTTTATTTTTTGGGGCTCCAAAATCACTGTGGATGGTGACTGCAGCCATGAAATTAAAAGACGCTTACTCCTTGGGAGGAAAGTTATGCAACCTAGATAGCATATTAAAAAGCAGAGACATTACTTTGCCAGCAAAGTTCCGTCTGGTCAAGGCTATGGTTTTTCCAGTGGTCATGTATGGACGAGAGAGTTGGACTGTGAAGAAAGCTGAGTGCCGAAAAATTGATGCTTTTAAACTGTGGTGTTGGAGAAGACTCTTGAGAGTCCCTTGGACTGCAAGGAGATCCAACCAGTCCATCCTAAAGGACATCAGTCCTGGGTGTTCATGGGAAGGACTGATATTGAAGCTGAAACTCCAGTACTTTGGCCACCTCATGCAAAGAGGACTCATTGGAAAAGACCCTGATGCTGGGAGGGATTGGGGGCAGGAGGAGAAGGGGACGACAGAGGATGAGATGGCTGGATGGCATCACCAACTCGATGGGCATGAGTTTGAGTAAACTCCGGGAGTTGATGATGGACAGGGAGGCCTGGCGTGCTGCGATTCATGGGGTCACAAGGAGTCAGACACGACTGAGAGACTGAACTGAACTGAACTGAACTGAACCTCAGATATTGTAGGTTTGGTTCCAGACCACTGCAATAAAGCGAACCACATGAATTTTATGGTTTACTAGTGCATGTAAGATATATACTGCATTAAGTGTGTAACAGTATTATGTCTTTAAAAATGTGAAAATCTTAATTTAAAAATACTTTATTACTAAAAAACACTAACCATCACCCAAACCTTCAACAAGTTGTAATCTTTTTGCTGGCAAAAGGTTTGAAATATTGCGAGATTTACCAAAATGTGACAAAGAGACACAAAGTGAGCAAATGCTGTTGGAAAAATAGCACTAATAGACCTGCCGAATGCATGGTTGCCACAAACCTTTAATTTCTCAGAAAAATACAGTAACTGGGAAGTGCAATAAAGTGACGTATAATAAAGGGAGGTATACCTATATTAAATATGACTGTTAAAAACTGCCATAAACTTATTCAATGAATACACAGATATTCTGTCAGAATTGAGCCTTTCAGTCATGAAGCAGACTAAGATCTACCATTATTAAATCTAGACTTTAATGTATTGACATCCAAGCTCGGTACCAATATTAATATTCAGCTCATGTACACCAGAACAGCTGTCCAGGTTGCTTACCTCCAGTGTCCCCACTCATCTTCACTGACCAAATCTCACTGGATATTCAGGGAAATGGTCAAGAATCTGTTTGTCCAGCAAACTCTCCCTGACTTCCACTCACCTGTCCCGCCCTCAGCTTAAGATTTTTCACTGCATGATCCTATAATAGCCTCTACTTAGCCTCTAAGTGGGCTTCCCTGGGGCTCAGACGGTAAAGCGTCTGCCTACAATGCGGGAGACCCAGGTTCAGTCCCTGGGTAGGGAAGATCCTCTGGAGAAGGAAATGGCAACTCACTCCAGTACTCTTGCCTGGAAAATCCCATGGATGGAGGAGCATGGTAGGCTACAGCCCATGGGGTCGCAAAGAGTCAGACACGACTGAGCAACTTCACTGCACTTAGCCTCTAAGTAAACCTGTTGTTTCAAACGTCTCTACAAGATAGTCCAGGTCTTAACCTATCACACTGTAAGCCTCGAGAGAACAAGGCCTCTGGGTCTTAAACTCTAACATCTCTAACCAAGGCCTAGCACTGTTTTTGACAAATGGCGAGAACACCTTCGATGTTTGTTGAGAGAAGAAATGGACAGTATTCATTATAAAATTGGACTACACTTATATGCTTTTACATTATTCATGTTGGTTAGTTTTTGTTTCTTGTAATCCGATTTCCTCCAAACATAGTGTAAGAGTACACTTAAGAAAGAAAGGTCAGCGCCAGCCTTCTAGACAGCCCAGACCAAAGGGGTGTACCCAACAGAAGGTGCTGTCCCCAGGACAACCTTGGTGTTGTCAGCCAAGTGTCTGACATAGGGTTATAGACCACATAACTGATGGGTCTTCCAATATAATACTTGAATTTTTTACTGGGGATGTTTTCTTATCTAAAAGTTGCAATTTCTTCAGTCACTCTCACCAAGGTGTAGAATTGTTTAGAGGTTTTATTAATGTGTTCAGGTTGAAAATTTTAGCTGCATAAATGTTTTCTCTTTGGAATAGACTAGCATGATAAACCTTGGTTATCTTTTGGTTTATTATTCACCCATAGTAGTACATCAAATGGAATCTACAAAACAATCTTATATACATGTTTTATGAGCAAAATCATTTTCCCCTAAATTCCTACCCTGGACATGTTTCTTGAGGTTCTACAGAAGTCTAACAGCAGAGTCTACATACCTTGTTATAACCTTGAACACAACTACACAAAATAGACTGAATTAAATTCAACTGATTATGTGGTCCTGTTTCATTCCTTAAGTGGCAGTCAATACATGAAATGGGATCTTCATGAATATTATTTGGCAATGAAATATGCAGTTCAGCCCAGCTCTCTGAGCATGCCAAATATTTTGTAAGGTTTGAGATGAAGAGTGGAAGAGGTTTAGATGATGTTCTTTAAACTTCCTCCATTTAATGTGATATCCGTCAGCCTGAAGTCAAAGGTACATGGAGAATTTTAAATTTACTAATCAATAGAAGTTAGTTTGTTTTACCTAAGTGGATTTCCTAGAGTAGAATAGGTACCATGGTACATTCTGAAAAGTTTGTCTCCTATCTCACCACTATGGGAAATTGTAACTTCCAAGGGAAAAGAATAGAACTGTGGGTTCAGAAAAGTTAGGAAAGTGATTCCCATTCCTCTGGTTAACATTTCCTTTGGTTAACTAACACTTTCAATCAGTAACATCTCACATTAACACAAGGAATCTAAACTCTGTAGAGGCAGCCTCTCCCATACTTCACATCCCAACTTTAGAATAGTAAGTAGAGAATTAAAGGATTTTCAGGAGTGATTAAGCTATTGGGGGTAGAGGAGAAGCCAATAAGAAAGCCTATTAACAGTGGAAAGGAGATCAGAAAAGTAAGCTATAATAATTCATGTTCAGCATCCTAAAGATCTGATTACTTCTTACTCTTTATTACCAAGTATTTTCAGCTTATGCAATAGGATGCTTTGGGCTATGAGTGAGAAAAAAATCCTATTTCAAACTGGAAAGAAATAAATAAAATTATATTTTACAAAATAGACATTCCATAGAAATGCAGGTTCCAAATGATCCATAGATGAGTAGCATGATCAAACACTCTGAATCTTTCTGTTTATCCTTCTTGTCATCTTTAGCATCAACTGCATTCAATGATTCCCCTCAAACTTTAAGATGACTGCCAGTGGCTACTGGAGCTACATCCTTCCTTATTCTTGTCTAGCAAAAGAAAGAGAAAAACCTCTCTCACTATCAAGAGTTAAGGGTAGTGTCCTTCAGTCAGGCTGAGGCAGTACAGGACATATGACCATTTACTGTATTATTTTGCTAGGAAATTCCATGTGCTAATTAGCTTTTTAGACTAAAGATCTATTCTTGGGGTCAGCTTCCCTTGATTTTAATTCCATGCGTGGATTCAGAGGGAAGAAATATATGTAGACAAAACTGGGATTCTATCAAGAAGAAAGAAGTTGGGGAATGAACGTTCCTAGTTAACAAACCCTATCTACTACAGTTTAGCCTGAGAATCAGTATTACTCTACGTAAAAAGTCTTAAGTGTTTTAAGTGGGTGAGGGATTCAGTGGAATTCAGTTTCAGAAACCACAGCTTTACAGGTAACAGATAATAAGACCAAAACCCACCTATTCCATCAAGTGAGGGTTATCAGCAAAATGGCAATTAGAGTGATACTAAACCATTTTAATGACCTCCGTTCCTATCTTTTATTTTACTCTGTGCATGAAGTGGGTTTTGGTGTATTTGTTTTGGGAATATACTGACTAGAAATACATCACTGTCCAAAAAGAAAACATTTTTTTCATCTAGGGAGTTGAGGTTTAACTAGCTGGAAGGGAAGTATAATTTCATTTTGTTCTCATAGTCTCATTTAGAAAATAACCTTAAGAGATTCAAAGGACATCAAGCCATGTGAGCACTCTCCTTGCTCTCTAGGGGCTTGGCCTGGGCTTTAACTTTTCTAGCTTTTTCTGAAGTGTTTCCTTAAGCAACATTTTTGCCTTTAGCACTGTCCTAACCACTGGAGCTTTAAGAAATCTTAAAAAGTGTTGTTTAAAAATAGCCTCACAAAACAATTTTCTTTTCTCTGCCTTGCTAAAAATATCCCAAATCTTTAAGAATGCTTTTTTTTCCTCTTAGATTTTATTTGAAAGGCAACTAAGCTGAAATGCAGATATTTATCTAAATCCAAGTCAAAACGGTTTGAGAAATAATTGCGAAATATAAAATGAAAACTCAACAGAGTGCTGCCTCTGCTATCTGGCTAATTTAAGGCAAAAGTGAAGTTCTAGGGTTGCTTTTTTTAACAAATGCATTTATGTGGATGTGATATATGCCACACAACAGGATGTTCCTAAAACATCCTGTAATAAAATCTAAAGTCTAAATCTTAACAATTTTTTCCTCATCTTCTGTTCCCTTAGAACTGACTTTGCCACCATGTGAATTCAATCACCTCTGCAAATCTTCAACTATGACAAAAATGTCTTTTTTTACCAAGCAAGTTAGGGGTAGAATTAAGGAGCCATGACCATAAAAGCTTTGAATTTAATTAGATGATTTATGTATGAAGTTTTGAGGAAAGGGGGCACTGAGCTCTTAAACTGTCCTACTTTGCATGAAAAAGGGAGTCCCAGGTTGACCGTGTAAGTACAAATACTTTCCAGTTGGGCAGATGACCTGTTGGATGTTTCTCATAGTGCATTTTTCTCAGATAAATGAGGATAATGGTAATTTCAACTTCAGAAAGGTGTCTGAGGAGTAACTAAGATAAGCATGTAGGAAGCACTCCCAAAATGTTGCTGTCCTCATTGTTATCAAGAAGTCTTCCAAGTATTCAATCCATTTGAGGGTCTTGGTTATTTTTAACAAGCTGCAAGGTGTTTTTTTGTTTTTTTTTAATTTCACTAATTGGAATGATGCACAGCATTTTTTATGTCACCAATGTAATGTGCCATGGGGGGCAACATGCCCATAATTCTACTCACTGAAACGTGTTTTGGCTGACACAGTGAATGTGCCAAATGTGGCTTAAATTCAGAATTTAAGCCTCTTCAGCACCATTCCCAGAAAATCTGCAACCCGAGAAGGGTTCCTCATTTGGGTTTGCAAAGGTGTGAACTAACTGCAGCCAAAACGAAGTAAAAAATGGTAGATACAAATTCCCTTGTAGCACGCTATTCTCCTGAGGATCTTGTTCGAATCTGACGGCCAGTTGCCCTTGTCCATGTGATAACGAGTGGGGGGGGGGGGGGGGAAACAGCAGACCACAACTATGGCATCAGAAACACATGACACTGGCAAGAGAAGGCACACATGGACATGTACACACGCACGCACGTGTACACACACACCAGTTCCACCACCAAAAACACCTAAGACAAAACGGGAAATGAGGTTTTGGTTCAAGATGGAGACGTCAGAGGGTCACGTCCTCACTTCCTCCCATGAACACTGGGAACCCACCACTAACACATGGAACTGCTTCCTCTGAAAACACCTAAAACTTGGCTGAGCAGCTCCTGCCCGAGAAAGGCCACAACTCAGCAGGTAGGAGAGAGGGGACACCATCCCCCCAAAACCAAGCCCCCCGCCAGTCAGGAGGGAACTCAAAACCGGAGGTTCTCCCTGAGGAGCAAAGGGTTGGAACCCCACCTCTCACACCGGCATCTGAGAGCCCTCAAAAGGTCTTTAAAAACTAACCGAGCTCTTGCGCACCAGTCCCACAGGGCTGAAGGGTCAGAGAAACAGCCCTCACAGAGCTCCCAGTGGCAGGACTCACCTGTTGCCGGCAGGGCGCAGGTGTCGATGTCGATGAGAGACGCGGACCTCCGCTGTGGGAGTCCTCACTTGCTTGATGTTGCGGCTTAGCTTCGGCTCGAGGGGCAGGCATCTGCCTTGACACACACATTGGGGACAGCTGGGGTGCTCCCCTACTCCGCAAAAGGGAGGCTGGCAGGCGCCACCACGAAGCCGTCTCTACCCTGCCCCAGCCCTGGCGCCATCTTCCCTCTCTCTTCCCGCCTTCGCACCTTCCCCTCTGCCCTAGCTCCGCCCCCTCTGCGTTCACACGTGAGATTGGTGCCCCGGCTGTAGCCCAGGGAGACACTTCTTGACAGGCTGCCGGCACGGGCACTGGGTGGACATTGCACGGAGACCCCACCCCCACCCCACCGCCTTCTAAGAAAGAGGCCCATTTGCTTGGCTTGGAACTTGGGCTGAGGGGTAGACGTCAGATTTGGCCCAGAACTAGGGGCCCAAAGCCCTTCTCTCAGGGAACAAAGGCCAGTGCATGCCATCATCTTTGCACTTGACCTCTGCCTTTTTACAACTGGCAGTATCTCCCAGACAGGAGCTTATACCCTTCTCTGGAGCCTAGATGTCCAACCCACGGAATACTTCTGGATCGCCTGGAGGACAGCCGGGGCTTATGCTTGTAGTCCCAGAGGGCTGCATCTGTGTGTATGAGCCTCTTTTATATAAAGTGTACTCTTACGTTTAAAAATATAATTATATAACTATAAAATTTGCAGTATATGCTGCTTTGTGTCATAATAATAGTAAAGTCTATTCAGAATAAAATTAGTATTAGAGACTTATAGGAAAAATGTTATTTCAAATTTCAGTTCATATACATAACTTTTGCAAAGTACATGTGATCAATATAAGACATTCAAGCATAAAAAATTACCTTTAGATTAAAATATGTGGGGGAAGTTGAATGGAATTGAGTTGATGACAAAGGACTGGTATAAAATTTCTGGCTGTTAAAATGATCTCATTCATGTTATTTTTAGATGAGGCATTGTGGCTATTGAACTGCTACTGTATTAGAATTCTATTAGAAAAAATTTAGAGTGACTTGATAGTGTGTTTTAGTGTTAATATTTACAATTGGCAGGAAGTTACATTATTTTCAATAACTCAAACTTACAGTAAGATTATTTTTTTTAACTTTTTACTTTATATTAAAGTATAGCCGATGAACAATGTTGTGATAGCTTCAGGTGAACGGTGAAGGGATTCAGCCATACATATTCATGGATCTATTCTCCTCGCTAACTCTCCTCCCATCCAGGCTGCCACATAACATTAAGCAGAGTTTCCTGTCTTATACAGTAGGCCTTTGTTGGTTATCCATTTTAAATATAGCAGTGTGTGGTACTTTTAACCACTAACAATGTGGCAGAAATTCTTTTTAGTATCATTTTGATTAACATGCAAGCAAAAAATGTGAGGTGCCCTACCGTAGGGTATGGAAGACTAATGTGTACATATACCACTCATACTGTAGAACTTTAACTAAAATGTTATGCTCTGAGGCTCCGGTTCATCCCTGAATTCCTCAGTTAGGGCACTTTTGCAGCTGGCGTTAGATTCCTGAGAAATCTAGTCCAGGTAGCTCTGTACCAAGCCCAGGCTGTTTTCACTGCAGTCATTCCCCTAATGTGCATGGAGAAACGTCAGATTGGCAGGCCTCTGCCCACAGGTTTCCAGTTTCAGTATCTCCTGAAAACAATATGTTCATCAAAACTAAAACACACAGACCCAGCTGAGTCTAATTCTCTTATTTCTCTAACTCTATAATATGGTTTGGGGCTTTCCCGGGTGGCACTAGTGGTAAAGAATTTGCCTGCCAATGCAGGAGACGCAAAAGAGACCGGTTCCATCCTGGGTCAGGAAGATCCCCTGGAGAAGGGCATGGCAACCCACTCCAGTATTCTTGCCTGGAGATTCCCACGGACAGAGGAGTCTGGTGAGCCACAGTCCACAGGGTTGCAAAGAGTCGGACACTACTGAAGCACCTTAGGTCACCCGCACACATAATATGGTTTTACTATTGATACACTCAATTGACCAGACCACCTGACCTGCCTCTTGAGAAATCTGTATGCAGGTCAGGAAGCAACAGTTAGAACTGGACATGGAACAACAGACTGGTTGGTTCCAAATAGGAAAAGAAGTACATCAAGGCTGTATATTGTCACCCTGCTTATTTAATTTATATGCAGAGTACATCATGAGAAGTGTTGGGCTGTATGAAGCACAAGCTGGAATCAAGATTGCTGGGAGAAATATCAATAACCTCAGATATGCAGATAATACCACCCTTATGGCTGAAAGCAAAGAACTAAAGAGCCTCTTGATAAAAGTGAAAGAGGAGAGTGAAAAAGTTGGCTTAAAGCTTAACATTCAGAAAACTAAGATCATGGCATCTGGTTCCATCACTTCATGGCAAATAGATGGGGAAACAATGGAAACAGTGACAGACTTCATTTTTTTGAGCTCCAAAATCACTGCAGATGGTGACTGGAGCCATGAAATTAAAAGACACTCCTTGAAAGAAAAGTTATGACCAACCTAGACAGCATATTAAAAAGCAGAGACATTACTTTGCCAACAAAGGTCTATCTTGTCAAAGCTATGGTTTTTCCAGCAGTCATGTATGGATGTGAGAGTTGAACTATAAAGAAAGCTGAATACTGAAGAATTGATGCTTTTGAACTGTGCTATTGGAGAAGACTCTTGAGAGTCCCTTGGACTGCAAAGAGATCCAACCAGTCCATCCTAAAGGAAATCAGTCCTGAATATTCATTGGAAGGACTGATGTTAAAGCTGAAACTCCAATATTTTAGCCACCTGATGTGAAGAACTGACTCATTTGAAAAGACCCTGATGCTGGGAAAGATCGAAAGCCAGAGGAAAAGGGGTTGACAGAGGATGAGATGGTTGGATGGCATCACTGACTCAATGGACATGAGTTTGAGCAAACTCTGGGAGTTGGTGATGGACAGGGAGGCCTGGTATGCCCTCAAAGAGTCAGACACGACTGAGCGACTGAACTGAACTGAACTGAAGCATAGTAGTTATGCTAGTATTCAAATTATTAATGTAGATTTAAGTGGGATTACATTTTTCCTAAAAACAATGAGTGGCTTCATGTGGTATATTTGTACTTGGGGACTACATCTAATCACACTCATGCACCATTTCAGATCTCCTTACTTCCCCTGTCTCTCATTCCAGCCACTGCCATGACAACCAGTTTCTACACATATTCTGACCCACTTTTTGCAAGTGCACACCTTGCTTTCTGCCCTGGGGCTTCTCTGTTGACACCACAAACTGAGACACTAAAGGAATCTGTTCCATGCTAAACCCTATACAATCCAGAAGTGCAGGTGATTTGTTCCAGGAGTTGCAGCTTTGACAAATCCAGGATTGGAGCCTATGGCTAAGTGTTCCTCCCTTTCTTCCCCAGGAGAGGAGGTCCTGAGATGCATTTCATACGGTTTCCAGGATGATCTCATGAACTGGTGGCCAACTTGATAATGCTTTCTTGTAATTAATCCTCCTTCTTTCTCTCCTTGCTGCCCCCAAATTCTGCACTCAGGAAAAACACTCCCCCTCCAAAATATTTGCATATAAAACACCGGTAAAATGAATTACAATTCTAAAAATCAAGGCTGCCAGCTTGTTTTTCTTGCTCAACTATGTGCCTCCTGAACACCTCCTTTTGCCATTCCCAACTCCTGTTTTGCTGATAGTCATGATTCATTCATATTCATTCATTCATTCATACATTCTTATTTCCTGCAAGGCTTGATGGCTTGCCTACCATATGCTAATGACAGCGATACAATGATGAACATAACCTTGTTTCCTTACTGAAGACTTTGTCTCTAGATTCTCAAAAAAGACTGGTAGGGGCCTCTTTGAACACATTTTTCTCAAATCTGAAAGCACAGGAACAAGCTACTTCACTGGCTGGATAATGGATGATGAGAAAGAATATTAGAACTCAAACAATGAAAGTAAAGAAAGAAGGCTACAATATACCCACTGGAAAGTGTCTCAAGCAATAGCGTGTCAGACATTCAGAGGTAAAGCAGTGTATAGTTTACTGCAGGGATGAAAGGGCTAAAATGAAAACTACATCTCCAGACCACACAGAGGAGAAGTAGAAGTTGGTGTCTGCATCCTGTGTGGGGCTCAACCAGAAAACAGAGGTGCTGCTTAGCTACTGGGTAAAGGGCTTCAGAGAGTGGATGGTGGGGTGGTGGGTATTGGAAAACAACACACTATTAAGTGGAAGAAGCCCAGCTTGAGCAGTAAACTGCTGCTTAAACAGGTTTACGCAGAATGTGATTGTATGTCTTTTTAACAACCTCTAAAAGTCTTTTTTTAAAGCCTTTTCGGAAGTAGTTTCCTCTTTTCCTGTTGTACTGTCAGTTGGCAGATGCCTCTGGGAAAGGGGGCTCTGCATTCTAAAAGGCTCAAATAATGTTGGTTAAAAATTACTTTAAAAGCTATCTGCCGGATAGCACCTTGCCCTCTTCCTCTGGCCCTCCCCAGTGACTTTCTCCTTCCTGAACCCTATCTGATTTGTCAGTTACCTTCTTCAGAACCCTCTCGTTCTCTTGACACCTGTGCTGACAGAACATCCCGTCCTAGCAGGCAGCTGCCAATTCTCATTGGAAAATGATTGCTAAACATTTCAGCACAAGAAGAGTCCCCCCACCCTGCTCATTGGCACCATAGAAACCGCCATTATTCCTCATCCTTATGAATCCCAGCCCTTTTCCTTGTAACTCTCTACCCCTGTGGCCTTCCTGGGTTCTGCAACAGCCATGACAGGGGGAAGGCCCATCTTCAAAAGACAGTGGCTGACCAGAGGATGCTTCGAGAGCCAGAAAGGTGCAGAGAAGGAAGCTGTGCCTTTACAAAAGATCACAATAACTGGACACCAGATCAGGCTGGGAAAAAGCCCAATACACTGGGCAGTGCTGGTGATTTCAGAAACAGATCTTAGGGCCTGTCAAACAACTAAGCCACTTCTGATTTTAACATTTTTCCAGGATTAAATCCTGCAGGCTATTTTCATACATCTTCAGAGGAATAAAATATCATCCATATATATATATTTTTTAAAGGCATTAATTAAGTTTAGCTCTGACACCCAAGAGTAGTGGTCCCTGACCTGAACCCTGACCTCCAACTAGGGATTCCGGATGAGGTAAATGGTTGTTGCACAATCAGATCAGTGTCACATATTGAATATAGGTCAAAGGATGACTGCTCCCTGCAAAAAAAAAACAAAAATAACCTTTCTAAGACACCATTTCATATTAGCATAGGACCATATGCTCAGGATCAGAAAGAAATTGTGTTGTATCTAAAAGAAATCACTTTGGGAGAAAATCACATTTGGAGCTAAGGCGTTTGGCAATGGAACTGCATTTCTGTAAGCCTTTATTTACTGATTGCAGATAAATCCTGACCTGAAATTAATGAAAACTGTGAGCGTGTCCTAGTAAAGTTTGGGATGAACTGACGACTTCAAATGATTTTATACTATGACTTTCCTCTTGCTACTTTCAAAATATCTAGCATCAAAAAGTTTGAAGCTTTGATGTAAAAAGTCTTACAGTTCATATTAGCTCATTCATGAAATCCAGAAAGGGATCAAGTCACATATATGATTGATTAGATTTAATTGTTTTTTTATCTAGTTGTGACAATTGAAACTATAATCCTGCTGCTGAGGAGACATTTTACCCAATATTGGATAGATTGGCAAAAATGAAAGCAATAAACTCCTTTCTACTATAAATCTCTCGAATATTCCCTAGAATAATGTCTGTCATCAACTTTAATGTATTTTAATTATAATTACAAGAAAAATCCTTTGTTAAGCACCAATCAACTAGTTAGTGATGGTTTACATGATGCTTTATTTTTACTGAAAATATTTAATGAATTTTTAAATCCTTTAAATAAAATATCACGTAGAATTAGATATTACATTTATTGAGCTATAATAAACTGCTGTGGGTATGAATATTATTCAACCCATTCTTCAATATAGTTCTTACATTGGATCCCTGTAATAATTTAAAACATTTTAACTTTATTAGTAAAAACATGCCATTAAGAATGCAGTGAAAGTGATAGGTTTGGAGGAACCATCAATATTCAGGCAATAGAAAATGTAAAACCAAATAGCTTGGGGCCAATTCAGTTCCTCCATGTAAAATAATTCTGGTTAGAGCAAATCAATGTTTTGAAGATGTAGCCTAATCAAATATAACTCTAATAAAGTTAGGTAAATTGAGAATTCCACATATGGTGTGCAGAAAACTCATTACTCATTACAAAACAAGGATTTTAATGTTTCCAGGTCTAAATGAAAGAGCGTTCCCGCAAAATAAGCAGATTCGGGGAGTGATTAAGGTTAGGAGTCAGTCTTATGTGGGTTCTTACTATCCATGTGACCTTGTATAAATCGTTCAATCACTATCCTTTTCCCTCAATGTCCTACTTCTTTAAATTATTGGGAGGATTAAATGAGATGTATTATAAGGTGGTCACACAGTTCTTGGCTCACAATAGGTACTAAATAAGCCTTGGTCATTTTGATTAGTAGTGTTATTTTATGATACTGATGATGATGCATGCCTGCTCAGTCACTTCAGTCATGTCCGACTCTTTGAGACCCCATGGACTGTAGCCTGCCAGGCTCTTCTGACCATGGGATTCTCCAGGCAAGAATACTGGAGTGGTTTGCCATGCCCTCCTCCCAGGGGATCTTCCCACCCAGGGATCGAACCCACATCTCCTGCATCTCCTGCATTGCAGGCAGATGCTTTACCACTGAGCCACCAGGGAAGCCCAATGATGCTGATATTTGATTATCATTCTATGCAAGTAAAAGCATGACTCCTGAATCCTCCCAGTCACACACACACACACACACACACACACACACACACACACACACACACACACACACACACACACAGAAACCAGCCAGCTCTTTTCATAAAAATCAAATCATTGCATTTGACAAAGAAACTCCACATGGGAACCAGGAGACAAATGACCTAAAACCTGTTTTTCCTGACAATGAGTATACTGTAAAACACAGTTACCATTGTAAAGCGAGAGGTAGGCTTTTTGATTTTTCAAAATCTTTGCCCTCCTGCACCAGAAGTATAAAGAGAGTTTACATGTTTGCAAATTCTACCAGAAAACCTACCATATTATTTAAATAATTCATTTATGGAAACTTTCAATACATTTTCAAAACTTATAGCTGACATTTTTCTGAAAACTTAAGGTTTAAAAAAAAAGAAATGAGGCAGTTCCTGGGTTTAAGAAGTTTATTTGCAATCTAATGTTTATTTTGTTGATTCAGTTGCACAAAACCATTACAGTAAATCTCTTGGGGAAAAAAAATATGTTGTTGCTTTTAATGCAGGAGTCAGCAGTCTAAGGCTCTCAGGCCAAATCCAGCCACTGCCTGTTTTCATATGACCTGCAAGCTAAGAATGGTTTTCACGTTTTTAAATGGTTAAAAAAATCAAAATAATATTTCATAACAATTATATAAAATTCAAATTTTGGTGCCCCTAAAATAAAATTTTATTGCAACAAATCATTAGCATATTATCTATGGCAGCTTTCACACTACAAAAACATGTTGAGTAGCTACAGCAGAGACTGTGTGCAGAGCCTAAAATCTTTACTATCTGACTCCCTAGAGAAAAAGTCTACCAATTTCTACTTTAATATAGCAAACCCTGCTACCAAAAGCAAAAAAATAATTTGTATAAGCATCCTCCAACTTAGGAGCAGGTTTTATACAAAAAATTCATTTGGAAGTCAGTTGTCCATGAGAACCAAATGATAAATGAATTTGATACGTAAGCCAACCCACAAATGCTGATTAACTTATAATTATTTTAACTGTAGTACTAACAGCTTGAGTTATGAAGTTTAGGAATAGGTGGCCATAAGTTGGCAAGATCCCCTGAAGAAGGAAATGGCAACCCTTCCAGTGTTCTTCCCTGGGAAATTCCATGGACAGAAGGAGCCTGGAGGGTTACAGTCCATGGGGTAGCAAAAAAGTCTGACACAACTTAGCCACTAAACAACAATGAAGTTGCAAGAAAGAGGAGAAAAAAATGTCCATAATTTTTTTTCCTGATTGCAAGGCCATAGCTGGATACACATAATTCTTGCCAGGTACTGTCATGTTCTTTGAGCAGAAGGACTTTATATTACATATTTTTATATTCCTCATGGTACTTAAATGAGGGCATTCAAAAGTGCACAATATATAGTTGTTAAATGAAATGGTATCCATTTATTTCGATGTTATGTGTGCTGAGTAGTCAATATGGCCTCAATTTCCCCTACTTCTCTGTCTCTTACTAATAGGCATAATTTTCATAAACTTGGATCCTTATGAAAAAAATTAGTCGTTCTGATTTTAAAACCTAGACCAACTTTTGAACATTTTCCAGTGCAAAACCACATAACATTTTACATCACAACCAAATGCACATATTCACATATACTTATAACCTAAAAGTTTCATCAAAAAAGACAACCTTTTGAAATACAAAACTGTCTTTTCTATTATATTCTATTCATTTAATTATTTTTCAATTCTCATCAGAATTGCTAAATTGGTTTCATGAACAATTAGTGGGGTCCCAATCCACAGTTTGAAAAGCTGGGTCTGTGATATTCAGGATAAATTTCTGTATATTCACAAATGAGTTGAGTTCTTTCAGGACTATTAATTGAGCACCTTAATAAGGGCTGGTCCAGACACCATAGGGCTTCCCTGGTAGCTTGGTAAACAACCTCCCTGCCAATGCAGGAGACATGGATTCAACCTCTGGGTGGCGAAGATCCACTGGAAAAGAAAATGGCAACCCACTCCAGTATTCCTGCCTGGGAAATCCCATGGACAGGGGTGCCTAACAGGCTGAAGTCTGTAGGATCACAATGAGTCAGACATGACTTAGCGACTGAACACACACACAGCAAACACCCTGCCAGACACAGAGAGCTGATCAATACGTCACTCCCTCTCACCTGAAGGACTGATGTCTATGTGGGAAGATAACCAGAGTGAAAGATATGGAGGCTGTACAACACTCAACTCAGCCAGAGGAACACACAGGTTATAGTATCAAGTTCCCAGCAGCAATTAAAGAATTCCCAGTCCAAGGCACAGCTTTGCCTCTATTAAGTTAATATTTTAATTAACTTTGGGTTTAGGACATGGCTTCCTGTTCTGCTGTTTAGATAGAGCTAATTATTCCCCCAAAATTTAAACCAGTTTTTGAGACTAGAAAAACTTTAAGATATATTTAACTTAAATACAGATACAAATTGAGTGTAAGTATAGATAATACTGGAATTAGGCATTTAGAAGTTTTTTTGCTTAAGTGGAGAGTCATTTGTATTTTCCATTGTCATTAAAGTTTTTAAGTTCATTTTAATTCATTTTTATAACCAAATTGCTAAATAATGTTGTTATTATAATACATTTGAAATTGCAGAGCATTTATAATTGTAGGAATACTAACTTGAAATATACTTGCAATATCTTTTTGAGACCATTACTATTTTAAACTTAATTATAATATATTATCCAATGATGCAATTTTATAAGTAGGGAAATTCACAAAAACAAAAAAAAGTACACAATACCCAATTGTTGTATTTAAAATTATAGCTAAAAGAAGACTGTACCTGAAAGAGGTTTATCTCACATGCCTTAAAGATTTATAGTTAATTAAAGTAAAACATGGTTTGGTAATTTCAAATGTACTGCAATTTCATCCATTTAACAAAGAACCTATTTCACTGGTATAAATTACAGATATGAGAAACACTGGGTATTTTGCATTTTAAGGATTTTATACCCACTCTGATTTATTTTGAGGGAAAATTCCAAAATATGAGGCTCCCACTCTTTCCTATCTTTGTGGGCTCTTTAGAGTTAGACCCACATTCAGTTCATCAGCGTGCAGTCACATCTGCTTCCCAGACGTGCTCAGAATCCTCTTCCTTTCCTCTCTTCCCACCTGCAGAACCTAAGTCCAAACCATCATGTCCTTTTGCCTAGACTATCAGAGAAGCCATGAAACTTGTCTCCCTAATTTCTTTCTCCAGCTCCTGTGAAATCCAGGCTTTACACACAGAAAGAGTCATCTGTAAAATATAACCCAGAACATGTGACTTGCACTGCTTTGAAAGCTTCAGTGCATCCCACTGCACTTTGCTACCCTTTGTCCACCACCCCATTCCTTGTACACTGTGTTTCAGGCACATTTAACTTCTTTTTCTTTCCCAACTGTGATACTCAATTTTAGGTGTCAACTTGGCTGGGCTACCATGCCCAGACAGTTAGTCAAACATTACTCTAGACGTTTCTATGAAGGTGATTTTTTGGATGAGACTAACTTTTAAATTGGTGGATGCTGAATAAAGCTGATTACTCTTTGTAAGGTGGGTGGGCCTCATCCAAGCAGTTGAAGGCCTTATGAGAACAAAGATTAACCCCTTAGCCAAAAGGAATTTTGCCAACACACAGCCTTTGGACTGGAATGGCAGTTCTTCCCTGAGTCTCCTAGCCTACTCCATGAGATTTTAGATTCACCAAATCTTCACAACTGCATGAACCAATTCCTTCAAAGGAATGCAGATAGATAGGTAGGCACATATCCTGCTGGATCTGTTCCTTTGAGAAGCCTGACTCATCTACCAGACATACCAAGCCTTTTCTCACTGTAACACCTTCAATACCTAAGCCCTGAAACACCTTTGCTCTTAATGTTCTCCATCTCTGGAACTACCTCCCCAGGCTCACCATATAACTGCTTCCTTTAATAGTGTTCATGTTTTACCTTGGAGTAGCTTACCCAGATACTCCATCATATCATCTCATTTCATTTCCTTCATGGAAATTCTCATCTTAAAATGATCTTTATTCATTTGTTTGCTTATATACTTTCTTTTTCACTTGTTTTATATACTTTTAATATTGGTTGATGTTTTAAGAATGTGTCCTGAAATTAGGTTCATTTCCCTGTATACTTAAATTGTCATGTTTCTGATATATGTGGTATACATCAACAAAGTTTTTTTTTTTCTTTTTATAACATTTTATTTTATATTGGAGTATAGTTGATTAGTTGAGGCTTTCCTGGTGGCTCAGAAGGTAAAGAATCTGCCTGCAATGCAGGAGACCTGGATTTGATCCCTGGGTTGGGAAGATCCAATGGAGAAGGCAATGGCTTACCCTAGTATTCTTGCCTGGAGAATTCCATGGACAGAGGAGTCTGGAGGGCTGTAATCCATGGAGTTGCAAAGAATCAGATACAACTGAGCAATTAACACTTTCACTTGCATAGTTGATTAACAATATTGTATTAGTTTCAAGTGTGCAACAAAGCGATTCAGTTATATACATACATGTATCTATATACATGTATCTATTCTTTTTGAAGTTTGAGGGAAGATGCCTATCTTGTTCCCTGTTAAGTCTCCAGCATTTAGAACAATCCTGGGAAATAGTAAGCATTCAATAAGTATTTATTGAGTACATGAATGAACAAATTAATAAGAAAACATTTTTGTTAAAGTTGAAATTACTTCCTAAATACTCTGTCCAGTTTCAGAATCTGTTTAGTCCAGGAGGTCATTCTCCACCTAGAATTCATATAATGAGATAGTGCTGTGCTGTGCTGTGCTTAGTCACTCAGCCGTGTCTGACTCTTTGTGACCCCATGGACTTTTTAGCCCGCCAGGCTCCTCTGTCCTTGGAGATTCTCCAGGCAAGAATACTGGAGTGGGTTGCCATGCCCTCTTCCAGGGGATCTTCCCAACCCAGGTATCGAACCCAGGCCTCCCACATTGCAGGCAGATTCTCTACCAACTGAGCCCAAGAACACTGGAGTGGGTAGCCTATCCCCTCTCCTGGGGATCTTTCCCACCCAGGAATCGAACCAGGGTCTCCTTCATTGCAGGCGGATTCTTCACCAGCTGAGCTACCAGGGAAGCAATGCCTGGGAAATAATAAGCATTCAGTAAGTATTTATTGAGTAAATGAATGAACAAATTAATAAAGAAAACATTTTTGTTAAAGTTCAAATTACTTCCTAAGCATTCTCTGTCAAGCCTCAGAATCTGTTTAGCCCGAGAGGTCGTTCTCCACCCAGAATCCATATAATGAAATAATGAAATAGAAAGCTGGTTAAATATCTCATGAAAAAGTAGCAGCTCCCCTGTTAGTTTCCACACGTAATTGTGGTACTTAAGTCTTAAATTGGAAACCTCAGACATATGCTAAAATTGCCCTAGATCTATCTTTCTTTTTTTCATAGTGGAGTCTAATAAATCTAATTAAATCAGAGTGAGACCATTATTATTCCTTTGTAAACTTCCATGATTAAAAGGAGTTCTTTATACTTCCTATGACAAATCATTCCTATTGGAGAACACCAGAGGGACTTGTCAGGGTTTAGACCTAGTATCAAAGGTTCTACCTACTGACTGGTTTCTTTTTTCTTTTTTGAATTAATGAGAATATGTTGTCCATATTGCCAGACTTAAAGTCAGTGCTGACTTTTTTAACATGAGAACTCAGAAAGTAGGGCCACCTCCAACAGATATGCCAAATCCATTTAAAATTGTTCAGGATATTTTAACTTCATAAATGCCTTCCAGCACAGTCTTTGGATCTCATCCTATCACAAAGAGTTAATGTAGTTAATTAATGTGAGGATGACCAAATTCCCTATTTTATTTACTCATCTGCTCGTGAATAAAAAAGAGTCCCTGTCCTTGAGAACTCTACAATATAGAGGAAGCAAAAAGGGGTAAAACAAATACATAATTCAATATATAGATAGGTTATTTAAAAACTATAGTATGTGCTATGAAGGAAATAGATCCAGGTGAAGGGACAGAGAATAACTGAGAGAACATACACTCTGATAGTGAAGTCATGAAAGGCCTCTTGCAGTAGTGATGTTTTATTCCCTAACCTGAAGGATGAAAAGGAGGAAGGCCAGAGAGAATAGGGTGAGGAGATGGAGAGAGATGAGGGTACCAGGAAGAAGGTAGTCTGAAGAACTGAAGGGAGGACTATGCCTGATCAAGTTTAAGAACTGAAGGGATCTTTTTCCAGGAAACATCATCCTTAAAATCATCTGGATTTTTTTTCTTTCTTTGCGTTAGCCTCAGTTTGAGATATGTGGCCTCGCCTGAATTCTCACCCTATCTTGGACAGGCAGTTTGCAGGGGGGAAACATTTAAATGGAAACCATGTAGTTTGTCATGCAAATTGAATCTCTTGAACAGAATTCGATTTAATAGATGTCCTGGTTGATTATTATGCAAGCACAGCCTGGCTGCACTTTGACGAAGTCCTTTGTCAACTGCCGAGACTCAGTCTGTCCCCGTCACTCCTCCCTCCCTAGACAAGCCCTCTAGCTCACAGCTGGAACCCTTTAGAAAGGAAACACTTCTGACTGGATGAACTGAAGCAACAGTTTTTTCCTTACATACCTATAGCGTTGATTAGGTAGGCTAAAGTCAGAAACCCACTATTGGTCTTGCACTCAGCCTGCATACATTTAGGTCATGTGAAATCAACTTTAATTCTGACTCAGGAAGGGGACCCCCTCCAGGGCCCAAGTGGGCTCTTGTCCAGCACTCAGAAATGAATTGTCCAAGGAGACACATGTACTGACAAGTCAAGAGACTTTACTGGGAAGGGGCCATGGGGAGAGCAGGGGATTACGGGAACACAGGAGAACTGCTCTGCCTCATAGCTCGAAGTTTTGGGCTTTATGGCGATGGGGTTAGTTTCCAGTTTTTACTGGCCAGTCACTTGACTTGCAGTCCTTCCTGATGACAGTCACATTACTCAGCCAAGATGGATTCCAGTGAGGATTCTAGAAGGTTAGTGGGACATGTGGACTGGCATCTCCTCTTTCCTTGTGACCTTTCCCGAATCCTTCCAGTGGGTAATAGCATGTTAGTTATCAGTTCCTTAACAGGACCTCCTGTTATAACTTATGCAAGTGGTTACTATAGTGCCTAACCAGGGTGGGAAGTTCCCCTAACAATTCTATTCTGAAAAAATGAACCCGAAACATCTCCAATGCATAGAATCTTGGAATTAAGTGGAAACGGTCCTCTAGATTTTTAACTCATTGATGAAGACTTTACCTTCTTGACTTTACCTACTATTATTGACTTGCATTAAACACAGTTAAGAGAAGATGATCGTCAAAGACTGTTGACCTGTGAAAGGAACTGGAAGGAATCAGAAAGCTTGAGTGAGTCATGATAGGATTTGATGACTATGTGCCATCTTGCACTTGGTTTTATTCATCATTTGTTCATCTATAAAATAGAATAAATTCCATTTCTCTGATGAAAACCTTGAGTTAACAGATTCAGGAATGTTAATCACTTAACCAATGTGAATGTTTGTTGTTTGAGATATTGGAAGAGAGTTATTAAGGAAAGACAGCTTGATGTGGTAGGGAACACTTGGATTATAGAGATTTATGCAACTAACCGTTAAGCTTCCAACTTGGCCAGTACTAGTTATGAGTCTTTGAGACAGGTGGCTCCTCAAGTTCTTTAAACTTCAGTTTTTTCATCTATAAAAATAGAGATCACAACTGCTAGATTTTTGTGTGAATTATATGTGAAACCATATGCAAAACCATCAAGGATGCTTTCTCTTAGATAGTAAACTTTCAGTATATGTAATTTGCCTTTCTTTTACCTATTAGCATTTTCAAAAAAAAAAAAACGAAGAATTCTTGGGTTGGCCAAAAAGTTTGTCCAGGACTTTCTAGTCAACCCATACCTTTTCCTGTTGTATTTTTAAGAATAGAAAAGTCTTTCCAAACCAGATTTTTTATAAAACTCCTTACAAGAGAAATAAATCTTAAAATGACCCAAGTAACTTTTTTGGATAGGAATATTCACTACTTCTAAAGATGTTTTAATGTTTGAAATATATAGCTTTTGATATATACAGCAACCAGACTCTGACATCAAGTGAACTTTCTTTAAAACAAAATTTTCCTTACTCTAAGAATGTAATCCTACAATCTTATAAAAGTGACCCATAGATTAATAGATATAAAACAGCCCTGCACATAAATCAGAGAGCAAGAATTAGATATGTCCCTTATTTTTTCCATTGTTATCCATGTCTAACTTGATGCATTCTTACTTTGCCTGGGATAATGCTACAGAAAGTTTTTTAATTTAAAAAATTGCAAAAGAGTACATTAAATTGGGCTTAACATGAAAGTGTTTTCTTTTGATGACTCAGATAATAGTATAATAAGAATCACCTCCTGGGTGCCAAGTTCAATGCTAAGGCTTTAGTACACTTTATCTCACTTAATCTTCTCAATATTTATAAGATATAAATATATAAATATTTAGATTCATTATACAATTACATAAAATTGAGATACAAAGAAGTTAAGAAACTCAAGGTAGGACAATTAGTTGATGATGGTTTTATAACTGAACTCAGAATAATTCCACATAGCCTCTATTCATTAATTGCACCTAGCAAAAATTAAAATTAAGCCAATCTAATATAAATTTTAGGTCATTTTCTGTTTTTATCACTTTGTGCATTATCCTGATTAATGCTATTATCATTAGATATTTGAGAGACTATATTCTCTTGCAAAATCCTGATTTTTGGAGATGGTGAAGTCCTTTGTCTTTCTGCAGCACTTTCCACTCTCTCCCTCTCTCTCTCTGTCTCTCTGTCTCACATGTGTGCACACACACACACACACACACACACACACACACATACAAGCTTTCTTTCTGTAGTCTATTCACTCCCTTAACCTATATAGTACGTTCAGCACCTGAAAAAATATCCCTCCCATTTTCTTTCCCAGTTGACTTTCTGCAAGCTCAATGAGACCATCTTTATCTTTTGAGTAGCAGAGATTTGTTTAGAAGCCCTTTTGAAAATGAACCAGATTTTAAGGACATAGTTTCATAGTAGGAGATGAAAATGACTCTTAAGGCTTTCTTGATGTATTTTCATCTCCTTTTCTTTGACTGCTTTGCTCACATGAAGCTGGCTTAGTATTTATTTCTCCTTGAAGAATTTGTTGTCACAAAAATTAATTACTTTGCTGCTAATAAAATTAGGATTTTGGAAAAACGGAAGCTTTGTAACATTATCCCTCCTTTTGGGAAACATACTTGTGCTCTCTAATGTGGAACTTAGGAGTTCTATAAATCCAGTACTTTGTTTAAATAGTTTAATGAGATTCTTATTTTATTCTTTTTTGTAATTATTTGTAGAATGTGCAGCTCTCAGTGATTTAATTCTTAAAAAAACTAATTAGTGTGCTATGGAATGATTTGTCTTTCGTTAATTTCCATTAACATTACATTTTGGTTTTTGTGGTATATGTTGCATTGGGTTCCCTGTGGGCATCTCTGGATGAAATGCGTATTTAACTGTGTCCAATATAATGATTACTAATGAATGAATGAGTCCAAAGGAAAAAATAGGGGATATTTTGATGAGCCTTTCATTTAGAAGGCTGAAGTTTGAAATTCTATAAAGTTAAAATGTATTTTCTCAAACAATTATTTTTTAAAGCTATACTCAGCTGTTGAGCAACACTGCAGTACTGCATAGAGAAAGATCCATCAACCATGATGGTAATGATGGTGGTGGCAGGAGTGGTGATAAATAATAATGAAAGAACAATTACCAATATTCACTAAGTGCTTCAGTGGACCCGACATCTTGACATTATCTCATTTAATCCTCACAATGACCTGTGATTATCCCCATTTCATAAGTGAGAGAACTTGAACTTTGAGAAGTAAATAAATTATCTAAAATCACATAGAGGGCTAGAGGTAGAGTGAAATTCCAAGGTTCCAGAGACAAGCTTTTAACTATTCTCACTAGCATTTTTAGTCTTTATAAATATAGCAAGTAATCTCACAACGTTTATATTTTAGTCTACTTCTCTATGGGCTTCCTAGGTGGCTCAGTGACAAAGAATCTGCTTGCCAATCAATGAAGGAGATTCAGGTTCCATCCCTGGGTCTGAAGATCCCCTGGAGTAGGAAATGGCAACTCGCCCCAGTATTCTTGCCTGGGAAATTCCATGGACAAAGGAGCCTAGCGGTCTACAGTCCATGGGGTTGGAAAGAATGGGACACATACTAGTTCTCTATGTTGTTTAGCTCATCATTTTAAGGCAGTGGTTTTCAGCCTGCAGTGATCCCTGCCCTGGGGAACATTTGGTGATGTCTGGAAGCATTTTTAGCTGTCACAACTGTGATGCGAGTGTTACTGGCATCTAGTTGGGGAGAAGCCAGGGATGCTGCTAAACATCCTACAGTTCACAGAACAGCCCCCACAACAGAGATTATCTGGCCCAAACTCAATAGTGCTGAGGCTGTGAAACCCTGTTTTAAGGAGCTGTCTGTCCAGTGATTGGTTTTCTGGTAATCATGTCCTTATATGGCTTGATTTCTGTTCTAACTGCTCTATCTTGATGAATAAATGACTCTGAGCCTTGTGTTTATAGGAGAGACTGCATAAAACAAATGCAAGGGGCTTACATCATCCCTTAGGTTTGCAGAGGGTATAATGATGTTTCCTTTGGGCTTGATGATATTGTTACTGCTATAGACACAACATGAGCACCCACTAGACATCACTATGCCAACTATGTTACATATTCAGAAGATGCTCACAGTGATAATGCATAGTAGGCATGATTTTCTCCATATTGTGCATAAGAATCTGAAGAATACAGAGATTAAATAGCTTTCCTAAAGTTGAGTAGCTCACAAGGAGATGGACCAACATTCACATCCCAGATATGGGCTCTGTTCACCTTACCCCAGATATAATTAATTAGTAAGAGCAATTTACAGTCCCGGGTTCTGCTCTAATTTTTCATTGTACTAAAGTAGGGTTTTTCCTCAAAGTCTAACACTTTTTAACTTAGATATAATTGAATAGCTCCTTGGATATTAGAGTTTGAAAAGAAATATTCTCATTTCACAGAAAAACACACTCTAGTATCTCATAAACAGGTTATAAAAATAGATTATTTCTTAAGGATGAGATATGAGGACTATCTCTTCCTTTGAGAGGTTCCCTTCTTAAAGAAAGAGAACACAGCACAGAGACGTTGTGTGACCTGACTGTGTTCACACAGCAAGTGGTGGATGGGGCGGGGTGGGGGGAGGCAGGGCAGTGGTCTGTGACTGTGGACCAGTTCTCTTACTTAGAGTCCCTTTTGCTTCTGCCCACCTTTTTTACCTACTTCTCCCTTCAGGGGGCTGATGATAGGAAAGCTATAAGTTCATCCCCCTACTGAACTGGTAGAATGCTTTTACAAACTAGGGACACAAACTCATTATCCTCGTTATTTTCAAAAATTGTTTAGGACCACAAACATGTTGTGGAAAATTAGTCCTTTGAAGAAGAAAGATGAGAGTGGTAAAATCTCACGATTCTCATTATTATGCAGTCAAATCACTCTGTAAAACTAATTAAGGATTTTGCAGTATTTTATGCTCCTTGGAATCAAACGTGAAGAAACAGGATCTCATGACTTTCATAAGAAAATGGTGAGTCTGTTCATAATCTTGAAACCTGAAAACTGTTCTTCCCTGGAAATTTGCCCCTTCTTCCAGCTCAGTATGTTATGTTATGCTTCCTTTAAGCAGGGCTCGTCAACTGTCAAAGGTCATGCTCTCTTAACCGAGGTCATGTGCCAACTCAGGAGACTGAAGGTTTCATCTTACGCTTTCCCACTTCACCCCTTTCTTAAGCTAAATTGGATAAGAGACAAGGAAAGTAAAATATGAAGGGGGGCACCCTCTACCCATCGGATCATGTTTTCCCATGCCTCCTCTATGCTCTACACTACTCCACGATGAATGTGGAAGTTAATCTATTGGAGTTTGGGATGAAAAGCTTGAACCTAAACTAATTGGTTTTTGTCACATATACTTTCAATTATTTTTTGGCTGCTCAATCCTATGTACTGTATGTTAGTACAGAAGTACATGGATATAACTAAAAACAGATTATGTATTTGGATATAACTAAAAACAGATTATGTATTTGGAGATTACAAGCTCTGGAATTTGGGAAGGCCACTGTTCCTTATGTTCTGCAACAGAAACATTTTCTGACTCTTCTAGAATTCTAAAGTATAGACCTCCTCCCCTCCCTGGCAGTGTATCAAAGGTGATACGCTAATCCTTTCACCTTCTAAGCATCACAGGCCTAGGCTTCCTTCAGAATTTAGACCTCAATGGCCTCCAACCCCAATAATAAATCTCTCTCTTAAAAGCAAGTGTAAATCCCATCCTAGCCACAATATGTGGTTGAGCTTCTCAGACACTCCCTGCCCATCAACTACCCAGCTTCCGAGATCCATCCACCTCCTCTACCTGAACCACGTATATCTGGACAAGCAAAGCTTGAGAGCCCTGGAAAAAGGCAGGGATCCTGTATTAGTTGCCTATTGTTGCTATAACAAATTATAACAACTTAGTGGCTTAACACAACACAAATTTATTTTCTTACAGGTTCATGGGTCCAAAGTCACCCTGGGCTAAAATTATCTTGTCAGTAGGGCGTGTACCCTTTGGAGACTCTAGGGAGGATCTGTTTCTTTGCCTTTTTCAGCTTCTAGATGTCACTAGCATGGTGTTAGCTCCTGGCCCCATCCTTTTCAAACCCAGCAGTGTAGCATCTTCAGACCTCTTTCTCTCTGATTTGTGCCCCATAATCACATCTCTTTTTTTAATTCTCCTGCCTCCCTCTTATAATCCCCTATAATTACACTGGACCCACTCAGATAATCCAGGCTAATCTCCCTATCTCAAGATTTTAACTTAATCGCATCTGCAGAGTGCCTTTGCCATGTAAGGGAACATATTCCCTGGTTCTGAGGATTGGAACATGGGCATATTTAGGGGCCCAGTATTCTGCTAATCACACATCTGTGTAGGACTTGGGAGTTGAATCAGCTGAAGAAGGAAACTTCATTCACCTTGATTCCAAAATTGGAGAAATGGAAAAGAGTGTGATTCCAGGCCTAGACATACCTAGGTTCCTACCCTAACTTTACCAATAACAGTATGATCTTAGACATCATTTAACCTCTCTATGAATGTTTCCTCACCTGAAACATGAAGAAAATCAAACCTCATATAGAGCATAAAAATGCAAAAGTACCTAGCATTACAACAGAACCTTAGTAGGTATTTGATTACGGTTAATTAGTTTCCCATTCTAATGTTTAGTCCAAGCTCATGTAATGCTGAATACGGTTGTATGGCATTTCCAAAGTGACGACTGTCCTAACCATGTTATATTTCTTAATCTACTTTGCATTCCAATTGCCAAATTTTGAGTCTAAAGAAGAAGGTTAAGGAACTTAGTGATAGAGAAAAAAGGGACAGAACAAAGACTGCAAACCAAGTGTTTTGACTCCAACTCCTGTGTTTTTCTATTCTATATTACAAACCTCTTGTTCTCCACTTCTGGTCACCATACTGATTAGAAATTAAATGTTTGGCCAAAATAGATTGGTATATAGGAAATGAGGCATATTGCCCATCAGCTTTTGTGAAGTTTGCAGAAAAGCAAAATAGATGAGGAACTGTGGGCTCAGGAAAATATTTTCTCTCTGGAGCTGTTAGGCATTTGAAACAAGTTGCTAAGGCAGCTTGGCTCTTATGACTGTATGGCTGGTGCCAGTTTGAAAGCTTTTATAGGTCTCTGGTTCCCCTGATATTATTGGCTAAACCAGGAAATGTGGTTAATTTTTGTGTAAAAAGAATTGTAACTCTGAAAATAACTTGTGAGAACTAAAGAAACTCCAGAGTTCCACCTAAGGGTTTCTTAGTGAAAGTATTAACTATGAGAAAGAGAAATCTAATTGCCTACAATCATAGTAACTAAATAAAAATCTCCCAGTTCTTAATGTTACACAACATAAAAAGAAATTTCTATTTGTTTCTGTTGTTGTTGTTCCTAACTGGGATCATTAAGGTGCAATGTGATTATGGTCTGATGCTTCTTGTCTTTGGTGACGTCAGGTGCTTGCTCTCCAGTCTCCTGGCTGGTGATTAACAGCCCCTCAACTTGATCCTGGTATGACAATTAGGATTGAGTAGTGTCATCTGTTCCATAATTAAATCTGTCTTCCATATCCTTTGAACACCATATTGGAGTTTAATTGGCTGATGCTATCTCTGCTGCTGCTGTGGCTTGTCTCCACAGCAGAGTCAAGATAACAATGATCCCACACATTGCAGAATACCCCACTGCAGTTGGAGAGAATTCACTTTCTCTTTTGCACGGAAAGCCCTAAAGTCCCAATTTAGAAGCAGTAGTTAAGAAGCCTAGGGCCTGTGTATTCCCCCAAGTACTCATTCAGGGTAATATTCAGGGTCTACCATGGCAAATCAAAAGCTTAGCTCAATATACACATGAAGAAAGCCCTCTGTGTCCAGTTGATAACTTCTCCTAAAAGACATAGAAAATCACTGAGGGCTGATGGATTCTGTGGTAACACTCTGTGCACAGGCCTGTCTATGTAACCATCACAGAGACAATCTCCAAAAAGCCTGGCTTATCTCCACTTTCTAGAGCAACAGCCTCTCTGATTATATATTAAACTGCTCATGTTCAGTTCAGTTCAGTCGCTCAGTCATGTCCGACTCTTTGTGACCCCATGAACCGCAGCACACCAGGCCTTCCTGTCCATCACCAACTCCCAGAGTTTGCTCAAACTGATGTCCATTGAGTTGGTGATGCCATCCAACCATCTCATCCTCTGTCATCCCCTTCTCCTCCTGCCCTCAATCTTTCCCAGCATCAGGGTCTTTTCCAATGAGCCAGCTCTTCGCATCAGGTGGCCAAAGTATTGGAGTTTCAGCTTCAGTATCAGTCCTTCCAATGAACACCCAGGACTGATCTCCTTTAGGATGGACTGGTTGGATCTCCTTGCAGTCCAAGGGACTCTCAAGAGTCTTCTCCAACACCACAATTCAAAAGCATCAATTCTTTGGCACTCAGCTTTCTTTTTAGTGAGACTCTCACATCCATATATGACCACTGGAAAAATCATAGCCTTGACTAGATGGACCTTTGTTGGCAAAGTGATGTCTCTGCTTTTTGATATGCTATCTAGGTTGGTCATAACTTTCCTTCCAAGGAGTCTTTTAATTTCATGGCTGCAATCACCATCTGCAGTGATTTTTTTTTTCTTTCTAACACATTGTCTTATTTTATTCAAATAGCAGTCTGTTCACACATGGTCCAAGAACACTTGAATAATAAAGCAAATATAATCACATGTTAAAAATTGGTCTTCAAACATCATAGCCAATGGTGCCACGCTTGCCTATGATCTCGCCAACATAAAACCACATCCACACCTCAGTGGCCACCAAACCATTCAGTAGAGCTTCCTTAACAGTGAGCTGTTTGAAGCTACCGGTTTTAGCACTGTTGATAATTTTTTTCAAGCTCTGAATTGCTGTAGGGATCTCAGCAGGGGTTGGAGGAACCAGTTCAACCTTGGCATAGTACCAAAACGTGGCCAATCGAGGCTTCGAGTAAGTCACAGCAGCATTGACCAGCGCCAGGGCCTTCTCCGCGAGGTTACGGACAAACTGGGCCATGGTCCTAGGACAGAGAGCCCGTTGCAGTGATTTTTAAGCACCCTTAAAATATGCTTCCAATTTTATTTTTTAAGAGAGAATACAGATGCATTAGGCTTCTTCAACAGGCATATCATCTTGTTTAACATTTAAGAAAGCAACAGAAGGTATTTCACACCATGAGGTGATGTACTAATGAAAAATGAAAGAAGAAACTTACAGCCAAAGCAAAAAGAAACAAATGCTGCATGAAAAATAGAAATGACCAAAACAAAACAAAAATGATTTAAAAACCCACTTGCAGGATAATCCTGATTCTGTTCTCAAGTAGTACAACAAATCCATTCAATTTCATCAAAATCAAGATAAGGCTTAAGGGAAATTTGAGATGTATACAATAGTAGCTTAGCAATACTGTCTGTGACCCAAGTAAAAATATTGTATGTTAATTAATAAAGAAACAATGGTAGGAGATTTCATGAAGTGCGAATGAAAAGATTGGCATGAATTTTTGTGCAAAATGCTTTAAGTTGGGTTAAAACAAACTCTTTAAAATTTAAGATCTAAGTATATAAAGAATATGCTGGAAACCTTATGTGCTGTTTTTAATTTACTTCTAATCTTATGATTATATTTTGATTATGGTTTTCTTTTGTTGGAATTATATTCTAATGCAATATTTTCCTATTCTGGGTGACAAATGTATTGCCTGATTTACATATTTAGATGACTCAGCCAATAGTGATTTATAGGCTCTTCAAACTCTCTTCAACAGTTCACTCATGTTGCAGTAAGAATTAAAATATGTGTATAAAATTGATATCCTAAGCAAATCATTGTGTCTCTGCGTAGTGGTTTAGACATAAGAAGAGTGGTCTGGAGCCCCTAGGATTTGGGACTTTCTTTTTTGATATCCTTAATTGATGGCTGTTCTCTGAGCCAGAATTCCCATGAATCATACTTAGTGAACATATGAAGTGATCCCAGTTCACTTGGGATATTGCATTTGTACTTTCTTTGTAGCTGAACCACTAACAGAGAGAGACAGAGGGGCTTTATCACGTCCGGTTTTAGAACTCTGCCCTAAGAGGAAAGATACTTATTTAGGAAGGAATGATAGTAAGTCTATCATAACTATGTTCATTTTTAAATCACCCTGATTTGTTTCTCTTGTTCTATGAAGATTCTTTTGTATCTTTCATTCTTGATCCTTATGTCAAATGACTCTTTCCCACTTTAGGACATTCCCATTTAGCTCCTGCTTCTGGTCTCACACTACTTTGTATCCAACTCTTTAATTAGAAATGGTTAATTTGACTTCTTGTCTTAAGGCAAGGAAAAAATGAGTCTTAAACAGTATTAAGCCCCCATAAATATTTCACTTTATGTTAATTCCTATGCTTCCAGCTGAGCTGTTTGAAGTTCTCCAAAAAGTGTTTCTTTTCCCCTCAATTAAATACATAACTGGAAAACAGTAAAATAATTATCAGTTTTACTACCCAATACTTTTCTTTTCCAGACTTTAACTCTAGACCTTTAAATTTTTCTTTCCACAAAGTTTGAAACCCAAACCCGGTGTTGTGGCACCCAGTCCCAGGGTTGACAACGCTTAGAAGACCAGGGTTTTGGAGAAATCTTGGAGCTCCCTCAAGTGGACACGTGTTTAATACACCCCTAACCCCTAGAAAACATTTTTGGCTGCACCTTCTCTCCAGGTGGGCTATAGTCCATGGGGTCGCAAATAGTCAGACACAACTGAGGAATCAACACTTTCACTAACACTCTCTCCAGGACAGAACCATTTAATCTTCCCAATTGAGAAGCAGAAGGGTCGTCTTTAAGCTTGAAATATTCCAAAAATAAATGAGAGTTCAAAGTGGTTTTCCGAGTAAATGAATATGAGTAGCCAGTGAAAAAATATTTTCAAGCTTTTTGATTATTGGTTTTGCTTATAGCAGTGTAAATTGAAATTTAAAATTATAACATATTCTAATCACTTGGATAAAATGCTACTTGTTAGGAAAATTATAAAAATAACAGTTGTATGACTCTTAGACTTTTTGCTACATATACTATATGCCAGCCACTATTCTAAGATATATATATATATGTGCACACATATATATAAATTCATTTAATCCTCATACCATCCTTGCAAAGTAGGTACTGTACTAATTCCCATTGAACAGATGAGGAAACTGAGGCATGCGGGGCTTAAATAACCTTTCAAAAGTCAGAGCTGGGACATGAGTCAGTATTCATACTAAGTTCCAATCCAAATTTCACTATGTTATGGTTTTAACATGCAGTGTGAATACACACATACATTCACATGTATACACTATATACACATATATGCATATGCATTTATACATCCATACATATCCACACATATATGTACACATACAAACACATGTGCACAGATATACACATGCACACACAGAGATATACACATACGTGGAGAGAGTGTATAAGGAGCATATTTTATACCCCAAAAAAATCTTTTAAAGTATAAAAGCTATGAGGAGAGAAATATGTTATAAACATTTAAATTACCAAACTTTTCTTATTCTATTTCTTTATTATCACTTAATGTTACTAATATCAGTCTCCTGTCATCTCACCTCCTACTTCAGTTACTCTTGCCTTGCTCTATTAAGACCTTTGAAAATTTGCTTCCTCCATGGCCGCAGCACTTGCTGTTTGCTTTGCTAGAAATTTCAGCATTTCTTCCCATGACTGGCTCTTCATGGTTCCAGTTTATTCACAGAGAAGTCTTCCTTGACCTCATAAAATAGCTGCCCCTCATTCCATAACTCAGTATCCCTTTACACTGTCCATTTGTCTCCATAGTCCTCATCAGTGATCCAAAAATTTATTACTTACTTCTCCGTTCACAGTCCATCTACTCCACCAGAATGCAAGCTCCAGGAGGCAAGACTTTATGTCTGGGACGTATCAGGAACACAAAAGTAATTTTCAATAAATGACTGAATTATTAATTTCCATTCTGATGGCTTTTAAGTGAATAGAACAATATAATGATAATTGATATCTCAAAATTTCTCTTTTCATAATGTTATTCTGTTTATAGTGTATCTTAATATTTGATACAATATCATATTTTAAGATCTTTAAATTTATAAACCTCCAGCCTAATAGCAATTGTATTTAAGGGTATATTTTTATTCTTTATTAATATGTTACTCTTGTCCTAGTTGTAACAAAATCTTACAATGCATTAGGTTTTTAAGAATGTGCAAATATTATGTCAAAATAATATCAGAAAAGAAAATAGGTGAGTTTATAAATTTCTATACACAGAGATAAAACTTTTTAAAAAACTTTCTGTATTTTTAATGAATTATGTTGTGACTTCAGAGTCTTGTCACATATATTGAGTGTGTGTATGTGTGATAATTAAGTCATATCTTTAAATTTAGCAAAACTATCTCAGATTGAGAATGGGAAAGTATCCATAGAGTAATGACACCAAAGGAAACTTGTCGTTGTTGTTTTTCAGTTCCTTAGTCACGTCCGACTCTTTGCCGCCCCATGGACTGCAGCTCGCCAGGCTCCTGGGCCTCCACTGTCTCCCAAAGTTGACTCAAATTCCTGTCCATTAACTCAGTGACGTTGTGTAACCAACTCATCCTCTGCTACCCCCTTCTTCTTTTGCCTTCAATGTTTCCCAGCATCAGGGTCTTTTCCAGTGAGTCAGCTCTTCACATTAGGTGCCGAAAGTATTGGAACTTCAATTTTAGCATCAGTCCTTCCAATGAATATTCAGGGTTGATTTCTTTTTACTAACAGCTAAGATGCTATTTTCCTAATATCTGCCATTCAGAATACAATACAGCTAGAAGAGAAAAAAGGTAGAAGGGGAAATAATATCTCCAGTCCACCACTGGGTTCCTTATTAACTCCAGGATTTCACTGTAAATCACTGAGTATCAGCATTCATTCCTTCCCACTCTTTGTTTCACTTATTCTGTGACACCTTCCCCCTCCCTTGTCCATGTATTTCTTTATAGTTTATAAAAGTGTCTTTATTTTCTAAGCCCAGACCTTTTTACTTAGGCTTCTAATATTATAATGATGATCAACCCAAATTACAGATACATTACATTTAACCCAAATTACATTTGTAAACAAGTCTCTATGTATATATGTGTGTGTATATATATATATATACATACGTGCACACAAATATACATACATGTGAATATACATGTGTACATATACATGTATATGAAAAGTGAAAGTAAAAGTTGCTCAGTTGTGTCCAACTCTTTGCAACTCCACAGACTGTAGCTCACCACGCTCCTCTGTCCATGGAATTCTCCAGGCAAGAATACTGGAGTGGGTTGCCATTCCCTTCTCCAAGGGATCTTCTCAACCCGGGGATTAAACCCAGATCTCCTGCAATGCAGGCAGATTCTTTACCGTCTGAGTCATTAGAGATATGTATATATATATGTGTGTGTATATATACTGTTTATGTATATTTATAACTATACATACAGTTATACATGCTCCTTGTGGTTTTGCAGCTACATAAAAATCATGTTGTTCTAAGTCAGCCGAAGCATCCTGTACCCAAGCATTCTATTATCCACAGGTGTGCAATACCAAGGCCCATTCTCAGTATCACTGGGGGATGAGGGGACTTGTCACACTGAAGTCAATGACCTATTGATTGATTGCCTGCTCGCTTTTGTAGGTTTAGACTTTGAAATACTTGAGGGAGCCACTAAGTATCAGAAGCCAGTTGAGGAGATCAGAGTGGAAGAAAATGTTCCAACCACCTAGTCAGTCCAAGAGATTGCTCCTTGTTAATCTCTTTCATAGGGTTCAAAGATGTTTTTTTACAATACTCTATTCCCTCATCTTTTTTTTAACTGTGTACGCCATTGTTTCAAGCCCAAAGTTAGAAAATTCCCACTTTTTCAGTCAAAGCAATATATCAGAGCCAACAACAACAACAAAAGGATAATTCTGTGATTTGAGTGGCTCCTCTATGCCCATATATTTGTAAGGAAATATTGTCCTGTGATTTCATTTCGAAGTCGACAGTTTTATTGCTATCTCCCGTTCTGGTACATTTAGAGTTTTCCTCTTATCTGATTTCTATGTTTCTCCCTTACTCTTCTGTCTCCAGTTTGCAGTAATGACAGAGAAAACTAACAACTCATACAATTTCTCTGTGAGCAGCTACTGGACTAAGTGGGGGGAAATAACAAATTTTATGCATGATTGATTGCATAAACCCTTCATTTCAGAGTAACAAGCCTTAAATGAGTAATTTATTTATAGCAATGAAAACCAAATTGATAATGTCTTGTATTCAAGGAACAAATGAAAGACAATCTCATTCCCAAACATTTTCTTTTTTAACCCAAAATTAAGGGCCAAGAACTGAATATACTGTAACACATGTAAGAAACTATACTTCAGTCACATTTTAGGATATTGACTAAGAAAATTATGCAATTTCAATTTATTATAAAATATTTGTTTTACTGTTTTTGTTAACATTTGATCAGGAAAAGGAAACTGTGGACTGGGAACTTTGTATTACTTTCTGCCTCATGCTGTACTAACAGAATTGATATTTGCACTGTTTCTTGCTTTCAATTGCTAAAAATATATCCTTTTTGACATTTATGTTTTGAAGTATGGAAAACATTTTTCAGCTGTTTTAATAAGAAGCAGATATCTAAAAATATGTAAGTCTATTATAAAGTATAAATTTTAGTAATAGTTTAAGTATAAATAGCAATTTTATACTTTGACAAACCATTTTTCTTTTCTATACTCAACTGGCTAAATGTAAGTAATTTTCTTTAATCACAGGAAAATTAGTGGGGAAATTTGAAGACATCACTACATAATGATAGCACTCATACCAATTATCCTCATTGTACTTTATAGATTACTAATAATCACCTCAATCAAGGTGTCTTTTGTGGAAACAAATCACTCAACTTTATTTCAGTTGTAGTTTGTAATGACCCATTGAAGTATCATAATATACTCCCCTAATTAAGAAGTGATGTGAACACAGTATGAATGAAGGTGACAGGACGCTTGGGGGGAAAGAGGCAAAATTTCCGTCTGATCTCCTTGGTTATCAGGGATACACAGTCCTTCCCCAGCTTGGCCACATGATAACTGGGACAGGGTTCGTGGCCCCATGGTATGCCCCACCACAAACCATTAAATCCCCTCCAACTTCTCTGGCTAGCTTTGCTGCTTTTAGTTTACTGAAACACTTTGGCAAATAAAGCAGAAGGTTCTTTTGGAAGGGATTCCCTTCCCCCGCCCCTGCCCCCCCAGTCTCCTAGTGTCATGTTGTCCTCCATCTGAACTTGAGTGAACTAGCTGTGAACCTGTTTTGATCAGCAGAACTTGAAAATCTGGCCCCTCGTGCTGGGATTTCCTGTCAATATTTTTGCCCAACATCTGAATGGAGAGGAGGGTCCCATTGCACCCCTCTTTCCCCTAGCTGTGTCTCATCACAGTTAGTGCCTTATTCAGTGTGATTTCTGATGCTTGGGGAGTACTGTGGAATCATGCTGATAAGATAGTAAAGAGCAAACTTTATCTCATTTTGCAAAGAAATCCACATAGATTTGTATATTTAAGACTACATTGCCACTTAGCCATCTTATATTTTTAAACATGCAGAAAAATAGCTGTTTGGCAAGATAGTATGTTTAAGAATGAATGAACCCAGTTTGTTTATTTAAAGCTTGCCTGTTCCAGAGCAGATTATAGGCAGCTGAACAAGGTGGGTAAGCAGAGGAATATGTTTAATAAATGGTTAGCAATCACAGACCGTCATTTGCCAGAGGAATATATTTAATAAATGGTTAGCAATCACAGACCGTCATTTGGAAAAGAATAAGTCAGACTTGGGATTTAGGGTCTGTGTTATCATAAGACAAAGAAAACTAGCCCTTTGTAGGCATCTAAGAATGTTATATGACCTGAGCAAATCTGTGCCTCAGAAGGATAGAGGTGTCAGCAGATGGTGATACCCACATGATCTCCACACTTGATCAGCATCCCAGAATATATAACGTACACTATGGGCCATGCTGTCCTCTAGCTGTTCATTTATTGCCCCCAAAAGATCATACTTTACACTGTTCACCTCAAGGTCAAGGGCAGGCTGGAGGCAAAGAGATTCCAGTCTCTTTTTTATGTACGAATGTTTATTCCTCCCAAATAGTAATAAATTGAGCCTCTCTCCATATTTAATCTCCAACCCTGAACTCAGCATTTTTGATAGGTTAGCCCCCGGTCAACCTTACCCATATAATTAAAAATTGACTTTTTCATTCCTGAGACAGAGGTAAAAGAATGGATTTGACCTTTTTTTCCCCGCTATTTCTTTGGGTGTGAAATATGTTTCAGGCCCGCAATTCTTCTCTTCCACAACAGTGTTCTTCCTCTCACATTTTCTCTGGGAAACAAAGCAGGAGGAGCAGCAAGGTTAAATGGGCTTTTAAGTCACAAGATACTGAATCCATTTCTAACCTTGTATTGCTCACCATGCAAATGTGAGAGGCTGATGCAACTTCTTGGAAACCCACGTATCAGTTCCCTCATCAGTCAATGGAGATGATAACGTCTGCCCCACAAGATTGTTGCAAGAGTTAAAATTCCGTAAATATTCCTTTCTTTCTTTCTTTCTGGCTCTTCCCTTCAGTGAAAAGTTGAAACCAATGTATACTCTGAAGTTAGGACCACCCAAATCTTTATTCAACTATTCCTATATTTGATTTTTTTAAATAAGTAAGAGACTTGATTTTTTTTTTTATGGAGGCAGGATTGGTTCAATTTTTGGTCATTGGAGATGTTTTAAATTATCCTAAACTTAACATTTTGGAGAAGGAAACGGCAGCCCACTCCAATGTTCTTGCCTGGAGAATTCCATGGACAGAGGAGCCTGGTGTGCTGCCGTCTATGGGGTCACACAGAGTCAGACACGACTGAAGCGACTTAGCAGCAGCAGCAGCAAACTTAACATTTAAGGACTTCTCAGTCTATGATCTAGCTGTCAGATAGTGACTGCTGGCTTTAAGTTAGTCAGGTTCTATTGTACATTTTAAATATTCTAAAAGACAATCATATAGGAAAACTATATTTCTATCATAGAAATATCTCAGGCTGAGAACAGAAAGGTACCATTGCCAAGCACTTCAAAGAAAGAAAAGCCATGCGTAGAAATGGCCTTCACTCCCTCTCTATCCCCACACCCTTCCATCCCAAAGCTGTTCTAATTTCCTCCAACCCCAAAACAATCTCTCTTGGTCCACTTGTCGCCTTGAAAGGAGATAGGAAAAAAAAAAGTAGATAGGAAGAAGTTCTTCTCGATTCTTCCCCTCTTTCCCTTTTGTTTTCACTGTTGCTGGACAAAACATTTACTGTAAACTTGGCAATAAGTAAGAAAGTGTGAAAGAATCACATGTCTTAAAGAGAAGGAAAACGCTGTTTGAAGTGTTAATAGACAGGAAAGATTCACATCTAAATGTGCCAAAGTCTTCTGAAGGACCACTTGAAGGTTTCCATCTCCGGTGGCCCAGATGGTAACTAACCTGCCTGCAATGCAGGAGACCCAAGGTTGATCCCTGGGTGAAGAAGATCCTTGCAGAAAGGAATGGTGACCTACTCTGGCATTCTTGCCTGGAGAGTGCCGTGGACAGAGGAGCCTGGCGAGCTACACAGTCCACGAGGTTGCAAAGCGTTGAGCACAACGGAGCAATTCACACTGAGCAGAATAAACTCAAGTCTGAATAATTGGAACAAACACACAAGATTTATTCTTTTATTTTGTTTAATTCACATTATTTCAGTAGTATTTTATTCTATTTTCATTGCTTATACATAGTATTTAAGCTTTAAAGGAAAATAAACCATTATATTGTTTTGACGTCAGAAAAATGGAGAGAGAAGCAACATAAAAATTTAGAACAGAGCCTTCTTAAAAGGTTGAAGCTACTTACATTGATTAATCTTCCTATGGGGATAAATAGAATTCAGTGTTGCTATCTAAAGTGTTCATTAACATGACAGAATCCATTAGAACAGTGGCGCTGTCCACTAGAAACATAAAAAGAGCCAAACATGTAATTTTAGATTTTCTAATAGCTATACTGTAAAAAGTAAAGAGAAACAAAATTAATTTTAACAATATATTTTATGTAACCTAATATACCCAAAATGATCTAGATGGGTGGGGTAGGTGTGGGGTAGGAAGGAAATTCCTAGAGGGAGGGGAGGTATGGATACATGTAGTTGATTCACTTCATTGTACAACAGAAACTAAGATAATATTGTAAAGCAATTATATTTCAATTAAAAAATAAAGATAGGGATTTTAAAAAGAGACACACCTGAAGAGAGTATTGTGCTGTTGTTCAGTCACTAAGTCATATCTGACTCTGTGACCCCATGGGCTGCAGCACACCAGGCTCCCCTTCCTTCACTGTCCCCCAGAGTTTGCACAGATTCATGTCCATCGAGTCTGTGATGCTATCTAAACATCTCATTCTCGGCCTCACCCTTCTGCTTTTGCCTTCAATTGTTCCCCACGTCAGGGTTTTTTCCAATGAGTCAGCTCTTTGCATCAGGTGGCCAAAGTACTGGAGCTTCACCTTCAGCCTAAGTCCTTCCAGTGAATACTCAGGGGTGATTTCCTTTAGGATTAACTGGTTTGATCTCCTTGCTGTCCAAGGGACTCTCAAGAGTCTTCTCCAGCACCAGTTTGAAAGCATCAGTTCTTCGGTGCTCAGCCTTGCTTATGGTCCAACTCTCACATCAGTACATGACTACTGAAAAAATCATAGCTTTGAATATATGCACCTTCGTTGACAAAATGATGTCTCTGTTTTTTAATATGTTGTCTAGGTTTGTCATAGCTTTCCTTCCAAGGAGCAAGCATCTTTTAATTTCATGGCTGCAGCCATTGCCCTCAGTAATTTGGGAGCCCAAGAAAATAAAATCTGTCACTGCTTCCACTTTTTCCCTTTTTATTTGCCATGAATTGATGGGCCCAGAAGCCATGATCTTCATTTTTTGAATGTTGAGTTTTAAGCCAGCTTTTTCACCCTCCTCTTTCACTGTCATCAAGAGGCTCCTTAATTCCTCTTCACTTTCTGCTATTAGATGGTATCATCTGCATATCTGAGGCTGTTGATATTTCTCCCAGAAATCTTAATTCCAGCTTATGATTCATTCAGCCTGGCATTTCATGTACTCTGCATGTAAGTTAAACACCCAGGGTGACTATATACAACCTTGATGTACTCCTTTCCCAGTTTAGAACCAGTCCATCTCTAAATGTTGCTTATTGATGCATATACAAGTTTCTCAGGAGACAGGTAAAGTGGTCTGGTATTCCCATCTCTTTAAGAATTTTCCAGTTTGTTGTGATCCACACAGGCAGAGGCTTTAGCATAGTCGATGAAGCAGAAGTTTTTCTGGAATTACCTTGCTTTCTTTATGATCCAGTGAATATTGGCAGTTTAGTCTGTGGTTCCTCTGCCTTTTCTAAACCCAGATTGTACATATGGAATTTCTCAGTTCACACACTGCTGAATGATTTTAGGCATAACGTTACTAGCATGTGAAATGAGTGTAATTGTAAGGTAGTTTGAACATTCTTTGGTGTTGCCCTTCTTTGGGATTGGAATAAAAACTGACCTTTTCCATTCCTGTGGCCATTGCTGAGTTTTCCAATTTTGCTGACATTGAGTGCAGCACTTTAACAGCATCATCTTTTAGGATTTGAAATAGCTCAGTTGGAATATATTATAATTTTTAGCAAGAAATCAATATTTAAAAATTGCTGATAATATATTTTACTCTTTTTTTTTTTTAAACCAAGTCTTCAAAACCTTTACTGAAATTTCAATTCAGACTAGCAACATCTCAAATGCTAAGTAGACACAGAACTGGTGACTCTGTGTTGGATAGCACAACTCTAGAAATTTTTGCCTCTTCTCTATGCTATGAGTATATTCACTTTTTCCTAATTTTGTACTTAATCATGTTTTAGGATATATAGCAGTTAAATGTTAATCTGAATTTGGAGTTATACATTTACTTCTCTATATACATTTAAGGGAAAGAATACATGCTTAAGTAACCAAACATCCCAGCACAAATTTGACTGATGACTAAAAGAACAATGATGATTCATTCATTCTTTGCAATGGGTATGATATTGCCAGTTAGGTCATCTATTTCAGTGTATCATGGATGTGTGGTTCCAGAAATCATAACTATTCCTCTGCAGGGCATCCCAATGACAGATACATATTGAAATCTACTAAATGTGGAAATTTAGGAAAAATAGCAGTGTAAGAATCAGAGAATTTTATAGCTTCAGAGGTCCCTAGAGGATATCATCTCAAGCACTTTCATTTTACAGTTGAAGAAACTGAGGCCTAAAAAAAGTAAAGAAACTTGCCAATGGCCACAGAACTTATTAGAAATACAGAAGAAATAGAAACTTGGTTTTCTGCCTCCAAGTTCAGACTTTTTTATCCAATGAATAATGAGAATTGATTTACTTATTGCTCACATACTTTAGCTGATTACCAAATCCATATTTCTAATCCATACTGTTTCAGTGGGAGATTATTTCTCAATTTATGTTATGAATTAAAAAAAATAAAATTCAGCCCATTAAAAATCATTGACATAAAGATATGAAATGGTAAAAAGGAGAATTCCTGGAAGTATATGGAAACAAACATTTATAAATGAATGGTTAATAAACCCAACTTTAGAAGCAAGGTGAATTTAGAGTCTGCCTTGATTAGAACCAAAATGTGTGACTTGCAGGGACTGCTTCTCTTATCCACCTGGGCAGTTTAAAGGTGATGCATGAGATGAAAAGTGGAAAATCTGACAAGGCAAAGCATACTATTCATTTTAAAACTCACTTGCACGACAATTATATATTAGAAGAGTCCCAGAGGAATTCATTGCTCTCTGGCGTTGGGATGAAACATGCATTTGTGTTTCACTGGCCTCCACTTCATCAAGAAATAGTCTTCCCTCTCTCTAGTCCAGGGGAAAAAAGCACTTAATGTTAACACAGACAATTCTTCAAATGATCTTTAGATAAATGAATAGGATTTCACTGTTTCTCTTTTTATTCACATCCATTCATTACTTGTGAAATTTTCTGCACAAGGGGAAATGAATTGAACCAGCAGGTCTCAAAGTATGGGCTGATGAACTCTCAGTCCTCAAAAACAATCTGGGGGAAAAGAGGGTCCATGAACTTAGAGTCTGTGAAATTCTGCTCTCTGTGTCTCTATCATGAGAACCACCACACACATTAGCATAATAAAGGCTGTTAGATCTTCTGTGATAAAGAAAAACTTGTCCCCTTTGTTTATCCAAATTTACCCATGTTATTTGATTGAAGAGTTTTTTCTCCTCTTTAGCATCTATAAATATCCCATGGAACTAGATTCCTGTGGAACACACTTTAGGAAATGCTGGTTTTTGTGCATTTTGTTCTTCAATTTGTGGGAAAGAAGTAGAAGCAACCATAGCGTGCCAGACCAGATGCAGTGGTTTCCAGAGGGCAGTGAGGGAATATTTCCACCACCATCAACACCGGAGGTATCTTGACCGTCACTTAGAGACAAAGCATGGTGGGACACTTAGCCAGATCACTTAGGTCATTCTTGAAGCAGAAATATGAGGCTGAATAAGTGACTTCATCACCTTATATCTCAAGAGCAGCAGCTCCATTAAGAACTCCATCCTCTCTTACGAAATCTCCATCTTCTCAGACAGCCTACCAAGTGCCAAGAAGAAATACAGCAATTTTTATTAATATGAGTTGGTTTCTCCCACAATTAGAAAGCATAGTGGTAGGATTCATTCGAACTATTGTCCATGTTCATCTTGCAACACAGAGTAAAGAGTAGAGAGTGTATGATTATAGTGCAACTTAGCCTAAGTTATGTTTAACAGAGTCTCCTCTATCTTCAGTTGCCACATTCTTTCATGCTTTCTCCAATCTTCCTTCCCCTTCTTTTTATCTTGAGCAAATTCCATACCTTTCTGGTTGCTTTGTTATTTTTATAGTCCACTCTGCATGCATGTGTGCTAAGTCATTTCAGTCATGTCCAACTCAGCAACCCTATGAACCACAGCCCACCAGGCTCCTCTGTCCATGGAATTCTCCAGGAAGAATACTGGAACGGGTTTCCGTGCCCCCTTCCAGGGGATCTTCCCAACCCAGGGATCAAAACCATGTCTCTTACATCTACCTGCATTGACAGATGGGTTCTTTACCACTAGCTCCACCTCGGAAGCCCATAGTCCACTCTAGTCCTGTCCAACTGGAAGTTCCAGTGTCAGATCTGAGCTAAATCTGTATCACTTCCTTGACCTCAGTCAGCCTGCAGCTCCATAAACTCCTTTGAAGACAGGGTGTTTGCCTCCAGCTCTTTCCCACCAACCTTTTAGTCATTGATACTCACCACAGGGTGCAGATAAGAGAAAGATGGACAAAGCAAGTGTCTCTTGCCTTACTGGTCGTGGTATCCCTTGAACATCAACATTGTATGACAGGCACTCAAAGTGTCTCATGTATGAACCAAAGATGAGTTTTTCTGACATCCAACAAGGGACCCTCAACTGCACAATTTCTTAAGGTGAGAGATCCACTTCAGCCCAACCTCTTCCAACTTTTGGGCTTGGATCTCCTTGTGGTCTTTTGCTGTTTGGTTCCCCTCATCCAGAAAGCACCCCTCTTGGAAAGAATACAGACATAAAAGCCCATGGGCAGGCTGTCTTTTGAAGTGTGCCATTGACTCAAGGGAAAATTAAGCTGTTAAGCAGTTTGTAAGTAGTTTGGTAACATCTATTGCTACAAGAGATGAACTTGGGATTTTCAGCTGTCTAATCCAGGAGATGTTTATTCCTCTTTCAGTAAAACCCAAAGAGGTTGTCTTCAGTCTGATGATGGTGACCTTCTGATACACTAGCTCCTTCTTTCTTATACGCTAGGCCTGCAAGTAGCATATAATGCTCCCTTCACAGTCTATTGACAGACCACAGTGTCATGCTCGCATATAGCTGCAAGGTAGGCTGGGAATTATAGTCGGTCCATGTGCCGACAAGGAAAAGGGAAATGTGTTTTGGTGACTATATCTCAGTCTGCCATAGAACTGTTCCACTCTTTTCTTAACTTTTACCACTTTACATGGCAGTAGTAGGTGTCATTCAAGAGGGTCCCTGGACTCCTCTTAACTCCTATTATAAAGTGCCAACCTTATTTCACCCTTGATAAACAGGATGAATCCTAAAAGTGACTTTTTTTTACCCTGTTGGCCCACTGGTACACAGAACTCAATAACCAGGTGGCAGTCTCAACATTCAATTGTTATGTCCCCTAGCGGAAGTAGTTTTCCTTTGCATCATGAGATCTTTAAACCAGGAAAGCCCAAATCCATGGGGTTGAGAAATAAAATATTTACAAGTGAAATTTAGGTGTAATAATGAGAACTGCCATTCTACCCTGGGAATTCTGTTTATGGAGAAACTGTACCATATGTTATTCACTAGATCAGAGCATCATATGGGATAGTAACCTAGTCTCACAATGTTATCTTCCAACTGTTGCTGTAACTGAGTTTTCAAAAGGCCAATCCACTCTTCTTTAAGGCCAGCTCCTTCAGGGCAATACGGTACATGGTAAAAACAAAAAAATCAAGAGAGTCCATGGGCATTCACCCACTGCTGTGCTTTTATTTTTTGGAAAAGTTTCTTGTTCAGAGTTGTGTGGCTTGTTGTGACAGTGAATATGGCTGTAAGTCTGTGGAAAATAGTAGTGGCAGAATCACGGCACTTAAGAAAAGCAAATCTATAGCAAGAGTAAGTGTCTGTTCCAAGAGGGAAGAGATCTGATAGAATTGATCTGCAATAAGTTGCTGCCTGGTCCTCCCTAAAGACTACAAAGAATTTCTTTGGGTTTTGTAGACAATCTATACCATATTTGAACATGATGCTCTAATTCTCTGCTTAAGCTGTAAGGCTTTGAAGAAGTTCCAGGCAAGTAAAAGCCTTCTAATCCTAATCAGTTTGCAGGACAACTCAATTTTACCACTCCCACTGAGAAAATAACCATAATGTGTGTTCTCACTGGGCCCATTGAGAGGTGGGCTTGACCAAAAATCCATTTTCCCCTTGACTTCCAATATCCCCCATTGTGACCAGTATAGCGCAGTGGTGTCTGGACCCAGGATTATCCTCAGCTTAGAGCCACTCTCTGTGTGTGCACTCTAGCTCAGTTACCAAGTTTGTAGTAGGAACTTTATTTCTACATGAGCTCCCTGATTCCTGAAATGTGAGCACTGTAATAGAAACAGTTAATGAAGATTCTTCTCTCTAACAAAGTAAACCAAAAACAATACCATTCCAGTGGTTTCAGAGGTAGGCCACCATCAAAACTGTAAAGAATGTGCAGTCCCTCTTTCCTTGTACATAATAACTCTGGTAGATGGCTCTGAGTCCCTTGGGAAAGGTTGGGGTCTCTAAAGGGTCTGCTGTCAAAGATTCCATACCTTCTCTTCATTCACAGCTACTAGGTCTAGGAATTGCCTCAAGTCTTAGAATTTGGTTAGTGTCTTGATCTTTATATGGGATGACTCTTGGGGTGACTCTGCTTGCCAAATCTGAAGTTTGCAGATCTACAGATCAAAGAAAACCTTAGTAGACTATTTCAGTCCTAATCCGTTAGCCACCACCAAAGACAGTCATTAGTGATCATCCATTAGCCACAACCAAAGATTTCTTCAGATCATCCCTCTTTGATGACTGTTCTGGCTGAAGTATATGTTCTAACATAGTGCCCATCTTGCCTCTTAAGGTCTCATGGTGCACATTGCCTCTGCCATCCTGGCAACCTGTAGTCACTATGGCAGCTAAGGAGCCTACTTCAATGGTAGCATCACCATATTCATCACCAGCCTGCAGAAAACAACTCTTTGGCACTTTGCAAGGCTGCTGGTATATTTTCTAAATATATTAATGAAAGGAGTGTTCTCTGGATGCACTTGGAGATGGCCAGGATACTATCTAGTTAAGGTGGATGGTCAGTAACAAAAGGTAAGTCCACTTTAACTTCCTATCTCCCTCAACCTTTGGATTCCTTCTACTATATTATACCAGTGACTATCTGGCATCTCAGCTTCATTTAACATGGGCCACTGCTGAGGCAAGTTTTGAGTTAACCAACCAAGTAAACAAAACTGAGAATATCTGATAAATACACACATGTTCAGTCCCTACCTGATATAACACCCTTAGAATCCATTTGAACACATATTCCTCAGAATCATGCAGTGCTTTTCATGTGAGAACCTTTCTTCTGCTGGATCTGATTTTGTAATTGGCCCCACAGAGCCTGCTGGGGTCTGCTGCTGGATACAAGTCTAGAGAAAGGGAAGGAGTTAGTAATTTGGAGACATGAGTAGAATTGGCATCACCCTGCAAGGTAACTGTCCTAATAAGGGGTTACTAGGCCCTCTTCAGTTCAGTTCAGTTCAATTCAGTCACTCAGTCATGTCCAACTCTTTGCGACCCCATGAACTGCAGCACGCCAGGCCTCCCTGTCCATCACCAACTCCTGGAGTCCACCCAAACCCATGCCCATCGGGTCGGTGATGCCATCCAGCCATCTCATCCTCTTTTGTCCCCTTCTCCTCCTGTCCTCAATCTTTCCCAGCATCAGGGTCTTTTCCAATGAGTCAGCTCTTCACATCAGGTGACCAAAGTATTGGAGTTTCAGCCTCAGCATCAGTCCTTCCAGTGAACACCCAGGACTGATCTCCTTTAGGATGGACTGGTTGGATCTCCTTGCAGTCTCCTTGCAGACTCTCAAGAGTCTTCTCCAACACCACAGTTCAAAAGCATCAATTCTTCGGCGCTCAGATTTTGTTGTAGTCCAACTCTCACATCCATACATGACTACTGGAAAAACCATAGCCTTGACTAGACAGACCTTTGTTGGCAAAGTAATGTCTCTGCTTTTTGATATGCAAGACCATATCAGTCTCAACAGACAGAAAAGGAACTGCTGCTTTCAACCAGGAAGGCACAGGGAGCAGTTGGGGTTTGGGAATATTTAGGTCATCTGAATCTTCTGTGTCCCAGAAGGCTTAGTAAAAATAGCTCTTTCAGTTTCTACTTGCAGCCCTCTCCTCCCTAAGACTCAGACCTGAGTCCCTAAAGGGATATATCCAAATGGCGGCATCATACTGTGCTCAGAATTGTCCTTCCCATGTGATGGCTCAGGCTTCATTACAGGTTTAAGCTTGTCTGCTTGACACTCTCCTCCCTGAAGATGATTTCTCTCCTGGGAGGCATCATGGTGTCTCATGCTCACAGACTCTGGGCAGGCTGACCCCAAGGGTCTGCCAGGCACATCGAGACCCACTGGAATCCCAGAGGTAGACACAGCTCATGCCCAAACCTGGAACCTAGCTTTATCCCCTCTCTGGTCAACATACTCAAAGGCATCACATGAAAATGTGCAAAGAAAATGTTTGCCTCAGATTTTACTTACAAGGTTGGCACCAAGTCTATAAATATCACTTTTAAAGGAAGAGTTCATGATGTGAATTTGATAAGAGTTTTAAAGTTTGCTTCTTTTTATGATGGTTTCAGACTGATTTTGTGCAGACTTGTTTTTATAGTCAAATCAAACTCTAAGTGCTGGATTACCTGCCAGAAAGTTAAAATGCATTTCAGTGACTTAATTTTGGCACCATGTTCATATTTATTTTTAATTTTAGTTACCATGAGAGTTTGCTTATTTTTCCCAAGTGAATTAAACCAGATTTGTGTCAAATAAGGATGGAGATTCTTCTTAACGCTATTCAAACTGAGTTACTAAAATAATATGGGCAACAAGGCTGTGGATTCAACTCCTGTCATATGCAGAATTTGTAAATGGCATGACGGACAACCTCCCTAGATGGAGAAGATGAAAGGGGATCAGAGTGAGGATCTTGCAATTACTGAAGGGCTCTGTCACTGCCTGGTCCCCACTCTCTTTTATAAGAAGGGCTGCTACCTTCCACTCCTAAAGCTCATGAAAGGAGGTGTCAATATTAAGGGAAATGTCAATGGGACCACCTGAACCCTGAGAGATGTTTTTCCCAGCAGTTGGGAGACAGTTGGGAGACACAGGGGAACTAGTTCTGACTCACACTGGAGGAAGGGAAAACAGGCTGTGAACTGGGGTGTGAGAGAGGGGCTGACTCACTAGGCAATGGAGCCAGGGGCAGTCTACCTCACTGGGATGGGCTGAAGTTTGTCACGACATGGATGTGTGAGTGTTGCCTGAGAACACAAGTGGGCCAAATGGGAAAGAACTAGAGGGGGTGTCTTGGGCTCTCTGTCCAGTTGGGAGGCCTGGAGGAGCACGGTGACTTCAGCAGAGAGTCTGATGAAGGTGTCCAGGTAGGTATCTTCTTAGGCCATCTTGAATAGAATCATATATGCCTGGAGGTAGGGAATTGCAGAAGAGAGGCCCAGATAGGAAAGATGTGAGGAGGCCATCAAAGTGCCACAAGAGGGGAACGTTCATTTTAATCATATAACTGTGCTCAGTTGCCTTAGCCACCAGGCTTCTCTGTCCATGGGATTCTCCAGGCAAGAATCCTGGAGTGGGTTGCCTGCCCTCCTCCAGGGGATCTTCCTGACCCAGGATCGAACCCACGTCTCCTGCACTGCAGGCTGATTCTTTGTCACTGAGACACCAGGGAAGCCTTCATCATATAACTGAGCCATCCAGAAATATCAACTTGCACAATTTGACTGGCGCAGAAAGTAAAAGGAACTGTCCCACTACCTGTCTGTCCCTCCCTGCCTACTAACAACTTCAGTGTTGACAGGGAGCAGAAACTGAGGGTGATGACCTGAGGCCTAGGGGCTGAGAGAGCGGGAGCAGAAGAACCACGTCCCTTTCTAGCAGGAAGCAAACCTGAGCTGAAGAGGGAAGACTCAGGCTGAGTTTAATTTGGTCATTACCTGTGTATGACACAGTCTCATCACCAGATTGACACAACAGTCCATCTATGAAGTAAGAAAGGTGTCGCATGTCATGGGCCCCAGGAACAAGTAAATATGACTTACACTGAATGAAATGTAAACAGACAGAGGGAGATAAATGTACATTTTTGCCCTCATCCTTCCTCTCTTTTCTTCCCTCTCTCCCATCTACCTTATTGGGCTTTATCCAGGATGAAATGGTACCAAATACCATCCTACCCCTGTAATGTTCTCCACCTGTGTGTCGCAGCTCATGGGTTAGAGGGCTGTTGGTGACCAGGGGATATAATGAGGTTTTACTTTTAGGTTGAATAGTTACTTAACTTAATCGGAGTAACAGAACTTTGAGGACAGACAGAAAACAATGCTTTTATTATTTATACCATGCTTTATTTATTTAGCAATGATTTACTATCTCATGGACTTTTACTTACAAGACATGTTATTGTGCCTAAGAACCCAGTTGTCTGTATAGCAAGCCACCCAAAGCATGCTTTTTCATCTTCCTTCTCATTTAATCTGAGAAGTTACCTACAAGTTTCCCATGATTCATAGAATGAGATATAAGCTCTACATGCCACTGGAGTAGGAAATGGAAACCAACTCCAGTATTCTTGCCTGAAAAATTCCATGGACAGAGGAGCCTGGCAGGCTACAGTCCCTGGGGTCACAAAAGTTGGACACAACTGAGCAACTGAGCGCACACGCACACATGAGCACACGCCATAATCTCTAGAGTAGCCAATCAAAAGTCTATCTTAGTGTGTTCTTGGTGGACTCCAAAATAGGGGTAGGTGAGGGGGAACCTAGAATGGCATATGTTCTACCATTTATTATCTTTTTTCACTAAGGTATAGAAATTTATTTTCAGCATCCTCTTCCTCCCCATGGGGGCCCAACTGCACCCCATTTCTTAGGCCATAAGCTAAAAATTTAAAATGGTGAGAATAATCCATACAATAGAACCTGCCTATGTCTCATTTTGGAATAAGAGGGCTGGTCAGAGAGAGGGAGGCCCCCAAGCCCCACCACCTGTACAGAGGTACTAGAAAGCAGAGTTTAGGGAAGTCTAAGTTCTTCCCTAAAGTCCTGGTCTTTCTCAAATGCTGCCCAGATTGGCCATCCTTATTCCCAGCGTGGTGCCGGAGGTCAGGCGATGCCACAGAATGAAGGTAACACCAGAGCGTCAGATGTATAAAAAGATTTAAGGAACAGAAGTGATTGGGCTAATAAAGCAATTTATATCTGTTACTGAGTAGAACACAAAGTATACATATGTGTTTAAGACAAAACTAAGATTTCAATAAATTTCACACTTTGGGTCCTGCCTTTAGACCTCTCAGAGATCCTTACGTATGAAACCTCTGCAGCAAAGACAGAGGGTTGACTAGCTACCGTATCTGAAAAGCCATTATGACAAAGAAAAACATCTCAAAGTCATCAATGCATCAAACCTTCACCCCAAAAATGACCTAACAATAACTACTATGTATCTGCTCCTTCTGCACACCCTCTTTCAGTCTCCATGTTAATAACCTGGGACCTGAACATAATCATCCCCAGTTTAAGGTGAAAAGGCTAAAACTTTAAAAGGTTATGTAACATGTCCAAAGTCACACAAGTAAATAAAATTTTCACCCTATAATCTGACTGACTCTGAAGTCCGTTCTGTTTGCCAGAATGTTCCAGCTACTTCTGTCTGGTGGCATGCTGTTTTTCTATCCTCCTGCCGACTGGAGAGGATTAAACTGAAAGTTGCTCACTTGTGTCTGACTCTTTGCAACCCCACGGACTGTAGCCTGCCAGCCTCTTCTGTCCATGGAATTCTCCAGGCCAGAATACTGAAATGGGTAGCCATCCCCTTCTCCAGGGGATTTTCCCAACCCAGAGATCAAACCCAGGTCTCCGGCGTTGCAGGCAGAGTTTTTACTGTCTGAGCCGCCAGGGAAGCCCAAGAATACTGGAGTGAGTAGCCTATTCCTTCTCCAGCGGATCTTCCTGACCCAGGACTCAAACCAGCATCTCCTGCATTGCAGGCGGATTCTTTACCAGCTGAGCTATCAGGGAGAGGATTGCCTTGGACAAAAAAACAAAACAGCAGGGATGCTGTGACAGGTGGCTTGATGTCTCATAGGGCAATTGCAGTAACAATTTCTCATCAAACAGATACAAGTGCCAAAGTCATTTCTCTTTAGTTATAAACAGCAAGAAGTGTCGTGCAGACAGCAATCTGTTGAGCTCTGAAAAGTAGTGATGCGCTCAATTTTTTTTTTTAACTTTTCATGAAAACAAATATTTTTCAGTTGTTGGGAGTATTTCAAGACATGGAAAATACCAAAACACTTATCTCGTGGAATTTATGACCAAAGTTGCATGATGACTTCTACATTGTTCTTAGAAGCTTTTCAGATTTATAGTGTGGTTTACTCTCTAATTGCATGAGCTGAATTAAAGATCCTGCAAAACTGACCTGCAGCCGAAACAGATATAATCAGTAAAAGATCTGTGAGGTTATTCACTAAAATCTTATTCTAGAGATTTTCCCATACGGTTCAATGTAGTTTAGTGTTTTAAAAGCTAAAAGTTTATCTTATATAAACAAAAATGCCTGGCCAACATAAGGAAATTGTTTTAAAGGTTTTTATTAAATATGTATGCTATATATTTCTTCTTTTAAGCAATTACACTATTCACTCTGGCCTGGGAGGCTTTCTTCCTAATGATATTAAACAAGAAAAAAGATTCATTGGCATGAATACGATATTTAACTGTTCAAATTAAAAGCAGACCTCAAAGCAGTTTTTCAAAGAGAGAAGTTGAAATAACTTTTCTGTGAACTAAAGCTGGTAATGACTTGGGGGGAAAAATACCTCTCTGTCCTTTCTCCACTCATTTCCAACTACTCTGAGCCAAGGTATTCCCTGCTAATCATACATATTTTATTTCCATCCAACTTGCTAGGCACCTTAATTTTAAAAAGAATCCCATAGCAAAGTACTTACTCAACATGATGAAAGTTCCCTTGCTTGTGCAATTTCTGTTTCATGACAGCCCTCCCTTTCTATATTTCTTTTCATCTCTTCACTTTAAGGACTTGTTTTAGACTATAATTATTCTTGAGACTCTGGGTTAACACAGCCATTAAATCTTGTATAGGTGGATGATAAATTGGGAAGCTAACAAGTTGTACTGATCTTTTTCTCAGAATTCTTCTTGTTTGAGCTCAACCACCATAAAGCAACGTGAAGAAATATCTACATTTCAGAAAGCAAAATGTACACACACACACACACACACACACAATTTTACTGCCAGAAAATCTAGATATTTTGAAAGATGGATAGTATCTTGAAAATAATTCATTTCTATAAGCCTCTTAGCAAATGATCTGGGAAAAAATTCTTTAAAAAGGTATGTCATGGTTTATAAATTTTGCATTTGGTAACTTTAGTCATCTTAAAGGATCTTAGTCTTCCCCCTCCATCTCTCCGATGGGAAATCACTGAATTTGCATTCCTTTAAAATAGAGCTGACATGGAATGCAAAGGTTTTTTTTTTTTTTCTATAGATACAAATCCAGATGGTGACTGCAGCCATGAAATTAAAACATGTTTGCTCCTTGGAAGAAAAGCTATGATCAACCTAGTCAGCATATTAAAAAGCAGAGACATTACTTTGCCAACAAATGTCCGTCTAGTCAAGGCTATGGTTTTTCCAGTGGTCATGTATGGATGTGACTGTGAAGAAAACTGGACTGTGAAGAAAGCTGAGCACCAAAGAATTGATGCCTTTGAACTGTGGTGTTGGAGAAGACTCTTGAGAGCCTCTTGGACTGCAAAGAGATCCAACCAGTCCATCCTAAAGGAAATCAGTCCTGTATATTCATTGGAAGGACTGATGCTGAAGCTGAAACTCCAATACTTTGGTCACCTGATGTGAAGAACTGACTCACTAGAAAAGACCCTGATGCTGGGAAAGATTAAAGGCAGGAGGATAAGGTGACGACAGAGGATGAGATGATTGGATGGCATCACTGACTCGATAGATATGAGTTCGAGTAAACTCCAGGAGTTGGTGATGGACAGGGAAGCCTGGCATGCTGCAGTCCATGGGGTCACAAAGAGTCAGACACGACTGAGTGACTGAACTGAACAAATCCTGAAGTGAAAATAATCTTATTTTTATTTTCAAAAATTACACTTAAGAATTTTATCAAAAATTCCAGAGCAAGCAAAATAAAAATTGTACCCAAAACCCTCTTTTCCCATATAGTTGAAGTGGTATTCATAGCTATTTCAGCCCATACCTATCAAAAAAAAAAAAAAAAATTCTGTAACAAAAATCTGTATTCAGGGCCTCTAATGCTGATCCTTTGCATCTTAATTAATGGTTGTCTATGACCTGGAGCACCAAATATTGCACTTCTGGCATTATTTGTAGTTGGCTGAGATTCAATTAATTGAAATTTTTTGCTGTTGCTGGAGAAAATGTGAAATGGAGTATTTATAACCATGGGTACCTGATTTTTATTTACAGTCATCTGAAAGAAATTTCACATCAGTGTCAGAGCTGCAGCATCTTCTAAAGTTCAGGATGTCATAAACACTTGACTCTCAGATGCTTTTAAGACATTTCAAAAAACATATGTATGATATGTACTTTTTTCCCTTCATATGGAGAAAAATGCTCATTTTACAAAACTTTTTACTGTGTTGTGGGAGAAAAAATAAAGTTACATTAAAGTCCACTAATCAATTGCTGATTAATAACAATTCCTGATGCTCCCAGTGGAACTATAGCTGAGTTGGACAGTATTTTATAGGACTAAATTATATTTTGGCTTAGTTTTAATATCCAAGGAAACTCATTTCATAATTGGTAGGTGTGTAAATGTGCTGGCACTTCAGGTTCTTTATTTTATTAGGAAAAATATATTGGGAAATTGTATTTCCCCTGCCAACTGAAATTATAGAGCAAGTCAGCATGCTTAAGTACCAAACATGTCTTTTTCTAGGTATAAAGAAAAATAATATGTGGAAGAAAAGGGTTTTGTTTTGTTTTTTAAGTAGACTGCATTTTATGATATTTTGACTTTATGTTTTTTATTAATAGTAAGTGGCCCAAAGACTATAGATGTTTTATGTACTGTTGTTGCACTGCATAAGATCAGCTCTTGGTAAGCAATAGTCTCAAAAGCAATATTGGCTGCTATTTATTGCCTGCTTACTTAGCAATGTGGTAAGTGTTTTACATACTGTATCATATTTAATTTTCATAACAAATCAGTGAGGCTTAACTCAAATGTCTGATCTGGGTTGGCCTAACCCATCAGTGGAATTTCTTCTTTTTTTTTTTAGTTAAATGTTTGTTCTGGGCAAGTTTTTATTTTTTAAATTTTTAATTGCTTTACAATGTTGTATTGGTTTCTGCCATACAACAATGCAAATCAATCATAGTTATACATATATCCCCTCCCTCTAGAGCCTCCCTCCCCCACTCCCATCCCACCTCTCTTGGAATTTCAAGCAAAACACTTAAGGAAGGCCTGTTCTTAAGTCAACGTTATTTCCCAGACTTGCACAAGCTGTGGCTTCTTAGACCATTTGAGAAATTAATGATCAGCTTCAGCAATACAGGAACAAACTGTAACAGGACTGATGTAAGACATGCTGATTAAAAGAATAACTTCCTTAGTAGTGGCAGTTGCATTAATGGAATATGTGCATTTTCCTTCTCCAAAAGATTTCAAAATTATTTTGGATATTTTTCTTCCCATTTTTCATAAAGCTACTGAGATAACAGGGCGTATCCCAGAAAGATTGATTTTATCTGGGTTTTTTTATAGATTATCAGCTGTTTTTCAACATCTGTTTTACTGACACAAGCAGTATTAATAACACAAGCTTACATTAATAGATGGGGGAAATGGGGATTTTGAGAAGATAAAGCTGAAAAGTTGGTGGCATGTTAAAATTAGAACGACAAACTCAGTATCATCAAAATTTTTCTTTTTCTCCATATTATGCTCTTTACATTAAAAAGTATTTTTTAGTAGCTTTAAATAAATAAAAGGCCATATTACTGACCTATTAAAAAATTACCATGTGAACATTCTGATTTTCTACCTTGGAATAATTAATAGACGAAAGAAATTGAAAAGCGCTTGATTTGATGACTGCAGAACATCAAGTAACAATGTACAATTATTTTGAACAACAACTTCCACTGAGAATTAGCTTTCTGCTGGCCTTCACTGTGTTCTGGTGCCCCATTGTTTATAATTACACATGTACACTGTGATAGTGCAGTCGTTAAACTGGAAATTGAACTTCTTTGACAACTACAGTGAAACTTGACAAAAGATGAATGTGATTTTTTTTCCTGTTTCCCTTCTTCTTCTTTCACTTATTTAAACATGTATTAATTAACTTGTTCTGGCAAGTGTTTAGTAAACATTGAGCAAGGGCATTTCTTTAGTGGTATAATTAAAATTCCCTTTAAAATGGTTTGCATGAAATTTTATGCACAATTTGACTCGAGTAAACAGAGGTTCTAATTAAAGTTTTTAAATGGAGGCAATCAAAATTGATAAAAGACCCAGCAAACAATTCAAGCACATTGTCTTCCTGTCTAGTTCAAGCCACATTTGATGGTCAGTTAACATTAGCCTGAATCAGTTAAGATGTCCCCAACTTCACAGGCCCTTTTCTACTTTAGTTAGTCTCAGGGAATAAACCTTTAAATTTTGCAGTACCTCTTGAAGTTGTTATACAATATTTATTCAATTAAATTTCTTCAGAGTTATTACACCAGGATATTATGAGAAGGATCTAATTTAGGTTATGGATCCTCTGCAAATAAAGTGTTGCATAAAACACACTGAATGAATGAAGCTATCCAAATAGCAAGTAGGGCTTCAATTATTTTTTCCCATTACAACTTGCTGTAAAAGGTTACACCTCTGTAAATAGTGCTGTTCTTTGGGGTGAGAATAGCCAGTGTAGCTTTTCAGTGTTAACAGGTAAATGTACAAAGCACATCACTTTTTGCATATTTCTTTATGTGTGTAGGGGGAACAGGGATGGTGGGAAAGGTGAAGAGAGATGGAAAGGAATTCACTTTTCTTATAATACATTGATTGACCTGAAGTGAGAGATATTTTAAGGGAAGTTTTAAACTCCCAGTCTTTAAATTATTCATACTTTTTTCCCCCTTTTCATGATGCTGTAAACAACTCCAAAAAAGCAAAGCTTTAAGTACAAGAATTGTTGTTAATTGATAAGTGATTTACCAGCTCTCAGGATCACTGGTGTCTCTAATGATCTTTTTTTTTAATTCACGGGGATTAAAACAGATTCTGCCTAATCACTTCCTCCAGATCTCTGGGTTCTGAACCTGATCCAGCCAGCAGTGAAAGCAGAAAGTGATTCCCTCTGGCTTCGAACTGCAGATTTGGAGCCTGCTGTCAGTGGGTAGCAGCCACATCTGCTTTTGTAAAAGAAAAGAAAAATATAATGTAACCCCAACTCTAGTCGGGAGTCTGCCTAGTGCTGGGTTTGCTTAGCAAGCCCACTAGGCTTTCAAACTAATCTACCTTTCCAACTGGCTTCTTTTTTAGCAATAAAGGTGATATTTTGGTGTCTATCCAACACTCCTTTATTATGGTTGTTGTTTTCTTAATATCTTTGAAATTTGGAAGAGAAAGGGAAGTGCTGTCTATCAGGTGCCTCCTTGCACACATGCTAAGTGGCTTCAGTCATGTCCGACTCTGTGCGAGCCTGTGACTGTAGCCCACCAGGCTCCTCTGTCCATGGGATTCTCTAGCCAAGAATACTGGGATGGGTTGCCATTCCCTTCTCCAGGGGATCTTCTCCACCCAGGGATTGAACCCATGTCTCTTACATCTCCTGCATTGGCAGGTGGATTCTTTACCATTGGTGCCACCTGGGAAGGGCCTCCACTTAAATCCTAAAACTGTACCATTCGCAATTGGAAAATGAGGAAATGGAAGCAGAGACTATCAAGCCACTTGCTCACTTCTCAGGTCTAATAAATACTGATGCCGGGATACATGTGGGTAAACTGGCTCAGAAGGTGCTTCTAACCACAGTGATCTTCTATCAGTGGGTATCAGCTCACCAGCCCTAATTTTACACGAGAAACAAAAGGTCAGAGTGGGGAAGAGCTTGCCTGAGGTAAATAACACAGGGAATAAGAGAGAGAAAGACAGAGAGGCCTAACACCCAGTGTTTCCAAATACCACTGTTGGAATTCCCTCACGGTCCAGAGGTTAGGACTCTGCGCTCTCACTGCCAAGGGCCCACGTTCAGCCCTGGTCAGAGGACTAAGACCCTACATGCCATGTGGTATGGACAAATGAATGTCATTGTTGTAACATTTGATGATCATATTGCTTGTGTTCATTCTATATATCCATGCCTTCTCAAGCCAAAAGTTCAAGAAAACTAGGAGCTCTTCTTAATGATTCAAGGTCATCATCGTGAATATTCACATGCTGGATTTCGCTCAAGTGCTGTGAAGTATTCCTAGGTCCATTCTTACAGTCATTAGTCATATCATCAATCATGTGTTTAGTCATCCTTATATTCAGCTGATCATGCGTTCATCCACACATCAACTTTATTTATGTGTATACCTAGTGTATGTTCAGACATTGTCCTCAGCATAGGAATAGAGAGTGTTGCCTGACTGCCAGGACCAGCCCCTTACTCCATCCATTTTCTCTTTAGTTTTCTGCCTGTCTTTTGAAGCCTTTCTCTGCCTTTCTCCTACTAATGGGACTCCAGCCTCCAGTACTCGTTACATGGTCTCTTTAATTTGCTGGGGATTTAGAAACCTGATGATAAATTTGTTCAAATCTTGTCTGAAATGAGAGTAAATAAAACCTAGATGCTGTTTCCATGAGCAAAATACAAATGAGATAGTGAATGTTGTGGTTAAGAAGGAGCCTCTAGATGAGCTGGGTTTGATCCAAGTTCTACCAGCCGCTAGCTATGCCCCCTTGGGCAAAGCATCCGGTTCCCTCCAAGCCTGTCTCTCCTGTCTCTAGAGTGAAGGATAAGAGTGACGGTCTCTATTTCAAAGAATTATTGTTTAAGACTACATGTTTTGAAAGCATTTATCTCATTGCATGGGGCAAAGCAAACATTGTTTGCTATCCTTATTTGCTTAGACATTTTGTGACAACTATTTTTACCTCTCAGAGACCTATATTGTTGTTATATTTTTAGGGGAGTTGTGAAGATTCTGCTGTAAGGTCACAGCTATACTGAGTGCTTCTCATGGGCAGCAGCCTGGCAGCCTGTAACTCATCAGAGTGAGTTCAGAACAAGGACTCCAGAGTCATATGCCAGGGCTAGAGTCTGGCTTCCTCACGTCCCCATTACATGGACAAGTCCATGAGCCTGGACAAGTCACTCATCTTCTCTAAACTTCAGTTTCTCATCTGCAGAAGTTATAAGTGTATTCTCTACCCCACAGATTCTCATGAGAATTAAATGAAGACATCATATTTGTGATGTGCTAAGCACAGTGCCCAGCACATAGATCAGGGACAGAACACTGCAAATTTATTACTATGTGCTAGACTTCGTATAAGTGATAAAGGCTTAGATATTATATCAGCAAGCATAAGTACATCTCCACTCTTCATAGCACTTTTCATGAGTAGGAACCTTTAAAAATCATCTGTGATGTGCCAGGTTTCACAGTGACTTTATGGTAAACCCAACCATGTGACTCCTTTTGTAGTTTAATAAAGTTAAATTTGTTTTGAACTCCTTACCCCACCAAGGTGGCCTTGTAGCTCCCAGCCAGTACCTTCTGGCTGCCCTTTCACTGAGCTGCTGAAAGAAGACCAAACTCACTGAAATCACTCACAAGAATGTGCAAGTGGTTTTTGACATCTTGCAGTCTTATTCAAGCTCATTGTCTTAAATGGCCACGCGTCCAAAAGAATTAACAAAGCTGCAGAAGAGCCTAATGTACAAGCAGGGAGTAATAGGAAACCAAGTCATTCATACAGTTCTGCAACCTGAACATATAATTTGCTACAGAAATGTTCAAAATTCATGCCATGAATAGCTAGTTACAAGCATAAAATGCTTTCTCTTCTCCTTTGTTCACACAAGTAAATCTTTTGGGAAAAGACAGCATGCACAAGGAGCCAGGCAATACACATAAAGGACTGAAGCAAGCAGGTTTAAGAAAACTGCAGAGAACATGAGAGGACAAAAGGCAATTGAGTGGCAGTTGAACACACTTTATGCAGGCATCCATAAGGGTCGTAGGCAAGTGCCAGCATGATTCAGGAGGCAGCTCCCTCCACTCCAGAAACGAAGATGTCATGAGAGCTTCTCTGGTTCCAAATTAACCCAGAAATAGGCATGTGCTGATCTTTAAAGATGAGCCACTGGCCACAGTTTCTCGGTTGTAAAAGGTAAACCAAGAGATGTGCAAGAGGCAAAGTGTGTCCTCTACTAGGATATTCTTTGACCATTTAGGTATTTGTGATCATCTTAATAGCTAAGACCTCATGGCAACTCATTCATTTTATTCTCACAGCCGTCCTACAAGGTAGATACTATTAATATCATTGTGTTTTATAGATTTAAAAAAAAAATGTAGGCACACATTCGTCCTCTACTTTGCCCAGCCAGTGTTGGGTGAGGCTGAGCTAACCCAGAGATGGCCTGCCAGAATCTGTTCTTAACCATATTCTGATACTTCCTCTCATGATAAAATATTTTGGATCACCCCAACCCCCATGGAAAAAGAATTCTGTCTTTTTGATTCAAATTTTGGGGGTTTCTGGTCCCAACTGAGTATTTCAACTCAACAAATATTCCTTAAGCCTCAACTACATATAAAACACCATTTTCTGTGCTGTAACACATTTGATTTTATCTTCATTAATGCAATGTCTGGAATATGATTTTAGAACAAGGGTAATACTGTTGAAATAGCTTCATCTGGAAACACATCAGTTTGCAAACAGATTGGCATATTATCCACAAATATAAACATTTACAAAAAATTCGGGCAGCATTTGATGACTGTCGCCATAATGATTCATTGGCACAAGAGGAATGCTATGTGATGGAAGATGCCTAGGCTGTTTGACACATTTCAGTGGAGTTCATTACACACACGAAACGGAACCAATTTTACTCAACAGTGACTTTGACATTTACAGAAAAATGAAATGGAGGTTTAGAAATGAAGACTTCATGTAAAATCTCTACCAAAAATTTTAAATTGGTTCTATCCTTATGTCACCACTTCTAGAAGATCAGCCATGTACTACAGACTTATTTTTATTCACAGCAGGTGGCAACCTATTCAAAACAAAGTTCCTTGGGTCATCCAAAAATTGATTGTGAACCACCTTAATTGGCTGTAAAACTCCTCTCAGAATAAAGAATGTGTATATATATTATTAAAGATTTACCTGTAGGAAGACGTGTCCCTTTGGCTTCACTCTGTTTAATTAATCCTGATATCACAGTCCTGTTTCTTTGATTTGCCAGGTTTTAATGGAGTAAAAAACCACCCTCGTCTCCGGTGCACTCAAAGATGGTGTGGGAATGGAGAGATTTCAGGCTGAGTTGGAATACAATAGGGTCAAAAGAAATGCTAAATACTTGTAAATAACCAGCTGTTTCCTACTTAATATGGGCTTCCCTGGTGACTCAGCAGGTAAAGAATCCGCCTGCAATGCGGGAAACCTAGGTTCGGTCCCTGGGTTGGGAAGATCCCCTGCGAAAGGGAAGATCTACCCATTCCAGTATTAGGGCCTGGAGAATTTGATGGACTGTATAGTCCATGATGTCACAAAGAGTCGGACACAAGTGAGCAACTTTCACTTTCACTTTCTATTTCATGGACAGTAGAATGTGAGATGTACCAAAAATTTAGTAGGAATTTATGCTGCTGGTGGTGGTTTAGTTGCTAAGTCGTGTCCTACACTTTTGACCCCATGGACTGCAGCCCTCAGGGCTGCTCTGTCCATGGGATTTTCAGGCAAGAAAACTGGAGTGGGTTCCCATTTCCTTCTCCAGGAGATCTTCCTGACTGAGGGATCGAAGCCATGGACCCACGTCTCCTGCACTGCAGGCAGCTTCTTTACCACGAAGCCACCAGGGAAGCCTCAGGGATTCATGGTACATATGTTAAAAGCATTACTAATGGGTTATGCCAATGGGTGAGGATGATTTATGGGTAGATGATATTTTCAGAAATATTTTCTGTGAGCAGCATCATGCAAAGTGCTATGCTACAGTATTTCTGTGCAACACCATTTATTTGAAAAAATCATTTCATAACAGATTTTAAAAAACATTCTCTTGCTAGGGTAAATGGTTCAAGTGTATTAATAATGTTGCTTTATTGAATGTTGACTGGGCTTTTAGTGCCAAAGTTAAGGCTCTGCATACCAAAAAAAATGAATGTACTTGGTTTAATTTGTAAGCCTAGATGGCATTATAGTAATATTGCACTGATTAGAATTAATCAGGAACACCAGATGTATGCTAAGTCTGAATTCTAAAACTTCAAAGTAATTATATTGCCTTTAAGTCTGTCTAATATTTACTTATTTGTTTGTCTGTAAATAATATAATAAAATCAGTATCTCAAAACCAGATAGTTCAAACTGTTATCAAATATGAGTTGCTGGAGAAGCAATTTAATCAATAGAGACGTTTTCTAATTAACATATTATTTGCAAATAAAAGGTGATTCCAAAGTATTCCAGGGAACTTGAAGACATCGTAGTTTGTCTTCCCATTCTATATATCCTATGAAATATTTTACATTATTAATTTGCAATAATCTAGGGGGAAAGATTTTGCTAATCAAAGGAAAACTTCAGCCAAGCTTCTGCATTAATTATTACATATTCTAAATTGATAGAACCTGAATTAATGAGGCCCAGGTTTCTTCTAACTGGCATGCATTAAATAAAAGCTGGACTTGACTATATGCTCTTGTGAAGACTGAAATATACATCCCTACTGGCTGCCAGGCAAATAAATTTTCAAAATATGCAATTATGAATGCTATGTGGACTTTGCCCTACCATCCATAAACATCTTAATTACCTTCTACACATCACTAAAAAAGGCTTCTGCAAAGATTCAAACTATTTTTCTAGAGCAACCCTTTTGCATATCATATTTCAGAGCAAACAATTGCCTATAAGAAATAGAAATCTCCCCCTCCTAAAAAACAGATTCCGGCAAAAATGAAAATAAAAAGTAGAGACATGATCTATTAAGAAATCTTTTAAGTTCATTGCTAAACTGTCATTGGGCTATAATTAGGAAGTTCAAGGTTCATTTTTACAGAGTTTTTTATATTTCTACCTAGTTTGCTCTTGATGCCATGAGGGGATGAGAGCAAAATGGTACAATATTCATTTTGCTTTAAATACTTTCCTGCCCTACGGTCTAATTTTTGTTTGCATGCTAAGTCACTACAGTCATGTCCAACTCTTTGTGACCCTATGGACCATAGTCCACCAGGCTCCTCTGTCCATGGGATTCTCCAGGCAAGAATACTGGAGTGGGTTGCCATGCCCTCTTCCAGGGAATTTTCCCAACCCAAGGATCCAACACTAGTTTCTTGTGTCTCCCGCGTTGGCAGGCGGATTCTTCACCACTAGTGCTACCCATCTAATCTTTGGTTCTTTCCTAATTGAATAACCATCCCTACTATTTTAAAATTTGGTGTCTGTGTATGCTCTTACTTTTTGTCATTTTATTTTACTGCCTGACACCTACAGAATGAACGAGCACATCTGATTACTACTTGCCATGTGGTTTTCCTGTATTCTGATTGCTCAGAAGTCAGCGGCTTTTGCATCCAAGGTCATGTTTGGGCTTCCCAGGTGGCGCTAGTGGTAAAGGACCCACCTGCCAATGCAGGAGACTAAGAAACATGGGTTTGGTCCCTGGGTGGAGAGATCCCTTGGAGAAGGGCCTGGCAACCCACTCCAGTATTATTGCCTGGAGAATCCCATGGACAGAGGAGCTGGTGGGCTACGGTCCATAGGGTCACAAAGAATCGGATCCAACTAAAGCAACTTAGCACAAGATCATGTTTGGAATGTGGGGTTTTTTTCATTTCATATTTTTAGATTTTAATCTAAAATTAAATATACCTAAAAATAGGTATGTCATTCATTTTGACTAGATCAAATTCTCATCTGATATAATATCAGCATGTTAAATCATAAAAGAATGTGTATCCAGTACCATTTTTGCAAGGTAAAATTACAGCATTGAAGTTAGTTCTGATTGTTTTCACTTGAATAAAGTAAAGATGATTTCCAAAACGTTAACGAAATGGAAAGGGGGAAAGGACACATAGAGTCTGTAAATGAGTCTGTCCTCTGGTGAACTTTCGTTTTTGCCCATAATCTTCTGGAGGCAGGCTGTGGGCATAAAGCTTCCGTCTTCTCTGTTTCTACATGGTTACTGTGAAACACTGAACTGAAGTCTACACAAAGGAAAATAATTAGCAAATGGACTAATTCTGATTTTTAAATGCTTCTATTCTTTAATTTTAAGAGAATTTGACTTGCTTGGAAATGCCTCTTGAAAAATAAAAAAGTATTTAAGCCTAAGAAGGAACTATACTATCTTTGGCACGCTTTTGCAGGCTACTGTAGATGGATTCTAAACTTGGAATGCAAATAATAGTAACAATAACAATAGTGGTAGTAATAATGATAACAATGGCTAATACGTATTAATACCTTACTAAGTGCCAGTCACTGTTTTAAGTGCATGTAATGACATTTAATCCTTATAATGCCCTCTGAGGTAGTTACCATAATAACTCCCATTTATAGACCGAGAAACTAAGGTGCAGTGAGATTAAGCATTTTCACAAATTCATAGCAATTTAAACCCAGGCAGTCTGGCTCCAACATTGATAATCTTGACGACCATGCAATCCTGACTTAAGCAGTATTAAGTAGTATTACATGAGTAGTATTATTATATGAGAATTGCTAAGTTATATATTCAACAGTGTCGAGTTTGTTGGCGTTTTTTAACTGTAGAGTTTTGTAGAGAAAGCTATCCCTCTGAATACCAAATATGAGTGGATCATAGTAATTTTAGTAACTTTGCATACTGAGTTTTAACAAGGACACACCCTTTCTTCCCTCCTCTCCTTCTCACTTTTGGATGTCCTGAACCCAGGAGCCGTGACATGTGTCTTGTGGCAAGACGTTCACACGTGTCTGGTCCCATTTCAGTGGATGGAGTGCAGTGAAGGGCACTGAGGGTGGTGGAAGCTGGTTACGGTGGGCAGTGGCCAAAGCACTGGATTAGGCCCCAGTTCTTTGCTCCTGCTAGAATCCCTTTTGCTAGAGTAGAATCTCTTGCAGGGGGAAGTAGGGGAATTCTTCAAGGATGAACGGTATGTCCCCCAGGGTTACTGTCCCTGAGGGGACTCACAGACAAGCTGTCCACAGTTCTCTTTTGATTCCCCAAGTTGATACCAAAAGAGCTGGCTGATAACTAAATGGATGTTCTACCATGCTTGGAGACACTGCTTAAATTTGTACCACTTTAAAAGCTTATTACCAGCTAAGCAGGAAAAAAAAAAAAAAGTAAAATACTTGACATTTTGGTATCTGTGATATTAAAAAGAACTAATATTTAATATTCAAGTGGCAACAGCTTGTAGAGTTTGCACACAACATCCATAGGGATCGATTTTTCTCTAAAACGGCCTTTAGGAGCCTGCATTTTAACAGCTGACACCTCCATTCTCTGCATCCCTCTTCCCTGCCAGCACCGTGGGACACACACGGAGTGCAGCCGCAGATGAGTAACTCCTCACTGCAGGTTTGTCTATGCAAATAACGGAGGATGTGGGAAATGAGGAAAAATGCAGTTTCCACTGAATCAACCTCAGTGCCATCCGACTGCTAGAAATGAATAGATGTCTTTAGAGGGCTTTTCTCCATATGGTCTCTCAGCCCCCCTTACATCCTATCCACGAGAAGAGAGAACTGTCATTACCTAATTGGTCATCAGTCATCCCACACCTGTCCCAAGGCCACATAATGACAAATATACTGGTACCTGGCATTCTTCCAGCATGACTAATTGTCACAGTACTAATTCACTCACCTGTGGAATTTTCAACTTCCCCAGCCTGCTGTCAAGAAGATGCATAATAATAGAATAAAGGTTTAAAAATGCTGAACACTATGAAATATTTCACTTATATTCCACCAGAAAACTTCCATTTAAACATGTGTTGGTTGGCTATAATTATTCATTGCTGAGGTTAAAAAAAAAAAAAAAAACTGGTCATATATACATTTACCTAGTAGAAAATTAGGAGACAAAGGGACAAATCTTTCAGACATAGAGGGAAAAAAAAATACTGATTAGATTGCCTAAAACCTGTTCCTTTATCTGTGTTTATTTACCTGTATTTACCTATTTGACTGTACCATATATTGTACCTTACAAAGCCCTTCATTTTTGTGTTAGTATTATTTAAGAAAATATTTTTTCTATTCAAACAGCAAGATAAAGGAGTAATTTGTTGGGGTTTTTTTTCCAAGAAATGTGGGAAAATTTAGGAGGGAGATATAGGCATGCATTAGTTTAATTAGGTAAAATGGTAAACCAAATTGTGATATCTTTGCATCTTTGCCAAGCACTCTGGCATGAGGATTTTTTTTAATGCTAGGCTATGTTTTTAAAAATTAATTAATTTTTAATCAATTGATATTAATTAATATTAAAAATTAATATTTGTCATGGAAAATTATTACCCACAATTATAATAGCTGACTTTTCTAAAGATCTTGTCATCTATTGCCCTCACTGTGGTATTGAGGTACATTTGATATACCTGTGAATATTACAAAGGAACTGTCGGGCCAATTTTAATATACTTACATAGTTGCCTATGATACAAGTAAAATTTAGAGATAAAAGCCAACCAGGATTTCCTCAAAAAAATTGAAGAGAATTGTTCATTTTATTCTCTATACTATTAAATACAAATTCTGTAGCTTGTTCATTAACCCATCCTGTAGTGTTAATTGGGTCATATGAGGAAAAAAACTTTCCCGGTCAAGTTTGGAAAATACTGGATTAAATACAGGCTTATCATCATTGCTACAAAATTTCACTTCAGAAAAGTCAATACACTAATGAGCATTCTTCAGAGAAGACATAAGGTCTTTTCCAACCTTGTTTGACCCGGCTGTTCCATCACAACACATCTCAGAAGCCAAGAGTCTGCAGAACAGGCTTCTGCCTTCCCATCACAGGTGCTCAATACACTTTAGCGAAATTTCAACATTATCCACTTTCAATTGAATCAAAATTGTCTGTGATATTCTTTCATGAGGATAAATATGCAAATAGAATCAGAAACACAAACTCATTTCTTCTAACCAGATCTCAGCCCACATCCTCAGAGGTAAAAGAGTAGTGAAATAATCCACTCTGGCATGTTGACCTACAGCAAGCTATTACTTAAAATAGGATTTTTAAGTGATAGAAAAGGAGAGAGGAAAACAGTAGCTTCATACTCGGCAACCGCCTTCCGTTTAGCATATCTGAAAGACCGTTTTCCTCATTTCAAAATTGATAGCCAACTTATTTTTTTGTTGTTTTGCTATTCAAATTTCTGTCCTCTTTTTTCTCCAGAGCTATTTGCTGTAACACTGAATTTTAAGCATCTCTAAAAATGCTTGATATGTTATTATTCTTTCCAGATATTCTCTGACAGCCAAGCCAAGAACATTAAGGAAGAAAGGAGGAATGAGGCTGGATACAGTGCAGTGAGAAAAGACATTTCAAGGAGAGGGGTACCTGCTACTCAGAGACTGGACTGTGGCATCAGAATGAGAACTTACCGATACTTCTTGCTTCTCTTTTGGGTTGGCCAGCCCTACCCAACTTTCTCAACTCCATTATCTAAGAGGACTAGTGGTTTCCCGGCAAAGAAAAGGACCCTGGAGCTCTCTGGAAACAGCAAAAATGAGCTGAGCCGTTCGAAAAGGAGCTGGATGTGGAATCAGTTCTTTCTCCTGGAGGAATACACAGGATCCGATTATCAGTATGTGGGCAAGGTAGGATTCCGTTGGGCTCTTTGACATTCTGGTTTTAAAAGCCTGAAGAAGTTACTTTTCATAAATAGAACAGGGAGGATGTGAACTCTTCTCCCAATACAGTAAGAATTGTTGCTTATCTGGTAAGACTTTTTTTTTTTCACTTGAGTAGTTTCAGAAAGAAGACTGTAGCAAGAAGCTGAGAAATGTTAGCACTGCAACAAAGAGAGAGAAATGCTTCAGTTGAAAATGAAACGCCCACAACCATCCGCATAGGATTATCATAAATCCTTTAATTTTTACTTTAGCTTGAAAAATGTGGTCCAGCTATTCTATAAAGTAGGATGTATTAAAAATAGGAATAGAAAGATTTAGTTGTAAGGAAAGGAAGCTTCCTTTTTTTCTTATTCTGAGGGAAAAAAAAAAAACATTCTGAGCTTTTGTCCTTTGGCCAGGTTCAAATTAACTATTTCTTAACTCTGCTACCTACAGAGCCGTCTATGCTCTGACCAAACGGAGATCTTTATCCTCAAAACCCACCACTGCCTTAGATTTAGTTGTGTTGCTGCTGCTTTTTTGTCTTGTCTCCAATAATTGCTAATAACCAGGCATTTCAAAAACTTATGATTTAATTGTAGCAAAGTTCACAAAAGAGGAAAATGGTTAGGTAAAGGTGCCATTTCCAAATATCATCTGACCATTTTATTGACTCCAGAAAGTAAAATGAGGAGGCATAGCTTATTATAGCCCTTACGGACTACTGGAGCTGAGTCAGGGAAACAGCTTGGTTATACTGCCATCATGAATTTCACTGAAATTTTATCATCAGTCACATTCCCACTGCAGAAGATCTGCATCCTGCTAAGAAGTGAGAAAGACAGGGATACAGGTCTGTACTTTGTAGATTCTCTGTTTCAGAACATGGTACTGATCAGGAAAATAATTGTCACACATCCTTTCTGTAAACAAACTAGGGACAAACATAATAGAGATGATAAAACATCTTCATTTATGAGTACCACTACAACTTTAGAACATCTATATTTGGATATCATGCAAATAGCATAAATTTTACAGATTCCAAGGGCTGCATGTTCACACTTCAATCTGTTATCAAATATCCCTGAATAACCAGATGCAAATATTCTTTTTAAGTATCTACCACAATAAATGAAGGAAAAGCATTCATGGTTTGGGCTGAGGTAACCAGGCATTTTTCCAATGAAGTGAATTATTAATGTGGCATAAAGTAAGGGAGGAAATATTCAGTGAAGGGGTGAACATCAACATGGATCCTTGAGAGACTAGCCTTGTATTTGCTATGAAATTCACACGCTGTGTGACTGCTGAAGAAAGACAGTCCACTTACTCATACTTCACTCCATTTCCTTTGTGAAATTTGAATAGCACTACATTAATAGGGCAATTATTGTAAAAAAAAAAATCTTATAATCTTGAAAGCACTTTCTACAATACAAATAACATTATTGTCATTAAAGATTAAGTTTTTTAAAGTGCTTTATTTAAATAATTGACTCCCCTTTTTCTTTTCTTCTTTTTCGTCTCAAATTGTGATGCCATTTTACATTAAAAAATAGCATATATTTTTAAATACAGATATTTCGAAACACTAAAAGCAGCAATGGGTAAAACCTCAGAAGAATCAGTTTTATGATTATAATTGTGAGAGGTAATATTGCCGTGGGGAAAAGTTGCGAGCTGTGGACTGAAGCAGATCTGAGGCCATTTCACTGTGCTGACAGGTGCCAGTTGTGTAGCCCACAAAGGTTGTTAACCTTTTCAGGCTTTGGTTTCTTCATCTAGAAAATGCAGAAGTAAAGCCTATGTACCTCATGGAGTTGCAATGTAAAGTGAGACAAGAACTAGTAGTTGGCACACAGTAGGTGCAGAAAGAAGTTATTGTTATCGATGAAAACTCCATTGAATACACTCTGTTAAAGCTTTAATGCATGGAAGCTGATTATTTTTATATCATTGCAAAAGTAAAATGATGTAATTAACAGATTTCTCAGTGGGTGGTAAATGGAGAGGCTTGTGGGAAAATCCCTTCACAATCACAGCTTCAATTTGATTCATTGGATTTGCATACTTTATTGGCAGCAAGAAAAATTGCCCTTCTTCCTCCCCTCATCTGCCCCTTCCCCACCTCCTTGATGTTCTAATCCATAAAGAAGAAATATCCGCTGGGGAAAAAGTCAAGCGCAATAAGTGAAGTTATCCTAGATGCCATCATTGCTCTATCAAATGTATGTAAGAGGTGTTCCTGAACTATTGATAAGGCATTTTCCTGAATCTGTCTTTATATTTTATCAACAAAGAGATAAGACTACAATTTTTTTTTACCACAATTAAAAGTGGGCCAAAAATAAATATTTAAAAAAGGAAAAACAGATTTGCTTCTCATGAGGCAACAGGTTGGTCCACTTTTTTTGCACTGCACAACTTTTCCACATTGATTTCTGCACCATATTTGCTTTTTAACATGGGCTTCCCCAGTGGCTCAGCAGTAGAAGAATCCACCTGCAATGCAAGAGACACAGGTTCAATCCCTGGATGGGAAAAATACCCTGGAGGAAGACATGCCAACCCACTCCAGTGTTCTTGCCTGGAGAATCCCATGGACAGAGAAGCCTGGCAGGCTACAGTCCATAGAGTCACAAAGAGTTGGATACGACTGAAGCAACTTAGCACACGCACGTGCATTGTGGGAAACTCAGCTTCACAAATCTTAGTATATGACATCATCAAAAGGAAGGTAGCACCACCGACTGTTGAAACTGTGAACTACTCTGAGTTAGTAATTCGCAAGATGTCTGATACCTCAAGGGTTGCTGTGTTTCCCTCAATTTTTAAAAATATTTCCCGGTGCTGCAGTGAGTTCCCTGCTGCACGCCAGGGTGCCTTGATGCAAACTCTGAGAACCAAAAGACTGTGGTTAGATTGGCATATAAAGATGTACAAAAACTAATAGAACCTTAAACTGTGCTATTGTGCTAAGTCGCTTTAGTCCTGTCGGACTCTTTGCAACCCCATGGACTGTAGCCCGCCAGGCTCCTCTGTTCGTGGGATTTTCCAGGCAAGAATACTGGAGCAGGTTGCCATTTCCTCCTCCAGGGCATCTTCTTGACCCGGGGATTGAACCCACGTCTCCTGCATCTCCTGCATTGCAGGTGGATTCATTACCACTGCACCACGTGGGAAGCCCATAAATAATAGCTACTCAAAGCCTGTTCTTAAGACCTTAAACTGAAAAGATTCAACTTTTCATGTAACAGATAGAGGCATTAACTGAGGAAAAGTAAGGCCAGTGAGCAAATGCACTTAAAGTAGAAGAAAGACGTTTTTACATTGTAAGTAATGTAATATTTATATGTGTGTTCTGTTTATATTTATATATGCATTCCTTGGTTCCAGTTATTTGGGTGCAAGTCAATAGGGATGACAGTAACAATGGAGGAAAATGAGAGAATGGGTGTTGGAGCAAGAGGCTACCAGGTGTAGAAGGAAAAAAAAAGAAAGCCACATAAGCATCCACGAAACAGCAGAAAATGGATCTGGAGGCTAGAGTGATAGCCAAGGGGAATTTGCTATATGGCTCAGGAAACTCAGAGGCTTCTCTATCAATCTAGAGGGTGGGATGGGGCAGGAGATGGGAGGGAGGTTCAAAAAGGAAGGGATACATGTATACCTATAGCTGATTCATGTCGAGGTTTGACAGAAAACAACAAAATTCTGTAAAGCAATTATCCTTCAGTGAAATAAATAAATAAAACCATGAAGTGAATACAAGATGAGCTTTAAAACTGAAGCACAAAGTTAGCAAGACCTTCCTTCTCATGTTGTCTTAATGCGTCCATTCATGTGTGTATGTGTGTGTGTGTGTGTGTGTGTGTGTGTTCAGTTGCTTTTTTAGTCATGTCCGACCCTTTGCAATGCCATGGACTGTAGCCAACCAGGCTTTTCTGTCCAGGGGGATTCTCCAGGCAGGAATACTGGACTGGGTTGCCATGACCTCCTCCAGGGGATCTTCCTGACCCAGGGATCAAACCCATGTCTCTTACATCTCCTGCATTGACAGACGTGTTCTTTACCACTAGCATCACCTGGGAAGCCCCACTGTCTTAATTAACGCTCCTCCGCATTTCTCTCTGGCCAGAAAGATTTACACAGAAACATGTGCATGGCACAGCTAGCAAGGGACGCACTTATTGTGTATAGAAGTGAGGAAGGGCCGGTTAATTTTCTCTCTCTGGGCCTGGTGCACTGGGAAGACCCAGAGGAATCGGGTGGAGAGGGAGGTGGGAGGGGGGATCGGGATGAGGAATACATGTAAATCCATGGCTGATTCATGTCAATGTATGACAAAAACCACTACAATATTGTAAAGTAATTAGCCTCCAATTAATAAAAATAAATGAAAAAAAAAAAGTGAGGAAGGCCAGTTACAGCTGAAAGATTGACAACCCAAACTCTGATTTATGAGACAATTCTCAACACCTCTACTCACCTGAAAAGGTAGTGGCAGGTGGGGGTAGAAAGAAGTGGTCCTGTATTGGGTAAAAGTTTGTGAGCTTAAGATATAGGTATCGATACAGATAAGGAGGATATTGTTTTCTAAAATATATAACCATTTGGGGGGAACTTTTAGCTGATTTAGCATAAGTGGTCTCTGTGCCACCTGGGAGCTTATTAGAAATGTAAATTCTTAGGCCCCCACCTGTGATCTATTGAATCAGAATCTGCTTTTCAACAAAAGCAGAATTTTAGGTGAATTTTATGCATATTAAGGGGCTTCCCTGGTGGATATGTGGTAAGAAATCTGCCTGCAGCACAGGAAACAAGGGCCTGCGGGTTCAATCTGTGGTTTGGGAAGATGCCCTGGAAAAGGAAATGACTACCCACTCCAGTGTTCTTGCCTGGGGAATCCCATGGACTGAGGAGCCTGGCGGGGTACAGTCCATGGGGTCACAAGAGTCAGACACGACTTAGCGACTAAACCACCACCACCACTGTACACGTTAACATTTGAGACGTGCTGCTTTTAAAAATATGTATGTTGGCCTGAGTCTCACTTCCCCAGAGATTCCGATTTAGTTGCTTTTTAATTAAGTATTTATGATTCTAATTTGTGGTGAAATTTGAGAACCACTGCCCTAGGAGAATATTATTGGCAATAATTATAGCAAGATGTGGCAAGCTCAGTGATAAAATGGGCATCCCCAAAGGATTGTGGAAATACAAAAGACAGGGGCTAACTGGGCTTGGGGGTTCAGCAAAGCTTCCTAGAGGAGGTGGTGGGATTGGGATCATGTCTTAAGGGAAGAGCATGCGTTAGCCCACACAGCAGAGGGAGAGTTACCCAGACTTCCCAATTAACTGAATGCAGAAGCCAAGAGAAAGCAGGAGGTTCCAAAAGTCAGAGACTTCAAGATAGAACAATCAGGATTGTGAAAATGTCACTGATGCCAGCACAGCAAACAGAAAAAGGTGCATGTTTTCTTGTTAATGGTTAAAGGAAAGAGTATTGGATTCTATGAAAAATCACTTAGATTATCTTTCAGTTCAGTTCAGCTGCTCAATCATGTCCAACTCTTTGCCACCCCATGGAATGCAGCACGGCAGGCTTCCTTGTGCGTCACCAACTCCCAGGGCCTACTCAGACTCATGTCCATTGAGTCGGTGATGCCATCCAACCATCTCATCCTCTGTCATCCTCTTCTCCTCCTGCCTTTGATCTTTCCCAGCATCAGGGTCTTTTCAAATGAGTCAGTTCTTCACATCAGGTGGCCAAAGTATTGAAGTTTCAGCTTCAGCATCAGTCCATCCAATGAACATTCAGTACTGATTTCCTTTAGGATAGAATGGTTGGATCGATCTCCTTGCAGTCCAAGGGACTCTCAAGAGTCTTCTCCAACACCACAATTCAAAAGCATCAATTCTTCAGTGCTCAGCTTTCTTTTTAGTCCAACTCTAACATCCATACATGACTACTGGAAAAACCATAGCTTTGAATAGATGGACCTTTGTTGGCAAAGTAATGTTTCTGCTTTTTAATATGCTGTCTAGGTTGGTCATATCTTTTCTTCCAAGGAGCAAGCATTTTTTAATTTCATGGCTACAGTCACCATCTGCAATGATTTTGGAGCCCCCAAAAATAAAGTCTGTCACTGTTTCCATTGTTTCCCCATCTGTTTGCCATGAAGTGATCTTTGGCTATATGTAAACTGAATAGAAAAATAAGAGAGAAGCATTGTAATTTTCCATTTTCAGAAAATTCCATGTCCTTCCTTTCAGCTTTACATAATATAGCAATTCCTTGATAATTGGTATATAGTCTAAAATTAAATTCAGTAAGAACATAGGTAGATATAGATTAGACTTTGAAGACATTGTTGTATTGTTATGCATTAATACAAAGATGAATATATTTAAAATCTCAGAACTATGCACATTTATAGGCAAAAAATTCACATATTATCATTAAACAACACACAGCAATGATTAACTCCCTTGCCTCCTCCATTTTATCCTTCACAGTGTTCTTAATCCTCTTATTCCACACAATGTATTGGTAAAACTAGTCTCCATTAGAAGCTCTCAAGGTGCTTCTATTTTTAGTAGCATATCAGATCCAATTCTGTGGAATTTGATAAACTGTATATTTCATAGATATTTTCTGATGTTAGCTTTTTGGAAGTTGGTAAAGGTTCCCTTTGGGGGAGTTTATCCAAAAATTGATCCGCTGTGCTTTTTTAAATACCATGAAAATGTGAGTTCTCTTTGAGGCTCTGACGTACAGGTCCTCCTAATATGCCTTTCTCTTGAGTCTTTAAAATTAATGTCTCCCCAATTCAACAAAGCCACTAGTCTTAGGATAATTAGACAGTAATGTTTTAATGGCCCATAGGAATAAAAGTTGTCAGACATATACACCTTTACAATTAGGAATGAAGCATCATTTGTTCCTATAATTACATGGTCCAAATTCAATAAACATGAAGCAATATTTTATTCGTTCAGAAAGACCATTTGAAAGATGCCATTATTAAGAGATTACTTTCTTATATTATTATTTTTTTTTAAAGATCATAAGCTTAGGAGTAGAGACCTCCTGATACTAATTTGACGGACGGTTTGGAGACTCATTTAACCACTGTTGCTTGAACATCAGCATCAGATTAAATCATCATCATAGCTAACAATTACTGAGTTTTGCTTTGTCTCAGACACACTGCTAATGTCTCAGGTACACTCCTCACCAATGAGGTTCAACCTAATACCTAGAGAATATTTATATCTCTGTTTTACAGAGGAGTAAACTAAGGCTCAGATAGGTCCACTGCTTTAGCGTGAAGTCTCCTACTGCTTGAACTTGGCGGTTGGCCTCTGTCGACCTCACAGTTTCTGTGTTATATCCCCGACCGTGTACATCCACTACATCAGAGAGCCATTTTGAGGCTCAAATGAAGAAACAGTCCTAGAACATGAACATGCTTTAGCATTCAGAGATTGCTTTCAATTCAATACCACAAATACCTACTGAGGACCTGAGGGGTGAAACCCAAGGGTAGAGAGAAAAGGGAAAAAAAAATTAAAGACTACTTTTGAAGAGTTACACAGATGTGTTTGCATAATGATTACTTATATTCTTTCAATTTTTCTTGATTTTAATTTCCAGAACATATCAGTGTTATTCAAAATAGTTATATGTGAGCATTTTAAAATTAGATATGCTATTAGTGGTGTTTCTAGTCATCATGATGAAAAAGTGACTTTTCTTTTTATTTCCCTTGATAACCTTCTCTAAACTTCTGTTCTGGTTCAGTCACCTGCAATAATCTTTTCTCCCCATGTCAGAACAAGTGCCTTGGGCACATCTTTATTCTTCATCATTTAAATTTAATGCTCAGAAATTTTTAACATTTTCATATTTCAACTGGTTAGTGTATTTAAGAAAACTTGGCTTCACTTGCTCCTTGGACGTACTTTTAAAAAATATTTCAAAAAGCAACTACCCAACTGCCCATAACTGGCAGTAATCCTCATTTTGTTTCCACTATCCGTGAACTGATTTCACCTTCTTTATGACAAAAGCCTTAATTTCTTATTTTATACTTAAGAAAATGTCCTTGGTAACAGCAATTCACTGAGTCCTGACCTTCCCTGTCTGCAGTCACTCACATGGAGAACAGAACAGTTAGAATGTCTGACCTTGGCCATAAAGCCAAAGGCAGTGTTTGGCTGCCTGGGTCACACCAACAGAGGGAAGTATGGAAAGCCAAACAAGAGCCCAATCCCTAATCCTGCAACTTCCATGCTATTATGCCCGTGGAATCCTATATCCTTCTGCTTATAATTCAATTTGTTGAAGAAAATGGAGGGATCAAGCTGAATAAAAGAGAGTTAAAGGTTCAAATCCTTTTTGTTCCCACTGAGCTATTTTCCCCTCCATGCTTTACAAACCAAACAGAACTAGAGGTTGTCAGAAGGTTACAGAGACTCTGCATGCTCATTATAACAAATCCCTCTGAATCTAGCCTATAGACATTGTTAAGTATTTCTTTATGCACCACCTTAACTTGTTTGTACTATTATGGAACCATGTAAATATTTGATTTGCACCAGAGTTCTTCATTTTTTGTCATGTTATGGGTCCACTCCAGACACGTAGCAGAATGGTAACATAAATGTAGAGAATGTCAACATCCCAGTTTACATGTCTTTTAGAATCAGAATTGCTAATTATCATTTTGATTGACTCATTCAAAAATCAGATAAAAATCCCTGACATATTGGTAGTCAACAGTCAGCGGATTCTTAAACCACTGATTTATTTCATTTCCATTGGCTTCCCTGGGTAACTCAGCTGATAAAGAATCTGCCTGTGATGCAGGAGACCCTGGTTCAATTCCTGGGTTGGGAGGATCTGCTGGAGAAAGGATAGGCTACCCACTCGAGTATTCTTGGGCTTCCCTGGTGACTGAACTGGTTCAGAATCTGCCTGCAATGCAGGAGACCTGGGTGCGATCCCTGAGTTGGGAAGATCCCCTGGAGAAGGGAACAGCTACCCACTCCAACTACCCACTCTGGCCTGGAGAATTCCATGGACTGTATAATCCCTGGGGTTGCAAAGAGTCGGACATGACTGAGCAATTTTCACTAGTTCACTTCTCTCACATTGATATGAATGACAGGTTTGGTGCATTATTTTAAATATGAAAAACTACGAATATATTGTAACCAGAAAAAAATTATGTATAGCATCTTCCAGTTTTCTAGTCACAGAAAGTACATGTGCGCAAGAAAAAGGAGATATTTTAAAAGATTAAAATGTATACATGTGTGAAATATATGGATAAGTATTTTAGGTGGATTGATGTGTTTCAGAAGACTTGAGGGCAGTAATGAAAGCATAACAAAAACCCTGAAATCTCAGCCTGGATGTGGGATTTAATGCTGACTAGAGGGAACGGAGATTGGAGTTAAGAAGACTGTTGAAGAAGCTATCTCAGTTACGGCATTTTCAAATAGATTTGGAGAGAAAATGCTTTTCATTCATTCAACAGTTATTCACCGGAGACTGTGACGTTAATAGCATGGGCAGCGTGCCTATGTTTGATCCTTAGCTACACTGCGACTACTTGGGTAATATTGGGCGAGTTATTTAACTTCTCTCTGCCCTCCATTTCTTCAGCTGTTAAATGAGGGGAGTGATAAAGTTGTTGAGGTGAGGATTAATTAAGGTAATATACAGAAAGAGCTTAGAATGTGACCAGCATATCATACTCACTAGCAAGGATCTAAGGGAAGACCAGAGTAAGGAGGGAAACACCCTCCCAGTGCTATCAAGTGCATCTTCAGAGAACAGGAAAGGTGAAGAGAAGAATGGACCCAAGGTGCCCAGGTGAGGGTGTCACTATTGTTTAGTCTCCTTCTCTGAAGTCAAGTATTACAGGCCAGAAGATGGGACCAGAGCAGCTAAGGCAGCCGCAAACACAACTCATCAACAGCGATTCAAAGTTCTCTTTGTTATCTCAAATAAACTAAAGATAACATGAGCACTACACTTAATGTAATTTGATGATCCTGGTGACTCTTGTAGATCCTCCTATTAAGGCTATTTCTCATTTCATTTTAAAAATCATTATTTAACACCACAGCTTGGAGTTTATATTATTTAAACTACTGTGAAATGTTATAAAACTTCAATGCATCTAACAGTCAAAAATGACTATTGCACTTAGGATATAATAATGTTTCAAATTGGAATTATAGTAGCTAAGTTGTTAAGTTGGATTTAATAACATAAGATCCTTATATTATTGAACCAAAGTTTATTATTGTGGGGAAATTACTTTTGATTTACTTATTTAATTACCCTTTTTAAGAACAACAAAACTTTTTAAACTTTGACCTTTAGTATATTGAGTACTAATTTATATTGGGTTCTAGGTCTGATCTTTCAGTTAATACTTTAGATATTGTATTTAAACCTTTGACTATCCATGTCTTTATAAATTCTGCAAGACCCTAAACTACATACTTCACCCATCTTTTTATCCTTAAAGATACCAAGCACAGATTTTGCACATTGGAAACAAATATTACTTCAATTAAGCAGCAATGACCACAAAAGATAAAAACCTGCCATATTTTCTAAAAACTTCCTACCAGCTTACTGGTGTGGATGATTTGATATGGATATCGTTGATAGTGTTTTGAGTTGTTGACAACTGAAAATCTAGTCTTTAAAGTTCAAGGATATGTTAGGTAGTAAATATTTAAACCAAATTCATTGTGAAAGTCTTTCCATAGAAACTATTTCTAAAAATTTCACATCAAAATGACACAGGTATTTATACTAGAAGAAAACGCGAGCTTCCTTAGTAGAAACCAGAGACATTAAAGATAACACAGTTGTATGTACATCTAAAAGAAAGATAAAAATGAAAATACATAACAAATAATACTGTATCATAAAAGTTGGTTCCTTTAAGACTTTTACAAATTAAAAGTCAGACATTATTTAGGATCTCACAGAAGAAAGTTTGTAACAAATTGAGAAAAAGCCGGGGTTCACCAATAGAAAAAATATTTTCCTGAAACTCCTGAGAAGCTACACTGTGCAGACGACTCAAGTGCTCAGTGAAAGAAAAATCATTTAAGACCTAAGAATGTTGATTACAGTGATCCACAAAAAATCAGCTATAGAGAAAAATGGAATAACAGAGGGAGAGAAAAATTCTGTATAATGACTAATTCTTTTTTTTTTTTTTACCAACTATATATTCTTCTAATCAACATATTTTGAGTTCTCACAGGAAAAATAATCATTTCTGAAAAATAATCTCATAACTGTTTCTACTATTTATAAGTACAATTCAGAAGCAAAACATGAAAGAGAAGATGCCAAGAAAGTTCTGCTTTAAAACAGTTATGTAAAACTTTAGCATGCTTTATTGTTTTCTTTTCATTAGTTGTGAAGCTTAAGAATCTGGCTCATTTACATAATCTATATCCTAGCATTGTTTCTTTTTTGTTTTCCCAGTGAAGATAAATACGTCCAGGAAGCAAACTTTCCCTTCAGAAATCAAATTAAGCCATTTTTATACCTGCGTATTCTCTAAGTTTGAGATTACTGCCAAGTAAAAGTGTTTAAAAAAATTTTTTTAAGAAATCAATAAAGTAGAGTAGGTTATAAGAAGTTACTTTATCATCCATTTGTATCTTGAGTGTTCTATCTACTCTCCCAACTCTATATATTCTGTAAAAAGAAGAAAAGGGAGGAACCGTTTACAATTGTACAAAAGCTATGATCTTGACAATCACCAATCTACCTGCCTCTTAGGAGGAAATATGATTTCAAAATCAAATCAAGAAAATTAGGTGACTTGGGCAGACTTGAGTGGCAGTACTTTAATTTTGTCTCCTTTCCAACAGACTGGACATCATGTTACTTAAGTTTTAAAGTGATAATGAGGCAGGCACAATCTTTACCACAATTCAAACCATCAAGTAACTGCAAAGAAGCGGGGCCGGGGAGGGTGCTGGATAGGGAGCAACAGAACAGAAAACGAAACACAAGATCATCCCCTTGCAGGTGAAGAGGCATCTTAGATGGTTTTTCAGCAGAATCTTATTGCAAGAAATTTGTCATGAGACAAGAGCAATGATAATACTTTTCCAGATTTTATCAAGCACTACCGTTTACAAACTACTCTATACATACAGAATTCCTCGTGATCTGAGCACGGTTCCAGTTGAGTGTGATTCAATCCTTTTGGGTGTGAGACGTTAAGAGACCACACACAGCTCCACTACCAGCAGAGTGCCAGAGGTGGGGATGGAGTTCAGATCTTTGATGTGATTTAGTCTAGTACTCTTCCCTTAAAAGACATCATTACCAAAAAAAAAAAAAAAAAAAGACATCATTACCTTGTTAAAGTAGTAGAGGGTATTTCAGGCATGGTGGGCAAATAGAACGGTAGCATAAGGGCTTAGGAGTTAGAGCACTGAGTTTTGTTATTCTGTCACTGAGTCATGTCCAACTCTTTGGGACCCCATGGACTGCAGCACACCAGGCTCCCCTGTCTTTCACTATCTCCCAGAGCTTGCTCAAATTCATGTCCATTGAGTCAGTGATGCTTCCAACCATCTTTTTCTCTGTTGCCTACTTCTCCTCCTGCCCTCAATCTTTCCCAGGACCATGGTCTTTTCCAATAAGTCAGCTCTTCCCATCAGGTAGCCAAAGTATTAGAGCTTCAGCTTCAGCATCAGTCCTTCCAATGAATACTCAGGATTTCCTTTAGGATTGACTGGTTTGATCTCCTTGCAGTCCTAGGAACTCTTAAGAGTCTTCTCCAGCACCACAATTCAAAAGCATCAATCCTTTGGTCTTCAGCCTTCTTTATGGTCTAACTCTCATATCCGTACTTGACTACTGGAAAACCCATAGCTTCAACTATACAGACCTTTGTCGGCAAAGTGATGTCGCTGTACTGAGTTTAGGGCACAGACATCACTGTGAGAACGCTGTTTCTAGAAAAGAACAACACAGTTCCTATGATAGTTTCTTTTGTTAGATTGTGGGAATTATCTTTCTGAACTGACTGGCCTACTTTTATGCATCTGTTTGTGAGTTATACCAGTACAGAATTGCTATTCAGTATATCATAACTTAATCTCCAAATTCAGTAAATGCACACTGGATTCATGCAAAGCTATTAAGGAAAGCAGTGAAATTGGAACCCATCTTGGAATCTAGTTCTTAAGGAAGCAGTTGGAGGTCACTGTCTATTTCCCTTGCAAATGTTCCTTGGCCTCTAGCCCACCTTACTTCTGGATGATCCTGATATGGCCATCCAGATTGGACACATTTTTTTTTCACTGATTGTTTCCTAGTTATTCCCTTAAAGCAAAAAACAGAAACAGAAAACAAAGCTATTCAAATTGTTTAAGAATTTATAAGCTGTTCCCCTGCAAGAAAAACTAAAGCTAATAAATGAACTCATAACTTTTTCTCCTAGAATTGCTCACTATTATTTCTTCACTGTATGAGTGGGTTACAGAATTCAATTTAATCATCATTTATTGGACATGTACAGGATGCTTGGGAGTTATGAATTTGAATGAGAAATAATCTCTCCCTAAAGCAAACTACTTGTTTTATAAAGAGATGGCTTTAACTTTTTTAGATCCTAAGTAAGAGTCAACATAACTATATTATATCCAATATGTTTTTTACCTTTGAGGAAAAACACGTTTAGGGAAAAGTCCATTAGCTAGTGAGGAATAGAATTTTTTTTTAATTTCTGCTGCTTGAATCATCATGTCTCAAATGTCTGCATTTATTAATATTTTCTTCCAAAGTCTATTTGTCAGGAAGAGAAGGTGAGAGGGGACAGGCGGAGTATATGTATGTATGTGTGTCCTTAGATTTGACAATTACTGAAGAGAGTATACCTAAAGGCAAAAAGTTGGATTGTAACTAGTGAGTTACAATGCCTTACTAAATCAATTTTCGACTGGGTATCTGGCTCTCAGCTTGATTTACCACTGGCTTTTTGAAAATGAAAATGTTAGACTAAACAGGAGCTGAGACTAATGTCTCAGTCTGCCAAAGACCTTGGACTTCCAGAGCCAAGCAAAAGGCAGTAAACAACGCCTTTTTGGGAAAATAACTGCATGCGGTGAAGAAATCAAAATGCATTTGTTTAACTGATAAATCCCAAATGAACAACAACATCTATCACAGTTTATATCATTTGTGCCAATAGAATTTACAAATAACTTAGCCTGGGGTCTCTTATAGTAAATATAATGAACTCAATAGTGTTTATAATTATGGTAGGGAGTGCTGACTGGTAGTATGCTCTGATGTGAGTGAACAAGTAGATCTTGGTAAACTCCCTGGGTCTGCTGTTAACTTTGGATAAATTACTTAACTTCCCTGAATGAAGTTTCTCTGTAAAATAGAGAAAATAAAGCTTATCTCCTGGAGTGATTATGAGTATTAACTGATTAACAAATGAAGCACTCCTGCAGTTCAGTTCAGTCGCTCAATCGTGTCTGACTCTTTGCAACCCCGTGAACCGCAGCACACCAGGCCTCCCTGTCTGTCACCAGCTCCTGGAGTCCACCCAAACCCAGGTCCATTGAGTTGGTGATGCCATCTAACCATCTCATCCTTTGTCATCCCCGTCTGCTCCTGCCCTCAATCTTCCCAGCATCAGGGTCTTTTCCAATGAGTCAACTCTTCACATTAGGTGGCCAAAGTATTGGAGTTTCAGCTTCAACATCAGTCCTTCCAATGAACACCCAGGACTGATCTCCTTTAGGATGAACTGGTTGGATCTCCTTGCAGTCCAAGGGACTCTCAAGAGTCTTCTACAACAACACAGTTCAAAAGCGTCAATTCTCCTGCAGTATCTAACACATAGTAAGTGTTCACCAAGGATTAGTTTTCTTCCTTCTTTACTAAAATTCTTGAAGGACCACCTGCAGTTCCAGCTCACCTTGAATTTCAAAGATAGAGAACTACCTTAGTTTGCTATTGCCACTGTAATGAATGATCACAAACTTAATAGCTTAAAACAGTACAAGTTTATTATCTTATAGCTTTGGAGGTCAAAAGTCTGAAATAGGTTTCACTAGGCCACAATCAAGATGCCTGCAAGATGTCTTTCTGGAGGCTGTAGGGGAGGATCTGTTATCTCCTTGCCTTTTTGAGCTTCTAGATGCTGTCTGGTCTACTTGGTTCATGGAGACCTCCTTTCCTCCATCTTCAAAGACAGCAGCATACCATCTTCATCTCTCTCTCTCTCCTCCTCCTCTCCATCATCACAGTTCCTTCTCTGATCCCAACTCTTCACTGCTTCTTACCCTTATAAGGACCCTGGTAATTACATTGAACTCACCTGGATAATCCAACCTAATCTTCCTACTTGAAAATCATCTTAATCACCCCTGTAAAGTATTTTTTGCCATGTAAGGTGACGTGACAGTCACTGGGAATTGGGACATGAACATTTTGGGAGAGCCATTATTCTGCTTACCCCAACTATTATAGCACTAAAGTTTTGTTCATTTAATAGTTACTCTGGTACTTTTGACATTAAATTCAAGATATTGAGTGTAAAAGATAAATGTCAAGGGAGTTAATACATTTCTCCTGAGTTTAGATTTTAAATTCTTTTGCTTTTAGCACTTTTGTCAAAAATTCTCCTTCACATAATGCAGGGTCTGTTTCCGTGGTTATTAAATCTAACAAAAGATAAAAGATTGAATTGAATGGGGTCATATGGAAACTCTGCAAATGCAGACCACTTCCTGGTATTATATGAACATATTTTTAAAGTTACAGCATATGAAATGAGAAAAAATATAGAAGGATAAACAGATAGGTATATAGATATAGGATTCAATCAGTGGTTCTCAAAGGAAGCACTTTTGTCCCCTAGGGGACATTTGGCAATGTCTGGAGACATTTTTGATGGTCACAACTTGAAAGGTGCCACGGGTAGCCAATGGGGAGGGGCCAAAGATGCTGCTAAAATCTTGTAATGCCCAGAATGGAGTTACCCAGCCCTAAATGTGAATAGTACAGAGGTCAAAAATCCTGAATTAGATAGATCTTTGTAACTCATCACTTAAAATATTGTTTGATACAGAGTAAATCTTTAATGAATGTCATAGTTCAGTTCAGTTCAGTTCAGTTGCTGTTATGTCTGACTCTTTGTTCAGTCCCATGGACTGAAGCATGGCAATCCTCCCTTTCCATCAACAAATCCTGGAGTTTAACCAAACTCATGTCCATTGAGTTGGTGACACCATCCCATCTCATCCTCTGTCGTCCCCTTCTCCTCCAGCCTTCAATCTTTCCTAGCATCAGGGTCTTTTCAAATGAGTCGGTTCTTCACATCAGGTAGCCAAAGTATTGGAGTTTCAGCTTCATCATCAGTCCTTCCAATGGATATTCAGGACTGATTTCCTTTAGGATGGACTGGTTGGATCTCCTTGCAGTCCAAGGGACTCTCAAGAGTCTTCTCCAACACCACGGTTCAAAAGCATCAATTCTTCAGTGCTCAGCTTTCTTTATAGTCCAACTCTCACATCCATACATGACTACTGGAAAAACCATAGCTTTGACTAGACAGACTTTTGTTGGCAAAGTAACGTCTCTGCTTTTTAATATGCTGTCTTGGTTAGTCATAACTATTTTTCTTCCACGGACCAAGCGTCTTTTAATTTCATGGCTGCAGTCACCATCTACAGTGATTTTGGAGCCCAAAAAAGTAAAGTCTGTCACTGTTTCCACTGTTTCCCCATCTATTTGCCCTGAAGTGATGGGACCGGATGCCATGATCTTAGTTTTCTGAATGTTGAGTTTAAGCCAACTTTTTCACTGTCCTCTTTCACTGTCATCAAGAAGCTCTCTAGTTCTTCTTTGCTTTCTGCCATAAGGGTGGTGTCATCTGCATATCTGAGGTTATTGATATTTCTCCCAGCAATCTTGATTCCAGCTTGTGCTTCATACAGTTCAGCGTTTCTCATGATGTACTCTGCATATAAGTTAAATAAGCAGGATGACAATATACAGCCTTGACATACTCCTTTCCCGATTTGGAACCAGTCTGTTGTTCCACGTCCAGTTCTAACTGTTGCTTCCTGACCTGCATTTCTCAAGAGGCAGATCAGGTGGTCTGGTATTCCCATCTCTTTCAGAATTTTCCACAGTTTGTTCTGATCTACACAGTCGAAGGCTTTGGCATAGTCAATAAAGCAGAAGTAGATGGTTTTCTGGAACTCTCTTGCATTTTTGATGATCCAATGGATGTTGGCAATTTGATCTCTGGTTCCTCTGCCTTTTCTAAATCCAACTTGAACATCTGGAAGTTCATGGTTCACATACTTTTGAAGCCTGGCTTGGAGAATTTTGAGGATTACTTTGCTAGTGTGTGAGATGAGTGCAATTGTGCGGTAGTTTGAGCATTCTTTGGCATTGCCTTTCTTTGAGATTGGATTGAAAAGTGACATTTTCCAGTCCTGTGGCCACTGCTGAGTTTTCCAAATTTGCTGGCATATTGAGTTCAGCACTTCCCCAGCATGACCTCTTAGGATTTTTAAATAGCTCAACTGGAATTCCATTCATAGAATTGAATGTAAATATCCAGAGAAAATATTTATGTTGTAGGTAACAGACTAGACTATGGTGTCAAAGTACCCTGACTCAAATCCTTCTCCTGTTGGTTGTATGATGCTGAGAAGTCACTGACTCTTACCTTACCTCAGTTTACTCATCAGTTGAGGTGATAGGAAGATGGTAGTAATGAGTAATAAATTATATAATCTATGTAACAAGTTACAGCACGTTACTTGGCCCATAGTATGGCTTCATAAATGTTTGCTATTATTATTTTCCCAAATCCTAGATAGACCCTTACCAAATGATTAATCAGATAAGAGAAAACTTAAAGATAAAATATTTTCCACTGTTATAAAAGTCAATCAAATTACTTACATAGAAGAATAGAATTTTTTCTGGTCATGATAAGAGGCAACAGGGTATAATAGAAAAAGAATATGGGATATGGAGGCAACCTGATCCTAGGTTTTGTCAGAGGAAGAGAGATTGTTAGATTCTTTTAGAACCCACTTAACAGATCAAGAGATAAGCCTGGGGACTTCCTTGGTGGTCCAGTGGTTAAGAGTCTGCCTTGCAATGCAGGGAACACGGGTTCAAGCCCTGGTTGGAGAACTAAGATCCCACCTGCCTCCAAGCAACTAAGCCCATACTCCATAAGCAGAGTGTCCCTGCGCTGCAAAGAAAGATCCCATGTGACGCAACTAAGACCTGATATAGCCAAATAAATAAATATTTTTTGAAAAAGTGAGAGTAGCTAGGCCAATTTAATAGAACTTGTGAATCCCATTTATAAATGTAATTACCAAAATTATCAGTGCCAGACTCTGGGCTACAGGCCATTTGTCATTCTTCCTCCTCAGTTATCATCTCAGTTCTTATTGTGGAAATTGACACTTCCTCCCACCAAAACTTAAGTCATGGGGTATTCTTGAAACCTGACCAGTCAATCCTTTTAAAGGATCTCAATCCTGAATATTCATTGAAAAGACTGATGCTGAAGTCAAAGCTTCAGTACTTTGACCACCTGATATGAACAGCTGACTCATTGGAAAAGACCCTGAATCTGGAAAAGATTGAGGGCAGGAGGAGAAGGGGGTGACAGAGGATGAGATGGTTGGATAGCATAACCCACTTAATGAACATGAGTTTGAGCAAACTCCAGGAGATAGTGAAAGACAGGGAAGGCTGGTGTGCTGCAGTCCATGAGGTCACAAAGAGTTGGACAAAACTTAGCAAGTGAACAACAATAAATTCTTGAAACTGAGGGAGGGATTTCACATTCCTGGCTACTAAACACATGAAAACTCACCCCTGTGTGTATCAAAGGTCATTTCTACTTCCCTGAGACAGTGTATCTCAAGTCCAATAAAGAAGGCAGTAGGAAGGAGTGGCAAGTTTGTGGGTAAAGGTGAAAAGAGAGCGGGTTTTTGCCTGTTTCCCTTTGAGGCAATCATGTGGTGGGAGAGAAGCCCCTTTTATCTCCTGGGCTTCTCCAGGGAAAGAAAAGGGTAGACGATCTCATTGATGATACCTACCAAGGATAAAGCAACCCTATACCTAAGGTCACATTTGCCAAAGGCAATGGACAAGTGACAGTCAGACACTAGGGGGTATGCGATGCCAATGAGGCAGGCAGGGTGGGTATAATCACCTCAGACCCTGGAGAGCAGATCTGTGATTTCACTGGGGAAAACCATAGATGCCCCTGAGGAAAATGACGGATGAGAGCTATTGTCTAGGAACCAATGGATCAGAGGCAGTACAGGACTGCCCTCAGTTCCAAAAGCCCCAAATTTCCCACTGATTTGAGCCATGTGGATCTCTGCTCTTCATACACTCAGACATCATCTTGGACTGAATCAGGAGCAAAGGGAGAAAGCAGAAGCCAGAAAGACTAGGATTTATTTAAAAGAGTTATCTAAAGAGACTGTATTATTGAATCAGGAGACTTTATTGGATTGCACTAAATTATTGACTGAATATTCAATCCAATATCGAGTTCCTAGTACTCAATGGGATTAGAGCTCGAGGGATAAGCTACTTAAAAAAAGAAAGAATAAGAAAGTTGCATCTTCCCATGCACATCTGAGTGCAGTGTGAGAAAATATGTGACCCTGCACCTCAAGGGAAGGGCGCTTCTATTTCATTGGACTTTACTGTTTTTATTACTCCAGGCACATACTCAAGGCCTCCTCTGATTTTCTCCCACACGGAGGCTTGAAACCATGCCACGTGCTCTTGCTGGTTGCCAAGTCATTTTTCTCCCCTCAGTGATTCAGCCTTCTCCAAGAAGTCTTTCTAAACCATCAAAGAGCTAACATATGCCCTGACATCACCCTGTTCAACTCACAAGTTCCCTCTGTGTTGCTCCATATGTTTCCCTTACCTTGTAGCTGTTGTTCAGCTGCTAAGTCACGTTCAACTCTTTGCCACCCCGCGGACCGCAGCATGCCAGGCTTTCCTGTCCTTCACTATGTCCCGGAGTTTGCTCAAACTCATATCCACTGAGTCGGTGATTATTTCTAACTAATACTTATTAACAACACTAAAATGTCTAATTTCTGCTTTTATTCACTTTCTTTTATATAGCAGTCAGTATTTCCAAGCCTAATTTGAAAATGTATGTATAGAAGGTAGATAATAGAAGTTTTTTATCCATTGCCTTATGTAGCTCTTCAGGCCAGTAAGTGTTTTAAAATGGCCATGGTTGACAGTTAAATTATATTTTAGTAGAACAGTGTTTCTGTGAAATGGAACGTTTTCCATTCATTTTCCATCAGCTTCAGCAACAGGATGATACTCGAAATATGGTTGCATAAAATCTTGAAGCTTCTTCACCCTTAACAGATGACTTCTGTCTCGGCTCTTACAATGTTTGAGGTACTCAAGGGACTACCTTTTCAACAAATCCAGTACAGGTTTGTTTTATTATTGAGGTTTAATTGGTTATTAAATAAAATATTTTATATCTAAGGTGATATAAACAAATCTGCTCTTTTCAACAAATCCTGTACAGATTAGTTTTATTATTGAAGTTTAATTGGTTATTAAATAAAATATTTTATATCTAAGGTGGTAACTTGAATCCTCTCTCGGATTGCTCAGATTAGATAATGTGCTTAGTGTTTGGTTGTTGTTGTTGTTTATCACTAATTATGTCCAACTCTTCTTATGACCCCATGGACTATAGCTCACCAGGCTCCTCTGTCCATGGGATTCTCCAGGCAAGAATACTGAAGTAGGATGCCATTTCCTTCTCCAGGGGATCTTCCTGACCCAGGGATCTCCTGCATTGGCAGGCAGATTCTTTACCACTGAGTCATCTGGGAAACCCTAGTTGCTAATTTATCTGGCAACTTCAGGAACATATATTCTTGATACATAGAATTATCCTAAAATCAAGTGAGAAAGCAGGTGGACGACACTAAGATTTATTGATTATCTTCTACATTTCATTGATTATTGATATTTTATCCAATTTTATCTTTATAAATTTCATTCTTTCTTTCTTTGTAATCATTCATTGTTGAAGATCTATAATGTGCCAAATGTCAGGTGCTGAGAACACAGAAGTGAACCAGACTGGTTTGGTGTCTTTTTTCATGAAATTTGCAATATAGTTGTTTGCTGACTGAAACATGAAAATAGCTGTGAAATTCTCAAAAAAAAAAACAAAAAAAAATCAAGAATGTGCTGACGGCTAACTAGGGAAGAAACTGGGAGACTCTAGGAGGAGAATATAACTTAGACTAGCCACTTAGGGAAGACTTCCCTGTGGAGATCAAGATTACAAACCCCTGATGTATGAATTGTTTAAGTTCATCTAATTGCAGAAAGGAAAAAGAGATGCACAAGATGTGTGGGAGAGCCTCATTGCAATAGACCAAGGAGAAATGGTGGTGACTTGGACCAGGTCAGCACAGGTAGGAATGGAGACAAAGTAGGTGGCGAGTCCCCCGGAGGAGGAAATGGCACCCCACCCCAGTATTCCTGCCTGGGAAACCCCGTGGACAGAGGAGCCTGGCGAGTTACGGTCCACGGTGGTCACAGAAGTCAGACAACTTAGCTACTAAACCACCACCACAGGTGGTGAGTCAAGATACAGGCAAGAGGTAGGATTGGCAGGAGTTGGGGCTTCCCTGGTGGCTCAGAGGTTAAAGCGTCTGCCTCCAATGCGGGAGACCTGAGTTCGATCCTTGGGTTGGGAAGATCCCCTGGAGAAGGAAATGGTAACCCACTCCAGTATTCTTGCCTGGAGAATCCCATGGACGGAGGAGCCTGGTAGGCTACAGTCCACGGGGTGGCAAAGTGTCTGAGCGACTTCACTTTCACTTTCAGGGGTCTAATGAATGTGGAGACAGAGGCAGAAGGGAAGATTTAGGGTGACTCTCTGGTGGTCCTTATGATTTTGGTGTAAATGTGAAGTATTCAACAGGTGGATTTTGAAGGTGAAAAGGCTTGTGTCTGAATTCTGACTTTCCTACTGATCAACTAAATTAATTAGATTATTGTAGTAGTCATGCTGTTCATCTTTAAGACAAAACTCAAAATAACTAACTTTGCCAGGTAGTCCTCCTCTCCTTGTCCCTTAAATGTGGATATTCCTTAGGTCCTTGTCTTCCCTCATTTCACATACTCTCTCTAAAAGAGATTATCCATCTATTTTCATAGATTCAACTATTATCTATATGCCATTAATGTCCAAATCTCTATGTAACCCCAGAGCAGACATTTTCTTGAGATCCAGAGTTACGGATACAGTTAATTCCCAGGCAAGTATCTTGGACAACTTATACTCAGTACTTCCCAACTGACTTCATCATCACTCCAAAACCATTCTTCTTTATTTATTTATTTTTGAGTTTTGTCTTAAAGATGGACAGCATGACTACTACAGTAATCTGATTAATTTAGTTCATCAGTAGGAAAGTCAGAATTCAGACACAAGCCTTTTCACCTTCAAAATCCACCTGTTGAATACTTCATATTTATGATGTGAGCGGGCAGGAGGAATAGGGGACAACAGTGGATAAGATGGTTGAATAGCATCACTGACTCAATGGACATGAGTTTGAGCAAACTCCGGGAGATAGTGAAGGACAGGGAAGCCTGGCGTGCTGCAGTTCATGGGGTCACAAAAGAGCTGGACACGACTTAGCAACTGAACAACTAAATGATGTAAGAATAATTTATTAAAGCATATCTCTGAGCTAGGCCTTCTGTTAACCATTTTACATATATTGTTTTATTAATTTTCAGAGCAACCTACCTGTAATCTAAGTATCAGTATTATTCTTATGTGGATGAGAAAAAGACATGGAGAAATTAACTAAGTTCCCCAAAGTTATACAACTACTACATAGCATGACTTTATACCCATTGCTTTCCTTTGCCCAAGATCTTGCATGCTTTTAACATTAGTACTAGTGCTCAAACTTGAGCACTCATCAGAATTACTGAAGGGCTTCTTGAAACACAGACTGAGCTGCTGAGCAACACTGCTGAGCAACACCCTTTGAGTTTCTGATTCTGGTGGCAGATGAGGTCTGAGATCTTGCATGGCTAACTAGTTCCAGCAGCCCACCACAATGATACTGGGCGGCCAAAAAGTTCATTCATAACATCTTATAGAAAAACCCAAATGAAATTTTGGCCACCCAATATTCTGCCGTCAGCATTTTAACTTGTAAAAGAATCATCAGATTATAAATTGGTTAACTCATACTAACCACTAACATCCTAATACAGCATTATTAAAATATGTTGATAATATAAAATTTTATTAAAAGATTTTTTACCTATCTAATCCTATGGTCTCTAAAACAGAATCCACTCCTAATCCCTGTCATGGACTTCAAAAAATTACTTCCAGACATAAACTGTAACTAACAAGCTCTTCACAATTTGTACAACATTAAGTGTATTTATTAGCATTATGTATATGTGCATTATGTCAAGATATGTATGTGTATACATATACATATTGAATTCAGTTAAGCTTCAATTTGTCCTAACTTGATTTGTAAATTTATTTTCCCAATTTAAAATATTATTCAGTCTGTTTAGCACAAAGGTGGTCTCCCCGCTGCAAATCCAGTTTCTACACTTCAGTCCCAATCAGACATCTTTTAACCATGGCTGTTCTCTAATTCTTGTATATCTCAGATTAGCACTCATTCCATCTCTTAAAGGGCTGCATTACTTTCTATGAGCATATTAGTCATAACCCAATTTTTTACTTTAGCAAAAAAAAAAAGATCACACAATTCCTTCCCCTGTTAAGGTATTTTCAGATGTGTCATGTAGGTATGCTTCTGTTTAAACTATTCTTTCTTGTCTCAGTGATGCTTAGAAAATTCAGTTTAGTTACGGACTTAGACAAGTGACTCAGTGACACGTAGGTAATGGGAGGGAGGGAGCAGCATTAACTAGCTCCATAAACCACTAAAAATCTGTAGAATTAGTGTCACACCTTTGAATTAGAGTCAAAATCAAGTTGGAGGTAGTGCATAGAGCAGGTAAAAAGATACGGGCACTGCTTTGGTAATGCCTGCCATGGGGTCACATCTGTAACACCAAATTCCTGTATTTACTTATTAAGGTACTACACTTAAAAAAGTGACAGAGCTTCCCTGGTGGTCCAGTGGTTAAGAATCCACCTGCCCAATGCAGGGACACCAGTTCAATCCCTGGTCCAAGAAGATTCCTCATGCTGCGAGGCAATGAAGCCCCCTTGCCACAACTACTGAAGTCTGAACACCTAGGGCCTGTGCTCCACAAGAGAAGCCACTGCAATGAGAAGCCTGCTCGAAGGTAGCCCCCACTCACCGCAACTAGAAAACTAGCAGTGAAGACCCAGGGCAAACAAAAAGTTAAATAAATAAATAATTTTTTAAAAAACTTTATTATTTTTAAAAATACTGATTGATGATGATAAATCAACAGAAAAACAAGCAGAGACCAAGAGCTCCTCCTGAAACAAAATGCTCCAGGTACAGTAGTAAAAAGTCCTGAGAGCCCCAGATGAAATGTGACTTTCTGAGGAAAGTGGATAATTTTTACTTGATGGTGAATCGTTAAAAGTGAACCAGATGATTAAACTTAATGGAACAGCCACATTAAACTGAAATTAGTAAAAAACATGCCTCAGGCAGCCTACAACCTTTTATTTGTTGTTGTTTAACTTCTGCCTTTTACAGTGGCCATGATGAATGACATCACAAAAGAAAAAAATCCAATTAAATTCTAAGAGCTCAATAAACCCCTAATGTCTGCTTGTCACCACCACTTTCACTTGCACTGATGTCTTATGTTTCCTCTTCTCCCCAAGAAGAGAAAAAAAGAACTGGCCCCAGGGGGGTTCAACAGAAGCGGAGCTGAGTAGAGAAAGAGCACACTAAAGCTTCCGGAAGTTTCTATCCTGTGCACTTCATCAGATGCAGACACTGTGCTGGAAGGAGGGTGAAGTTAAATTGTTTTATTATCATATATAAAGATATATGTGTGAAAAGGTGCATTTTCCCACTAGTTTTCAAATATTGATAAATCAGAAGTGGAATCTGCCGAGCAATCCCTGTTCACACTCTTAGTTGGCATCTCCGCTGCCCTTTTATAGTGTCCTGGTGTTTGTTCTATAAGTCATCAAAATGGTGCCTCCTGACAGCTAAAAATAAGTTTCTGATTACTTTTACGTGATAAATCTTGTGACCAGATATGGTATTCACCAGTAAGTGTGCAGCGATTACATATTGAAAGTGATGAAAGAACCAGTCGAGGGGAGTCTATAATCTAGCGGAATGCAGAATATAATAAATCACATGGAAAGATAACAGTTGCCACTTGGTAGAAGAATACTGGCTTTTGATAACAGATTTTACCTGAGCGATACCGTATGTTTGTTAAATGGGGTTTTCAAAGTCCTCAGAAAAAGTTCTCAAAGTCAAAATAAAAACAAAAACCTGTTTATTATTAACTAAGAGCTAATAATAGTAACAGTGTCTTAAATTTGGAAGATATTTTATAAAACACATGTTTTTATCCCATGTTTATGTAGGAATTAACATAGTATTTGTATATCGTCTCTAAATAGTGCTTCATGACAGCCTTGTCCTATAGCTCCATTATCTTCATTTTCTGAAAAAGATCCTGGTGCTGCGAGGTTAATTGACTCTTGTATGATCTCACATTTGGTGAGTGAGAGGATGAGCAAGAGCCACGCATGGTTCTCCTGGTGTGGTGCTCCCTGCACTGTGCCAAGCTGCTGACCATGGCTGCCCCAGAGCCAGATCCAATGGGCAATGACATTGGTTTCGTTACTCATGAGATACTGAAATAGCTTTTTAAGAGCTCTCTTCAGTCATTAGAATTTGACGATGGAGAGTTAAAACTTTCCCCAGTGGCTCTTTCTGTGTAATCAGGGTTTCAACGTTTTCTTAGCATGTCACATTACACAAATCATGGTGTTCACTTGTTTTACATTTCTTATTGCGTTTGTCTCACTTCTAAGCAATTTCCTCCCCATTCGCATTTATCTTACATTATTTCTGTCAAATTGCTTTCAGGGCTACAAATTGCATGAATAATATTCTCTTCCTCAAACTTTGCTGTTAACTAGCAGTAGCTGTGTGGTGTTGGACACAGTTTATCTCTCAAAATGAGGTGGTTGCACAGAATAATCTAAAAGTCTCTTCTTGCACTCAAAGTCTAATCTGACTCTCACACGATCTGTGTGACTTGGGAAACTCTATGTACTCTAGAGCCTCAGTTTCTTGACTCTGCAATGATGCATTAAATTAGCTCATGTTTCCCAAAATTAGTTTCTTGGAAATCTGTTTTGGGGAACATCAGTATGGATCACACCCAAAAAGGATTCATAAGCAAAGAAAGCTCAGGAAAGCCAGGTCAAATAATGTTCAGTACAGTTTGGGACTGTAGGTACTTATAGCCTTTGTTAAGTTAATGGGCAGTGGGAGATTCTAAGAAAGAAGCAGAATATGAAGTATTTCCCAAAATTATTGGGCCACAGAACCTTTTTTTCTCAGCATTTTGTATAAATGATTTTCCATGGGACATACTTATATAAAGTCTGGGTTACATGTTTTTAAGTCCCCTTTTGCCCTGAGATTCTATTTTCAAATATGTTTGTAGAAGTTACTCTGAATATTCCATACAGTGTTAATCAAGAGAACACGGAGTTGGTTTGCTTGTTGCTGTTGTTGACATTACTATTGTAACATAGCTGGTGCTCCACTTAGACAGAGTTGAAATAAGGTAGAGATTGTTACCAAACAGAATTTGGGTCTGCTCAACTGCTGAACAGCAAAGCCAATCTACTGACTCCAGGTTGTAATGAAGGAAAGTACAGCATGTATCGTAGGCACCAAGCAAGGAGAATGGGTAGCTCATGCTCAAAAGACCCAGCCTCCCTGATAGCTTTTAGGAAGGGGTTTTTAAAGGCAACATTTGGCATGAGAATTGCTGCTTATGGACCTTCTTCTGACTGGTTGATGGTAAGGTAACAGGGTAATGTTTCAGGAATCATAATCATCAACCTTCTGGTTTCAAACAATCTGGGGTCTACATGCTTGTGGTAGCATGTAAATCACCATCCTCCACCTTATGTGGGGGGCTTGTTTCTGCAGAACCCAAAATATTTGTCAGATTGTTACGTATATCTCTTAGGACTGTGTATAACTATCTTATACACAGAGTGATAAGACTATCTTATCACTGAATGATTTGCTTTTCCTTTGTTTGCACATTCCCTCACTTCCCTAATTAGTAACTGCTTGAGTCTGCTCTTTGGAACTCAGGCAAGGCCCAGGAGGCTAAAGCCTTTTTCTACAAACAAGAAAGAACCAACACAGAAGGGCTTTTATACCCAGGAGGACCTCACAGGATCCTCACAGGTTTCAAGATTAGCAGCCTTCCTATGAACGCTAACCTTTCTGTATGTATACTTACAACTGAGGTCTGAAAAAAGTTCTTGATAAAAAGCACTTTTTGAAAAAAATTGTGAATAGCCTTAGATTATCAGAAGACCTGTGAGATACTGCCCAAAGTCTTGCTGAGGTGGGAAAAAGGGAACTAAAGAAACAGCAGGGAAGTCAATACAGTGGAAATGAAATTCAGAATAAGTAACATGGGCTACATTTTCAAGTTAAAATCATCCTCTTCACTTTAGTTGTGTCTTTATGTTCATTAGCTCAACCCTTTACCCAGACCCATGTCACTGGCTGTTTATCTTATCAGAGCTTCTGCTTGATTGCCTTCAGGGGCAGAGAACCCACTACTTCATAAAGCAGATTATTCAATTTTAGGCTGACTCTAATTTTTAGAAGGTCCTTTCCCATATTAAACTAAAATACCCTGAAGTGTCCTTGGGCATTTTTCTATTGTTCTGGCCTGTAGTTTTTGATTCTTCAAAATGAAGATTACTAAACTTTACACGAATTCCAGTTCTGGAAATTTCTGTGATTATAAGGAAACATGCTCATTAACAAATGGCATTTACTATTGAGGATTTCCATAAACAGTAAAAGAAAAAAAATCTGCAACCCTTAGAAAGACTTGAATGAAAGTTAACTTTGCATTGCATCATGAAGACAAACAGTTTAGGATCACATGCTTGACTTTTACTTTCTTTAATTTTTTTTTTCTACACTAGTTACATTCAGACCAGGATAGAGGAGATGGATCACTTAAATATATCCTTTCAGGAGATGGAGCAGGAGATCTCTTCATTATCAATGAAAACACAGGGGACATACAGGCCACAAAGAGGCTGGACAGGGAAGAAAAACCTGTTTACATACTTCGAGCTCAGGCTATAAACAGAAAAACAGGGAGACCCGTGGAGCCCGAGTCTGAATTCATCATCAAGATCCATGACATCAATGACAATGAACCAATATTCACCAAGGAGGTTTACACGGCCACTGTTCCCGAAATGTCTGATGTCGGTAAGTGAGATGTGATTCAATTGTTTCCTATAGTAGTACATCAGCTGAATCAGGAATCCTATGAGTGAAATTTGCTGAAGTGAATGAACTTGGCTGCTACATTCTAGATGCACTGTGTTTCAAACAATCCATTTAGGTCCTTTTTGGAAGTGGACCAGTATCTCCTGAGATTAGTCTTATTATTTTTAAGAAAACAACATTTGCTCTAGTGATTAGCGAATGAAAAGCAGCAGAGTGAGAAGGGCAGGGAGAAGGAGAGATCATTTCATCTGTTTCCTCTCCCACTTTAAATGTCCACTTTATTTCTTGATAGTCCTCTCTATTTCTTTTAGCCCATAGTAGAATTGGGCATTAGGTAAGGATCTCCCCAGTGGAAAACAAAAGCCCTGAGTTTACAGTTCAGACTGAAGAGTAATTATATTTGAGAAAGAGACTCAAAGAAAACTTTTTTAAAAATCCATGAAAAATACACAGATGATGTCTATGGGATATATTCTTTACTAATTGGTGAAAATTGAGACTTTCATGACATTAATATGGTTAGTTAATACTCTGTGCAGAATTCTACTACCAATTTTAATGTGTGCATTTAGTTTACTTAGATTGAGAAAATGTGAATTTTTCTTAAATTAAGAAAAAAAATCCTACTGACATCATTGTGAACCACATTAAAACACTTCAGGAGAGACAGTGACAAATTTTCAACTACTTGTGTAAAGGGTTATTTTAAGTTTCACTCAGTGTCAAGTTCAAAAGGGCTAGATTACATAATAAAAACATTTCCATCATTCTGTGAGTCAGATATCACGGATATTTCAGTTCACAGTTCCAAGACTTGAACAATAGCTAATCTACAGAAATGATTATAAAACATCCAAATTTTTCTCATGAAGAAGTTGCTCATCTCATTACTTGAAGTCACTTTATTTTGTTAGAAAAATCACAAATCATCACCAAAGTGGAGGATTAGAATTCTTTTAAACAGAAGATTTGTTAGGAAAAAAATATTTTTCCTCTGTGTGGTAAAGGGCAAAAAGAATTAATGAAAGGCTGTCTGATGATCAGCACCAGGCAGAGCAGCTATATAGGCAGATGTGAAAAGCGTGACTGTGCAATCAAAGGGGCACCATTTGCTTCTGAAGCCATTATAGAGTCAAATATGCTTTGTAAATATTTGGGGGGTACCTGGCAATAACAGGTCTTGAGGAAAAGAAGGCTTTTTCCAATTTGCACACAGGCACAGTTACGTTGATATTCATCATTATCATAAATTAACATGCCATTATTGTGATAATAAAGGAATCCTAAAGGAATCACATAAAGGTAGTGGGACAGCAACAAGGTGGTATAAATGGACTTTGGTGTCAAATGGACCAGAGTTTGAAACTATCACTACTAATAAGCAACTACATGGCCTTAGGAAAATAAACAACTTGATGTCTCTGACCCTCCAGTTTCATATCTATAAAAAAGAAATAATAAACATCAACTCCTAAATCCCTATCATAAGAATGAAAGGAAAAAACAAGTGCACAACCCCAAGTACCACACCAGCAACTAATAGGCATTCAAAATATCCAGATAATCATATTCTAAAAGCAATCAAATTGTGCATTGATGTCAAGTATGAACATAGATGTTTGTTGACTTCTACTATTAATTCTCACTCTAAAATCTTATGCTTTCTGGGCTTCTCTGGTGGCTCAGTGGTAAAGAATCTGCCTGACAACGCAAGACACTCAAGTTCGATCCCTTACCCAGGAAGATCCCACATGCCAGAAAAAATAAATAAATAAATAAAATCTTATGCTTTCATTCTTCCCTCATTCCTTGCTAAATTACAAGGATGGATGCTCTATCTCATGCATCAACATGCTCCATCCAAGAGTATGCCACCCTAAGACAGTATAGTGTATTAGTTCAATGAATAGAATTGGTTAGATATTATAAGAGCAAGGTGAAAATTCCAGTATTCCTTAAGTGTGACTTCCCTACCCTGTTCATGGACAGGAGAATTCTATCAGTATGTTTACTCTGTCTTATATGAATACCAAAATTCATCCATAAAATGATCTTAATCAGAGGGTCTTACCTTTTTAGGAAGTCACAGACCCCTTTCAGAATCAGATAAAATCTATGACACTTCTCTACTGTGTCATATCCATTTAGGCATACACATAAAAATTTGCATGGAATTTCATGGGGATTAGGGGTACTTTGAATGGTATTTGAATGGTATTTAGAGACTATGGTCTCTAAAATAAGAATGCCAATCTGAAACAGCATAGCTTTCTTTGTACACTTAATTATAATCATCTTTGGGGATTATAAATTCCAGATGTGTATTCTCCACTATTCCAATTAATTCTTTACTTAATCCAAAACTACTTCTCTTAAGGTTCAAGGCAAGGTCTTTCAGCCTCTTAGAATTATCATCCTAGGTGATAAATCTATCACCTAGGATGCTTTTATTTATAAATAACAGAAAACCCAATTCAAATTACTTTAAACAATGAAAGTGTTTAGTGGTCACATTAAGTCTAAAAGCAAAGTGGACTTTGAACATAGTTTGATTTGGACTCTAGCTATTTCTCTGTAATTTTGTCCTTTTCAGCTTTGTCCTCAGACTGGCACTGCCAAGATCACAAAATACCTGCTGCATTTTCAGGCTCCACATCAGAACGTTACATTCAGGGGGCAAAAGCACCTATGACACAACAAACTTTCAGCAAAATCACAAATGGCCCTCCAACTGAACAATACCTAAACTAATCCTTGTAGAAAAAGTAGTACAAGATACCAATATATTTAGGCCTAGACAACTTGAAAGAATCACTGTAGCAAAATCCCAATCAAATCTCACCCTTGGAGATGGACTGGAATCAGTTCCACCCAAAGTCATGATCATTCCCATGCTCCCCTTTAATTTAATCCTTGTTGTTTTTAGTCACTAATGGGAAGTGAATGTCGCTCAATCGTGTCTGACTCTTTGCGACCTCATGGACTGTAACCCACCAGGCTCCTCTGTTCATGGGGATTCTCCAGGCAAGAATACAGCAGATGGGTAGCCTTTCCGTTCTCCAGGGGATCTTCCCAACCCAGGGATCAAACCCAGGTCTCCTGCATTGCAAGCAGATTCTTTAGCAGCTGAGCGACCATATCCAGTTCTTTTGCAGTCCCATGAACTGTAGCCTGCCAGTCTGTCCATGGGATTTCCTAGGCAAGAATACTGGAGTGGGTTGCCATTTTCTTCTCCAGAGAATGATCCCAACCCAGATATGGAACCTATGTTTCCTGAATTGCAGCCGGATTCTTTACCACTGAGTCACCTGGGAAGCCCAATTTAATCCTTTCAATATTTATGAACATTGCTCACATTCTTTCAGAATAAGAAATCCAAGGCTTTTTAGCCTAGATTCCTACTGTGGTTCTCCACTCCCTTGCCATGATAGTTTTGTATAGAAGTATGATTGTGCTTTTTCCCAATGTGTGGGTATCAAGGATCCATAATGAACCCTTAATTTATTTTCAATTCATGTTTCTTTCATTACAGGCACATTTGTTGTCCAAGTCACTGCAACTGATGCTGATGATCCAACCTACGGGAACAGTGCTAAAGTTGTCTATAGCATCCTACAGGGGCAGCCCTATTTTTCAGTTGAATCAGAAACAGGTTAGAATTCCTCTTGCATCTTCTTTTTAAGATCTGTAATTTTAATTGACATGCTCAGCTGAGCTAGCATATTTTTAATAAAAACAATCAGTGTGATTGAATTTTCTTAGATTCATCTCCAAGCACCAATGACATATTTGTAAACATGACATCCAGATCATTTTAATCAAGAAATCTGACAATGGATCTTTCATCTACTGTGTTTATACAAGGGAGATTTGGAAAAATTACACATTGCCTTATTATTTCTTCCAGTTTGAGATAAAACTAAAAGGCCAACCCTTTTTGATAGCCAAGAGGGTTGTTTACACTTATTCTGATTCTTCTTTTTCTAGTCACTTAGTAGGATTGCATCTCTCTACCTTACTGGAAAGCTAGATATAGCCATGTGATTTATTTGGGGCAATGAAATGTGGTAGTCATATGAGTCATTTCCAAGTAAAACTTTTAGACCTGGTGCATAATCCACCATTTTCCCTCCCACTTGCCACAGTGATCATGGATGGAAACCAGTCACAAGTGAGTCTTCAGCCTGAATATCTAAAGGTTATCATGAGCAAATTTTCTTTCTGGCCTACCCAGAACACTTTAGTTTTGTTAAACCACTGAGATTTTACTTTGTTTGTTGTCACATTGTCTAGCTTATCTTAATTGATACTGCCCTAAAAAAAAAAAAAATGGATTGCCTTAACTCTTTTTTCCACATCTCAGTTTTCTGCACTTTCTCCACAAAGTAGCATACTATCTATGACGAATTATGTTTTAATATATACCACTTGTATTGTATTGTAACTTTGGCTTAAAACTCAGCATTCAGAAAACTAAGATCATGGCATCCGGTCCTGTCACTTCATGGCAAATAGATGGGAAATAATAGAAACAGTGACAGACTTTATTTTCTTGGGCTCCAAAATCACTGCAGATGGTGACTGCAGCCATGAAATTAAAAGATGCTTGCTCCTTGGAAGAAAAGCTATGACCAACCTAGACAGCATATTAAAAAGCAGAGACATTACTTTACCAACAAAGGTCCGTCTAGTCAAAGCTATGGTTTTTCCAGCAGTCATGTATGGATGTGGGAGTTGGACTATAACAAAAGCTGAGTGCTGAAGAATTGATGCTTTTGAACTGTGGTGTTGGAGAAGACTCTTGAGATTCTCTTGGATTGCAAGGGTATCCAACCAGTCTATCCTAAAGGAAATCAGTCCTGAATATTCACTGGAAGGACTGATGCTGAAGCTGAAACTCCAATACTTTGGCCACTTGATGTGAAGAACTGACTCATTTGAAAAGACCCTGATGCTGGGAAAGATTGAAGGTGGGAGGAGAAGGGGATGACCAAGGATGAGATGGTTGGATGGCATCACTGACTCGATGGACGTGAGTTTGAGTAAGCTCCAGGAGTTGGTGACGGACACGGGTGGCCTGGTGTGCTGCAGTCCATGGGGTCACAAAGAGTCGGTCACAATGAAGCAATTAAACTGAACTGAACTTGTACTGTATAGTAAATTCCACATGTATTTTTGCTATCATGTTAGGAGTCAAGTTCCTTTTACACAATTTTCAAGCTTCCATTATTGTTTGGATATCAAAACCTTTCTAAGTTACTATATCTAGTTGGAAATCAATGTAAGAGGTGCAATGAACTTGGAAAGAATCCCAAGGAGAAAGAAAATGTTGAGTTTAAAGACAATGAGGATGAAAAATTAAAATTATTTAACTTAAAAGACAAAAGGCTAAGGTGATCTCCTGTATTTAAATAGAGAAGTACTATTATTTGGAGAATAGAAAGCAGTTTCACTTTCACTGGAGCCAGCACTATAGGAATAAAATTGACCTGTTGTCTGAGATATTCTGTTAATAGTAAAGAAAGATATTTTCAGTTTCATTAGTCATTAAGCACTGGAATGTGCCACCAGAGAAGGTTATAAAGACTTCATCAGTGAGTTTTGAAAGACTGTGGTTAATTTAAGCCTAAGCCTTACACAGAAAGTAGATGAAATTTTAGAAGTTCTTTAAGTATTTTATAACTACCTAACAATAGAGATAATTTTTATCTAGCTGAAGAGTGTTGGTCACTGCTAGGATCTGTTGAACTAAAGTTCACCTCAGCTTTGGGGAGAAGATTCTCTAGGATCATACAAGATGATTATTATGAGAGAACCGATACTGTTTTCGTAAGACCATAGTTCTGTGGTTTAGAAGATCTTCAGAACATTCGTTATGGTGGGTATATTTGATGAGGAATCAGTGAATTCAATAAAGTGAAACTCAAGAGTCTGTGCAAGTATACGCACATACATATGCATGCTCAGTCATGTCCAACTCTTCTTGACCCCATGGACTGCAGCCCGCCAGACTCCCCAGTCCTTAGAATTTCCCAGGCAAGAATACTAGAATGAGTTGCTGCTTCCTCCTCCAGTGGATCTACCTATCCAGGGATCAAACCCACGTCTCATGCATCAGCAGGCAGATTCTTTACCCCCCGAGCCATTAGGGAAGTCTTTTCAAGTACATATGACTTTCTTAACAATTTCCTCATAATACACCTAATTGTCTTTTATTCTACTGTGGCATAGTAGTATATCACTGTGCCACATGCCAAGTTATGTTTTGCTATGTCATCTTATAACACTTAACAGTTATACAACTTACAGTCTGCATTACTGAAGGATGTAATTTACATTCGTTTTCATTCTTCTTGCATTATAGGTGAATGAGTTTATGTGTGTGTGTGTGTATGTGTGTTTTAATGTATCTACCTCCCCTATGTGGTTTTAATTTCCTTCAGTACAAAGGTTATCTATAATCAATCATCTTTATGGTCACCCATGACATCTGCATAGTGTTAGGCACATTGTGGGTGACAATCTATATTTGTTTGCATAAATTAATAATTTTGGAAAGTAATTTTTACTACATCCCTTTCCATTTCTGAATTTCATACCCACAGGTATCATCAAGACAGCCTTGCTCAACATGGATCGAGAAAACAGGGAGCAGTACCAAGTAGTGATTCAAGCCAAGGATATGGGCGGCCAGATGGGCGGATTATCTGGGACTACCACGGTGAACATCACGCTGACCGACGTCAATGACAACCCTCCTCGGTTTCCCCAGAGTAGGAACATTTGATTGAATGACTTTCTTCAGGGAACTTTTGTAAAACTGTAACTTTAAGAATGATATTTATTTTTTTTTTATTGTTATTAATTGCCAAAGTTAGTGAACTTAGTAAGAACTTGCACATTTATTAAAAATGAACTGACAGTACTGATGCTCAGTAGATGTAAATGTTTATCAGTAATTAGCTGAGCATTTGCCTGATATGTCTGTTATTATAAAGGCAATATCATTGTTTTATTTTTCTTTATTAATAAGACTACCACAGACATAAATATGCTTGTGCAGAACATATGTTTACAAGCATGCTGCTATTTGTTAGGAAAAACTCGACTGTATATTTTGTGAATTTAATCAGGCATGTAATCTCCTTTAAGTCTTTGCAAGGGGAGGATTTATCATTTTACTGTTTCTAAAACTAAAACTGTAGAAATAACTATGCACTTAAGCCATTTGTACTCATAAATAGTTTTCCACACTATGGTTAACTGAGATACCAAAAGTCATCTCTGAAATCTTTAACAGTCATGATTAGATAAGAAGGAAGATGAAGGAAGATAAGTGCCCACTCTTAAGCAATACACTTGACCTTTTCACTTATAGACCTCAGTAGGTACTGGTTTTCATGTCATTTTTCTTCCAACATCAAAATCCCTTTCTGACCATGATTTCCTAAGTGAAAGTCACTCCGTCATATCCTACTCTTTGCGACCCCATGGACAACACAGTCCATGGGATCCTTCAGGCCAGAACACTGGAGTGGGTGCTGTCCCCTTCTCCAGGGGTTCTTCCCAACCCAGGGATCGAATCCAGGTCTCCTGCATTGCAGGCAGATTCTTTACTGTCTGAGCCACTGGAGAAAACTATTTAATACCTGAATCCCTTCTTCTAGGAGAAAATAGTTGCCCATCAGTAAGTACAAAACCCACTTATTCAAATGTGGCCGTTTTTTTAAAGCCAATCAACTGATTAAGAGCTTCTTTTATAATGGAGATACACACGGACCAATAAGAACTTTTTTAAAAATTATTTTTTATTGAAGGATAATTGCTTTACAGAATTTTGCTGTTTTCTGTCAAACCTCAACATGAATCAGCCATAGGTATACATACATCCCCTCCCTTTTGAACCTCCCTCCCAGCTCCCTCCCCATCCCACCCCTCTAGGTTGATAAAGAGCCCCCGTTTGTGTTTCCTGAGCCAGACAGCAAATTCCCGTTGGCTATCTATTTTACATATGGTAATGGAAGTTTCCATGTTACTCTCTCCACACATCTCACCCTCTCCTCCCCTCTCCCCAGGTCCATAAGTCTATTCTCTATGTCTGTTTCTCCATTGCTGCCCTGTAAATAAATTCTTCAATACCATTTTTCTAGATCCCATATACATGCGTTAGAATATGATATTTATCTTTCTCTTTCTGACTTACTTCACTCTGTATAATAGGTTCTAGGTTCATCCACCTCATTAGAACTGACTCAAATGTGTTCCATTTTATGGCTGAGTAATATTCCATTGTGTATATGTACCACAACTTCTTTATCCATTCAACTGTCCATGGACAGCTGATGTCTGTTGATGGACATCTAGGTTGCTTCCATGTTCTAGCTATTATAAATAGTGCTGCAGTGAACAATGGGATACATGTGTCTTTTTCAGTTTTGGTTTCCCCAAGGTATATGCCTAGGAGTGGGATTGCTGGGTCATATGGTGGTTTTATTCCTAGTTTTTTAAGGAATTTCCATACTGTCTACTTTTTTCAAGTATTTAATCATAGTTAGCTAAATGCAAAAACAGAATAGCTAACTGATTTCTGATTTAACGGGCAGAAGAAAGTTTTTATGAACCTTAAAACATCCATTCAGGAGCCTGACATGAAAAAATCAGGATCACCAACACTTTCTCCCAAGACCTCTTTTCTATGTGGGAATGGCTTGGGGAAGGATAGCAGGAGGATTTACCCATAACTTGTTACCAGGGGACTTCCCCCTCTCCACTCTCTCCTAGAAGAGACTGTGATCATTTCTGCATAATGTCCCAAGGACAGGGATAGGAGAATACAGGAAGGGATTGGAGGCACCCAAGTACACTTCCACTTCCCTCATGATAAAACTGGCCTCTTTTATCATTGTATCAAGAATGAGCTCAATACTTAGTGAATTAAATATTATTAAAGTATTCTACCTTAGTGGGCTTCCCTGATAGCTCAGTTGGTAAAGAATCCGCTTGCAATGTGGAAGACCTGGGTTTGATCCCTGGGTTGGGAAGATCCTCTGCAGAAGGGAAAGGCTACCCACTCCAGTATTCTGGCCTGGAGAACTCCATGGGGTCACAAAGAGTCAGACACGACTGAGCGACTTTCACAGTTTAGTAGTGGCAGTGTAAATTTTCTTTCCAAGGCAATTTGTGTAAATGGTGGGTAAAATGTAATGGGCGAGAGTAGGATAACTTTTGTTTCTGCTATTTTGGGGTGGAGGGGTAGCGCTAAGGACATGCTAGCCTGGCATATCTAAATTGAAACTCACATGTAGTCTCCTTTGACTAATTTCCAACATGAAGATGTAAGAAAAGTGTATGTCTACATAATAGACTTTTTAATTAGTAGTATAAATACAAGAATGGGAGAGATCCGTGTACAAAAAAGACACTAATATTTAAAGGGAAAAAAATCTAGTCAAAACTAGAAAAATTTCAGAGCTTTATTCCTCAATGTATTTATATATCCTAACTGCAACTAAACCAGCTCCACATATGAGTGAAGGAATCTCATCTCTACTTGGATACGTTCTCTGAAGTATGCTGTTTGTTTTCATCTTCAGTTACTATTAACAATGACAGAAAGAACTCTTAAAGAATACCTAGTAACTGGCTTAAAGTCACAGTTCAAGTTAAATTCTTTTCTGTTCTTTCTGCTAGATTACATTAACAGGAGGCTTCGAAAACTGCACCCTCCTCTAACAGTTCAGGCTTTCTCACAATCACACCGTAAACTTGGAAGCCTACTTACAGGACAAGAAAAGTGTTTTCCCTTTGCCAAGAGACAAGTCATGAAATAGAAGAAATATTCTTAACAACCATGAAAGTAAAAACATTAAAGAGACAAGGGCACCATTAATTATTTTAAGGAAAGCACAAATCTGTCTGCATCCATGGTACTATCTGAACAAACTGCTAGAAAATGGGTTTTGTTTTTATTATGATGGGGTGTAATTAGTCTGTGTTTGACTTACATCTGTCTGCTAATTAATAGGTACATATCAGTTTAAAACCCCTGAATCTTCTCCACCGGGTACACCAATTGGCAGGATCAAAGCCAGCGATGCCGACGTGGGAGAAAATGCTGAAATCGAGTACAGCATTACAGAGGGAGAGGGGCTGGACATGTTTGATGTCATCACCGATCAGGAAACTCAGGAAGGGATTATAACTGTCAAAAAGGTAATGCATTTTTAAAAATACTGTGCAAATGAAAGCATTTATTTTTCTCTGGTCCCCAAGTAACTGGGGGCAATTACATCTCACATGAACATTCCTCTCAAGTCTTGCTTATTCATTTTTTTAAGAGTAAGAGTGTTGCATGCATTGCACACATGCCAAGATGCTTCAGTCATGTCCTATTCTTTGTGACCCCATGGACTGTAGCCCACCAGGCTCCCCTGTCCATGGGATTTTCCAGGCAAGAATACTGGAGTAGGTTACCATTCCCATCTCCAGGGGATCTTCCCAACCCAGTGATTGAACCCGTGTCTCTTATATCACCTGCGTTGACAGACGGGTTCTTTACCACTAGCACCACTGGGAAGCCCAAATTTTTTTAAGATGTAGTCTAATTACATTGAGAGTTCTTTGGTTGGCTTTCAGGGGTTCTCAATAATCTTATGCATTCATTAATTCTATACTATTTAATAAATTTGTATTAAAAGATTCCTAAGTAAATAGCATAAACAAATGAAACACATAAAAATACATGAATAAATAATATAAGTGAAGAATAAATTTTAAAACAGTGCCAGACACCGTTTGAATGCTGGAGATGCAGTAGTACATTCAACAAGATGGTCTCTGCTCTCATGGAACCGCTCCTATGGACAAGAAAGCAAATGAACAAAGAAACACATATAACTACAAATTCCACTACATGATTTGAAGGAAAGGAGTAATACAAGCAGTGACAAAGATGGTTTGAATTAGAGAGAGAAAATATAGAAAGACCACAAAAATAAAGTAACAAAATTTCCTGCAAGCTCTTTAGCTACTTTTTGAAATGCAGTAATTAAGATTTTATATTCTGAATTCCTATTTTTCTCTTACGTAGTTAATCACTACTCTGGAACACGCACACAAAAACTTTATGTTCTGAATTTTTATTTGTCCCCTATGTACTTATTTACCCCCAAAATTGTCATGGAGCAGTGTACTAAAATATGGCAAAAATTAAAAATCAATAAACTGTGTGCTTCAAAGCTAAAAATAATATTAATTTTGGTTACTGTGTTTAATGAGTTCACTTTTATTATGTATCGTGTCATATTTTCTCTCTCCTTTGGTGTAATGTTTTATTTGCTGGTAAATATAAGCATAGGTGGATGTAAATAAGAAGAAAAATTTCCCTCTTAAGCTTTGGATTGTATGTCTTAATATCTGGAAACACAATAAAACATGTTTCAGTGACATTCAGATCAATGTTTTATACTATAATATAATTAGGAAGCCCATTAGTGTGCATTAACCTTTTTAATTTTCTTGGTGCCTTATCAGATTCATGCTGAAATTTTGCCTAGCCGACTAAATCACATTCACTAACATCTTGATTAATTGTGTTTCTAGTGAGCCTTGTCATATTATCATCTAAAACTAAAAGTCAGCAATAAGCATTTGGGTTCACTATGTCTCCAGAAGCAGAGATACTTCTCCTACAGACCTCTGACAACAATGATCATTACTTTCCTTGGCAAATAATTAGCCAGATGCCCTTATCTGGATATCACTTGGAATATTTTAACACCTCATGCCAAAAACAAAAAAACAAAAAACAAATTTTGTTTTATCTGAACAAGGAATAGGAAATTAGGCTGCAAACCAGCGACGCTCCATCCTAGCTATGATCTTAGTTCCTCCACCAGGGACTGAACCCATGCCCCCTACATTGGAAGCACAGAGTCTTAACCACTGGACCGCCAGGGAAGTTCTCTGACAAATTTTAAACACTCAGTGACTGTTCAGTTAAAGCCAAATGTGACAACATCTGACACAGAATGCTCTACCACATATTTGCCAACCTGCCCCTGGTGTGGCTCCTGATAGTCAAATATAAGGACTTTTATAAAAGGGGCCTGTTTAGGTTCTCTCCTGCTTCTAGTGCCCTCTCCTGCCCATCATAAACTTTCATTCCTGGTGCATGACTTCTGCCCACAATTTCATCAGGATTGTGTGGCATCTGAACTCCCATGTTTTTTCCCAACATTATGCTGTGTAGTAATGTCTCAAAGCAATATGATCACATTCATTTGTCAGTGGTTTGCATTAAAAATGGCTCATGTCTTGACTTTCTGTGTCTTGACTGCTTTAAATATGTCATTTCTTCCTCCCTTCACTTCCCACAAGCTCTTGGACTTTGAAAAGAAGAAAGTGTACACCCTTAAAGTGGAAGCCTCCAATCCTCACGTAGAACCCCGCTTTCTCTACCTGGGTCCGTTCAAAGACTCAGCCACGGTGAGAATTATGGTGGAAGATGTAGATGAGCCCCCTGTCTTCAGCAAACTGGCCTACATCCTGCAAATAAGAGAAGATGCTCAGATAAATACGACAATAGGCTCGGTCACAGCCCAAGACCCAGATGCTGCCAGGAACCCTGTCAAGTAAGCACACTTCTGTGACATGTCTCTTCCATAAGTTTGTTGATTTAAATTCAAATATTTTCTTGTAAATTGGAAAAGATGAATCCTTTTTTCCAATTAGTTGTATCTTCCTTAAAATATTACTTTACTTCTACTACCTTTACACTTCTTGTGCAATATAAAATATTATTTTAGCAACTAAATAAACCTTAAAAACTCAACATTTGGGGATTTCTCTGGTGGTTCAGTGGCTAAGATTCTGCCCTCCCACTGCAGAGGGAATGGGTTCAATTTCTGGTTAGGAAACTAAGATCCTGTATGCTTTCAGTCAGCCCCCAAAATTATTTTTTTAATTTGGGGGGAAGACATAAAATGAGCTGTAAGGAGTTTATTGCTTACATGGGAGTGGTACAAGGTAATGCAGTTGAATGGGCTGGGATTTCTTTTCAGGTCTTAGATTTGTCGAAGTTGGCGGAGGAAGTACTTTTAACAAACAAGGCACTGGGCTTGAAAGTCTGTTTTTCAAGTGTGGAAGAACCTACCATATAACACTTACAGGCAGAATTATGCTCCATTTGGATGCGTAATTTTTTTCTTTTGCAGACATGGATAAAAACAAGCACAGTTTCATGATATATGTCTGGGAAATCATGGGGAAATTAATAGAGTTGAGTCCAAATATATACCAAGTAAGCAAGCTCTATTTTCCCTGTACACCTTCACTGTAAATTACGTTGTAAGAAAGCCTCATGGCTCTTTGAGACCATCATTGCTTAAGTATGCTAGAATCTTATCACAAAAGCACTGGAGTCCACAGCTTCAAGCCTTTACCCATAGCTTAGTTGACTCGCTGAGAAAAGTGCTAAACCAGAATATTATTGTGTCAATTACACCCCGTGAAGAAAGTAAGCAGACTGAGAAATTATGCCAGTGAGTCCAAAAATCTCTGCTCAGGGCACTTGCCATGTGCCAGGCCTGGTCTAGGCGCTGGGGATATGAGTGAGAACAGTACCCAGTCCTGAATGCAGGGAGCTTGCGTTCTAACTGGGGATGACAGAAATGAGCAAACAATGAATATGTGGGCGTGTTAGTTGCTCAGTTGTGTCCAACTGTAGCCCATCAGGCTCCTCTGTCTATGGAATTCTCAAGGCAAGAATACTGGAGTGGGTTGCCATTCTCTTCTCCGGGGGATCTCCCCGACCCAAGGACTGAACCTGGGTCTCTTGAATTGCAGGCAGATTCTTTACTGTCTGAGCCACCAGGGAAGCCCTGTGATGTGTCAAGTGACACCAAAGTGTAAGCAGCAAAATAAGATGGAGAAGACAAAGGGTGGGACTTCCCTGGTGGTCCAGTGGTTAAGACTCCACACTTCCAATGCAGTGGGCTTGGGTTCAATCCCTGGTCAGAAAGCTAAGATCCCCCACGCTGTGTGGCACAGCCAGAGGAAAGAAAGAACTCAAAAGCATCTGGATACTGTCTTAGATAGTGCAGTCAGGCCTGGCCTTGTTGGAAATCATTTGAGTAAAGATTTGAATGAAATGAATGGATGAACCACATTGATATCTGGGGAAAGAAGGTGCCAAGAAGAGGGAAAAGCAAGGGGACAACCTGATATCAGAGCTTGCCTGGCATATGGGAGGAGAGGCCGGCCAAGCTGAGAGCAGTCACTGATGAAGAGAAGTTACAGTATCAAGCATCAGGCAACAGAGAGGTTCGGTAGGTGGTGAGTGAGGCAGGTCCTACTGGGATTTGTGGGTCCTCGTAACCACTGGATTTTATTCTGATTGAGGTAAGAAGCCACTGGCAAGCTTTGAGCAGAGTTAACTAATCCAAAACTACTCTCTAAAAGGATCACATTGGTTGTTGCATGAAGAATATTTTTTTTGCAGATGAAAGACTGAGGTTCTAAGGCAATTGTTTCCTAACTTTTCAGCCATTGAGTCCTTTGTTCAAATGAAACCTCATGGCAAGTCCCATATCTAAAACACAGAAATGCCTGACTTATTTTCAGAGAATAATTTTAAATCTCTGGGGAAAGAGACTTTGTTGTTTTATCATTCTACCGGAATATTTCCTTGAATTCCATGACGGGCAACCCAGAGTAGCCACATGAGAGCTCCATCTTCCATATACATGTAACATTATTAATAAGGAAAATGGGCTTCCCAGGGGGCACTCGTTGTAAATAACCCACCCGCCAATGCAGGAGACATACCAGACATGGGTTCAATCGCTGGGTCCAGAAGATCTGGAGGAGGGCATGGCAACCCACTCCAGTATTCTTGCCTGGAGAATCCCATGATCAGAGGAGCCTGGAGGGCTACAGTCCATGGGGTCTCAAGGAGTGGGACACAAGAGAGGCAACCTAGTACAAAGCACGTAGCACACACGCAACAAGGAATTTAAACGATGGCCTTTGCTTATACAACATGAATAACTTTAAGTACTTTCACAACGTGCTTTTACTCAAAGTTTGTATATTGCATAAGAAAACAATCTTAGCAAGTCAATATCAAGACCAATTTAAATGTGCTAATGCTTGAAATTTATAAATACGAACTTTGATTACCTCTTTGATCGGTCAAAATATTTCTAATGAAAGAGATAATGTCTTCTGGGAATTTAGGCTGCATTTTTATATCTGTTTTACTTTTATACCACATACCACTTTTACCCATCGTATTTATTTTGTTTCATTATAGGAAGTAGTTAGCTTGTCAGAAGCTAGGTTGGCTGTCAACTAATTTTAAAATTTTTTCTGCCAGTTTTTCTTTGGTACATATGGATTTCATGTATAGACATAAAGATAAAAATATATATAGATACATTGGTACATAGATGTATGTTCCAGTGGTTTCTTTTATAGGAGAATTATAACTGATTCTTATATTCAGAAAGTACAACCGTATATAGTTTTTGGTTATTCAAGACATAAATATGGAACAATTAAGTGTTAGATGCCATCTTAAGTGTATAATTAATACTAGAGAATTCTTCCCCAAGCATTAATTTATCATTATTTTAGCACAAATCTTTACTTCTTTAGTCACATAAAATAATTTTCTTTCAACTACTGTATGCCACAAGTGTCCTTTGATTTACATGGAAGTCTTATGAAATGTCACTCAGAATACTTATTATGAAAATTTTACATGCAAATACATTGTCTTTTCCTGACCCACAAAGCTCCCTTCAGGATACATGAGAAGACAAATTACTGAATCACAGAATACAATAAAGTTTGAGGGGAAAAAAGGAGGTACCTAGCAGAATGATCCACTTTAATCATGATGAATTGATTACCATTTTCCTTATCAATTACTATTACAATTAATGTGACTGACAGTAAATTTCTGGATATAAGTAGAAATTATTTTGGAAAGAAAAACAACAAATAAATGAGGCTTTGTATGCCTCAAGTGAGACATCTTTCCTAAACAATGTAGACATTTTAGGTCTTCTAATGATTTTAAATCCTACAATCAAGGAAAGAAAATAATATAGAATTATTATATTTCCTAAATTGTCCTCTCTCTTTAAAATCAAAAGCCACCTTTAGGACTTCCCTGGCAGTTCAGTGGTTAAAACTCTATACTTCTACTGAAGGGGTTATGGGATCAATCCCTGGTTGGGGAACTAAGATCTTGCATGCAACACTCATGGCCAAAAACATTAAACAAGTAAATAAATAAAATGAAAAGCCATCTTCAACTAAAAATTCCTCACCCTTTATTTCAAAGCTTGATTGGAAAATATGAGTACTTTTAAAACTTAAAACCATAGCAGGAAGGAAAGAGACAAAGAACAAGAAAAGATTACTGCTGTGTATAATTGTTATAGCTTATAAAAGCAATAAGCAGCATGTCTTAAGCTTGACATTTTTCATGAAAGAAAAATATACATTTGTAGAAAATTATTAAATTTTTTACAAAGGCTATGAATCCTGAGATTTCCTTTTTGGTAATCATGTCCTATAAATATTTATCATCCTCAAATTAAAAATGAAGAAAGGTGATCAAACAAGTTCAATGCAATTGGTTAAATTCTTAATAAATGTTGATTCATGACATAAATGACAAAACAATAGCTCTTTCATCTGTTTCAATACTTTTGACAATAAAACACTAGATTTATATAAACTGAAACTAAAATTCCAGGTTGATATATATGTATCCATTGTGAACTTAATTAATTCTCTTTAAAATCGGGTTTAAATACCCTACAATAATTGAATATCTATTTTTTAGACATCTGCTAGATGATAAAAAGAGATTTTATTAAGATAACATATATTGTTTATTATAAGTCAACAGAAGCATTTTAAAACAAAATAATTGAAATAGAATCTTAGAATATAGTACACTATTTGCAAGTTAGTAACAAGTTTTTTTTTAAATGCATAATTCCACACATGTATGACTAGGTAAGACATTTACTTAAAATATATTTCTATTGAGCTGACATTTTAAAATCTCCTATCATGATGTACATTTTGAGAATGCAGCTGAAATGAGCAATTTTTTTGTTCCTAATAACCTTCACCTATCAACTTTCTTCTGAGTTTTCTCTTTAGGAATCCTCCATAAAACAGGGTGTATTACATATTTTCCTCTTACTTATGGCTATTCCAGAAACTAGTGATAAATTTATAAAGAAGATAGCATTTCTCAAAGTCTACTTGCCTTCCATGAATTTCAGTGTTGAAGACTTTGTCCCTTTTTGGTTTCTAAAACACCTCTTGGTTTTCCTTGAATTCTCCAAACCCTCCTTTTTAAATATGTATCAAATTCTTACTCTGCTCTAGGCACTGTTCTAGTCCCTGTGGGTCTCTGTTCCTGTTCATCCTGTAAGCAACTCAGTTCCTCGCATTTTTCCCTCTTCTCTTCTTAGACAATTGACTCGAAAATCCAGATTGTTAGTCCAAATGTTTATCTTGAGCTTCCTGGACTTTCCTAAGGCACCTCGGCCTCGACATATCAAAACTGATCTTCCCCAAATCCTGTTCTTCACTCCTATCGTTTGTAATATCACCATCCAACCATTCTCCTAATTCAGCCAGTGATCTTTATTAAGCAAGAGTTGGACAGTGACACTCCTCTGCATAAAATCCATTGGAAGATCTACATCAAGTTCAAATAAACTCCAGCTCCTCCGCATGGCCAGCCCATCCCTCTAGAGTCCCAACTGTGAATCTCTTTCCAAGCCTATCTCCTACCTCTCCAGCCTCACTAACCTTAGCCACATTTACCACCCTTTGCTTTTTCAACAAAATGATTTTTAAAATAAAAATGAGTAATAGAAAAATAACCAATAATCCTACTTATGCACACACACATTTTAAAATTCTAAAGATCTAAAACGTTAAAACATAACAATTAGTATATAAACTCAATCCAAATTACATTTTAAAAAAATTGGTGATGATACTCAAAAATCATACAACTTGTCTAGTGGGTTCTATTAAGACCTCAACTGTAAAATCAAAATAATTTCTCAGAATATCTTGCTTAATGTTCAGTTCAGTTCAGTTCAGTTCAGTCACTCAGTTGTGTCCAACTCTTTGTGATTCCATGGACTGCAGCACACCAGGCTTCCTTGTCCATCACCAACTCCTGGAGCTTGCTCAAACTCATGTCCATCGAGTTGGTGATGCCATCCAACCATCTCATCCTCTGTCGTCCCCTTCTCCTCCCGCCTTCAATCTTTCCCAGCATCAGGGTCTTTTCCAGTGAGTCAGTTCTTCGCATTACATGGCCAAAGTATTGGAGTTTCAGCTTCACCATCAGTCCTTCCAATGAATATTAAGGACTGATTTCCTTTAGGATGGACTGGTTGGATCTCCTTGCAGTCCAAGGGGCACTCAAGAGCCTTCTCCAACACCATAGTTCAAGCATCAATGTTAAGTTACAGATTTTCAAATATGCGCTAAAGGTAGAAAAAATTTCATGTAACCAATATTCTGGAATAGTTTTTAAGATGTAAAAATAACAAATAGAAAACCTTCCTAAATTCTGCTCTGCATTTTCAGGTATTCTGTTGATCGACACACAGATATGGACAGAATATTCAACATCGATTCTGGAAATGGTTCAATCTTTACATCGAAACTTCTTGACCGAGAAACACTGCTGTGGCACAACATTACAGTGATAGCAACAGAGATCAGTAAGTCCCCCCTTTTGCCACTACCATCCCTGATTGACAGAGAGCATCTCAGCAAGGGCTAGTGAACATGGCTGAAACTCATCACTGTGTATTGATGATCCTGCTCAATACATATTGAATGAAAGAGCTCTGTAATGATTTGTACTAAATGCTTCTTCTAAACACATGTTGGTTCAGTCATAAATGCAGAAGCAACTGTGGAAGTTCTGCAGTTTGGGAACAATAAAACAGGAATGCATCTCTCAGTCTAGTTTGAATTGGTACATGTTGGATTTGATTCCAAAATGCTTGTAAATCAGAGTGTCACACAAGCTACTGAAAGAAATGGGCTCCCAGTTAGACACTGTATGTGTGTGGCAGTAGTGGGGGAGTGGGAATCAAGTAGAACCTAAAATGTAGGCATTGCTTAGAAATAGTTCTTTTAATTTCAGCAACATAACCAGTATTATTTTAGCAACTTAATTATATGAGAAGAAAGAAAGTGATGAATTTAGACAACAAATATTTGTTAACCTTCTGTCAGCTCTCACTATGTGCATTTTAAAAAAGAATTGCTATATATAAGCTTTCATTGTACTTTATCAATTAATATATATCCAACACAATATTTATTAATATTTGTTTATCAAGGAGGACTCAATATAGAAATATTTTGGCTATTCGCCCTTTAGCTTTCTGTAAAATGCCTGTCTCAAAATTGTTACAGAATTTTTTTTTTTTGGGAGTCGCTCAGTTGTGTCTGACTCTTTGTGACCCCATGGACTATACTGTCCATGGAATTCTCCAGGCCAGAATAGTGGAGTGAGTACTCTTTCCCTTCTCCAGGGGGTCTTCCCAACCCAGGAATCGAACCGGGATCTCCTGAATTGCAGGTGGATTCTTTACCAGCTGAGCTATCAGGGAAGCCCTGTTACAGAATTAAGACATATAAATTTTGACTTTTCCATGGAACACCAAAGTGAGCGATACTAACCACCAAGTAATCCATAGAGTATTTAGAATGAATTTTATTGCAGTCTCCATTAAATGTAAGGCAAAGAAAAACACTGCCAAAGGAATACTTCAAATAAAATAATTATACACAGTGAAACCTGTGTAATATAAACACAATGTGTAGACTTAAGTAAATGAAAGAAAGAGGATTTTTTAAATAGCATTTAAATGTTTAAAAATAGGCTTCTAAGTTATGGCTCATTTTTTAGTTTTTGATTTTAGAAGTTCAAATGATTTTAGCACAGGTATCTAGTGTAAAATAGTCCATATCAAATGGTTCAATACAATAATACTCTTTGTCAGTATAACTCATGAGATTTGAAGTGGCTGAACGATATTGAGTAGAATAATAAATAACCAATATGGACAAAATGAAACACTGCTTTTGTGTAGTGGTAAGAATTTCTCATTATATATTTGCTAGGTAAGAATTTGATCTTCAGGATTTATATGGAGGGACCACTGTGGATACCAATGACAGAGCATACTTAGAGCGTTAAAATTACAAAATTATTTACCACTTGAAAAGGATCATTTTTATAACATGAAATTTTATTTTTCTACTGAGGTAGTCATCTTAAGCATGTTTTAAGCTTTGCACCTAAAAATTTGTTTTTAATATTTACTGTTTCTATGATATATTTGAAAGTCTTAGTGATAAAGACCTTTTAAAACTCACCTTGGAAGCTCTGACTTTGGAAGAATAAATGTGAGCAAAATTTTAGGTGCAAAGGAAGCTAAGAATCTTACTGTCCAAACTTTTTCAATACCTTTTATGCCAAGAGTCAAGAGCTTGTATTAAGCCAGCTCTCTCTCACTCCAGGTCACTGTACTTGCCATTTCCTTGACCTCAAGAGCCAGAAACACTCACATGGCTTAATCCATCTCTTCATTCATGTCTCTATGCAAATAGCATCTCATCGGAGAAGCCAGTCCTCGTCATCCCACACAAAGCTGCATCTCCGTCTCTCTCCAGTCCGTTTTACCTGTTTAATTTCTCCATAGCATTTGCCATCTGGCACATTATATATTTATGTGTTTACAGTTTGCCTTCCTCCTTTAGAACAAAGCTCCGGGAAGCAGGATCTTTGTTATAGTCCCAATGTGTCCCAGCACCCCAAATAGTGGCTGGCACAAGTTAGTATTAGATGCTCACTAAATATTTATGATGAGAACAAACAGACATATGAGTGAATGAATGAAGAAACCTGAGGTGAGAGACTCCAGCCCCTGATTCTTAGAACAGGAATCTATCTTCCATACTTCCCAGGAGATTATCAGAAATGACAGCCAAAACACTCCATTTACCGCAGGTCTTCAAACACTGATTAAGCTCTTTCATTATGAGATGAACAGCCTCAGTTTTGTGGTCAGACAGACCCAAGTTTGAATCTAGGATCCACTCTTTACTATTAATTTCTCTGTGAATGTGGACAAATTACCTAACTCCTCCATGCCTCATCTATAATATAATGAGTTTCCTCATCTATAATATGGGGCAATAATTATATCTATCTCAGAAGTTTATAAGGATTAAATAAAATAATATAACAAAATGCTTAGCACAATGTCTAGCTCTGAAGCTAAAAAACTAAGACACTTCACAATCATTACTGCCCCATTCTTTTTTCCTTCTGTCCACAGAAAAGTCTACTTCCCTGGCTTTGCTTCCTTTAAAATTTGTCTCTAAAATTCCTTTTCTGGATAGCTCTTCTTTATTTTGTGTTAATCTGGGATTTATTATATGGTTGCACTGTATGGGCTTCCCCGGTAGCCCAACTGATAAAGAAACTGCCTGCAATGTAGGAGAATCCAGTTTGATTCCTGGGTTGGGAAGATCCCCTGGAGAAGGAATAGGCTACCCACTCCAGTATTTTGGGGCTTGCCTGGGGGCTCAGATCTCACCTGCAATGTGGGAGATCTGGGTTCAGTCCCTGGGTTGGGAAGATCCCCTGGAGGAAGGCATGGTAACCCACTCCAATACTCTTGCCTGGAGAATCCCCATGGACAGAGGAGCCCGGTGGGCTCCAGTCCATGGGGTCACAGAGAGTCATATACAACTAAGTGACTAAGCACAGCACACACACCCTGTACATAAAGGTAGCTTTGTCCCCTATATATTTCCTTCAGGTATATCCTAGTCCATAAGTACCAAAGAATTGAATTCTACTTTTTTGTGACTATGATGATACATAATGCCCTGTGGTACTCATAGGAGCCTTGGGGAAACTATGTATGAATGAAAAAGGAGTGAGTAACCATCATCTAAAGGGGATCACCCATTAACATATAAATGCCTGTTCCTTTCTTTTGGGCATTTTGCAGATAATCCAAAGCAGAGCAGCCGAGTACCTCTATATATTAAAGTCCTAGATGTCAATGACAACCCCCCAGAATTTGCTGAATTCTATGAAACCTTTGTCTGTGAAAAAGCAAAAGCAGATCAGGTGAGTTTCATAAGAAAGCAAATTAATTAACTCAGACAAATTTAGATCTTCTAATAACTCAGATGATACACAGAGCTGAGGGCAAGTTTTGAATTATCTATGAAATAAATGCCAACAAAATTAATACTATAAATAAGAAACATGATGAATGTTTAACTTGCATAAGAGAGCAAACAGTTTTTAAAAAACAGGAAGTTCGTTAGTCTCACAGACTGATGCTGATCCCAAATTAGTCTTAAGTTTTCATGAAAATATATCAGTCACTGCTTTATTGGAAAAATCTTTATTGGTGAGAAGATATTTTTAATTACCATATATACTGAAAAGTACTAGCTAGAACATATTTTACAATTGCCTATAATTCATTTCACTTATTTACATTGCCCATCTGTACAAGTAATACAAATTCATGAATGTTTTACTGTTTTACAAATTTGTCCCCACCTGAAATCAGTCTTTTCTGCCAGTGATATAAAAATTATGTTAGTTTGTCAAAATAGAAGTGCACTGTTAAAATACATGTTAAAATGGGACTCCAAAGTTGTGGGTTTTATACTCAAACTAGCTCTTTAGCAAGTTGTGTATGCCAAGCTTGCATTTCTAAGCAAGCTGTCCAAAGAGTGCCTCCCTTTACTTAAGTTGCAATGTTGTCATAAATCGCTGTGATATTTTAAGCTTGTTATCACTCTAGGGCTATGTTTCTCAACCCAGGTGATTTTGCCCCGCACCCCCCTGCCCCCCCACCCCCACCAGGGACATCTGGCAATATCTGGGGACATTTCTGGTTGTCACAAGGAAGAGGGTACTACTGGTTTCAACAGAAGAATTTAGATTTGCTGCAAAAAATACTGTTGTAGGGCTGTCCCTTGCTCTATTTCTAGCCAATCAGTTCTCTGCATAGGGTGGATTCATTGTAAGTTTTCTAGAGGCTATCATTTTAAAATTAAAATTAGATATCGTTGAATTAGCAATTTACTGCAAAGCTGTAAGAAACTCTTTTGAGTTAGTAAAACTTGATGACAGCTTTATGGTTTTGATTTTAGTTGATTCAGACCCTACGCGCCGTTGACAAGGATGACCCTTACAGCGGGCACCAATTCTCGTTCTCTTTGGCCCCCGAAGCAGCCAGTGGCTCAAACTTTACCATTCAAGACAACAAAGGTAAATGAGCCCAAGCTGCCTGTCTACCTATATATTTATGTCTGTATCTATATCTATCTAGTCTCATCAGAATTGATCCCATACATAACATGATTTCCACTTCCATTCACCACTTTGCTTTCCGGTTCCAGACAACACGGCGGGAATCTTTACTCGGAAAAATGGCTATAACAGACACGAGATGAGCATCTATCTCCTGCCTGTGGTCATATCAGACAACGACTACCCAGTCCAAAGCAGCACTGGGACAGTGACTGTCCGGGTCTGTGCATGTGACCACCAAGGGAACATGCAGTCCTGCCATGCGGAGGCCCTCGTCCACCCCACGGGACTGAGCACGGGGGCTCTGATTGCCATCCTTCTGTGCATCGTGACCCTACTAGGTAAACTGCTTCTCCCCGCATCCTATCTCCCCATGCTGAGGGGCACACACTGTTACTGTGGCTCTCTAGATTTATCCGCCTCCCCCATTAAGGCATACAGCCTGATCTAGGTGAGTAGAGTTATGTGCTGGGAATCTTATGTGTGTTCACCCATGAACGAGTCTTTGCTTGAAAAGTGGCTTTGGAGAATGAACAGTTGTGAAACTTGCCCATGTCTTTCCCCACTGAGGCAGTCGTTCCACCAAGAGATCTCTTGTCTATCAGGCTGGGAATGAGTTGCAGGGGGATTTGAGGGCAATATATAAATATGCCCTTTCCATTTCATTTGTTTTTTAATATTTAACCTGGCGAACATTCCGTTTTCAAAGAACAAAAGTTGTTGGGCGTGGAGTGTATATGATGAAGGCCATTTCCATCAAGGTAAAGTTTAAAGACCAATGAGAAACTGGAAAGAGAAATGCAATGACTTTTTTTCTCTCATACAGGAAAATAAATAGTGGTGAATTTTCTTGAAATCAGCAAACTTACTTGGATCTACCCACTTGAATAACTATCTTCTTAGCATTGCTTTCTGATTACCACATACACAATGTCTATTATTTCTCAGACTCTCAATAAATAACTTCTATGAGTAAGGAAATAAATCTGGGGTCTAAAAGAAATGAATGTAATCAAACGTCTAACAGTGATTTGAAGGAAAAATTTTTATTCCCAACCAACTAATTAAGCACACAAGTTGAGCTCGGAATGCTCAAAAGTCCCTTGATTGTTATGAAGTAAGAGATCAAATACTAGCTATTACACCCCTTCAAAAAATAAAAGTTAAAATTTGTAAAACTTGCCCACACCATGGGTGGGGGGGAAGTAAGTCAGAGTTAACCTGGATTTCACAGAGGCAGACCAGGGAGTCATTTTTTTTAAATGACAGTGTAGTGACTTTGAGAAGAGGGAAGGAAGACTTCCATTTCTCCAAGAAGAGAAAGCCTAGGGATCCCTGCTCAAGAGTTTCATATGCCAGGTTGACTCTGCTAATTATCACAGAGCCTTGAAACCTGGCTACAGAACTGTGATTCTCTTCGTCAACTAAGAGTTGGAGGGAGTATTTTAAGATATGAGGATAAATAAAAACTGACAGTATGCAAAGACAAAACAGTGTTCTAATGGTGTGAGTCTTTAAATATTGTTTTCCAAGAGAAAGATGCAAATATTCTTTTTTGGTTTAAAAGAAAAAGAGGTTTTTTATTTATTTATTTTCACTTTTTATTTTTACTTTTTATTTTGTATTGGGGTATCACTGATTAACAATGTTGTGATAGTTTCAGGGGAATAGCAAAGGGACTTAGCTATACACCTACCCATTCTCCCTCAAAATCCCCTCCCATCCAGGCTGCCACATAACATTGAGCAGAGTTCCCTATGTTATACAGGTCCTTGTTGGTTATCCATTTTAAATATACCAGTGTGTACATGTCGATCTCAAACTCCCTAACTATCCCTTACCCCCACCATCCCCCTTGGTAAAAGCGGGTATTTTTAGGAGGGCTAGTCTGGAGACTGTATCAAATAGAATTCCATGGATCCCTGGTCTATGGGGAAAGAACCAGTCTTCATCTCACAGAGGTCATACTTCCCTTCTCTCATCATCTATCCACTTTCTCCACCCTCTTATTTTCCTTCTAACCAGCTCCCTATGACCTCTCTTTTCATCGCCTTCCTCCAATGAACTTGCCATCTCCTCATTACTCCTAATTTGCCTCTGTGTTTCCCACATCTTGTCCAGTCCCTTTGTAATTCTGTACCTAATTAAAAAGGAGAAAATGGGATTTAACCTTTATTAGACTCACATCATGGGCTAGATACGGGACAGGAGGCTTTACAAACGTTTTTCTCACTTAATCCTCAGAACTCTCTGGTCTATATTTATCTGCATCTTACATATGAAAGCTGAGGTTCCAGGATGTGAAGCCAAGTCACACAGCTAACAGGTGATAGAACAAAGTTCCAAACCCAGGTTTTTGCCCCCCAAGCCCTGGTGCTTCCACACTGTACCCTACTTTCTTTACAAGCTTACAGAATGCAGTGCAACTTCCACGCTGAAAGAGAGCTTGAACTAAAAATGAGATGATTGAACAAATCTGAGAGTCTGTAAGAGGAAGAAAGCGGCGTTGACATAGGAGGAAATCTGCCGTCAAGAAAGTGGATCGTGTGGCATCTGTTGTTTTTGTCAATAAAGCAACAGTAAAAACAACTACTACATCTTGTGCCTCTTTGGTGCTTTCGAGTTGGCATAACTTTCACATTGGGCACCGTGTTATTGCTTCTCTTTTACAGAGAAAAAACTGACTTAGAAAGGTCAGATTGTTTAATTGAATCTAGATCTGCTTATCTTAGATACCTGGCTACCTTCTAGTTTTATGATGGGATTTGAACACAAATTGGTCCAAGTACTCCAGCCCCAAAATTTCACTGTGGTCCTCTGGCCTCAAGGGGGTAGAGAAAAGGAAAGGGTCAGTTACTGGGAAGACAGCATATTACTTTCTCAGAGTATTTTTATTCCAAGTGCTTAGAACTCACACTTTCAATTTATAAAAGTCAGCTTTGAAAAAAAGACCTTCCTTTTAGATGATTATGCTCTCAAGAAATTCTGTTAGATGTACATTGGGCCAGTAAGAAAAGACAGGCAATTGTAGCAGCAGGAGAATTAGGCAGTGCACAGATGCCTTTGAATTACTGAACATGCCCTCTGTCTTCTAGACAACTGCGCTTTCAGGTGTGCATAGGACTAAAAGACAAGATACAGGTAACTTAAGCTAGGGAAGAATTAGGAAGTGATAAATGCCTGCTATCTTGCCTTAAATGATGGGATGAACCTGTGTCCATCAGAATTTATTTCTCTGAGAGACATTTAGCTTGATTCTATTCTCTATTCTAAAGACTGGCCTTACTTACAGCCCTCTGTTTTGCAAATCTGTGTCACACTGGAAACTAGCATTAAAGATAGATTAAGGGGCTTCCCTATAGCTCAGCTGGTAAAGAATCTGCCTGCAATGGAGGAAATCCCGATTCAATTCCTGGAAGATCCACTGGAGAAGGGATCGGCTACCCACTCCAGTATTCTTGGGCTTCCCTTGTAGCTCAGCTGGTAAAGAATCCACCTGCAATGCAGGAGACCTGGGTTGGATCCCTGGGTTGGGAAGAGTCCCTGGAGAAGGAAAAGACTACCCATGCCAGTATTCTGGCCTGGAGAATTCCATGGACTGTATGGTCCATGGGGTCGCAAAGAGTTGAACACGACTGAGCAACTTTCACTTTCACAGATCTCCTTGGACACAAGGGACTTCCTTGGTGGTCTAGTGGCTAAGACTCCATGCTCCCAATGGAGGGAACCCAGGATTCAATCCCTGGTCAGGGAACTAGACCCCACATGCCGCAACTAAGAGTGTGCAAGCCACAAGTAAAGATTCTGCAACTAAAGATACCCCATGCCACAATGAAGACTGAAGATCCCGCATGCTGCAACTAAGGCCTGGCATAACCAAATAAAAATTATTTTTACAAAAAGGTAGATGAAGAGCATCTTTCCACCCAAAACCCTGCAGTTTTCCAACCACCTGGACCCCAGGGTAAAGCGGAGGCATATGGAGCATCCACAGCCCCACATGTCATGGCCCTTCCTCCTCCTCTCTCTCCACCGACCCTACACCTCACACTCTCCAAACACACCCCAGGCCATGGCCTTACTCCTAGCTCTGCCTCTCCCCCAGATAGTGCCCTGGATAACTCCTCATCTATTTGCTCAAATGTTACTTCCTTAATGATGCACTCTCCCCCCATACACACACAAAAATATATGCAGTCCCTCAAACATATACAGAAGTCCTTCCCATCTTCCTTACTCTGCCTTACTTTTTCTTATTTATATTGCACTTATCATCTTCTAATAATTTCCTTATTTATTATACACATTGCTTTTTTCTGTCTCCATCCATCCACCACCACCACCACCACCTCTGCCTACCTTATCCAGACAAGACTCTTGATCAATTTTTTTCTGTCTAGAACTCTACCTAGCACAGAGTTGGCAATAAATAAATACTTCTTGAACAAACAAAAAATATGTACCATGAATGAAAGGGATACATGAGGCACCAGGATACTCTCTGGCAGCAAAAGAGAATGTTTGCATTTATACAACCACATGCTTGAAAACAGCAGAACTGCATATCCTTGTGAAATAGTCTATAACCCAAACATGCTTCAAAGCATGGTAATCAAGTGCACAAGCTTTTTAGTCTGTCTGACCTGGATTTCAATTATTTGCACACATCACATCTCTAAACCACAATTTCCTCTTATGTAAAATGGAGTTATAATGGTGGTACCTACTTTGTCAAGCCTATTATAATTCAATTAGATTCCATATGTAAAGCACTTAGCACAGTGCTTGGCACATAGAACTGTCTCAACAGGTAACCAATTATTAATATCATTAACATCTGAAATGTTAAATATATAGACACCTGGGTGTGCATATATCCATTATTATATAGGTAGATATCCACATCTACCAAAGGCCATTATTCTGTAATTGTTATTGTGATAATTCAGTTTTCATGGCTCATAAAAACTGGACCATGTTATGGATGAAAGAGTAAAGAGATACTACTGGTACTAGTCTCCCCTGGACAAACCCAGGTTAACAATGCATTTTCTGCCCCAGATGACTGTTTTCGCTCTAAGCTGTCACTATGTTTTTACTTTCTCATCCATATGTTCATTCGTAGATGTGTCTCTTTACAGGTAGCCAGCTGTGTTCTACCCAACCAGCTGTGAAGAAACATCGGGAGCTATTTAAATACAGTTCTTGCTTTGCCTCTAATTTGAATTAGGAAAAATCAAAAGAACAAACATTCCGGTCAACAAACTTACAGAACGTGAAACTCTGAAAGATTTTCTGTTTTAAGTCCCCACAGAAATGTTTGTTTTGTTTAGCCTAAGCACAAATAATCTGGCACGTGTATTATTACCTGTTCCCTTGAAACTGGCTGATCTAAGTTCAAAATGGCTTTCTGAATTGTATCTGGGTCTTTCCAGGTATTATCTGTACTTATATGTAAGAAAGGTATGCAAACATTCACATCTCTACTTTGGGCTTTAAACGAACTTTACACTTTTCTCGGGGAAAAAAAAAAGAAGGCATCAGTGCAAAAGTTATTTTAGAAGTGGAGTTATGCAAACCCTTCAACACATCCCCGAAGGTGCCAGCCTTGTGCTTATAAGCAGTTTCAGAGCATTTCAGGTGTTCAGCATAATTTTCACTCTTTTTGCAGTACTCTCACTGCGGCTGAGCTCTTTTTTATTATTATTTTTTTTCCCTTACCTTGAAACTAATCTGCCATTTCAAAGCAAAAAGGAACTACTGACAAAACATGAAGGTGTTTTATCCTCTAGTTAAATTCTTAAAAACTTTCTTTCAAATATTATATAGTTACTCCGTTGAGGGGGTGGGGGAGGGCCCTGATTTGATCATGTGCGGAGGCAAGTGCAACCTTAAGCAAGGGTAGTTTCGTGGAGAACTTTGAAAACTTCACTTTGTGTTTCTTCCTGATGTTAATTGGGCGGCAAATTAACTTTCCCTTCCCTTGCTGTTTTGTTTCTGCTTCCAGTGACAGTGGTGTTGTTCGCAGCTCTCAGGCGGCAGCGGAAAAAAGAACCTTTGATCATTTCCAAAGAGGACATCAGAGACAACATTGTCAGTTACAACGACGAAGGAGGTGGAGAGGAGGACACCCAGGCCTTTGATATCGGCACCCTGAGAAATCCCGAAGCCATAGAGGACAGCAAATTGCGCAGGGACATTGTGCCCGAAGCCCTTTTCCTACCCCGACGGACTCCAGCAGCCCGTGATAACACCGACGTCCGCGATTTCATTAACCAAAGGTTAAAGGAGAACGACACGGACCCCACCGCCCCGCCCTACGACTCGCTGGCCACCTACGCCTACGAGGGCGCCGGCTCGGTGGCCGATTCGCTCAGCTCGCTCGAGTCGGTGACCACGGATGGAGACCAAGACTACGATTACCTTAGTGACTGGGGGCCTCGGTTCAAAAAGCTCGCGGATATGTACGGAGGGGTGGACAGTGACAAGGACTCCTAATATGATATGTTGCCTTTTTTTCATTTTTCAGTACGACACTGAAAGATGTGAAGTGGCTATTTCTATTTATCCACTGCTCCGTGAAGGGTTCTCTGTTCTATCCGTTCCAAAAGTAAATGGCTGCAGTCCGTGTGGATCCAACGTTAGAGACTTTTTTCTAGTACACTTTTATGAGCTTCTAAGAGGCAAATGTTTATTTTTTAGTGCATCCTGTTAACCATATCTGCCCAACAGGCGCTGGGCTGCAGGAGAGGATGGTCGTCATCTTTTCCCCTGTACTCTTAGGGCAAGTCTGAAACACAGCTCAATGCCACTGGCCTGGTCTCTTACTACATTGCACTGACTCAAGGTCAGCTGACTGCTCTGTACATTTCACACGCTAATGGGATGAGGGATTGTGCTTTAATGATTAAAAAAAATACAGTTTTAGTAAAAGAAATGAGGGAGGAGCCACTGTTCCTGGTGTATCAGCTCACAAGGAGCTGATGAACTATATATGGGTGTGTATTTCTGTCACAAAGAATTTAAAATGATATTTGCCCATCCTGTTTGTCCTTCATGATCTTTTTTCGGCACCAATGACTATTCAAAACATCAGATCCACCAGTGTTTTGAGATTCTCCTTCCTCTTTAGGAAATGATGCCAATTAAACGGTAATGTTCAAAAAGAACAACCAAAAAAAAAAAATCTTAATACGACCTCATTCCTTGCCACTGGTTCATAAGACATGCGAAAGTTTGCTGTTGCATCATATAAAGGGAAAGGAAAAATAGCTAATAGATGTTAACAAAGGAAATATTTAGCATAGTTTAAAGTTTGGGCCACCAAATGTATCATGGATCACTTGGAATTATTTCAGCCATCAGTAGGCTAATTACAAATAAGTCTAATCATTTAAAAAGTTCTTGAAGGAACTTTTCTGAGACAAAGTTTAACTCCTTGTCTGTAGTTGTCAGTATTATTCTAATATATTTGAAAGTAGCAGCGTGAAGTACAATAACTCATATGCTTCAGATACTTCTTACACAATTAAATTGCATTAGTAAAAGTAGATTAAACAAAACTCAGATCCCTCTCTCAGAGTTAAATGGGGAGGTAAGAGCCAGTCACACTTGAACTTGACACCCTGTCCTTCACATTCAAAAATATCCATATATTTATATAATGTGATATAGATGAATATTGAAATCATGGTGAAAACCTACATATTATATGTTTGGAAGACGCTCACAAAGGGAAAACTTGGATTCCCTACAAGGGTATTTAAGATTGTAATTAAAATGATAGCTGACTTTCAAAGCATTAAAATTTTTTCATTGTTTTTAGCTTTGTTTCCATGGCAACACTGCCATCCTTGTCTTTGAACTAATGATAAAGTAATGGTCTCAAACTACAAACAGAAAAGTAATGTACAATCCATCGAATCCATTATTTCTCTAATTATGCAATTAGCGTCATAGTTATTATCCAGAGGACCCAACTGAACTGAACTAATCCTTTTGGCAGGTTCAAATCATTTATTTCATATGCTGTTCTAATGATTTTTGTCATTAGAATCTTACATTGTGCAGTCATCAGAAATTTCCAAAGTACTGTAATGAAAACATCCTTGTTTTGAAAACTTAAAAAAAAAACAGGTTCTGTATGTATATAATATGTACTTAAGAATATGCTGACTTCAATTAGTAGTCTTAGGAATTTATTTTCAATTAATGTTAATTTTCTGCAGGTAATCTTAGTGTCATTTCCATTTGAGGATAATGTCATATCAACACATATTTTCTATTTGAAAATACACTGTTGTTTTGTTAAGTTTTAAATAGATGTATTACCCAGGAAGTAAAGACAACATCTTTAAAAAAAGAGAAATATAGTATTTGGGGCTACCCAATTAGAATGAAAAATTGTTGCAACCATATTATTCCTTGTGTTTCCTGAATGGATGGACTTCCCTGTATACTAACAAGTATTTTATGCTTGGACTGTTTCTTGCTTACAAGGTTCTCTTTTCTAGTTCTTCATACACACACAGACACACACACACACAGAAGAATGCAAACAAAATCCTACAGGAGGGCTTCACTGTAAAGAGTCAGTATATATCATAGTCACAGGTAAGTGTTGAAAAAAGATAGCTTAGTAAAGTTAATTAATAAGAACTAGTTACTTATAGCAATAGAACAGCACCTTAATCACACAACTTACTGTAAAAAAGAGCTCTCTATCCTCATGTTTCATGTTATGTAATAAATTATATCAAGAGAGATAGTCCTGTAAAAAGAAAAGTATCATCAAAAGTCTTCCTTTTGAACTTTTGGCATTAATTGGAATGTCTGCGGGTTGATGCCAGCAACTTCAAAGTTTAGGAGTAAAATTTACATTCTCTTCATATAAGTAAAAGTAAGAAGTTCTGTAGTGGGATTTCTGAGGTGTGATTGAAAGGTATCTTATATCACCCTGAAGATGGAATAGTTATACCAAGAACAGGTTAATATGACTAAATATTTAAATAACTGTTAAATCTCTTACCACAAAACCTGATGATGAGGTGAATCTCTAAGAAAGAGAATAAATTGAGACTGGGGCTGAATATTTTGCACTAGGGCCCTAAAAATGTCAAGGATATTTGAATGATATCTTCCTAAAATGAAGGCTGTCTGACATTATGGAAACAATAAGAGCCATAATTTCATCATTCTGTGCTAGTTGCACTTCCTTCCACTAAGCTATCAGGTCGAGGATCCAGGTCAGACATGAACGATTACTGGAGAAACCATTAGTTTTCAGTTCAATTTTCACATTGTCTCTGTCCTGGTATTAGCTATTTGCCATGAGAAAGATAGAAGGAGATTGGGGAGAGGTAAAGTTTTAGTATTTGCTTTAATCACAAAGAACCTAAAGTTCATTAAATATAGGGAGATTGCTTTTGTGGGTTATTTCAAGGACTTTGAGGCCCTTCTCACATTATTTTTCACCCTCTGATTCAAAAGGGAAAGTTTCTTCAAATCACTGAGATATTCCCTAGAATAAGCTGAAATTTTAAAAACATGAATCTATTGTGCATAAACTTAAAGCCCCTCCACTTCATGGCATGTTCTTCTGAGAGACCTGGAAAATATTCATTCCCAAATAAAAACTAAATCGAAAATGAGAGGGAGAATCGAAAATGGTTCCATAGAGCCATGAGAGAGGGGATCTGGACCCAGAAAATGTATGCTTTTGTAAGAACTTTCTTAGCTTTACAGTTTAGATGCATAAAGATTTGGTACAAATTTGATACAAATTTGGATACAAATTGACTCCCTTTTCAGATGAAACAAAACCTGCTGATTCAATTCTAACTCAGTATAAAAATTTTGGTTTGATATTCATTTTCAGCTCCCAAAAAGTTGTACAAGAGCTTTTATAAGCTGAATCTCTACCTTAGAAGCAGCCAGATTTTACAGATCCAAATTAACTGTAGAATGCTTTCATTACTTTCATTTTAGGTAATTTTTAAATTTAGATATTTAAGTAATACATAGATTTGAGATGTTTGATTTGCTGAGCAATACCTTATATCAAATGCTTTGCCTTGAAATGATTATTTCGTTGGCAATAATCATGTATAAACTAGAATTGGGCATTCCCCAATTTTATATACTTGAGAACCATTTAAAAGAGTCAAAGAGTCGGACACGACTGAGCGACTGAACTGAACTGATGCAGTTGAAAGAGAAAGCTAATTTCTGAGCCCAAACTAAATATTTAAAGCAGGTACAACTAAACTCATTTTCCCCAGGAACTGAACTAACCAAAAAATTATTTTGTCATAGTCACTAGTGTTGAAGCAGTGTAATTACTTTGGAAAAACACTAGAAAGTCATGATCTCCACTATTTTGAAAGGTATCCTCTGAAAAGAATCATTTTAGTGTAATTTTATTCTTTTTTTGTTTTTATCTAGACAAAATCTTTTTGAATTATGACAGGAGATTAAAACTCTAAGCTGTCTACTATGTTTACATTAACACTACAACCAAGACTCCTGTATCAGATTATAAGAGTGGAAAGATTAAGAGTTAGTGTGTGGGTCTTCAGGAAAATGAACTATTTCCTAAGGTCTGACAAGCAGCTTTCTTTTGTAGAGGATACAAAATTACAGTATGGTCTCCTTAAAAGTTCAATGATTCTTACGGTTGCAGCATTTTTAATATCCCTTTGGCATCTTTATGGAACAATTTTCTAAAGGGATAATTCTCTACTAAAAAATATTAGACCCTGACCATATTTAACACGCAGAGCAATGCCTTGACTCACACACTTGTTAAAAGTTAATAAAGAAATAGTTCATTTTTAAAGCCAGGAGTTTATGGTCTCTGCATCGTCAATTTAATTTAAGCATTGCTGAGACAATCTTTAATCTCCTCCCCATTTGGTAATACCTTATTTATGATGCATTTTCAGTTTTTAATTTGGGGGGAACGTTTGCCCGACAGAGCCAGCAGATGAAAGTGCCGAAAGGAGGTCAAATGGAAACAAAGCCTATTACCCACTGTATTTCAGACAGGACCAGGCACTTAGCCGAAGAGCCACTGGGTTATTAGATTAATTTCGAAAGAGCTTTTACAAGTTGCTTAATTCCATTTTTTTAAAAACCCATGGACCACAAACTCAAATTTCTCCTCAAATGGGGTTAATTTGACAAATGAGGCATGGACCCAGCGTTGTGGAAAAAGCATTCCACTATAATGAGATCTTGGTCTTTCTTGTGAGACTACACTATTTATGTAAATATGTCTAGAGGCACCTACTATAAGCTTTTAGTTTTCTATGATCTATTAGTTTAGTGTTTATTAAGGAATCATATGTATAGAATTACTAGGCATTCAAGAGGAATGCTGTGTAGCAAACGTAAAAATGATCTGTTCGGGAGAAACATAGGAGCGCTTTCAAACCACTGTACTATTATGTGATTATTTTCCTTGCTTTGAAAGTAAACTGCGTAAGAATAGGATTTATAATAAATGCTACGGGCATCTTCAGTAGTACCAAGCTAAGGCAATTTGGCAGTCTCCTACTGTGATGTGTGATTTAAAATCCCCCAAATAAAAGCTTTTTGGTATTGATTGTTTTTAATTAAAAATACTCCCAAGTATAAATTGAAGCTGATGCCACCCTCGAAGATTTACTGCCTGGAGTCCTCAGTTCATATGGTTTTTCTCGGTGTCGCTCGTGTCTCTGGCAACGAGAACACCTGGTGGAAACAATCACTGCTCAGCTTTCATCCACATTTCCAGCTAGGGAGATTTTTCATAACTTCACAGATTACATGAGAAACTTTTCTGTATTAGAAGAATGGGGTTGAGACAATTACCTTTTTAGCTCAGTGTGGCGGGACCATTCGTTGTAGTCAAATGGCAAATACACGCTCCTTGAAATGGCTTCTTTTATTTTCCTTTGTTTTCTTGGAAGTATAAATTTAAAAAGAATGCAATTTAAAAAGTGATTTCTCACAAAGAGTAAATATGCCTTTTGCAAATCAATTTTTGTAACAAGTTATTTATATGATATTACTTAATAAACTGGTTTTTTTTTCTAACTTGTTTTTTTTTTTCAATTCTCTCAAACTATTGTTTGTAATCATAGATCTTTTAAATGTACATACTGATACATACTTTATCCTTTCAAATCTGCTGTTTTAACCTCTGAGAGAGCCAACTAAAGCCAACTTACTCTATGATAATTAGCTTGTAAACAATAGTTTCTCCCAACCAGCTACATGTATCATTGGCACAGTCCTGCAGACTTCTTACTGCTGGGACATCAAGATTCTACTATTACTTATAAAATTACTGTCTTACAAAGAAACTCGTTCATCTTCATGGAAATTGCTTTAGATAAAAAAGACAGTTCTATATTTTTGCCCATCCCATATCTTCATCCTTTATTTCACTCACATAAAAACAATTGTCTACAGATTTCTGATTTAAAAAAGAAACAGCAAGAGTCACACCAGAGGGGACTAAGAATAAAATCCTTCCAGCATTCTGATACCATGAGTAAATAAAATGTTTTTAGCATATTCAGAAGTATAATATTTTACATGCTTGTTCTTTTTTAAGCTGCCTCCTATTTCTACAGAGGCAGTTTCATAATTTTTTAATGGGGAGAATTGAATTCATAGCTTTGCAAAGGAAACTTCCATGTATTCATTCATTTGCTCTATATAGAGTAGGCATGCCACTGTGTGCTATGGAATATTCAACAATAAGCCAAATATAAAATTTTTCCTGTCTTTCCAGAAGCTCATGGTCTAGGAAGAAGGGCTGCCATAAATTCATCACTAGGGTACCTACGAGAAGGTGACATGGAGACATCTTCAGAGAGGTATATATGAAAATCTTCGTAGGATGGAGAAACTCTTTCTGCCCAGGTAGAGAAGTCAGGGGGAGGTTTAGGAGTTAGTGAGATTGAGATCATGGGAGATAAGAAATCAGAAAGAATAGCAGGAAAAAGAGAGAAAAGAGAGGGATGTCTAAGCAGTGTCATTGATCTCAGCTGAGGTTTCCTGAAGGAAACTGCTGCTGCTGCTGCTTCTAAGTCGCTTCAGTCGTGTCCGACTCTGTGTGACCCCATAGACGGCAGCCCACCAGGCTCCCCCGTCCCTGGGATTCTCCAGGCAAGAACACTGGAGTGGGTTGCCATTTCCTTCTCCAGTGCATGCATGCATGCTAAGTGGCTGCAGTCATGTCCGACTCTGTGCGACCTCTGTGGACAGCAGCCCACCAGGCTCCTCCGTCCATAGGATTCTCTAGGCAAAAATACTGGAGTGGGTTGCCATTTCCTTCTCCATCTGAATAAAACTAGGTTTGGAAAATTCACATGTCACCAGAACACAGAGGATCACAAGTGTCATAGCAGCTGGCTTTTGTTGTTTCTTTACATTTTTGTTTATTGACATTTGGTTTAATGATGACTTGGTGGGAAACAGAAAACCATGGAAAGGAATGATGCTGTCAGAAATACACTTGTTGAAGGATATGCACACTACACAGTAGCATGCATGGTAGACTAAAGCCAAGCCACTCCCACCCCTCCGCAGCTCTGGGCCACCCAAAGGCAAGCATCGTCTGCAGCATCTAGGAAAATCTCCTGACCTAACAGTAACATAGGCAGGAAGGGCAATGTGCTTTCTCAAGGAAGCAGCTGAGGAAGCAGACTGCTGCAAACGTTCAGCGGGACTAAGCCCTAACCCATCATCTTAGCAAACTACCCATAATGATATTTATAGTAATTTATTCTGGCTGCTACAATAGACAAACTCCAGCACCTCCAGAAAATGTGTGTCTCACTCTTGTAGCGACGCCATCTGGAGCATGCTGCCTCCAAGGTCTAACGTGGTGGGGAAGAGAGCAAGCTAGATCGTATGAGCTGCTCCTAAGGGCGGGGCCTACTGTCTTAGACTGCTTCTGCTCACATCTCAATCACATAGCCCCAGACTCACTGGACAGAGGCTGGGAGGTGTAGAAAGATGAGCACATGTGAATGTGTTCAGCACATTTACATGTATCTGCCACATTTAAAGTCAGTCTCTGTCAAGCTTGTGTTATCTTTCCCAATCTCTGCCCCAATTATGTTGGTATTCAGTTGTGAAGTCATGTCCAACTCTTCCAGACACCATGGACCGCAGCACATCAGGCTTCCCTGTCCCTCACCATCTCCTGGAGTTTGCCCAAGTTCATATCCATCACATCAGTTTCATCCTCAGTCATATCCATGATAATCTTGAGTGTGTTATCAGAAAAGCAGGTAGGAAGTCATTTATAGGGAATTATTTGGCAATCCAGTGGTTAGGACTCAGTGCTCTCACTGTTATGGTTCAATCCCTAGTCAGAGAACTAAATCATTTTTAAATTCAACCTTCAAGTTGAAAAACATTGTAAGAGGTGTTTGTCTGTCATCCTTGAGTCTAATACCCATGGTAGGCATTGCTAATGAATTGACTTATGGATTTCTAGCCTTAAGCATCTCTAACAGAAATGCCCCAGCAGCTATCAACAACAGAACAATGTTGACCTATTTGCTATCACAAACCTTAGAAATTAAGCTGTCTAGTAAAAGACTTGCTTTATTTGTTATAGTTCTAAGTTTTGTTAACTACTCACCACTGACATTTAGGAAGAGCTTTCTGGTCTTGAAGTTGTAAAAAATTCAGAATAATTAAGGAAGCCGAAAGGGCTCAGCTTGCCATTATAATTAGCTCACATCTTTATTTCATAAATCTGACCCAACAAGCATGTATCTTTTTCAACAATTCAGATGTTAATTTCAGTCTTGTTGATGCATCTCTCTATAGTGATACTGTGTGTGCATGCTCAGTCATGCCCAACTCTTTTGCAACCGCATGGACTATATACCCTGCCAGGCTCCTCTGTCCATGGGATTTTTCAGGCAAGAATACTGGAGTGGGTAGCCATTTTCTTCAGGGGATTTTCCTGACCCAGCGATCGAACCCACGTCTCCTGCATTGGCAGGTGGATTCTTTACCAACTGCACCACCTGGGAAGCCTATATGGTGATACTCATGAGTCTTTACATTCATTCTGCAAAACTTATTTGAGAATCTACAATGGGCCAGGCAGGCTTCTCTGGTGGGTCAGATGGTAAAGAATCTGCCTGCAATGCAGGAGACCTGGGTTTGATCCCTGGGTTGGAAAGATCCCCTGGAGAAGGAAGTGGCTACTCACTCCAGTATTCTTGCCTGGAGAATCCCAGGGTCAGGGGAGTCTGGAAATCTACAACCCACGAGGTCTCAAAGAGCAACTGAGCAACTAAGACACAAACACTCACACACAGCGGGCCAGGAATTGATCAAGGTGATAGGAACACAGGAATAAAAAAGACACACACCCTGCTCTGTGCACACCCTTCCTTCAAGGACTGCCATGATTTAATCTCCCATTATTAATCTTGGTTTGCTTGACTAAACATTTTGCATGGAATGACACCCTGATTTTTTAGATCACTTTTCTGGGTCTAATATTCCTGAATTCAATACTTTTCTAAATATGCTATGAATAGATATGGTTCTTTAAAAGAAGTAGATTGTCTCCTACTTCTGTCTATAAAATACTTATTTCTTTTTCAAAATGACTCCCTTGACATATTAGATCATCTTTATTGCTTCCTGAACCATTTAGTCTCAAAAACTTAACTTTTAACAGTGAATGTCTTGTTTGCACATTGGTAAGAAAATGTCTTCTTATAGTCAGTAAAGGATAGGTTTTATTAAAGCTTTTAAGTTTGCTTAGCTGCCTGATAATACTGCCTTACTTTTATGTAGCACTTTAGAAATAACTACTCTATATATGACTTAATATAATTCTCACAAAAGCCCTGTACGCTAGGCTGTATCATCCCCATTTCACAACAAAGTGGGGCTATTTGTCCTTAGGTCACATCACAGGAATTAGAATTAAACTTAATTCTTTATAAACTCAGGCTCTGCAATCACACCAATGAATCACCCATTTCCTCCTTTTTATGGATAGTCCAATCCCATCCATTTGAGATAAATACTTACTGGAAGAAAAGAAAAGGCTTCCTTTTTCCTTTATATAAATTCAGATGAGGTTTGAATCCACTGGTCACTTCAAACTTAGAAACATTCCTCTCTATAACATCAACCCCAATGCTCCACGAAGGAAAGAAGAACTTGAAAAGCAAAATTCTGCCTGCTGACCCAGTTACTCAATTGATTCTTACCATAAAACACCACTGGGTCAGTGTTTCCAAAGAACAATTGTCCCAATAAATATAAATTCCACCCAAGGCCGCCAAAGCTCTAGTTGTTTATATAATAACCATCTTTACAACAGTGATAATTCACACAATGAAATTGTGGTTAACCTTCTATAGTGTAGCCATGTCCTTCAAGAGCTGGGAGAGAAGGAAAAGAATTAGGACTTCCTGTTGCAATTCAGATTTCATGAGTTTAGAGGAACAAAGGAGACTTGCTCTAGCCAGAAGCATCCATTAGATCCAAGTACCCACCCCAGTGGGCTCCCCGGGAGGTGCTAGTGGTAAAGAACCTGCCTGCCAATACAGGAGACATGAGACATGGGTTTGATCCCTGGGTTAGGAAGATCTCTTGAAGGAGGGCATGACAACCCACTCCAGTATTCTTGCCTGGAGAATCTCATGGACAGAGGAGGCTGGTGGACTACAGCCCATGGGGTCCCAAAGAGTCGGACGTGACTGAAATGATTTAGCACACACAGACATACACCCACCCCAGTAGTCTGGTGTCTGCTTTATCTCTGGAAAATCCACCTACCCTGTTAGGTGGTATCCATGTACTATGGATGGTATCAGATACCAGACACCATGGTGGTATCTGGTACCATGTACTAGAGTAGTAGCTACAAATCTTTGTTTACAAACTAAAAGTAAAGTACTTTTCATACTTTTCTGTAACTGAACAAGAGTCAGACATGACTTAGAGACTAAACAATAACTGAACTTCACCTCTATTTTGAACCTTGATTCCTGTGAGCAACAGAAGCTCAACTTTTATTCATTTAGGTTTCTTTCCATACTGTAATTCTGATACTATAATATCAGTAATTTTCCATACTGTAATAGTGCAGCCAAGTTCTAAGGGGTCAAGGTAACCTTCAAGAGTGGGGGTCAGGAGAAAGATGAGGCATAGTCAAAGCTTAAAGCTCATCTGCTAAGGGAGTTAGGGGGAGTAGATGGATTCCAGAAAAAATATGATAATTCTCTTAACCCTCCCTGTCTGTTCGCCTACCTATCACAAAATGGGGAAGCTGAAGTTTATTGATCAGAATTGCTTTTTATGTTATTGTCATTTCTTATCCTCAAAAGGTCAGGATCAAAAGCTTAAGAAAGACACCTGATTCTTTCCTGACTTATGGCTTTGGCCAAGGTTCAGAAAGTGCTGAAAGTTACCTCTGAATGTCACTGTGTCAAACTGAATGCTAATTTATAACAGTGTTTTTCCTATGCTTTACTATCTATCACAAGCATTATAAAAAGTATTCATGATAGTATTAAAATATAATAGTATATTAAAATTGAGCCAGTCTTCAATGATTTCTGAACATCTCTTATGTGATGAGAACTTTACTACCTGCTTTATTTATAAAATATATTTTTCCTTTATCATAAATCAAGATCATGACTAAGTGTTTTCTGATTTGTGAAAACATTATACAAAAATACCTTGCAAAGTTACAAAAATCGGATCACAATCAAATATATATTTAACAAATAACTTGTAATGAAAAAACAATAACATATGATTCAGACTGCTTTCCTTTGGATCCAAAGATCTGTATCTACCTTAAAAGAATTTGGCCAAATGACACCAAGATTCAAATGATATCTCAAGTGAGAAAAGGTTGAGGGGCAGATTGATTTTGGCATTAAGACCTGCGCTGGGCCCAAGTAGGAATGCTAGAATCTACAACTGTCACTGGAATCCAGTCGCTCTGAAGTGCAAGTTCACAGGTCCCACTCCGGGAATAACCAGAGCTGTTTTATGTACTCCATAGGCTGTAGGCATTCCGAAGTTCCCATTATATTAAACATTAAATTATACCCACACTAAAAAAATTATATTGAGGTATAGTTGATTTACAATGCTATATTAGTTTCAGGTGTGTAGCAAAGTAAATCACTTATATGAATTTGAATACATATATCCACTGGGCTTCCCAGATGGCCCAGTGGTAAAGATTCTGCCTGCCAATGCAGGAGACTCAAGAGATGTAGGTTTGGTCCCTGGGTCGGGAAGATCACCTGGAGTAAGAAATGGCAACTGCCAGGCTCCACTGTCCATGGGATTCTCCAAGCAAGAATAGTGGAGTGGACTGCTGTGCCCTCCTCCAGGGGATCTTCCCAACCCAGTGATTGAACCCACGTCTTGTGTCTCCTGTATTTCCAGTATTCTTACCTGGAAAATTCCATGGACAGAGGAGCCTGGTGGGCTACAGTCCATGAGGTTGCAGAGTCAGACACAACTTAATGCCCATGTGTGTGCACATACACACACAATATTCTATTGCATATATTTACCACATCCTTTTTATCCGTTCATCCTTTGTTGGACATTTAACTTCATCCCAGGCCCGAGGTTTCTCCCATGCCCTAGCTATTGCAAATAGACCTGCAATGCAATCCCACTCCTGGGCATACACCCGGAGCAAAACATGGCCCTAAAGGATACATGCACCCCAATGTTCATTGCAGCACTGTTTACAATAGTAAAGACATGTAGTTTTGATTTAAATTTCTCTAATAATTAGCAATGTTGAGCATCTCTTCAGGTGTTTCTAGGCCATCTGTATGTCTTCATTGGAGAAATGTCTATTTAGGTTCCTTGCCCATTTTTTGGATTGACTTGTTTGTTTTTAAATTATACCCGCGCTTAACGTTGAAGATGTAACCACCAGGGAAGCCCTTGAAGATGTGAATCAAGTTGTAATTCACTAGTTTACATGACATTGTTATATATACTACTAGACTTTCATTGATTCTATTTTTCCAAACTCCTTCTCTATCTTAAAGCCCTTTTTAACAAAAATTTGGGCTTTTTTGGGCTGCAGCTCATCTGAGAGCATAAATAGTGTACTATGGGTAATGTATTAAAAGATGTCATGGAGAAACTAAAGACAGGACTAGGAATCTTCATTTATAGCAAATTACCCAGTGATTTTTATGCGCAGCAGAGTTTGAGAGAGAGCAACACTGATGAGGTAACAAAAGCAAGGCATGCTCAAGGAACTTTGGGTAAATCTCTTTGACTAGCAAAGCAGGTTCTAAAAAGAGTGAGGAAGGATGGAAGTTGTAATAGTTTCACACATGCCTTTCAACTTTCCTTTGCTTATTGACTGCAATGAATGCACTTGTCTAACAAATGATAAAAGGATTAAAACAGGTGTCCTCCCTAGAAAAGTTTGCAAGTTTCCAATTAAAATACCAGGAGTCATTCATACACATTCATTTAAAACCTCAGGTGTAGCTCTTCACTCTTCCATCTTTTTTTTTTTTTTTTTTTCAGAACTTTTCTGGCTACTTTCCCTGCATGTGTCAGTCAATAAGTAAATAATTGAAATCCCTATAGAGTCAATTCTCTGGTCTTCCTAAGCATTAGCTTGTACTTCTCTTTTTAAAGTCAGCTGTTATTCTGTGAGCCTCAGCTGGGGAACTCCTCCTCTCCCAGGGCCCAATCCAAGTTCCACTTCAATTAGCTTAATTGGAAGAAGACACAACCAAATTTCCAATTAAAGTTCTAAATGAGCTATTAGAACAGACTATTTTTGTCTTTTCAGAGAAAGCTCTCCTAATAGTTATTTTTTAAAAGGTAAAAATCCTTAACGGAGAAAGGGTGAGCACAGTCAGATCAATTAATGCTGTTAATCATTCTTCCTTGTAAAATGGGGTCTTTTCACTTAGATAATTTAGAAGTAAGCCACTTATGCATCCCTTTATTAATTTTAATTTTTATTAAGTCAATGTATGTATGTAATCTAGAATGCCTAATATTGATAGTTCTATAAACTTATGGCAAAAACTCCCCACTCAACTCTCACTCACTCACCCAGAGGTAATACCCTTCAACTCTTTCAGATAGCTGTACTTATTTCCATATTTCTTTGTTGTTGTTCAGTCACTCAGTTGAGTCTGACTCTTTGCGACCCCATGGACTGCAGCACGCCAGGCTTCCCTGTCCTTCACTATCTCCCAGAGTTTGCTAAAACTCATGTCCATTGAGTCAAAGATGCCATCCAACCATCTCATCCTCTGTCACCCTCTTCTCCTCCTGCCCTCAGTCTTACCCAGCACCAGGGTACTTTCCAATGAGTCTGCTTTTGGCATCAGGTGGCCAATGTGTTGGAGTTTCCCTTTCAGCATCAGTCCTTCCAATGAATATTCAGGGTTGATTTCCTTTAGGATTGACTGGTTTGATCTCCTTGCTGTCCAAGGGACTCTCAAGAGTCTTCTCCAACACCATAGTTTGAAAACATCAATTCTTGGGCACTTAGTTTTCTTTATGGTCCAACTCTCACATCCATACACGACTATTGGAAAAATCATAGCTTTGACTATACAGACCTTTGTTGGCAAAGTGATCTCTGCTTTTTAATACACTGTCTAGGTTTGTCATAGCCTTTCTTCCAAGGAGCATTTTCTAAACAATTCTTACATTACGTTGAATCATAACAACTTGCTATTTTTTTAGGTGAAAAGTGGTTAACATCAGCAATTTCAGATAGTTCAACTTCATACTGCTATTTCTTGGGTTTAAGATTCTGAACATTGTTAATTGGCTTCCCATTATGGAGAGAAAGGATTAGATGTACTATAACACCCCCACGTGCACATACATGCAAACACACACACACACACATGCTCACTTCTCTCACATTTTTCCCATATAGTTATAGCACAGTTAGTGATGAAGAGTTTACCTTATTACTCTGTATAAATATTACTCACAGTTGAGCCTTACACTGTACTGTGATTTCACTTCCTTTCTTACTCAACTTTGCTTTTGCCTGAAGTTAATAACTGCCTCTTTTTAAAATTTGCTTAGCTTTCTATATACCTGTCATAATTCAGCCACAATCTTCCTGATGTGAATTTTAAATTCCTCTCAATTCTGTAAGGAAATCTGTCAATTCTCTTTTGCTTAGAGTATCTGTCTAGAAACCATCCATCTCTCTGATGTCATGAATGGATTTTTTAAAACTTTTTCTTCTATTCCTGATTGTTTATCTCTATTTTTTTCTGAATTTATTTTCTGCTTACTTTAGTCTTTGTCTTCCACATTAGACGTCTTCCTCAAATGTCTATCAATCCTTAATCATCTGTTCCTAGTTAATAGTGAGGTACTGAAAAGCTAGTTCAGTAGTAAAGTAACTGCCTGCCAATGGAGGAGATGCAGGTTTGATCCCTGGGTCAGGAAGATCCCCTGGAGAAGGAAATGGCATCTCAGTCCAGTATTCTTGCCTGGGAAATCCCAGGGACAGAGCGGCCTAGTGGGCTACAGTCCATGGGCTTGCTAGAGTTGGACACATCTTAGCGACTAAACAACAACAACTTAAAAGCTGATTAGAAGGTCTAAGTGTCATTGGTGGTCTTCCCTATTTCATGCTTGAAGGAAACTGATGATTTCACTGGTATCCTCAAATGACCACATTCATGAATATTTGGTCTTGAGTCAGTCCGTTTCCACTGAGAAGGATCCTCCAGTTTCCTCCCTGGAAGTCCAGTCCTGGCTGTCAGTATTTAGAAACCTTTATACAAGGAAGGATCTGGAGGAATTTCAGTGTTCGGAATAGAGATTTTCATGTAATTTACCTTTAAGGTACAGCTCTTACCCCTGCCCTCAATTGTCTTCTTTTTCCTGAGCACAGGATCTCTCTGATTCAGCATTTCTAGAGAGTAAACCTCTTACCTTCTGCTGGGATGGAGGAAGAGTAGTGAAAAAAACCAGCTGGATGTGTAGAGTAGGAAAGAAGATCTGGAGGCTAACTGCTCCTGATGCAGATTTACAGTCAGTCTTCTTCCAGCCACCCCCACCCCTGGTAATCAAGTTCCTGGCAGCTCCATGCCTTGACCTTGCCTGAGTGTTGCATTATGAATCAGCTTGCTTCTTATTGCATTCCCACCCCACGCTAGAAATTAGGCTTCAGTCTCTCCATTCTGCTAAGTAAGTTGCTACTCATTTATCCTCCTTTCACCTTCTAAATTCACCCATCAGTGAATATGAAAAAATATTTACGGTGATAGATGTTTGAGATTACAACTTTAAACATGACAGACACTTGGGGTTTATAGTCTAGCAGAAAAAAACACCAAATAATTAAATAAGCCATTATAATAAAGTGCTATGATAAAAGTATGGAGGGAGGAGGAATGTGGATACAAATCATGCCTTCTGAGAGGAATAAATGGTTATGTTAAACAGTGAAAAATTGTCAGGCATGAGATGAGAGAAAGAACACCCAAACAAAATGAAGAGTCAATGAGAAAACTTAAAAGTGGCAGAGACCATAGTCCATTTAGATAACACTAAAAGTTTGGTGTGATTGAAGCATAGTAGAGTGGGGTGGGCAGGGGATATGTGTTGTTTTTGATCAGTTGCTAAGTCCTTTGAGACCCCATGGATGGCAGCATGCCACACGTCCCTGTCCTTCACTATCTCCCAGAGTTTGCTAAAACCCATGTCCATTGAGTCGAAGATGCCATCCAACCATCTCATCCTCTGTCACCCCTTTCTCCTCCTGTCCTCTATCTTTCCCAGCATCAGGGTCTTTTTTAGTGAGTTGGCTCTTGGCATCAAGTGGCCAAATTATTAGAGCTTCAGCTTCAGCATCAGTCCTTCCAATGAATATCCAAGGTTTATTTCCTTTCAGATTGACTGGTTTGATCTCCTTGCAGTCCAAGGGATTCTCAAGAATCTTCTTCAGGACCACAATTTGAAAGGACATGGTGAGATATAAAAGAGGAGAGTGTAGACAAGGTGGTGACAAGTTATGTAAGACATTTTAAAGGGTTGGATTTTATTCTAAAATGGAAGCCAGGGACTTCCCTGGTGGTCCAGTGGTTGAGAGTCTGCCTGCCAATGCAGCATTCATGGGTTCAATCTCTGGTCCAGGAAGATTCCACATGCTGAGGGGCAACTGAGCCCACAAGCCGCAATTGAAGCCCATGCACCTAGAGCCCATGTTCTGCAACAAGAGAAGCCGCTGCAATGAGAAACCTGTGCACTGCAGCTAGAGAGTAGCCCCTGCTAATCCCAACTATAGAAAACCCAAGAAGCAACAAAAACCCAGCACAGCCAAAAATAAATAAAATAAAATGGAAGCCATTGTAAGATTTAAAGAAGGTGAATGACATGATAAGATTTTCTTTTGAAAGATAACTCTGACTCTAACATGGAAAAAGCCTTGGAACAAGATGGAATTACAAGCAAAGGAATACAACTGGAGGCTAATTTGGTTACTCAGGAAAAAAAAAAAAAAAAGGTGAAAATAGCCAGTACTATCACAGTCTGAGCAGTGATTTTATTTTTATGGCCACAGAGTCATGAGAGATTTAAAATGATTTCCCCCCTTGACTGGACTGTGGACCATCGCTACATGTTTCTGGACTGAAGCATTTATGTAGCTTGATGTGCTATCATAGACAGGGGGCAGGAAAAGGAAAGGATTTGAAAGAAAGATAATCTGTTCAGTTTGAACTTGCTAAATGGGAGGCATTTGTGTGTCACTGAAGAGAAGTCAAGCAGCAGTTGAAATATATGGGTCTGAAGTTTAAGGTGAACAATTTGGGATGTAGATGTAGCTTTGAGCACCAGCAACATATAGATAGCAATTTCAGGCATAGGAATGGATGAGATTGTACAGCAAGAGTCTGCAGAGTGTGACGAGGTCAAGACACAACCTACCTGAACACCAGTATTTAAGGAATAAACAAAAATAAAAGCATCTGTGAAGCAGACTGAGAAAGATTTTTCTCAAGAACTGGGAGAAAAGCAGAGGAGTTGTTTCCAATTTAGAGCAAGAGATATAATAAGAATGGAAGGGTTAACAGTACCAAACATTACCCACGGGTCAACTGAGGTAAGGATTGGAAAACTTCCAGTGGGCATAGAGAAGAGGAAGTAGCAGATGACCTTGACGATAGCAATTTCAGTAGAGATGGGACATTAGCCAAGGTGTAATGGGTAAGGAGGTGAAGTCAGTGAACTTTGCCAACTTTCTGTGGAAGCTCGGAAGTGGTGAGAGGGTATGATGACAAGGATGTGAGGCACTGATAAGATAATAGATTCGAGGTCAGGAGGTTTTGTAGTTTCTGTGGAGAAGCAGGCATAGCTACTTGTGTGAAGAGTAGGAGAGAGATGACTGAAAAGAGAAGGCTTTCCAGGCATTATAGCACAACGCTCCAAGTTAGTGCTCAGGACCATGAATTTATAGTAGCTCTAGTCTCTAGCCTGATGTGATTAAAGTTTGAATCATCTCCTTTTCCCCCAAAGCCAGAAAGATGTAATGTGATATAAAGTCATTCACCTTTCCATCAAACTTTGTAAAATGTGTAGAAAATTTAGGGAAATAGTTGTACTTTATTTTATAGAACAGTTCAACGACATATTCAGCAATGTTAAAATTTCAGTCTCTTGACGATCTAGTTCACAGTTTGGAAGATCATGTTTCTTCGTAGAAAAAGCCTTTAAATAAACAACTTATTTGATTATTCTTCCTCCCTTAGTTTCAAAGGCTGTTCATCAGATCCTTAGAGAATGAGCAACTTCCTATTCATGCCCCCCAAAAAAATCCTTCTAATCATGGGATTCTAATGTTGCATCCCGTTGCCACTTTTGTTTTAAACTGTGTGATTATCTCAGAAAACAGATGACCTCTATAATCAGGTCAGACTCATCTCACTTCACTTGAAAATTTTTTAAAGCATTGTGCTCATATTATCTATTCTTAATCAAATTTGGTCTAGGTCTACTTCCTCCATAGAAAAGTCATTTTAAATTCTCCTTGATTATTGATGAGCAATATATAATGGATCTTTGGAGAGACAAGGTTGTTAAAGGTATGCTGGTCTTGTTACTACTGTACATAAAGAATAACTTTCAACACCATTTACAGTAATCAGTCCTCCTCATTTCTGCTTTGTTGGCAAAGCCCTCTAGGAAATGATATACACATGGTCAATATGGTGTTATACATCCTTGCTATCCATCAATGTATCTGCCACTTTATGTATACAGTAGGCTCCCAATGAATATTTATTGACTACCTGAATAAGTGAGTTTGTATATCATTGAAAAGGAGTTACTCTTTAACATCTATTCTTCAAGAATGTCAAGCTGTGTCTAAAAGCAATCATGTGACAATTGCTATATTTTCCTAAGCTTCTATACCTTAATTTACATGCTTTCACATTTGCTTTCAGATGGCGAGTGCATAAAGCATTGTTTTCATATTTGCAGTGTTCCCACACAGTCAAGATTCTCAGTGGCGCTATGACACGTTGACCTTGAAATCCACATGTTACAACACTGGATGGTGGCTCAGGAAAATACACCTGTGTGTGTGTGTGTGTGTGTGTGTGTTGTGTTGTGTTGTTTTAGTGTTGAATATTGTAGCTGGGCTTCTTAATAAGGAGACAAGAGGTTGAATACCTGGGGGACAAATGCTATACATGCACTGAAAGGCTATGTTCATCTCTTCTGAATACTTAATAATGGAGAGGAAACTGGTGCTGAGCAAGCAGAATATTCAGGATATTAGTGTGGGCCATGGAAAACTGCTGCACAGTCAAAACTGATGGAAACAGTCTCATTGAGCTGCTTTGAAAATATACTTTTTATTTCAAAAACTAGGTAACTTTTCTAAAGATTTGGGATTAAGATTGCTTCCTGAGTTTTTGACTCCCAGGTGGCTCAGTGATAAAGAATCTGCCTGCCATTGCAGGAGACACGGGGTTTGATCCCTGGGTCAGCAAGATCCCCTGGAGTAGAAAATGGCAACCCACTCCAGTATTCTTGCCTGGGAAACCCCATGAACAGAGGAGCCTGGCAGGCTACAGTCCATGGGTTCACAAAGAATCGACAGGACTTAACTAAACAACAACAACGAGAAAGGAAGCATTGTTTTCTAAATTTGGCTGTTCATGTCTATTGGTCTATTATTGGGGTGAAGTGTGACAAAAAGAGATCATTGAAGCAGAGCACCAGAAAGTTTGAGCCAGAGAAAAAAATTTTAATCACTGCTTTAGGATAAAAATGATCATCTTCATGAAATGGATAACCGTTTACATGTAAAAACTATTCTGTTTACTCTCAGTATCCCAAACATCGAAGACATTTAATGTGGGTTTTGCTTTAAGCATAGTCTTGTATTAACTTCTCTTTGTTTCCGCATTCCATTTTTCCAATTGTTTCTGAAAGCATTTGTCATGCACCTAGTTCTATGCAAAGTTCTTTGCAAAGTCATGCCAGAGATAAAAAGAGAGTAGGATTCTTGTTTATCCTGGAAAAGTTGTTAAATATTTTCATGCTGGGAATGGTTCAGCACTGTTCATTAAAAATGCCTGTATATACCCTCAGCAGTTAGAAGAAAACATTACTTGATTCCTCTAGCTATTTTACCCATAATGGATGCTCTTCTAACTAGTCTGTTATGTGGTTTGAGTTGATAAACTCCCAAGGAGAAATTAATAGGCTACCGTTCCATTTGCAGAATTGGATACATTAAATCATGCTTCTAAGTATTTCAAACTCTTTTACTTTGCACTATCTTGCAAAGCGTGAGAAAAGAAAAGAAAGGATTATGGTAAGAATTTTTCTACTTGTAGTAAAATTTAAAATAGTACAAATTCTGAATGTCCTTCATATAAATTAATTTCTTTCATGAAATTAGAAGGATAATTATTTTAAAATTAAGTATTTAAGCATTTTTATTGATGTAAAATAGTATTTGAGGTAGCTAAATGCTTCCCTCAAAGTTCACTTGGTAGAGAATCTGCCTGCAATGCAGGAGACCCCGGTTCGATTCCTGGGACGGGAAGATCCACAGAAGAAGGGATAGGCTACCCACTCCAGTATTCTTAGGCTTCCCTTGTGGCTCAGATGGTAAACAATCTGCCTGCAATGCTGGAGACCTGCGTTCAATCCCTGGGTTGGGAAGATCCCCTGGAGAAGGAAAAGACTACCCACTCCAGTATTCTGGCCTGGAGAATTCCGTGGACTGTGTAGAGTTGGACATGACTGAGCAACTTTCACTTTCACTTCAAATGTGTATAATAATTTGATATGTATTTTTTTATTATTTTCTTGTCTCTATATTTTCTATGGAGGAAAGATTTGTATTTCTTTCTGATAATTTTCAAATTTGAAGGAAAAGAGTATACCTTAAGTGTGTTGACAGAGCAGTGCTTTTATTACAACTTTCACAGTATTCCATTTGATTAGGCAAAATTATGTTACCAATGAAACTGCATCAAATATTTTTCCCAAGTACCCAAATAACCTGTAATTAAGGACCATACTTAATTATCAGAGTTCATCATCCTTTGAGAATGCATGTTATATCTGCAAAAACCAAATATGATAATAATTCATATGAACAAAAATGCAGGATATAAAACCCTGCATTTAATAATAATGCTAAACCAATATTAGAATTGGGTTAACATCATTGAATTGCCTATGGGAAGTGAGATACTCACTAGAAATAGAAAAAAGATGAAGGACTTTCATATGTTTATAAGCTGGTTGAGAAACAAATGGGTAAACCAATGAGTATTTTGATCGACACCTGTAGAGGCCTGTGACCAGCCTTGATTACCTGAGGGTAGATAATCCCACCCCAGCCTGACTGGGGTCTCCTGGCCACAGCTGATTAGACAAATTCTTTAGGGCTCCCTGATGGCTCAGCTGGTAAAGAATCTGCCTGCAATGCAGGAGACCCTGGTGCGATTCCTGGGTCAGGAAGATCTGTTGGAGAAGGGATAGGCTACCCACTCCAGTAGTCTTGGGCTTCCCTTGTGGCTCAGCTGGTAAAGAATCTGCTTGCAACGCGAGAGACCTGGGTTTGATCTCTGGGTTGGGAAGATCCCCTGGAAAAGGGAACTGCTACCCACTCCAGTATTCTGGCCTGGCAAATTCCATCGACTACAGTCCATGGAGTTCCAAAGAGTCAAACAGGACTGAGCGACTTTCACTTCACTTTAGGTAGCTCAAGTTTTGTTTCTATTGCTTGTAGAGTTACTTAAATAGTTTGCATGCATTATTTTGCAGAGAGCAAGGAAAGAAATAATGTTACTTTTGCTTCTGTTAGTCACCCAAACAAATGTTACTTAGAAAACTATGAAAGTGGTAGTTTGGCGTACAAACAATAGGCAGTGGTCAAACCCCAGAAAACTCTGCTCAAACACCAATAGACTGGTAGCCCAAGGAAGTCCATTTTATCATCCCAGCTCCAACACGGAGGAGAAGCTCTGACTTCTGACATGGAGTGGAAGCTGGCTGTGGCTGAGCGTCTAAAGCACCGTAAGTGGAAAAAAGACTCTCTGCTGCTAGCCACCAAAGCAAAAATAGCTCCATGAGGTTGTTACCTCAGTACAAAGGAAACTAACCAAGGTCTTTGCATCAGATCTCTTTCCATTCTCTCCGTCAGACACTCAGGGGCAGGTGGAACAAATTCTAGTGTCTGGCACCTCACAGCCCATGGCTGTTGTTCAGTCTCCTAGTCGTGTCCAACTCTTTGTGGCCCCATGGACTGCAGCACGCCGGGCCTCCCCGTCCCTCACCATCTCCCAGAGCTTGCCCAAGTTCTTGGTCCTTGCCTCAGTGATGCCATCCAGCCATCTCATCCTCTGACACTGTCTTCTCCTTCTGCCCTCAATCTTTCCCAACATCATGGACTTTTCCAATGAGTCATCTGTTCACATCAGATGACAAAAATACTGGAACTTCAGCTTCAGCATCAGTCCTTCCAGTGAATATTCAGGACTGATCTCTCTTAAGATTGACTGTTTTGATCTCCTTGCTGTCCAATGGACTTTCAGGAGTCTTTTCCAGCACCACAGTTCGAAGGTATCAATTCTTTGGCATTCTGCCTTCTTTATGGGCCAGCTCTCACAACCATACGTGAACACTGGGAAGACCATAGCCTTGACTATATGGACTTTTGTTGGCAGAGTGATGTCTCTGCTTTTCAACACACTGTCTAGGTTTGTCATCACTTTCCTGCCAAGAAGCAATCATCTTCTGATTTCATGGCTGCAGTCACCGTCCTCAGTGATTTTAGAGCTCATGAAGAGGAAATCTGTCACTACTTTCACCGTTTTCCCCTTCTATTTGCCATGTAGTAATGGAGCTGGATGCCATGTTCTTAGTTTTTTTAATATTTAGTCTTAAGCCAGCTCTTTCACTCTCCTCCTTCACCCTCATCAAGAGGCTCTTTAGTTTCTCTTTGCTTTCTGCCATTAGAGTGGTATCACAGCCTGCCGATGGCAGATATTTCAGCAGCAGTGGAAATTAAATGCTTCAGGAAGAAGGACCACTGCTGAAGTGAAAATGCAAGGAACGGCTGTAGCAGCTGACTGTCTTGTCCCATACTGAGTGCCTGGCTCCGTGGTGCTTGTGAGGATGTCCTTTGAGAGAAGATGGTCCATTCCATCCACAAACGTGGGCTATGCCTGGCTGAACTTGAGTTACCAGCCCCTTCCGTTCTCATGGAACCACTTCTTAGGGCAAAAACAGGCCCCATGTGAACCTGTTCAAGGCCATTTCAGCAGCACCTAAAGTCCAGCCTGTCACAGCTCTCTCAGGACTCAAATTAGCACTATGCGAAAAGTCTTGCTGTCCTCCCCTGTCATAGGACACTCATCAGGTCAAGCCTGTAAACTCCAAGGTCTCTACAAACTCAAATTTCAGTAAAAAGAGATAGAAGAGTGATTAGACCATCTCTCCCAGACAACTCTGAGTTGCCTATGCAAAATGCCTCATTCACCGCTCCTAAGCTAGCCTTACCCTAAGACAAGGATAAAGATCAAATTACACCTCTGGACTTAAACTAGACCTTGTCTAATGCAATGCGTATCTGCCTGAGCCTGGTCTAAATCCAGAGTCTCTTTGCATATTGGGAGAGCGGTAGTCAGAATCTGTCTGTATGAAGGAAAGAAAGCCCCTATTAAGGTACCCCATTATCTAATGAACAGGAACCCACAAGAGAAGTGTCTATATCTAACTCACAAAACACCTCCTGGAAAGGGATGAGGAGTTTTAAGGATGAACAGCAATTTTCCAGACAGAATTGGCAGTCGTCTTCAAGCACAAAGTAGTGCAAATATATGCTTCCCTGTAGCAAAGGCAAGCAATTTAGTATGACTAATGCTAATGTGGGAGAAATTTGAGCTGGAAATACTATGCTAGGGAGTCTGGATTTTCTCCTGAAGGCTATAAGATGTCCTCAAAGGAGTTAAGTAGAAGAGTGACATAATCAAATTAGGGATTCAGAAACCTCAAAACAAGAGCAATGCAGATAATTGAGTAAAGCCCTAAATTAGGAGGTTGTTGTACTTATCATCAATAAATAATGAAGGCTAAAAGAGTAGATCTTAAAAGTTCTCATTACATACATACACAAAAACCAACATGTAAGAATATGTGGTGATGGATGTTAGCTAGACTTATTGTGATGGTCATTTTGAAAAATATATAAATATTAAATCACTATGTTATACACTTGAACTAATATAATGTTATATAGTTTATGCACCTATATAACGTTATATAGATATATCTCAATAGATAACGGAGAAGGCAATGGCACCCCACTCCAGGACTCTTGCCTGGAAAATCCTGTGCACAGAGAAGCCTGGTAGGTTGCAGTCCATGGGGTCGCTGATCGGACACGAATGAGCAATTTCACTTTCACTTTTCACTTTCATTCACTGGAGAAGGAAATGGCAACCCACTCCAGTATTCTTGCCTGGAGAATCCCAGGGAGGGGGGAGCCTGGTGGGCTGCCCTCTATGGGGTCGCACAAAGTTGGACACAACTGAAGTGACTTAGCAGCAGCAGCAGCAGCAATAGATAAATTGAGATGGGGAGGCATGGGTGAAAGAGTTAAGACTATATTTTGGTTTAGCCTCTCTTTGCAAAAGCATTGTAATATTGCTTCACTTCTTCCCATTCAGAATTTATCATCAGATTTTTCTCCAGAACACATGAAGTTAGTGATGATGTTTATATATTAGTTTTCCATTGTTGTGGAAAAATTATCACAGACTCAGTGACTTTAAACACCCAATTATTAACTCAAAGTTCTATAGTTCAGAAATCTGGCATGGCATGCCTACCTTCTCTGCTCAGGGTCTCATAAGGCTGTAATCAGATGTCAGCTGGACTGGGCTCTTGTGTGGAAGTTCTGGGGAAGAACCCGCTTCCAAGTTTATTTAGGTTGTTGGCAGAATCCAGTTCCTTGCAGCCGTAGGACTGAAGTCCCCAATTACTTGCTAGCTGTCAGCCAGGGGCTACTGTCAGCTTCTAGAGAGAGGCCACCTGCATTCCTTGACATATGGCCCCTTCCGTCTCCAAAGCTAGCAATGGTATGTTGTTCTTTGCTTAAGGATTTTTTTTTCCCCCTTTTTGGCCATGAAGCATGTGTCATCTTAGTTCCCTGACCATGGATCAAACTCTTGCTTCCGACAGTGGAAGACAGTCGTCTAACCACTAGACCACCATAGAATTCCTGAGTCCTCATTCTTTGAATCTCTGTGACTTTCTCTCCTGCCACTAACCAGGGAAAACTTGCTTTTAGAGGGTTCATGTGATTAGATCAGGCACACTTAGATACTCTCCCTTTTGCCATAATATCGTGGGAGTGATACAAGAGGACAGTGATCATGGGTACCATCTTAAAATCCTACTTACAACACCCGAGGATGGAGCTAAAAGAAGTGATTCTCCTCCAAAACCAGGGTAGTGTGAAGAGGGATATTAAGATCAGAGTAGAGAGTTGACTACGTGGGAGAAGGCTAGGGTGGAATGATATGAAATAACAGCATTGAAACCTGTATATTACCATATGTAAAATAGATGACCACTGAAAGTTTGATGTACGAAGCAGGGCACTCAAAGCCAGTGCTCTGAGACAACCCAGAGGATGGGGTGGGGAAGGAGGTGGGGGGGGTGGTTCAGGATAGGGGGACAGATGTGCACCTATGGCTGATTCATGTGGATATATGGCAAAAAACCACCACAATATTGTAAAGTAATTATCTTCCAATTAAAATAAATAAATTAATTTTTTTTTAAATAAAGAGAGAGTTGAATAAAAAGCCAGGCTCAGAGAGCCAAAAGGAGAAGTCCACAGGTCTCCAAAGAGAATGTCCAAAAGCAGACACTGAAACAACGATATGGACCCAGAAGAATAAGAGCCAGGAATACAAGAGTCTTATGAGTCAAGACAAAATGGAAAAAAGAAACTTTATCTAAAATGGTGACTTGAGCAAAAGTATCTAACCTTCTTCCCAGGCCCTTGCTATAGTGACACAATGATTTTGAAAAGAGCAAACAAGCTGTCTCAACATTTGAACTAGGAAAAAATTTCCTCCACACGCCATGGCTTCAACGAGAAAGATACGTATGGAACTAGATGAAAATAATTAGAGGAGGTCTTGGGAAATCCCAGCAACATCCTTCGAGTCTGAAGACTGAAGAAAAGAACAAATCCTGGGGCAAGCAGGAAGTGTGTCACAAGAGAACCACAATCGTTTAGAAGCAACTGTGCTGTGAGCCCATGAGCGTGCGCCAACCTGCCGAGCAGAGAGTTGGATGGAGGTTGAGCTTCATGACAAGATGGGTAGTAAAAATTGGACAGGCACAACTCCGTGGCTTGTGCCTAAAGTAAAGGTTGAACCACACAAAAACCAAAATACAGATATTTGGTGCCTGGAAGACATTTAGCAGAGATTCAACATATAGATAAGTGGGATTTCTGAAAGAAACCAGAACAAATGGAACAGAAGCAGCACTCAAATGGTAGCTAGCATTCATTGAGAACTTATGATCGTCTGTGTGCTATGCTAAGCAAAGAACATATATTGCCTCTAGTGGTACTCCCTCAGTTGCTCTTGGGAGCAATCACAAGCTTGTTGATAACTCATCCAACACTCTGCCTTCACAGTTCTTAACTAGTTCACTTTCCTGAGTTGTCATTACAACTTACCTTGGATGGTACCAACATGGCAACTCCTGCTTCCTTTTTGCTTGCATTAGCCTTGATTAGTTGTGGGGTGTTTGGGGGCAGGAAGGGAGAATGGAGGGGTTGCCACATACCTTTAATTTTCAAATTTACTGTGTTATTTTGTTCAGATGTGTCTCTTTTAGACTTCCTCTTGTGGAATTACGTTTTTAAGCAGTATGAGATATGAGTTCTTTTTGTCTTTCTCTCAACAGATTGTTTACTTCATTTACATTTATTAATCAGATGCTATCTTTTGTCTTAATTCTTTATGTTATGTATTAAATATTTCCATTGTTTTCTCTATTTTCCTCTGTGATCTGAGTTTCTCTATTTTGTTTTTGTGTGGTTTTGTGTTTATAATGAATTTTTAGTTTTTAGATTTTTGAATAATTTTATATTTTTGAATAATACATCCAAATAACTTTAAAACTTATTCATCCACCTTAAATAGTATCTACCAACTTCCCCTAGGGAAGATGAGGAAATTATCATACATACCTCACCTCCCAAATTTACACACCCTCTGCATACATCACTTGGTTATATTGCCATTTTAATTTATTCTGGTGTTATCTTTATGCATTAAAAAAACACACTCAAACCTTCATAATTTAAATTACCAGCATTTGTTAGAATTTCTCATGCTCCATAATGAAATAAGTGGAAACAAACATTTCCTCCCGTCTCTATTTTCTTCTGACCTCCTGATTATTGTACTGAGATCATTATTTCTATGTTGTTACAATTTATAACCTTTGCATTCTCTTCTAATACCATAATTTCCAGGTGTTTAGCCCTGGTGCTATATCTAAATAGCATCAGTATTCTCATTTTTCTATAATTGAACCCTTTATTTTTAACTCTTATCTTGATTGGCTGGACATCCTAATCAAATAGGTTTTTTCCTCCTCCCCAAAAACTAATGAGTGCCATGTTGCCTGAGCTCTTTGGTATGTCAAAATAACCTGTTTGTGTTCTATAGATTTGAATGACATTCAGCTAAGTAAAAAAAAAAAATCTCAGAATACACTTTCATCCCCTGAATACTTTATAATAATTGCCCCTGCAGTTTCTAGCATTTTTACTAGGAAGTTTAATGTTGACTTGGTTTTCCCTTAGTATAGGGAATTTCATTTTCTGGCTTAGTTTTACTCACTAATTCTATGAGTATCAGTTGAGTGTCTGTTGTTTTCTAAATGCTAGGCCCACATCAGTTTCTTTATTCTTGATGTCCAGCAACTTTACCACTGTCAGTTGTCCTACGGCAGTGATTTTTTTCCTTTTACCTTTAAATTATTATGGGATTCCCATGAATTCAGTTCTCTTTTTGTTGAAAAGTGTTTGAAATTTTATTCACTTTATAATTTAATTCCTTTCCTTTTGTGTTTTTCCACTTACCCTTTTAAGTGTATGTGTGTGTGTGTGTTTTTGTTTTTTTTTTTTCCCTCCTTCTGGTCACTCTACTTGCTATTTTGTTTTGTTTTTCTTGTTTTTTATATCTTTCAAATATCTATACATTAGCCTATGCTAGTTTCTTTCTAACTCTGATGCATAATTAAATGAGGGCAGTTCCATCTTGGTCAACTCTATGCACGGAGTCTTATCAGCAAGAAATGGGGCAGAGGGAAGGAGAACCAAAATCACAGAGCCTCAAGGAAGCGGTGTCTTCTCAGAAGACTTTTTCATCATCTCTGCTGTGCCCTTGCTCCAAGCACACACCTCCTCCCCATCACCTGCATTCCTTTTGGAAGGAAACAGAAAGCCTCGAGACCTACAGGGAAACCCCACGAGGCTCAAGTTCTCTTGTGGCGACTTAGCCTTTATTTTCCTTCTCCTTCAGCTGACCTTGAGCCACTGATCAAAGCTGATTCCATGCACACCATAAAATTCAGGGGTGTGGAGGTTAAGAGGACAGGCTCTGTAACTGACTAGTAAAACCAGATCGTGATCATACCCTCAGCATAAGGCTACTGTGAGGATAACCCAACTTGGTGGATATAAACCATTTAAAGCAGGGTCTGGAGCATTTCCTGCCCGCATGCTAAGTCACTTCACTCGTGCCTGACTCTTTGTGACTTTATGCACCATAGCCTGCCAGGCTCCACTGTCCATGGGACTCTCCGAGCAAGAATACTAGAGTGGATTGCCATGCCCTCCAGGGATCTTCCCAACGCAGGGATCCACCTCGCATGTCTTCTGTCCCCTGCACTGGCAGGCAGGTTCTTCACCACTAGTGCCACCTGGGAAGCCCGCCTAGAACATAGTGAGCACTTGATACCAGTCGGCCATTGTCATTACTGATATTGCTGTTAGTGGTACTGCAATTTCCATTGTATGCCTCCAGGATGCTTCCTGCAAAGTTAATGGGTTTTTCTCCTTCAAGTCCCACCCGGTCTGCAGCTCCTCAGTGTAGGATGTGGAATGAATGTTTTCCAGCAAGGGGTAACCAGTGAAGTGGTTCCGAGCAATGCCAGTTCTGTTGGAAAACTCTGCAGTGTGCAAAGAGTGTCAAGTGTGAACCTACTTTTGGCATCCTTTTGGAAATGAGGCCAAATGTCCCTATATTTAGAAGCAATTCTTCATGGTTTGGGGTTGTATCTGTCTCCTGGTTTCATTAAAGATGGACTCTTTTTTAGAATTTGTGTTGCTTTCAGTTGATATTAGAGAGTAGAGCTTAACACAATTATCTTTATGCTGCCATCTTCAAGCAGAAGCTCTTAATGTTTTTAAATCCAGGAATATTTTTAAATAAGTGACAGAATGGTTAGCTCCTCTTTTTCTCCACTGAAGCTTAAATATGAAGACATTATAAGAAGGATTTAAGAGTTAATGCAGTTTAAAAGGACAACTTAAACCTTAAAATCAGTTCCTAAGGGAGGTTATTAAATCTTATTCCAATTTTATACTTGTGACTAAATATTTTTTATTTAGAAAATGGCTTTGCATTCCAAATGGAAGTATAGTTATAAAATCTTGGTAAATACATTTCAAGTTGTTATTTAAAGCTTCTGTGAAATTTCATCTGTGTATAAATAGATTTATTTTTACATTTCTGTATAAATATTAATATCTATGTATGTGTCTGTGCATATATATGTGCATATGTATGTATGAATACAGATATTCAAAAGATACATTTCAAGTTACATCAATCCAGTTTCAATCCATTTTACCCAGGACAGAGTTTGGATTTTATGGACTTTACTTTCCTTTGAGTCTATGTCTTACTGCATATATTAAGGAAAGTGAAATAAAGCAGCTGATGGCTCTTCATTATTTTCATGATGGGGATGATGATAATCTCACACTACATTTGTAAACTATCTCATTTCTTTTTCAAACAACCACAGGAGAAAAAGCAATCCTTATGTCTACTTCACAGATGAGGAAAATTAGGCTTAGGAGACAAGTCACATGCTCCGAATCATCCAACCAGCAAGTCGCAAATTTATCAAGCCAAACTGGCTCAAAACCTACACTCCTTAATAAGTAATGTGCTAAACTACCACCCCTCTTTCTCCAGTCCTACCTTCTTATGTCACAATACTTACTTTACAAGGGGAAAAAGGTAAATTTCAGCTCAATAATTGTCCAAGGTCACCCAATGCAACAGAGAAAGAGAAGGATGCTCCTTTCACTACAGCTCTCAAAAATTAGAAAATTGAGGCTATGTGTCTCAGAATAAAGAGCAAGTGAGAAGCTTTTAATCAATATTTTAAACCTTATTCATAACATTTTAAGACCTATTTTCTTATACTAAGGCAGGGCGGGGGAAAATGCTCTCAAGAATGTTCTTTTCCATCTATGGCCACATCTTAGAAAAATATGAATGCATCTCCAAAACAAAGGACCACTAGGCTATTAGACACAGGGGAAAAGAAATTGCTCTGAACAGCGGTGCATATAAACTGAATTTTTGAGGTATAATAAATATGATTCTCCTTGAAGGTGATTTTTTTAAAAATTCAGGTTGGTGAAGTAAGTCGAAAGAGACAAATACAGCTCTGCACTTCTATATGCCGAGGTTAATCATAAAATGCATCTTTGCTTTAAAATCCCATGAATGTCACAATAGGAAACCATCCAGAGTCACTTCATAAATGGACCATTCTGCTTGAAACGTTGACAAATGACTCCCTGGCTTTGCTTCTCTTTGCTGAGGAGGGAAGCAGTGGCCTTCCGGGGCAGCTCCTTAAAGATATTTCTATGAGATTTATATGGCAAAGAGCACTCTCAAAGGCAAATCAATATATCCAGGTTGAGCATTCTGATATAATCACACTGATCAAGAAAAGTGTTTCATTGCCACAGATCTGTCATTTCTTCCCCTCATTGTGTGGAGATGCCTAAAGATCGTATGTCCCTGAAACAAAGCTCTGAATGACTGTCCTCAGTCATGTAGGATATTAACAGAATTCCGTAAAATCAGCCATCACTCTGGCTGCAGAATTTATTTCTCTTGGGAAGACCATTCAGACTCAAACATGGCAGGAGAAGTACATATCAGAGGGCAAAACTAATGAAGAAAGACAGGCCCAGATCATGGCCGTGAATCTACATATACATAAAACCATTAACCTTGGATATTTTGCATGTGTCACTTTAGTCACTTCTGACTCTTCGCAACCCTGTGGACTGTAACCCACCAGGCTCCTCTCCATGGGATTCTCCAGGCAAGAACACTGCAGTGGGTTGCCATGGCCTCCCCTCCAGGGGACCTTCCCCACTCAGAGATCAAACCCACATCTCTTATGTCTCCTGCATTCACAGGCAGTTCTTTGCCAATACTGTCACCTGTAAATCCCATAGGCTGTGGAAATGCTGGTCTCACTGCTCCACACTGTTTCTGAGGGGAAGAAGTAGAGCCGTCTTGACTACCAGGCGGTCAGGTTCTCACTAGGCTCTGTCTTAAACTCTCTCCAGTTCCCAGAGGGGCACAGTCCAGCAACCCTCCTAATGGGATCCAGTCTCTGAGCCTCACTGACCTACTTTTTCTTTAATGAAACTCAACAGTGCCCTGATTAAAATTTTCCTAGTTCTTGGCATTGAAACAAAAAGAGGGAGAGAGGAGAAAATTTGGTCTCAAAATTGTGTGTAAGAATGTCTTTGGGACTTCCCTCGTGGTCCAGTGGTTAAGAATCCGCCTGCCGATGCAGGGGACACGGGTTTGATCCCTGGTTGGAGACAATTCCACATGCTGCGGGGCTACTGACTCTATGTACCACAACTACTGAAGCCGGGATCCTGGAGCCCGTGCTCCGCAACGAGAGAAGCCACTGGGATGGGAAACCCAGGCAGGCAACGAGAAAAAGCCCTGGCACAGCAACTAAGACCCAGCGCAGCCAAAAATAAGTAAAAAAATATAATTTTTAAAAAGAGAGAGAGAATGAATTTAAGAAAAGAAACAAAAAAGAGAGAGAAAAGGAACAGGATAGGGTCTGTGGATGAAGTTTTAGAGGATGAACAAACACCCCATTCTTTCCCTGTTATGGGCTGAATAGTGACCTCTCCTCCTGTTCATATGTTGAAGCCTTAACCTCAGGACTGAAGAATGGGACTGTATTTGGAGAGAGGTCCTTTAATGAGGGGATTAAGCAAAAACTGGGTCCTTGGAGCAGGCCCTAATCTACTATAATTAGGGTCCTCATAGGAAGGAAATTTGGACACAGGCAGCTCTAGAAGGATGATCATGTGAGGACATGGGAAAACAGCTATCTACAAGCCAAGGAGAGAAACAGAAGAAATTAACCCTGCTGACAACCTGGCCTTGGATTATTAGCCTCGAGAACTGTAAGAAAATAATTTTTTATTGGGCAAGCCACCTGGTCGTTGATACTTTGTTACAGCAGCATTAGCAAGCCCAAATACTCTCCTCTGGAGCTCTGAATCAACTGATAAATAAGAGATGAGAAATAGAGAGATGGGAGCAAAGGGTCAGCCATATTTTTTATTTGGGAAAGTGACTTTGCATCAGCAGTTAATAAGGTGTGCATTAAAGTCAGAACAGCAGGCCTGGGACTTTGCTGGCTATCCAGTGGTTAAGACTTCCCCTTCCAGTAAGAGGGAGAAGTATGCAAGTTTGATCTCTAGGCAGGGAGCTAAGACCCCACATGCCTCAATGCCAAAAAAATGAAAAACATAAAACAGAAGAAATATTGTAACAATTCAATAAAGGCTTTAAAAATGGTCCTCATCAAAAACAAAACAAAACAAAACAGCAGGCCTTCTCTGGAAACTGTATGGAGGAACCTAGGAGGCACTCTGGGTAGGAGGATAGATCTGAAAGAAAGAGGACCAGAGCCAGTATGGAAGAAAGAGAATATGAAGGAGTGAGTGAAGGGCAGAGAGAGGTTGGGAGTGTTCTTCCCTGACCTTTCTTCTCTGGGTGCATGCTTAGTCGTGTCCCACTCTTTGTGACCCTATGGACTGTAGTCTCCAGGCTCCTCTGTCCATGGATTCTCCAGACAAGGATACTGGAGTGGGTTGCCATGTCCTCTTCCAGGGGATCTTCCCAAACCAGGGATCAAACCTGCATCTCGTGTATCTCCTGCATTGGCAGACGGATTCTTTACCAGCTGAGCCACCAGAGAAGCCCTCTTCTCTGGGTGACGGTGTGTAATTCCCTCCCTTGATGGAAATGTGAGGAGTGGGAAATGAGTGTCTCCAAGCCCCGACCCCCAGCTGATCTCATGCTTTATTTTGCCCCATGCTTTGCAAAGCTGAGGGTATCTCTGCTCATCTTCACCTGGAAATGCCACATGCAACTGAAATGCCCCAAAAGAAATCTCACTTCACACCCTTCAACATGCTCATTTTCCTATAATTCTTCCCTTAAGGAATGACTTCAATGTCGAACCAAGGGCCAGAGGCAGTCTCTGGGGATTATCCAGTTTTCTCTTTCTGTGCACTTTCAGCCTCATGGATTCTTCCTCTTAGTGGTTCACAGACCTGCTCCAGCCCATGGCCTATCCACGTGGCATTCTGTGCACTGTCATCAGAGTGAATCTTCTAAAACTCCATCTAACCATAGCACATCATTTCAGATCTTTCAAACTGCTTGTGTAAGTGCTAGGAAATCTATCTGATCAGACTACCTCTAGTTTTCTGTCTAAAAGAGCCAGGGGAGCCAGATTTCAGAGGCCACCAGGAGTCAGGGACTTTGGGCGTTGACAAAGAAAAAAGGGAAGACAGCTCTGCAGGAACTCATGGGGAACCCCCACTGTCAGTGAGGGACCAGACCCGAGGACTGTCCCCTGTGCTCCTCTCACCCATTCCTCCCCAGGGAAGAGGAAAGACCTATTGGTGAATGGAAGAAATGTACCGGTATGTCCCTCTTCTCTCTGGGGACTGCCTGCCCACAGAGATTGTGCCATTCTCTTAGGACACAGTGTAGGTTTTCATTCAGAGGCTCCATCCCTGCAGGAACAATCCTGCCTCCCCAAAACGGATACTGAACCAATGAGTCTAAATTCTTACTTGGGGGCAATCTAAGGAAGTCAGTCTGAGCCTCGCATTAAGTCACTTTCTCCAACAGCTTTATCAGCATTAAAGATACTACTTTGCTTGCCGTCCACCTGACTCTAGAGTTTCAATGCTGAAGCCACTTAGAGACCCCTATTGTTTGCTCGTGATCCTGCCACTGGGTAATGGCTCTGCGATGTTAAGAGCCACTGAAATGACACAGTGAAAAAAAAAAGGGGAGAGGAGTCACAGTTAACTATTTCAGCTCATAAAAGAGGTAAATAGCAGAGGGGTCCCTTTGCTTTTCAAGCACTTGAGGATCAGTTGCCACGGGGCCAGGCAGTCTTTACTGCCCCCTTGTGGAGCTTGCTGCTTTGCAGTACACCTGAGCCTTTGAGGGCTCATCTTCATGAAAGCTAGTTCCCACTTTCTTGCTCATCGCAGTGACATCAGAGCTTCCATCATTACTGCTCCATGTTTAACTCTTTACAATGAATTTATTAGTGGGCTGTGAAGATTCTGGATTTCCCAGGTGGCTCATGGGTAAATAATCTGCCTGTCAGTGTAGGGGATAAAGGAACCTAAAGTCCAATCCCTGGGTTGGGAAGATCCCCTGCAGGAGGGCATGGCAACCCACTCCAGTATTCTTGCCTGGAGAAACCCATGGACAGAGGAGTCTGGTGGGCTACAGTCCATGGGGTCACAAAGAGTCAGCCATGACTGAGCAACTGAGCATGCGCGTGCACGCACGGGCACACATACACACGAAGATTCCACTGTCTGAAGTCTCTCATGCCCAACATCTCCTTCTACCTCTTAGCTACCAGCTGACTTCATGGCTTTTCCTCTGAAAGTGACAATAGCCTCCTTACCCATCTCACTGAGTTGTGTCTGTCTGCTGCAATTCATCCAATTCATTGCTGACAGATTCATATTTCCAGCAGGCATATTTAGTTACATCTTTCCCCTATTCAAAACCTGTCAATGGCTCCCCACTGGTTTCTAAATTAAATAAGACTCTTCCTGCTGAAATTCAAGGAAAGACCTTCACAATAAGGCTCCAATTTTCCTTTTCAGCTCTGTCTCCCAGCATTTTGTGTTGGAGTCGTGGAGTTAGTGTCACCGTAATACAACTCAACAGTTTTCTGCTTCCTTGTTCTTACTGCCATGTTCCTACTTCCAAGGATGTCTCTTTGCCCCTCCAAGATAGGCCTTTAAGGATAAGCAGAAACCAACACACAACTATTCAATGAAATCTTTTCTTATCTCCCCAATTTTTGAGAAAAGTTTGACCTTTCTCTTTTGACACCACAACATAAGTGCTTTTCTTACTGCATTTATTGTATTTTACTATTGTATTGACTCACATCTTTCCCCCAACAGGGCTTCCCCAGTGGCGGCTCAGATGTAATGAATCTGCCTACAGTGCAAGAGACCCAGCTTCCATCCCTGGGTCAGGAAGATCCCTTGGAGAAGGGAATGGGCTACTCACTCCAGTGTTCTTGCCTGGAGGATTCCATGGACAGAGGAGCCTGGTGAGCTACAGTCCATGGGGTCGCAAAGAGTTGGACACAGCTGACTGACTAGCAGTTTCACTTTTTCCTCCAACAGGACACAAACCTTTCTTTGGACGGATGCTCCTTTCCTATTTTCAGCCATGCGATTTGGGTGGAATTTACTCCTCCTTTGTTTTCATAGGAAGAACATAATCCAATCCACTCACTCCATCTCTTCTCCTCCCCCATCCCTGAGTCTTGATATTTTGTTTACGGATGAAGATATGATCCAATTAACACCATGAGGGATAAGAGATATTTACTGGAGCTTTTACAATAGAAGTTTCCCTTGTCTTCCAAAGACAGTACATTCAAGAAGACATTTTCTCTCAGATGGTGGTTGAGGATATGAGGTCTAGAATTACAGAAGCCTTCTTACTAACATGAGGGGAGCCAGCCTGAAGATAAATCTGGCACAAAGAGGAAGAGGACAACTAAAACAATCATGAAGGAAATGTGATATTTTAAACTTCTGTGTGAGACAGTACTTGGAACCAGGCCTAGTTTTAGACTTTTCAGTTAAAAAACCCCTGTAGGTAATAATACCATAGTATTTCATTGAGTTGAGTAGATCTTAAAAAGTTCTCATCGCAAGAAAAAAAATGTTTGATGGATGTTAACTAACACTGTGGTGATCATTTTGCAGTATATATACATATATCAAATCATTTTATTAGTTTACTTAAAACTAATACAATGTTTCATGTCAGTTATATCTCAGTTAAAAATAAAATAAAACAAAATATTCATTGAACCACAAAACCAAATGATGACTGCTGATGTCAGCCATTGATGAAGAAAATGTATATGAACATAAAAAATATTAATCTTGACATGCTATTATGTGTCTTACCACATGTATGAGAATAAAAAAAATTCCTAAATTTGTTTGAGCCAATCTAAGTTTGGTATTCTGACTCCGGCAACAATTTTTTCTTCCTCATACTAGACATATGGTATCTCTTTAAAGTTTAAAGCTACTGGAGAGCTCGTAGTAACTTACATTGCAGGCTTATAATAGACATCCTTTAACAAGATTGATTTTTGCAGTGGGAAAAAAACATTCCCATGAATTCACTGAGACAAATTTTTAAAAAGAAAATAGAATAAATATTCATTAAATGCTTGCTGAATTGGACGGGATACACTGATACTGACTAAAGGCACATTTTACAAGCAGATTGATTATGGAAAATAGCTTTCAAAACTATTTTCTAAATTTCTGGTTGTTTAGGAAAGTAATCAACAGTCTCCTTCTGTTAAACTAGGTGTATAAATATATATACATATATATATATATATACACACATACACACATACATACACACACACACACACACATATATATTTCTCAAAACCCCCAGTATATTAACAACAAAATTATAAGGACTCTGAGGACATATGCTTAACTTCAGAAAAGCGAGTCTTTCATAAAGTTCAAAGCCCCCAAGGGTAATTCCTAGGAGTTTCAAAATTTGTCCTATTCATGGCTCATCTCAGAGGGTGGGCAGAGCTCTCATGCATATGTGGCTCCAAGTAAGAGTTTCACAGTTTCATTGAGTCTCACTCTCGTAAAAGCTGGAGCCCCTGTGCCCAGAGTTGGCAAAACTGCAACAGCAGCTCAGACTGCTGTATCCGTTCCCGACTGCTGTGTAACAAATTACCATAAATGTAGTGTCTTAAGACAACACCCCTTTATTAGGCCATAGCTCTATAGTAAGAGGTCTGGCATGGCATGGTTGTGTTCTGTGCTCAGGTTACCAAAGGCTGACAGCAAAGTGTTGTCTAGGTTGAGTTTTTATCTGGAGACTTAAAGAAAATAATCTGCTCCCAAATCAGGCATGTTGTTGGCAGAGTTCTGTTCCTTGTGGTTATACATCTTCGGTCCCTGTTTCCTGGTTGGCTGGGACCACTCTTAGCAGCTCAAGGCCACCCATATTCCTTGGCGTGTGGTCTTCTCCACCCTCCAGGCAACAGTTGTGCTTCGATTCCCTCTTGTGCTTTGAATCACTGACTTCCTCTGTCTCTGACCTCTAGACCCAGATTTGAAGGGCTCGGGTGATTAGATCAGGTCCACCCAGGTCACCCTATCTAGTGCCAACTGATATGAGACCTTAATTACCTCTGCAAAAATCCCACCATAGCAGCATCTAGATTATTGTTTGACTGAATAACTTGGAGAAGGTGTGTGTGCACCAGGAACCAAGAACCTTGGGGTCACCTTGAACTCTGCCTGCTACACCAGTAGAGATAATCAAATGCCAGCCCCTCTTACCAGGATTCAGCAGGATCTCTTGGGCAGTAACAACTCCTGTGAACCTTGGGTGTTCCTGCTCATTTTTGACTGGCTTGATCTCTTACTGCCCTTAAACCAGGTTGACAAGAAAAATCAAGCTTTACATTCCTTCTCCTTATTTCCTTTCAGTATCTTAGTCTGCTCAGGCTACCATAACAAAACACTGTAAACTGGGTGGCTTGAACAACAGAAATCAATTTTCTCATAGTTCTAGAGGCTGGAAGTCCAAGATCAGGACGCCAGCATGGGAGGGTTCTGGTGAAACTCTCTTCTTGGCTCTCAGATAGCCACTTCTTGCTGTTTTCTCACCTAGTTGAAAGGGAGAACGAGAGGAAACTTGCTGGTGTCTCTTATAAGGACAACAATCACATCATGGAGTTCTACCATCATGACTTCATCAAAACCTAATTAGCCATGCAGAAACCTCATCTCCAAATGCCACTGCATTGGAGGTTGAGGCTTCAACATGTGAATCTGGGGGCACAACAGTGCAGTTCACAGCAGTATCAAAAAAAAAAAAATGACAGCAAAAATTCCACCCATCACTCAGGGATGATCAGCACTTTAGACACAATGCCATTCTGACTCATAGAGAGCAAAAACAGAAATATCTTCCCACCACGGCTCCATCGACCCCATTCCACCACTTCGCACTATTGCCTAGAGACACATTTCCATCTAGGCTGAATGCAGGAAGGTCAGCTTCCCCGGTGGCTCAGTGGTTAAGAATCCGCCTGCCAAGCAGGAGACCCAGGTTCAACCCCTGGGTCAGGAAGATCCCCTGGAGAAGGAATGGGCAACTCACTCCAATATTCTTGCCTGGAGAAGTCCATGGACAAGAGGAGCCTGGTGGGCTGCTGTTCATGGGGTCGCAAACGAGTCGGGCATGACTGAGTGACTGTGTGTGTGTGTTAGTCACTCAGTTGTGTCCAACTCTATGTGACCTCATGGACTTCCCTGGTGTCTCAGAGGGTAAAGAATCCGCCTGCAATGCAGGATTCAATCGGGTTCAATCCCTGGGTTGGGAAGATCCCCTAAAAAAGGGCATGGCAATGCACTCCACCATTCTTGCCTGGAGAGTCCCCATGGACAGAGGAGCCTGGCTGGCTAAGTCCATGAGATCACAAAGAGTCGGACACAACTGAGCAACTAAGCACTGTGCTCCTTCTAGAGGCTCTAGGGGAGAATCCATTTCCCTGTTCTCCAGCCTGTTTCAGCCTCTAGAGGCTATCTGTGTGATGGTGCTCTAGCGGTCCCTTCCTTGTATCACTTTGACCTCTGCTTCCATCATCACATGGCTTCTTTGACCTCCTGACTCCCTCTTATAAAGACCCTTGCAATTACCTTGGGCCTACCCCGATAATCCAGAATAATCTTTCCATCTCAAGATCCAATCACATCACATTTTCAAAGTCTCTTGTGTCATGTAAGGTAACATAGTCACACATTTGGAGGTATAGGACATGGACATCTTTGCGGGGACCATTATTCTGCCAACCACACTCCAACCACACTCCATTTCCATTATACAAAAGTATAATGACTTTTGTATCACAAAGCAGACTAAATAAATGTGCTATAAGAAGTGATATTCTGAAATTATACTTCCAGGCAAGACAAATCAATTTTCAGGCCAACAGTTTCTAGTTAGAGAATATCATCTGGAACCAATTTGAACTGCGTGTGTCTTTGGATGTTCTGCTTTGTGGACCTATACTGAGCAAGAGAAATGAGGAGGTGGTATCGTCTACTAACCTTCAGTCTGTTGTACCTATACTATTTCCATGTCTTTGGAAGCTCTCTCATTTAGCCTTTATTTTCCCCTAAAGAATTTTATCTGTGCTTAAATTTATTTTTAAAGGCAGTCTGAGTGCCAGATAACCATAAGCCCTAAAATAGTTAAAAATCGGTGAAGAAAATAGTGCAGAGAGTGTAAAAGTGTAGTAAGCCTCCATTACACTTCATTTGCAAATTCTGTTTATGTATATTCTAGTTGTTGTTTATTAAATGATTGTTTTCATTATCCAATTGATACATTGCTCTCTCTGAAAACATTGTTTGAGAACCTTGACTGAAAACAGAATCCCTCACAACTAATGGAAATATGTTTCATGTGGCAGCTTTTCACTTAATGGCACGAATTTCAGGAAAGAATTCACAGTGATAGAAGAGGGTTAGGTGTATTTCCATGTAGTTGACTAAGCAGCCTAGGGTTGAATTTCAACAAAGGCACCCTGTTGTAGGTATAAACTATGTGTATGGAGCCTGATTTTTTTATTAAACCTCTTTCTGTATTGTCAGCTGTGAATAAGGCCTCCCCTAGGTGGCCAGACCAGTAGCCAGAAAGCCATGGCCAGGTTTCAGGTATCACATTCTAGGGAAAGCAATCCACCCTCAGTGCTTCCAGAATGCTGTTATTGAGAAAGCAAAATTGCACTGTTAGAGGTCATTAGCTTCCATTCACCTCTCTGTGGCCACACAAATAGAATTGTTCTTTGATGGATCCATAATATAGTTGTGGAATAGCATGATTATAGCCTTGGTGTCATGGGTCAAAATCAATTTTTAAAAATAAACCTAGTTCATGCTCTGATTTTCAAGAGTTGCTTCAAATAATTTGAGAAATTTTTTCAGGCTGGAAAGCTTGAATAATCCTACTAATTGCTGTTACCAATCAATAAACCAACTTGAATTGATTTGGAATCTAGAACATAGACTTGCCTTGAGAGTGAAGTTGGTAGCATGTTGAAAATGCTACTTGGCATGCACTGCCTGAAGAATACCTGCACGATTTTTATGTCTTTCAAGGTGCTCTCATGGTTAGCCTCTATTTTTCTCTAAAGACATCTATCTGTACTTGCACTTATTTCTAAATGATCTCTAAGTACAAGTTAACCATGAGTCCTAAAACAGTTGAAAAACCGATGAAGAACACAATGCAAGTAGATATTCCTTGGTGGTCCAGTGATTAGAACTCCACACTTTCACTGCAGGGGGCACAGGTTCCATCTCTGGTCAGGGAACTAAGATCCTGCATGCCGTATGGCCAAAAAATTAACAGTGCAGGGGAAGGTGTAATTTGCATCCATTACAATACATTTTATTTGCAAATTCTGTGTTTTACAGCTGTTGTTTTGTCATTCAGTCACTCACTCATGTCCAATTCTTTGTGACCTCATGGACTGCAGGACAGCAGGCTTCCGTGTCCTTCAATATCTCTCAGAGTCTGCTCAAACTCATGTCCGCTGAGTCGATGATGATATCCAACCATCTCATCCTCTGTTGTCCCCTTCTCCTCCTTCCCAGCATCAGGGTCTTTTCCAGTGAGTTGGTTCTTTGTATCTGATGGCCAAAATATTGGAGCTTCAGCTTCAGTATCAGTCCTTCTAATGAATATTCAGGGTTGATTTCCTTTAGGATTGACTGGTTTGAAGCAATTGCTGTTTGTTAACTATTTAATTTTGTTTCCATTATCCAATTGGAATATTCCTCTCTCTGAGAAAATTGTTTGAGAATGTATTTCTACTCCAGAGTTCCATCAGCCCAAGAAGGTTGTTGGTCAGAGTTATTGATACAGAAATCATTCAGACTTAAAAACAAAAAAGTGGTCTTAATGTTTATTACACAGGGATGATGTGCTAGACAATACTACAAGGATTTGCAGGCTGTTTCCTAGACCCCTGTCAAGTCATAGCCTTTTGCTCCAGGGACCTTATGTTTTGGCATGGGTTAAATGACCACTGATTTCAGGCATAACTCCCTCTCAGCCCTCTGCCTCTGAGAGGACAAGGGCAAGACTGGGGGATCAGAGTGTCACAGATTTGTTTCTGGGAGCTGTAATTGAGCTCTCAAGACCCAAGGGCTATGTGAGAAGAAGACGATGATTAGTGGGCAAGAGCACAAGCTAAACCCACTGTATGTGTGGATGTGTGTGTGTGTGTGTGTGTGTGTGTGTGTGTGTGTGTAAGCCTTAAAAGTCATGCCAGTGCATTTCACAAAAGACAGCCCAACGGTTACATGTACCTTCCCACAGCTCCAACTGCTTTGACACCATGTGATCTGTCTCCAAATCACTGTTTGTCCTTCTCTCATTCTTTTGCCTCTTAATAGCCATCCTTTTGGTCTGGTGGTTGCTGTATTTGCCCATCATGCTTTCATGCTTAGTTGTTTAGTGGTGTCCAACTCTTTGCAACTCCATGGACTATAGTCCACCAGGCTCCTCTGTCCATGGGATTCTCCAGGCAAGAATACTAGAGTGGGTTGCCATTTCCTCCTCCAGGAGATCTTCCCAACCAGGCACAGAACTTTCGTCTCCTTCGTCTCTTGCATTGGCAGGAGGATTCTTTACCACTGAGTCACTTGGGAAGCCCTGTATTTGCCTATTGTTTTTGTTTATCACTAAGTTGTGGTCGATTCCTTTGGAACTCCATTGACTGTAGCCTGCAAAGTTCCTCTGTCCATGGGATTTCCCAGGCAAGAATATTGGAGTGGGTTGCCACTCGCCCATAGAGTCTAGGAATTCCTACAGAATTCTTGCAAAGCCACTTTGCAATGTATGGTAGTCCCTATTCTCAGACACTTGGGTATACTTTCATCTTTACTGTGAGTATTCTGTTAGCCTAACATATATTGTGAGTATTATGTTAGCCTACAACATAAAAGACAAATGCACTCAGGCTCATAAATAATTCTTTCCTAGTCTATATCACAGTAACACAAGTATGTTGTAAGAAAAACTCAAATAGCAAAGAACAATTTATGATGGAAAGAAAAGAGTCTCCTACCTCCCCCTAGTCCCTTTTTCAAGAAAAACCTCTTAACTATTTTTTAATTCTTATATTTTTTACTTTCAAAATACTAAATAACATGAATATGAGATTTGTGGATGTATCAAATTTATATTTAGCCTATTGTCTTCCAGGAATGAAAGATGAGGATTAATTAACTTTTATAACTATGCTCTTTCTTTCTTTTTATACTATGTGATGTATTATCATCTTTATTTCTTTGCTTGTTTATCTTTAATTACCTTAAATAATATACTTATGCCTCAATTTCTTATGTAACAGGTTCAATTTTCTAAAGCCATGTTCTTGGTCATAAAAAGGATTAACTTTATTTTCTCTAAGTGAAAGACCCTATTGTGCTAGCTGGCAGAAACCTCAATCATGATTAATTTCATTCAAACTCGTTATTTTACATTTAAACTCTATAAGGTCAGATTTAATTCCTCCCTTCCCACTCACGGTTCACGGGAGGGTAGGTCACTTCCAGAGGGTTGCTGTGGTGCTATAGCACTGACACTAGGTCAGTAGGTTGGCTTCCATTGGTGATTATAACCCCCGACCTCTTTAGAGAGTCCTTATCTTTGGTCACTGACATCTGTGCTGGCGTCCACCACCATGATCTCTGGTTACTAGCCCACACGGTTTGTATCATCCAAGTTCTGATAAAAGTGCCCATCAGATCCACTCACCATCTTTTTAAAAAACTATATATATATGTATATGTATTTTCCACTTTCTGCTTTAAGGAGACAGGGGCAGCAGAGGATTAGATGGTTAGATAGCATCACTGACTCAATGGATGTCAATCTGAGCAAACTCCAGGAGACAGTGAAGGACTGGGCAACCTGGCTTGCTGCAGTCCATGGGGTCGCAAAGAATTGGACAAGACTCAGTGACTAAACAACAACAATATATTTTTCCAACATAATTTCTTTCTTTTTTAAAAAATTATTTTTGGCTGCATTGAGTCTTCATTGCTGTGTGCCATCTTTCTCGAGTTGTGGCACACGGGCTTCTCTAGTTGTGGAGCACAGGCTCTAGAACGCGTGAGCTCAGCAGTTGTGGTCCATAGGATTAGTTGTGCCTCAATTGTGGGATCTTAGTTCCCTGACCAGGGATTGAACCCATGTCCCCTGCATTGGAAGGTGAACTCTTAACCACTGGACCAGCAGGGAAATCTCCCCGCTAGCCATCTTAACCCTACTGTGATCCCTTCTCACTCATGAAGAGTTTTCTGGTTCTCTTCTGTTACTGTGGGTAAAAAGGAAACTCAGCAATGCTGTCTTAGGCCCCCTTGGCCTTGACTGGCCCCCACCGTAACTCCCAATTTATGGCTAAGGGACCCTTCTCTTGAGCATTGAGAGGACTTCTGTGAGGGTAGCTTGCTGCCTCCCAGTAGCTGAATGCAGACAAGCATGCACTGCTCCCCTCCACTCCCACTTCCTCTTACTCAAACCTGTCTCCTCGCACCCAGGACTGGGGTGGAGGGTGGTGGGCAGAGTATAAGCCCAAGTACTTGCTTATTCTCTAAACCTCTAATCTCCTTCCTCACTTCAGGCAGACCCACTTTTAGGCCCTGATACCTTCAGAGATTTTTCCCTTTGGATATGCAAAGGCAATCTTTTAGAATTCAATACTTATTCTTTCTCAAAAATCCTGGCTCTTGCAAGTTGGGGAAAATCTTTGGCTTTCTAGACAGTGAATTTCAAATGCAAACTCAGAATCTCAAAAGCCAATAACTTGATTTGTGCTTGTGGCTTTGTCATCCCTCCTCTACTAATAAGCCCAGAATGTCTCAGTCTAATATATGATATTTAATACAGAGAAGATCTTGGGGTTAAAAGCAAGAAATAGTGAGGATAGGCAGGTAATTACCAAATTGCACCATAGACTGGGGTTCCAAAGACAGCATCCGTCAATTTCCCTGCACCTACAGTGAGTCTATTTGCATCCCTGTCTTTCATTTCTGTCTTCCTCTTTCACTCTATTAATCCTTTGCCATTCAGTTTCAAATGATAAAATACCTGACTTATAATGACTCAAATATATTTGACATAAATTACTTGAGTATTGACAATTTGAGAGATAGTCAATTCAGAAGTGATAAAATTGGATGATGGTGATATGGAAGACCTGGACTCTGTTCATCCACTGTACCATCCTTAGAATATTGGCTTGTTGTTTTATGGCTGCAAGATGATTGGTTCCAGGAATCACCTTCATGAACCAGGAGGGAGGAAGTGGAGACATAAAGAAAGGGCTGGGGCCAGTTGCATCTATTTCTTTAATCAATAAAGCAAAGGTTTCCCTAGAGTTGTTCTCTCCCTGAACTTCTGTTAATGTCTTATTGGTCAGAGCTGTGTTGTGTGGCTCCCATAAGCTCTGTGGGTGACTGGGTAAGTACGTACACTTAACAACCTCTATGGAAAGACAGAGAAGAATGTGGGAGGTTGGAAATAGATGTTGTGTAATCCAATTTGTAATGTCTGCCAAAGTCTTCCCTTTGGCTCCTCAATATCCACATATACTAGAGAACACACCGTATCACCAAGGGAAACACCCACCTCATTCCGCTGCTACACCACCTTGAAGTTCACAATTTCTGAATGATGGCTTGTCCTCTGCCAAGTGTAGGTGATTCTCCTTGGAGTCAGGTGGTCTATGCTAAGAAACAATACATCTGATACACAATGGAGGAGAAGAGATAGAATAAATGAAAAACAAAAAAACAAAACCAGCAAACTAAAAAAAAATAAAACAGGACAAATAAATACCCACCCATTTGGGAAATGGTAGACTAGGAAGTATAGAGATGTTACTGTTCTTCTACATACATCAAACCCCACTATAGCAAGGTCAACCTTGGCTCTGCTTTCTATGTGAAGCTCCTGTGAGTCCTTCTGCCCTTGGTTCTGATCTCTATAAGACTCACTGCTGACCATTATCTTCAGTGGTCTACTAGCAACTGGTCAAGAAGATGCCCCTCCAGAATGGTTTATGACTTTGCAGGGATACTGCTAAACAGTCTATAATACACAGGACAACTCATCACAACAAAAAATTATCTGGTCCAAAATGTCAATAGTGTGAAACGTGAGAAGCCCTGGCCTAGGCCATTCACAATAGTCTCATTCCCATTTCTAATGATTTTAATAGGCATAGGCATGAGACCCAATTCCTGAAATCCAATGTGATGGTAAGGAAGAGCTCCTGGGACATTTATGGGAATGGTATTCTCAACTAATTATAGTGGCACATGGTAAAAAAAAAATTTTTTTTAAGCAATCTCCTTCATGTAATACCTACTGCCATCTGTAATCATGAGGAAAGAAATTACTAACATATTAAGGATAGTGGACCAGAGAGATGAAAATCCCAAGTCCTTGATGACAGTGCTGAGCTATTCCATTTAGGAATGCGCCATCTCCAGACTTTTCTTTAGATGAGAAAATATATATCCTTCTTGTTCCAGTCCATTTTAGCTGGACTTTCTGTTACAGTTGAATGCATCTCAGCTAATACAGGTTATCTCTTGGTCCTTCTTTTCTGTATGGTTGGTTTTTGTCCTTTGATTGATGAAGTTCATTTGTATTCAAGAGCAGAAACCAGAAAAGCTGGTGTGGCCTTCCTCTACTGGGGTGTGTGTGTGTGTGTGTGTGTGTGTGTGTGTGTGCATGTGTATCTACTCAGTTGCTCAGTAGTGTCCAACTCTTTGCAACCCTATAGACTGTAGCCCACCAGACTCTTCTGTCCATGGAATTTTCCAGGCAAGAATACTGGAGTGGTTGCCATTTCCTACTCCAGGGGATCTTCCCAACTGACCCAGGGATTGAACCTGAATCTTCTGTGTCTCCAGTATTGGCAGGCAGATTCTTTACCACTGAGTCACCTGGGAAACCCTTACTGTTGTGTATGTGGAGCTACATCCCAAAGGCCCTCTCCTTTTTTGAGGGAATTCTGATTGACAAACTTGCTAACATGGATGATACATGCTAATTGACTGTTTTAATTTGGAATGGGTGAAGGGGCAACCTGTGTTAGGCTGCAGGGCTATGACAGGTAGAATGAAGAATGGCCTGCTTTAGGCACCAATACAGAGCTGGGACCTTGACTTTTTCTCAAAGTTCATATTTGTTTTAGAAAGCATCCCTCTATTTTTGTTGACTGGTTGATGAGTGGTTGGTGGGTTGGTGGACTGGATGATTGGTTGGTTGGTTGATTGGTGGGTTGGTTTGGCTTACAGATAAGTCCTAGGTCTCTTGCTGTTCTGCATGCAGAGTCGGGAGACCCAACTGTGCAGTTCTTCCATCAGCTATCTTTGAGTAGTGCCTTCACTTCTGTTTATCCCACTGTTTGATGTAGAAAGTGTGAGCCATTCAGTCGTGTCCAACTGTTTGTGACCCCCTGGACTGTAGCCCGCCAAGCTCCTCTGTCCATGGAATTCTCCAGGCAAGAATACTGGAATGGATCCCTTCTCAACCCAGAGATCAAACCCAGGTCTCCCACATTGCAGGCAGATTCTTGGCTTCCCTGGTGGCTCAGATGGTAAAGAATCTGCCTGTAAAGCAGGAGATCTGGGTTCAATCCCTTGGTCAAGAAGATCCCCTGGAGAAGGGAATTGCTACCCATTCCAGTATTCTTGCCTGGAGAATTTCATAAACAGAGGAACCTGGTGGACTACAGTCCATGGGATCACAAAGAGTCAGACACAACTGAACAACTCACACTTTCACTTGATGTAGAATCTAGAGATTCTTCAAGGTTGTTGCCTCCCACTGGTACCTCTGCTTTCCACAGCATGTTGTAGCCTTTCTTCCCTTGACACACTTTCTTTCTTTCTCTGTCTCCCAGAAATTCATTGAACTTTCTTATCCACTGGTGACACACATTTCCATGCCCTTATCTTGGTCTTCTCACTATGGGTTAACTACTTCTATATGTATTTTTCCACAGTGGTTTTGGAGAAATGTCAAAAGGCAGATGTGTGCTCAATCTGTCTTCTTAGAACTGAAGCACATACTTGACAGTATATCCTGATACACCCTGCATTGTCTATGTCCAATAATGACTATGATCTTTTAATTTGTTTGAAGTAGTCAGCCTATCAATCCTAATATTTCATTAATTTTTAGTCCAGCTACATAGTTTGATGCTTGCCTGTGAAATAATATATGGATCTGCAGAGGAGGAATAGAGTTGAAGTAGTCTATGGAGCTTATAAATCCAGCCCTTGTGACTGGAACAGAGTTTGACAAATGGGTCTCATGGAAACTTCCTCTTTCATTAGCAATGTTACTACGGCAACATGAACATTGGGTCTGATCTTAGGAGAAGCTAATCTCTAAATTTGAATTCCCATGACACTCAGATGATACAGGAGATGTAAGAAATTTTCTGAATAATTATTTTTAAAGTCTCTAAAACTATAATCTTGTTCCAACTTCCAACCTCCATTTCACAAATTTATCTAAGAAAGAGTCTGAAGGTTGGATGCTAACCATGGAGCAGAGAGGTCAAAGAATGCCAGAGATAGGGTGGCAAAACTCCATGGGAGATCTGAGCAGAGTAACAAAGGGGTGGGATCTGGAATCATGGTGAATTGTTTTATTTCCTGCTCTAGTGAAGTACCAAGCAACAACATGGGACGTGGACAGCCCAACTGGCAACCTGCCTTTTTCCTCATACTAAACACTGCTCAATGAGCCACAGATTCATTCCTCCTACCCTAAGGGACAAGGTCCCCAGTGAGCACTTGGAGTTTTTTCTTCCTGCAATGAAAGGCCAGGAAGTGTCTGTTGCCCCTGGTGACAGCAGCAGCCAGCTGTTCGTCATAGCACCTGTGCCTTCAACTACTGTTTCCCCAAAGCTACTACTGTTCCCCAAAAACTACTGTTTCCTCCAAAGCTCTGAGCTGCTGGCCTCCCCACAGAAATCTAGCATTTATAGTCACTTTGTGCTTCATATAGTCACTTTAGGGCTTCCCTTGTAGCTCAGTCGGTAAAGAATCTGCCTGCAGTGCAGGAGACCTGGGTTCAATCCCTGGGTCGGGAAGATCCCCTGGAGAAGGAAATGGCAACCCACTCCAGTATCCTTGCCTAAAAAATCCCATGGACAGAGGAGCCTGGTAGGCTGCAGTCCATGGGGTTGCAAAGAGTCAGGCATGACTGAGTGACTAACACTTGTGCTTCATACTCTGCATGAAATATGCACAATGGGAAAACCATTTCATGTTCACATTCTTGCTTCTTTAAACACCCACATGTGTTCTTGGAAAGAAGAGTTTTAATAAAACTCCTATGAGAACTGTATAGATGCAAGACTAAGTGAAGATCTTTTTTTAAAACTAGTCCTTTAAAATATTTCCAGTGTGGACATATTTTATAGCTCTCCCAGGGGAGAAAGCAACTACTTATTTACAACATTGTGCTGGGCACTTATTCCCCTTTAGTCACTGGATGGCTCCTATTATCTCATTACTCTTTAATGGATAATAAGGCATATTTAGAAGAGAAGAGACCACATAGGAGGGAATTCTGCATGAGATTGTCACAGGGCAACCTAGGTGGAAAATAACAGACTATTAGTGAAATGCCAAACTGGAAAATAAGTACCTGAACACAACATCTGCAAGGTAACAAAGATAGAGAACACTGAACTGTTTAAGCTCTAATCAATCTAAAAAGAATGCTGAAAATAGCTAAAACAAGGCTGGGGACCTGTTAGAGTTTAAAAAGTATTTGCTTTCAGTTAGCTGGAGTATTTTCCACTCAGGCTTAAAATTTTTTTTTTTTCTTTTTCCACATTCTCACTGTAAGACTGTTTTTACAATAACTACTAATTATTCTTTTCTTCTTATCTAAATTTCAGGTGTCGCTTAGTCTCTTAGTCGTGTCCAACTCTTTGCAACCCCAAGGACTGTAGCCCACAAGGCTCCTCTATCCATGGGGATTCTCCAGGCAAGAATACTGCTATACATTGCCATTTCCTTCTCCAGGGGATCTTCTGACCTGGGGATTGAACCTTCATCTCCTGCATTGGCAGATGAATTCTTTACCACTGAGCCACCAGGAAAGCCCTCAAGTTCTCATTCACGCTTAGTTACTTAGTCATGTCCAACGCTTTGTGACCCCATGAACTGTAGCCCACCAGGCTCCTCTGTCCACAGGGATTCTCCAGGCAAGTATACTGGAGTGGGTTGCCAGTCCCTTCTCCAGGGGATCTTCCCAACACAGGGATCGAACCCCAGTCTCCCACATTGCAAGCAGATTCTTTACCAGCTGAGCTACCAGAGAATGTACAGCACTATAATTTGACATCTGTATGCACTACAAAGTAATCACCACCACAAGTCTAGTTACCATCCATCACAATACAGTTGACTCACTTCACCTACTTTATTCACCTCCCAGGTACCTTCCTTTCTGGTAACGGGTAATCTGATCTCTGTATCTACAAGTTTGACTTTTGCTGCTATTATTGTTTCTTTGTTCTGTGTTTAAATTCCACACAGGAGTGAAATCGGGTGGCATTTGTCTTTCTCCATCTGACATTTCAATTAGCATAATACAGTTAAGGTCCATCCTTGTTGTTACAAATGGCAGGATATAATTCTTTTTTATGTTTGAGTAGTATTTCGTTATGTATATTCACCACATTTTCTTTATCCAGTCATCCATTGATGGATGAACATAGGATTGCATGTATCTTTTCAAATCATTGTTATCATGAGCTTCAAGTATAGTTCCTGAAGTGGAATTGCTGGATCACATGGTAGTTCTACTCTTAATTTTTTGAGGAATATCCATACTCTTTTCCATAGTAGGTACATCAATCTACATTCCCACCAACAGTGTACAAGTGTTCCCTTTTTTCCACACCCTCTCCAACATTTGTTATTTCTTGTCTTTTCTACGATAATCATTCTAACATGTGTGAGATGATGTGGTTTGATTTGCACTGTGGTTTTGATTTGCATTCCCTAATAATTAGTGATTTGAGCATCTTTTCCTGTGCTTGTTGACCATCTGTATGTCTTCTCTGGAAAAATGTCCTCTCAGAGACATTTTAAAATTCAAATGCTTAAATTGAATTCAGATTATTTGATTTTGGTTATTGAACCACTATTATTCTTAAACAAATTATGCATGTGTGTGTGTGTTCTGCAAAATAAAGAGTTTGCTGTAGTTCATGGCCCCACTTACACATGATCAGAATGGCAATAGCACATTCTTGGAAGGTCTCTGCTAACTATGGCATCAGTTGCCTTTTCACACCCGTGATTCCAACTGTTCAGTCAGCTAAAATGGATAACAAGTGACCTGGTCTAAATTACAGGAATTTGCAGGACAAGCTCCAGAAAGCACTCAGCCAAATGCCTGTGCAGTTCTATGAGACAACCCATAATTTCTTCTGGTAACGGTCCAGAGGCCCCCCTTGACAAGGAGCAATTCTGATTCAGGGCCTCTTTAAGTCCATCTTCAAGTAAACGGAGAGCCTTCCTTGAGCGGTGAGTCACTTCCGGAGCTGAGGAGTGGCTGGGTTTTTAATTTATGTATTGAACTTCAGTCATGATGAGTAATAATCCTATAGGAAATATCTCTTCCTCACAGGAACGTCAATACCTGAAGCAGAGTGAGTGATCTGTGCACTTCCTCACAGGACTCAGGAACACCAGGTTTTAAATGGCCAATGAAAAATGCCTTTTTACAGTTATGATAATACAAGACAACCCTGAGACTTTGTGCCTGGTGTTTCTGTTTTGTTGTTTTTGTTTTTTCCACACATTAAAATATAGCTCATAAATACATTCTTGATTTATAAAAACTAGGAAAATTGAGTGTTTCTTAATTGCCTTTCTTCCCCCATAATTGCATTTTTACTTGTGTTGATGCTCAGAAGAAAGGGAGGGAGCAATCTGAAGTCCTCTAAACACTTATCATTGTCAGGTCATATTCCAGGGCTTCACTTATTTTATCTCACTTAACTCATATGCCACCCTAGAAGATATGAGGTCTTATTGCTTCATTTTTGCAAAGAATATGAGATTCAGAGAAGCTATTTAGCTCTCCAAGTTCACAACATTAGTAAGTTTTATATAATCTGTCTGACTTTAAAGATCACACTCCTATGACCTTGTTTCCTTGAACCAGCTCAAAGTATTAACTAAAAATGGTGAAATGGTGATTTTTCTTCTTGACCTACCATAAAGATGAAACCCACATTGGTTGTACTCTTGTAGATTACATTATTATGCTAAGCCATGACAAAAATCAGAGAAACTCATTGTCTTGTTCTTTTTTTTTTATCATAGGTACAGCCTGTTTCTTTGTTTTGTAGATTGAATTCAAGATTCATTCTCCGTCTACTTCCAAGATAACCAAAGTAATTTACAAGCTGAAGCACAATGTAAACTATGACATTTACATCAGAAATAGAACTGAGTTGGTCAAAAGGAGCTAATCCATTCATTCAGTCGTTCAGCAAGTATATATTAACCAGGTACTTCTCTAGAAGTCATCTTACTAGGAACCTATTATTACAATTAAGTATAGAGTAATGCTCTGTAATAAGGGGGAAAGGGAAGTGTGCTATATTACAAGTCTGCATTTTCTAATAAGTTAAAACTATAAATTTCACACTAGAGATAAAATATTCCTAGAACAAAAATCAACTAGATGAGTCATCTGGATCTTTATAGACAGGGCATGAGTAACCTAGTGGAGAAAATCAACACTACCATTTTGCAAAGGACAAGACATGCTGATCAAATGGACAAGTCTTTAATCAATTTCCCATATGCTTACTCTCTACAGGAATTGCAGTCTTAGTCATCAAATAACATGGATCAATCCTGGCTCTGAGGGACTCCCCTGGAGGTTTAGTGGTTAAGAATTTGCCTTCCAATGCAGGGGACATGGGTTCAACACCTGATCGGAGAACCGAGTTCCCACACATCGCAGGGCAGCTAAGCCCACATGCCACAACTAGAGAAGCCTATGGGTCACAACTTTGGCCCAAAGCAGCCAAATAATAAATAAATAAATATTTTTAAAAAATAACTGTAACTGAGAAGCATCTCTAAACAATCAGACAATAGTGCAAATTTCCAGTTCTCACACTACACAGGGGAAAATATCCTCACCATAGAAAACTTGTTTTTCAACAATGAATTCAGTATGAGATGATCAGTTCAGTTCAGTTCAGTTCAGTCACTCAGTTGTGTCCAACTCTTTGCGACCCCATGAATCGCAGCATGCCAGGCCTCCCTGTCCATCACCAGCTCCCAGAGTTTACTCAAACTCACGCCCATCAAGTCGGTGATGCCATCCAGCCATCTCATCCTCTGTTGTCCCCTTCTCCTCCTGCCCCCAATCCCTCCCAGCTTCAGGGTCTTTTCCAATGAGTCAACTCTTCACATGAGATGGCCAAAGTATTGGAGTTTCAGCTTCAGCTTCAGTCCTTCCAATGAACACCCAGGACTGATCTCCTTTAAGATGGACTGGTTGGATCTCCTTGCAGTCCAAGGGACTCTCATGAGTCTTCTCCAACACCACAGTTCAAAAGCATCAATTTTTCGGTGCTCAACTTTCCTCACAGTCCAGCTCTCACATCCATACATGACCACTGGAAAAACAATAGCCTTGACCAGACGGACCTTTGTTGGCAAAGTAATGTCTCTGCTTTTTAATATGCTATCTAGGTTGGTCATAACTTTCCTTCCAAGGAGTAAGCATCTTTTAATTTCATGGCTGCAGTCACCATCTGCAGTGATTTTGGAGCCCAGAAAAATAGAGTCTGCCACTGTTTCCACTGTCTCCCCATCTATTTCCCATGAAGTGATGGGACCAGATGCCATGATCCTGGTTTTCTGAATGTTGAGCTTTAAGCCAACTTTTTCACTCTCCTCTTTCACTTTCATCAAGAGGCTCTTTAGCTCTTCTTCACTTTCTGCCATAAGGGGGGTGTCATCTGCATGTCTGAGGTTATTGATATTTCTCCCGGCAATCTTGATTTCAGCTTGTGCTTCTTCCAGCCCAGCATTTCTCATGATGTGCTCTGCATATAAGTTAAATAAGCAGGGTGACAATATACAGCCTTGACATACTCCTTTTCCTATCGGGAACCAGTCTGTTGTTCCATATCCTGTTCTAACTGTTGCTTCCTGACCTGCATACAGACTTCTCAAGAGGCAGGTAAGGTGGTCTGGTAGTCCCATCTCTTTCAGAATTTTCCACAGTTTTTTTGTGATCCACACAGTCGAAGGCTTTGGTGTAGTCAATAAAGCAGAAATAGATGTTTTTCTGGAACTCTCTTGCTTTTTCAATGATCCAGCAGATGTTGGCAATTTGATCTCTGGTTCCTCTGCCTTTTCTAAAACCAGCTTGAACATCTGGAAGTTTTCGGTTCACGTATTGCTGAAGCCTGGCTTAGAGAATTTTGAGCATTACTTTACTAGCGTGTGAGATGAGTGCAATTGTGCGGTAGTTTGAGCATTCTTTGGGATTGCCTTTCTTAGGGGTTGGAATGAAAACTGATCTTTTCCAGTCCTGTGGCCACTGCTGAGTTTTCCAAATTTGCTGGCATATTGAGTGCAGCACTTTCACAGCATCATCTTTCAGGATGTGAAATAGCTCAACTGGAATTCCATCATCTCCACTAGCTTTTTTTGTAGTGATGCTTTCTAAGGCCCACTTGACTTCACATTCCAGGATGTCTGGCTCTAGGTGAGTGATCACACCATTGTGGTTATCTGGGTCGTGAAGATCTTTTTTGTATGGTTCTGTGTACTCTTGCCACCTCTTCTTAATATCTTCTGCTTCTGCTAGGTCCATACCATTTCTGTCCTTTATCAAACCCATCTTTGCATGAAATGCTCCCTTGGTATCTCTAATTTTCTTGAAGAGATCTCTAGTCTTTCCCATTCTGTTGTTTTCCTCTATTTCTTTGCATTGATCGCTGAGGAAGCCTTCCTTATCTCTCCTGGCTATTCTTTGGAACTCTGCATTCAAATGGGAATATCTTTCCTTTTCTCCTTTGCTTTTCACTTCTCTTCTTTTCACAGCTATTTGTAAAGCCTCCTCAGACAACCATTTTGCCTTTTTGCATTTCTTTTCCATGGGGATGGTCTTTATCCCTGTCTCCTGTACAATGTCACGAACCTCCGTCCATAGTTCATCAGGCTCTCTGTCTATCAGATCTAGTCCCTTAAATCTATTTCTCATTTCCACTCTATAGTCATAAGGGATTTGATTTAGGTCATACCTGAATGATCTAGTGGTTTTCCCTACTTTCCCCAGTTTAAGTCTGAATTTGGCAATAAGGAGATCATGATTTGAGCCACAGCCAGTTCCCGGTCTTGTTTTTGCTTACTGTATAGAGCTTCTCCATCTTTGGCTGCAAAGAATATAATCAATCTGATTTTGGTGTTGACCATCAGGTAATGTCCATGTGTAGAGTCTTCTCTTGTGTTGTTGGAAGAGGGTGTTTGCTATGACCAGTGCATTCTCTTGACAAAACTCTATTAGCCTTTGCCCTGCTTCATTCCATACTCCAAGGCCAAATTTGCCTGTTACTCCAGGTGTTTCTTGACTTCCTACTTTTGCATTCCAGTCCCCTATAATGAAAAGGATATCTTTTTGGGGTGTGAGTTCTAAAAGGTCTTGTAGGTCTTCATAGAACTGTTCATCTTCAGCTTCTTCAGCGTTACTAGCTGGGGCATAGGCTTGGATTACCGTTATATTGAATGGCTTGCCTTGGAAACGAACAGAGATCATTCTGTCATTTTTGAGATTGCATCCAAGTACTGGATTTCGGACTCTTTTGTTGACCATGATGGCTACTCCATTTCTTCTAAGGGACTCCTGCCCACACTAGTAGATATAATGGTCATCTGAGTTAAATTCACCCATTCCAGTCCATTTTAGTTCGTTGATTCCTAGAATGTTGACATTCACTCTTGGCATCTCCTGTTTGCCCACTTCCAATTTGCCTTGATTCATGGACCTAACATTCCAGGTTCCTATGCAATATTGCTCTTTACAGCATCGGACCTTGCTTCTATCACCAGTCCCACCCACAACTGGGTATTGTTTTTGCTTTGGCTCCATCCCTTCATTCTTTCTGGAGTTGTTTCTCCACTGATCTCCAGTAGCATATTGGGCACCTACCGACCTGGGGATTTCCTCTTTCAGTATGCTATCAATTTGCCTTTTCCTACTGTTCTACCTATCATCTATATATGCCATGGTAAGATTTCAAACTAAATATGCAATAGGCCTAAAATATTTACCATAATAAGTGTTAGGTATTGTTCAGTTTTTGTCTTGTGGGATTTGGATGACAGGTCTCAAGATATAGAAAGAGGAAAAGAATATCTAAGACCTGTCTGAAGGAGCACCATCTGTTTCTTTGTGAATGACCCTGATTCTTCCAGCCTCTTTCCTACCCCCTACCCCATACATTTGCTGATTTGAAGTTGAGAAAAAATTGAACAGAGTAAAGAGTCCTTCATGAAAATGCAGGGAGATTACAAACACAGAGGTAATACAGTGGTAAGATGAGGTCTCTGTTTCATGATTCTTTGATTCTTAAAATATTGTCATTTTTCTTGGACCTCTCCCTACCTGATATTTTGCACACATTTGGCATTTCTGACAACCCCAAGGTTTTTTAGATCCTGTCCTCATTGCTTTTAGGATCTAAGTGCTGTAGTGAGGATCTCCCTCCCATTTGGATAGCTTCCCACCCTTACCCTCTCTTCTCTCAGCAACATACTGGGTCTGCCATGTCCTACTGCCCGCTCTCAGACAGACACTTGACCTCTGCTCAGCTCAATCTGCCTCTGCCTGAGGGAAACTTACTCATGTCTACCGTTCCCATTGACCCCTCAGTTTCTCCATGAATACTCTCTTCAACAGAGAGCTGCAGCTTTAACTGTGCCATCTAGCCTCCACTTGCTTGGCAGTTATTTAATGGGTGCTTTCAGCAGCACCTCAAACACAACATGGCAGAAGCAAAGGACATTTTCTTGCACTCTGCCTCATCCCACACACTGTGTGTTAGGCAAGGCACCCTCATTCACCTAGATACATAGAAAATTATTTGCATATGTTGGTCACCATATCTCAAATAGTTTCTAGAAAGGTGATGTTTTAACCACATATTGGTCATGAGCCACTTTGGGCATCCAATGAAGGTCGTGTGCCCCCGTGGTGGTCATGAGACCCGGCCTCTCAGACCTTCAGTTGCAGGGAGCATCACTGACTGGGCACCCTGGTTGCTGTGCTTAAAAACAGAGCTGCTGCCTTTGCATCCCAGCTATGCCTCTGACTGGCTGTTCCCAGACAATTACTAAACACAGCAGGAATACTGAGGCATAGCCATTCCTGAGAGACAAGGGACTCCTCTGAGTAATTTGGCTGGAAGATTCCTCTATGGCCTTTTTTGAACCTTCCTTAGATGGAAAAGCATTCTAAAAGGATTCTACCAGAACTTCCTTCCTTCCCTCTCTGAAGGCTCACCCAGCCTCTCCCAGCTCCCTCCCCATTTTCTCCCACAGGAATTTTGCCTAAGAAAATTCTTAAATGTTTAAAAGGATCTTGACATCTGCTTGTCGGGGAATGCAGTCTAAAAGAATCCTCTCCCCAGTTATAGTCACACTTGCATTTCCACAAAATCTGACACAAAATTTGAGATTTGTACATCCCCGCAGCTCACTCATGGGATTTATAGGAGGAGCCCCTTGGCCACCATGATTGACCAGAGACATATTAATATATCTTTTGTTACCCAAACTTCATTGACCAGAGACATATCAACACATTTTTAGAGAATGATACAATTAACATTACTGTGTGAAGTTGTTAGAGCTTCAAACTGATCAAGGGTTCATTATACAACTTACAGTTGTCATTATCATTCACATTTTGTTCCATTAGGCTTTTGTTTCAACGTTGTGTATGTTATAACCATAAAATTTTCAAAAGTGTTGCATCACAAGATTTTGAATAAAGATTTTTTTGGTGAAAATGGTGTAGATACTTTCTCTGATTGTCCAAGTGACATATTTACTAACATCTCAGAAGATGATAGTTCTTCAGAATACAGTTCTGATTCAGACGATGTGAATATTAGACCAACAAAAAAACAAAAAGCCTGGGACCTCCCTTGTGGTCCAGTGGTTCGGATGCCGTGCTTCCAACGCAGGGATGCAGGGGACACGGGTTCGATCCCTGGTTGGGGAACTAAGATCCCACAGGTCTTGCTGTGCAGGGTGTCCAAAAATAAATAAATAAACAGACAAAAAACCTGAGTGATTGATTCTAATACTGAAAGTGAAAATTAAACGCTCTACAAAAGAGTGGATTGAAGACATCTCAAAAAAAATTAGAAGACTTTACAGGTGTGTCGGGTGTGTAGGTCGTCCCGGGTGGTGCTAGTGGTAAAGAACCCGCCCGCCAATGCAGGAGACTAGAGACAGGGCTGAATCCCTGGTTCCGGAAGATTTCCCTGGAGAAGGGCATGGCAATCCACTCTAGTATTCTTGCCTAGAAAGTCCCACGAAGAGAGGAGCCTGAAGGGCTATGGTCCATAGGGTCGCAAAGAGTGAAGCGCTGCACAACTGAAGTGACTTAGCACACCACCCAAGTATAAGTATAGAGTGCAGTAACCCACAAAGTGTTAGTGAAATAGCAAAATTAAGTTTTGGCCAGACAAAATAAAAATCACTGGCCCCAGCTGTTAGTTTCTGCAAGAATCCCCCAGTCAATAATGAGTTAAGAACTCTGCTGAGAACCTGCCCTTTTCTTTCCACCCCTACTACATCCCCTTTACTTCTGACTCATCTTTCACCTGATACATAAGACAGTCTTATAATTTATGCCTCTCCTTCCAAGTATCTTTTTAAAATTCATTATTCATGATCCTTTAACTTTTTTCTAAAGAGAAAATCTACTTGCATCATTCACCTGTTCATAAACTTCCATTACTTGGAGGATAGCCCATTGATCAAGGTCATGTCTGCTCCACTCAACCTTCCATATTCATCATCCTGCCTCAGGCACAAGGAAGGTTTAGTCATCCCTTACATGGCTCCCATATTCTAAAATGGCCTTTCTCTTAGCTTTGCAGGTTAAAATTGATCCTCCACCTTTAAGGCCCAGTGTGTCTGCCACTTCCCTCCTGAATATCACTTTATACTTTGATCTCAATGTCCATCGTAAGTGGTTTTATGAGGAGCTGCCTTCCCCGCTACAGTGTAGATTCCACACACACTGCTTATGGATGTTTTCCTCCCCACAGAGCAATGCCTTTCCCATAGCAAGTGCTCAGTAAGTATTTGTTGACCTGAACCACACCCAAGCACCTACAGAACAAACTCCATACTTGTCACACAGGCATTTAAGATCTTCCATAATCATGCTCCTTACAGCACTTTCTCCACCATGACAAGGTTGTCCTCAAGAAAACTTACACAAGGATGACTTTTGTGCCAGCAAACTGACCACCATCTAGGGTCTGGTAGTCAGCTCTCAGAAACCAAAAGCATGTCTTTCCCATTAGCCAGAATCATGATGTAGAAAACCAGAATGCCAGTTTCTTATTTTACAGCGAGAAATTCTTATTATGGAGATTGTGCATGCTTAGTCATTCAGTCATGTCCAGCTTCTTGCAACCTCATGGGCTGTAGCCCATCAGGCACCACTGTCCATGGAATTTTCCAGGCAAGGATACTGAGTAGTTTGCCATTTTCTACTCCAGGGGATCTTCCTGATACAGGGATCGAACCCACATCTCCTGAGTCACCTGCATTCGTAGGCAGATTCTTTACCACTGTACCACCTGGGAAGACTAGAATACCTAAAATGTCTACAATCAGTAATTACCTCTCTGCAGGCAAATCTAAAGGGAATGTTAAGTTACAATCAAAAGACTGATTGATGAGTCAGAAAGAGAAGAATCAGATTAGTTAAATATTTAATAAGATCATTGGTCCATTTATTTATTCATCTAATTGAATATCTACTCAAGCCCTCTGATGCTGGCATTTCCCCATACTATATTCTTATGTATGAGGCCAAAAGGCTATAAATCATTTGGGTAAAACTCCTTCTTCTTGAAAGTTTTATGGGGATGGCCAAATATCAGTTGCTAGGCTTTAAAGACTGACTAACCCTCCTTTTTCTGATGGTTTTCTTCATGTGTGTTAATTTTACATATTGTATCTTGCTGCAGTGTAATCCCCTATGTCAGTAATACTGCTAATATTTAAGGTGATTTGACATAGCTGAACTCTGGCCCATTATGTATTGACAGCCTTCTCTCCTCTGTGTCCTTGGGGGAGTACATTGCTGTGGCCTACTTGCTGTCTTTCAGGCATCTTCCACTTGTCTGCCTTACAGAGGGGCCAGCCCTGGCCTTCCTGCTGTATTTTTCCTGATAACACAGCTCACTCAACTCTCCTGGGTCTGAAACTTGCCTCTTACTACTGCTGACCCTGGTACATTCTTCCTATCTGGCACACCCATCCCCTGACCTCTTCCTCTCCAAAGCCTGCCCTCTCCTTCAAGATTCAAATCAGATTCCAGTTTCTCCTTGTCCTCCCCTCCAATGTGAACTCTCCCTGGTTAGAACTCTCATTCATTCTGGATACCACTTATTGGTCACTTTACCTGTGCTACTTGAGTTTTTACCTCACCTTCTGTTGAGGGAATATGATGCGTCATCAACTAAATTGCAAACTCCTTGAAAACATGTATTTTGCTTATAATGTGACAGTTTAGATAACTATAATGCATTTACAGAGACAGGGAAATCTTTCCTCAATACAGCTCTCTCCAGGACCTTCTGTCATCATGATATTGCACCCTCTAGTACTCTCCTCCTTGTCAATTCTCCCCTCTGGCCTTGATGTTCCTCTCACTTACTATGAACCTTTCTGCTATAGTCCAGGCTTAAACCCTACTGGGTTTTTGCAGGTTACTCCCTACTCCACCCTTGCATCCTGTTCCCCATCTCTGCCTTCCTCTCATCCCCTATCCTTTCCTGCTGCTTTGGCAGAGCCTATGGACTTCCCAGCCATCTCTCTCCTTCCTCAAACTAGCTCCAGAGGCACACCCTGGCTTCCAGACTAGGAACCTTAACTTCAAGCTTCTTATCCTCCATCCCATCTGTGCCTCAACTCAAAATGAAACTGCATATTCTTGCTGAGTATGCTGCCCTTAGAGCACCTGTTCCCCACTCTCCATTCCCAGCCCCAGCTGAGGGGGTCAGCAGAGGATATGTGGAAGCATAGTGATGATGGCCCTTCCTAAGTAGCAAGTTACTGAGTCATTCAGTCAGAACAAGATATTCTGCTCCATTCCCTTGCATTTGCAGGAAGACTTTATGTTCTGCCTCCCACACAATCAGCACCTTGGCCAGCACCAAAGGAGTCGCTTCACACTGTAGCAGCAAGGATTCTTCCAAGGCCAAGGCGGTGGGGTTAAGACCAAGGATGACCAGGTCAACAGACATGGGTTCTAGGGCTGAACACAGTCATGGGGACCACCAGCCACTCTCCACCACGCAAGGAAAAGAAAGGATATGGGCAGTATTGATTCTCACCTGTGTATTCATGGTAGGAGCCGGAGACTGGGCATGACTAGGTCTGAAAGCCTGCCTCTTCTGCTGACTCTGGCAGCAGCATTCAAGATTGTGTACAAGCAGAGGATAGAGAACTCAAATATGGAAAAGTGGCAGCTCTCTAGGTCCCATCAAGAAGAAAAGAAACAAAGTAGCAGGTTGTCCACTTCAGCCTAACCCAGGAAGCACTCTCAGCCAAGTCTACTCTCTAAAGAGCTCTAATCTGAGAACCCAGATGTGGCTGAATCAATAGGACATCAATAGGAAATGGATTGGGCCAGTCCCTTGGAGTGTAACTGGTATACTTCCTGGTCTTTTCCTTAGCAAAACTGAGACTGAAAAGGGGTAAGACTCTGAGACAACAGCCAGAAAAGAGGAATGCCCTTTGGAGGGGTTGTTCTCCCATAAGTGAAGAGCTGCTTTGGCAGCCTCTGTAAATTTCAGCAGGCCAGGTGGGGTCCCTACTGTACCCTTTCATGGTGATTTACCCTCGACCCCTCCTCCCCACTAGTCAGACAGCTATCAGAGAGGACCTGATATCCACCAAGCATGAGACTCCAGAATGAGGGGAGTTGGCAGACAATGGGGTCCCCAGTGGTGGCCCTCAGATGCAACACTGATATTCTCAACCACAGTGGTATTCGTGGTTTTAAAATGGCCTGTTTTACAATAAAAAAAAAAAAAAAGATAAAGTATTAACAACTTGCTTGGAGTCACACAGCTAGTAAGAAGCAAAGCCAGGACTTGAACTTGCTTTGTCAGACACATAACCACTACACAGAGGTTAACTAAGTAAAGGTCAAAAGTATTTTTTCTATTATTTTAAATACAGTTTAACAAAAATCTTTCCTGAATGGAGCGTACATTTCCATAGATTCAAAAATAGAGAAAAGGAAACATTTCTGCTCCCTAGTCACTGAACAAAAACAGAGACTGTCATGGTACCATCCCGATTTAACTCGCACATCTTCAAAAGAATTCCCCTAGGCCTTGCCTATGGGTGAACAAGAGGAGAGACAGAGGAATCCTACTCAACCTGCACTGCTTTCTTTACATGACTTTGTTCCCCCCTCATTCCCCGAACGTATGCAAATGCACATTTCGGGTTTTGTCTATGTGTACAACTGGTCCCCCCCCACCCCCAGGACACGCTGGGAGCAGCCTGCACTACCCCCAGGCAGGATCTCTGTGCTGCTGGCTTCTAGGTACAAGTTTCCTTGTGCAGGCTCCTCCTTGCATGAACACACCTTTCCAGGAGTGCCCGTGTGTGTCCGGAGCTTCCAGTCTTGTTGCCTGGTGGTTCCTCCTTGATAGAAACCCTAATGCCAGTGGTATTTCTCTAAGTCGTGTGTAAAAACCACGTTGAGCTCCTGTGACCCAGATTTTGTGAGAAGCCAGAGGTTTACTCTCTGTTACGTCCTGTGGAAAGTGGTTGCTGTCAAACCAATGTTTTTCTTTGTTTTTGTTTTTTTTTTCTTCCATTATTCTCTTATTTTTGGTCCACTTTTGGTGCAAACTTGCTTTCCTTCATATGGTAAAATCTACTTCCTGCTAGAATATTATTTGACTTTGATTCATCAATATATTTTATGGTCAATTTTAGCCCATTATTTAACGCTCTGGAAGAGCATTTTAGTCAGTTCTTGATTCAGAATTGTTATCATGAGTATACAGTATTGATTCTTTTTTTTAAAAATAGGGGTATAGTTGTTTGACAATATTGTGTTAGTTTCTGCTGTATGATGAAGTGAATCAGCTCTATGTACACATAGGCATATGTATATGTATACATATGTATACATATGTCTATAGGGGACATATGTATATCCCCTCCCTCTTGAATCTCGCCCTACCCACCCACCTACCACCCATCTAGGGTGACCACAGAGCACCGAGCTGAGCTCCCTGTGCTACAAAGCAGGTTCCAACTAGCTATCTATTTTACATATGGAAGTGTATATATGTTAATCCCAATCTCCCAATTCATCCCACCCCCACCTCCCCCATGTCCAGGTGTCTGCCCTCTACGCCTGCTTCTCTATTCCTGCCCTGCAAATAGGTTCATCTGTACCACTTTTCTAGATTCCACATCCATACACTAATAGATGAAATTCGTTTTTCTCTTTCTGACTTACCTCACTCTGTATGACAGTCTCTATGTCCATCCACGTCTCTGCAAATGATGCAATTTCATTCCTTTTGTTGGCTGAGTAATATCCCACTGTGCATACATACATCTTCTTTATCCATTCATCTGTTGATGGATATTTAAATTGCTTACAGTATTTGATTCTTATATAAAGTATGGTTCCAGGTCTAGAACTGTTTTTCTTTATTATTATCATTATTATCATGACTCTAGACTTAACGTTTCACTGGCTCTGACCACGTCTGTAGCTCCCATTGACATCCTCTTTCTCTTCCTGGCTTGCTGCACTGCTTCTTATCTGAAGAGAAGAAGAAACCAGAGTCAAGTACTTGTTAAGAAGCTTGGTCCAGGAGAGCCAGTAAATCTGAGGAGAACCAGGGAAGTGAATACATGGCTTTGTTTGAGTCAGAGTTTCACACGTGAGGCTTTTTAATACTTCCTTCTGAGTCAGGGCTTTACTTTGGAGAGTTGAAGATGTAAGGCAGATAAGTGGGGTATCTCATTCCTTGGTGACCCCACAGAATCCCAAAGGCCAAGGCTACCTTTTGTTGATTGACAACAGACTGGATTCCATCATCAACCTGAGGCTTTTCCTTGAAAAGTCTCACATTTCTAGTTGTGCTCATGGTATCTTGGCTGAGCAAAAGTGTGTGGAGCAAAAAGACAGAGATACGATGTGCAACCATTCCAGCTTTTCTCCCCAAGCTAAATTCTGGCCAGCAGAGCGGTTAATGACTTATTTGTGAGGTTCAGATACTTCTGGACTTACTACGTGGCATCCCAATTATTTGGGTAATGTAAGGCCTGGGGAATGTCCCCTCACATTTCTTTTTGTCTTGTCACCTTGTTTCTTTACATTTTTTTAAATTATAGGGTAATTTGTTTACAATATTGGGAAGGTTTTTGCCAGACATCTACATGAATCAGTATTAGGCATACATATCCCGTCCGCCTGGAACCCTCCTCACACCTTCCTCCCCATCCCACCCCTCCATCTTGTCGCAGAGCACTGGCTTTGGGTTCCCTGTGTCATACATCGAACTCCCACTGACTATCTATTTAACATATGGTAATGTATATGTTTCAATGCTGTTCTCTCATATCATCCCACCCTCTCCCTCCCTCACTGTGTCCAAAATGTCTGTGTCTCCTTTGCTGCCCTGCAAGTAGAATCATCAGTGCTATCTTTCTAGATTCCATATATATGCATTAGTATATGATATTTGCCTTTCTCTTTCTGACTTACTTCACTCTGTATAATACACTCTAGGTTCATCCACCTCATTAGAACTAACTCAAATGGGTTCCTTTTTATAGCTGAGTAATAGTCCTTTGTGTTTAGGTGCTACAACTTCCTTATCCATTCATCTGTCAATGGACTTTTAGATTTCTTCCATGCCCCAGCTATTGTAAATAGTGCTGCAATGAACACTGGGGTTCAGGGTGTATGCCCAGTAGTGGGATTGCGGGGTTGTATGGAAGCTTTATTCCTAGCTTTTTAAGAAATCTTCATACAGTTCACCATATTGTCTGTATCAATTTGCATTCCCACCAACAGTGTAAGAGGGTTCCCTTTTCTTCAAACCCTCTCCAGCATTTATTGTTTGTAGACTTTTTGATGATGGCCATTCTGTTGGTCACCTCTTTTTTTTTAAATTTACTTTTATTTACTTATTTGGCTGCACCAGGTCTTAATTGCAGCATGTGTGATCTAGATCCCTGACCAGGGATTGAACCTGGGCCCCCTGCATTGGGAGTGTGGAGTCTTAGCTACTGGACCGCTAGGGGAGTCCTTGTCTTGGTCACCTTTTAACTCTTGTCTTTCTTCCTTGGTCCTGTCTGTGAACGCTTGTCTTTCCACCTAGAGGCAGGGGCCCTGTCCTAAACCCTGCAACATCCGCTCTAAAGCACCATGATTAAAGTTGACTAGTCCTCAAAGCCAGGGATTTATGGTCCAAATTCCCCCAAATTACATTCAATAATGAACAAACCCTTCTGATTCAGAGGACCTCCAGTTAATTAATTACAGGACCCAACTAAAATCACTTTTGGCAGATGTTGTCCAAAACCTAATTGATTCATATCCAATTATCTCATAAAACAGGTACAGTTATTTAGAAACTGAAACAAGTACATCTTTCAATTAATGCATCCTGGCGGTTTCATCAGAACACTGCTTTGATCAAAACTATGTTATCTGTGGGCACATTATCCAGGTTTTATACCGTCATTGAGGGGAACTAGTAACAACTGCCCGAACACTTTACAGGCCCCAAACTTCTTTTCATGCTCTACAGTATAAAATTTTCAGGACTTAATTCATCATTTTCTGAAGTTCCAGAAAAGCCCCCAAACTATTTCTCAGTGCAATTCTAGTTTTCTGCATCTGGCCTCCATGCAGTGGTAGGATGGCTGTCAGTCCAAGTAGATAGCATATTTTGCCTACTCATATTTCATAAAATAGTATCAAATTTCCATCTGTTTATTTTTTATTTCCAAAGGACCCTAGTCCATCCTTGATTGACGTACTGCCTGCCTTTAATATAAGACAGTGCCGAAAAATACAATGCCGAACTGTCAACTGTCCAGTTCTTATCAAAACCTCAAGTTGAGATTGTTGGACAGTCATTTGAAATATATGACATATATATGACCCAACTCCACATAAAGTCTATCCTTCGATCAAAGTTGACATCAGAAGGCGCAGAACTGGAACAAGTGGTCTTGGCCTCTGCAGAATTGTCTTTCCTGAGCTGTACTTCAGGAGTCATGCCCTTGAATTTGATCTGGAGACATTAGAGGAAAAGTCTTATAAGACTAGATGCCACATGTGCTGTAGGAATATAACTTGAAGACATTTACTCTCAGTCAGAGCCCCTTTTATGAACCTACTGTGAAATGCATTTTAGAATCCAAGTTAACATAATCTATAGCCACCCGAGGAGAGATAAACCTTGTTAAAAGCACAAGTGTCACTTACTCTGGACTGCAATAATGGGTAGGTTCCTCCAGTCTGGATATCAATATGACGGTGCCTGGAGGAGCCCCTTAACTCAGGACCTTATGGATCCATTAAAAACTCCGGTGGGAACTGTATACTTTATACTGTCTTGTAAACTTGAACCTTGATAGTTACAATGACAGGGGTTTCTGGTCTATGCGGTTGTGGCATCAGCTCCCAGGCCTGAATGAAAGGCTTGGCTGTTTCGGACTTTGAGAATCATTTTCGTTTTCCTTCTCTTGCCTTGCTCCATTCCTGCTGGTGAATATGCTCTACCCTGTTCTTGCCTCACCCTCCGCTAAGTTGAAATCTTCTTTCTTGCTTCAGAGCACTTTCTGTGACAGTCTGTTGTGCCCATACTCACGTTTACATCACAAGAGCCTTTGGCAATTGTGAGCTGACATCTCTGCAAGTGCCCCACGCCAAGTTCATTTGCCAGCAAACTCTTTCCATCCTCAATGGCCCTAGTCTACAACCTCCGTGAAATCTGATACAGCTTGTCCAGCACCAAGGCAATGAGAGGGTTTACGTCTGCCTCTATGTCCTTGGAAAAGTAATTTTCTGTTGAATTGCACATTGAGCAGAAAGTTAGAGCACCAAGACAATCTCTGTCTGACTCTTCTAAGAAGCAGCTTCCCCAGCTGCTGTAGCTCAGAAAACACTGAAGAATTTTACTGCTAGCGTGGTGGGAGGAACAGGGCTGTGGTACCTTAGGACTTGAATTTGGATCCTGGCTTTGCCTCCTATTCATAGGAAGTGTGTGATCCCAGGCAAGCTAGGTAATCTCTCTGAGGCTGCTTCATTTACAAATAATACTTACCTTGGCAAGATTGTAGTAAGTGTTGCAAACTCTCGCTTCTCTTGAAGAAAGGAGTGGGGAGGGGGAGGTGGGGAGAGGAGAGGGCAAGATAGATCTGTACATATTTTTTTCAATGAGAATGAAAATCTACATCTCCCTTTTTTTCCCTTGGACTCTGAGAAAGCTTAAAAGATAAATTGGATATTCAATTTGAACAGTAAAGTAGATAAAATCTTCTGACCTATAATTTCGAATGTTTATTTCTCCTGGATCTTTTTGTTCCTGCTTTCACCTATTTCTGGGTCCTCCTTTAAAAATCATATTTATGGTTCATTATTTCATGTGGATTTTTTTATTCATGTGGGTTTTGAGCTCTGCTTGAGGTTTGAAGAATGTCTCAAATCTTTTATGGAACGAGATGTGGCTACACATAAATATGCATATATTGCTTGTTCAGAGACGATGTGAACATTTTTGTGGCTCTCTGTAATAATACACTGGAGAAAGCCATCTCGCACCCTGTCTTTCTTACTCTTCCCAGTGACCTTGTGAAATAGATATTATTAACTCCCATTTCTGAGAGGAGCAGCTCAGGCTCCAGGAGTGACTTTCCTCAGATTATTTTAGTATATGTGCTGCCGAAGCGAGCACTCCTCAGATTATTTAACCTCTCCCAAGGGTCAGAATTTCATGGGCAACCCAAGCCTTTTGGACCCTAACCTAATGTTCTTTCTTTCACCATGAAGCTGCCTCTCCAGAGAATTATTAGCTGTTGGGCTTAATAAATAATGCCCATGGCAATAGCCCAGGCTACATTCCAGGAGTAGCCTGGAACTATCTCACTTAGCGCTTCCCACAGGCCAACCATGTAGCCACTGTGTCAGCCTGTCTTATAAACCATGAACTATGTGAAGGGGCTTCCCAGGTGGCTCAGTCAGTAAAGAATCCATCTGCAATGCAGTGGAGACTACCTGCAAAGCAAGAGATCCAGGTTCGATCCTTGAGTCAGGGAGATCCCCTGGCGAAGGAAATGGCAACCCATTCCAGCTGGACAATCCCATGGACAGAGAAGCCTGGTGGGCCACAGTTTGCTAGGGCCGCAAACAGTCAGATACAACTTAGCTACTAAACCACTGCCACATGAAGACAGACTTCCCAAGGTGAAGGTCAGTAAGGGGAGGGCTTGGGATTTGAACCCAGGTTCGTGCAACTTGAGAGTTCTTGCTCTTAACTACTACCCTCCAAGAGCACCAGCTCTGTCGCTGAGTGACAGTTCCTGGGAGCCGTGTTCAAAGGACTCTGGACTTGTGTGATGTCGCTGCGCAGCTGTGATCGAAGCAGACAGCAGCAGCAGGCTGGCCCTGCTCCCCTGACCTCTCCCTGGAAGGAAGCTGGCTCTAGGCAGGCTGCGGATGACTGGGCCACTAACCCACTGCCGCCCATCAAAGTCCCAGGCCTCTGTGATCTCATTCGGGTCTGTGAGGGCCACTATCACCGCCTTTGAGTCCCAATTCACACTCTCCTTGAGGGTCAACCTGTGAGCTGTGATTTTCTTAGCATTCTCTTTGCTGCCTGCTCTAAGATCTTCACATATATGATAATAACAAAATACGCATTCCAGGTACTGGCCCTTAGAAGTATCCGGGGACTGTTTTTGGAAGTATAATTATTACCTTGATGTCTCTTCTTTTTATCTTTGGGATTTATTCAGCTTTTGGAGGCTTTTACCTTAAGATATGCTTTTGGGTTACAATAAACAAGGCTAAATATTTCTGGAAATATTCAAAGAGGGAGTTCTTTTTCATCTTTTTAGGTGTACCAATTCTTTTCATGTGAGTAGGATTATTTTATTTTCTCTGTGGGCGGTTGCCCCTCTTGACCAAAGCTCCAGGTTTGTCTTTTTCGCTCTATCCCCAGCTCCTAGCCACACCTGAGGTCCAACCTCCATCCACCAGTGCATATCTGATTGGAGGCAGCTGCACAATTACTTAAATCCCTGGTTTTGTTTAGGTTCTTTCCAGTCATAAAAGGGTTATAATAATCACCCCTTCTACCTCTTGAGGGGGTTAAGAAGATCTAATGAGATATTGTATGTTAAAGTGCTTTGAAAACAATATGCTGCCATAAAAATGTAAGATCACCACTGTGGTCCCGGGTGCAGACTTCCGATAAAGGGCACATGCTTAATGGATCGGCCAGCATTAATTACCAAAGCACTTGGGCCTGCAGCCTACTTATCTGAAAGAAGAGTTGAAAATTCTACAACTCTGTCATTTTGCCTACCTGTTATGAATCGCAGGCATTGATTTGGGAACGGATGCTTTGATGACCAGCATTTTTATCCAGATCATCACAATCAAGTCTGCAGTGAATATGAGAAAAACAGGGTGTTGCGAGCCCCGCTTCCGTTACAGTGACACGTTTCGCTCTTCCTGGAACGGGGGTTGGCAAATTACAGCCAATGGGCCAAATGCAGCCCACACCTGTTATTTAGACACCCCACATGCTAAGAATGGCTTTTACCCTTTTAAATAACTGAAAAAAGATCAAAAGAAGAATCATATTTTGTGGCACATGAAAATTATATGGAGCTCAAATTTCAGTGTCTATAATGCTTTGACTTTTACCGGTAAAATCTGTGAAAATGTGTTTTCTCTCCCGTTCTATAAATACCTACATAATATTCTCAATTTCGCCTGTCTGCCAGCAAAGTCTCAAATACGTACTGTCTGGCCCTTTACACAGAAAGCTTGTTGACCCCTGTCTGGAAGCATTCATTCTGCACTTGAATCCAAGGCACTCAGAGGTTCTCAGCAATCTGAGTGCTGCTATGCCACCCAGGGACTTAATTTGTGCAGAGATTCTACGGAAGAGATGTTCTATATACAGAAAAGGCTGAGGCTTGGGTACAGAAAGGGCAGAAGGATCCTTCTGGGCCTCAGTAAGGATGGGAGTGACCCAAACAGAAGTGAGATGTAGCGACATAAAGCTCACAGTGGAAGGAAGCAGCTCCCCAGTCCCCTTGGTGATGTGATGTGACCCAGATATGATGAGGCCCTGCGTGCGGTCCCAGTTCTCTCCCCACTTGACTCAACACTGTTTATTCCATTGCCGTCTTCCTTTCATTACTGAACAATAGGTGTTTTACTAAGGCTCTCTTGGGAGACACGGAAGGAGGGAGTTTGCAAGGCTGAACGCACAGCACTTAGTGACCCCTAACCTCCCCTGGGCTTTTCTCCGCCTCATTCCCACCCCGCAGCTGTCTGTTCAGTAGCCCATCTTCCTCTCCCAACACCCGAGTTGCTCCCAGGCCCTAAGAACCTGCTGGCCGCACCAGTCTCTGCCTCCTGCCTTCTCTCTGGGCCTTTGACTCCCACTAGCCACCCCCACTCCCAAGTCTGGGCCAGCCCTGCATCTCCACACTGACCAGTTAACTGCCTTGAGGTTTGCCAGCAAGTTCCCTCCTTATTGGGGGAGGAGGCAATAAACAACTTATGAGCTTTCCCAACCCACAGAACACTGCGGAATGTGGCCGTGCCGTGAGCACCTCTGCTGGCGGCCTGCAAGTATTGGCCAGTGGTACCATCTTGGCAGATTCCTCACACACGGGAGGGCAGAGACGTGGCTGAGGACAATGGAACCGGGCCCGCAGTAGAGATGGAGATCAAAGCCTAAGGAATATTTTCCCAGCGCCTGCCAATACCTGGTGCATGGAGTTGAGGCCTGAAGAAACTGGAAAGGCCGGCTCAGAAGTAACTGTGCCAGGCTGGACAAAAACATATCTGGAAGCGCCTGTGGTTCCGGGGGCTTCTAGCCACCAGTGTCCAGTCACTGTCAGGCCTTATCCAGTCAGCAGTTCACACGCACGCGGTGCGTTGTACAATGTTGCAACATCAATCAAGCTACTTCACATAGCTGAGCTGATGAGGGATGGACCCAGGAGAACTGAAGAAGGGGAGGGAAGTGTGCAAATCGCCCAAGCTCCATGCAGTTAATGACCTGGGTAAATTCACTGACCAGCCCTTTGATTAAGGAGGGACGCAATCCTGGGTTATCTGGGAAGACAGTTGAGCCACCTGTGGGACCAAGGACCTCATGTCGCAGAGGACTTCCGAACAAGGGCCCTTTCCTGGGAACGCGCTGTTGTGAGAAAATGAAAGCTTATTTTGCCACCAACTCCTTGAAGCAGGAATGAAGTCTCAGGGAGTAAAATAACCCTGATTAGCACGGCACTACAGAGAAGCCTCCAGGGTCTGATTTCACAGCCCCTCTGGACTCTCACTTCAGGCAGTTAAGTGCTCACAAGAAAATCCCTTCTCTTTATGTGGCTTCTTCAGCCGCATCCTTTTGTGAAACAATTTTTGAAAGACGAAACACAATAAACCCCCACACTTGTGTTTCTCTTATCTGTGATGCTTCTTGAAATTTTCAACTAATCTTTAATATGCTTAATTTCTGCCCCCCAAACCTCAACCATTAAATTAAAAAAAAAAAAAAGGTGGGGGTTGGAAAGCAGATGTCCCTTGTGTTACTCAGCAAGTGTGTGATTTGTAAGATTCTAAAAACCCTTCCAGCCCTGCTTATTTTGACAAAACTACTTAACACTTCAAGCAATGAACTACGGGGCATAAAAGTATAATCTGCACAGAAAACTCTAATCCTCCATAGTAACCTATTTGAATCTCCTCAAACACATTTCGGTGTGTAGGCCTAGAGAATTAAGTCAATTGTTTGATCTGAGAAGAAAGGCAATTAGGGCACTCTCTTGATCTTTCTGGTTGAATTCTAGTCAGGGGCAGCCACTGTTCTCAACAGCTCCATTTGAGACCCCTATTATTATAATAATAGAGGTGAGCATTAGAATTGCTACATTTAAGGGTCTTGCTGCATTTTCATTATGAGTTGTTTTATCTGAGAGTTTCCAGTGGTGATGGGCTAATATTCAGCATACAAATATTAAGCTGAGCTTTTTGTGTTTTTGTCTTTAAATCTCATTTAAAGCTTTTTCTTTAGTCGGACACATATTTCAGCAGAAATGAAAGAAAACTTTCAGAAGCAGCTATGGGGCGGCAGGATAGACGTGTTCATTCACGGCTGGGTTGTGGACAGAGATCTGATGGGGTCTTCAAAGGGATGTCTGTGGGGCCACTGACAGTGCAAGACAGAGATGGAGAAGCCGGTTGGGGTAGTCACGAGGGAAATGGGAGTTCCGCCCTTATTTGCTTACAGCAGTTCCTGAATTTCCACATAGGATCAACAATGTAATTGGAGGTGCCAACTGCAGCTGTGTTTTGATATACAGTTGTGTATGTGTGTGTCGGTCACGTCCGATTCTTTCCAACCCCATAGCTTTGTTCTAGGTGATGAGATAAGCCACAGAAACCTGAGGAAAGGCTTGGTCATCAGTGATGCCGCCAATGGGTGTCTTAGTAGTGTTCGTCGTGCAGTCATGTCTAACTCTTTGTGATCCCACGGACTGTAGCCCACCAGGATCTTCTTTCCCTGGAATTCTCCAGACAAGAATACTGGAGTGGGTTGCCATTCCCTTCTCCAGGGTATCTTCCCTACCCAGGGATAGAACCCGGGTCTCCTGTGTTGCAGACAGATTCTTTACCATCTGAGCCACCAAGGAAGCCCTAAATATAGTTATATGGGACTGAATAAAGATCTTTTGTATTTGTCCATAGCAAGGGAGCTGCTGCTGGAGATGATGGGATCAGGTGACTAAAGCCTGTCCCAAGACACCCATTAGGGTCTTCCCTGTAGCTCAAACAGTAAGGAATCTGCCTAAAATGCAGGAGACCTGGGTTTGATCCCTGGGTCAGGAAGATCCCTGGAGAAGGGAATGGCAGTCCACTCCAGTATTCTTGCCTGGAGAATCCCATGGACAGAGGAGCCTGGCAGGCTACAGTCTGTGGGATCGCAAAGAGTTAGACACGACTGCACGGCTAACACTACTAAGACACCCATTGGCGGCATCACTGATGACCAAGCCTTTCCTCAGGCTTCTGTGGCTTATCTCATCACCTAGAATAAAGCTCCTGGAGCTATTCTTTGTCCATTTATGTGAACTCCAGACCTCAGAGAGGTCTGAGAGCAGCAGGTTCAGGAAGATGAAGGAGGTCAATTTCCCCTGCTTCCTGCCGAATCCCACTGGGCTCAGGCTGTCCTCCTCCAGCCCCAAGCTCCCAGCCACGTCCAAGGGCAGGAGGGCCAGAGAGGGTGCAGATGCTGTGTTCTCCAATGGCACATTCTCTTCACCTCAGACTCAGAGTTCCTGCAGGAGGGTGGCTTAGAGGAAGCTGGAGTTCTGCTCTAGGGTAGTTGAGGCTTGTGAAAGCACAGCAAGGAGAAGTCTGGCTATTTTTATTCAGCCCACAGTGACAACAAGCCCACAGAGAGCCCATGGTTCAAAGGCGGATTTGTGATGGTCCAGACCGCCAGGAGCTTGTGATCTAACAGGCAAAGACGGGTGAGTCTAAGAGACGGTAACAACACAGTGTGACAAATGTGGTTCAGGAGAGAGCCCAGTTCAGTTCAGTCACCCAGTTGTGTCCGACTCTTTGCGACCCCATGAATCGCAGCACACCAGGCCTCCCTGTCCATCACCAACTCCCGAAGTTTACTCAAACTCATGTCCATTGAGTCGGTGATGCCATCCAGCCATCTCATCCTCTGTAGCCCCCTTCTCCTCCTGCCCCCAATCCCTCCCAGCATCAGAGTCTTTTCCAATGAGTCAACTCTTTACATGAGGTGGCCAAAGTACTGGAGTTTCAGCTTCAGCGTCAGTCCTTCCAATGAACACCCAGGACTGATCTCCTTTAGGATGGACTGGTTGGATCTTCTTGCAGTCCAAGGGACTCTCAAGAGTCTTCTCCAATACCACAGTTCAAAAGCATCAATTTTTCGGCACTCAGCCTTCTTCACAGTCCAACTCTCACATCCATACATGACCACTGGAAAAAACATAGCCTTGACTAGATGGACCTTTGTTGGCAAAGTAATGTCTCTGTTTTTTCATAACTTTCCTTCCAAGGAGTAAGTGTCACAAACCTCCGTCCATAGTTCATCAGGCACTCTGTCTATCAGATCTAGTCCCTTAAATCTATTTCTCACTTCCACTGTATAGTCATAAGGGATTTGATTTAGGTCATACCTGAATGATCTAGTGGTTTTCCCTACTTTCTTCAATTTAAGTCTGAATTTGGCAATAAGGAGTTCATGATCTTAGCCAGTCAGCTCCTGGTCTTGTTTTTGCTGACTGCGTAGAGCTCCTCCATCTTTGGCTGCAAAGAATATAATCAATCTGATTTCAGTGTTGACCATCTGGTGATGTCCATGTGTAGAGTCTTCTCTTGTGTTGTTGGAAGAGGGTGTTCAGTGCATTCTCTTGGCAAAACTCTATTAGCCTTTGCCCTGCTTCATTCCATACTCCAAGGCCAAATTTCCCTGTTACTCCAGGTGTTTCTTGACTTCCTACTTTTGCATTCCAGTCCCCTATAATGAAAAGGACATCTTTTTTGGGTGTTAGTTCTAAAAGGTCTTGTAGGTCTTCATAGAATCGTTCAGCTTCTTCAGCATTACTGGTTGGGGCATAGGCTTGGGTTACTGTTATATTGAATGGCTTGCCTTGGAAATGAACAGAGATGATTCTGTCATTTTTGAGATTGCATCCAAGTACTGGATTTCGGACTCTTTTGTTGACCATGATGGCCACTCCATTTCTTCTAAGGGATTCCTGCCCACACTAGTAGATATAATGGTCATCTGAGTTAAACTCACCCATTCCAGTCCATTTCGCTGATTCCTAGAATGTTGACATTCACTCTTGGCATCTCCTATTTGACCACTTCCAATTTGCCTTGATTCATGGACCTATCATTCCAGGTTCCTATGCAATATTGCTCTTTACAGCATCAGACCTTGGTTCTATCACCAGTCACATCCACAACTGGGTGTTGTTTTTGCTTGGGCTCCATCCCTTCATTCTTTCTGGAGTTATTTCTCCACTGATCTCCATTAGCATATTGGGCACCTACCACCGACCTGGGGAGTTCCTCTTTCAGTATCCTATCAATTTGCCTTTTCATACTGTTCATAGGGTTCTCAAGGCAAGAATACTGAAGTGGTTTGCCATTCCCTTCTCCAGTGGACCACATACTATCAGGAGCCCAAGGATATACATTTAACCTACATCTAAGGTCCAAGGGAAGGTCTGCAAGACAATGTTTCTGAGCTGAGGCTCAGAAGAAGAGTAAGGAGGTGGCCTGTTTCGGGCAGTATGAGACCCGGGAGAGGAGAGAAAGGAGAAGCTGTTTATCTATCTGCAACTTGTTCTCTGAGGCTGGAGTGCAGTGTGAGGGGGTGGGGCCAATAGGAGAAGCCAGTGTCTGGGTGGGAAGGGATTGAACGTCAAGATAAGAAATTTGGGCTTTATCCTACAGGGAAGGGGGAATCCATGAAATATTTTTAAACAGGATAGTAACACAAAATGATTAACTGTTTAGAAGGAGAAAGGCAATGTGTTCACTTTCCGATGCTGCAAAACAAATGACCACAAACTCAGTTGCCTAAAACACCATCCCTCACTTAGCCAAGGTGACACATGAATTAATCATAATGGTCATCTAGTCCCCCAAAGAATTAGAGAACAGTCTGTTATGCCTGATGTCCGAATCCCCGAGCGGGAAGAGAGAAGGCTTCCAAGACAATGCAACTCGCAAAAAAAGGGAAGTTTATTGCTGACTCGAGTCAGGGCTCACTGCTGCAACCAACGCAGTGGTGTAGGGTCAGAAAGCGCTGAGCCCAAGCTGTTACCCAATTTATAGGGTGAGCATAAGCAGTTGGTAGCTGGCTTAAGCGGATTGGTTACATGTTTGCAAAGTAATCTTATTGGCTCAAACCTTCGCGGGCTTTTTTCAAACTTGGGCATTCGCGGGCTTTTCAGCTTTCCCCTGATAGGTTCCCTTTTTCTTACTGGGCGCATATTGATTGGCTGGCTCCAGGTGGCCTGATGGGGGTAGGGAATCTTACCATTTCAGGGGAAATCTAAACTTAGGTCCGGGCCGCCTGTCATGGTGTTAGCCCTGGCAGCCTCACACAGTCACTGCTGAATTTATTATTTCAGGGGTGGGGGGAAAATCCTGAAATACACATGTGTCATAGAATTTGAACCTAAGCCTAAACTTGAGCCTGCAGATATAATAGAGAGAATAAAGGAAAAATGTGAATGACACCATGAGAAAGCAATGTATCACATGCAGAATGTGGGAAATTCCATGGAACAAAGGGACTGGAGGAAAGTTCCAGATTAAATATCAGCTCAGTCATGTCCAACTCTTTGCAACCCCATGAACTGTAGCATGCCAGGCTTCCCTGTCCATCACCAGTTCCCAGAGCTTGCTCAAACTCACGTCCATTGAATTGGTGATGCCATGCAACCATCTCGTCCTCTGTTGTCTCCTTCTCCTCCTGCCTTCAATCTTGCTCAGCATCAGGGTCTTTTCCAATAAGTTACCTCCATATCAGATGGCCAAAGTATTGGAGTTTCAGCTTCAGCATCAGTCCTTCCAATGAATATTCAGGACTGATTTCCTTTAGGATGGACTGGTTGGATCTCCTTGCAGTCCAAGGGACTCTCAAGAGCCTTCTCCACCACCACAGCTCAAAAGCATCAATTCTTCAGTACTCAGTTTTCTTTATGGTCCAATTCTTACATCCATACATGACTACTGGAAAAACCATAGCCTTGACTAGATGGACTTTGTTGGCAAAGTAATGTCGTTGCTTTTTAATATGCTGTCTAGGTTGTTCATATTTTCTTCCAAGGAGCAAAGCATCTTTTCATTTCATGGCTGCAGTCACCATCTGCAGTGATTTTGGAACCCAAGAAAATAAATTTGACTTTGGAGGCCAGTGGGATTTGATTACAGAACTTCCACAGGACTACGGAAACAGACTCTTGGAGGACAGAAACAAAAACTTGTGCACACCAGGACCAAGCAGAAAGGAGCAGTGACCCCACAAGACACTGAGCCAGACTTGCCTTTGAGTGTCCAGCAGTCTCCGATGGAGGCGAGGGTTGACAGTGGCCTGTTGCAGGGTCTTTTAAGTCTTTTAGAGGGAGGTCACCATTACTGCCATTACCCTTACCTTAGTTTGGCCTCAGGCCAAACAACAGGGAGGGAACACAGCCCCACCTATCAACAGAAATTTGGATTAAAGATTTACTGAATACTGTCTGATAAATCCAGAGAAGGCAATGGCACCCCACTCCAGTACTCTTGCCTGGAAAATCCCATGGGCGGAGGAGCCTGGTAGGTTGCAGTTCATGGGGTCGCTAAGAGTCGGACACGACTGAGCGACTTCACTTTCATTTTTCACTTTCATGCATTGGAGAAGGAAATGGCAACCCACTCCAATATTCTTGCCTGGAGAATCCCAGGGACGGGGGAGCCTGGTGGGCTGCTGTCTATGGGGTTGCACAGAGTCGGACACGACTGAAGTGACCTAGCAGCAGCAGCCCCACCCCTGGGAACAAGACCCAGATTCCCCCACAGCCAGTCCCTTCCATCAGGAAGCTTTCACAAGTCTCTTATCCTTATTCATCAGAGGGCAGACAGAATGAAAACTACAATCACAGAAAACTAACCAAACTGATCACATGGATCACAGCCTTGTATAACTCAATGAAACTATGAGCCATTCCACATAGGGCCACCCAAGACGGACAGGTCATGGTCTAGAGTTCTGACAAAATGTGGTCCACTAGAGAAGGGAATGGCAAACCTCTTCAGTATTCTTCCCTTAAGAACCCCATCAACAGTATGAAAAGGCCAAAAGATGTAACACTGAAAGATGAATTCCCCAGGTTGGTAGGTGCCCAATATGCTGCTGGAGGAGAGGGGGGTGGGGAAATAACTCCAGAAAGATTAAATATAAGAGACATAAAAATGAAGGCAACACATGGGTCCTGTTTGAATCATTACTTGGACACACCAGCTATATATTTGAGTATGGGCTAATTATTAGAATTTATTAAGGAGTTCTTGATAATTTTTTTAGGGGTCATAATGACACTATGGTTAAAAATGAAATATGTTTGACCTGAGAAAAGATGTTTTTTCATGGGGAGTATGGGATGGTGGAGTCAATAGCTGGATGGATTTAATGCTGTCAAAATCAAACTAAAGGTGGGCGTCCTCAGACCCACTCTCCCTCTCCCCTACATAGCGCCTTATGTGCACAAGTATACAAGCTTCCTCTTCTCAACAGCGAGCTTCCTGAGAATAAGGATGCTGCTTTCAATCTTCCAGGCCCCAGATTATAGTGGGTGCTACTAATACCAGTAAATCTTAGAATGAGCATTCTCCAAAACCCTAACACATATGTAAGAATTTACTTCATTTTGTGACTGCTATATTTTTTCATATAAAGGGATATACATAAGCATGTTACAATTAAATCACGAGTATTACAGCATTGGTTCAATATAGTATCAGTAACAGGTGGGTGATGGAATTCCAGTTGAGCTATTTCAAATCCTAAAAGATGATGCTAAAGTGCTGCTCAACAGTAGCCACAGGACTGAAAAGTTCTGTTGTCATTCCAATCCCAAAGGAAAGCAATACCAAAGAATGCTCAAACTACCACACAATTGCACTCATCTCACATGCTAGTAAAGTGATGCTCAAAATTCTCCAAGCCAGGCGTCAACAGTATGTGAACCGTGAACTTCCAGATGATCAAGCTGGTTTTAGAAAAGGCAGAGGAACCAGAGACCAAATTGCCAACATCAACTGGATCATTGAAACAGCAAGAGTTCCAGAAAAACATCTACTTCTGCTTTATTGACTATGCCAAAGCCTTTGACTGTGTGGATCACAATAAACTGTGGAAAATTCTGAAAGAGATGGGAATACCAGACCACCTGACCTACCTCCTGAGAAATCTGTATGCAAGTCAAGAAGCAACAATTAGGACTGGACATGGAACAACAGACTGGTTCCAAATCAGGAAAGGAGTATGTCAAGGCTGTATATTGTCACCCTGCTTATTTAACTTATATGTAGATTCAGTTCAGTTTAGTTCAGTCACTCAGTTGTGTCCGACTCTTTGAGACCCCATGAATTGCAGCACGCCAGGCCTCCCTGTCCATAACCAACTCCCGGAGTTTACTCAACTTATGCCCATCAAGTCAGTGATGCCATCCAGCCATCTCATCCTCTGTAGCCCCCTTCTCCTCCTGCCCCCAATCCCTCCCAGCATCAGGGTCTTTTCCAATGAGTCAACTCTTCACATGAGGTGGCCAAAGTACTGGAGTTTCAGCTTCAGCGTCAGTCCTTCCAATAACACCCAGGACTGATCTCCTATAGGATGGACTGGTTGGATCTCCTTGCAGTCCAAGGGATTCTCAAGAGTCTTCTCCAACACCACAGTTCTAAAGCATCAATTTTTTGGCGCTCAGCTTTCTTCACAGTCCGACTCTCACATCATGAGAAATGCTGGGCTGGATGAAGCACAAGCTGGAATCAAGATTGCTGGAAGAAATATCAATAACCTCAGACATGCAGATGACACCACCCTTACGGCAGAAAGGGAAGAAGAACTAAAGAGCCTCTTGATGAAAGTGAAAGGAGAGAGTGAAAAAGTTGGCTTAAAACTCGACATTCAGAAAACGAAGATCATGGCATCTGGTCCCATCACTTGAAGGCAAATAGATGGTGAAACAGTGGAAACAGTGAAAGATTTTATTTTCTTGGGGTCCAAAATCACTGCAGATGGTGACTGCAGCCATGAAATCCAAAGACGCTTGCTGAGAGGTGGGAGGGGGGTTCAGGATGGGGAACACATGTAACCCATGGCTGATTCATGTCAATGTATGGCAAAAACCACTACAATATTGTAAAGTAATTAGCCTCCAATAAAAAAAAAAAAAAAAAAAAAGACGCTTGCTTCCTGGAAGAAAAGCTATGATCAACCTAGATAGCATATTAAAAAACAGAGACATCACTTTGCCAACAAAGGTCCGTCTAGTCAAAGCTATGGTTTTTCCAGTAGTCATGTTTGGATGTGAGAGTTGGATTATAAAGAAAACTGAGTGCTGAAGAATTGATGCTTTTGAACTGTGGTGATGGAGAAGACTCTTGAGAGTCCCTTGGACTGCAAGGAGATCCAACCAGTCCATCCTAAAGGAAATCAGTCCTGAATATTCATTGAAAGGACTGATGCTGAAGCTGAAACTCCAATATTTTGGCCACCTAATGAGAAGAACTGACTCATTTGAAAAGACCCTGATGCTGGGAAAGATTGAGGGCAGGAGGAGAAGGAGACAACAGAGAACGAGATGGTTGGATGGCATCACCAACTCAGTGGACATGAGTTTGAGCAAGCTCCGGGAACTGGTGATGGACAGGAAAGCCAGGCATGCTGCAGTCCATGGGGTCGCAGAATCAGACACAACTGAGCGACTGAAGTGACTGACTGACTGAACAGGTGGGTGAACTTTTTAAAAAAATTGTTTGGGTCAAAAACTACTAAGAGTTGTTCATGGCCTGACTCAGACACACTTGTGTTAGTGAAGATACCACGACTGGCTGTAACATTAAATCCCCAAATAGTGGTTTAAGACATAGATGTTTGTTTCTCACTTTAGAGAAGTCCAAGCAGGATTCTCCTATCCTTGCAAGGGAGGTGGGGGTGAGGTGGGGACTCTGTTCCCTGGTGCCATTCATGTTCTAACTGAGGGTGGTTTTCAAGGTCACCCTCCCTGGATGTCAGCATCCAGCCAGCAAACCAGAGTAAGGGGATGGAGAGATGGCAAACATATTTCTGGTGCCACAGTCCGGAAGTTCTTCCGGAAGTTCTTCACATTCAGCCAGTGGGAATCTTTCACTTGGCCTCACTTCAACAAAGGTGGAATGTGGTCCCCAGTTGGGCATGCTCTTCCTGACAATTTTACAAGAATAAACATGTTTTGTGGTCAATGAATTTTCTCTTCCACAGGTTGTTCTCTTAACTGTCCTGATATTTATACAAAAGAAATTATAATGCCTCATTATGCTTTATTTCATCCTTTATAAAATAATGAGGATCTAGGGAAGATTTGGGAACCAAAAGCTAGAGGGAATGGGATTCCCAGGTGGTGCTAGTGGTAAAGAATCCGCCTGCCAATTCAGGAGACTTAAAAGATGCAGGTTTGATCCCCGGGTCGGGAAGATCCCCTGGAGGAGGACGTGGCAACCCACCCAGTATTCTTACCTGGAGAATCTCATGGGCAGAGGAGCCTGGTGGGTTGCAAAGAGTCAGACATGACTGAGCGACTAACACTCATAGCTATGAGAACATACCTGCAAGACTTTAGTGTGTTGTTACTCCCTGTTCAGAACAAGTAATTCATAAAGAGTCCTCCTTACTTTGTACAAGTTGATCAGAGGGAAATTTCACAAAGACTTCACAAACAAGGATGATGACAGAAATAATTCTGAAATAGTCACTTGGTTTAAGACAGCTCATCTAAAGCTGAAATAGTTCAGATGGCAGCCGAGTTTCCTCTCTGGAGTCAACTTATCTCATGTATGAAGCCTATAGTTTCAAAGCTATAATACATCCCTGGAATGGTTTCCTGTCTCCATCCTGGGAAAAACAAGGTTGTCCTTTGTAGGTAATACCACTGAGGATGTGGTGGTGTTCAGTCGCTCAGTTGTTTTGGAGTCTGCGATCCCATGAACTGCAGCACACCAGGCCTCCCTGTCCATCACCAACTCCTGGAGTTTATTCAAACTCATGTCCATTGAGTCAGTGACGCCATCCAACCATCTCATCCTCTGTCATCCCCTCTTCCTCCTGCTTTCAATCTTTCCCAGTATTAGGGTCTTTTCCAATGAGTCAACTCTTTGCATGAGGTGACCAAAGTATTGGAGTTTCAGCTTCAGCATCAGTCCTTCCAATGAATATTCAGGACTGATTTCCTTTAGGATGGACTGGTTGGATCTCCTTGCAATCCAAGGGACTCTCAAGAGCCTTATCCAACACCACAATTCAAAAGCATCAGTTCTTTAGCACTCAGCCTTCTTTATGGTCCATCTCTCACATCCATACATGACTACTGGAAAAACCATAGCTTTGACTATATGGATATTTGTTGGCAAAATAACGTCTCTCCTTTTTAACATGCTGTCTAGGTTTGTCATAGCTTTTCTTCCAAGGAGACTCGTGAGTCCGTTTCTAATTTTGAGCTCAGTTATCTGTGTTTGGCTATAAAACCATGTACGCACCTATTTATTCATCAGCTTCACAGACATTCCACAGGCTCTAAAGTTCAGTAAAGCCAACTGAAGACCCAATTCTGCTTTAGTTTGGATATTGACAGTACAAAAATTAGCCGGTGTTCTTTTCTTCATTTCTCCTATCTGGTCCTCAACCAGGGCTGATTTTGTCCCCAGGGGACACTTGGTTATGTCTGCAGACATTTTTGGATGTCAGAAGTAGGGGAAGAAATGCTACTGACATCTAGCAAGGAAAGGCTAGGGATATGGTTAAACACGCTAAAATGCAGAGGACAATCCCCATCTGGCCCAGAATGTCTCTGGCACTGAGGCTGAGATGCCATGCCCTACTCCATGGCCTGTAGGTCCTAGCTCCCCAGGTATCTTTCACATCAGTTCTATCCCAGCATCTCCATTCTCAATGCCTCAATGCAGGCCTTCACCACATCTCTTGTGGAATACAATAGGATCCAAACACATTTTCTTCCCACCCAGTTCTGTTGCTTCTTGGAAGGAAATGTCCTTCTGTTCCTCACAAGCTCCCTCTCACCTTCATGGTTCAGTTAACTCCTCAAGTATTAACTCCTTTGAGATGCCTTTCCTGCCTGGCCTACTCTCCCCCTTCTTCTCCAGTACAAGAGGCCCTTTGTAGGTAGCTGCACCATCACACCATCATTGTCTAACTAGAACCTAAATGACTTAGAGAAGGAAGTTTAATAATCAGCCTCCACAAATAATAACACAGTACAGTTGAATTAATGCATGATGCGCATTCTCGCTGTTGCTTCTCATGATCACAACTGGAAGGTGAGAAGACTGGATTGGATTGGATCAAAGGCAGCGTGGAACCTGTGGTCACAGTGGCCTGCTGAGTTGGTCTGTGTGGCTACTGAGAGTTTGGCCACCGGCCTCATTACTGCTCAGGAGAGCCCCCGAAGCTAACCTGCCCTGATGCGTGTTTGATGTGTTCCACTGCAAGGTTTTCTACTGTGTTATGGACTTAACTTCTTCAGGCATCAAGAGCCATCAATATGGAGAGAAAACCTGAAAAAGGTCAGAAAACTACAAAGAGGAAAGGTGTAGGGACAATGAGAAGTCCTGAGCAGCACGCTGGCTGTGGCATTACTTTGATGCCCATGCAAGACTAGTCAAAGTGCTTGTTTAAAAAAGTTCAAATATTTTTCCCTTGCTTTTTTGCTCTAACATTTTCAAGGCTACTGATGAATTCAGCATTCTTTCCCTCCTAGTCCTCCTTTGGCGGAGAGGAGCCCCAGGACAACCTTTTCTTACAGGCACCATCTTACATTTTTATGATTAACAAGTTAACAAATTCTAGAGAGGTCTTCTCTCTCACTCCTCTCTCTGATGCGTGTGTGCACACACGTGTGTAGGTGCGTTTATGTATGTATGTGACAGTAGTTTCACAGTAAAAAATTACCCACAACCTACACATTTTTTCAATAGTTAGCCAATAAATGTATAACCTGGCATACAATATCCACATTAATATGCAGCCATGAATACAAATGTGGATTCAACACTGAGAGATGATTTATTAGTTAATAAAAAAGGAAGGATATGGAAATCACATCAGTGTATTCTATTGTGAAGGTGCACTTCAGCACATGTGCATACATGTGTGTATACATAGAAGATCTGACAATGTAAAAATCTCTGGGTGACAGGTTCATACATGACTTACTTTTTCAGCTTATGATTTCTACTTTCTCCATAATATTTCCAAAGTAACCTTTGTTTCTTTCTCCTGCTAGTAAAAGAAACACATAACACATTCTCCCAATTTTCAGCAATGAATATGTAACATTTAATAGTTACATAAAAAAGAAACCCTCCATCCCTTCTCAGCCTTTTAGCTAAGATCAAGTGTAAAAAGAAACCCTCCAGATAGCTAACGGGTCACTCTCCTTCCCATCTTAATTCATATGATGCCCTTCAGGGGAGCCTCCCCAACCACCTGATTGAAAACCACACCGTGTTACCCCCTACTTTGTTCTGGCCATCATCTACATCACCTTGTGACGTAACACATTTTATTTCCCGTCAAGAGTGTCTTCCTTCACTTAGCATGCTCCCCCAAGGGCAGGGAATTTTATTTTTTTCACTGCTATACCCCAGAGCCTAGAACAATGCCTGACACATAGCAGACACTCACTAGATATCCATTACAGTAATGAATAAAAACACATTTGGTTTTAAAAAAGAAGTTTTGTCTTTATTAATAAGAAGCCAGTGAGGTTCAGTTTAAATTAACATTAAAAAGATGTCACATCTTTTAATTCAATGTTAGCCCTTTATTACAGGGACCTAATAATGGAGCTGCTGAAAGCTATGAACCCTCCTCTTCCTTCTGCCCACTTCCCCGCCCCCAAAAATCCAACATAATTTCAAGATATTCTGAGACATTCCTAAAGTCTGTCTATAAATTTCTAAAAGGGTCCACTGACCCCAGGATAAGAGCACCTGGTTTAAAGTGTCTTCTGGATTCAAATCATGATTTCTCGTGATTCTAGTGATTGAAGGAACATATGTGACTCAAATATCAGTCTTTCCTTCTTCCGTTAGCCAGTTAAACGTTAAAGGGATTCCTTCTACAAAGGACTCACTGGTTAGTGAGTGTAAGCATAATGTTTGCAGCTGAGAACCTGATAAACACCAAGATAAAAGCTGAAAATGGAGATTAATCCAGAGATGTCAAACAGTACGGGTGTTTATAAAGCATAACCCAAATATCTGGTAAAGTGATTTTTTTGCTTATCCACTGAAAATCTGGAGTCACAATCTCAGAAAGATAGAAGGAATAGGATCTCTTCCACACAGAATACACATTTTTAATTTTATTGTTTAAAAAGCAAAATAACAGGGAATACACACATTTACCCAAGTGAAGTTTTACATTAAATAGAAGTCAAATACTTTGTAATAAACGCCATCCAGCTAAAAACCAAATACGAGATCAGTAAAACGAGAATGATGTGACTTTGTGGTTTATTTCAATGGGCAGCCTTCATTCAGTGTCTCCACAAAAACTAGGCTAGGTCTCAATGGGCAACAGTCACAGTTATTAGGCAAGTAAATACACCACCACTTCCGTCCATGCCTTCCTTTATTTCTTTATGTCTTCGGTCTCATCTGGCTCTTTCTCTTGATGCTCTCTTTCCCACCTCATTTCTTTTAACTCTTGTCTGTATTTCCGTTCAATGAACCGCTTCTGATGGGCCATCTGGGGAAAGTTATCTGACACAAGGAGATATATTTTACACTTAATAAAGAGGAGCCACCAGTGCACAGAATGATGCAAACGAAACGCAACACACACACAAACAAACATGTATTTCACAGGAATATGGAGTTGCATTTTGTAAGGCAAGAGAAAAAAAAATTGCTCATTTTCTTCTCTTTTTCTTTTATCATTCAGGAACACAACGGAAGTCTAAATCGGCACCTGGTTCTGGATTTCAATATCTGACGTGAACTCAAGCATAAAAGGCACCGAATACACAGTTGTTAAAACATAGCGTGTGGCTTCAGCATGTTTCCAGCTAGGGATTTTAACACAGCTCTCCTAGCAACAAGTGATTTTCAGGGAGAGATGAAAGGCTATAGCAAAAGGGAGTTGTATATTTTTAAAAAGCTTAAACCCAAAACTTCAAACAAATAACAATATTATCCCATCATTATTTACCAACAATTAAAGTTTCTGAAAAGAGGGAAAAGATCAGATGGACAAAAGGAGGAAGCCACATCTTAAGTCACCATTTCTGATAATTCAATTTGTGAAGTTTACTCAAGAGACCCAGAGCTTATGAGCAATAGCAACCTAAGTACAGCACTTTCATTTGGTGAAAGGAAATATGTCACTCAGTAGCACAGTTGAAGCTATATTTAGTTTGATAGTTGATCCCGTTCAAGGGTGTTGACAGGGTGGAAATCTTGATTAAGATGTAAAAATTTTACAATTCAGTTGTTATTTGTGGTACGTAATGAGTGTAGCAATGGAGGAAGAAAACAAATGTGGAACACAAAAGAGGCATCTTATACACTTATTTGACACACACACACTTCAACAACACACATCACAAAGGGATGCATGAACAAATGAGAGTGACACGAGCTATCTGGTAACCGCGTACGGGTCTGTGAAACACAAGAGGTGCTACTTCATGTTTAAAAATAAGGAGGGGACATACGTATTCCTATGGCTGATTCATGTTGAGTACGGCAGAAACCAACACAATATTGTAAAGCAATTGTCCTCCAATTAAAAACAGATAAAACTTTTAAGAAAAGTAAAATAGGGAGAATCAGAGAGCATGGCATATGAGAGAGTGCCTGATTTTGTTACGGTTGAAGCATAATAAACATATACAGTATATTCCCAAACCCTCCTTCAACACTGTGTCCCATCTTCGCTCCCGATGGGTGGAAGACAGGGAGCGACAGGGTGGTGGGAAAAGAATGTGAAAGGCGAGTAAGGACTTAAGAGTCAGTGATTGATTTTAAGCAAAAGAGAAACATAATGGCATCTGAATTTTAGAAATAAAATAGTAGTAAGATCCTATTCTCTAAGTATATTAAATTGATTCCTTATGTACTGTATGAAACACAGGTTTCAAATATTAAGAGCATAATCCCACAACTCAGATATAACCATAGATAAGCTTTTAGAATATAACCTTATAATAAGCCCTTTTCCTATGAAGTAAATTTATATCCAACAGACATATACACAATGTAAATGTGTACGTATATGAATTAGACACACAAACACTTAAAATCATTCCCTGAGCCCAACTTACACTGGGAGAGTATAGCTATAAGTACACTTTGATGGATACACTTTTTTCACTTATTCTAGTAGTATAAGCATTTTCCTATATCATTACTCTTCAAAGATATTTTGATATTACAACATTTGGATAAAGCTAAGGTTGGCAGACTACTGTCTATAGGACAAATCTAATCCTTCACATGTTTTGGTAAATATGGTTTTACTGGAACACAGACACTAGCCATCTGTATTCTACCTGAGTCTATGGGCCACAACATCAGAGCTGTGTAATTGCAATAAGAGTATTTACTATCTGGTCCTTTACAGAAAATGTTCGTCAACCTCTGGGATAATTTATCTAAACATTTCTCTGTGTTCAAACACACAGTTTGAAGGACTGATTGATTTTTTTTAATTATTATAAATCAACTTGTCACAATCATCATGGTTATGGAAACTTTCACTCATAATGCCAATTGTTTTCTTAGGTTTGACTTCTAGAAAGGAAATCTCTAGATCAAAGGGTACGGACGTCGTTCAGGCCCTGACATATACCGTCAAACTGCTTTCCTGCACTTTAAACTTTTCTCTCCCACCAGTTCAGACGTGTAGGCCAGTCTTAGAATCAGCCATCTCTCCAAGTACTGTTTTATGGCTGAAAGCAAACAAATGAAAACTCCAAAGATCACCTTTAACAATCTTACAGGTGGAAAAATGGAGTCTCATTTTTATTACGATATGTGACTGTAATAAAATAAATAATAAAGTCCATATATATAATGGATTTTCAAAGCTCCTCAACAGAGTCAACAAAATTCTCAGTGAAGATTCCACGAACTTGGGAGCCTGGGAACACCAGCTTCTATCCCCAGGACTCCCCTCCCCTTGGCCCCCAAGCTCTCATCTGCAGATTTCTGCATGGCTACTTGGCCCTCCTGCCTTTCTTGGAATTTCTCCCAGGCTGAGCATCCAGGGCCTGTGCACTTTCAGCTTTCCACACTGCTCTCGCCCACGCTGAGCTAGCAGCTGAAGCCTGATGGAATTACACGGTCAGGTTCTGCCCACAGGTTCTGCTGGGCGGCACGATATACCTCAGAAGAAAACTTCCTTGTGCTAAGCCTTCAATGTACAGAAGACTCTGCCGTTCCCTACAGGGTCAATTATGTAATTTAAGTGTCTTCAACCCAGCTATCCTACCCTTGGGAATCCATCCCCCAGAACTAAAAGCACCAATATAGAGACTTTTAGTATCAACAGTGATAAAAAGACAGAAACAGGATCCACCAAAAATTTTAAAAGCTGAATAAAATACGGCATATCCACAGCATGAAATATGATGCAGCCCTTAAGACAGAATGAACTGGAGCCACTATGACGTGGAGGGCTGCCCGTGATGTATTATCTAGCAAGAAAAGATGGATGCAGAGACGTACATAAATGTCCCACTTTAATTAAACAGCGGCCAAACACCAAAAAGAAAAAACCTTCACGGGTTTAAGATTTTAGAACTATAGAGAAATATATAAAATGAAATATACTAAGTCACTCACATGGGTTACCTGTGCTGAGAGTGGGACTCTATGCAAAATAGGAAAATGAAAATCAAAAGGCATTTGGGAATACTTTTTTTTAAATTATAAGCCTATTTTATACACATCTTACATTATACTACACTCTGTGCGGAGAATAATTATGAAGAAAAGAAGATCACATTTTATCAGTACTTACCATTTTTCTACTTTCCCATTTTCTATCCATAAAACACTCATTACATTATGAACATATAATTATAGAAAAAGAGATAGGCTTACATTTTTCAAGTGCATCCATTGCTGCTCCCATTTCTGCTTGCTGAATACTATTAAAGAAAATGAAGACAAGGTACATTTTAAAGATTTTTTTCCCCCAAAACACAAAATATGGCTCCAATTTATTCAGGCTAGTTTTCATGTTTGGTGCATACAATTTTATCTGATTACTTCTACTGTCACATACTGAATTGCACAGATAGGAATATACACAAGGGCATGCAGAAATGTCATTTATCTGTACAAAGCCTGTTTAAGTTATTCTTTCCACACTTTCAACACTGCAATAAAACGCCTTCCACTTATATTAGATCTGAAGTATTTCTTACTTAAATTTGAACATCCTCAGTGTAAAGTTTAAGAGGCAAAGAGTAAAAAAATACACATACAGACAGACTTCAAATCACTTCTCAGTTTAAGATATAAATTGGAAGGTTCAAAGAAAGGTGATAACATGTGAAATTCTTTTTACCTGAAGATGTGAGCATTTCCACAAAGCTCAAGTGAATAGTAATAAGAGATCAAGTGTCTAACGGCTGTGTCACGCACGGCATGTTTCATAAAATGCCTGCAGCAGTGAACCAGACCTTACCTGTGTGTGCACGTGCTAATGTGGTTCTCTCTAGGCAGCCAAAGCCCTTTATGCAATGGCATTCCCACTGCTCAAGGCTGATTCTCAAGTCTGGGGCTGAGTTTGGTGGGGATATTAAGCCTTGAGATTCACTTTGCTACTACCCTTGAACACTCTATACTCTAAGTTCAAAAAGACAGGCTACAGAGTTTGGAAATACCAAGCAGATATTAATACTTCTCGGGCACACAGGATGTTCATTTGAAGAAACTTAAAGTATCGTCCTCTCATACCTCGGTCCTTTCCCACAGCCAATTCTTTCTCCCTTGAAGTAGACAGCCACAGTATAGGTCCTAGCATGGGATGGCCCTACTGTCTGCAGAGTCCTGAAAGGAAAAGGAAAGAGCAGTAATTATGTAAAGTGCTACTTAATAGTTACTGCTCACACATAACTCCACGAAAAACCATGTGACTTACTGCTGAGAGACAGGAAGGCAAAAATAACAAGAAAATTAAAAGAGTACAGTTTTGATTTGCTAATATGACAGACAGCTTTGAAGTAGGAAATTTTTCAAATTCTATAGTGAAATTTTTTGTGTGTGTGTTCAGTTCTGTTCAGTTCAGTCACTCAGTCCTGTCCGACTCTTTGAGACCCCATGAACCACAGCACGCCAGGCCTCCCTGTCCATCACCAACTCCCAGTTTACTCAAATCCATGTCCATCGGGTTGGTGATGCCATCCAACCATCTCATCCTCTGTCGTCCCTTTCTCCTCCTGCCCCCAATCTCTCCCAGCATCAGGGTCTGTTCCAATGAGTCAGCTCTTCGCATGAGGTGGCCAAAATACTGGAGTTTCAGCTTCAACGTCAGTCCTTCCAATGAACACCCAGGACTGATCTCCTTTAGGATGGACTGGTTGGATCTCCTTGCAGTCCAAGGGACTCTCAAGAGTCTTCTCCAACACCACAGTTCAAAAGCATCAATTTTTTGGCGCTCAGCTTTCTTCACAGTCCAACTCTCACATCCATACATGACCACTGGAAAAACCATAGTCTTGACCAGACAGACCTTTTATGACAAAGTAATGTCTCTGCTTTTTAATATGCTATCTAGGTTGGTCATAACTTTCCTTCCAAGGAGTAAGCGTCTTTTAATTTCACAGCTGCAATCACCATCTGCAGTGATTTTGGAGCCCAAAAATTAAAGTCTGACACTGTTTCTACTGTCTCCCCATCTATTTTCCCTGAAGTGATGGGACCAGATGCCATGATCTTAGTTTTCTGAATGTTAAGCTTTAAGCCAACTTTTTCACTCTCCTCTTTCACTTTCATCAGGAGGCTTTTTTAGTTCATCTTCACTTTTTGCCATAAGGGTGGTGTCATCTGCATGTCTGAGGTTATTGATATTTCTCCCAGCAATCTTGATTCCAGCTTGTGCTTCTTCCAGCCCAGCATTTCTCACGATGTAGTCTGCATATAAGTTAAATAAGCAGGGTGACAATATACAGCCTTGACGTACTCCTTTTCCTATCGGGAACCAGTCTGTTGTTCCATGTCCAGTTCTAACTTGCTTCCTGACCTACATAGAGGTTTCTCAAGAGGCAGGTCAGGTGGTCTGGTATTGCCATCTCTTTCAGAATTTTCCACAGTTTATTGTGATCCACACAGTCGTGAGAGGGTAACAGGCAGGAAGGCCAGGGGTCTCCAAACGGAGGAAAGAGGCTGCAAGTGCCAGACATTTTTATCTCTCTTAAGCGGCAGGAGGAAACAAACCAGCAATATTTTTTCTTCTCTATACAAATTTAAAAGGAGGTTTCTCTTAAAATGCTGTGTTGCCATGACACCTGGTTTCACCTGAAGCTAACTACTCTCAAACCTTGAGTTAACCAATACATTTCTTTTTCTTATGGAAATGTTGTCTTAAGCTATGACTCTATCTTCAAGTTGGTTCCACAAAATGGCCCAACCTACTTACTCAGGTATTGTTCCCCTAATCTATGTAAACGAAACTATTTGTTGGTAATCTGCCCTTCTACAAGATTCAAGTCAATCGTTTTATGGCCAGGGATGAATTATCTGGTGCCATTCTAAGTTTTATGACATTTCTTTTATGACATTTCTTTTCATTAACAGATTGTGAGTGACTATATAACAATAATGTATCCTGCCTGAGGACCGCCTTTGGATTAAACCCTCTGGCTAATTCTGTTATCTTAAAACATAAATTATGGGAGTAGGTCTGGCCTTTACAAGGATGTATCCTGCCTGAGGACAATCTTTGGATTAAACCTTCTGGCCAACTCTGTTATCTTAAAATGTAAATTATGGGAGTAGGTCTGGTGAGGTCTTTACAACCTCCAGACATTTTTTGGATTCACTGGAGAGTATATAACTCCATTGCTAATACTAGCAAAGGGGGTACTCTTTTGCCCCCTTCTGATGCCTATGTCAGAAGCTTTCTCTATCTCCTTTATACTTTAATAAAACTTTATTACACAAAAGCTCTGAGCGATCCAGCCTCGTCTCTGGCCCCGGATTGAATTCGTCTCCTCCGGAGGCCAAGAATCCTGCGTCTTATCGTTCAGCAGCAACCTTTCAGTCGAAGGCTTTGGTGTAGTCAATAAAGCAGAAATAGATGTTTTTCTGGAACTCTCTTGCTTTTTCAACGATCCAGCGGATGTTGGCAATTTGATCTCTGGTTCCTCTGCCTTTTCTAAAACCAGCTTGAACATCTGGAAGTTCACGGTTCACGTATTGCTGAAGCCTGGCTTAGAGAATTTTGAGCATTACTTTACTAGCGTGTGAGATGAGTGCAACTGTGCAGCAGTTTGAGCATTCTTTGGGATTGCCTTTCTTAGGGATTTGTGTGTGTGTGTGTATATATATATATATATATATACTCAAACCATTATGAGCAGTATCTGAAGGCAAACAGTAAGTATAAAATATTTTTAAACAATTTCAAAGTGTTATTCCAAATATTATAAAATTAAAGTTAGCTATTTCAGTCTGTTCATTGTATTTCAGTGCTAATCAGAGCTAAAAATCACAAATATTTGGGTAATACACTGCAAGCCCCGTCTGAATAGCATCACATCCTTTATGGATTCTTTCTAATGAAAAATCAGAGATCATTTCAAAGGTATGTTATAATCGGAGTACACAACACAACTGCCAAAAAACAAAACACCGGGTTCTCTGGATATTAATGACAGCGTGCAGATTTCAAGTGTGGTAAAACTGATAACTTCATGGAAAAGGGAAATTAAAAGTAGCCGGCAAAGATAATGGGATGAAAACAGTAATCTTGAAAAAAAAACTACGTAAAACAACCCCATCATCTTGATAAAAAAGAACAAGCTCATTGCACGCTTTCATGGGGGGATTTATGAGAAGGGGGCAGTCATTTCCTTTGTCTGTACTCACTGGGATGAAAGTACACGGATGGCTTCTTAAAGGTGGCGCTTATTATAGTAATCATGCTTGCGCTGTGAGAAGTTTATCACCCTCATTTTATTTATTGAACTTTAATTATCACTTTGATGAGGAGATACTTTGAGCCTTTCACGTAATACAGTCTGGATGTTCATTATGCTTATTAGACACATATTAAAGTGCTATTTCTAAACATTTGGGTTTTTTTCCCAATAAATAAAGGAAACATTGTTCAACGGTGACAGCTTCTTGGGACAATTTATAGCAGCCTGCTGTGGGGTGACTCAACCTTTTCTTGGCCTCAGTTTTTCTTTTAGTGAAAAAGCCTATAACGTGTTGTGACTATTAAATAAAAACATAAAAAAGGATTTAAAATTCCCGGCTGCCACTCTGGCGTTTTCCCTTGAGTACTGTGAAGTCTGAGAAAGTCCACAGGAGGAGGTGGGGGGAGGGTGAGGGTTTTATTTCATATGAAACACACAAATGTGTATACTTGTACGCATGTGTGAACAGAGACGGGGGTAACCCCGTACTAAAGCTAGATATTTACACATCCTCAAAAACACACATCCAGACCATACCTTGGGAGGCAACCCACTTATTTTGATAATCCCTCCCTTTTATAACTCCTCTTTGAAACCAGCTTCTGAAACCACCTTCTGAGTGTCTCAAGCTAATTACTCAACTTCAGAGTCAAACCTCCCGTTTTCATCAAAACCGGTGTTATGTGTGTAGCGACCTGCGTTTCCTTTGAATGACTTTTGGCTACTCCTCAAAGGATAAAGATGTGTCACTAAAGATATTCAAATGTACACAGCAGCTTTTGGTACACATCCTAGAAAGAAAAGTTCCAAATATTTGAATAACACAGCCGCGGTGAAGAACTGCCTGGCTTCCTACAGTGACTGCCTGTCAGGCGATCGGGACAGATGCCAGCAGGGCTTCAGAAAGACAGACACCCAAGTACAGTTACAAATAAACAAGCACAGGCCGCCCAGTCTAGGTGTGCAGGCAGCAGGGGTTATAAGAAATAAGAAGACAAACGTAAGAATGTATATAAAAACATTTTAACCCAAATTTCTCTTATCTTGATCTCCTCATCTTTCTCCCAGGGAGCAGTTCACTGTATTTTAGAGATGGAGAAAGCAGATAATCAGATGTGACCCACTTACAGAGCAAAGAGACTGAGCGGCCCAGAGAGTTTCTGTGCTGGGCCCAGGCAGTCAAGAGGCCCCCCAGGGCTCTCATCACCACTGCGGCAGAGCAGTTGGCTCTTCCTCCGGCACACGGAGGGTTATTCCAGGCTCCCCCGAGCGACAGCCTGCGGGCAGCACATACTCACTTGTACAGTGGGATGTCTGGTTCTTTCCCTTCCGTCCTCAGAGTCAGGCAGCACTGCTGAAGCTGGGACTTGGGGTCGTTCCAATCCTGATTCAAAATGAATTCCTGCAGCAAGTCCCCCAAACAGTACTTAGTAAAGGATTCTAGAATCGCCAAGCATAGAGCAAACAACTAATTTAAATTTTATATGAGCTTACTTTTAATCGTGGAAAGAAACAAACATTCATGAAAGTATGAACGTATTCCAAGTCTTTATCAATGTACAATGCTGCAATAAATGCTGAAAAAGAGAAAGGGTAACATAAGCCCGACGCACTGCCACTTACTAGAAAGAGTATGAGACCGAGCCTTTTAAGAAACATTTTAGTAAGGTTTTCAACTTCCAAGGCCTCTTTATTTTTTAGCATTACCATTTCATCTTGCTTCAAACAAGAACTACTCTTTATCACTAATATTAGAAACAGCAATAGAGATGTGTGATTAAGATGCAAAAACCACAAAGACCAAATTACGTTTGTCTGAGAGCTAGATAAACAATTAGTTAAAATGATACATAAAATGCTGCTGTATATAGCAGGGAAAGAATGACATCAGGGAATGCAACCATGTTAACATCAAATAAATCAAAATAAAACTTGAAGATCAGATACAAGGTCAGAACAAGCACATCCGAAGGCCTGCTATTCTTAACACCAATCTTGAGATCACCCATTGACAGAGTCTGTGTCACATTTCATGAACAGAAACAGGACCATCTATGGATTCAATCTGCCGAAACGGAGGAAAAATAAATACTGGGCTTAATGACAATATAACCAAATTTGCATTAATAAATGGTGACCTCAAAGACAACTTCATTATAAAGGTTATCTTAACTATGTACACAAATGGTGAGTTTTTTAAAGGAGTTAAAAATAGCTTCTGTTGAGCAAAAACAAAGGCCACTGAGACTGATCACTCAACTTAATTTTTTTGTACTTTTAATGTTAAGTTACTTTTCTTTAATTGAAAAAGAGATTCTTTTAAGTTCCTTAGACTGATGTTACACTTTGTAAATCAGCTGATTTGCCTGGGAGACTTTAATATTTGTGTATAATTGCAGTTGTCAAAAATACCATAATATTAAACTTAATAAAAAGGTTCCAAGGCCCAGTGAATGGCCCACTTACTTTAAAGTAGTATCAGAAACAATAGAATTGTGCTTATAATCCTTTAATTAGCTTAACAGGATTACTTATAATGCTACTAGACCATATCAGAAACTGTAAAAGATGACAACGTTGTCCATAGAGCTTTGAGTTCATTCACAACAATAGATAATAATTCTAGTATTCAGTGAATAAATTACCTTCTTTCCTCTGTGCCCATATCTAAAGGTTGCTGGTGGCAAAAAAACAGCTATGATTCACTATTACTGGTCTTCACATTCTGCTACTGTTTCACACAAAGAGATTTGATGGCTAAGCTTTAGGATGGAGGGGTGTGGGGGCGGGGGCACCAGTGAACACAGATTGAACATAAATCCATTATTCACATGTTTTAATTCCAAATTATTCTCTTTCAAACAAGCTCTGGAGAGAAGCATATATAAAAATTAAAATAGAAAAGAGGTTTCTTTAGTCAGAATATCATAATAATGAGAAGTGGCAAACTTTAAATCTGCAGGTTAAGAGAAAAGCTTTCTCTGTAGGACTCACATTCTAAAAGGTCAGCCAAGGTCTTGGTTCTCAGGGCGACAGGTCTTTTGGTCTTGTCATTGGTGATGGCGTATTCCTGCATGCCCAGTTCCTCCGCCACCTTGGCCTGAGTTCTGTTATTCACCAAAGAGCTTCGCAACAGCTGGCAGAACAGAATTGAGATACATTTAGAAACCATTCACTTCTGGTCTCTCTCTTGGTTCCTATGTGGGTCCAATCAGCCTAGACCATCTCACTGACAGGGATATCTAGGCAAGCAATGGCTTATGTTCTCAACCACCCCCCTCAGGCGGCAGTGACAAACTCGACATGCTTCCAGCTTCTTAATAACTTCCTCTGCTCCTGAATTTTACCTAACTGACCTTTAAATAGTTCATTTAGTTGTTTAGCAGCAGTGAGCAGTCTTGAGGGAGAGGCTGTACTATATAGTAAAGGTCAAAGATTCCATTAAGTTAAATGTTACTAAACGAAGGAACATTAAAACTAGTAAAAATCAACTTATTGAAGTATAATTTACATCCAACAAAATGCACCCATTTTAAGTAAAATTAAATGAGTTCTGACAAGCTTCTACTTTTCCATCACCCAAACAAGGGCCCTGGCCCCTTGGTGATCAATCAATTCAATCCATCTACCACCAGGCAAACTTGACCTGCTTTCTGTCACTGCACACTAGTTTTAAAGGAGCACGCTTTAAAAATCAAAAATAAACTTCATGTCATACGGCACTGATGCTAGTTTTGATAATACAGGATTTGTGGAAGTGATGCTTTGGTATTAATTTAAAAAATTTAAATTATTAGTTTACATTGTTACTTTTGTTCTTTTAAAGATTTATACTATATATCCTGGCTCACAGTTTTTCAAGCTGAGATCCTTTAATCAAATTAGTATATAATTTTCATATTTCAACTTCAGGAATGCCAAACAAAAATTTCTACTAGGAATTTCTGTCAGCTAGGAATTCTCTGTGGACTATCTAAGCAGTAGCATTAAACAGTGCGTGAAAACTGTACAACCAGTCCATAGTAGAGGTGCCCATAAAACAAGCATGCCGTAGGAATTTAACAGTCACTGATCACTCACTAGGGGAAGGTGGGGAGGGAGGCCGGGGAAAGTGGATAGACACAGAGATGAGAATTCATCAAACAAAGGCTGAAAGTTATCATCCCCGATCTGTAAGATCTGGGGAAATAATGGACCTAAAACTTGAAGTTTTTCCTTACAAAGATAAAACAAACCCTTGGTCTAGTATAATTCCTGCTAAGGAATCCCTGATGCCAGGGCCAAGGTGCAGGAAGCAGCTGCAAGTGATGCTGGTATTATACCCCCTGCCGTTCCACATGGCACTTTGCTTATTAGATGCAAGTTTTATGCTCTGTGGCTCCACAGTGTCAACTAAGCTTATGAAAATCAAGATTTATTCTCAATGCCTGAGATTGCATCCTTGACAACAGATAAATAAGAAACAATATGTTCTTAATTTGTCTGACAATGATTCATGAAGCAGAAACACAACTTGATCTTCATAAGCCATGCTTGCTGTTGAGTTACAGACTATTATTATTCTTTGCCTGTCTCTGCTCCTTTCCTCCGATCTCCCCCTAACTCTACCTTTTCTTCAACGCAGTGTTTCATTAAAATTAATATCCACAGTGAAGTTCAAAATTAAAAAGGCCGAGCAATATAACATTCAAAGAAGACAGGATCAGGGAATTCCCTGGTGGTCAGTAGTTAAGACTTGGCACGTTCACTGTGGTGGCCCGGAGTTTGATCCCTGGTCAGGGAACGAAGAAACCACAAGTTGCATGGCACAGCCTAAAACAAAACACAACCAATAGGGTTGTGTGCCCACTAGTCTAAAACCTGAGCTAGAAAGGAGACATCTTTTTTAGTTTGGATATATAGTGGGGGAGGTTCACACAATAGAGGCTGTTGGAGAACAGGAGGGTTATTTTGAGAGTATAGCTATGCTCAGCAAGCTGGGTTCTCAGTATATGCTTTTGGTGAGAGGAGAAAACTCTAATATGGGCTGTGTGTATGCAGATTTCATGCCTTAGAATCAACAAGCCTGATGTACACACATATGAGCAAACCATAACACGTCACTGGTTACTGGGCCCCAGGGGCTGCCTTCCAGCGTCAGGGGTCCTCATTCAGTGCTACGCAGTGATGCTGTCCGATGGGGGAGGAGGACAGCAATGAGGATGGAAACAGAAGTGCTACCAGTTAGAAACACTACCAGTTTTATTTAAGATATGCCCTGATGGGTCTTAAAGCACCAACCGGTGGCCAGCAGAAAGTGAGATCTTTCAGTTCTTGCCAAAACGTAAAGCCGGAACCAAAAGTCAGGGGTAGGGAGAAGGAAGATATAAATCATCCACACTTTCAGAGTCAGTTTATATTTAGAAGAAGAGATGAAAAAAGGTAAGGTCTTGCTCTTTACTCAAACACGAAAGTATGAAGAAAGGCAGTTCTTTAAATGACAACCTCCATCCCTGGCCTTTGCTGAACTGTACTTCAGAATAAATCACGCTGTTTGCCAATGAGTGAGATCAGGAGGGGCTCGCAAGGCAAAAGGCTACCGAAATATGGTTGTTCAGAGCAACAGTTGTGGAGGCTGATGCTAGGCTAGGCCCCACACTGCCAGCTGAAGATCCTGAGATGACCAGAATCCCGTGGCTGCCCTCCGAGAGCTGCTCGTCTCCAAGGGAAGCTGCATGCAAGGTGGCCAGGGCGACAGCACAGGCCACAGCACGCGCACGCACTCCTCCCCAACCAGGTCCTCCAAAGGAGGGGACCCGACCCCGGAGCAACAACATTTCAGAGGCTTATTGATCTGGCTGTTTTATCAGAATCATTAGGTAGTTCTGACATACTGGTACTCAGGCCTCTTTGCAAGAACCAAGGAATTAGAATTTCAGGACATGTACATTTTAAAAAGTTTCAAGTAGGTGGACTCTGATGAATATTATAGTCAGAACTGAAAAGAATGAATCTGCCAGTGAAAGAAGAATGGGTGCTATGGTCTGAATGTTTGATTTGCCCCAAAATTCAAATGCTGAAATCCTAAAGATGATGGTATCAGGAGGTGATTAAGTCATGAGGGTGGACCCCTCATGAATGGGATCTGTGCCCTTATAAAAGAAGCCCCATACTGATCTCTAGCCCCTTCCACCCTGTAAGGAGGGTACAGTGAGGAGTCTGTGAGCCAGAAGAGAGCCCTCACCTGACCATGCTGGCACTCTGACTTCAGACTCTAGATCTCCAGAACTGTGAGCGATAAATTTCCACGGTTCATAAGCCATCCTGTCTGTGGTACTTTGCTATAGCAGTCGGAACAGATTAAGACAGTATGAAAGGGTTTTCCAGGAAGAGGAAACAGCTCTGTCAAGAGCAAGCAGCCATGGCATAGAAAGATGATTACTGGGTGGAACTGGAGGAGAAATCTCAGCCTGGAGGGGAGGAGCTGATGAAGGTTAGTAAGGCTGGCTAGCCTCTGGGCAGAGAGAGCTGGCTGACCTCTGGGCAGAGAGTCTTGGAGGTGATGTAAAGAAGTCTGTCTTTCCTGTAAGGGAAGAGGAATCCCAAAAGGTGTCAAATGGGAGCAGTGGCAAGGTAGTCTTCTGATTTTAGAAAGACTATTTTGGTAGACGGGTTTGGATGGGGTAAGACACAAGGTTTGCAGATGCTGATGCTATAAACTACTATTTTACAAAGAAGAAAAATTTTTAGTAGGTATCTAGAAAACAAACATTAAGCACCCAAGTAAGCATGAGATACTTATTAGAATGTTTTGCAAAAAGTGCCTTGAGTTAGACGGACTGAGTTGGCCAAAAAACTTGTTTCTGTAACATCTTACAGAAAAACACAAACAAACTTTTTGGCCAACCCAATACTTGTAAAAAAAGCAAATGATTTAGCGCCAAGCTGCCTAGGTGCAAACTATGGCTCCACCACTTCCTGGCTAAGTGATCCTGTATAAGTTACTAAATCTCTCTGAGGCTCAGTTTCCACATCCATTAAATGGAGAAAACAGTACTTAGCTCACAGGGATGTAGGAGAATTAAAGTGAATGTCTATACAGTCTAAGTACAATGACTGATACATAACAAACACACTGAGACATTAGCTCCTGTTGTTTGGCATCACCATTATCAGCCAAGACATGCCTGACTCTGGTTATGGGGAAAAGGTTATAGACAGTTCCAGGAACTCCTTTGGATTTGTTTTCAATGCAAATATTCTGGATACCTGTTCACTGTCTTCAAAGCTCTCCATTTTACTAAGTCTAACCTGTCTATAACAACTTTTTTTTAAAAAAAATACCGCCTTACTCCCAATCACCAAAAAAAAAAAAAAAAGATAAAATCTAATTTTCAATCACTGGAAAAAGCAAGGAAAGCTGTAATAAGGGCTCACTATAAAGCTGAGAGGAAGACTGCTGAGTTCCTGAAGCAATGGCAAGGATCGACAAATTGCAAATTGTGGTTTTGAGGATCCAGGATGTTTCCTATTATCTCAACACAGCAGTCTTTCCAAATTTAAATTTTACCAAGAAAAAGGTTTACTGGTTTAAAATAAGCAAAGACACATTCTGGCACTCTTCTTTCAAACTTCTACTCACTCTTGATTCTAAAGAGAAAAACCACAGCTGTGGGACATGAGCTACCGAAGAGGGCCCCCTAGTGTAAACAGGAGAGTCTGACTAATTATCCTGAGGACTTTAATTTAAGAGCATGGGGTGAGAGACAAACGTATCACTAAAAACGACAGTGACATGCCTCACGGGTCTCTCATACCAAGAGTGGTGGCCACATGGCCTCCATTTCCCATGAGAACTGAAGAACAGGTAGGCCGACGCTAGCAGCCAGGGTGCGGGTGAGCGCCACACAGCCAGTTTACAACAGTGATGGAGAAGTTCTCAAATGGGAGCTGTGGAATCTGCCCTCAGAGATCCATCAGCTCAGACACCTGTTCATCTGATTCACGCCTTGAGCTGTCTGAAGGCAGCAGGGAAGCATCAGATCAAGGCTTCCCAAAGTTCATCTATAACCCTCGCTTCCTCATTGTCCCAATCATTCCTCTGGTTTTTTTTCTTCTTCTTTTTCTTTCTTTAATTTTTGGCCACACCACAAGGCACGGGGGAGAATCTTAGTTCCCCGACCAGGGATCGAACCTGTGCTGCCCTGCACTGGAAGCACGGAGTCCTAACCACTGGACCACCAGGGAGGTCCCCTCCAAATCACTCGTCTAAAAACAAATTTCAAGATACAAATGAACTTAAATCTGCAAAGCAGAAAATGACTCACAGACTTCAGAGAATGAACTTATGAGTGCTGGGGAGCAGGATGGGAGAAGGAATAGTTAGGGAGTCTGGGATGGACATGTACACACTGCTGTATTTAAAACGGGGAACCGATGGACCTACTGTAAAGCAGAGGGAACTCGGCTCAATGTTACGTGGCAGCCTGGATGGGAGGGGAGTTTGGGGGGAGGATGGATACATGTGTATATATGCCTGCGTCCCCTCAGTGTTCACCTGAAATTATCACAACATTGTTAATTGGCTATACCTCAATACAAAGTAAAGAGTTAAAAAAAACCTAAAAATAAATACATAAAAACAAAAATTTCTGCAAGTTCACCTTGCCTGTGGACACCAGTACTGGGCACAGTGCACGCTACAGGCGTGAGACTGACAAGCATCTTCCACTCTGCAGTTTGCGGTAAAGGCTAAGACAGAAGAGTGAAATAGACACAGAAACTCACATGCAAATGTTAAAAAGCTGAAAGCGTGACAGGACAGGCATTCTTGTCCGAGTAAGCGCTCTTTGAGACCTCCTCACTATTTACCCCCTCACTATTTACCCTGACTCTACTGAGTAGCTTCTACCCTCAAAAGCCAAAAGTTCGATGAAATAGAACCTCAGTCTATGAAACAGAACCTCCTTCTTCTACGTCCCTATTTGAACTCCGTCATCCCCAGACAACTGCGTAAGCCTGACGTTCCTTCCCAAACAGGCCCACTTGAATACCTAACTTACAGAACACTCTGTTTTCCCCCATCAGCATTCAAAACTTGAAAACTGCAATTTCATTTGCTCAACTGTCCTTAGTCTCTATGAAACAAGTGTGCAAGGGAATAGCTCCGGGCTAACTAATGCCTCCCTGCAGTTGTGTGCTCTTTAATCACAGTAATGATTTTTAGCCATCCTTTCCCTGCCTCCCACCCAGCCAAATGCAACTGCAATAAGCAATCCTTCACAAATTTTAAATTACTTTTAACCCTTAGACATTCATAAATTAAGTGTTCGGCTTCTTTCCTTACACATAAAACATGCTATTTCTCTCCAATGCCACTTCCACTTCCCTCTCTCTATGAGTTATCCATCCACAAAACTCTCATTCTTCTCCTTATCAAATATGTATTGAGAGCTCACATATGCCAGACACTGCCAGGCATACAGTGATAAATAAAAACATGCTCTCACATAACTTTCGGGCTTGTGGGACAAGTAAACTCAAAAAATAAGTGTCAAGAAGGAGAAGAACATGGAGATTTGACTAGAGGGTTCCCCTTGCACGCAGCAGTCATGCCAGAACTGACATCTCATGCAGAGGAGGAGCTAACAGGCAGCTGAGAGGAAGGGCTCGAAGTAGAATGGTCTCCAGGTAGAACAAACCCCATGGCAAGAGGGAGCCTAGAGGAACACGAAGCAGGCCAGGTGAAAAGGTGCAGAGAAGACAAAAATGTAACATGGGGTCAGGCAGGTGGACAGGCTTGTTCTTTAGTCACTCTCCAAACAGCAAACGAAGAGAGTTAGAGTGGACTATAGTGATCATTCACTCAGCCTATTTGCTGAACACAAACATGCCAGGACTGTTCAAACACCCAGGGAATCAGGGATGAAGAGAGACAAAATACCTACCCTCACAAGAGAGCACAGATGGTAAACAAGTAATACACATAGTCTGTACTAAGGAGGAGAAGGAAGGAGAAAATGGGAGGTGAGACTCTAGACAGGAGGAGAGGAGATAGGGATGAGGAAAAGAGTTCACTATTTAAGCAGAGTGAGTGAAAAAAGGCCTCACTGGTGATGACATGTGAACAGAGGGGAGGGATCTGGCCATAGCATGTGCAAAGGCCCCGAGGCAAAGGCCGGCTTAGTGTCCTGCAGGAATCTCACAGAGGCTAAAGTGAAGTGTCTAGGAGAAAAAGTTAGAGATGGTAGCAGGAAGGCCGGTCATACAGAGTCTGGTAGGTAACACTATCTTTTACCCTTGAGATGAGGTATCTTCAAAAAGTTTTGCACAGAGGAGATTGTAATCTGACGTCTCTTTAAAAACAACCCCTCGAGATGATGTGCTGAACACAGACAGAGGGGTGGGGAAAGATGGACCAGTTGGGAGGCTATGGTTGTAATTTAAGGTAAAGATAAGTGCTCGCTTCGGCAGCACATATACTAAGGTAAAGATAATCATGGTCCAGACCAAGGTGGTTTAACAGTGAAGCTGGTGAAAAGTAGTCATGTTTGAGACAAACGTTTAAGGTGAAATCAACAGGCTATGCTAAGGGGTGGGAGGTGTTAGCATGCGACAGCGAGGAGTTAAGGACAACGCCAAGGTTTCTGACCTGAACAACTAGAACAGAATGGTCCGTACTGAAATGGAAAACACCAAGGTTTGGGAGTACAAATCAATTTTGTTTTGGCCATGATAGGTTTGAGCTGCCTGATAGAAATCAATCTAGAGATCACTGTGGATCTATCTATATAACCAAGTACATCTACAGATATGTAGACATATGAATCTGGAGTTAGGGGGACAAGTAAGGGCTAAAGACATGAAACAGGAAGTAATGTACAGATATACTTAGACTCACGGAGAGGAAGTCAACAGAAAAGAGACGAGGCCTGAGAACGGGGGCGCTCCAATACTGAGAGGTCGGGGTAGTGAAGAGGAACAACCAAAATGGACTAAAGATGAATGGCCACTGTGGTCACAACAGATGTATTGTGAAGACGCCACAGGCCGCAGCAGGTAACCTGGCCTGTGTGGAGAAAGAGTCAATTCAGCAAAGTCAGTGTAGGAAGCCATTAACCCGTAATGCAATCCAACAGGCCTGAAACCTGAGACAACGTCCCCCATGGGAGAGTACAAAAATGCCCACAGGAATGGCAAGGCCAGCTTTTCCAATAGTAACACACATCTCAGGGAGAAATCTGAACCGGCTGCCTTGCCTACTACTTTGGATACACGCAACCCTAAGATTCCTATCCTTTGCAATGTGTAGTAAATGCCACCCCCTCTAACTGGATCTCTTTGTCAGTCGTATTCCTATAACACTGTGACAGCTCTGCAGAAACTACTGCCATGGTCCAGGTGATGGAAGAAGATCTGGGTGATGAAGATGAGGTGGCTACTCCAGCAGTAACGTGGTCAAAACTTGTGAATGGTCTAGGCTGGAGGGAAGGGAATAAGCAAAGATGACTCCTAGGCTTCTGACTTGCCACACTGGATGGGTGGGTGCCCTTCAATTATTCAGATACTGGAAGAGAATCCAAATTTCAAGTTCAGCCTTGGATACATGGAGATGATGAACAGGCAGCTGGCACTGAATCTTAGAAACGAGATGGGACTGAAGAAATCCACTCAGAAGTCTGCCTATGGCGTGAAACTAATGTTATATTTATAAAGAATGCCTACAAAAAACTCGAGTAAGAAGAGGAAATGCCTAGGAGCGAGCTTCGTGCATCCTGGAATATTCACCAGCTCTACAGAATAGAATGAGCCTGCAAAGGAGGCTGAGAAAGAGTAACTCAAGAGCCAAGAGGAAAACCAGGAATGTGAAGCATCACAGAAGCCCATGGGAGACAGTGGTTCAAGGAGGGAGGGAGCACCTACGTCAGTGAGACATTAATGAGACGCAGTATCTTTTAAAACCTGTACTTCACTGATTTTAGATCATCTTTGTTTTGCCAGCAGATCTGTTGGTCCTGCTGATTTCTACCAAAGCCTTCTGTGAATACAGCTCAAAAACCCCTCCATATCAGAATTTTGTCATTTGTTAACACCTTTCCAGTAAGTTATCCAAAAATTCTCTAATTTCAAGAGAGCAAGGCCGATGATAAACATATTTTGGATCACATTAGTTATGGCACTGAAGTCACTTTGGAAAGAACACAGAACTGGAGTCTCCAGCATAGTCATGCTTTTACCCTTATCCAAACTGGGGCAGGGCTCATGCCTTTCTGAGTCCTGGTTTCATTATCTGTTCAATGTTGGGGGAGGGGTTGGGACACGTGTGTAGTGCCAAGAAGGGAAGCAGTACATCTGTCGATCCATACTTTCCACCTCCACAAAATTCTGGAGTTCACTGTTAATCTGTGGGAATACAGGGGTAAATGTGTATATCTAAGTCACATATTTTCAGCAGTGGCCGCTATATGGCCATAAAATGAATGACTGCTTCAAGCCATTTGCTTTAGTCTGGCCATTTCTCAGACCAACCAGATACTCTGACAGCTATGAAGTCTATTCCCTAATGGCAGATACAGAACCGAGCGTTTATTGATTCTTGGATGCAGAGAAAGACACTAGATACTAGTTTATTTCTGGTAAATGCTCATATGCTCTTAAGAATTTAATATTAATTCAAAAGGAATTTCTTGTCAATCCAAAAGCAGTTAATTGCAAATGGTCATCAAACTGCTAATTTTAAACTAAATTTAAAAATAAGAGTACTCCTGATTTCTCACAAAATGATACATGGGGCTTAGTAGAAACACAATAAATATTCATTCAATGAATGAATGAAAGGACTGTATTTTGTTAAGTTTAGAAATTCTGCTGAAAAATTACATCTAAACATAGTCAAATAATCTTATTCTCCTTAAATTCAATACCTGTGTCACTCACATAAACTATTTCCAGGGTTCAGAGTTGCAAAGATAAGATCAAGTTCTATTCAAAGCAAAACATGCACAGAACTTGTAGAGATGCAAAGTATGAAAGACTTATTATTTACCTCAAGCACAATGAAGAATGTCTGTACTCACAAGATGTCTTATGGTGTCTATTATTTTCTTTGCCCAATAAAGTATTTGCTTTCTCAATGCCTAGTCCTAAAGGGACTTCTCAAAGGTTATTCCTTGTGCTGGGAGATCATCATCACTGACTTCCAGATAGGTTTTGTTCTCCATTCCAGTTTTATTATTGATTGGTTTCACAGAGTAAAAACCGTACGCAGCAAATAAAAAAACTCAATAAAGTTTTATAAAATGAAACAAAAGTGAGAGGAACGGGAACCATTTCACTTTGTTCATAAATCAAACCTTTTCTCTCTATGTCCCTTTCAACTCCACACGGTCCAGCCAAACTAGACTTCTGATCTTTCATGCTGTGCCCTTGTTTCAGCAGTCCAGATGCGTGTAATATCTTTGCATAGAAATTTCTTCCCATTAATTCCCAATGGCCAAATCCTACTCATCCTTAAAGGCTCAAACATCATAATAACCATGAAGCCTTCTAGAAACTCCACAGCTAAAAGAAATCTTACTTTTCCTAAACAGCACACTTTCCCTGTATAATATTTAACATAGTTCTCCCTTATATTTATAGCTACTTATTTATACTTTTTATAATGTACATATATGTGTATACACACACACCTTAAACTATATATACAGATACATATACACACACACACATATACATATATGTATATATACAGAAAGAGCATTTGTAATTGTTAACTTGCATTTTTAATTTCTTCTAGTAGTTTTTAAACTTCTTATGGACAGACTAGGCATCAAGTAATATTTGCTCCCCCCATGAAGCCTAACTCAGTGTCTTGCACTGAGTAGACAATCACTAAATAAAGGAGTATAAAATTAGCTCTCATTATATATTGTTTTTGCGTACAATTTACATAATGAAACAAAACCATATGATATGCTAAAGTCACCAAGAACTAAGTCACCAATTACATAAGTATATATCTGGTTGTTCGAATCTTCACTTTCTATTACACAGCAAACTTGTTGGAGGAAATGGTTTTACACAAACTCACAGTTAAGTGTCCTTCATGATGATCTGGAAAATGAATGAATAAGTACTCTGTGGCTACCAGCTGCATTATGGAGTCACCAAGGAATTCCATCCTCTGATTGTGGCCTCTGGAGGAAAAGAAAACATCAACATAAAGAGATCAATAAGCATTTGTAGATTCAAAAAAATAAAAAATAAAATTTTAAGGTATGACTTTAAAAAGCAATGTGTTCATCTTGCTTAAAGAACAAAACCAAATACAACTCCCCAAAGCCCCTCAACTGAGAAGAGATCTGAGTCAATATAGGTTCAGTTTCAAAGGAGAGTAAAGTGAGTACTATCTAAGGATTAAACAACTGCTGAAAGAAAGACTGGTAAATAGTACTTGGGCAGAAGCTGGGGAGAATCAATAGAAAAATAAAATACAGTTGAATCCTTGAACAACCTGGGGGTTAGAGGCAGCGACTCCCCAGGCAGTCAGAAATCCAGTTTAACTTTACAGTCAGCCCTCTGAACCATGGTCTGCACCTGCAGATTCAACCAAATGACATCATGCAGCACTGTAGCACGTACTTACTGAAAAAGATCCACGTGTAGGTGGACCCAGGTGGTTCAAACCTACGTGACATAAGGGCCGACTGTATAGTACAGACAACAACGTTGCACAGTCTTTACACAGACAAAATACAGCAAAAAGATCCAAGAATTTTCTATGCTAAATCTTTACCTTTTCATTGAAAAAGATACTCCAGTTTTCAAATCTGAATTCAAGATGAGGACTAAAAAAATCTATGACAAGATTCTTTGGCTTTTACAGTGTAAAGACAACTGTGAATATCTAATTTGGGGGAAGAAAACCTGAGGAGTGTGTGTTAGTTGCTCAGTCATGTCCTACTCTTTGTGACCCTATGAACTGTAGCCTTCCAGGTTCCTCTGTCTACAGGATTCTCTAGGCGAGAATACTGGAGTGGACTGTCGGGGGAAGAAACCCAAAAACTGAATTAAAAAAACATGTAAAAAAAAAAACACAAAAAACAGTTTTGGTTATTTTATCATTATTTCATTAGGTCATGTTCAAATCACTCACAGCAAGGACTGGAGGGCCAAGTCACCCTAGGGCCTGTTTCAGTAAATCAGGTTTAATTGGGACACAGCATGTTCATTCATTTATACCTTTCCTGTGGCTGCTTTTATGTTACTTTTGTGTTACTGATGTTATTTATGTTGCTTTTATGACACAGTTGAATCATCATGACTATGGCCTGTCTCTTCATAGGAAAAATTTTTACTTCCTTCATACTTATAATTCATAAAGAAATAAGATTCATGACAATGAGACCAAAAATACTGGATTAGAGCATATGCCCTGGTCTACACCAGTGTATGGCTGCTCATCCATCTGACGATGTGACTTCCCTGAAAATATGTTTGAAACCCCAATTACTTGAAAGGGCACACAGCGGAGGTTTGGGACTGTGTGTCCAAATGGTCATGTTAGAACTACAAGAGTATTTCTAACTCACAGGGTCAGATGGTTAAATCCCACAGTTCTCAATGTGAATGCTCTCGCCAAAAGTCGAACATGCGTAAAAATTACTCCAATTGCGTCTTCAAATTCAGTAAGTTTCTGTAGAACTGGAGAAGTCTCAATAAGTTGTCGATCAGTATTTGGCTCTTGAAGCTACAAGAAGGAATAAATAAATATCACAGGCAGTTTTTGGTTACAAATGTAATTATCAATTCTAAGTGTTTTGTAAACTTCTTGTTCCCACAGGTAGAAATTTCTGAAATGCCAATAAAACATGAAAGCTTCTTTCTCATCCCTTAGAATGGCAAACAAACCTAATATTTAAAGAAGGCTCAAATAATATTTTCCAACCTTCTATCAGATTTCAAGGCCAAATACTATACACAGATAGTTCAAAATCCTAAGTATTATACTAGCTCTCCAAGGAAGAGGCAAGCTGAAGAACCCCTCCTAGGGAATATATCTATCTATCTATCCATCCGGTAACTCAGCAGTTCATCAAACTCTTGCAGTACTTGTTAAAAGCAGATGGCAAGGCCCTGCACCCAAAGTTTCTCACTCAGTATGACTCAAATAAGGACCAGGACCTGCCTTTCTGGTAAGTTCCCAGGTAACACAGATGCTGCAGGTATGGGGATCAGCTTTTGAGAATCACTGCGTTGAATAACTTGACCGCTGTGTATCTTCAAGGGGCTAACCTATTTTGGCAAATGATCATCATTAAACTGGATTCAGCTTACATTGGAGATTATTATAATATTAATACCACTAGGCAGGTGCTCCACATAACAATGGGCCTTTAACCACTAGCAGAGAGCAAGTATAAAACATTTGAAATGAATATTTTTAGGAACTTTGGGCTAGTTCACATTCATAAAATACTTCTAAAATACACTGTGAAGCCTCTCATAAGAGAGTTCAGCCACTAGTGATGATTATTATATATATGTAATATATATATATACAAAAATGTATCTGTATGAGTATATATTTACATGTATATATTTATGTCTCCAAGGTAAAATGGTAATAAAAGCAAAGAATAGTGAGAATTTTTAAAACAACTGGGGGAAAGAATGTTACCATATATAGGTCTTTTAAATTCCAAAATCTTGAATAAAGTCATTATACTCTACTAAAATTTTAATTTACAATGTTTCATGCAATTGAAGTCAAATCTCTGAATTTCTAAGATACAAATTAGGTTACAATTTAGCAATGTTAATTTAGTATTTGTTCTACTTTGTAGTAAGCCCAGACCTGCTTCCATATTATTTTCCCTATAATAGCAGGCATGTAGACAAACTGGAGACAACACACTATGTCTTGAGTACCATTATTCTGGGGAAGAGAGGGGACCAAACCACAGCCACACAAGTAGCTCTTCCTGCCTTTCGAGCGATGGCAACTCCCAGTGCTTCGCCCACCTCACCCCAGACCACAAAAACACAATGCATGGCCTCGTTTTAGTATTTGTTCCAAAGTTCTCCAGTCTGATACCCTAGCTTAAAGTCATAATGCCACTGAAGGGAATCAAAGGATAAAAGCAGAAGGGGACAAAAGGCAAAGTGAAGCATCGTGAGTACCTGGAGTTACAAAGCTCACTGCAGACAGGAAGGTCACACTTACCTGGAGTGGGTGGAGAGGATAATTGAGCCAGACTTCGCGCAGGTCCTGGAAAATGGAGTGATGCCTTTAATGCTCGAGGGAGTCATTTAACACACTCTAGAGTACTAAATAAAATGCCATTATGTGAAATACTGAACTATTTCAGATGCTGACTCCATTTATTGCAAATTCGATAGTGCTGGCAAACGAATTTTTTAAAAGTGTTTTCACCACTCCAACTGCCTGTAGTGACTCTAATTAGCCTATTAAGCTGGGGAGGAAAAGAGCCACCCCCGCCCCCAGGAGTCAACGACACCTTTCAAACTAAGTTACACATTCGCTTAACCTAATATAGTGGATTAAGCTACTGTTTTAATTATATTTTTTAGTATACCATTCCCCAGAAATGTTCATTGGCTGTGCCTTTTGGAATTAAAACTCATCTCAAATGGTCCTTTACTTGGGCACTAATTTATTATCATTGGGTAACTTTAATATGGGAGTGGAAAACACCCCACATCTAGTTCCTTAGATTTGTGAGACCACACTTTTACTGCGGGTCACTACAAATGTATACTTGAAATAAGAGAATAAATAACAGGATTAATTTTGTAGAAAATCCTAATATGCTATTTTATCCACTGAGATAAATCCAGAGGCATTTATAATAGACCTTCCTCAGGATTACAGTGTTTTTCCTTCCATTTTAGACTCTAGGGAGCCTCTGACTGAATCTCCTTTCGAGCCTTGATGACTGGTTTTTGAGATAAATGACAAAATTTTTAGAAGGAAAAAAATTTTTTTTTTAACTTTTGGAGAGGAAAAGTATAGTAAAATGTTTTATGATGTGATACAGATGATGACAAGGGGAAATAAAAATACCTGATAATTTTGTACATCTTGCATATTAAAATACATCTAGGTTTTGTTTTTGGTATTTTATTTTTGCCAATTTTTTTTTAAGTTTAAATATCACACTGTTCTTTTAAAGCTTTTTAAAGAACTTCTCTTAACCAATTCAATAACCTTTCCCTGGAATTCTCTGTAGCATAAATTGCACTGAATGTCACTCCCTTCCTGCGACTTTCTCAAATTCTCTCACTTTTTCTCCCCCTGCTATACCTGAAACCGACATGCACTCAACTTCCACCAAGAGCCTGACCTACCCACTACCTGTTCCTCTGGAGTGCCCGCCGCCCCCACTGCTTTAGCTGCTGCCTGTTCAAATCATTTGCTCACCTCTGCTGCAGTTCTGAACTCTCATCCAAGCTACACATCCATAACTCTAAGAGCCTTAACTGGCGTCTTTTACCTCATATCCAAATGACCAAATCATCACTTTTTACCGTCAACTAGGGATGATGGTCGGAGAAGGCAATGGCACCCCACTCCAGTACTCTTGCCTAGAAAATCCCATGGACGGAGGAGCCTGGTGGGCTGCAGTCCATGGGGTCGTGAAGAGTCGGACACAACTGAGAGACTTCACTTTCACTTTTCACTTTCACGCACTGGAGAAGGAAATGGCAACCCACTCTAGCGTTGGCCTGGAGAATCCCAGGGACGTCGGAGCCTGGTGGGCTGCCGTCTATGGGGTCGCACAGAGTCGGACACGACTGAAGTGACTTAGCAGGGATGTTGGTGTTAGGAAAAGCTGTAGGCTGAGGAGACAGGCTGCCTGATTCAACCCTGATTCCCTGTTGGCCAGTTTCTTCACCTCACTTAAGCCAACCTTTCCTCAAGCGTTCGACAAATATAATCACAGTACCTACTTCAGAGTGTTCTCTGATGCCTCGATGAGCAATGGACTCAAAGCACTGAACCCAGTGCGGCACACAGGAAATGCCAATATTAACAACAAGGACATCAATAATGATGATAAACAAGTATCTCTTCGGACCAATTTCAATCTCCAAAGCACAAGATTCTCAAGGACTTCGAGATTCATCTTTCTCCTTTCTCCTACGTCTTTTTCACTCAGAAACACCGATTCCTCCTTTGATGTCTGCTGCCACCCATCTTGGTGTAACAGCTTTAAAACCTCACAACTAGCCGGTTTTAATGGCATCCATTTCCCTGATTGCACCCTGCACTGAGATACAGCTCTGCTGCACGCTGGTGTCAGAGAAATGGAACAGACCTTGCTAGGTTCCCAGCTCTGCTTTCTGTTAGCCCAGGGACCTCGGAGAAAGCCTCTACCTTCATGCTCTTCTGGAAAATGTTCATCGACTGTTGGGACATTAGTTCATGCAGCATGTTTTTATGGAACATCTGTTAGGTATCAGCTAAGTAAGACATTGAATAAGACACTAGCTCTGTCCTCAAAGGAGCCTATTGGGGAAGAATAAGGGTAAATGAGTACAATTTAATAAACTATGACAAGTTCTATAATGGTGATGTATATGGTCCAAGTGATGAGAAGACTCTGTCTGGGTTGTCAGATCAAGTTTCCAAGAGGAGGGGACTCGTCAGCTAAATTCTGAAGAACATAAGGAATTCCGTACAGCAGAGGGAAATGATCAAAAGCAGGACATGGTACATACTCAAATAAAAGGTCTCAAAGTGCACACACACAAAAGCGTAGTTCTTAATAAGCAGAACACCGAGAATTTTAAGGCAGCAAAAAACATGACACCGTAATGATGGCTACCTGTCATTTTATATATATATATATGTCTGAACCCACAGCATGTACAAAACCAAGAGTGAACTCGTGTAAACTATGGACTTGGGGTGATTATGATGTGTCAATGTAGATTCATCTATTGTACCAAATGTATCATTCTGGTTGGGTCTATTGATAGTGGAGGAGGCTGGGCATGTGTGGGGGCAGGGAATATATGGGAAATTTCAGGACCTTCCTCTCAAATTTTTCCATAAATCTAAAAAAAACTTTTTTTAAAGTGATTTCTAGAATGGCACAAAGAGGGAGTGGAAAGAAACGAGACTAAAAAAGTAGGTGGGAGTCAGATTATGGGAACTATGAAACGCTCTGTTGTGTTATACAGGCTTTGGCAGGCAATAAAGAAACCAAAGATTTTAAGCCACAAAGACCATAATCGAATCTGTGCATGAAAAAGAAGGCAACACTGCATGAATGATGGACTAGAGCAGTGGGGAATAACAGCTTAATTATTTCAGGTGAGAGACGACGAGAACAAATGTTGAAGCAGCAGGATGGCTGAGACCAGGGGCCGAACTGCCAGGGGTCTGTGACTGAATGAAGATGGGGACAAAAAGCTTCAGGGCAAAAGAAGATCCTGAGGTTTCCAGTTTACATCATAAACTGAGAGAAGAAGTGTGTTTGGGGGCTTAGGTGATGAATTCAAACACTAAACCTGTTGGAATGAGGTGTCTGCGGAACACCCACGTGAAGCTGCACGAAGCCAATCTGAAAAGACACTTTTTCTAGTTTCAGGAGCTCTGGAGAAAGGCCAGGCAGGGTCAGAGAAACTGGGACCCACATGCAAAGACCAAAGGGGGTGGGCGAGGGGCAGTGGAAGACTAAGTTTATATAGGAAAGTTTATATACGAATCGCTGTCTTTCTAAGAGGGCCATTGGATAGCTGAATGGAAACAACGGTTCTGAATATACCAGGTAAGCTGGGTCACACAGACCTGAAAACAGAACTGGCAGAATCAGCCTGGGGCTGAAAGAGTAAAAAGCAGTCCAGGCTGATAAAGAAAGACGACTCAGAGAAAGCCAGCTTCCAAATCAACAGGACACGGTGTTTCCTCAAGGTCTTACAGAATTGGGAAAACAGTGGACGACCCTCTCTCGGAGGGAGGACCTCTTTCCCACCAGGGCTGCCCTCTGACCTGCTTTGCTTTGCTGTGTCTGAGCCCTGTTCAATTTCACAAAAGAAAATACACACGAAAACTAAGCTGAATGTCAGATGTCCCACTGGTAAGATAAGGTTCAGACTCTGCTTTTTCATTTGGTCATTTATTCAATTCATTCCTTTAACAAATATTTATTAAATACTGCACATGCCAGCGCTGAACCTGGTACTAGAAATGTAAGATAAGCCTGCTAAGTAGACAAGTGGGAGAGAAGTGGTTTAAAGAGAGAAAAGAATCTAAACAAAACTGAGGCTGTTAAGAACACCGGGTGAAAGCTGCGTATACATCAGGAGGGAACACAGAGTGGATGGGGGACAGGGGCAGGAATAGCTGGAGGTGGGACAGGTTGAAGGGAGGAGGGGCTCACAGAGGTAAGACTGGAAGAGGAAATAAGGTAAGGAGGTTGCTGAAGTCGCCCACAAAAGGTAAGAGGCCGGAACAAAGTTATTTTAAGATTTGAGAAAAAGACTTAAAACACATCTGTTACATGTATAAATCAAGATGCAGACTTGTTTATAGGTTGTAGGACAAAATGGGGGACATGGAACACCTGTGGATAATGTTCCCATCAGGAGGAAATTCACACACATAAAATCACCACCTATCTCTATAAAAACAGGTAGAAGAAAATCAAATCCTCAGGTATGAACATCATCCAGGTCCCATTTTTCAAAACTATTGATTCTTTTTTTTTTTTTTAACTATCCTAAGGAATACAGTAATAACATCTGACAGCCACTTAAGTTGAAGGTTTCACAAAGGCTTAAAACACTGGCTTGCCATGTTCTTTATTGCTCCGTGAGGGCTATTTCATTCAATTATAATGACATTTCAATTTGGAATACAGAGTTGCCTCTCCCTTTAAATGTTAAATTGACTTGTTTTGGTAGAAAAAGAATCTAGTATGCTCTATTACATGCAGGATTAAAAAGGTAGCCCTGGCAATATTAATAGCTTAATACTTTAGTAACAACAGAAACTATTTTAGAATCTATCATTTTTTCTTAAACTATAATTTGCTTTTAAAAAAACTACTTCCATACTCTTTATTCATAGCTCTATCAGAAACTCCCTATGAACTGACTTTCTAAAATAAATATACATTTATCTAGTCTACATAATTTACATAAAAACAAATCATAAACAGAAAAGTCAAAAGACTATAGCTTCAACTAAGCCTGCATGGGGTAGGTACCCAATGATTACAAAATATAAAATCATAATTAATTTCAAGATACTTTAAAATAAAGCAAGGTCCTACCATATCTGTATTCATATTTAACTTACAAGTGACCATGAGAAAAGATGGGGTTTTGGGTAGAGGATAAAGTCCTAGTATAAATGTCCACAGATCTTAACCATCTGTGACAGAGCTGAATAAGCTATTTTTGAAGTGCTTGAAATCTTACCATCTAGGGTAGATTTGGGGTTTTTGTTTCTCTTACATGCTCTTTAAAATACAAAGACTAATTGATATAAAATCCTCTATAATGATATGTAACTGAGAAAAATCAAATGAGTCGAAATAAATACCGGATCATTAAAGAGTAAGCGTCCAAATAACTGCTTGGCTTCCTCCAGGCTTCCCTCCAAGTAAACAGCTCCTAGATAAAAGAAGAGAACGCCAAAAGGAAGCCTGCATTAATATTCAGAGAAAATTACATATCTCTATAAAAAGCAAAAAGGCAAGCCAAAACCCACTCATGGAAAAAATCGACCAGATCAGAAGCAATTGTTTTAAAGGTAGCATTTTCCCTCTTTTAACTATGCTTTGTGTTATAAGTTAGACTGAAATACAAAATTCAATTTACCAAAATATAAACCTAATTTTGTAAGAAAAACAGGCCAACTATGATCTATCATAAAGGATATGGGTATGAACCATTACTGAGGGAACTATACACAAATACTTGACTTTATGAAAATATTATTTCATTTTCTATATTTATAGTTTATATTTCAGGCCACAGACAAAATATGAGTACAGATAAATTAAGGCTTCTGCCAATAAAAAAGTAGGATAACCTTTACCTTTAATTAAAAATAATTCTTAAAAATTTTTTGAAATAATTAAGCACTGTACACATATTTACCACTAATCATAACCACTAAGTACTATAGTAACACTTTAACTGGGAATCAAATAACTCTGGAGTAGGGTGGTTCTTAAAATCATATTTTTTACACCTGTCTTCAGAAAGGCTATTTTCCGTGTAAAATAGAAACTTAGTCACTGGGCTTTTGATGACTAAATACATTTATTATTTATCAACAGAGGTAGTAATAATGATAATAATTATAACAGTGATGATGATGATGATATTAGTAATAGCAGGAGTTTGAGGGACCACTTATGCCCTAGGCCCTATGCAAAGCATTTTCACATTCTTATCTTCGCCTTTAAGGCACCTCAGTAAGAGGATATTAGAAAAGATTTATAGGTTTGGGGTCCAGAGTAGGTGGTCTGGGGGAGGGGTAAAGGAAATGGAACTTTGCCCTGGATTTGCTGCAGTTAGGATCAGATATTAAGGTTGTTACAACTCTGTGAGGTAAGTGATACTATCTCCATGTCATAGATGGGGAAACTGGGGTTCAAAGAGATTCAGTAACCTGGCAAAGACACAGAACTGATAAATGATACAAGAGGGAACTGAAACGTGTGTGCCTGGCTATGGAGCTAACTGTAACATTAACTGTCAAAAATATTATGTGAAAAAAAAATTACGTGTACAGAGTAGTCATTCCACATGACAAACCCTCTGAAAATAGATATATTTGTACAAAACAGACATAGCTGTGAAAAGACTGTGGATAATTATTAAATATTCTCTTGCTACCATCATCAGCATAAAACTATAATGGGAAGCTTTTATATTCATTTTCAAAGGAAGAGGGCAAAATTGATAAGGAAGTACAGACGCCTTTGAAAAATAAAATGTACTAAATCATCTACCTAAAAAAATCAAGGAATTGTCAATCTACTGTAACATTTCATTGTAAAGCATACTTGCAATCACCAGCTAATTAACTCTTCATAACTTTCCTGTACAAACAGCTAATTATATTCTGGTTATAGTAAAAAAGAAACTGAGGAAGTAAAGAGCCTGAGTGTCTGCATTAGCCGTGCTTCAAGTGAATAAACAGTAGTTGTAGAGACTCAAGCCCTGGGATTTTTAAATACGCAGTGTCTTCAAGATGTTTAAAGCAGAAAATCCTGTAAAATAGCTTTAAAATTTTATTTAAAAAAAAAAAAAAATTAGGGCCTAACCAGCGCCTTATTTATGTATGTGATCCTGAATCAAATCTGGCAAGTAATCCATCCTCATATTAACTCACTTCAATTCAGTTCAGTATATACTAAGCATGTACATGACATGATACAAGAAATTCAAGAAAAGAAAGCATGACTGCTGCTCTGGAAGAACCACAATAACTACAGGACAAGGAGGCGGGTATCATACTGGGGAACTCACGTGCTTTGGGAACAAGTAATTTTGTCCCAAGGCTTCTCACTGAATTTTATGTGCTCTCCAGACATTTCAGACATGCAAGAAACTAGACTATAAAAGAGAAATTACCTATTAATGCTTCAAAACAATTAGCCATTGCATGCCGAAGGTCTGATTCTCTACAAAGGTCAGGTCCATGAGCATAAAGCATAAACCGATCCAGTTCAAGTTTCTACAAAATTCAGAATGACAAAAGTAAGAGAATATCGGCAAAATCATAACTGTTATAACTCAGCATCTCCTAGGGGGTACAGTTACAAATTAACTGGCCTTAGGCGAAAGTTTAATCTACCATTCTTTACAAATCCATACATACAGTTCAGCGCTGACCAACTTCGCCTTTTCCCCAAGCAAGCTTCTATGAACTCTGATGATTCAAGCAGGTTCAGAATGGACCAGATCTGATCTGTCCAACTCCAGGTTCAGAAAAAGCACTAGCCTCGGTTTGGAATAAGACTCTATTACAAGGCCATGCCTTTGCGTTTACCCAATATGTCTAGAGATACAAACTCAACCCAAAGTTAACCTCTTGGATTCCAAAGTTATATGGTACTGATGGTCTTTGTACTGTATGAAAAATCAAGAGATTTTTATGTGGTGGAGTAGATGGGGACTCTCAGAAGACTTAAAAATGCCTTATTTCTCTAAATCTTTTTTTTTCTTATTTAATAAGGATTTGGATTTGGGGAGCCATATATTTTTGTACTTGTGTCCCTTTGTGAGGTTTTCACACTCATCCTTCTGAAGGCTCAGTGGGAATCTGAGCAATGGGTTGGAACTACCTTAAGGGCTCTGGGAATATTGTTTGTAATGAATTATATATTCTTTTTCTATTTGGCCTCAGACAAGTTTAGAGACAGATTTATGGCCTAATTCTGGAAATTGTATAGGACTGATGAACATATCTGGGCACAATAACTTTACCTCTGGCTTTATTTTACTGTCTTACCCATATTTTCTCTTTGTTCGGAGTTTAGTCCCTACTTGTTTCTTTTCCTATTGTATCATAAAGGACAAATCAAGTCCTTTCAGAACCAGACACAGTATAAATGTTTTTTACAAAACTCTTGAGATCGAATAAATGGAAATCATAATTCGTTCCATAAAAGGAAAAGGGTATAAGCATTGCATAAGCACACAATAAATCTGTTTCTATTACCATATAATTCGATTCATAACATGCCACATAATATGGAACAAATAACAAGTCAATGAACAACCTAGGACAACATGAATCTCATCAGCTCTCAGATAAAAGAGACTCAGATATGGTGTGTCTTGGTATGTGTGTTAAAAATAACCATATTCATTTACATTGAAAAAGAGACAAATAAAAACAGGGCATACATGCTATCTATTTTGGATTGCTAGGAATTCATGAGTGTATTATAAACTCAAATGAGAGTTTTGACTACCACAAATACAAGAGCAGAAAACACCTTTTTTCAAAAACTGATCCCCAAGTGCAAGAGTTTATACTAGAATATGGAAATTTTACTTGTTTCACAACTTCACTGGGAAAATCCAATTGCTTGCTATCTCTGGAGCCCTGCTTTGAGAGGAGACTGCAAGCCATTTCTATAACATAAACAACTATTCTGTAATGTTATGAATTTTCTAACTTCTCATAATCTCTATATCCTTATTTTTTCATGAAGGCATTAATGGAACTGTTAAAAAGGAGAGTGATAGTCCACTGTGCATGTGTTAAAATGTTCACTGTCTGGAGTGCTGACCTAGAGCTTTTATTACCTTCTCAGAGTCAGCACTCTTCCTCCATCAAGTCTCTCCTCTCAAATGGTTAAGAACCACTGGTCTAGAGAGAAGGGCAAGGTTTACCACTGCCTTCTGCTGGAGCAGATGGGTGTTGAGTGCTATGGGTATGTCAGGGTTTGCAGTGGAGGAGGATTACACAGACATCCCTGAAGGGAAGAAATGGCCAGTGGCCAGCCCTGTTGTAACTCATGGCTCTATACAGCACCCACTATGTCATGGAATGGCTTCCATTTTCATTTTCCACATTTTGAAAATATCCTCCCTACAATTGTTTGAAAAATAATCATGCAATTCCATTATACCTGAAACTCTATAAAGAAAACAATGGCAGGGAGAGGTGGGGGAGAGTGTGCCAACAATCTACTTATGAAAGGTATTTCCAACAGACATTTACGTGAGCTATCAGGAAGCATCTTGACAATTAAGTCAACTAAACATTGAAGCACTTGTGGAATTTCATTCATTATGAGCCTAAAAACCAAGTTGGTTTTTCCTGAAGGCATCACTATTTATATTCTCAAATGCCACTGAAGCTGGATCAAAGCCTACCACCAAAGTTACGATGAGGATGTTATATAAAATACAGCAGTATACTCTTGCTAACACAAAAACCATGGGATAAAATCAACCACATATTAAAAGTAATTAATGCCCTGGCAAGATCAAATTAAGAAGTCAGTTGTAAAACTAAAATGGATTTTATCTAGTCTTTTCTACCAAATTCCAACATTTACATCAAAAATGAAGAAAAAAATAGAAATTACTTAAAAATCAAGGAAAACTCACCAAAAGCTTTTACAACAGATCACTAACGTTCGGGAATTTAACAGCCACTGTTGCCCCTATTACTGAATAAACCCACAGGCCTATAAAAAGTAATTGATTGATAAATGTAATTTGTAAGTGGCAGCAGCAATAAAAACAACTAACTCCTACTAATTTATTCATATGTTTATGTGATGAATAGGCATTGCACCAAGCACTTCATAAACGAATCATTAAAACTCAAATGGTAATCTCCTTAAATTCTCACAACCACCCTATGTGGTAGATGCTAACAGATCTCCATTCTACAGATGAGAAAGCTATGGCTTGGCAAAGAGAATATCAATTTGTTCATGGTCCCCCTGCTGGTATCCTGAATTCCCAAATAAGCGCCAGGGTCCTATCCGTTAGGATTTATGATAACAAGACACTGCAGAGAGACAGGAAGATCAAATGAGACAACATAAGCAACAAGCCTACCATGAATCTAAATCAAGGAAAGGTTCTGTCAGTCACTCGGCAAAGTCAATGTGGCTGGCTAAACAGCCTAAAAGCAAAATCTTAATTAATAGGACTTGTGATTTGGGGGTATTCTCAAAGATCTGTAAAGTATCCCCCATGGATACAAATGGCCTGGAGTATTCTATTCAAAGCTATAATTCTGTCTGTTAAAGTAAATTAAAAACAAATGTAATTCAGAAATATTACACAGAGGGAAAATATGAAATCTTTCATTTCTTTTGCTCTGTTCTCATGTTCCTTTTCCCCAAATGTTTAACTCTGTTCATGCATGTCTGTCAATTTTTTCCTCTTCTGTTTCCAAAACACCTCACTGTGGAGTTTATTAGCTGTTGGTGAAACTCACTAAGGTAACAGAACTAATAAGGCTGAGTCCTTAAAACCCAAACAAACAAACAAACAAAAATCCTTCCTCATCAATAAAATATTAAACCCTTAATACACCCTAAAGGGTTACTGATTCAAATGCAAAGCTATGCACGGACTGAGGAAGAGAATGTAGACTTCACTGCAAATGAAGTGCAGACACTTGTACCTTGGCTAGCATGGCAAGGTGCTGGTTCTGAACGATGGCGGTCCGATATGTTGCTAATCCCCCCTCTTCCAGACTGGGAAACAGATAGTACAAATGGACACTGCCAAAAAAAAGCACATAGACAAGCATGTATCACAATATTCTGTATGTGGTTCTGAGTCTAAAACAACAGACCTGACACATAACATCTGCACAGTGCCTACCAGCTGGGTTGAACTAAACTGAAGGGTCTCTGAAGGGCTAAACAGTAAGCACGGTATATCTGAACGTGCTAAAACCCAAACACCATCCACTCATCTGTTCACACTGACTCCTATAAAAAGAGCTCTCTGAAATACGATGACAATGAAGACCTGAGCAATCATTCATCCTGCTGAGAGCAATCCTATCTAATACTTGAAACGTGAGCCTGGAGACAGAGAGCTTTGCTTGGGTTGGGTTATAGGGCCCCGGAGGAGAGCTCTGAGCAGGGCAGCCAGGTGGCACATTCGTCACAAGTACAGGTGGGGACAGGAACAGAACCAGGAGTGGCAAAGAGAGCCAGGGCTGTGGATCAGGGAAGTACGGGAATTAGGAAGAAGGCTGATGGGAAACCAGGCCGGACCACAAGGGTACCTGCGCTCTCCTAACTCGCAAACTAGTTCTGAAGATCCACTGTTTGTTGGGGCAGCTAAGCTAGTTTGGTCCTTTTGTGTCCGGTGAGAACACGCCAAGAAAACTGCTCCTTTGCCTCACTGTGTCCTTCGTGGGGAAAGAAATGACTGAAAGGGAATAAAAATAGCTTGAGACAGTTCCAAGAGCAACATGTGTTATCTCCCTTTAAGAGAGAAATTTTATGAGTATTGAAAAAGCAAAATGTACTTTCCTACCTCTACCTCCAAACTAAGGATCCAAAACATTTCTGGGGAGAAAACACACAAACATACAGACACACATACACTAGACACACCCCATAAATAAAAATCTAGTTATTAAAATTCTCGTATGCTTTCCTTCCCTCGAGTTCAGAAAGAGTGAGAAAGGGATCAAAGACAAATCCCAGAAAATGAAATGACATTTTAAAATATCATCCCTTTCTTTACAAATTGAATATAAGCTCTGAAGCATCTAGACCAAGACAAGCTGATCTCCCGTGGCTGTAGCAACTTGAACGTAAACTTGACAGGACAGAGACGCTAGCCTTTCATCTTGTAATCCTGCTCATTACGGCATCAGTGAGTGCAAGTTATCAGGGCAAGAGGCACAGACATGGAGCTTTTAAGCTCTACAGAAGAGACCAAAACCACTGTGTTTCAAGGCTTTACTAGGCTAATTACAAAGAAGGTAATGTATTAAGTATGTTGCCTGTAAAATGCAATTATTGGGGGAACAGCAGAAAAGTCTACTTACCTGGTCAGAAATTCAACGACAGCATCACCCAGGAACTCCAACCGTTCGTTGTGATTAATCCTACAGGAGAATTAAAAGGATCTCTTAAAATAGCCCACATTTACATTTCCTCCCTCTCTTCTCAAAAGAAAGGATGCTGAGGGTTAGCTCCTTTAGTAATCAAAGCACCCTAACTTACTCCTCATAATCAAGGGCTCTGATGGCCATCCTGCCAGGGGTTGCCTAGTAGGGAAGGGAGGAGGGAGCACTGCCTCCTACTATGGGGTTCAGGCTCTCTACCCTGGTGCCTCCGTCCCCTGGGAATCAGACTTAAGGCAATGAGACATCAGTCTAACAACTGTGAATCTTTCTACACTGCTATCAGGTGGAGGAGAGAAGGGAGAATGCATTCTTAGAGTAAGAAAGTGGAAAATCAGCACTGGTACCATGTTCTAGCTTCGCGTGGTCCAAACTCTCAATTTGACCTCATGTCTAAAGTCTCTCAAAACGGGCCTAACCCACCTTTTCAGTCTGCTATCCTCTCCCACCAATGCACTGGGTCCTTTTCCAAAACCGCCTGGTCCTCTCTGAAAAGTGCGTGTGCATGCTAAGTTGCTTCAGTTGTGCCTGACTCTGCAACCCCGTGGACTGTAGCCCGCCAGGCTCCTCTGTCCATGGGATTCTCCAGGCAAGAATACTGGAGTGGATTGCTGTGTCCTCCTCCAGGGAATCTTCCTGACCCAGGGATGAACTAGCGTCTCTTAGGTCTCCTGCATTGGCAGGTGGGTTCTTTACCACTGCTATCCTCTCCCACCAATGCACTGGATCCTTTTCCAAAACCGCCTGGTCCTCTCTGAAGAGGGCACCCCCTCAAACACTCAGGGCCTCTGTGCAGGCCACGCTCCGTGCTGCCCTGGAGCTTCCAGGTCTCCCCTGGACAGCAAGGCCCCCTGAAAACCGACTCATCCCTCGAGGTCTAGCAGAATGTGAGGTCCAGATGAATCCCCACCTGAATCCCTTATCAAAATGAGTACACTCCCTTGGTGCAGAGACTGCATTTTATTTATATCTCAATTATTTTGAGGAAGGTTCATCTTACAAGCTGGGTTTCTCATGTCAGAGTACGAGGCTGAACCCAGCAGGAAGGTGGCTCATGGAAGCCTCCTTCCACCTGCGAGTCTCTCAGTGCAAGCAGGTCACCATCTCTCTGTTTATCAGAGATGGTGACCTGATCTAACTGAGGCTTTTAAAGGCCTCTGGCTGCCTTTAGCAGAGATTGAGCACAGGAAAAGACAAGCGGATACTGCTGTGGTCCTGATGTGACATGATGGAGGCGCAGGCTGGAGAGGTGACTGAGGAGGGGCAGAGATGCTGTCAGATTTGGGAGACATTTGAAAGATGGAGCAGAAAAGAGGTGCTGATAGGTGGGACTGGGAAGCTAACCAACAAGAAGAGGTTGAGGGGCAGTGCCCGACTCTGGCTCACGTGGCTAGGTGAGAAGTGCTGCCATTCACTGCAACGGGAAGACCAAGACGGGGAACACGTTTGGGAAGAAGCAAGAGTTGCCTTGTAGATATGCTAACTTTGAAATGTGCATAAAACATCCAAATGGAGAGATCCAGCAAAATGCTAGATATATTAACCTATTGTTCACAGGCAAGAACAAAATTAGTAATAAATCTGTGTGTGTGTGTGTGTGTGTGTGTGAGTCAGTCATTTCCAACTCTTTGCGACCCCATGGATGGTAGCCTGCCAGGCTCCTCTGTCCATGGAATTCTCCAGGCAAGAATACTATAGGAGTGGTCTACACGTCGATAGGATTTCAGATGCTGAAACTGGATGGCACTAGTTTGCAGAGAATGCAGCTAGGCAAGGGGTCCCAGGACTGAGCCTAGGAAAGGGTCATGGCTGTGGTCCAGCAGAAAGGAAGCCAGCACAAGGGAACTGGCAGGGTGGTGGGAGGAAGAGGAGGCCAGTGTTATCCTCCAGCCAAAGAGAAGAGCATGTTTCCATTAAAGAAACAGACTCAGCAAGATGAGAAGAGAGCACTGACTCATACCAGGGAGATGGCTGAAGCCACAGAAGGGCAAGCTCTGTGAAGTGGTGAAGACAAGCCAGACTGTGACTCGGGTAGGCTGGGAACTCGCGTGTTGTCTGAAGCCATGCAAAAGAAGATCCTAAAATAAGCTACTGCCTGAGAGATGATAGGAACTAAGAAAGAATACATTTTTTTAAAAGAGAGAAATTAACATTATCCTATTCTTTCCCACCAGCCAGTAAAATAAACATGTATTTTCTGTGGTAAAGACTATCATCTTCCCCACAGTTCAAAGTACAATACAGGAAAACCTAGTTAAAGTGGAAAGCAAGAAACCCTGGCCGGAGTCCAGAGTGAAGACGAACCATACTTTGGACTGTCTTAGGCTTAACTGAAGAATAACAAGACAACCAGTCAAAGAATAATAGCTGCTTTGAGTCATATACTATTTTGAATTAAGTCATATTGGTATAAATTTTATTTAATTTCATTTATAAACTTTCAGGGAGACAGGAACTACATCAAGAATTTTAATAACCTTGAAGGCAGACCATTATTCAGTGTGTTAAAATACAAGGTCACAGTGCTAAACAAGTTTATTCAATAGTAAGTCTGCCATCCATTAAATAATTTGTACCCTATCCAGCATATGTTTTTTTTGTATCCTCACCGTGACTAAACTCTGGCAGTAGGCCACAAACAAAAATGGGGGTTAAATACCATTTTAGTTTATTACTATATCGGACAATTCCTAACCCAGTGGTTTATCTGGAAAAATGGACAGAGTGAGTTGCTGGTCCTTGCTGTCTACAGCGGCAAGTCTTTTGTTCCTTCTTCCATTGTTTATACTTCCTTTAATTACCCCTGTTTAAATACTAGCAAGCTCCAAGATGAGATGTTTACAGAGCAGTAAACATTCCATTTGCTTTTGAGAACTGAATCAACAGAGGCATTATGAAATTTAGATTAACTGTAGCACTTAGATAGCACATTTGGTCTGTGGAAATCAAAACACTTTATAAAACAGAACAATTTCCCTATCATAGTAATTACCGTAAGGTGTCATCTACTCCATAGAAAACCATCTTGGGATGGGCCAAGTCCAAGGGTAACTGCTAGAGGGAAGGGACGAACAACATTTTCTTACCTTTGTATTCCAAGCCTCAAGGGGCAACTGGTAGGGCAGAGCTAGAATGGGCCTTGCAGGTCAACTGAAACTTCCACCCAACCCAGGAATTTCCTTCTGTCCATTACATCTATTTGTGGCTCAGCTGGTAAAGAATCCGCCTGCAATGCGGGAGTCCTGGGTTCCTGGGTAGGCAAGATCCCCTGAAGAAGGGAAAGGCTACCCACTCCAGTATCCTGGCCTGCAGAATTCCAATGACTGTATAGACCATGGGGTGGCAAAGAGTCGGATACGACAGAGTGTCAGACATGACTGAGTGATTTTCACATCATGTAATTATAAAAAAATATTATAAGAGAGACTATAGGCATACCTCATTTGGGGCTTCCCTGATAGCTCAGTTGGTAAAGAATCCACTTGCAATGCAGGACACCCCAGTTCAATTCCTGGATCGGGAAGATCCACTGGAGAAGGGAAAGGCTACAAAATCCAGTATTCTGGCCTGGAGAATTCCATGGACTGTACAGTCCATGGGGTTGCAAAGAATCAGACATGACTGAGTGACTTTCACTATTACATCTAACTGAACACTTGGGGAGAGAAGCCCTACTAGATCTCAGATCCAACCCATGGATCCCAGATTAAGCATCTATTCACATATATTCAATGCATTGTTACTGTTTTTAATGACAGATACTTAATGTATAACTGATTGGAGAAGAAAATGGCAACCCACTCCAGTATTCTTGCCTGGAGAATCCCATGAACAGAGGAGCCCGGCAGCTATGGTCCACAGGGTTGCAAGGAGTCGAACACGACTGAAGCAACTTAGCATGATTGAAAAGGTACTCTGCAACTACCATTTCCTTGCTGCTGCTGCTGCTGCTAAGTCACTTCAGTCATGTCCAACTCTGTGCGACCCCATAGACGGCAGCCCACCAGCCTCCCCCGTCCCTGGGATTCTCCAGGCAAGAACACTGGAGTGGGTGGCCATTTCCTTCTCCAATGCATGAAAGTGAAAAGTGAAAGTGAAGTCGCTCAGTCATGTCCAGCTTTTAGCGACCCCATGGACTGTAGCCTACCAGGTTCCTCCATCCATGGGATTTTCCAGGCAAGAGTACTGGAGTGTGCTGCCATTGCCTTCTTCTTGTAAATGCTAGCTGATCCCAAATCAGATTATGAGACTCACCAGCTGTTAAACTTCTGAAGGCTCTGACCATGACCTTTTCTAACGCTCATTTCCCTGTTTCTAGTCAACAAGTAAAAAACCTGGAATAAAAGTAATATCATGAATGGCCTTCTTTCCTTTAAGACTTATTTACTGAGGCCCTGCTTTTTGAAAGGCACTAATTGGAAAAGAAAAAGAATTTGAAAAAAAGAAAAGAGAGAGTAGGATCAAAGACCTTCCAAATGCTCACAGTATTAAAAAAAAGAAATCAAACTATGACACAAAATATTAATAACACCTGGGAGAACTGAAACTTGCACCATAAAAGAAATGCCGGCAGAATGTGAGCACGGCTACAATGACCGCGGCATTTAGGGAAGGGAGAGGGTACGCTCGACTGCACAGGAAGTATTTCGGTCTTACTGGTGTGCAGAAGGCCACAGGGAAGACAGCGATGTGCCTGGAAGGGTGGCTTGGGTCAGCAGGTGCTGAGATTGTCAGGCGAGGAGGTTCAGACTTATTCAGCAGGAGATGCGATGTCACAAAAAGCCTTCAAGCAGTTTACAGCTACAAACTAGAATGGAGGCTCTAGAAATAGCAAGGTGACGCCTGGAAAAGCCGTCTGGAGGGAGACCCGGCAGAAGGCGGCACTACCTGCATGGCAGGATGGGCAGGGGTGGAAGGAGGGGCTTTCGGTGGGGCTGGGGAAGAACTCCATCAAGCTCCCCAACCTGCCCTGTTCCTCCACCTGCAGTGCAGGACACGGATGCCCAAACAACCTACTAGCCTACTGGCTGTCTTGTTCCTTTCTCAAGTCTAAAATTCTGAGCAGGCTTGCCTGGGAGGAAATGTAACCACTGATGCCTGAAACTGCATAGTGTTTGTTTCAAACATGTACAAATGCTTCCAAGGAGCAGACTGCTGCGTCCCACTTTATAACAGCAAACTAAGAAACAAACAGGGGAGAGGGCACAGTTCTTTCGAGGGAACTCAATTATTCAAGTGCATGGTATATAACTGCCCCATAATCCCTGAACAACCCACCAGAGCTCTCCTTGGCCCCACAGCAGTCTGGTGTGGTGGTTGTGTTTTTGACCTTCACTGAAGCACTTAGCAGAGTCTTCCTTATATTATGCATGTTTATGGAGCTCTTACCCCACCCCAGGGGTCACACCTCTTGGTGGGCGGGGGCTATGTCTTACTTGTCTTTGAAAGAAGTGAAAACGTCAGTTGCACAGTCATGTCCAACTCTTTGCGACCCCATGGACTGTAGCACGCTAGACTCCTCTGTCCATGGAATTCTCTAGGCAAGAACACTGGAGTGGGTTGCTGTTCCCTTCTCTGGGGGATCTTCCTGGCCCAGGGATTGAACCCAGGTCTCCTGCATTGCAGGCAGATTCTTTACCATCTGAGCCACGACCACTAAGGGTATGGTCATGCTGAGGAAGTTGGTAGGTGGCAGGCAGAAAGGAAGAAGAAAGGCTTCCCTGATGGGGAACTGAACCCGGGCCTGGCAGTGATGGCGCCAAATCCTAACTGAGATACCTGTGAACTGCCTCAAACTCAAAAGGCACTGGACAAATGTCTGTTGGATTAAATCTGTCCGCGTTTCTTCAGTACAGCTCCCAGGGCCGAGCACAGCTGGGGCTACTACACAGCCACAGCAAAGCATCCGCCGGACTGGCTGCTGAGGCAAGAAGGCTCTTTTTGAATAGAAAGTTGGGGTCAATTCTGTATCAGCAAAAAGATGGGACAGAAGGCAAGAGACTCTCAGCACAAGAGCGACAAAGGCCAGAACAGAAGTCAAAGGACAAGAGAGAGCATGTCCATTCTCTATCAGCGGTATCATTTTCAAAATGTAAATTCAGAAAGAACACAAGTATCTCAGCTATCATTCCCTTTCCCAGGGTAAGAAAACATAAACCATGAGACTATCAAAAAGACATAATTTATATGCCAACAGCTGTGGGTGGGGTGGATGAGGCAAAGATCACTTAAACCTGTGTTTTCATCATTGAAAAAGAATGGGTCGATGGCATGTGTAGCCCTGCTGAAGGGGGCTGCAGGGGACCCAGGGTTCTACTTATTAAAATACAGAACTGGCCATCTGGAGACTTCACAGTATAGCAGGGTATAGGGAAACCAGGGCCACGCTATCCCTGAGGGTGTGATTAAGGGCTCCTCTAATTAGACAGTTCTTTTCTGATCTTAGACTCGCATGGAACACAGTAGTGAGACGTGTGATCATCTTCAAACCGGAATTTTAAAGTTTCGGCCTGCCTTTCTTTTTACCTCTTGATTGAAGGGGAAAAGACGGTTTGGTTCATGATAACCTCAAAAGAAAGCAACCTCAAGGCAAGCCTATTTGAAAAGAAAAGGGATACATGAAGAAAAAGGTAGAGGAGAAAGCTGAGCCAGCTCAACTGGGCACTAACCTGGCTGAAGAGGCCATTACCAGCCGCAGCAGTGTTTCACTTCTAACCCTGCTCTCTCCACCTTTCATCCATCCAAGTCTGCTTCCCAAGAGGGACAGGTCTGACTATTCAACTTTTCAGTGCCCCGGGTTAAAAAGCAAGCCTCTCTCAAACAGTCTCCTGTATTGGCTTTGAAAATAGAACCTTCTGCGCTTCACACACAAAGATAAGCCTCCTGAGAGAAACATTAGAGCCTCATCAGCCATCAGGCATTTGCTTCCATTCCGTTTTCCAGGATGTTAATGAGTTTATATAGACCCCGCCTACTTCCTTCCCAGATTCTTCAGGGGCTCAAGGCCACACAAAAGTGAAAATATTAATGCATGAAGGTAGCTTTTAAAATCAAGAAATAAGACAGGGAAAGTTAACACATAAAACTTTCCAACCCATTATATGAGGCCAGTATTATCCTAATAATGAAATCAGACAAAAACATCAAAGGAAAGGAAAACTACAGGCCAGAAATCCTCAGCACAGTACCAGCAGACTAAATTCTACCTAAACACACTGTATAAGAAGGATTATACACCATGATCAAGTGTAATGTATCCCAGGAAGGCAAGGTTGGTTTAACACCCCCAAATCAATTAATGTAATACACAATGTGAATAAAATAAATTTTAAAAAAGCATGATTATCTTAACAGATGCAGAAAAAGCATTTGACAAAATTCAACATACTCTCATGACAAAAATATTCTGCAAAGTAGGAACAGAAGGGAACTTCCTCAATATGACAAAAGGCACCTATGAAAAACCCAAACACAATGGTAAAAGAATGTTTTCCTTTTAAGATTAAGGAGAAGGCAAGGAGCCTCTCTCACCACTTCTACAGGATATTGTACTAGAGACGCTAGCTAGGGTGACCAGGTTAAGAAAAATGAAATAAAAGGCATCCAGTCTGAAAAGGAAGGATGTAAGAGTTGGATGGATGAATGTGAGACCAAAAGAAAGCTGAGTGCTGAAGAATTGATGCTTTTGAACTGTGGTGCTGGAGAAGACTCTTGAGAGTCCCTTGGACTGCAAGAAGATCCAACCATTTCATCCTAAAGGAAATCAGTCCTGAATGTTCACTGGAAGGACTGAAGCTGAAACTCCAATACTTTGGCCACCTGATGTGAAGAACTGACACGCTGGAAAAGACCCCGATGCTGGTAAAGATTGAGGGCAGGAGGAGAAGGGAACGACAGAGGATGAGATGGTTGGATGGCATCACCGACTCGATGGGCATGAGTTTGAGCACGCTTCAGGAGTTAGTGATGGACAGGGAAGCCTGATACACTGCAGTCCATGGGGCTGCAAACAGTCGGACACAACTGAGCGACTGGACTGAACTGAACTGAACTGACTGAGTCTGAAAAGGAAAAAGTAAAACTATCTCTATTTACAGGTGAAACGATCATCTATATAGAACATCTTAAAATGAAGTGAAAGTCTCTCAGTCGTGTCCAGCTCTTTGCGATCCCATGGACTGTACAGTCTATGGAATTCTCCAGGCCAGAACACTGGAGTGGGCAGCCTTTCCCTTCTCCGGGGGATCTTCCCAACCCAGAGATCAAACCCATGTCTCGCGCATTACAGGCAGACTCTTTACCAACTGAGCTATCAGGGAATCCCACAAAAATCTTAAGGAATCAACTAAAAAACTATTGGAGCTAACAACTGAGCTCATCAACGTTGCAAGATTCAAGATCAAAATAAAAAATCAACTGTATTCCTATGTGCTTGCAATGAACAATCCCAAAATTAAACTTATAAAAATAATTTCATTTAGGATAGCATTGTAAAGAATAAAATACTTAGGAATAAATTCAACAAAAGACATACAAACTGTATACTCTGGAAACTAAAAACATCACTGAGAAATTAGAGACAACAAATGAGAAACAAAGACGTTGAATGTTCAGGGAACAGAAGACAATATTAAGCAGGAGACTTAATATTAAGACGGTAATCATCCACAAACTCATCCACAGAGTTACCACAATCCCTATCACAATTCCAGCTAGCTTCTTTGGAAAGTTAATAAGCTAATTAAAAAATTCATGTGCAAAGGTAATAGGCCTGGAATAGCCAAAGCAATCTTGAAAAAAAAAGAAAGCTAGAAAAGGGACCTTGCATTTCTAGATTGCAAAACTTACTACAAAGCTACAGTAATCAAGACAATGCGGTACTGGCTTAAGGTCAGACATACAGATCAATGGAATAAACTAAGAATCAAAAATACGCCCTCATATATACCATCAGTTGATTTTCAACAAGGGTGATTTCAACCAAGGTGATTTAGTGGGGAAATATTAGCCTTTTCAAGAAATGGTGGTGCTGGGATGATATCCACAAGCAAAAGAAAGCAGCTGGACCTCTATGTCATACCAGTTCTAACTCAGAACAGACCAAAGATCTAAATGTGAGAGAAAAGCCATAAGGGTCTTAGAAGAAACAGCTGTAAATCTCTGTGACTTTAGATTAGGCAATGGTTTCTTAGACATGACACCAAACACAAAAGCAACGAAAGTAACACAATTTATCTATTATTTGGAATTAATCAAAACTTCTGTGCTTCATTAAAACAGTAAAAAGATGATCCACAGAATGAGAAAAAAATTTTTTACAAATCACTTATCTGATAAGGGATTTGTATCTGGAGTACATAAAAAAAATTATTTTAACTCAATAACAAAAAGCAACTTGATTAAAAAATGCAAAAAGGATCCAAATAGATATTTCTCCAGGGGAGATATATGAATGGCCCAAAAGCACATGAAAAGGTGCTCAACATCATTAGTTATCAGAGAAATACAACAAAACCACAATGAGATGATATTTCATATCCACTAGGAAGCCCAGGTTCAAAAAGACAGATAATAACAAGGGTTGGGAAAGATGCAAAGAAACAAGAACCTTTGTATATTGCTGCTAGGAATATAAAATGGTACAGACTCTTTGGAAACAGTCTGGCAGTTCCTTAAGGGAAAGGTCAAACAGAGTTACTATATCATCCAGAAATTCCACTTCAGTTATATACCCAAGAAAAATCAAAACATGTCCACACAAAAACCTGCACACAAATATTCATAGCAACATCATTCAAAATAACCAAAAAGGAAAAAGAAATGACCATCAATTTGATGACCAGATAAACAAAATGTGGTCTACCTATACCATGGAATATTATTTGGCAATAAAAAGAAATGAAGAACTAATACATACTACAACATGGATAAACCTTCTAAGTATTACATAAAGTAAAATAAACCAGTCACAAAAGACCACATATTGTATGATACCATTTACACAAAATGTTCAGAATAGGCATATTCATAAAAATTAAAAGTGGATTAAAAGAAGATTGCTAGTTGCCTACGGCTGGGCAAGCTGAGAGAAATATGGAGTATGGGGTTTCCTTTGGGCGTGACGAAAATGCTCTAAAACTAGACAGTGATCACAGGTACATGACTTTGTGAAGATACCAAAAACCACTGAATTGTATGCACTTTAAATGGGTGAATTGTATGGTATGTGAATTCTATCTCAACAAAACTATTATAAAAAAGTCTACCTTACCTTGAGGGAGTTGGGTCATCTTGGCCAAGGCGTGACATAATATTTATTAAGGTGTTAATCCCTAGTTTTAAAAAAAAAAAATCACAAGTCAATATTGTTAGAAGCATTCTAGAACCATCATATGACACACAGAAAGAAAATTATTCATCTCACTCCAATTTGACTTGCATGTGGACAAGTTTGATCAACTTAGTTACTTTAAACACTATGTGATAGGAGAAATTAAATTTTCTCAAAAATTCATTCACTCTTATTATAAAGCTGTGCTCAAAGTAAATGTCATTACGTAAGAGTCAAGAAGCAGTAAAGAATGACAGAATGAAACAGTTACCAGGGAACCATTCCTGGTGGGGATTTAATTTACAACAGGGGACACAGAACAAAATAGGAGAGTGCAATCCAAACAGACCTTTTTTTCGCATGTGCATGTGATGAACTTTTCTATCTCCATATTTGGGCTGCCGAATTCCACAGTTAGACAAAGAATTCCTGGCATGATCAGGATTCATTCCAAAATTCAAGTGATGACTTGGGTGGGTCATGGCCAGCTAAAATTTCAAAGACATAAGTTCAGTTTTAAAAACTCAGCATAAAAAAAATTTAATAAAAACCAACCAACCAAACAAAAAAAAAGCATAGAAGCACCATGACAAATGAAACAGGAAAGGGATTTGTTTATCCAATTAAATTTTAAGCCCCAAACTTTCCATTTTTTCCAGTGTCAAATTTCCAGAGCTTTGGTTCAAGCCTTCTGCAAACAAACCTAAAAATCCACATCTTTCACAGAAGAATTAGAATACACAGCACCTGGAAAGAAGAGCCACAAAAGAGGAAAAGATGAAAGATGAGGTCAGGTTTCTCAGGCAAATCTTTGGTCTATTTCTTTAGGGACAGTCTAAAAAAAAAGTGAGAAGAGGGGTTTGAAAGTGGCAATCAGAGTAGAGTAATGGAGAAGGCTATGTTTCTAGACGTCCTCATCCTCTCCAAAATAGAGATTCTCCACACTCCACTTGTAACCTGCAAGATGAATTACTCCTATCTTGTTATTATATAAATGTACAGGAGAGTAACTCTCACCTGTAACAGACAACGATCTTGGAAAGTATATCCTATCAACTTGTCCAGATGCATCAGGCACTGGTGGTAGCGAATATGATGGGTCAGAACCGGCAGCATCATGGCATGCTAGGAAAAAGCACATTTCAGTATGTTTAATTCTCTAAAAATGTATTAAGAACATTTCGTTTATTTTACAGCAAACAAAGAACATTTTTACATCCCAAATCCCATCTCCCAAAGTCTTAAAACAGTGTACTGGCAGCACGGCACCCTGGCATACCCCCTGTGAGGGGCAGTGGACTAAGTAGTTAGAGATACGATCTCTGGAACCAGAGCGCTGGGTCCAAATCTGGCTGTCATTCATTCATCCTGGGACTTAAGGTAAGTTACTTAACCTCTCTGTTTCTGATTTCTCATCTGTCAACTGAGGACAACCGGGGTAGCTACCTCCAAGGACAGCTGAAAGGATCAAATGAGTGAATACAAAAGGCTGCTTAGATAAGGCATGTGCGGCCCTCACTGAAGTAGGAAGGGCCCTGGTTCATCAGAAGCCAGCAGTGTACCCTCGAGGAAGCCATGAGAATTTCTGTACCTCCTTGTTTCTTTAATTCTAAGGGAATGGATTAGGACTCACAAATTCTGAAACTTTGTCAGGGTCAAGGCACTTCTGAGATCTAAGGAAAATGAGTTTTTCCCCAGAAAAAGGCCTGTGTGCACAAACACGCAAAAATTTTATGGAATTTTAATGAGTTCACAGATCTCTAAAGCCCATCATTAGCCTCTGGGTAAGAACTTCTCAGCCAGATGATCTCGAAGGGCCATTCCAGGTTTAACACTCAATCTAACATTATGAGGATAACTTTTATAAAAACCATCAATACAGTTAAATCACCTGAGGACACAGAACTTTTATTTCAATCACTTTTCATTTGGCTATAGATTCCTTATTGGGAGACAATTTCATGGAGAGCGTATCTTTTTCCTTTTTTTAATAACGTTTCCCTAGAAATCAAGAGAATGAAGAAGTCATTCTTATTCATCAGAACCTGGAGGATGGGCACAGCCCACAGAATGACTGACATGTGCTTTCTGTCATTTTAGTCTTTGAAGTATTTTAAGCTGACATTATTTAAAAATACATGATAATGGATTTGCTTGAAATTACAGAAATCAGTTCCCTGTATTAACTTATAAAGAAAGATTAGTTCTCCCAAAAAGGATCTTCAATCAACAGAAAGTCTTTCTTTCCAGTTCAATTCAGTAAATATGTATTGAGCACCTCCACGTGCAAGGTTTATAATAGCTGTGGAAAAGAAAAAAGATGGAGACACTCTTTTTGCCCCCAGGGGCTTCCCAGAGATATGCCATTCTGATTCGAATTACTGGCATTTTGTCCACTGTACTTTGATCCATGCTGTATTAAAAAACACAGTAATAAGGAAACAAAGTATGTGGCCAAAGTATAATACAGTTTCCCAGGCATTTCAACTGCATGGGACTCATGGGTATTGAGGCTAAGCACTCAAGGAGGATGGGTCATGAAGACTATGCAGTGTAACTATCTTTCTAAAGTATGAATTCAAACTAGTGAGTTGTTTTCAAACCTCCAGCGAGGGAAGAATCATTACCTGTTAAGAAAATAACTATCTTCAGAGTATGCTGACTATTAGAAAATAACCTATCCCTCTGATCTACCCCAGAAAAGAACAAAATATATTTAATGGCAAAGTTCCCACATCTTCTCTTCACCAAACTAAGTCTTATTTTCTTTACCCTTTACTCACATGAAACAGCTGTGAGTCCCTTCATCACTTCCTCCAAACTTACTCCAAATAGAGCCAGGTTCTCTTTCCAAGTAAGTATGGTTCTTGTGAACACCACAAAAAGGTAGGTATGATCACCGTCCATTCTGTATCCCTGACAAATAAGTCTTGAGGTTCTCTATAAGACTCTAGCTCAGTTTGTTAAATGCTCAATCTTTGCAATGTTGAGACCACACACAATCACTAAGCATCTCCCTTCATTCTATTCATTTCTAGAAACTGCTTTCACTTTATTTACTTGTTCTATTCATTTTTACTTGGCTGTGCTGGGTCTCAGTTGTGGCACGTGAGATCTTTGATCTTCAATGTGGCACGCAGGATCTTTTTTTTTCAGTTGCAGCAAGTAGGATCTAGTTCCCTGACCAGGGATCAAGCCCAGGGCTCCTTGCTGATCCTGCATCCACACACTGTGAAGTTTCTCCATCTCCTCCATCACTTGTCCAGGCTCATTCAATATAACTATTGATAGCATTGACGGCAGCAGATCATCACATGTTCCATCATCTTGTCCTTGTTCTTTAGAATCGTGCTGCTGGCTGAACAATTCATGTTGTAAGAATGAGTGACATCTACCACCTTTTCGCCTCGCCCCACTCTCTCAGCTATTTTCATGTTTGTTTCCATCATTATTGCATGGCGCTCCTTAGCAGTACCAGCTACGTCGCTGCTACTTTTATGTTGCTCCCAGACATCCTGGGCTTGAAATAAAGATACTATACTACTGTACTCTACACAGTACTATATAGTAAAGTACACAAAAGCACCACTACCCACAGAGGATGCATACATGTGACAGTGTACCTCAGACACATGAACTAACTTACCTGGCTGAACATTCAAACACACGTTTGCATCTTTCAAAGTTCGCAACTTGAAGGTTCGTATGTAGTGGACTCACTGTAGCCCAAACACAACTCTCTGCCTACTCAGCACTCACCACCACTCTGTTCTTCTTCTCAATTTTCTTCAGGCACCCTGCCTTCTAGTTTTCTCGAGCTTCACGTGGGCCTCATGCTGGTTATATGTTAAACTGACATAGTTTCTTTGCTCCTTTTTGGACGTCTCTATGTGTCACTTTTATTCATCCTCCACTCTCAGGATTCAGTTTATTGATTTCCATGGACCTCCTGCTTGGTACAGCACAGGGCAGAGGTACATACTCTCCCAAGTCACCAGGTCAACTTTGGTGTGCAAAACCCCGTTCTTAAAGTACAGACACCATAGCAACATGATGCTTCTCCTCTTCTGAGTCATAATGCTGAATTTCTCAGCCTCAGTTTCAGGTTTTGATTCCTGTTTTTTCTTCTGTATTACCCGGAATTCATTCTAACAAGCGGTTACACTGAGAAAATCTTTCAACAGTTTCTCTCTAAACACGGTTCCAGTCTGCGTTTAGTTCACATGTAGTTCCAAGTTACAGGACCACCTCTATGTTTTCATTCCTCCTAACACTTGTTGGGACATATCAGGTAGAATTTTCTAATCTCGTAACAACCCTTGGTAACTGCTCTGGTTGGGAAATTACGCTCCCAGAATGAGAAGCTGGGACTCAGGTTGCTCTGCCTTAGACTGAACACAATAGTTTTATTGCCAGTGGCAGCCAGACAGCATCACAAGGCTTTTGCCAGCAACCCACCAGCAATTATTATTACCCCACCCGGCCCCCACCCCAGGATTTCAGAGATGCACTCAGCCATTTTCTCTTAAAACTAAGTATGAGTTCATTTTTCCACAGGCTTCAGGGTCATTCAGAGTATTCCATGTACAAATTTCATTTAACTGTTATTTCTCAGTCAGGTTCTTATTCTTCATTACCAACAATACTAACCACATTTACTTCATATTACACACCACCTGAGCAAACTCCGGGAGACGGCGAAGGACAGGAAAGCATGGCGTGCTGTAGTCCACGGGGTCACAGGAAGAGTCGGACACAACTGAGCAACTGAACAACACACGTCTCCTGCCATCTTATTTGACGAACACACATGGAAACGAAAACATTTATTCGGAGATAGGAAACTATAGTTAAGAGGCAATATAACCTGTAAAAAAAATAGGACTGGAGGATGGAAGCCTGGCTTCCACCAGTTGGCTGTCTTTGGAACAGCAGGAGTCCTCCATGCGGAGGAACCATCATTACACAAGAAGTATTCACCTTTGCCGAAGTTCTACTCAGGAACCTTGTCTCCAACCAGTTAAACACAGGAACTGATTGTTTTTGGCTATGTGCGTGCTCAGTCACTCAGTCATGTCCAATTCTTTGAGACCCCATGGACTGCAGCCCGCCAGGCTCCTCTGTCCATGGGATTTTCCTATCAACCTCAAAACAGAGTGTAAAATGTAATATATGCAGAGAGCAAGAGAAGAAAACCTAGTCGTCCAGCTGCTTCCAATCCAGCTGGGAAGCCAGAGTTAGATTCTTGTGACATTTGTGAAGGACATAAAACTACATGGTTCATTCAGGACCCCTATTTGTTTTACCAAAAGAAAGGGTAAAAAGAGCTCACTGTCTTTTTAAAAAATTGTGTTCAGTGGATCTAAACTGATCTAGGAACTGCTCCACGATAATGGGACACTCCCTTTACACCCACTAGTCACCAATCAATCAGTAGTTGTTGTTTTTTTTTAATCTTTTTACAAATTAGGGTTTCACAGGGTTTTGTTAAAAAAAAAAAAAAAACTTCACAGTTAAATAAAAAACATAAGTTTAAAAACCACTGAACTAGAAGAACTCTAAGATCCTTTCCAGTTCTCAAAGTTCCATAATTTCAGGATCTCTTGAACAATCAACTTTGACATCACTGAGATCAGCAGATGGCTGGACATTCCACTCACTGTTACTACAATGTCTTAAGCAGCTATGTTGGGGCTACAGTGCTGTGTTGGTTTTGGAGAAACACTAGCAAGCTGAAAAACTGGGTGATATTACAGCTCCAAGTGGCCCTAAGAAACAATCAATGGAAGTAAGATATCCACTTCTGAAAGCATTTACAGTTAAAAAAAAAGTGGTCAATGGGTAATATAACTGAGGACTTTTTAGACAGACTAGCATCCACTACAGATGATTATTTTCAAACTACTTAGCAATATTGCATCAATAGCAGTTCATCTCAACAAAAAAATTTAGCTTCACATGGTAAATGAATTACATAGCAATTCCTTTAATGATAGGATTAAATTCCACTGTTCAATACAATAATTAAATGCCAGCATTGATTTAAATAAAAAAAAACCTCATTACAATGAAATGAATACCTAAGAGAGTCTGGACTCATTACAATACATGCTACCATCACAAGAGATAAGTGGAAGTGCAGCCTGGAAGTATTCTTCCAAAAGGCTAAACAGAGCAAACTGCACTGACCCCAGTCTGTGTAATCATTTCCTTTAGTGTAATTCCCATGGAGTGCAACCAATATCAATCATAACAAAAGAATCGAGCAAACAGTCAAAGAATATGCTGGATTTGAGGGATGACTAATTTGGTAAAAATTCACATTTAAGGAAAGAAATACCTCTTAGTGAGTCACTTATATACTGCTGAAATGTTCCTCTGTTAAGTCTACCCCCCATCCCCGAAAAAATGGGCTGGGCTTCCTTGGTGGCTCAGTTGGTAAAGAATCTGCTTGCAGTGCAGGAGACCCAGATTCGATCCCTGGGTCAGGAAGATCCCCTGGAGAAGGGAATGGCAACTCACTCCAGCATTCTTGCCTGGAGAATTCCATGGATAGAGGAATCACTGAGATAAAGCAAAGACTGTAGACTGGCGGGCTACAGTCCGTGAGATCACAAAGAGTCAGACACAACTGAGCGACTAACACGTCACAAAGAAAAAATACTATCCTTTGGCTCAAATACGTATACTGTTTCTGCTCATTTAATACTTTCAGCTCTCTGCAGTATAAGTCTGGGTTCTCAGTCGGGAATGTTTGTACACACCACCTTCAGGAATCTGCCTGTAGAGCTGCCGGAGTATCTCTTTTGACAGGCACTTACCCACATGCTCAAAAAGGCAGATACATTTAAAGAACAGACCTGCCTTCCCTCAACGTGCAGAGACAGAATTGAGCATTACTAAGTCAGCGCCTCCCACACCCCCACCATGCACATGCGTGTGCACCACACACAACTAAACAAGACAACGTGAAAACTGACACCAAAACAGAACCCAAATGATAGAAAACAATGTACTGTTGATGTTCCATTTAGCTACAAGGTAATACATTCTGCAGAAACTTCTCAGAATTAGGAAGACTTCAGTGCCAGATGCCTTTTAAAGGAAGAGATGTTTGGGTATAATTGTGTTCTCAGAAGCGTCATCACCTGACAGACATCAGAACGGATGCCAGTTTTCCAGAAGCCTTGGCTACTCAGCTCCACTGTTACTTCTCGCCTCATGGTATTCTTCTGTCGTATTTTTTGGAGTGCTTCCTAGAAAAGAACTCATTATGATGAGCGACCTGACAGTTCTAAAGCAATATTAAGCCAAACATCAAGCATTAGTAAATTAGCTGGATTCATTCACCCTCACATTCAGGTAGTCAAAATTCTTCATGCCAAATTAGATTTTAAAAAAAATAAAGAAAGGCCTTGGGAATAAGCCAACTTTTCCTGGTAAATGGATAAGGAAAAAACTAAACTAAAGAAGCTATGCTGGCAAGTTCAAATGAAAAATGTCCTTTTGGGGACTTTTTGGTGGTCCAGTAGCATCCCAATGTGGGGGGTTCAGGTTCAATCCCTGGTTGGGGAGCTAGGATTCCACATGCCTCACAGCCAAAAAACCAAAACATAAAACAGAAGAAAAATTGTAACAAATTCAATAAAGACTTTAAAAAATGATCCTTGTCAAAAAAAAGAAAAATTGTGAAAAAAAATGCCCTTTAACTGAAAAAGAAACAAAATGTGGTGTTTGGAATCTGAAATCTGCATGTAAAGATTATATTTAAATCAAGCCTTATGTTAAGCATTTACATATAAGAAAGACAATCAATAAATTAACCAGAAACCCATGTAATTCTCAAAGACGGCTTCTAATTTGCAAACCCTGCAGCAAGGGTATATTTTATTAAAACAAGACAATGATCCAAAACTGCTGCAAGATGTAAACAGGAATTGACTCTTCCCTTTTACCGCCATCCTTCAAATAATTAATGATAAAAAATAATTTTATACTTGTATGTTTATTCAATAAAAAAAATAATCTCATAGCAATTCATAATAACAACAGGAACCACCACCACCTCCATCACTGATTAAGTTCCTAATACAGGCCAGGTAGCTCAGACAGTAAACAATCTGCCTGCAATGCAGGAGACCAGGGTCCTATCCCTGGGTCGGGAAGATCCCTGAAGAAGAAAATGACAACCCACTCCAGTATTCTTGCCTGGAGAATTCCACGAACAAAGGAGCCTGGTGGGTTATAGTCCATGGGGTTGCAAAGAGTCTGACATGACTGAATGACTAGCACTTTCACAGGCCAAATACCACTGGAGGAAAGTTAAATGGAGTGTCTCCAAGTCCACACCATCACCCTTTTCCCTGGGTGCACTAACAGAAGGACATTTCAGTCAGCCTCTTTCGGCCTTGGTTCCATCTTTCATAATGAAGCTGACTGGCTCAAGTCAGAAAAAGCAACAACGTCAGAATTCAAACAATTCTCAGCTTCAAAACCTTGCTTTTACACAATGGCAGCAGAATAAACCCTCAATGAGACAAAATCTATGTTGATACTAAATCCATTGATTTTTTCTTCTTAGATGTAACACACAAGTGATCCTGGAATATAGATACTACTACCCATTAGTAAAAAAATATGGAATTTGGGATATAAAGTCTCACAAAATCAGTTCACCATACTAAACTAACAGATATATAGAAGATAATCTTTTACAACCTAAGACCAAGAAACTTGAATATGTGGTCCTATGTACAGTCTAATTAATGACAAAAGGCTAATCTGGGAAGTTTTAAAATTAACTTCTTTTAGAGAAGCTATATTCATTCCCAACATATATTAAAAAACTGGCCTTTTTAAGGAAAACATATAGTCCCTTAGCTACTAAAAGATGAAAAAAATCAATCAGCATACTAACGTGAGTAGGGGAGTGAAGTGTGATTTTTTTTTTAAAGTATCTTTCCATCTTATTCTAAAAGTGTGGTGTAACAACAATCTCAGATAAACTGGAAGTACATCGTCATTAGTCATAGGTGAAGAGGGTCCAATACCAACCTCCCTCTGTGCCAGCTTCTGCTTGTCAGTCTGTTTGACTTTTGGACTATTTGCTAGTAGGTGACGAAGCTTAACATAACTCTTCCACAGTTTCTGGTACCTGAGGAAAAGGACAGACGGACATCTCAGACGAAAAGAAGGCAAATCTAAAGTGCCATAAAGTCAGGTGTTCTCATAGGCCTGCTCGATCATAAATGCATTCCTGTGAACATCCTTAATGGCTGCAGACCTTCATTCTAAGGAAGGACATGGTCTGGAGGGATGGAGGAGCTAGATGACCAAGAGTCATCTGGAATCTATAAATAAGATGATCATTGCCTACGTGGGTTAAAAATGAGGTTTCACTATATGGATGAATCTCTCTGGAGGCAATTCCAAGAGAGACGCACAAAAACCAATAGAAACATGTATGGTTTCTCATTGTTACCTCTTTGAAAGTAACACATTTAAATACATGCTTTCTGATGTTTGTTGAAAGAAAGACCCCTTACTCAGCAGACATTGTCAGTGTCTGACACGCTTTCACTGAAAGTAAAAGTTGGAGAATATGAGAAAAGAGAACCCTCCTCATGATAATATCCAAGGTACATAGCTACTCACACCCATTTTTCCACTGGGAAGGGAAAGACAAATGGTGTATAGCAATTTGTATATATCATGACAAAAATAACCATCTTTGAGGCCAAATATGTTATAACTTGGATCAGGCTAATGAATAAGTTAAAGTACCCTGAGAAGGAAGAGAATATACAATTCTTTTATCAATTCACACTCCAGCCAGCTGAGAGTCCACATGAGCCTAATCACATTCTACTAACACTTTTCGGCAAGAAGGGACTTTACAAAAATTTTGTTATATTGAAACTGCTCCTTTCTTGGCCTTTGCTGGGTCTCTCCTTTGTGATAACATTTTTTATAGACAATGGAGGAAAGAAAGAAGTACTTACACAGTGCCTGGTTCATTGCTTCACACTTTTATCCAAAGGTAGGGAAAAAAAGAACAAAACCCTTTAGCCTCTTCTAATATATCAGCCAGAATTGGATTTATGAATTGAAAATCTCCCATGCCCTTTTCTCCCATTATGAATCCTTTAAAAAAATTAAATCAGGAAATGGTTTGTTTGACAAAGTAGGGAATCTAAACACTCCTGAAGACTCTAATGGTGCTATTTCCCTTCCCACACATCTTCATTTTCTCCCAGCAAAACACTAATGGGCCAATTGGAAAGTAACATCAATTCTAAGAGCCAGAAGTCATGGCTTCTCCTTCCAATACAACCCTTGACTTTGCATGGGATGTTGAGCTCTTACTAAGATGCCTCCCCCAAATCAGAACTCTACATCAGTGCTGGGAACCAGCATGGTGCTACTTTCCTCGAGAGGGCACTGAAAAAAATAAATAAAAATGTTAAGTTCTATAATGATGGATAAAGGAAAATTCCTTAAAGGTTAAAAACATACAGGACTCATATTGACCAAGACTGCCAAGGATAATCTATCAAATAATATGTAGAGAAAATAACTCTTCAGGAGATACCGTAACTCGTTTCATTTGGTAACCTAAATTTGGAAACGTGGCTCGTTTCAGAACTTAATCCACTAAAGGGGATTCCCTGCTAATTTCAGCTGTTAGTAGAAGGTGAAATTGGCTAAGACAAACACCGAGAAATATCTTACTGTGGGTCTCCAGCATAACTCAACTGTGCAGGGCGTATCCCAAAGTGAACGATAATCGGAAAAGTAATCACATCAGGGTTGAACTGTTCACGATCCAGTTGATCGATGCGGACAGAGCTTGGTTTCTAGAGAGAGAGAAATCAAAGCCATTTATTCCCTTAAGAAGTCTCTAAGTATTGACTTTAATCTAAGTAGGGAAGAAATTAATCGGATTTTTCCCTAGGAAAGCCTCATCCCCAAAGGGAAAAAAAGCGTCATTAAAAACCTTTAATCATAGCAACTACACTATATAAAAACTATAATGTCATCCCTGTAAATGAGTCTGTGCCATTCGGCATAATGAACGATGATTCTGTCCTTTTCTGCCATCCGCATAGAAACCTTTAAAAATTAAACTTTTGAAAGGACACCTAGTCAGATATAACTTTTCCTTAACCTCTCCAGAGGCACAGAGGGAATATTCCACATGACCAAAAGAGACACGCTGGCTTATTCTGCTTTAACTGCACATTTCAAATGGAAAGCTTATTTCTATTCAGCAGGCACAGACAGATGCCTCTATATAATTTTTTTCCCCATTAGTTCTCTGTGTACCCTGTGTATCCCTTTAATTCTGTACCTTTAAATGAAAAGGTACGGTGGTACAAAAACCAAATAGTTAAGCTTCTCTTATTATGTCCATGGAGGCCATTCTTAAATTTTAATAGAGAAGACTCAATTTTCATAAGTTTCTTTTCCAAGTCTAATTAAAAAAAAAAAAAGAAGTGAACAGCTTGGTTCCTTCTTAAGTTACTAAAGTATGAGGATCCATTTGTAAAACAGCTTTCATCCTGAATGCTTAAGTTTGTGAAAAGATGGTAAAATCGTGGAGCGTATGTTTTAGCAACTCCTTGCTTATACTGAACACTCAGGGCAGTCCCTAATTTTAGAAGCTAAATTCTGACTAGAAGATTGTGGGGGTGTTTGGCCCAGTTGCTTCAGAGCTAGAGGCTACAGAATTGATCCCCATGGAGGCTAATAAGCTTCACTTGTATTGCCCAGTAATGCCCAACAACTATGACTGGCCTGGTTTGTCCAAGACACAGGGATTTCAATGCTAAAACTGGGAAAGCCCTCAGCAACTGGGACAAGCTGGTCACTCTACCCACAACTGTAGTCCAAGTAGGTGACAAACTATTCAATAAAAAGATTTGTGCAAATTCATCCATATTAGTGAAAAAAAAAAAAAAACACCAAAAAACCTTAGACTTCAAGGAATATTTCAATGTCATTTAACAATCAAAATTTTACTAGTATCTTGAAAAGCTGACCTTTGCTCTCAAAATTAATAACTAGGTCAAAAAGGCCAGGTTCTCTCCTCTGAGTCAAAACCCTTTGATGTTCTTTCATGCTTCTCTGCCTACCAGGACCACAATTAAAGTCCCTTCCTGCCTCTGCAGTCACCACAGGCCAGATTATGCTGGGCTTCTCTTTGGCTCCATGCTATAGTATCAGGGTTTCCCAGGTGGCACTAGTGGTAAAGAACCCACCTGTTAATGCAGGAGATGCAAGAGACACAGGTTTGATCCCTGTGTAGGGAAAATCCCCTAAAGGAAGGCACAGCAATCCACACCAATACTCTTGCCTGCAGAATCTCATGGACAGAGGAGCCTGGTGGGCTGCAGTTCAGAGGGTCACAAAGAGTTGGACACAACTGAAGTGACTTAGCACACATAGTATCAACAGAGGAGACAGTGATTTAAAATATTTGTGTGTGTGTGTGTGTGCACACGCGTGCGCTCACTCAGTCGTGTCCAATTCTTTCCAACCCCATGGGCTGTAACCTGCCAGGCTCCTCTGTCCATGGAATTCTCCAGGAAAGAATACTGGAGTGGGTAGCCATTCCCTTCTCCAGGGGGATCCTCCCGACCCCGGGATATGCATTGCAGGAAGATTCTTAACCATCTGAGTCACCAGGGAAGCCTTTTAAAACATCTGTACTATCTCTTATTTATAGAGGGATAGGGGATGAAATAAGTTCTAGACTTGGCCACACCCTACAGTATCCATCATACCATTTTTATATTAGAATAAAATACATTCTCACCAATGACCAAAGTGTTCCCTAGCAGAGGCAAAGTACCTGGGGAGGGAGATTAATTTTAAATTCTGCAGCAATTACGTACTTAATGGGACCATAACAATTTGAAATGTTTAATAAATTCCCCAATATCCTTATCACTGGGCAATCTTTCAAAGCAAGCACTTCATAGGACAAAATATAGTACCATGTCTATTCTGTCCTATTCTCAACAAGATATAATGAAAGAATGTTTCATGATACTGACTTTTCAGGACATTTTTCTCCTCTGCAATAAGACTAAATAGCAATTACTAAAACAAACAAACAAAAACTACTACCTTAAACATGTCCCAAAGCTTGACACCCAAACCTACCTTTCTTACTTCCAATTACTTTCCAGCGTAAACCTTTCACCCTGACTAACCTGTGGTTTCCTCATTATCTTCAAAACTGGCCATACACCAACTCAAGAATGTTCATTCAAATGTGCCAATGACTTATACAATTCCTTGATTCTTTAAAGACCACAGCAGTGTTTATGAAGCATTCCTGGGAGCCTGGCCTGGTGATCTCACCAAACACTACAAGCTTTCCTGACTGGCTTTTTCAGAGATTGGTCCATTGATTCAATAATTCATCACAGACTCCTTTCATATGGATATGCTGTAAGTCTGCAGCTGGACAAGCATCATATATAATCTATATATCTCAGTAGCACCGGGCTCACGTAGTGGTTCCTCAACAACTGAGCTGAATGATGATCATGGCAAGGGAGTAAATATTCTCTAGGCCACTGGCTCAAAAACAAGCAATAAGTAAACCAGAAGCAACTGGGGAATTGTTTTAACTATAGGTCATTGAGCCCCATTATCTGGAGTACATGGAATGGGGTCCATCAGGGCATTCTTGTATTTTCAAAAGCTCTCCAACTGATCCTAGGAGTTCAGGAAATTTTAACCATGCCATAGAAGGGAATCCCAGGTAAAACTGCTTCCACAGTAAATCATGAGATTCTTCAAGCCAACCCACCAAGGTAAAAAGGATGTCTCCCTTGAAACATCCCACCCTCGCCTTCTCCCACAGAGTCCAAAATTCTGTTCTGTACATCTGTGTCTCTTTTTCTGTTTTGCATATAGGGTTATCGTTACCATCTTTCTAAATTCCATATATATGTGTTAATATACTGTATTGGTCTTTATCTTTCTGGCTTACTTCACTCTGTATAATGATTTCATGGTGTATATGTACCACAGCTTCCTTATCCATTCATCTGCTGATGGGCATCTAGGTTGCTTCCATGTCCTGGCTATTATAAACAGTGCTGCGATGAACATTGGGGTGCACGTGTCTCTTTCAGATCTGGTTTCTTCGGTGTGTATGCCCAGAAGTGGGATTGATGTTTCAAGAGAACAGCATCGAAACACGTATATTATCTAGGGTGAAACAGATCACCAGCCCAGGCTGGATGCATGAGACAAGTGCTCAGGCCTGGTGCACTGGGAAGACCCAGAGGAATCGGGTGGAGAGGGAGGTGGGAGGGGGGATCGGGATGGGGAATACATGTAAATCCATGGCTGATTCATGTCAATGTATGACAAAAACCACTACAACATTGTAAAGCAATTAGCCTCCAAAGAATAAAAATAAGTGGAAAAAAAAAAAAGGATGTCTCCCACCACCATCACCCCCACTCATCCTCTGACTCAACTACAAAACTAACAGAGAAACGTAAATTCATGCAACTCTTTAAAAGAAGAAAGATTAAATCCACAGTCACACTCTCATAGTGCTATGACTTTGTGTATTTCTCTTTACTCTAACAATTATCTGCGTGGCTTAGCAACATAACAGTAGAAATTGTATAACTTTTTCAGTGTTAAACAAGTTTCAGGTTTAAAGACATTTTTATTAAACCCTTTCACTTTCTAGATTTGTTTAAAATAATCAGCATTAGCTGGAATGTCTGATTTGCAAATAGCAACATTTTGTTTGTGCAGATGTTACTGTCATGCTACAAAAAGTTGATTTAGAGTTTTTATTTTTATGAATCAAGGCTATTAAGCAATTTGGCAGCCTTTCTAAACAACAGCTTTGTTTAAATAGATTATTCTGTTTCTTTACATAGTAGTATTTTAATTCTCCACTTTTGCAAAACTTTATACGGATAAGATGCCAATATATTTTATGAAACGATAACATATTTTAGAGGAAAAAAATTTAACAATAAAACAGTGTGCTCTTTATCAGAAGAAAAAACAAGCTATCTATTAATTCTCTGATTTTGATTTTTATGCTTTAACTTTAAAAATGGACATTAGAAGCAAAATTTAAAGCAATAAATTTAAAAAACATAAATAAAAATTAGACAAAGGATGTCAATAAACCATTATCAGAAGAAAAATTTTAAAGGTCGATCAACATTTAAAATATCAAGTTTTGCTAGAAACCAAAATAAAAAGAAAACTGAGCTAAATAGTATCTATTTTTTCCCTACCAAACTGACCAAGTTTTTTGCTAAACTAGTATAAGCAGTATGAAGGAATGGTCAGAGTGTGAACTTTACAACCCTCTGGAAGGTAATTTATGAAGTAACAAAAGCCTAAAAAATGTGCATACTTCAAGGAATTAAATGGATACATTCAAACAAATACATACATATGGAAAACTTGTTTAGTCACACACATACAAATTCAATACAGCATTATCTGCTATAGCAAAAATCTGGAAGCAACTTAGGTGCCTGATAATAGGGGGTTAATTAAGTAACAGTTTTTAAAATTACATGCCTAAAGAAATGTAAAACGAAGGAAAAATAACAACTTTGTGCTTGTTGTTCCTGGAGGAAGATAAGAAGGAAAAAGTCTGAATATTAATATTTAAGAGTATGATGCCAATTTTGTTTCAAAACAATATGAAATATGTCTTACTAGAAAAGTGAATAGTATCATCTCTGAAGAATGGAATTATGGGCAATTTTTCTCTTCTTTGGGCTGTTTTTCTCTTTTTTTAATTATCTATAGAGAAGATCTATTACTTTTATACTCAGAATAAAATTAGAGCTAAACATAATCTAAAAACTTCAAAATTCTCCATAACAAGAAGAATAAATCTACTAAGCAGATGAATTTACTACTAAACATGCCTTCAGTTCAGTTCAGTTGCTCAGTCATGTCTGATTCTTTGAGACCCAATGGGCCAGGCTTCCCTGTCCATCACCAACTCTTCTGGCTACATATATGCCTACAAATATGCCTATATTATGATATTTTTCTTATTTACTAAATATTTAAAGGAAAAAAAATTACTCAAAGGACAAGAAGCAACGAGTACTTAAATCTTTAAAAACGTTCTGTTAGCATTTTTACGAAACACTCAAACCTGAAGGGAAGGTGACTCAGTCTCTGACCATCAACACCAGCACATACCGCTCCAGGGTTGGTGACGATCATGCCTTTGCATTCTTCTGCGTATTTCTGCCACTCAAGTTCTTCCCACTGAAGCATATTGGCAATCTCCTCTTCGGGAACCAGGGCTTTGCTACAGCGCAGTAAGTAAAGTAGGATCTGGTGCATGGACAGCACTTCTTTTCCCCCGTCTTAGGTGACAGTGGAGAGAGAGAGAAAAACAAGAGTACTCAATTAACAGCCAGTCATCTACCCAATAAGGAAAAACAAGACAATGAGAGAAGAGCATTTGTAAAAAGGTAGTTTAGAATTTATATCGTTAAACCATTGTTTAACCAGGTGCCAAATAATAGGCAAGCCATTTGTTTCACTGATGAACAGGGCTCATAAACCATCTCATTTACGAAAATGGCAACAACAACATTATAAATGATAAAAGGCTCCATTTCTGAGGTAGGAATATAAAAAAGGTGCCTACCTAAATAAATTTATAACTACCTAGTATAAAGAACCATAGTTTATAATATACAGAACCATGTTATGTTTTAAATATTTTGTCAGTCTTTATAGGGTAACAGATGAAAGTGACGTTACTGATTTAAGGAAATTCTAAGTTTTTATGAGATACTTATGGATGTTTTCAATAAACTATTGTTGCATTACAGTCTAATTTTTTGGTGCTAATGTGTTGCCCCTGCCATGAGGAACACAGCTAAAGAGCTTATACCAATATCATGAAGATCATTATGGAGTTAGTACATGGAAAAAATACCAAGTATTCTGAGACTTACAGAAGCATATATTACCAAGTACAGAGGCTAAAAACAACAAAGAACATAAATAAAGTACCTTGGAAAAACTCAATTAATCTGGTACTTCATGAAGCAAAGCCATTCATCTAATATGCACATTAACTTCAGGTTCACAGGCTTCTGCCTTCTCTTTAGGTTTACCTTTTGTTTTTTTGGGCCACACTGCATAACACACGGGCTCTTAGTTTCCTGACCAGGGACAGAACTCACGCCCTCTTCACTGGAATCACAGAGTTTTAACTACTGGGCTGTCAAGGAAGTCCTGGGTTTATTAGCTTCTTGACCAGTACGTACAACCAACTTTTCTCTGCCTAGTCCCATCCAAAGGAAGGACAAGAGCCCTGATGGTGTAGAGAGCAATAGCTACTCTCCCAGAGGTCATAAGACATGTTAGAAGCAGTAGTATAGGGCCAAACACTTCATGGAGAAACAAGGGGACCAAGATGCTGGAGACAGACAGGCATCAATGAGACGGTTCTATTTGTGCTAGAAGAGTTTATGATACCCAAGGAATCTAGGGTACTAGAAAATGGAAGAAGATAAAAGATTTTAATTTGAGTTGCTATGGGCTAAGATTAGGCCTACACTTCTAAGACAGAAGACAGTAAGGATCAAAATTTCTTTTTGATTTATGTTTTTCTATCTCAGATGCTGCTCTGGAATTAAATGGCATTGCCGCTATAGGGCTACTATATTTGTAGGAATGCATTCATCTATGAATCTAAATATACATTCATTCATTCAATAATTACTAGCACCTATTATGTAGCTGGCCCAGGAAACACAGTGCTAAACAGCTGAAACTCTTATATTCTAGAGGAGAGAAAGAGACAACAAAAAACAACTACTTAATAATAGATCAGAGATGAGAGCTCTGAAAACGGATCAAACTGGGCAACTATACATAAAAGGGTGGTCAGGAAAGATGTCTTTGAAAAGCTGCCATCTGACAGACTTGAAAGAAGCAGAGGAGCTCCATGTGGCTACCTGGGAGAGAAGTGTCTCTGGTAGAAAAAATAGCCAAAGCCCAAAGGTGGGACTGATGTGTTCCAGGAACTGCAAAGAGGCCGGCATGGATAGAGCAAATTGAGGAGGAGAATGTAAGAGAGGCAGCAGGGAAATCAGATCTTGCAAAGCTTTACAGAGCACAGTCTCAGATGAGAGCATGTTTTTCACCATCATGGGCTTCGTGCTCTGAGTGGTCCCATGTAACAATTATGGAAAAAAACAAACAAACAAAAAGATAAGCTCCAGGCCTTCAAGAAGCAAGTTGGCTAAGGATGATTAATCACAACAGTTCCTAGAGGAATCTTTGCAGGTAATATTCTGAAAAGAGTTCTCTTAATTAAAGACACTGAGTCTCTTTTCAAAAAAAAAAGAAGTAACTAAAGTAGAAAATACAATCAACCTACATGAGGACATGTTCTGTCTACTCTTCTTACTATTAGTCACAGCAGTAAAAAAAAAAATGGTATGCCTCATTACAAACCATCTGCCTTAAAACTACAAGTCACCTTTGATTAACAAACTTCCATGGTTAAGGACATATTTCTCAGACTCTGTCTCAACAGACATTTTAATCTGCCTGCATGTGACATGACTTTCTCAATCAATGATGTTTTCCTCTTTGCTAAGGAGCCCAGCAAATCATAATGCCCCTTGGTCAGTCTAAGTCCATGGTAATCTCTGCTTCTGAGGAGGGGTGGAGGCTGAAGTGAGCAGGTAGACAAGAGACCTCTAAAGCCGGAGCAAGCTGACTTACACTTGCATGTGTTAACGTAAGGAGCAGCAGGGATAAAGGAAACCTAGCCCTCAGAAGAACTGCCATACTGAACTGCCTTCTAGGAACGAAGGAAAGGGTAAAACACAGCAAGATTAGTAAAGAGCACTGTGAGCTCATAAGGATACATCAGAGGAGCAGAGTGTTGTTTTGCTATAAGGATTAGAGAAGAAGACTCAGTTTTTATTTGGGAAGGTTGGAAGGAGAAAAGATATGCAACTCTAGCTGTACACATTGGTGCTGGAAGCCACCCCACGGTTCCAAGTGGCCAACTTCAGGACACTTCAAATAAACGGGAAAAGGACTAAGGGCACCGAATTTAAAGGGAAAAGAATAAAAAGACTCAAAGAGCTACTGAGAGGGAGGAACACTTAAACCGGCAAACCAAGGGCACTGCCCAATTTAGGAGAAGAATATCTGCGAGATAAAGAAGGAAGGCCACCAAGGGCTCTGAGAACACATCTACCTAGTTGGGGTGCAAAGAAGCTGATGAGGGAGGGGAATTTTATAGCTGCATGGAACTAGAAAGAATGTTTTAAAAACATACACACATCAGGCACGAGGTAATACTAAAGGAGAAACTATAAACCCATGCTGAAAACTGCTAAATATTTTAAAAAACAGCTAAAATCTAAAAAGATAGATATTTACCGGTGTGTAAAAGTAGAAACTCAGGACAGATAACATGAGGTGAAACCCTTACAGGAATATAAGGAAAGGTAGACAGAACTAGAGAGACCCGCAGAGCCCATGGGGCAAGAGCTCCATCCCCTGCACTCAGCTTGGCAAAAAGGACACTGCAGAAATATTTGTGGGATGACTTTCTGTAGCAGATAAATAATGTGGCCACTTGCTCACAGACTGCCATGAATTTACTAATGTTAATGAATTGGCTCTTTTGGTTTGTCTGCTTTGCTACATGTTTATGTTGAGGATTTATGGAACTATGTCACTGAGGGCTAGGAAGTAATCTTTATCTCGTTGGCTGAGATAAATAGGACCCGATATAAATGAGAAATTAGAGCGGGTAAGCTAAGGTTAGCAGGAATTCTGCCAGCGCTGGGACTGGAACTGTGACAACGGCTCATTATTCGGGAAGAACTGGAGTTTGTGTTTCAGGGAATGAATCTGGACAGTCATTAATGAACTGACAGACTTTATAAACTGTTTCTTAGAGACTTAATTCTCTCAGTTTATATTGCTTGATTATTTATATGGTTATTGGGAGGAGGGGCAATTTGCTAGGGAATTTGTGTTAAGAATATACTGGTTAAATGAGTAGTTCTCAAGAGTATAATACTCAGTTTTAAGAAACATACAATACCGTCTTTCCTTACACTGAGAATAACTATATAACTGCATTACCTATATGCAGACATATAATTATGTCTCCCAAATATTCCTAGAAGACACCTTTATATAATCTTAAGTTTTGAAAACTTTTATTAATAGCACAGAATTTTTTAAACTCTCCAAAAACAAAGTTAGATTAAGACACTGTATCAATTTATGTCTTTTTCCAAACTACACTTCCCTCCTGGGAATTCTGATATACTCTCATCCTCTCTGGCCCTCTGTGAGCCATAGCTAGAGAATTACTTCTCCAAAATGAGACAATTTCCAAAAATCAATCTGCTAGATAGTTGATTTGCAAAATTGATTTGGGATTCTCAAAGCTTTACTACAGCAATGATATAAGCAATCAACAGGCTTTCCTGTAAGTGCAGTCTTTCTATCTTGAATTATGCCCTGCCCTAGCCCTGGCTACAGTCAAGATAAAACCTTAAACTGGCTCTAGGAGAGCTCGTATCAACTATCTGACTACTAAAGGTGGAGGCAGGGATAAGGAAAGAAACAAAAATTTGAGAAAACTCTTATGACATCAATAAACTGGTTGTTCTGAGATTTGACTTCTGATAAACTGATCTGTACTGAAGAATCCTTGGTTTAATCTATTAGCTAAACTTTGGATAAATTTGTATAAAGCAACTGAGACAGCTGACTTCAAAGCAGGTCAACTGAGGAACTAGAGAAAAATTGTAATGACTGATAAACTTTCAATCTATATATTATAATAAACTGTTACGAACAAAAAGCCGATGAGAATAAGAGGACCATGAAATACCTGAAATACTATATAAAAGTTGTTCATTCTCACAGGAGTTCAAGTAAGAAGCAACTATTAATAACAACAATGAGATAACTTTTTATGTATCAGATGCCAGTGAAACCCAGTGTTGGCAGGATGGTGTCAAAAATGCTGGTTAGAACTACAAACTGTGTCCTTTCTAGAGAAAACTTGGCCAACTCTTTCCAAATTTAAAACGTGCATACTGTCTTAACAAATAATTACCTCTAGAACTCCACCTTATAAAAACACACAAATGCAAAAGGAGAGATGCATAAGACTATACCCGAAGTATTTACATGTAATGGGGTGGGGAGGGGGGGTTGCGGAATAGAGACTTCCAAAATACTCCTGACTACAGGAACTGTGAAAAAAAAAAACAAAAAAACCCCCGATGTCTATTCATCTATAGAATGCCACACAGGTGTTAAAAATTAAGGCAATGTATTTATATGTGTGTGTTAGTCACATAGTTGTGTTTGACTCTCTGTGACCCCACGGATTGCAGCCCGCCAGGCTCCTCTGTCCATGGAATTCTCCAGACAGGAATACTGGAGTGGGCTGCCATTTCCTTCTCCAATGCGAATTTTAGTAGTAGTAGTTTAGTCGCTAAGTCGTGTCCATCTCTTGTGACCCCACAGACTGTAGCCTGTCAGGTTCTTCTGTCTATGGGATTCTACAGGCAAGAATACTGGAGTGGGTGGGCTGCCATTTCCTTCTCAGTGTATTTATATGGAAGATGTCTGAAACAACTGGGTAAAAAGGTCAAGTTGTGTAACATGTTTAGTGTTATCTCACTTAAAGAAAAAAGTATAATTCTTTCTATATAGGTTAAAACAAATACAAATCAAACCATTTATAGCACCTACTTATTCTCACACATCTAGAAGCTGGTGTTCACTTTTTTACTTCATACATTTTGTACTATTTATATGTACACACACAGAGTGGACACAATTAAGGGCAAAGGTAACACTTCAATTTTGTGAAGAAAGAATGGTCTTTTCAATAAATGGTGCTAGTCAACTGGATGTCATATTGAAGATAATGAATCTTGACCCATATCTTATGTTATTTGTAAAAATAAAGTTGAGACAGATTATAGGACTAAATTTGTAGAAAATATAGGAGAGTATCTTGATGACCTAGAGGTAGGCAAAGTTTTCACAAACAAGATACAAAAAACTCTAAGCAAAAAGGAAAAATAAGAATTAAAATTAAGAATTTCTGTTCATCACAAAAAATCACCATTAAGATGGTGAAAAAGCAATCACAGAGAAGGTATTGGCAATACATATATTGGCCAAAAGATTCATATAATAAATATATATAAAAATACCTACAAATAAATGAGAAAAAGGCAAATAAAGCAACAGAAAAACGAACTAAAGGCTTGAATAGGCACTTCAAAAGTCAACAAGGAAAAAAACAAAAGTCAAGAAGGAAATGGTCTATGTATGAAATGGTGCTCCATTTCATTACTCATTAGGGAAATGAAAATTAAAACCATACTGTGATACCTCTGATGCTCATCAGACTAGCTAACTTGAAAAAGAAAGGAAAACACCAAGCATTGGTGCAAAGGTGGAATAACTTGAACTCTTACTGCACGTGGGACAGTGAAAAGGTACCATCATTTTGGAAAATGTTTGAAAGTAACTACAAAGCAAAATATAAAAATATCCAGAATTTCCACTCCTAGATATATATCCACTGTAGGAAAGCATAAATATGCTCATCAAAAGGCACGTACAAGAGTTTGGTGAACATATGCGTGCTATCTGAAAGAGTCAAAAACTAAAAATACACAAATGTCCATTAATCACAGACAGGTTAAATACATTTTAATTTAGTCACACTGTGTAATGCTATACAGCGATGAGAATGTGTCAACTACAGTTAACTATAACAGGTATTTCAAAAACAAAAAGAAGAAGAAGATAGAAACAAAAAATATATACAATTCTAATTTTTATAATTCAAAAACAGGTAAAACTAATACATGGTATTTTCAAGACAGAATAGAGGTTGCCTTAAGGAGTCGGGTGGTGACTAGAAAGGGGCTCTTCGATGCTGGTAACCTTGAGTGAGGTGCTGAGTACACAGTCATATTCACTTGGTGAAAACTCATTGAGTCTTATGACAAGTGCACTTCTCAGTATTTGTGTTCTACTTCAATCAAAGGTTTATTTTTCAAAAATGAGAGACAATACCAAAGAATGAGTGAAAACCACATTAACTCTCATTAATAAAAAAAAATACATGAATATTTAACTAAGGCACTCTTAAAACCAATTAAATAAAGTCTGTAAACAAGTATTTACTGAGCCCCTGCACATATGCCAAGGAATATATTAGTACTGATACAAGACAGACTGTTAATGCCTCAGCCTCATGGAGCTACAGTTGGAAGGAAGGAAGCAAAGAAAGAAAGTCCAAAATGTGAAGAAGACTAATAATTCATTTTTTTACAGCAACATAAACTGATGGGATTCTTTTGATAAGAAATTTGGTACTATATATCATGATCTTTAAAAATATCCATCTACTGGATTAATTACTAAAAATTAGGATGCAAAACATGTATCAGTATGATGACTAGCATGAAAAAAAGTTATGAAGGGAAAAAAATGAAAATATACATCAAAATGGACACATCATTTTGAACTCACCATTTTCTAAAGATTTTTAGTGATGTCATATTGTGAAAAATGAATCAACCGTAATTTGCCATCCAATAACAAACTGCATTTTATACAGAAAAAGGCATTTTTCTGTATCCTTCTGAGTTTTTTTTTTAAGTAAGTATATTTTCAAAAGGAAGTCTAATGAAAAAGTCAATTCTGTTTAAAAATAAGCCAATAGATCTTTTTCTTTACAACAACCTGAGTGTCATCCCTGCATAGTTACGAGAAACATTTTGTGAGAGTTGAAATCCCACAAAGTAAATACCCGACATAGGATTTTTCTTTAAGATGATTTTAAAATAAGTGTCCACATTCTCTTAGAGATTTGTTTGGTCATAAAATTCCTAGAGGCAGATAGACACAGAAAGGAAAGGCTTTTCAACAAACTCACTCTAATACCATTTTCTCATAAGTTTACCATTAAAGCTCCATTACAAAATCATAGATTCATTCACTTGAAAAGAAAAAAAAAAAGAACCTCTCAATAAAATGAAACCAGGGGACTTCCCTGGCAGTCCAGTAGTTAAGACTCCATACTTCCACTGCAAGGGGTAGGGGGAGTGGTGGTGGTAAGGGGGCCACAGGTTCCATTCCTCGTCAGGGAACTAGGATCCCATATTCTATGTGGCACAGCCAAAAAAACAAAATAAACAAATAAAGGCAAAAAGAAATAAAATATGCAGATATACAAAGGAAAATGTTTTGAATGCATTTTCCAAACAAACATTAACAACAATACTAAAAATATGATTAATGCTATGTTAAAATAAGCCACTGTGACTGAGTGGACTGAGGAGAGGGTATCAAGGACAAAAGCTGGAGGAAAATCTACACTAGAATGAATAGTGAGATAAAAGCCACAAAGGACGAATCAGAGAGCCAGAAGGCGAGTAAGGAGCGCGCAGCAGGCAGAACACACCAAAAGCCCAGGTATCACATCAGGGAGGAGATGCAACTGAAGCGTGTCCACTGGATTTGGTCTGACAGCAGCAGCTACAGCGGGGTGAGGACATGTAAGAGGCAGTGGGAGGCCACAGCAAAGCCAGGCTGTGAACAGCCCAGAATCCAGCAGGCTCCTGGGCGGCTCTGAGGCTGGGGAGGCAAGAGCTCCCCCATGTTCACGAGGAGGAGAGCATGAACATGAGGCTGAACTCGTGAACTGCTGGTACGTAAATGTGGGCAGAAAGCTGACACGCTGAAAAGCTCCCCAGCTGTAATGATAAACCACAGATTTATTGCAGCAGTCTTTTTTTTTTCTCTCCTGTATCACCGAGAGGCCCAATATCAGAGAAGAAACGGCAAATGGTCGAACTGACATTTCCGCAGAAGGTGGTGGTTATTAGTACAAGGGGCTGAGGCCACTAGAGCTGAGAGACAGAAGTCAGAGGACAGGACTGAAGCAGGAAAGCGAAGAAAGGTGGCTGCACACATTGAGAAAAAAGAAGATTCAAGCAGAAGCAAAGGGAATAAGGAAATGAGAAACTGGAAATATAAGTGGATGTCACCAGGGAGTGAGACACGAGAATGAGATTCCAGGGAAGAATTCACTTGGGATGGTGAAGATTTTACAAACAAAAAGGCATCCAAATACCTCATTAAAAGCCCAACCATTAAAAAAAAAAAATACTAAATACAAAGCCATATCTCACAGCTAGCCTCTTGACAAAAATTTTAAAAACAGTTAAAATATTGCTTTAAAAAACACAGCAGTCATATATTTACTTATATATATGTTTAATTTCATGAGAATAAATTGTTCTTCAGTATAAAATGAATAAACGTATGTCAAAAAAGAAAAAAGTTTCCACAATACCACTATCTTACTACAACTATTACTGCAGTTATTTTTAGCATAGTTATAATCATATTGTTTTTTAAATTTCATAAATTGTTTTCTAATTAACTATATGCATTTTTTAAAGCCACACACATTTTTCCATTTTAATTTTAATACTTGCATGATATTTTATCAAGTAGATTCTCAAAAGTTTGAAATCAATTCTCCTACTGCTTATCTAATTTGGGGCTATCATAAATTATGCAGGGGTATAAATCAGCATGTATAATGTCACATTTTCATGCCTCACCTGAGAAGTAGATAATTAAGTGTCTGAGGTGGGAAAGTTGTCCCTAAAGATTGAAAGGAGAATAGCTTATTTTCAGATGTCCTATCTCACCAGGTCACTGACAAGCCAAAAGATTTACCTGGAAGAAATCTTACAAAACGTGGCATGAAATGAAATCTTGGACAGCAGGGAGGACTGTCTTCAAACAAAGGACCTAAAGCAAACAAGTGAAAAGGAAAGAAAAAATAAATAAAACTGCCTTGAGAAACAAACACTGAAACTTAATTCCCGAGATTTATGATAACTAAAAAAAAAACACCAACACCAACAGAAGCAGGGACATAACAAACACTGCCCCCACTTCAACTCAATAGCTAAACCAATCGTGGTAACTGCCACAAACATCCCATGAAGACTGCAGTGAGGAGACCCCCCAAAGAAACGGAAGCATGAAAGCCCCAAGGATATATACAGTATATGGCATATACAGTAAAACTAGTTTTAGAAATTCAAAGATACAAAGATTTTTGTTATAACTGAACTATTGCATGATATAATATGCTTGTGTTTTCACTGTGTCCCATTTTAATCAATACAACTGGGGGAAAAAACAGAAATACCATTCAAAATTTGGTTTGAAAAGCCGTTCATCAACACACTGTTTTAAAAATAAATAAATAAATGTCTGATGGAATAGAGGCATTTACAAAAGTGAATTATTATCCAAGAACCAATTATCAAGTTTTGAACTGATGTAGCATACAGTGTGTGTGTGTTTTAAGAGTTAACTAAAGTTCTGTTTTAATGAACTGTCATTTTGGAAGAAGTTTATTACAGTAAAGTCCAACAGACTTAAGATATTAACTAATGAGATTTCCCCAATGCAGATAAATCAAGGTAGTTACTCAACATAACTGATACCATCTTCCTAGGTACCAGTTACTTAACAATTAATGGTAATCCTCCATAATGGACATGGTCCATCTGTAGTTAAATGAGACCCATAACAACTCATTTATGTCAAATGATAAGAAGCATGTCTATGAATAATAAACTCTTCCCTGCAATTCAAAAGTGAGAGGAATTTCAACTATGTACTCCCACTTTTTTATGAGTTTTCACATAAACCACAACATTCTCCCACAAGCACTACACTTTTCTTTAAATCCTATTTACCTTTGAGATTCCAGTCATACAATTCCAAAATATCTCTGAATAGGAATAATGAAAAGAGTTCAAGTCCTTTCACACAAAAATTCTGAAAAATAAACCAGAAACCCAAATTACTGTAGTACTACAACTATATATTAACTGATGCTTCAGCTTGTTTTAGTCAAGTGTTTTAAAAAGTGTCTACTGCAACTGTACTAAAACAGTTTAATTTCCTAAAAAACTTGGCCACTGTCCTATAGTAGCTCAGTGTCTTAAAACATTAATGAAGTAAGCAATAATGTCATTAGAATTCCTAAGAAGATGTGGGCTTGGCCCTTCTCAATGTACAAATAAAGTGATGTGAAATTTAAAAATCTAAGTCTCTTTTATGTCATATTTTTCTAACCCAATTATAAAACATACCAGAATCTCTTAGTGACTTTCTGTTAATTCAAATTACACAGTGAACAGCCAGCTCTGATAGATTTGTCCCCAGCACCACTCCCCCTGACCTCTGCTCACCTCCACCCCTCAAACACACCCACAATCACTATTGCCAAGTCAACATACATTAGAGGGCTCCATGCCCAAAAAGTTCCAGCTCTTAATGAAGGCAAATAAAGGGCTACGAAAAACGACAGAACTTTGTACCAAAATTTCTGCTGTAAACAAGCTTAACAGATGATATATCTGCAAGTGAGACTTGTCTCATAATTCTTCCTCCTACTTGTTTTGCTTGGGGTTCATAAATCACCCTGCGTGAGATCACGCCAGAAGTCATCAACTTTTACAATAGCAAATGAAGGCTTATGACCTTAAAAATCAAAAGGAAGCCAAAAAGCCCTTCCGAGCTGAAGAATGAAGGGGCGGCCCTTTCTCCTTAATTCTTTTTGAAAGACAGGTAGAATTAACAGGACTTGCTCAGAATGAAACAGGTGCAAACTAAGCACGCGTGTCATGCTCATCGATCCCCGTGCTGCCCTGGACAGAGCCGCACTGTTAAACAAGGTTTGCAAGAGGGGCCAGGGGCTCAGGAGATCGACCCCGACTCCAACACAGCGTTAAGTGCGCAAGCTTGTTTGCTGTCTAGTTGTTATTTCTTAGTGTGATGTGTTGACACCACTGAAGTCAAGATCAGGCAATGAATCATTCTGAGATTCACATTAATCTTGCTTTGGAATTTTAAACCTCTTGCATATATTTAGATAAATCTGCTGCTGAGCATCCGCAGCGAAAAACAATTAGGAAAAATATGTAAATATATGGGAAGAAAAATGAACCAAGCATTGATCTTGTCACTGGAGATAATGAATAAGATTATTCCAACAGCTATCAGATTCAGTTTCACTTTTCTAATTTCCTCTCTGATAACAACCAGTAACCAAAAGCTGTCCCTTACCCAAAACAAACTAGAAACAGATGTAAAGTTACCATCACGTAACTTTCAGTAGCTGCCACAGGAGGAGAAACGGGTTCAAAAATAGGTCAAAAAGTTGGAAAATGACCTGAATTTTAACCTCGTTCCTAAAGCTACATCTGACTACAGTTACGTCTGACTGGTCTTTTTCAACAGTGAACACAATACTTTAAGAGTATCCTTATGGCAAAAAGCCAGAGCTGGTCAAGTTCAGTGCTTTGAAGATATATAACTGTGGAATAAACAAAAGAGCAAACTGCATCAAGCTGTTAAAGAATCTTCTCTCTTACCTCAGGCATCATCTCTTCGATGAAATGAATCGTGTAGTCTATGTTGAATCTAATTACTTTACACAGTGGAATCTGTAATAATAAGAAGGAGAGGGTCAGTTTCAAAATGCCTTCCTGTGCTCACCACTGCACACGTGTTGGCTACCTGACCCAGAAGGCCATGAACCAAATTAGAAAGTTTCACCTTAATCTAAGCTGCTAACAATACAGCACATGAAGCTTGACCACAACTGCTGGATTTTAATGCAAGAACCCAGCTGACCTGGTCTCTACAGGAAACCTGCATAATGTTGGTGTTTAATTAACTGTATTAGCAGCAGCAACACAAACATGACAAGAACTCATTAAATCCAAATATATTGCCTCTAAAGAATTAATAAAACCACAAATACTTCTTTCTCTCAGGTTTTTAAAACCTTTCAGAATCTTCAGCTCTTCAGGCAGATCCGGGATGGCGGGCTGACAATTCATCAGTTACAGATTCATAAGTCACTGAAGTACACACAACTCATGCTGCCTTTCTGGCTCTGGAGGAAAAGCAATCATGGCAATAAAAATAATAATAGCTAACATTTACTAGCTAGGCAGGCCCTGTTCTACTGTTTCATATACTGTCACTCATGTAGCCATCCTGTGAGATAGGTACAATTATTCTCCCTAGTGTACGGTGGAAGAAACAAAAAACAGAAGATCAGATACTTTGCCTAAGGTAATACGTGTTAAGTGCCTTAGTCACTCTGTCATGTCCGACTCTTTGCGACCCTATGGACCATAGCCCACCAGGCTCCTCTGTCCACAGGCTTCTCCAGGCGAGAGTACTGGAGTGGGTTGCCATGTCCTCCTCCAGGGGATCTTCCTGACCCAGGGATCAAACATGTGTCTCTTACATCTCCTGTATTGGCAGGTCGGTTCTTTACCACGAGTGCCACCTGATAATAGGTATCTGGTGAATTAGAAACCCTTGCTCCAGACCCCAGTTCTATGCCACCAGGGTATCCATATCTCATTACCTGTCCTAATAATATCTGTCCTAATACTCAGGGTATGTGTGAAGATGAAAGAAAGCTCAGATGAAATAAATCCACATTTTACCAATGTATCATCAGATACCAGCCTAGTGCCCAGATTTAAGAGGTTTTCTCTAGGCATGTTTTTGAATGAACGGAGGACTGAGAAAGGGAGGGGTGTGAGGTTGGAACAGTGGTTTGGCTGAGTAGCTGGGGAAACTAATAGACTCAGAAGCCCTAGAGATGTGTTAAGCAGGCTTTTCTGGCCACTCGATCTGTCCATAGGACGATTTTATATAAATGTCACCGTTTTTACAAACCACAGTAATTAGAAACAAATTTTAATTCCACTAGCAAAAGGAATGGTAAGAAAAACAGTCTTACAATGCCATCTACTGGAAATCTTTTTCTCAGAAATGAAGTTTAGCTCTTAGGTGTTTTTTTTTTTTTTTTTTTTGAAGGATAGTGGCTAATTTAAGTGAAATTCATAATTAACTTTAATAAGAGATCCATTTTCAACTTTCTCGTTGGTAATGGGTTCTAAACCAGCTGAAGCGACATGCTAAGGCCACTATCATTTTTAAGTTCTTTCTTCCTACAAGCATTTAAAAATATTTGAGCATAGTTTATGAATAATTTTTGCAATTGTTCAGAGTTTTAAAATACATTACTAACAACCAATACAGTCATAGATACTCTAAAATAGGCCACACCCTCTGTCTTTTAAAAAGGCGGGGATCTGAGAGAAAAGCATGTAAACAAGAATAAATAGAGTATGATACAGTGCAACCTGTCAGGGCCATTGAAAAAACAAGCAAAATATTGAATAGTATAAAGTACAAAATAATCAAAGAGGAGGTAACATTTGAGTTGAGTCTTCAAAGATGAGAAGGAATTTTCCAGATCATCCAGAAAATTAATTGGGAAAGAAAAAGGTATTTGTTTATTCTTTTAAATTAATTTTTATTGGAGTATAGTTGTTTTATAATGTTGTGTTAGTTTCTACTGTACAGCAAAGCCAATCAGTCACAGATACACATGTATCTCCTCCATTTTTTATTTCCTTCCCATCCAGGTCGCCACAGTGCATTAAGGAACAGGAATTTAGTTTCCAGCAAGTCAGAGAAAAAGGAGCTGGGGCCAAAACAGGTCATTTAGCTCTTCAGGAGTAAAACGCATGGAGACAGAGACACAGGGAAATGCTAAAAAGTATGAACTATATTCTGCAGATCTTATAAACTAGGTTAAGGATTCAGAGCTTCTTGGCAACAAGAAGTCATTCAAGTGCTTTAAGTGAGAGACCAACACAGTTTCACATGGATGGGTTGCTGTGTAAACAGGGTGGGAAGGGCGTACAGAGGAGCAAGGCAAGAGACCGGGAGTCTAATGGAACAGTCCAGGAGCCGAATGAAGAAAAGTCCAAAACAAAGGGGAAGAATGTTAGACATAGGAGATGGGATGGAAATACACAGTGACCATGCTGACCTGGAAATGAGAGAGAAGAGAGAACAGAGGATAATTTCCAGGTTTCTAGTCTAAGGGAATAGATAGGTCAGGACGATATCAATACAGGGAAATTCACAGGGTGTAACCCTAAGCCCCTTAAACTCAGTATGTAGAGAAGATGACCAGTTCAGTTTCGCCCAAGTTGAGGGTGAGGGACCCGAGGGGACATCAAGTTGGGTGTGTCCAATGCGCAATCTGAAATGTGAGTGTGAAGGACAGAGCCGTGTGTCACAGCTATAAATATTAATGTCAGAACATGCAGGAGAGAAAAAAACATGGGTGACATTGCATGACGTGGGGAGCGCATTCAGGAGAGAAAAGGACCAGCCCTTGGGAAGAGTCAAGAGGCAGAGAAAGGGCAGAAGTGTAAACTTCACTCCTTCTGCTCTGTGCAACAGTAGCTCTGCTGATGATTAATGCAACTATAGTCCCTTCCTCAATGACTTCAACTAAAATCATTTTGGGGGACTCCTTCTTTAACCTCTCCTCTTACACATGCTGTATTTTCCTTGGGGCAGTCACCCATACCACTAGAGCCCTTCTCAGACACACAAATTTGGGAAGGCAGAGTCTCCCTTTCCATTCAAACTTTCATCTCTAAGACTCAAAGAGAGCTTGTCCTTTTCCTATATTTTGGGAACTCAGTTGATCAAGAGCTCAGTTGGTCAATCAAACAATATAAACGCCCTTGATCTTTTCTTAAAACACATTTGAGTAGTGACTAACACTAACTCCCATCTCATCCTACCAGAAACAAACCAAAAAACCATCCCTAAACTTCTACATTCTAACTCTACTATTTCCAGGCACTAAACGACTACAATCCAGGACAGCAAGGCCATTGGAAATGTAAAGCCAATTAAGGCAGCGGGGAAAGGATCATGGCGTTTCTTTGTGCTTTTGAGAGCAGGATAAAATATTATGTATGTAATACACAAATCTAGGTAACCATAGTTATGTTATCGAAATTCTTAAAAACACTAGGTATTATAAGTAATAACAAATGTACTATATAAATAGATAAAATTCTCCTGGAATGCTCTATAATTAGCCAACAAGGCTTTCAACCCACTTTAATTCAAGAAGACCTTAAGAGAACCTGTCAAAACTAAACTGGGTTGAGATTCTAACATTACCATCATTTACATGCCCTTCATGCTGATGTGTTTTCTCTGGCAAGAAAATGAATCAGAATAGTAAAGCGATTTAATAATTCTTTTTCTTGGGAGGCTATTTCAAATTCAAGAGGCCTTTGATGGATCTAATTCCTATGAACTCTACAACACTCAGCTTAAAACTCGATTTATTTTATCAACATCTCTAACATAAATGATGGGGCTTATCTTCTCATTACAGAGTTAAGTTCTCAAGTTCTGAGAGCTTGAATATTTATATACACACACACACACACACACACACATATACACTGAAGCCAGGAATTTTTCAGTCCTATCTTTTATTTTATAGCAACAGTAACAACTGCAATTAATTTCACACTAGCAGCCTCTCAGTGCCAAAACCTTGTGTTGAGAAACTTTAATAAAGCTCAAAGAATCACTCCCAGGTCACATAAGTAGCAAGAATCAGTTTTTTAAAAAAGAATTAGCAGAAAAACTCAAATGTCTGTCTGACATCTTATCCAAAATAGTAAGTGCCAAATGTACTGTATGTTAAACATCATGATAAATACTTTTCATGTGTCATCTCATTTATTTTTTATAAAAGCTAGTAAGAGTACCACAACTAATAACCTCTATTTTACAGATGAGAAAAGTCAAGGTTTATAAAAATTGAAATGTCAAATCACACAGCTAGTAAATAGAATCACTAAGGTTTAAACTCTCTCTGAAGCCATACAGCTTTCCTTCTTTAAAGTGACCCTAAAAGTTAAAATGAGATTGATATTACTCAAAGGGAATTAACAGATAAGATAGACAATTTTCAAGTATTTTCATGGTAACTAACTTTACTGTATTTGCAAGTCCTCTGAGGGAAAAAAGAGAGAAGTGTATAATGTAGGAGCAAGTTGGACTAAATGAATTCTAAAGGCCTTTGCAACTCTAAGACTATGAGATTTAGTGTAACAAAGGGTTTGAGGGCCTAACTGAGACATTTAAAAAGTAATAAAATAAGAAACCTCCAAATTTAAAAACGTCCTAGTGCCTTTTCATAAAAACTGTTTAAAAATTGTCTAAACAACCTAAACATCCATTGACAGATGAATGGATAAAGAAGATATGGTACATATATACAATGGAATACTACTCAGCTATAAGAAAGAACAAAATGGGGAGGGAGGTTTAGAAGGGAGGGGACATATGTATACCTATGGCTGATTCATGTTGATATTTGACAGAAAACAACAAAATTCTATAAAGCAATTCTTCAATTAAAAAGGTAATTAATTTAAAAAGACCAAAATAATGTTATCTGAAGCAACAAGGATGCAATTAGAGGTTATCATACTAAGTGAAGTAAGTCAGAAAAAGAAAGACAAATGCCATACTGTGTCACTTACATGTGGAATCTAAAATATAACACAAATTAACCTATCCACAAAACAGAAACAAATACACAAATAGACAGCAGATTTGTGGTTGCCAAGGGACAGGGGAAGAAGAGGGATATGCGAAGAATTTGCAAACTATTACACTTAGAATGGATAAACAGCAAGGTCCTACTGTGTAGCTCAGGGAACTGTATCCTGGGATAAACCATAATGGAAAAGAATATAAAAAAGAATGTATATGTGTGTATAACTCAGCTTTGCCATACAGCAGAGATTAGCACATCATATAAATCAACTTTACTTCGATTAAAAAAAAAACAGTCCAATTTAAAATTTTTAAGTATGTATGGTGATGGATGTTAATTACACTTATCATGGTGATAACTTACAATATATACAAATACTGAATCATTATGCTGTATATCTGAAACTAGTAACATTATATGTCAATTATACCTCAATAAAAAATATAGTTCAATATTACATGATCTTCTGTATTATGGTTCACCCTAGAGATACGTGATATGTATTAGCAAGTGATTTTATTTTTACACTTACAATGTAATCATCTTCTCAAAAAAAATTCTCTGAGATAAAATATACTGTGGCATAAAGAAAATCTCATTAAGAAACAATTTGTTTTAAATTAGTATCACTACTATGGAATCATGTCTACTAAAAAAAAAATAGAAAGTGGAAAGATGAGACAGAGATTTTATTCTTTACTCTCCAATGGAACAGAATTTCACATTTCAAATAAATTAAAATAACTTTTCAAACTGCAGATATAATTTCTTTCAACTAAACAGGAAAGATTTAAAGAACATTCTACTTTGATGTACATACATCATACATGTAGCTATAAATTCAGTAAGTTCTATAGCAGTGTCTTGACTGGCTCATGGATACCTCTACATTCCCTTCCTGAGTCACCAGTGAATTCCACTCTACATCCAACTAGAATACACAGTAAGTAAGACAACCCCTGAGAGAGCCAGCTTTGAAACAGAAAGATTTTGACTTACAGATACAGGACTTCCATCTGAACCGATTACCAACAGATCGGCCTTAATACCTGTATAAGAATATCATGGATCTGTATGTCAAAGTCTCTTAAAGACGACGTCTTCCTGGGATGCAAAAGCAGAAAACTATGAAGTTAACTCAGGCTCCAGATGTCCTGAACAAGCTCCATTTCCTTACCTATGACTCACAGACTAAGTAACAGCTTCTCCTTAAAACTTTCCAACTCTCTTTTGAAGGACACCCACCCCAAAATAGTTTTGACACATTACTCCACAGTTTATCCTTCTTTTTCAATCTTTCACACTCTCAAAATGTTATTCTGATACATGTTTACTTACACCATCTAATGTGGACCAAACCTGTGAGTCATTAGCACAGATGTCACACTCCCACCTGACACACGCTGCCGCTGACTTCCTGTAGCTTAGGCAAAGGGATGTAAAGTAGTTGTTACTTAGAAGTCAGAGGAAAAGAAATTTCCTCTGATTTTTAGAAAGAAAGGGGGCACAGGGAAGGAGAAAGTCGGCCAAGTAGCACATACTTACATTGGTCAGGGGGGCATGTGCAAACATAGAAAATCCTTCAAAGATATACTCGTGATCATCATATTCGATAACAGTTGGCCTGTCAGTCTAAAAGCAAAGAGAAACATGAAGCGTAAACAAATGATATGACTTGCACGCACAGTATCCTTCAGGACACAGAGCAACCAACCAAAGCAGGCAAGGACGGGCTCCTGCTCACGTTCTCCCAGACACCAGGGAGAAACTTTACAAAGAAGCTTAATTCTAGCTTGGTAGGATTCTCTGATTTCAGTTATATAGTAGACAATCAAGGAGGTTTATTATGGCTGCCATAAAGGGAAAAAGGCTACATGACTTCATTTTCTAGGAACTTGTTTTATTTAATCTCATAATACTGCCAGTCCTGTTCTTACTAAACTATATGTCTGTTCTAACAGAAGTCCTAACAAGAAAAAGATAATAACACAGCCAAATCAAAGCTCAAAGTAGAGAAGACTAAGCATCACAACCCTCAAAACAAGCTAGCCTGGAAGGCTCCGAAAGGCCCCAGGGCGCCAGCAGCGCCTTCCCTCACAGCTCCATCCCCAGACCCTCCAAGGAAAAGCCCAGCCAGCAGACACTGTAACAAACCAATTCTTGCATAATGACAAAGATCTTAATTACCTGAAAATAGAATCTAATTAAAATATACAAATGTTGATCTAAGCATAAGAGATTCTCTTCATTATGCCATTCTTATGTCTGCCATTTTTAATCCTAAATGCTAAACATGGAGCAAATGATCAAGATTAGAAACCTAAAAGACACGTTTTTTTTTACATAGATATTGAACATTATTCTTTTAAACATTTATATATATATAAACATTTATACACACACCCACACACACATGCATATATATATGAAAAGCTTGGGTGGGTAGGGGGAACTAAAGAATATCCAAACGCACATTATTTGTTTTTCCAATATTACTGTTACTTCCCATCCGAAAAACTCAACAAAGTTGTCCTAAATTAACTATAATGAGAGAACTTCAAATGAAATAATAATGGTACAGCCATTTTGGAAAATAGTTTGGTAGTTCCTCAAAATACTAAACACAGATTTACCACACAATCCAGCAACTCTAGTCCTAGATTTATACTCAAAGGAAAGGAAAACATACATCCACACAAAAACTTGTATATAAACGTTCATAGAAGCATTATTCACAACAGCCCAAAAGTGGATACCACCCAAATGTTCTCTGACTGATGAATGGATAAATCAAATATAGTATATCCATACAGCAGGATATTATTTGGCAGTAAAAAGGAATGAAGTTACATATTATACCATGGACGAATCTTGAAAAGATTTTGCTAAGCAGAAGAAACCAAAATGATCACACATTGTATGATTCTATTCATATGAAATATCTAGAGTAGGCAAATGAAAAAGACAAAATATGTTAGTAGTTGCTGAAGGCTGGGGAGTAGGAAAGAACTGACTGCTAATAAGTACAGGGTTTCTTGGGAAATGATGAATATGTTCTAAAATTAGATTGTGGTGTTAGTTTCACAATTCTAAATATCATAAAATATGTATTTTAAATGGGTGAGTTATGGTATATTAATCATATTCAATAAAGTTGTTAAATAATTATTAATAATCTAATTCTGTAGGACTTGCCAGTGGTCCAACGGCTAAGACTCTGAGCTCCCAATGCAGGGGACCAGGGTTCGATCCCTAGTAGGGGAACTGGACCCCACATGCCACAACTAAGAGTTGGTATGCTGCAGTGAAGATCCCGAGCACCCCAATAAGTCCTGGAACAACCAGTGTGCCCAGTCATGTCCAACTCTTTGCAACCCCATGGACTGTAGCCCGCCAGGTTCCACTGTCCATGGGATTTCCCAGGCAAGAATACTGGAGTAGGTTGCCATCTCCTTCTCCAGGGGGATCTTTCCAACCCAGGGATAGAACCTGGGTCTCTTCTATCTCATGCACTGATAGAAGGATTCTCTACCACTGTGCCACCTGGGAAGCCCCTATACTAAACCTGATCTTAGGCAAAAAGCTGAGAAGCGATCAATAATAAATAAAATATTCCTTCAAATAGGAAAGTAACTTTTATGTAGAAAAACATTAAAAAAAAATCTGATTTTGAAATTGAAATCTCTTAATAAAAAAATGTAACCAGAATTAATTAATTAACATCAGTATAGCACAGTAACACAGCATACCGCTGTGTACTACAGAGTCAGTCTGCCCAGGTTCAAGTCCCCACTGTGCCACATGTTGCCTGAATAATCTTCAGCAAGTTACTTAACCTTATTTGTAAAACATGGACAACTGTCCCATCTGCATACTGGGGAAAACAATACCTACTTCATCAACCTTCTGTGAGAAATGAGTTAATACATTTCAAATGCAGAATGGTGCCTGGTACCATAGTCAACAAATATTAGGCATTTACTGTCATAAATGCAATAGTTATGGGTCACTAGATAATATATAAGTTACTTGCCAATTTTTAAGAGATGCACAAATGTTCTATGCATTCTTCCAACTCTATAGTTCCAATAGACCTATCCATAATCCACTGGCTATTATGAGGTACCAACAATATAAAAGAAAAACAACACAGAAATTAGCATAATGAGAGGAAGCTAAATTAAAGTCATTATGATAAAGGCCAGTTTTATCAGCATAAAAATAAAATATTTTTTTAAGAACTGAGTCCACACTTAGCCTATTCACATTTCAACCTATTAACACACATAGATCCTATTTATATTTTTTAACAAATGAAATAGATTTTGGTAGGAACTTACTAAAAAGTTTGTGGGAGGTGAGACTGTAATTCGATAGTGGAAAAGCCTGCCAGCATTGTTGGTCATAGGACGACAGGGCTTGATGGCCTGAGGGGAAAAACAAAAGTAAGTTTAAGAGTAAAGTGGCAAAATATTGTTACTCAAAACTAGACTGTATTTTCTAGATTCGCATCTGACAAAAGAGGTTTTGTGTGTGTTCCTTCACAAACTGGTAGGAAAAGAACAGTATTCACTTTACCATTAATTGAATGGATAAACATGGGTCGGCTGGTCACTGGTATTCAACCTACCTATTCACATACAATAGAGATCTTTCTAGAACTAAATTTCCATGACGATCGTCCTTTTCATTTGTAAAATAACTCAATACTTGACCTTGCTAACATCCCAATAAACCAAAATGCAAAAAGAACAATCTCAGAAGTGATAGCAGTAGGCTATAACAGGAAGGGGAACAAAGTGATATGGTTAAATACGCTGAGTAAAAATAGAAGGAACCAGAAATGCAGGAAGCACAAGAATTGGTGGGACAGAACATGCATGGAGCTTAGGACAAGAAAAGGAAAACAGCATCAGCAGAATCACTGGGTACTCTGACAGACACAGCGACGTGTGACCCAGACCACCCTTCGGGGAAGGACTTGCTGCCCTCTCTGAACAGTGCTGACAGCAGTCTCCAGCTGTCGGCTCCTTCAGGATCTGTCTGCGTCATGAGCAGACTGCCTTCACCTCATGGCAGGTGTATACTGAGCAAGACAGAGGTACGAAGGCCCAGCCACCACGGCCCACCTTGAACGGGCAATTCCTTGGGTCATCACCAGGCTGACCGGGGCTTTGTTGGGGCTGACTCACAGTTCGGCCAATCCCTCTGTCCAATCTTGCTCATAGCCTCTTCCGCTCACAGGTGAAGATCCCTGAGAAACATCATGTGCCCCAGACTTCACCTTAGCATCTGCTTCCGAAAAATCCAGGGTGTGACAGTAGGTACCAGAGGTGATCCAAGAAAGCAGGAGGTTAACATAAGGTTTTGGAGCTGAATCACCGGCCATCCGACTGGCAATGAACCCATCACAATGCCTCGTGGCACACGTAGCCCCTGGCACCAGATAACACACCAGCTGAAACTTTCAAAGATGCTCAGTGGGAGACTGTACCAGCAGAAGCAGGTGCAATGCGCCAGGTGTTGAAGACTTTGACCAGAAGTTGTATGCATAATGGGATGGATGACTACTGCCGAGCACCACTGATGCTCCACCTTGTTCCTCAAACCTTAGGGTCATCTCAGACTGCTTGCTCCTCATGCCCACAAGTTTCTGATTCAGCAGCTGAGGCAGGCTTGAGAATCTGCACATCTACTAAGGTCTGAGGTGCTGCTGATATTAGTCAGAAGGCCTCAGAGAACCACTGCTCTGCAGAAATGCAGCAGGAGAGGAGGAGGAAAGGTAGCTGAAAACCAGACATGAAAGCAGAGGACCTGCTGAAGACCCACTAGGAGGCTCCCATCCCCAGCAGTGAGAGGTCAGGGAGTCTGCCAGGACTACACCTGGGGCTCACCTGTCAGAGCTGGTGGGCCTTAAAGACTAATTGACAACCATCCGCCGTAGGTCTGTTATTCCAAGGTCAGGGCTATGGAACCTGGGATGAGGACATACAGGTTTTGACGCCTTGTTGTTGTTTAGTCACTCAGTCATGTCCGACTCTTTGTGACCCCATGGACTGTAGTCCACCAGGCTCCTCTGTCCATCGGATTTTGCAGGGAAGATTTCCCACTGAGTGGGTTACCATTGCCTTCTCCAGTTTGACTTCTTGCTGCTGCTGCTAAGTCGCGTCAGTCGTGTCCGACTCTATGCGACCCCATAGACGGCAGCCCCCCAGGCTCCGCCGTCCTGGGATTCTCCAGGCAAGAACACTGGAGTGGGTTGCCATTTCCTTCTCCAAGTTTGACTCCTTAGAGTCCTCTAAACATTCTGAATCTTCAGAGGCAACCTAACCTTGTCTATGAAGAGCAAGCACTCCCCTGTCTGAAGACAAGGAAAGCCCCTGAAGGTGACATTGTCCTCACCTCCCAGACCCCATCAAATCTCCCTACCTGACAAGAGACCTATAATTAGGGTCATTCTACAGCATAACTGCCAGGCTGGATGAAGAACAAGCTGGAATCAACACTGCCGGAAGAAATATCAATAACCTCAGATATGCAGATGACACCACCCTTATGGCAGAAAGTGAAGAGGAATTTAAAAGCCTCTTAATGAAAGTGAAAAAGGAGAGTGAAAAAGTTGGCTTAAAACTCAACATTCAAAAAACGAAGATCATGGGACATCCAGTCCCATCACTTCATGGCAAATAGATGGGGAAACAACAGAAACAGTGACAGATTTTATTTTCTTGGGCTCCAAAATCATTGCAGATGGTGAATGCAGCCATGAAACCAAAAACACTTGCTCCTTGGAAGAAAAGCTATGAAAAACCTAGACAGCATATTAAAAAGCAGAAACATTACGTTGCTGACAAAGGTCTGTCTAGTCAAAGCTATGGTTTTTCCAGTCATCATGTATGGATGTGAAAGTTGGACCATAAAGAAAACTGAGTGCCAAAGAATTGATGTTTTTGAACTGTGGTGTTGGAAAAGATTCTTGAAAGTCCCTTGGACTTCAAGGAGATCAAACCAGTCAATCCTAAAAGGGAATTAGTCCTGAATACTCATTGGAAGGACTGAGGCTGAAACTGAAGTTCCAATACTTTGGCCACCTGATATGAAGAACTGACTCATTGGAAAAGACCCTGATGCTGGGAAAGACTGAAGACAGGAGGAAAAGGGGATGACAGTGGATGAGATGGTTGGATGGCATCACCGACTCGATGGACATGAGTTTGAGCAGACTCTCAGGGTTGATTAACGGACAGGGGAGGCTGGCGTGCTGCAGTCCATGGGGTCACAAAGAGTTGGACATGACTGAGCGACTGAACTGAACAGCATAACTGGTTTCACATTTCACAGCTGGAAAGTACTAAAAGGGAACATAATATCCCACAGGAACTATAAGAACTAGCCAGTGCCAGCACGTGCCAGCAGCAGGAGTTCACACAGGACTGGCAGTGCATGCTCAAGAAGACCAGAACACAAGAGTTGGTTAGGGAAGAGCTGACTTAGTTGGGAGCATTCAGGATCCAAGGCCATCAGGAGATGCTGGCAACTCCCTACTAAGATGTCTCTCAGTCGTGTCTGAGTCTTTGTGACCCCATGGACTGTAGCCCACCAAGCTCCTCGGTCCATGGGATTCTCCAGGCAAGAACACTGGAGTGGGTTGCCATTACTTTCTACAGGGGATCTTCCTGACCCAAGGATTGAATCCGGGTCTCCTGCATTGAAGGCAGATTCTCTATCATCTGAGTCACCAGGGAAGTCCCACTCAGATGTCTTAGCAGCGTGAAAAAGCAACAGCCCATGCTGACTAAAGTGAAAATATCAAAACTGCAGGACAGACAGAAGAGGAAGGAATTCAAAGATTCAAGGAAATGGGCACATTGGGATGATATAACATCTATGCCCGAAAAATATACCAGATAATCATCTTTCATGGCCCAGAGGACATGCCACTGACCAAGGCCAAAAGGCACATGCTGGCAAAGGGGCACCAGCATCAGTAGGAAGAGATCAGTAGTGGCATCCTCTGCAGGCCAGGACTAAGCATAAGAGGGGGCTGACACAGTACACAGCTTGCTGACCACATCAGGGATGACAAGACTCTGAAACCAGAAGCAAGACGATGGAGCTCATTTTAAGAATCCAGGTTACACAATTACCATCGTGACCAGCAGGACCAAAGCAGCAGCCAAGGGGATCTGACCCAAAAGGGTCACAGAAGAGGCTTTCACAGTCTGATGTCCTTGGGTACAAAATAAATGGGTAGCTGACAAGCATACCACCTTAGTTTGTGCCAAAGGAAGAAATCAAGACTGGACACACAAGAGGCTTAAGGTAGGTTGCTCCAATACACAGTCAAAATCCCTTGCCCAGTTCCAGACCTGATCAAGGTTACTGGACTGAAATCCACTGACTAAAAAGGTGCCCAAGAAGCCAGATGCCAGGCCCTATGACACAATCACAAGCAAAAATGGTCACGACAGCCCTGTCCTTCCCCAAAGGGGCCTATGGCCATTGTGCTCAGGGAACTGTACTCTGGAGAAGGAAGAAGCCAGACAGTTCAAGGAGTGCTGGACACAGCATCTGAATCAACTGATTCTCAAAGACTGGACATATCATCCTGGTATCCCCGTCAGAGTCGGGGAGATGAAGCCAAGGTAGTACAGATCTTGGTCAAGGTCTGGCTTATAAGAGGTCCACTGAGTCTATAGATGCACCCAGTGGTCATTTCCCTGGTCCCCAGATGTACCACTGGAATTGACAAAATGGGCAGATGGTGCCACCTCCCCCTGAGTCCTTGATCTGTGGAGTAAGAGCCACCTTAATAGGAAAGGCCAAGCAGAGCCCATCCGGACATCAGAAGCAGTGTGACTCCGGGGGAATGGTGGAGATCAGTGCCACCCTTAAGGATCCAAATGACACAAGGATGACTGCCCCTCTCACGGTCTGTTTAATTCACCAGTCTGGGCCCTAAAGAAATCAAACGGATCCTGGCAGATGACTATAGACCACAAGAAGTGCAGCCAAGTGGCTCTGACTGCACCTGCCATGCCAGGTATTACAGCCCAGTTTGGGCAGACGGACGTGATCTCAGGTACAAAGTGTGTGGCAACTGGCCTGCTGAATGTATTCTTTCCTATCCCAACAGAATGAGGACCAGCTCTGATGAGAACCGGTTCACATTCACATGGAATAGACAACATTAACGGTTTTGCCACCAGCTTGTGTGAATTCTACTCACTGTCATAATACAGTCCAAGGTGCCCCTGACCTTCTAGAATACCGCAGCATGGTATACTGCTCCATTGTATCTCTGACATTATGTCGATTGAGAGAAAAGTCTTGGTAAACGGTACATGCTCCAAAGGGTGGGAGAGAAACCCTACCAAGATTCAGGGTCTCCCAGAGCCACACCATTTTTAGGAGTCAGTGGTTCCAAGACAGCCATGCAAAGTAAAACACAAAACTACCTCCTCTTCCCCTCCCACAGTGAAGAAGGAACCAGAATACCAGGTGAGCCTCTCTGGGTTCAGGAGGCAGCGCCATCCTCAGAGAGGAATATTACTACAGCCCATTTACAAAACAGCACAAAAGGCCACCAGCTATGAGAGCGACTCAAGTGAGAACGGCCTCAGCAGTTGCAAACCACAACTCAGGCTGCCCTGCAATGCGGGCCACGTGATTCAGCAAATCCCAGACTGCTGGTGGGAAAAAATGCTGAGAGGGGCATGCAGACACACTGGGAGAATCACCATGCTGGTCTCTGAGGTTCTGAAGCCAAGCCGTGCTGTCTATCATGAAGAATTATGTGCTTTTGAAAAGCAATTTTGGGTGTGCTGCTGGGCCCTGGCAGACATGGAAGGCATGGCCAAGGGACAGCAAACAGATGTGGGGCTGGAACTGCCCGATGAGAGCTGGGTTCTGCCAGTCCCCTCTGGGCACAGGTTTGGGTGGCGCCACCATGAGAAGGAGGGTGCCTATAACCAGAACCAGGCACGCGCAGAGCAGAGGGCATGAACAAACTGCGCACCCACCACTGTCGCATCAGCACACTCCCTCAGCTGATGACGAAAGACGGGGGGATGAAAGCAGAACGAAAAGTCCAGGCTCAGTGTGCAAGTGGGTCAGCCAGAAAGGAGATACAGGGACTTCCCTGGTGGCCCTGGGGTGAGGACTCCAAGCTCCCAAAGCAGGGGGCCTGGGTTCAATCCCTGGTCAGGGAATTAGACCCTGCATGCCATAACTAAGGTTCCCACATGCCACAACTAAGGGTCCTGCATGTCGTAACTAAGACCCGGTACAGCCAAATAAATAAATAAGTGTTCTTTAAAAAAAAAAAGAAAGAAAGGAGGTGCAAGGCAAAAACAGACTGTGCTGCAGCCTTCTTCATGGGTGGCTCTGAAGACAGGGACGAGGGAGAACCACCTAGCGGGCGGGGTCTCAGGTGGTGTACCTGGTCATCTACTTTGTGTGGAAAGAGAAGTAGCCTGAGGTTAGAATAAAGATGGACTCGTGGCAGAAAGCAAGTGGCTGGCCAGCTGGTCAGAGGCCTAGAAGGAAAAAACCTGGGAAGATCAGGGATAAGACAGTCTTAGGGTGTCCCCGGGGCAGGAGGCATCCACCATGGAAGACGTTCTAAACCATCGAGCTGACAAAATGCCCTGGCCAGGTGCTGCCAGCCAGCCTCAGTCAGCAGTCAGTCCCCTAGAGCTGACAGGATGGGTACATGAATGAAGTGGACAGAGGAGCAGACGGAGCTCAACAGCATCCAAGATTAAGCTGCTAAGCTGACTGCCATGCTGAATACCCAGCCAGCCACCTACAATGACCACCGTTGGGACCCCAATGTGGCACTGTCCCTTGAGGGCCAACTGGCCCCTTGACGGAATGTGGAGCACGTAGGCCCCATCCATGGTGAAAGGGCCACGCGTACTCTGAGGATGGGTTTGCCTGCCTTAGCCAGCACCACTGCCCACCCGAATCTCCCTTCACAGAGGGCCCTGCTGCTCAGCTGTGCAAAAAGCAGTTGGCACACAGTCTGCAGCTGTCAGCTCCTTCCAGGTCACCCTCCACTACAAGAACCCCTCCGCCAAGGGCACGCCCTTTCTCCGGCGGCTTGCTTGGGACAGACGGAGATGCGCCTATGAAAACCATCCCGGCCCCACGTGAGACAACTTCGACAAGCCCAGCTCTAGAGGTCCACCCCAGCTGGACTTCCCCCTCCGCTCAGTCCTGAGCCCACACTCCTCCTGCCTGTGAAATGTCTCCACAGCAGCCCCACCTGCAGAGACCCCGGCCTGAGGCATGCACACGGACACTCACAGGGCACAGGCCTTGTCCCACACAGCCTCATGATACTTGTTGTTGCTTAGTCCAAGTGGTGTCCAACTCTTTGCGACCCCATGGGCTATAGCCTGCCAGGCTCCTCTGTCCATGGGATTTCCCAGGCAAGAACACTGGAGCGGGTTGCCATTTCCTTCTCCAGGGGATCTTCCTGACCTAGGGATCAAACTGGCATCTTCTGCAACGGCACCTCCTTCTTCTTCTTTACCACTAAATCACCAGGGAAGCCCTAAACACAGTGCGCTGAATCATAAAGTGACAATCCTGGGATTAATGAGAATACCTTGCAGAAGTAAAACGTAACGGGGAAAAAAATGAAGGAAAATAATTGATCGGGAGTAGTTACATGTAACTCTTCGATGTAAAAGTGTTCAACTCATCATGCAAACACCTTTGGAGTGTTCCTGACGACCCAGGGGCTAGGGTGTGACACAGGTCAAACAAGTCCGTGTGACACTCACAGCTGAGTGGGGACAACAAAGACTAAGAAAGGCAACGGCGTACACTCACATCCCCAAGGAAAGAGGACGTGTGCCTTACAAGGACAGCACCTCTCCAGGGAGATTCACCACCGTTTACAACAAAAACATGAAAAACAGTTACAATTATGGACCATCTTAGGATACTGAAAATGATTTTTTTTAAAAGAAAAGGGCAACTCAAATTCACTTTGCCTACTTTAAATAATGAACCTCCCAAAGTGTCCTTGATAACATTCCCATTCCACCCCCAAAACCCAAGTACATCTCTTCTCCAATGATTAGTAACAGACACTATCGGGGAACCTGAGAAGACTATTTCCAGGGTATTATTTCACTTATGGGGAGGAGAATAGCAGCAGCATCTGTCTACTTTTGGCTGCTCAGCGCTGGCAAATGTAATAACCCAAACCAGTTACCTCTTCTCCGGGATAAATGCTGTGCCTGATGCCCGTGCGTCTCGCTTTTGCGCTGCATTTGCAGAGTGGGCCATCATTCATCTGCCAGAAACAGAACGTAATTCGTTTTTATTGGGGGGAAAATCCGCTCCATGCACGACAATGCCGCGGAAACTGTGTGGGTTTTAATGTCATGAGTACCGAAGCTCTGAAAAGGCTGTCAAGGTTTGAAGATTAAACGGATGTTCCGAAACCAATAAAGCTGCAAACTGTCTATATTGTCTGATAAAGGGAAACGCTATGACAACGCTGGATTCCCGACTTATTTGTGCAGCCGAGCAGAAAATATCAATGTCAGCGCCCTGTTTGCCCCCATCTTCTCCTACTGCTTTCCAGTATGTTCCTGCTATTTCTTATTTCAGGAAAAATAACTCTTTCACAAAAGAAAAGCCTAGTTTATATTCTGAAGGAACATGTAGAATGCTTTGAAGGTGACCTGCAGATTAAATGTTTTCAAAGAAGAGACCAAAAGGTATCTCAAGCAGAAGGAAGAAAATGACTCCTAGAACCAGAAGAACTTCTAGCACTAATCAGATGATTCTGTGTCTGTTTTTTCACCTGAATTCATTTTCTGGCCATGAACTCCACTCACATGATTCAGTAAGTGAATAATCCTGGGCGCCTCTTGGATAGAAAGCTGCTGGTTAAGCACTACAAAGGGGAAGGTGGGTAATACCTAGCTCAGGGTCCACATGATCAAGGAACCCTTATTCTAATTTTGATGTATGTACTGCTTAAGCCAGCACTAGGAATAACACACATATGATATGCTTAGTAATTTCAAAAAAAAAAGGAAAAAACAGGCTTCAAGAAGCCAAAATGTGAAAAGAAGATGGCTATTCTACATGAGGAACCAGGACAAGAGAAAAAAGAGAAAGAAGGAATCCAACATTATGCTCCAAGAACGTGAAAGTGGAAAACAAAGTGTTAGTGGCTCAGTCGTGTCCGACTCTCTGCGACCCCATGGACTGTAGCCCAGCAGGCTCCTCTGTCCATGGAATTCTCCAGGTAGGAATACTGGAGTGGGTGGTCATTCCCTTCTCCAGGGGATCTTCGCCACCCAGGGATTAAACCCGTCTCTCAAGTTGCAGGCAGATTCTTTACTCTCTGAACCCAGGAACATGAGACACATCTAAATGGAATGGATCACATAAGTGAGTGAGAAGACCAAAAAGGCAGAACTGAGGTCAAAACCTTAAAGGGCCTTAAAAGCCAGTTTGTGAGTTTATTCAATATAAACAGTTAATATGGAATCAAAAAGGAGATCAGAGCATCAGTCTGAAGAATGGAGAAGTGGAGTTCCATTTCTCACTTTTTTGGTATTAATTAAAATATAGATATTTATATATATGATATATTATGAGGCATATATACTCTATATACATACACATATTTCTTTAAAGTTCTATGGAGTTATAACTCATTTTGTCAAAAATATCTCAATAAAACTTTGAAAAGAAATATTAAAAAAACTATAAGTCTCTTTATCCCTTTGAGAAATCTAAAGCTCCAGGTGGTACAAGAGAGGAATAATATGGCTACCTGAAAAAAAAAAAAAAAAAATCACATTAAGATATTATCCAAAATAACAGCTGGCAAACAGAGATGTGATTGAATTCCCACCAAAGTCACAACACATTCCTAATGCTGGGCACAACTTGTGATGAAAAATGTGGAAAAATCATTTAGTGCTCACTTATTTCCAGGGAAGCAAATACACATCTTACATGCCTGTCTTTTACCAGGGTCTGGTCTCCGATACAGATCGGCCCTTTATGAGGCTCAACTATACAGAGGATACAAAACCAAATACAGTCAACACAACACTGAGACTATTTGTTTCTTAATATGAGAACAACAGTCCATTAAAAGACCCCACACCAGGTAAGGGGAGTGATTAATGGAGAAAGGATTTTTCTCAGGGGACACACAAATGTTCTAAAATTAAATTGTGATGACTGTACAATTCTGTGAATATACAAAAAAAAACTGAACTGTACACCTTAATTGTGTAAATTGTATGGTATGTGAATTATAACTTGCTAGAGCTGTTTAAGCAAACTCCGGGAGTTGGTGATGGACAGGGAGGCCTGGCATGCTGCGACTCACGGGGTCGCAAAGAGTCGGACACGACTGAGCGACTAAACGGAACTGAGAGCTGTTTAAAGAGATCCTATACATGATTAATATACCAAAGTCAAGATTCCATGATGTATTGACAATTTGCAAACATTTCTGCTCAATTCTCAGAGAGCAAAAAGGACCACAAAGTACATTTCTTTCAGGCATTCTAACTATATTAATTCTATATAAAAAAAAAAATTAGAGAGCTATAATCTAATATGAACCACGAGAACAATATCAAAATAATGTAGAATGGTATGAATTTATTTACAAAATCTAAATTTTAAATGATCTTTTGCTAGGAATATGTTTTATTATGCTTGATAAGTTGACATGTATTAAAGACACTATTTTTGTATGTATTATACATTTGTAAAACTACAACTCTTTTATAAAGATACTATTTTGCATTATGAATTGTATGTGCATGCTCAGTTGCTCAATAGTGTCTGACTCTTTGTGACCCCATGGACTAGAGCCCCCCAGGCTCCTCTGTCCATGGAATCTTCCAGGCAAGAATACTAGAGTGGGTTGCCACTTCCTACCCCAGTGGTATCCCTCCAACCGTGGGATTGAACTCGCGTCTCTTGCATTTCCTGCATTGGCAGGCAGATTCTTTACCACTGTTCCACCAGTATAACTTCGTAATAAAACAGTAAGTGAAAATAAAAAATAATTATGCCCAACTATGATGTCACTGGCTTCCCAGGTAAAGAATCCGCCTGCCAATACAGGGACACAACAGATGCGGGTTCGATCCCTGGGTTGGGAAGACCCCTGGAGGAAGGCATGACAACCCACTCCGATATTCTTCCCTGGAGAATCCCATGGACAAAGGAGCCTGGTGAGCTACAGTCCACGGGGTCGGAAAGAGTCAGACACGACTGAGCAACTGAGCATAAACACACATGATGTCATTAGCTCAAACACGCTTAATAACAAGGAGAAGTTACAAGGAACTGTGACTTCTACCAACTGGCAAATACGAAGTCTTACAGGGCCTGGGACATTGTTCACTGTATGGCTGCAAGATAACTTCCAGGTGAACTGCTTTTAAAAAGAGCTACAAGTGCTCTCTCCCTCATCCTACCATTCGTCTCCTTCCGTTTACTGCAAGTTTAATGAGGCAGCACCATCATCCTGCTCCCTCACACAGGATTTACAAACATCGTCAAATATGATTCAAGGAACACTTGCTCTGGTGCTTACGCTTTGGAGCTGAACACTGAAGCTGAAAAGAAATAAGCTGTGAAGGATGACGCCCAGCCCTGAGAGTAAAATTCAGTTTCAATACCAGCTACCATGCATCTTCTGAGCCAGCAGTCATAAATGTGATGTGTGGGTCTGCAACCTTCACAGCAAGAACATAAAAGCCTGCGCACCTGGCCTGGGTCGTTATACCAAAGTTCATCATGGAGTCGGTCAGGATGGGCCTTTTTACGTTTGATTTCTGCAATGACGTCGAAAACTTCAGAGTCTGAGCTGCTAGAGCAGGTGCTGTCCTCATCGGACTCGCATTCGGATTCACTGGAACTCTCTATGGAGGTGAAGGGAAAAAGATGCAGAGAAGCTGAAGCAGTCTGCAAGCTGGTTTTACATGAAGATTTTCTATGGAGATTTACATTTTACATGAGGGTTTTACATGAAGATTTACTTCCAAATGACCGAAACGTAAGCATGTATGTTTAGAAACGTTAAGGACAGCTGTTTATCTTCCAGCAAATACTCCAGTGCCTACTCCACACTAGAACTCTGCTAAGCAACCCCATAAAATCTAATAGAGCCCATGATGCTAAGTCACAATCTAGAGGAGGAAACAAAGGATCAATGATTTTTAAAGAAAGACTTGGTGAACAAGACCAGAGAAAATGCAAACCACCAGGGCTGTTTGAGGTTTCACCTCCTAAAAGGTGCAGTGAATCCACCCTGATCCAGAAAGGTCACTGGGGTTTCCTAGAAGGGGTGCAAGTGACCCAGGTACGGGGATGGAGGCGGGGTTAAGCTGATGAGAAGGAAAGGAACACAGATGGAGCACTGCGGGCAAAAGCATGGAGCAAGACTATGGGTGGACTCTGGCTGGAGCAAAGGCCTCACAGGAAAAAATCCAGAAGTGAGGGGGTAAAAGGTCATGAATGCCAGGCTCTGAACACCAGACTGAATCAGACTCTAAATTTTTTTCTCTCAATAGTAACAATAAGAGACTTCAGTCCTTCAAAATGACTAGATAAAAACAGACTAAGAATTATTGTAATGAAATGAGCCAGTCACAAAAGACAAATATGGTGTGACTCTACTTCTATGAGATACCTAGAGTAGTCAGATTCATAGAGACAGAAAATAGAAGGGTGGTTGCCAGAGGCAAAAGGAGACAGGAATGGGGAGTTGGCCTTTAATCTAGATAACTTTCAGTTTAGCAAGATGAAAAGAGTTCCAGAGGTTGTTTACACAATATGAATGCATGTAACGCATTACAGGGCCACACATTCAAAAATCGCTAAGTAGTATATCTTATGTGTATTATGAACATGTTCTTTGTATTTTACTAAAATAAAAAATGAAAAAAAAGACCTAGAACTTGGACTGATCCTAGAAGAGATTAATGCAGTACAGCGTAGTAAGAAGGAACCCTTAACACTGTTGTATTTTCGAGTTTGCTACGTGAGATGGGTACTGTCATTCCTCTTTTAAGATGAGAAAATTGAGACACAGAGAAATCACATCACTTGCCCGAGATCACATTTCAAGTGGTGGAACAAGGATTCAAATCCAGGCCAGCTGGTTCTGTCATGCTTTTCCCCACCATGGACACTGCCTCTCAGCGAGGGAGAGGTAACAAAGGTGGGCAGACGAGAGCCAGGTTAACAGGCAGGAAAAGGCGCACTGAACGTCTCCTCTGCGTACAGCGTTGTGTCAGGGGCTAAGGACACAAAGTGGTGAGAAGCAGTGATCTCAGCATCTCCTTGGAGTCTCAGAATACGCATGTGAAAAGATGCAAGAAAGTGACGGAAACTTTGTGAATAAAGAGAGAGCTTCAAACAGAGCTGGACTCTGGCGGGAGTTTCCACACCCTGGCAGTGGAGAGAGCCACAGGAGATGCCTGCCCGTCGGAGCAAGAGGCGTGGGAACAGGTTCCTGCTTTTGACGGGAGGCTGGACTGTGGTCCCTTCTGATTTTAAGACAGAAGGATTCTAGGGGGACACAGTGGCCAGCACGCCTTGCAAATGAGATCTCTGATGTATTCTACTGAATATAACTAAGGGAAAAGAAAATCGAAAAGAAGAAAGTTACATTGCTATGTATTTGCTGACTGGAACTAAGGAAAATAAAATGGACATTAGGAAATCTTACTATGGGACTCTCAAGGACACATTCCAAAAGTCTGGTATTAAACAATAAAAAAAAAAGGGCACAAGATCTTGGTCTAGTAACTTCAGACTCACCTAAATCTTCATCTAGCTTCGTCTTGGGAGGCTCCCATGGGGGTCTAGCAGCTTTGGCCTTCTCTTGCCTGCTCCCCAACTCTTCCTCAAATTTGTCGTATAAGTCACGGAGCCTACTTGTTCCAACTACAGTAGAATCTCCCTTTGAAAAATAAAGGATCAATATTAGGAACTACATTAATAATAGTCATACCAAAGAGACAGAAGAACTCACTAATAACCAAAGATTTGTAACGGCAAGATATCATTTTTCAACCCTCAATTTAACAAACATTTTAAACACAAAATGCCGAGTGCTGGCAATGAAGCTCTGAATTGCACACACATTTATGGCTGACACAGTCCTCAGGTAAATGCATTTTGCCAACCCTTAGAAACGTTAGAAATCTTCATCTATGCCCTTTTGATACAACAACCAGAAAATCATAAACCCCTCAGAATTCATGACACCTGACACCTTCCTAGAGAACATATACCCCTCCCCTACTGAAATTCACTGATGATATATATGCTACATTAACCCAGTGACCCACAAACCACACAGGCACCCCATGAGCACAGGGACACACACACACATACTCTCTACAAACACAGGGTTCTGCAATACATTCCTGGAGGAAGTTCCTCCTTTTCCTTACTGTCCTCCCAGGTTGAAAATCACTTTAAACACCCACCTGAAATGCACATTTGACATTTTCAAAAGGCACCTTTCCAACATAAAATAAATATTCAATCATAGAATCTGCAGTTATTCCCAAAAGAGGGTGCCTGCTTCCCTCAGCCCCACCTCATTACTGGTGATGCTGGGGAGGCTCTGACACTTAGGCCCTCTCTGCACCAGTGGTGCACAAACAGAAGCCAATGTAGGCCTTGTGGTTTATCAATCTTCCTTCTACACTGGAGTTTTAACACATCCACAGAAATAGGTGAGGAAAAGCAAAAGCTCTGCCTGTTTAAATGTTCTGAACCTCAGGGCCTTCAACTTTATTTCAAGAATAATGATACCCCCGGGGAGCCATTCTCCCCTTCCTCCTTGCTAACAGAACTGTGATTCCCTTCAGGTTTGGGGCAGAGAAGTTGGGATCTCAGAAGCCAGTCCCCCTACGCCACAGATGTCTCTGTCCTAATCCCTGGAAAGCGAACACGCCACCTCTCAGTGCAGAAAGAACTCTGCAGATGCGATTAAGGCTACAGAATTTGAGGTGGGGTTATCTGGATGGACCCAGTTGAATACTTTAAAAGTGGAGAGGCTCTCGCAGCAGCAGTCAGAGGTGCAACAGAAGAGGCGAGAGACATTTAAAGCACAAGAGGGACTTGACCCATGCCGCTGGCTCTGAACATGAAGGAAGAGGTCCATGGGAATGCACAGGGGGTCCAGAAGCCGGGAACAGCCCACATCTGCCAGACAGCAAGGAGACAAGGGCCTCCATGCCACAGCCATAAGGAACTGAACTCTGCCAACAACCTGAATGAGCAAGAAAACAGGTTATCTCCAGAAAGGAGAGCAGTCCTGCCAGTACCTCAACTTAGCCAGGGAGACCCAAGTTTGACTTCTGACCTACAGAACTGTGAGCTAATAAATGTGCCGTATTTTAAGCCATGAATGAAGTCTGTGGAGATGGGTTATGGCAGAGATGGAAAATTAATCCATTAAACACGATTCGGGGCGAAGGGATGGAAGAAGAGATCCCCGGGCACCCTGGGCTCCACCCGGTACTGCCCTCTGCATCTGTGTCTGGGCAGAGGTGTGTACGGACACGACGCCTGGGGCTCCCATGGGCATCCTGCAACCACGGTGGACCCTCCGGAAGACAGCGATGCCCACCTACGGTCCTGCCATCACTAAGGCACTAAATACACACCAGCCACCACCTCCCTCCAGATGGCTTGTCGAGGAAAACAAACCCAGCAAGCTTAAACCACGATCAGTTAAGTATTCTCATTTACAACAACATTCTGAAGTAACAGATGCCTTCTTTCCAGGGATGTTTTAAGGATTCAGGGAGGTAATCTGAGACGCGCGGAGCAGTTTCACAAACAGGGCTCCATGTATGAGCTTCTCCTTGCCTGCATCACCTGAACTATGACTTAAAACCCTGCTTTTCTTTATCAAGTAAAATATCATGCCACCAAGAGAGACCTCTCCAACCTTTTTGCCAGAGCCAACAGTCTCCTGTCAAGCTCACCATAGGTAAGGGCCCAGTCCAAGTCGAAGCTGTTTTTACAAAATTCCGAACAACAGAATGCTCTCTTATCTACCCCACCCACTAAATCTAACATCTCCAGGCTCTCCTGTCCTAAATCTGTAGGTATCCCTTCGTTCACTCATTCATTTCATCAGTGAACATGATGTGTCCATCCTATGGCAAATACACCTAACTTAATGGGGATGGAGGCCTAGTGCCTGTTAGGGGAGAGAGGAAAAAAAAAAGAAAGGGAGAGTGACGGAAAATAAAATGGAGATGGAAGAAAGAGAAGGAGAAGCGAGCACCCAGAGGTCGTGGGGCCCCACAGCAGCGAGGCACAGCTGCTGAGCCCCACGGAGCCCCATCGTGAGCAGCACGTGTGCTGACGCTCCTGAGAGCCCATCCAAGGTGACGACACTGCGACGCCACAAAACCAGCAACCGGCACGGGAAACCTGCTATGGGTACCTCTGGTCAAGGGCAGACTTGCAAGAGACAAACTCAATTCTCCCTTGCTTCTCATTTTGAGGGAAAAACACACACACACGTACAGATGTATACCGCAGAATGCATAACAGAGCTGAGTGACCACCAGCATCAAGACTAGCAGTGTCATCAAAAATCAGAATGAAGAGATCGTTCCATAAACCTGCGGCACTCTTGCCTTTGCAAAGCAGCTTTTGTCTACAGCAGTGGTTCTCAACCAGGGGGAAGGGCGTTCCCTCACCCCCCAGGGGACACTGGGCAACATCAGAAGACAGCTTCGGTTATCACAGGCACGAGGGTGCTACTGGCTTCCAGGGCACAGAGCCCGGAGATGCTGCCCAACATCCGACCCTGCACCGGCAGGACCCGTGCACAAGGGGCTATCCAGCCCAAGACGCTGACAGCACCGGGCTTGAGAAGCTCTGGTCCATAGCTTCTCTCCTACCAGACCTACCACCTGATCCATGGGGTCACTGGAGTAGTAGTTTTCTGAGTGGGTGCACCGAATCCACACAGGCTTAAGGAGTTCTTCCTCCTCCTCCTCATTTTTGTCAGGCAGCGCCTCCTCTGGCTCCTTTTCCTTGATTGAGGTATAATTTTTCTCTTTGCCAGAGCCCTGGATGTCACTCCATCTGTCTTTTTCTTCCTCCCAGCGAGCTCTCTTCTTCTCCCTGCTTGGGGAGCGACTTCAAAAGGGGGCGAAGGGAGGCTATTAAAAATGTTCTTTCCTTGTAAAACTTTTCTATTTTACCTGTTTAGTTCATTTGTCACCTAAAAGAAAAATGTCACGCCAAACCACCATATTCATTTGTATGAAAAACCAGTGACCCCCTGACACCAGTCTGCTGACATCAGAATCACCTGAAGTTACTTTTTTAAAAATACAAATTCCCAGGCCCTACCCCAGATCTACTTACTGATTCACAGTCTCCGGGGGTGGGGCCCAAGATTCTGTATTTTTAATAATCTCCCCAGGTGATTCTGGTGTGCATCCGGCAGGTTCAGGAGCAACCGGCAAACCATAACTCCTAGAATAGAAAGATCTCTGGGAAACATGTGGACATCTCCATCTATAGACAATCTCAGCATTGAGCACACTAATTTTGAATTCTCCACATCTTGCTTTGCCAAGAGAAAAAAAAAAGTCTTCACAAAACATGGTCTCCACTTAGCCATAAATTTAGCCTGAGGACCAAAATCCAAAAGTGAACCAGTTATACCATCCCTCACCATTTCTCCGGAAGCCCATACTTGGGTATTACTGCTTAATGAACCACCAATTCACCTAATTCTGGTCCCCACAAATACTAATAGTAACTCAATTAAAAAGGAAAAAAGCAATTCTATCTCCTTGAATCGCTGGAGCATGAAATTTGCAAAGGCTCAGCGCATGGATGTGCTTGGAGGGAAAAACCCATAGGGTAGACTTTTAAATTAAGCCCAGGACATTTCAGTGGAACCATACAGACTTGAAGAATCCAGCCAAGGAAAGAGACTGCTTTATTAGTGATGTGCTGCCACCTCGGCAGCTCTACTAACAAAGTCACTCTTATCCAAGAAGGTTTACATCTGGGTCAAAGCCACAAGTAAGTTTTTCCATCAACTCTATCACTCATTTCTAATTTTATAGCAGGGAAAATATAACTGTAGGTGTATATACATCAGGGGGAAAATAGTCGGCCATTAGAAGGATTATATATATTACTTATTGATGCAACTTCTAAATATTACAGTGTACATCAAGAGGTTTGTTACCAGAAAAAAATATTTACTGTGAAGTAAAATGTATACATGTTCACTGTAGAAAAATAAAACAAAAATCACCTGTAACACCACTCAGAGATAACAATTATATTTCACAAATATGTTAAAAGATATGGGTATATAAACATACAAGTTTCTAAAAACAGGAACTCTGTAGCCTGTTCTCCTCAACAAAGTGGTAAATCAGGAACATCATTCTACTTCAATACATCTACATCTGAACCATTTTTACTAATGCATATCATTCTTTTATATGTATATATCGTAATCTGACAAATCTGATCATTGTCATTTAGGATGTTACCTTTCTTCCCCCATTGTAAACAATGCTACTGTAAATACACTTGTGTTCTTTGCATACTTGTCATATTATTTTACACACACAGAGTGTACTTTTTTAAAGGCTTCTCTACAGATAAGAATTACCAGTTTAGATTACTACCAAAACTGTATGTGATTTCCCATTTCCACACAACCCGTCAACATGATTGTTTTTAATCTTTTCTATCCTTACAAAGAGAGCATCTCATTTAATTTGTCACTGCTGAAATAACACGTTTCACATTCACTTCTTTTACTAATATGAACATGAATCAATACACCATGCCAATATTTTTAAAATTAGGATTACAGTCTTTTTATTGACAGTTTTTTAATTATCACCCATCTTCTGTCATATGTAATGTAACCTTTTTCAGTCTATTTTCCTTTTAATTCTGTTTATAGCTACATCGGAGAAGGTGATGGCAACCCACTCCAGTACTCTTGCCTGGAAAATCCCATGGACAGAGGAGCCTGGTAGGCTGCAGTCCATGGGGTTGCGAAGAGTTGGACACGACTGAAGCGACTTAGCAGCAGCAGCAACATAGCTACATACAATCTTTATGTGGCCAAATGCAAAGATTGTTTTTGTTTCTATTTCCAGTCTTAGTGTTATGGCTGTAATCCTTTCCCATAGCAAGGTTAAATCAGTATTTTATATTTTTCAGTTACTTTTAACATTAATTTTTTTTTTTACTCTATCTGTCCAAGATCTAAGGCAGAAATCTGAACCCAATTTCTTTTCCATACAGTTTGCATTGTTTCCATATCAGTTTCTCCTCTGATTTGAAAAAACAACTTTATGATAGATGTAAACCTTTATATATATAGGTTGAATGTTGTTCCAGATTGGTCTCATTGACCTACTTATACCCATACCAAACTGTGCATTATTTTTCTTCATTATACTCACTTCTATTCCCAAGAAAAATTTGAGTCCTAGTAAAGTTCTAAAAACAGTACCTCAACTGAACTTACATTAAAATTATAGATTTTTTGGAAGGCAAATATACTCACCACTATACCACCAACACCGCTAAAACCTACAAATATTTTGGAAGAACACTGGTATGTTTTTTAACCCTATCTTCCACTCCCACTACAGGAATTTAACATGCCCTCCATTCATTTACATCACCTTCCTTGTCATCTATCACACTTAATATCTTCCTATTGATCTATATATTTTTAAGTTTATTAAGAAATTTAACTTTATTCATTTAAATTTTCTATTATATTTTCTATTAGTAAGTAGGTATTCTGGTATTCAGGGGAGGCTCTTAATTATGATATGTTTATTGTATAACTGTCAACTTTAGTGAGTTAATTCTAACATTTCTTGACTGATTCTCTTGAACTGTCCTAGTAATATCATTAGCTAATAATGGCAAATCCTGGCTCCCTGTGGTGTGGTTTTATTTGTTTTTGTTTGTGGTCCTTCCTGAGAGCCTGACACTCTTGTAAGTTCTCTGACAGACTTAGTCCTGACAAGAATCCTGAGGCAGATATAAACATCCCCTAGACAGGAAACAGAATTAGAAATTATATCACTTGCCCACTCTCACACAGCTAGTAAGTAATAGTTAAATGCTAATATGATTATTTGACACAGACATTTTGACATGTACTAAAAATCCCACCAAATGTTTTATTATTATCACCATCGAGAAACACAGGCAGAAGACATCCTTACGCCATCCACTTTAGGCAGGTGTCTTAAATAATGGATGATCAGGGTTGTCTATTGTGAACAACAATTAGTATTCTTTTTTCTTTTTTCCTTTTTTTAACACTTTGAGAGGGACATTTCAAAATAGGAGTAAAACATCATTTTAGGTAGGTGTCTCAGGCATTTCAAATTCCAAAATCCAAACTCAAAACTGTTGATAATATGCTATATTATGAACTATGATAACTTTTCCTCCTTTACAGTATTTACCTCTATAACTTTTATTTTCTCATCTACTGCATTAGTTAGAACTCAAAGAATCCAAGTCTCTGCCTTGTCCACAAGTTACTGGGTATTGGAGAAGAAACAACTAAACCAAGAGATTTCCAGCACTCCACATTAAAAACCAACCTCAGATGGGCCCTCAATGAGTTCCACAAACACAGTATCTTAGCTTTTTCCCTATCTTTATCTCCTCCTCTTCCTCAGGCCCCTTCTCACTGAACAGACTCTTCCTAGTTAACCTCATCTAATTCATGGCTTTTAGCATTTCCGGCTAAGATCTCTTTTCTGAACCTTATACTTCTGTGTCCCACTAGGTACCACAAAATTCCACCCAGCTGTCTCGCTGACTTTCAAATTCCACTTGCCCAAAATTGAACTCATTCTTTTGCCTGTTTCTTAGTGTTTCTAGCCCTCCAAGGGAAACATCAGATCTCAGGTGATAGGACTTGGGTCCTACTGACTCCCACATTGATCTCTCTCAATTACCTCCAACTTCCCCATTGTCAGTGCCACAATGGGTTGGTCTAGCCACAATCATTTCTTTCCTGGGTTACTAACAAAAGCCTAAATTCATTTCCCAACCTCCAGGTTTGATCCTCTGAGGTCACTTCTCCAATGCAGCCTTCACACCTCTCTTTCTCTCGCCCTACCATCTGCCTTCCCTTAGGCATTCCTACCCATCCTCCAGGGAATCAGTACATTGTCAATTTCTCTATGACCACCCGAAACTGAGTTACTAACTACTGCGTTCCAGAAGCAATATGTATTTGCTCTATCAAAAGCACTTCTCACAGCACTTAACTTTCTTATTCCTGGAAAGCAGGGACTCTTGTTAAAGACTATCACCATACCGTATAATACACGGGACACACAAGAATACGATGTTTGTCATTTGCTTGTTACGACATACATGAGGTGACAGTGGTGGGAAATGGGGTCTCCTTGTCTTTTTTTCTAATGTGTATGGGAAGGCCTATAAGGTTTCAACAATAAATTTCGCTCTTCTCAGATGGTATCAATCATGTTTATCACAAAATAATGTTCTCTATCAAGTTACAGAAGTCTGCTTATACTTCTACTTTACCAGTTTCTACTCATAATTGAATGCAACTTTAAATTGCTAATAGGCAAGTACTGAGATAACTCTAGAGATTCTGACACAAAGAATTACAGTTATATATCTCCTAATACTAATCTATCTACCCATGCAACCTTGGAATAAACCCTCAGCTATTGTAACACACAACTGAAAACAACCTAATATACTAATCAGTATTTTCATATCCATATTCACTAAAGAAATTGTTTTGTGGTTTTCTTTTCATTGATAGTTTTGCCATTTGGATTTTCCTGATATCACAGCATGAGCTGAGCTTTCCTTCCATCTTCTTCAGTGTTTTAAAAACAGTTTCAAACTTTTTTGGAAGTGACACAAAGTCAACTTTCTCCCATAGTTATCGGCCTATTAAAATTTTCTGCTCTAAGTGTAAGGTTTATAATTTTTGTTTTCATAGAAACAACCCGTCACATCCAAGTTTTTAAATTTCTCAAATAAAATATCAGTACTTATACCAACGCACTACAATTTTTAAAACCCCTTCATTCCTATAATAATACATTCTTTCTTATACCTAATGGATATGTGCTTTTCTTTTCTTGATTTGCCACTTTTTAAATTGTACCGCCTTTCAAAGAAATCTTGCACTTATTTACAAATATTATTATGGTGCTATAGTTCTATTTTTGAGTTTATTAGTTTATTTTACCTTTAATACTGTTTTCTGCTTTTTTAGAGTCAAGTGATTAGATTATAAATATATATATAGTTACCATTTATTTGGCACTACTGGGCCAAGTGCTAAGTGTTTTATGTGTGTTATCTCAATGACCCCTCGTCACTCAATAAGGCAAATATAACTGTCCTTATTTTAGACAAAGACACTGAGGCTTAAAAAAAAAAGTTCCTTTGCCCAATAACAAAGTTGGGAAAATGAATAATTGACCCAAAATCTGTCAGATTATAGAGAGTGCTATTCTTAATTACCACTTATTAAGACATGAATTTTTAGCTCTTGATATAGAATTGGTTATGTCCTGTAAATTTTTATTTGCAACAATTTCAATGTCATATTTCCAAATAAGGTGTTATTGTAGTTTTCCTTTTTTTTTTTCCTGAAACAAGTAAACTTAAAAGCATAATTATGAATTTTCAAGGTCTTTAAAAAAAAACAAACCTTGAATTACTAATATAGAGTTTTACAGCAACTGAGGTCACAAAGTGGCCTAATTTGGGGCACTTATCAGGATTTTCCTTGTGCAGCCCATATACATCTCGAAATAAAAGGTTTTTCAGTAACTGGCAACTTCAGCTTTTCACAGTGTTCTTTGGACAAATGTGCAGGCTATTCTGAAGACCTGGCTGACACCCTGCACAAGCACAAAATCTGAATTTCAGGAGATAATCCTATGACTTCCAGTGTCAACTCCTTGCTTACCTTCCAGATCTCTTATACTCTTTTTTGTAGGACCTTTCCAGAGATGGTGATCTTCGGCTGTCCCGGTGCCTGTGTCTCTCCCGTTCCCGCTCTCTTAAAGGAATTAATACACAGAGCTGTTTTCAACAGAAAGACTCAAAAACACCATCTCTTTCCACTGAATTCATCTAAATAAATGGACCTCACCTCACCTAAGTATTTTGCAGCACTATCCACTATGAGACATTTTTATTCACCCTTCATGTGTTAGAGGTTAAAGGCGCATTTCACTTTATGCAAGTTAACTACCTTAGACACTTCTTGCTGTTTTCTTTTTAAAAAAAGAAGTCATACTTAATACTAAGCAATGAAGGGAATTTTATCATGATCTTCTCTTGAGACCTTCCAACCAGCCAATCATTCTACAGGGAAAACTTCAAAGGATTCAACTGCCTATTGATTTCTGGAACACTCTTAATTTCGTCCAACAAATAAATGCATATAATAAAGATTTGGACAAGGGTCTATAATGAAGAGCTCTAAACTCTTATAGGTTATACACCTGAGGTATAGTTCTTAGTCATCACTAACTACCATGAGACTCTAGACCACTTCACCTTTAAGTGCTGTTTTCATCAGGGAAAGAAAAAAAAAAAAACTCTAAATAGAGACACTGAGTTTACTCAGTGTAAAACTAGAATGCAGGATTTTAAACCTTCCAACATAAAGCTGGAATTTAGTAATAATGATAGTAATAACTTATGCGCCTAATCAATAAGTACAATGAGATCTGAAAAAAAAATTGGAATCCCAGTGGGTTTACATCAGAGCTAAATCTAAAGGAAATAAATACTAGGTCTTAGACTGGGGCCAAAACATGCTTTATTAGCCTGAGTCCAGCAAAGAAGACTACAAAAATGTCTAAACTCAAAAATAGCCACCACCCCCCCAACCCCGCCACCACTTCCACTGTGGGGGCACAGATTCAATCCCTGGTAGGGGAAGCACAGATTCAATCCCTGGTAGGGGAACTAAAATCCCATATGCCTGTCACACGGCATGGACAAAAAAGAAATAATAATTCCCTACCTATAGCCAAATAGAAGAAATGTAAATTCACTGAAATCAAAACTTACAAAATTAATAAGAGATCTTAGATATTAACACAAAAATTGTTTTTCCACTTAAAAATCACCCCTTCCTCAAGAAAGACGTCTTTGAATAACACTTTTAACATATACTCAAGGCTCAGGTACACACCAGCTGTCCAAAGTAAAGTAGCCAGTGCTTGGGATTCCACATTCTTTATTTGATACACTTCTAAAATGACAGCTTACTTTTAGACAGCAAATCCCATTTAGTGAGTGGTATCACATGACAACTATATAATGTAATTTGTGATGGCATGGCGGCTGAAAAAAAACTGCCTCTATTTCCAAATAAAAACTCTATTTAAAGGATATTCCTAATTTTTCGTTTGTTTTTGTAACATCTAGGGGATAGGATTTTGCATTCAAGGGTGGTACTTCTCATGATGACTGCTACCTCTGAGTGGCTATGAACTGAAAAGACCAGTATAAATCACTGTAATACTATATGATGAACCCATTTAAAGCAAGAAAAACGATGCTTCGGTTATTTTTCCAAAAATTCTTCCCGGTTTGGGACCATGAAGATATTCCCTAGATACACAATACTAGCTCTCCAATGGCTCCACACGGTACTCAACAGGACAGGTATGGGGTTCCTGTGCTGTAACACTGCTCAAATGTGGCAGGCCACTGCCCTGCTCCTTGCTGGCTGCCCCTTGCAGCTCTTCCTTTTCCCATTCCCTGGAGGAACCTGGATCTTTCACAACAGCAAATGCATGCATCTACTTCTTCACAAACCTTCTCTGGAAATACTCTGCCCTGAAACAATCTTGTAATACTATTCACCCAGATTTCAGAGGAGGAGAAGAAAAGGAAAAATGAAATTTGAAAAAGCGTGGATGCACTTACCCCAAGAAGCCAGGGCAGAAGCAGCCAGAAGACAGACTGAAGAATTTGCATAAATTTCATCTAATCTAATGCACAACTTTGTGAACGTGTTTTCTCCAGTGTACTTTCAGAAGTTACATACTAGCACTTCACAGGGTCCATGCTTGGTTCACAGAAGCATTCTATATAAGACAGAGGACTGACACTCTAAGAACCCCAGAGGGAACTGATTTTACTGTGGCTGTGACATTAAGGCCGCTCCAGAGCAAACACCCCCAAGCACAACATCATAAAACAACTCCAGGGTAAATAAAGGCCATGTAGAAAGATGAGCTAACTGCCTAAGGTCCCCCACAGTAAAGGGGTTGTGGTTTAAGCTAATGGGGATTAAGGGTCATTTTTTCAGCATTTGATTTCACTTAGTGACAGGGATCCTCAGTTTACAGGACATCTGTTTCTTCAAGCTTAAGCCTGGATGGGAGAACTCAGGAATTTACAGCAGAACCCTAAAAACTACAGTACTCTCAAACAGGAAAAAAAAAAAAAACCATCTGGAATGTTGAAGTTTGCAGCAAAATGTTTCCCCAAAGACAGGTTTAGTAACAATCACTTTAAGTCTGAAGAAAACTATCAAACTCTTTCGAGTTTAGATTTTCACCATAAAATTGTAAAATTAAAAAAAAAAAAAAATTGTAAAATAAACCCTCACAGGCCTCTGCCAACTAATCCATCACAAAGGTGAGAACAAAACTGACAAGGAACAGTAGGTCATGCTGAAAAGACTTTTCAAAGTCTACCAACTCTAGTCAGCTTTAGCCCACCAGAATCGGTCACCCCTGCAGGAAACGTGTCACTTCTGCCTTCGACTGGGCATCAGGGAGAAGCAAAAGTGCATTTTCCTTCCAAACCTTTCAAGGCCTGGAAGGCTTCCTTCCAAACCTTTAGGACTGAGAATGAGTGCTACCATTTACTGGCAAAATGCTCTGTCAGAATCAAACACACAGCCGTGAGAACAACATGGAAACCAAGAAGCACATTAATTCCATAGGAGACAAGACTCACTCTCTACAAACCCAAGTAACAAGGTGACCTAGTTTGGGGACCTCAAACTTTTCAGCACAGAAGTTCCACAAGACAATGAAGGTGAGTGAACACACGACAGCAGCCAGAAAGAGAAGCACCATTACCAGCTTGACAAGTGGAAAACCAAAAATCTTCACTGATACAAACAGTTCACTGAAGGTACAAATAAATATTAGTAGAATCGATATGTGCACATTTTTATTTTTCCATTTAAACCAATGGTTCTTAGGTTTAGGGTAACAGACTCATAAAATCTCTTAAGAATCTGCTGTAAGCCACTGATGATCTTACAGAAAAAGATATATAAACATAAATTTTCACAAATAACTTCAGAGAATTTCTAGATACCCATCAATGAATGTCTGTTGGAAACCTTATTTCCTTGTAAATACAGATTTTTGGTCTTTTGGGTGGGGAAAAAAAAAGAAATTTAATCCGGAGTGCATTAGTATGTTCTAAATGCAATTTTATTTAGTATGCATAATTTCGATGCACCAAAATCAAATTAAAAGCTATTTTGAAAACTGTAACTTTGATAATGTATACCTAATATTATTTCATTTTATAAAGAAACAGAGCAAGAAAGCAAAAACATAAGATAAACTTCCATTTATCCTAAAAATCAGGAAGCAAGTTCAGCTTGTTAACTAGTTGGATTCCTGACTGATTAACAGCGGCCTGCAGACCACCAATTCCAAAAGAACTCACAGTGCAGTAACCTGACAAGATGGTCATACTGAACATAATTAAATACAACGTCCACACAAACAAGATCTTTTATTGACCATCATTAAAATGCCGGCTGTACTCTATACTAATTGGCTTACACTCATTGAAATGAACCTGTGTTGCTAATTCGGGAATGCTTTTCAAACTGGCTTTTTACCTGAGGTCAACTCCTTTCCTCATCAATTGTCTCTCCCTCTTTAATAAAACAGCACTTTCCTTTTATAAACCGAAATGCACGGCTGGACCTTTTCGGTCTGGTTTGCTGAGCCGCAGAAAAGGCCTGTGTCAGGATCTCCGCAACTTCTCTAAAAAACCACAGGTGTGCTTTACCTGCTCCGCTCGTAGCTCCGGTGGCGGGAGGGCGTGCGCCCTCGCTCGTGATCCGACCTGTAGCGGCTGTCCTGCCTCCTCCGGTCGGGGCTCCGGCCTCGCTCCCGCCGCTCCAGGGACCGGTGCCGCTCGCCCCTCCCGTGACTGTGGTCCCGGTGCCTGCGGTCGTCGAAGTGCTTCAGCCTCTCTGGGGACCGCCTCTCACTGGGCGCCTTGGGGAGCGGGTACGGAGGGAGGTGCCTGAAGTGAGGGCTACTGCTGCTACTTGCACTGGGCGGGAAGGAACTGGGGCTGTTCTGGAAGCTACTGAAGTTGGGAGGTGGGAAACTGTGGTGCGAGTACCCGGGCGGGTACTGGTAATTGACCTGCTGCGGGACGACGGGAGGCGGCGGCGGATGCGGCAGCGACGGCGGCGGCATCATGAAGGGGAAGGCGCCTTGGCCCGGAGGCGCTCCAGGGACTGGGGGGTTATTGGGACAGGGCAGCGGAGGCGGCATGGGAGGGAAACAGGGGGGCACGGGGAAGGGGGGCCTCATCTGGTGGTTGGGGAACGGGGGCCGGATGGGGCAGGGGGGAAGGGGGCCTTGCGCTGAAGGAGGCATGGGCGGAGGGAAGGGTACAAAGTCTGGTCTCGGAGGCAGAAAATTGGGCGCCGGAGAGTTGGAGAAGGTGGTGGAAGGGGCGCTGGGAGGTTCGTATTGGTATTGCACAGGAGGCTGCTGAGGGTGAAGCAGTCTCAGGTTTTGGGGCCTGAAGGCTGGTGCGGAGGGTCTGGCTCCATGTCCCCCTCGCCCTCGGGGACACCTGGGTCCTCCTGGGTGGAACGACATTCTGTGACTTTGGTGGAGGAAAGAAAAAGAGAAGAGACAAACTCACTATGTAAACAGCTTTCACCAATACCTGACCACCCCTTAGGCTGCTGGAATATTCCACTCGTCTAATACTGAGTTCTCTGTACTGTCTGAAACTCCTCAGGGCCAATAAACTCCTCTTCCCAGGTCTCAGACACTCAACCAAAGCCATGGTCAGTCCCTGGACCTTGTCGCTTCCTAAGAGGCTCCACTTCCAGCGTGATGAGGTCACATCCCAGAGTTCAACCATCTGCTACCGTGTCCTTCTTCAAGCTCCCACCAACCTTGACCTCACCACGTCATCCTGTCCACACACAGCATGTTTCTACACATACACTGAGCATCCTCGTGACACACCTTCCTTCCCACTCAGCATAGACTCACAAATTCAACTCAACATGTCCTAAAAGGAGTCAGTAACCTTGCCCTCCAAGAGAATACCACCTGCTCCTTTTTCAGTGTTTCCTACCTCAATGCATGCATGCATGCTAAGTCCCTTGAGTTGTGTCAAACCCTTTGTGACCCTCTGGACTGTAGCCCACCAGGTTCCTCTGTCCGTGGGATTTTCCAGGCAAGACTACTGTGGTGGGTTTCCATGCCCTCCTTCAGGGGATCATCCCAACCCAAGGATCGAACCCGTGTTTCTCATGTCTCCTGCACTGGCAGGCGGGTTCTTTACCACACGTGCCACCTGAGAAGCCCCTTCCTGTCTCAATAGATGAGACCATTCGTTGGTCTTCAAGTCGTACACCAGGGAATTACCTGACAACTTCTCCTCCCTTAACCCTTCTAGTTAAAAATTTATGCTCAAAGCCTGTATCATTTCAGCTTCATAGATATTTGAGTCCGTCCATTCCACACCATCCTCTCCTGCCTCGCTACTACTGTAATACCCTTGCAGGCCTTTCTACAACCAATGTCACCACCCCCAGGGTCTTGCTAGGTACCCTGCTCTCACACACTCTGTGGTTCTTTTTGGCAGGTCCTACAATGATTACAGGTCACCAGCTCATTACCTCATTTCACCTTTGATGTCTGCCTGACCTCAGAACGGCCAGTGCCATCAGGGCAGGGCTCTAGGATGGCTCCTTAACTGCTCTGGTCTGGGTTCCCAGCCATGGATATGACCTATATTAACACATGCCCTCCTCCTCACAGATCTAAACCCTCCCCACCCCAGATGGCCAGTGTTTGTTCCTCCCTGGTTGCCCAAAAGGATTGCCATTACTATCAGACCACTCACCATGCACTGCCTTGCATCGTGACGTACTATTTGAATATGTCACATTTTCCACAGAGAATATAAACTCTAGAGAACAGAGAGAACAAATAGATATAAAAATGTTTCCCAAACTGCTCATGCTAGAAAATATTTCTGTGATTATCTTAACACTGATTTTGCATGCTCCAATGCAGTTAGCATACTAATAAAATTAAGAGCATGCTGAACTAATGTTCACAACTAATTTTTAAGATGTCCTAAGTACTTTGCCAACAAAGGTCCAACTAGTCAAAGCTGTGGTTTTTCCAGTAGTCATGTAGGGATGTGAGAGCTGGACTACAAAGAAAGTTGAGCACCGAAGAACTGATTATTTTGAACTGTGGTGTTGGAGAAGACTCGAGAATCCCTTGGACTGCAAGGAGATCCAACTAGTCAGTCCTAAAGGAAATCAGTCCTGAATATTCATTGAAGGACTGATGCTGAAGCCGAAACTCCAATACTTTGGACACCTGATGTGAAGAACTAACTCATGGGAAAATGCCCTGATGCTGGGAAAGATTGAAGACAGGAGGAGAAGGGATGACAGAGGATGAGATGGTTGGATGGCATCACTGACTCAATGGACATGAGTTTGAACAAGCTCCAGGAACTGGTGATGGACAAGGAAGCCTGGTATGCTGCAGTGCATGGGGTCGCAAAGACGGGGACACAACTGAGCAACTGAACTGAACTGAAGTACTCGTCTTTATGACTCAAAAAATCAGTAGCTTAAAAGACTGGAAACTTAGGCATATTCCCTCTCTAATCAGCTAAAAGACCAGGAAGGGAAAAATCATTTCTGTTCTCCCACTCCACATTCTTTCTCCCTCAGTGAGACTAGCATTTAGATTCAAACTTAACTATAATCTGGTCAACATAACAGTTTTCTTTGATTCTCATTCTCAGTCCTTCCCACTGAAGAATGTTATGAAGAGCAAAGTTTTCCAAGTATCTGGGCTTCAGCAAAATGTTTTAAAAATCCAAACAAACATTAACTGCAGAAAGTTTCGATTTAGAAGCTTCTTCCTAAAGTCTTTCTAACCAAAAGTTTTACCAACAGGCTTAAGGCAGATTTTCAAATGGCTCATGAAAATAGTTTCAGATTATTTAGCCTTATCAATCACTGCGCTTAATAGAAAGTAGACACCAAATAATATTTCATTAATGATTACCAAGGGAACATTTCATGCAAAGATGGGCACAATAAAGGACAGAAATGGTATGGACCTAACAGAAGCAGAAGAGATTAAGAAGAGGTGGCAAGAATACACAGAAGGGCTGTACAAAAAAGATCTTCATGACCCAGATAACCATGATGGTGTGATCACTCACCCAAAGCCAGACATCCTGGAATGAGAAGTCAAATGGGCCTTAGGAAGCCTCACTATGAACAAAGCTAGTGGAGGTGATGGAATTCCAGCCGAGCTATTTCAAATCCTGAAAGATGATGTTGTGAAAGTGCTGCACTCAATATGCCGGCAAATTTGGAAAACTCACCAGTGGCCATAGGGCTGGAAAAGGTCAGTTTTCATTCCAATCCCAAAGAAAGGCAATGCCTGACAATGTTCAAACTACCACACAATTGCACTCATCTCACACGCTAGCAAAGTAATGCTCAAAATTCTCCAAGCCAGGCTTCGAAAGTATGTGAACTGATAACTTCCAGATGTTCAAACTGGATTTAGAAAAGGCAGAGGAACCAGAGATCAAATCTCCAGCATCCACTGGATCATAGAAAAAGCAAGAGAATTCCAGAAAAACATCTACTTCTGCTTTATTGACTACGCCAAAGCCTTTGACTGTGTGGATCACAACAAACTGTGGAAAATTCTTTGACAGGGGACTATCAGACCACCTGACCTGCCTTCTGAGAAATCTGTAGACAGGTCAAGAAGCAACAGTCAGAACCAGACATGGAACAACAGACTGGTTCCAAATTGGGAAAGGAGTACATCAAGGCTGTATATTGTCACCCTGCTTATTTAACTTCTATGCAGAGTACATCATGAGGAACACTGGGCTGGATGAAGCACAAGCTGGAATCAAGACTGCCGGGAGAAATATCAATAACTTCAGATATGCAGATGACATCATCCTTATGGCAGAAAGCAGAGAGGAACTAAAGAGCATCTTGATGAAAGTGAAAGAAGAGAGTGAAAAAGTTGGCTTAAAACTCAACATTCAGAAAACTAAGATGACGGAATCCAGTCCCATCACTTCATGGCAAATAGATGGGGAAACAATGGAAACAGTAACAGACTTTATTTTCCCGGGCTCCAAAATCACTGCAGATGGTGACTGCAGCCATGAAACCAAAAGATGCTTGCTCCCTGGAAGAAAAGCTATGACCAACCTAGACAGCATATTAAAAAGTAGAGACATTACTTTGCTGACAAAGGTCCATCTAGTTAAAGCTACAGTTTTTCCAGTAGTCATATATGGATGTGAGAGTTGGACCATAAAGCTGAGCACTGAAGAACATGCTTTTGAACTGTGGTGTTGGAGAAGACTCTTGAGAGTCCCTTGGACTGCAAGGAGATCCAACTAGTCCATCCTAAAGGAAATACATCCTGAATATTCATTGGAAGGACTGATGCTGAAGCCAAAACTCCAATACTTTGGCACCTGATGGGAAGAACTGACTCACAGGAAAAGACCCTGATGCTGGGAAAGATTGAAGGCGGGAGGAAAAGGGGACGATGAGATGGTTGGATAGCATCACACACTCAATGGACATGAGATTTTGAGCAAGCTCCAGGAGTTGGTGATGGACAGAGAAGCCTGGCGTGTTGCAGTCCATGGGGTCAGAAAGAGTCGTACACAACTGAGCAACTGAACTGAATGATTATCATTCAGTTCAAGACCCTCATGATAAACCTGGGCCTAGACAGCCCCTCCTGTCACCACAAGCTACTGAGGGCCAAAAGAATCAGGCTCAAACTCCATGCTTGGCATTTAAGGCCTTCTGCAATCTGGACCCAACTTCTTCCAAGCTAATCCTCCATTAACTTTCCCATGAAGTGCCTATCATCCTGCATGTGTGCTAAGTCATTTCAGTCATGTCCACTCTTTGCGACCCTATGGATTATCGCCCACCAGGCTCCCCTGTCCATGGGATTCTCCAGGCAAGAATACTGGAGTGGGTTGCCAGGCCCTCCTCCAGGGGACCTTCCCAACCCAGAAATCAAACCCTCCTCTCATGATGTCTCCTGCATTGGCAGGCCGGTTCTTTACCACTAGGGCCACCTGGGAAGCTCTCCTATCACCCTAGATGTTCCCATTCATAAAATGTGAAGTATTATCATCCAGCTTATTCTTTACTCCTGGTCTTCTAAAACCCCTCCCTGTGACTTTGCCCATTGAATTTTTAACCCATCTACCCATGTCAAATGCCACATCTTCTGTGCTGCCTATCTTGGTTCCCTTTAGGAAGTAATCCCATTCCCTCAAGACTTCCGTTGCTCTTAGTCTGTACTTCTTTTACAGCACTTAGCAAAGACTGCCTCATATAATAATCATGTGTGTACATGTCTTAACTCCTCCACTAGGTTATTAGCTCCTTGATAAACTGGGTTGACTCATAATCACTTCTGTATCCTTCACAGCCCCTGGCAGAACATCCTGCACACAGTAGGTGATTGGTAAGTGTTCACTGGCTCACCATACGTTTCTATGTTGCTACTGGACATTTCCCTACTGAATATATCCACATCCACAACAGGTCTGCATTACCAAAACCAGACAAAAAGCAGGCCTTTTCACTGATTCATGCAACATTTAATGAGCCTAAACAAGTGGGGCATGGTCACAGGCCCTGATCACTCAAAGATGAGTAAGGCACATAGTAAGCAGGGCTCCCGAAGCCCAGAATCCATATGCAAATAATTACATAATGTGATAAACACAAGAAAATGGATATGCACAGAATCCAGGGGAAACACAAAGGAGTGTACTGAATCTAGAGGTAGACAAGAGTCAGGATGGCCAATACTCCTGTACTGTGTGTTCACTGTTGTTGAAAATTCACTATTAGGTCTTCATGGGTATTTCTAGAAATAGATATCTGAAAACACTGATTATGAAACTGACCTATTAAAGGCACAGTCAGGCTGTGTTGTGGATGTGAACTTCAATTCAGAACTCAAGGAACTGGAAAAGTAATTATTTTCGGCGTCTGCCTCCTCTTAAGTTGCTGTTTGGAAGCAGGGAAACTAGGGGAGTCGTTTTGCAATTAACATGTGCAGGAACATCAGTCTTTATAGAAAGAGTTGCAAAGTGTGACTACATTTCTATTAACGCGCTCCTCCACCACCTGAATTCCCAGCCCGGTCACTTATGTCTGGCTGATCCGTAATTGCGTGTTTCCCTGTTTACATCTCCCGCCAGATAGTGAGCCTCACGATGTAAACTTACAGTCTCACTCCCCGCCCGAGATCCCGGCGGCTCCAGGCCTGGAGCACCACATACGCGCCACAATGAATGAAAGGTCTCATTTCTCACTAATATTTATTTTCAGGGTCCGGGCCTAGGGTCCCTTATTTTTTTTCTTTTTTTTTTTTCTTTTTTCCCTTCGCTGCAGATCTGAAGAGGAGCTGCCGGATCCTAACTCCCAGGCGCCTCTCGCCCCAGCCCCAGACGCCAGCCCCGTTGAAATTCGGATACTTGGAAACACTCCCTCTTCCAACACCCACAAGCTGACCCTTTTACCTAGAAAAAGCTCTCGGGCTGCGAGGTCGCCGTTAGAGTAAAGCCAGACTTATAGTGTAGCCTCCAAGACCGTGGCACCGCCCGCGGCTCCGGAACAGGAAAGCAAGAGAATTAAAAAGCAAACCTGAGAAAGCCGGACCGCAAGAGGGGATGCTCTCGGGCTCGCCGCAGCACCTTGTGCACGGTGATTGGTGCTTCAATAAGAACGATAGACATCTAAGCCAATCGTTCTCCTCGAGTCTCCGGTGCCCGCCTCCTGCCCCTTTCCTCCTCCAATCCGAAACCACAACCGGGTGAGCGCGCGTTTACTCCCGGGAGAGGAGGCGGGCTGCAGCTCCGGCTCCTGAGGGAACCTCAGCTCCGGCTTTTTGGGGCTCTCTCGCGCGCGAAAACATGAGTGAATCCGGGGGACAGCGTGCCCGGCTCCGGCGCTATCCTGAGCTCCCGGTGTGGGTGGTGGAGGATCATCAGGAGGTGAGCGGGCGGCTGACGGGCCTGGGACAGGGTCCGCGAGGACTGAGGAGGCGGCGGAGCCTGGAGGCCAGAGAGCGAACCAGAATCCGAGCGAGTTGCATTGCTGTGGGGAAAACACCAGGACGGCGAGCTTGGAAGAATAGGCCTCGACATTTATGCGCCGCTTGTTACGAGTCCGACAACTCAGTGAACCCTTGCGGTTTGCCCAACATCCCACGGCCAACAACTAGTGGCTTCGGGATTCAAATGCGGTCAGTCGTAACTGCAGGGCCTCGAGTCCTTAACCTGCTCATAACAGGCTTCCTGCTGTCTCCCGGCCTCCCCTTCATATTCCTGTGGTGTAGGTGGGAGGCTTCTGTTGAGAAGGTGCAGTGTCATCTTGTGAAATGGGTACAGAGTAGCTCTCAGAGCCGTTAGTAGTATTGTGTGAATAGTGTGTGCATGAATCTTTTAACACGGCGCTATAAAGTTATTTTTCTGTTTTTTGTAGTAGTGCCTCTTTAGCTAAAATGGTGCCCACATCTAGATTTCTGGAAGCCTGCGAGAGGCCCATGATCGAAGACTTTCTGTTTTTGATTGCTTTAATAATCCTTAGCAATTCTGTGGATGTTAAAGAAGAAGAGGCCGATTCCAGATTTGCGGATGAATAAAGAGAATAGGAAGGAAATTTAGTTTCTCAGGACCTACAGATAGTGTGCCTGGGTCTGAGAGCAAGCATGGGGTAGGTGGTGCGTTCAGATTCAATCTTAACTTAGAACTCTAGAGACTGTAACCAAACAAAGAGCCTTACAGGGGACCTAGCCCAGCAACCAGCATCCAGAAGGTGTGAGAAAGACGCAGAGACCTAGGGTAGCTTGAACACATCTTTTACACCAGAGTGTGTCTTAACCAGGAGTTCTTTTTTCTTTTTTTTCCTGAGTAACAAAGCTTGTTTCCTCACATTGTTTTTGAGTTTATGATGGGGGTAACATGCCAACAAGAGATGCCCATTAAAGTTTTCAGAGATATCAGTCCAAAGTACTGAGGAAAAAAATAAAATTTGAGCTGATTATCTAAACCATCTGTAATAACAAATTGCATATTTTCCTACTTCACAACTTCAGTTCAGTTCAGTCCCATTCGACTCTGCGACCCCATGGATTGCAGCACACCAGGCTTCCCTGTCCATCACCAACTCCTAGAGCTTACTCAAACTCATGTCCATCGAGTCAGTGATGCCATCCAACCAGCTCATCTTCTGTCGTCCCCTTCTCCTCCTGCCTTCAATCTTTCCCAGCATCAGGGTCTCTTCCAATGAGTCAGTTCTTCGCATCAGGTAGCCAAAGTATTGGAGTTTCAGCTTCAGCATCAGTTCTTCCAACAAATATTCAGGACTGATTTCCGTTAGGATTGACTGGTTGGATCTCCTTGCTGTCCAAGGGACTCTCAAGAGTCTTCTCCAACACCACAGTTCAAAAGCATCAATTCTTCAGCCCTCAGTTTTTTTTATGGTCCAACTCTTATATCCATACATGACTACTGGAAAAACCATAGCTTTGACTAGACGGACCTTTGTCAGCAAAGTAATGTCTCTGCTTTTTAATATGCTGTCGAGGTTGGTCATAGCTTTTCTTCCAGGGAGCAAGCATCTTTTGGTTTCATGACTGCAGTCACCATCTGCAGTGATTTTGGAGCCCAAAATTAAAGTTTCTCACTGTTTCCATTGTTTCCCCATCTATTTGCCATGAAGTAATGGGACTGGATTCCATGATCTTAGTTTTCTGAATGTTGAGTTTTAAGCCAACTTTTTCACTCTCCTCTTTTCACTTTCATCAAGCGGCTCTTTAGTTCTTTGCTTTCTGCCATAAGGGTGGTATCATCTGCATATCTGAGGTTATTGATATTTCTCCCGGCAATCTTGATTCCAGCCCGGCATTTCACGTGATGTACTCTACATAGAAGTTAAATAAGGGTGACAATATACAGCTGTGACATACTCCTTTGCCAGTTTGGAATGAGTCTGTTCCATGTCTAGTTCTAACGGTTCCTTCTTGGCCTGCATACAGATTTCTCAGGAGACAGGCAAGGTGGTCTGATATTCCCCTCTCTTGAAGAATTTTCCACAGTTTGTTGTGATCCTCACAGTCAAAGGCTTTGGGGTAATCAATAAAGCAAATTTTTTCTGGAACTCTCTTGCTTTTTTCTTCACAGCTTGGGTGTGCTTCAAATTTTTTGTAGTTTAGCATTGTTTTTCAGCCTGAAGTTGAGTATAACTCATGATTTCAGTGCCAATCCTGAACATGTGCATGTGTCTTTTACAGGTTCTGCCCTATATATATCGGGCCATTGGCTCAAAACATCTTCCTGCAAGTAATATAAGTTTTGTGCATTTTGATTCACATCCAGACCTCCTTATTCCTGTGGATATGCCAGCTGACACTGTATTTGATAAGGAAACACTTTTCGGGTAATATGTGACTTTGTTAATGAGCTTTTTGTGTGTCTCAAATACACTTTGCAATAGATGATAAGCAGTTAAAAGAAATAGTTTTTGCTAAGCTCGTGAGTTTTGCTTTTGTTTTGTTTGCCTTTTTTATTTTATTTAGAGCAAGTATGGACAAACTTTCTCAACAATCCAGATAGTAAATGTTTTTTAATTTATTTTTTAGTTGAAGGATAATTGCTTTACAGAATTTTGTTAGTTTCTGCCAAACATCAGCATGAATCAGCCACAGGTATGCATATGTCCCCTTCTTCTTGAACCTCCATCCCATCTCCCTACCAATCCCACCCCTCTAGATGGTCACAGAGCCCCTGTTTGAGTTCCCTGAGTTATACGGCAAATTCCCATCAGCTCTCTATTTTATGTATGGAAATGTAAGTTTCCATGCTACTCTCTCCATTCATCTCACCCTCTCCTTCCTTCCCCAGATAGTAAATATTTTAGACTTGCTGACCATATGGTCTCTGTTGCAGCTATGTATTTTTGCCCTTGTAGTATGAACTCAGCTGTAAGCACCATGTAAACAAGTGTCAGTGGCTGTGTTCCAATAAAACTTTATTTGGAAAAACAGGTGCCCAACCAATGTTTGCCAACCTTTGCTTTAGAATATAGAATTTTAAAAATAGAAGACTTTAGAAATCATCTGAGCCACTTCTCTCTTCTCCCCTTAGAAGTCTGATATGGAGGCACAGGAAAATGTGTCTTGAACTAATAGTTGAATAATCGTATGTGCAACACATCTTTAATTTGTGTATCCTTTCTTCCAGTATTGACTCCCTCCAACCTCCCTATATGTTTTATTTTCAGGTCACAGATCCTATTGATTTTCCATTATATAAAACCATAGTCAGTGAATGGTGACTTACGAAGTGTTCTTCAATGATAAAGTTCCCTGAAATCCTGTCATTGTCTTTTTACTTATGTATTTATTACAGTGTAGCCTATTCCTACAAAATAAAAAGTTATGTAGCAGTTATTCTCCTGTTATAATAAAAAATTTAAAATATAGTGCTTGTGTGAATTAATTTTAACCTACTGCATTTCTTTTAGTTGACTCTAAAACTGGCTCAGATCACTCATCTCTAAAGAAATGTGGTAACTCTACCAGTGTCCTTACTCTCTTTTATATTTAGAGGTTTTATATTTTATAAATTGAAAAAATTATGAAGCAGTTATGATGACTATACAGTTAGTCATAGAATAATAGTTTTAAATTTTTTCTGTATACCCTTAAAAATTCTTGAGGTTTTTTTTGTGTGTGTGGGTTATATTTAGTGATATTTACCATATTTGAAATTAAAACTGAGGCGTCTTAAATATTAATTCATTTCATGGGACTTCGCTGGTGATCCAGTGACTAAGACTTTAAACTCCCAGTTCAGGGGGCCCAAGTTTGATTCCTGGTCAGGAAACTAAATCCTATATGCTGCAACTTAATAAATAAATAAATAAATAAAAATATTTTTTAAAATGTTAATTCATTTCAAAATAATAGAACTTTATATGTTAGCATAAATATTTTTATGAAAGACAAACATTTTCTAAAGCAAAAAAAATTAAAATGGTAACAGTATTTAAATTTTTGCAGTTTTTTTAATAATTTGTTTTAATTTATTTGTGTTTTAATTTAAGGATAATTGCTTTACAGAATTTCATTGTGTTCTGTCGAACCGCAACATGAATCAGCCATAGTTTGCAGATCTTTTTAATACTTGCCTTTATAGAAAACAACTGAATACCCAAGATTCTGCATTCAGTCTATTATCATATATTGTTTTGGTGGAAGTATATGAAGAAAATTGAGAAGTATTTTGATAGCCTTCCCAGCTATTGTGTGTGTTTAGTTGCTCAGTCGTGTCCAACTCTTTGTGACCTTGTGGACTGTAGCCTGCCAAGCTCCTCTATTCATGGGGACTCTCCAGAAAAGAGTACTGGCGTGGGCTGCCATGCCCTCCTCCAGGGGATCTTCCCATCCTTGGAACCCAGGTCTCCCGAATTGCAGGCAAATTCTTTACCATCTGAGCCACCAGGGAAGCCCACCTAATTGTGAATATTCTTTAATACTATACCAAAACTTCACAAATGTTCATTCCTTAAAACTTAGTTGAAGTGTAGAATCCAGCATTCACATTCAAGCCTGATCAACTGTGGTTTATCAGTCAGTCTTCATTGTAAGAAAACTGTTCAGCTTTTAATTCAATTACAAGTGCTTTCCCTTGAGACAACCATGGTACTTCAGAGTATATTGCAGAAATGCTTTCTGTGTACTTCCTGTTTTGTCACACAGATTATTTTAAAATGTGTACTCAGGATCAAGATTGAATAAAATCATGAAAGACATTCTCATGCAAAACTGGATGGGAGTGTGGGGCACTGGTGCTTGGTATTGATGAGTACAGTGACAGCTAGTAGAGTTTGGTGCCTTTGCCTTGATTGATCTTAGAACATCAACCACCACTGTTTTGTACTGTCAGCATATATGTCAATACAATGAAAAAGGGAAATAATGCCTTGGTGTTATTAGGAAAACAGTTTTGGTCTAATGGTCACACTGAAAAGGTCCAGGAAACCCTGCAAGGTCCCTTGGACCACACTTTGAAACCTGCTATCTTAAAATATTCTTATGAATGAAATTACATTTGGAAAAACCCACTCACTAATAGTTCTTATGCTTTCTCTCTGTTTCTTTTCCAGAGAATTAAGTATTGAGAATTGGATTATGCCTGCAGTTTATGCTGGCCATTTTTCTCATGTAATATGGCTTCATCCCACATGGGCTCAGCAAATCAGAGAAGGCAGGCATCATTTTTTAGTAGGCAAAGACACTTCTACCACAACAATCAGGTAATTTCCTCATATTCATGTGTATGAAAGGGAGTGGATACTTCTTTCTTGTTTTGGAATCCCTGTAATAACTTGTAAGTATCTCTACACAGAATTGGGGTCAGATTAGCCCTCAACTTTTCCAAAAAGAGTTCTTGAAACACCAGGAACAAGTTTTCCAGTCTCTTGATCTTTTTCACACACTGTTTGTATTTTGTTGCTGGTCAAGTTTATTTTTGAATAAAATGATCTTCATCCTCTGGAACCCTGGCTCTGTTGATAACTCCATTAAATCATTGGTGTACCTTATACAAATGTATTTAATAACACATTTTATTATTTTCTTCAAATGTAAGTGTTGTCGGCTGAGTTTAATAATTAGCGTTGATAAAGCAAAATTATCTCACTTTGATTTTTTTAATAAATTCAATGGCTTAAAAGTTGATTCAAAATTTTATCAATATGATTAGCTTTGATAATTTTATAATGTAAATTAAATAACAGCATCCTTTGACTTGAGTTATATGCACAACTATTTCTGTTGTGTAAGTTGTTTAACCAGTGTTTTGTGTATCTTGTGATACTGTACTATCTTTAGAAATACCAGAATGTTCTTGGCTTTCTAAATTCTCTTGTTATGGAGTGAATGTTTTAAGCAGTGGAATCATAACTTTTAGAACCTGGAGGATAGTAGAATGAAATGGTAATACATTGAAAATGAAATGCAGTCTTTCTCAATGAAAATGATACTTTTTATTTCTGATTTATTCTTAATATTGATAATAAAAGTTATACATAATACTGGCTTATATGAAATAGTGTTAGGGTTTTTATTGAGTACTTCAATGAGTAGGCCTTATTTAACCTGTAACAGGTTTCTGCAAAATCAAATCTCAGCAATCTGAAACAGACATTTGAAACTCAATGTGTAATAATAATATTAGGATGATATTGATTATCATGATTTTAGTTAATCCCGCAAATAAAAATTTATGAAAGAGACACACATATAGGTATGCAGCCTGAGACATGTGTGTGTGTGTGTATATACAGATATGAACAAAGTAAGATATTCCTTATTAGAGAAAAATACCCATCTAAGTTGGTGGATACAGCATTTGTCTTAGGGTGGTGCATGCGTGCTAAGTCACTTGGGTCCTGTCCATCTTATTGCAACCCTATGGACTGTAGCCCACCAGGCTCCTCTGTCCAAGGGATTCTCCAAACAAGAATACTGGAGTGGGTTGCCATGCCCTTCCCCAGGGGATCCTTCCGATTCAGGGACCGAACCCATGTGTCATAGCTCCTGCATTGGCAGGCATGTTCTTTACCACTAGCAACACCTGGGAATCTTAGGGTGGTACAGCTGTTAATAAGCTTGGATATTGGTTTTGTTATGTCGTTAATTTTTTTTTTAAGAAAGTTATATCTTTTTAAATATAAGGCTGTATATGCTGAAGAGGGGTAGATGAGAAATAAATATTAATACCATCATTTTAAATTGGATAGGTCCTACCCCTGGAAGAGCCATTTGGTGTCACTGTTCAAAGTACTTACCAAGGCATAATACAGTTGAAAAGCTAAGAACATGCTGATATGTCTAAAATAAAAAATCTGTAACTTGTGAAATGCTGCACAGGATTTTTTTAAGTTGCTTTACATATTAAAATATGTAATATTACAGTTATATAAAATTTAATAAAGCTTTGAAATATGTCAGAGGGAGTTTTTACCAAGAGATATTATTTCCAGGTATAATTTTTCTCTCAAGTGATTTTTTGGATGCAGTTCCAGCTGGTATGACAGAGATCCAAAGCACTGGTTAAACAGGATCTTTCATTTCTTTTCTCCAGTTAGAGTTTACCATGTGCAGTCCAGGGCCAATATGGCAGCCCTACAGTTAAACCCCAAATAATTTCTATCTTTTTGCTCCACCCTCTCTAGAGTGTGGCCTCTGAACTCAGAGTCCAAGTGGGGTTTGCTGCTACCATGTTCACATGCCAGTCAGTGGGGAGGGGAGAGCAAGGCTTTCTATACTTCTCTTACACTCACGACTTCTGGGCAGAGCTGAGTCAACTGGCCACACCTAGCTGAACGATGCGTGAGTGCGTGCTCAGATGCTTCAGTTGTGACTATCTCTTTGTGACCCCATGGACTGTACTGTCCATGGACTTTTCCAAGCAAGAATACTGGAATGGGTTGCCATTTCCTACTCCAGGAATCAAACCCTGACTCAGGGATCAAACCTGGGTCTCCTGCATTGCAGGCAGAAGGTAGATTCTTTACCTTCTGAGCCACCTACCTGCACAATAGACTACAAAATATGGTCTTTGGGCAGTTGTGTGTCAAGCTAGAAATTTGAGAACCCTGTTTCCAGAAACTACAAATATTAGAGACAGCTCTTAGTTTGTGTCAAATATGTCCTTTTTTGTATTCCTGAAATTCTATATGTTGCCGGCTAATTTGTCCACTTGTCTTGAAAGTAATTTTTTTCCTCTAATCCAGGGTTACAAGTACAGATCATTACTTCCTAAGTGATGGCCTTTATGTAACTGAAGACCTGCTGGAGAACCCAAAACCTTTACAGTTGGATGTAATTATGGTAAAACCTTATAAACTCTGTCACAGTCAAGGAGAAGATGATGTAGTGTCTTCTGCTAAGAAGCCAAAGCTAGCCCTGGAGGACTCAGAGAACACTGCCTCTACTAATGGTGACTCTTGTTCAGAAGGACTGGAAAAGGACACAGTGACACAGAGAAGGGACCACACTTGTCTACAACCATCATGTTCGTGTTCTTCTGAAAGCCAAGAATGCCAGACTGCAGTTAGCACTGGAGAGATTCTGGAAATTTTGGAGAAAAGGGATGCATTTGTTTTAGATATTGACTTAGATTTTTTTTCAGTCAAGAATCCCTTCAAAGAAATGTTCACTCAGGTAAATGTGGTGTTTTAAAAAGGTGCAATCAAAATCCAGATATAACTTTTGACTTCCCCCAAATAAAACTATTGATAGCTTGCTGATAACAAGAGCCTTACTGTTAATGTAAACAGTAAATTAACACACATTTTGTATATTATATGTATTAAATACTGAATTCTTGTAAGGTAGAGAAAAGGTTGAGAAAATCATAAGAAAATACATTTACAGTACTGAACTGTATTTATCAATACTATACATTTATGTGGTGTTTAAAGATAAACCTATATCAATGTGTCTTATATAAAACACTGCTACATATATTACTAACACCAGATGTCAAAGATGAAAAGATGTGATAAAGTCATATTTATTTACATTTATAGTGATTCATACATTGATAACAAGGAAGCAGCAATGTGATTGCTTTAGGTAGCCTAATATAATCAATGTAATTACTTCATGGTAGCCTAACCTGGACACTAATGAATGAATCATTATAAAAATTTTATAGCATATTATAGTCATATTCATAATACAGTATTGGAAATGTTGTTATATACTTTTCAATACTACTTATCTGTGATAAGTTGATATGCAGTTTCTCCAGTTAGAGAGGCATGTATTCTTTAAAATGTAATTCATTGAAAGCAAAGTTATAAAGCCATAGGAAAACTAACATATTAATTTTATATTAAATATCATTCATCTTATGCCTATGTAAGGATAGGTTAGTATCTACATAAATTTTATTCATTCATGACATACCTAACTTTTTCTTAATTGTTTTCAATATTACTAGTCTGTACAGTTGGTATGCAGATTTTTTTTTTCAAATTGTTGCGAATCTCCAAAATCTTTTCCTCTCTACTGAAAAATATCCGTGTATAAATGATCCTGTGTAGTTCAAACCCATGTTGTTCAGAGGTCAACTGTAGTGTAATCTACAGCAAGAGTGGGGGGACCTTGAGTGCCCTCCCAACTTGCAAATAAGAGAGAAAAATTGCCCACTGTTTCTTTCCTGCTGTTGTGAATGTACCAGTAACTATAACTTCCAGCGTTCAGAATTATAAAATGACTTTAGAGATGTTTAGAAAACATGAGAATGGGCATACCTGGAGGCTAAAAAACCTGACTTTATGAATTTATCCTACAAGTATACTCACCAAATATCTGTAATGAGAATTTCTAAAAGGTTACATAAGTGATTTAAATGGCAGTTACTTCTTTTCCAGGGCCATAAGGAAACCTGGGGAAGTGGGGATTTTGTGTCCTTTATACCCTTGGGTGCTATTGAACTTTTTGAAAAGAGCATGTATTGTACTTTATAATGTAATAGCTATTTTTTTTAAAGAACATGTTTGGTAGTCAGAAAGATTTAAGTTCTGTTTGTTACTTGTACTGCTTATTAGCTGCATGATCTTGGAAAAGTTACTTAACCTTTCAGATCCATGGTTTCTTCAAGTATAAAATCAAAATAATAATCATACCCAATCACAGAATTGTTATATGAGGATAGTGCACAGCACTGTGCTTAAGGAATTTTAGATCTTGCCTATAGACCCTTCCTGACAGTGCTCCCATATGGGGCCAGGTAGACCTACCTCTAAAGGGGCTGCCTGGCTGTGCTAAACGAGGACACACTTTCTCCTGCAAAATCCTCCCATTGTATCTGTTTGTACTCTAGCATTCTCTCCTGTGGCTAGGGAATGGACTGCAAAGTGCAAGTGGAAAGTTTTCTTTTATTGTTACAGAGATACATACATTTCCTATACACTTGATCTTAGCCAAAAGGCTGAGAAGTGATTGTATTTCCTATACATAGCTAAAATCTATTTAGATGCTAGGATGTATCCATTTATAAAGTAGAACAGTATTAGAAATATTTTCATTCATTACCTATTAGCCATCAAGTCTTCTTCCTTAATTAATTTTTATACATTGTTATCATGCCCAGATGAATAGTTAGCCTAAAAAAGGGATAATATTTACAATGAAATAATGAATTACATTATTCCCTGATTTCCTAGACTTCCTCTAAATGATTATCTAAGATATTCTTGTATCAATGTCATTTTTTACTTAAAGTATATCATTGAAAAATTAATCTTTTTTCTACTATATGGGTTCTTTGTTTTGTTTTCCAGGAGGAGTACAAAATCTTACAAGAGCTGTACCAATTTAAAAAGCCTGGAAGCAACCTGACAGAGGTATCCTTCGTTTCTTTTGGTCTTGTCTAAAGGGCTTCCCTTTAGTGGTAAAGAATCTGCCTGCCAATGCAGGAGATGCAGGTTCCATCCCTGGGTCCACAAGATCCCCTGGAGAAGGGAATGGCAACCCACTCCAGTATTCTTGCCTGGGAAATCCCATGGACAGAGGAACCTGGCTGGCTACAGTCCAGGGCATTGTAAAAGAGCTGGACACAACTTGGTGACTAAACAATGATTTATCACATAGCTAGTAGTATCTTACCTGATATTAGGTTATTCTCAAATAGCAGCCCCAAATCTTGATATGTGTTTCTTGGGGAAACCCATGGTTAGTACTTGAAAATCATGTGTTAACTGATTGAATTGAAATTTTCATTGTAATGGGATTTCACTTATTTTTTGAAAGAGTAACTATATAATCTCAGCTTTTCAATGTGCTTAAAGGAAGATTTGGTAGATTGTGTTGATAATCGAATTCATCAATTAGAAGATTTAGAAGCTGCTTTTGCTGATTTGTGTGATGGCGATGATGAAGAAACTGTACAGAAATGGGCTTCAAACCCTGGGTAAGACTCAAATATTTTTTTTCTTCAACTCTACTGTATTTTAGTCCTAGATATATTGCTAAATTTGCTAGATAAATTGCTTTTTAAAAATTCCTGTCTCTTGCTATGTGTATTACCTATTCAGAATATTCAGTGCAGTTTTCACTTTAAAATAAAATGTTCAGAAACATCCCTGAAATATAAATATTGTAGAACTTTATTGTCATTAAGGAAGGCAGTGGTATGGAAGAATAAACCATTGTAATATTAATCATATCAATAACTACTAATTAGGCACTTTAACATAAGTTAGTTTTTTCTCTTTAGTAGAGGGAACTAGATCTAAAAATGATTCCCCCCTCTTTGAAATTTTGTTGGAAGAGGGAGAGATAGAAATAAGTCTCAGAACATGATTCTCCCCAGAAATATTTTGTGTACCTACTATTTGGTGATTTTGTGAAGTCTCAAGCCAAACTTAAGCTTAAATCAAACAAAATAGACAACTTTAGAATCCTGAATCTAGCCCACAGATGGAGCCACCTTCCACTGAAACCCACCCATCTGCTGACGCTTAGCTCTTCACCACCTGCAGGCAGTTCTGTCACAGACCTGAAGAAAAAACAAAGGAAAAGTAAGACAGCAAGAAAAGTCTCCCCAAACTTAGCATACCCCCAAAAGGGTCATACCCTCAGCATGAACAAGTCTTCACTGTTCCTAAGGAAGTAGAAGAGGTGGATGACTAGGGTCCAGAACCCCAGAAAGTGTCGTTAATAAGAAGGAAGAAGTAACAGGATCAGTGGATAGACAGGCCTCCATACCTCCATTTTTGTTTACTTTTTCCCTCCCAGCAGATGAGTGGGTATTGGTAGATGAGGCATTAAAATACTCAAAACATTAATTAATCAAGGCTTCCAAAGAGTTCCACCTATATTAAATAACTTAAAAGCACCATTGTTATTATATCAAATGGTATAGAACTTTACCAGTTATAATTGTATATGTCAATAAATATGTCCTGAATTTTTTTCTCAGCTTTTGGGAAACTATCTTTTTTCATCACGGTATGCTAAAGGCACTTAGTTTTACTGCTGATCAAAGTAATTTTTAAAGTTATAGTAGAATTTTCATTCTTAAAGAAGAAAATCGCAGTTTCTTGAGTGCTAATTTTCAATCTTTAATGCAATCTGTAATCTTTTAAGTAAGGAAACAGCAGGGAACATTTATTTCTTAATATTTTAAGACGATATTTGAACAACTCTTATCTTTCATTTCCAAAACATCATATAAAACATATTGTTAATGGTAAATTTTAAGGGTAATGTATGATTTGCTACTGTCATTTTAATTGAGGTGGTGTAATGTTTAATTGAGGGGTGCTTTTTTTCAGAATGGAATTACTAGGTCCACTGGTACAGAGTTTGAAAAAACGGATGGAAGCACCGGACTATGAAATGGTAAATGTTTATATTGAAGTATAAAATTCACCCTTTAAGAAAGGCATTTTTGTGGCTAGAAAAATGTGCCCTCTTTTAAAGTGATTCACTCTTATTTGTGTTCCTGGAAAGCATGAATGGACATTTTTTTTGTGGAAAAAGTATATACTTTTTAGAAGCCAGAATACTGGAAAAGCTTTCCAGGAAAAACATGCTTTTGCTAATTTTATGTATGAAGTAAAAGTGCTGTTGACTTTTTACACTTGATCTTAGCCAAAAGGCTGATGAGTGATGCTATGGACTTTTTAATTTTGTCTATGATCAGATATTCCCTTGCCAGAGTAAAGAAAGTATACAATTTCTAAATTTGCTCATTCTTTATTCATTCATTTTTATACTCCTTTCACACTTCTTTTTTTCCTCTCTGAAAACTTTTCTGATTAAAAAAACCAGACAGACAAAAGAAGGCTCTGTGGCCAGCACATCTTGACTATATTAGCTGTATAACTTTGTTTGCACAGCAAATCTGAATACTATTTTAAAAGAAGATGCCCTTAATGGTAATTTCTTTATTTTTATATCATTTTGCAAATCTGAGTATAAATTTTCCCATTTGAAATTCAGGTCCCCTTTTCTCAAATTTTGTGCCAGAGCTGAGACCACCAGTTCTGCTTCTTTTACTTGTAGTGTTTATTTAATAAATTGTGGTTTTACTTTAGTGTTTTATTTAGTTGTGGTATATAATCAAATCACCTTATTTGAACTGAAGTTTATATATTGATTTAATCCTAGTTTTGTAAGAATAGAAAATAACAGCAAAAGACTATTTGGTTAAATCAGAGCTAACTCAAAGCTCGCCTTTTTTTTTAATGGCAAATTTTAAAAATGATAGAAGACTCTTAGGGTTTAAAAGTGCTTTGAGCTCATATGATATTATTGAAAGTATCTTCTACTTTAGTCATTACTTTGCATCTGAATTTTCTGGTGAGGGGGCAAGAGTTTTCTACATTGTTTGTTGAGAAAAAGGATGGCATAGGCCTGGTAGCAGATTGTGTAGCCAGATGCGAAGTACCCATAGCTGCAGGATTAGAACACTAAGTACTTTGATCATTTTAGTAGAAAAGAACATGCAGAGTCTCTCTCCTTAGTGTATTGACCAATCATTGCCAGTTAAATCTTTGATGTGTATCCAGAGCCTCCAGTAATATAGTAAATTAATGGTTTTTTTACATGCTTTGTACTTAGGTACCCTAGGCAAAACTATAACATATTTGAATTCCAGTTTTTAAAACTTTAAAGCAGGGGCTGCAAAATGTCAGCCTGTGGGCCATTTCTTGCTCTCAGGCATATTTAGTTTAGTGCTGAGACTGAAACACCAGTCATTTACATTTAAAACACATGTATATCAGTATATGTGGTTATATATAAAGCATGCACGAGAAACTTGAAACAGTAGGTTCAGTAAGGTAGGAGAAAGACTTTCATCTTGTATCCTCTTGAAGCTTTAAATGTAGTGCTTGTTGTATGTATTTAAAAAGTAAAATAATGTCTTGAAAGAAAGGAAATATGAGAATACTATGTATAGACTTAAAATCAATTTTTAGAATCTTAAGTAAAGTGAATAACTTGATAGAAAATGTAAATTGTCAAAATAGACTCAAGTAAAGACAGAAACAGAGTGAATCTACAATCATAAAATAAATTTTAAAATTGTTCCTAGAAAAGGCATCAGGCCCAAAAAGGTGTACAGACCAGTTCTTCCAAAACATCAGAAAATAGATAACTTCTGTGGCATGGAAACTGTTAAGGAAAAAGCAATCCTAATCCACAAAAATATTAAAAATTTAGTCAGCAAGGCCATTAATCGTTAATGAGTCTTCTAAAGACAACAACATTACCATGTAATTTTTAATTGTCTTATTTTCAGGTTCACCAGGCTGGTCTAACCTGTGATTATTCAGAACTCCCTCACCATATCAGCACAGAACAAGAAATTGAACATCTTATTCAGTCTTTGCATAATGTTCTAAAAAATTTACCAAAACCTACTCTAGTGACAATTGCAAGGTAAGTGTAGTAGCTTGAATAATGGCCCACCAAATATGTCCATGTCCTAATCTTCAGCACTTATATGAGTATGGTGCCTTATATGGCAAAAGGGACTTTGCAGATATGATTAACTTAAGGATCTTGAAAATGAAAAGATTATCCTGGATTATCTGGGTGAGCCCAGTGTAATCACAAAGGTCTTAATAGGAGGAAGACAGGAAGGTCAGGATGAGAGAGTGGAGGATGCTAGACTGTGGACTTTGAAGATGGGGTTTGAACTGAAAAGTGCGGGCAGCCTCTGAAAGCTGGAGAGGCGGGGAAGCAGATTCTTTCCCTAGAGCCTAGAGAAGAAATACAGCCTTGCCAGCACCTTTGTTTTAGGACTTCTGACCTCCAGCAGAACTATAAGATGATGAATTTGTTTTACTTTAAGTCACTAAGTTTGTAGTGATTTGTTACAGTGGCAGTAGGAAATTAAGTCTCCATAGATGAATCTAATGATTACTATTACAATAGTTCTTACCAACTTTTTACCTACTCAGCTCAAAATTCAAGTGTTATATTTTCTCTTTCCTATTGGTGGTAGCTGGCAAACAGCATACAATTCCTGTTATCTTGTCTTTGAAGTTGGTGATGTTATTCAGTTGAACATAAGAAATTCCGATATCTGTGTCATACAGATAAATATTTAGCTGCTGCCATGTTTTACATTTGAATGTATAAATGTGCTGAATAGTTACAGCAGTTTAATAAAAATTTCTGTGTTAATCTTTGGACTCATTCTGCATGGAAGTGTTTCTAAAATAATACTTTAAATGTTCAGGCAAGTTATATTTACATATTTTATGACAAGTTTTTTGTGACTCTCTTTACCATTCTGAATGAATTCATAAATAATCTAATCTACATACACATAGGGCTTCCCTGATAGCTCAGTTGGTAAAGAATCCGCCTGCAATGCCGGAGACCCCAGCTGGACTCCTGGGTCAGAAAGATCTACTGGAGAAGGGATAGGCTACCCACTCCAGTATTCTTGGGTTTCCCTTGTGCCTCAGCTGGTAAAGAATCCACTTGCAATCAGAGACCTGGGTACAATCCCTAGATTGGGAAGATCCCCTAGAGAAGGAAAAGGCTACTCCAGTATTCTGGCCTAGAGAATTCCATGTACCATACAGTCCATGGGGTTGCAAAGAGTCAGACACAACTGAGTGACTTTCACTTTCTTTCTTTCACATACACATGTAATTTAAATATATTTAGATAGCATATACAATGTGTAGATGATGTAATTGTCTTAGTCTGTTCCGGCTGCAATAACAAAAATACCTTAGACCAAGCAGCTTATAAACAACGGATATTTCTCACAGTCCTGTAAACTAGGAAGTCCAAGATGAGAGTACCAGCAGATTCACTGTCTGGTGAGGACCTGCTTCCTGATTCATAGACAGCCATCTTCTCTCTGTAACTTCACATTGAAGGAAGGGGTGAAGATGCTCTCTGGGGTCAGTTTAATAAAGGTATTAATCTCATTCATGAGGACTCCACCCTCTGACCTGATCACCTTCCAAAGAACCCCCACCTCCAAATATAATCATATTGGAATTAGATTTCAACACAGGAATTTTGGGGGCACATAAACATTTAGCTTATAGCAACAACCTACCTACACATATAATTTAAATATATATTAAATATATACACACACTAAAAAAATAATAGCATAAAGGAGAAAGAGTAATTGATGATAAAATAATACATATTAAAATGCCACACCAAACTGGAATTTTTACAAAGAGTCACTAAATGTAACAGTTAAAAATGCAGACAGATCCAACCAGTTGTATTGCCCAAATACCGTGAACAGCACTGCTATAGAAACATGGTTATTCTAGTCACAGCAAGCTCTTGATAAAGTTCTGAACTTAAAGTCTAATCTTCCCTCAGTTCACAGAGTATCTGCATTCCTGGAAAATTTAGTTTAAACCATTTCAAAAATACAGCAAACTATTTGTAGAAGACTATTAAAAATAGGTTCAAAAAATTAAAACCGAATTTTTCACTTGTTTAAGTGCTCCACTTTATTTGGAAACTGCAGGACACAGGAAAATTCATATTCATATTCATATTGCAGTAGTATCCTACATATTGCAAACACTCAAAATATGCAGACCCTCTCTCCTAATTGTTATTGTGACAAAAATGTACCTGCAGATTTCTAAAACTCCCTCCTGAGGGTTGCTCCCATCAAGAGCTACTCTAATACTGTTTTCAAGAAGACAGAAATCTGTGTGAAAGCATCAAAGTGTCCCTTATTTGTTAAGGCTAATAAATTAAGTTTTTACATATCATACTTTCTGCAAGGTCTTTATCCATATGTATGTGTTAGACAGTATTTAATAATTTAAAATTGCTCTGTGTCATTTATCATGTGTTACATGTTTATATCAAGCCTCAGATATAGCCTAATCATCATAGAATGAAATGAGCTCATCAGAAGTCTTACAGGTTATTTGTTTAGGTCTAAAATACTTGTTAAGGAGTAGGCTAGATAACTAATTTCATTTCCTTCTATAAACATTTCCATGCCATTTTCCAATCTAGTGGAATTTCCAATGGCTTTCCTCACCCTAGTCCAAAACCAGGAGGCACTGATAAAATCATTTTAGATACTAACCCAGCTAAAATTGTCAACAACATTGTTATTGGCTGGTACCACCCAAATTGTAGTCAGTGATTCTAGAAAGCCTCAAAATACAGATTCCTGCCCCACACCTCTTTGCTCTTTCCTCCTTAATACTACCTAGGAGACTAATCCCAACACCAGCACATCCACACATTTCATTTTGGATGATCTTGTACACTTGTGTGGTGAGCAGATTATTTATAGAGGCAGAACCCTTTTATCAGTTGGAAAGCCTCCACCCTCATAATTTCTATCCTGTTTGTACACATAATAAAAGAATGTGAAACATGATGCCCAGTCACTAATATAATTAGCACCAGTGTTCCCAAGCAACATCTCCCTCTTATGGAAACAAGGGCCTAGTACTAAGCACTGAGGCTTTGGAGATGTGCTTTATGGTGTTGAATCCCATCATCAGCACATAGCCGTGCAGGTTAATCTTTCTCTGTTTGACTCCTTTAAAGGGATGGTAAAGGTATCTATTTCATAGAGTTGCTGAGAAAGTTAAAGAACATAATACATGTAACACGCCTGACATATAGTCAAGGTTTAGTAGCTTTCAGTACAGCTTCATTTTTACTTTACATTGAATTCAACACACACAGGCTTTTCCTCACTGCCCAGTATGATCTCATTCTACTTATGTATATTTTTCTTTTCTTTCCTTTCTCTTTCTCTTCTCGGTTCCAGGTCAAGTCTGGATGATTACTGTCCTTCTGAGCAAGTTGAAACCATTCAAGAAAAGGTCCTCAGTGTACTACGCTCCCTCTATGGGACTCTAGACATTCACCTGGTGTATTCAGCAGAGTCCACTGCATCTTGAAGCATCACAGCACTAGGCTTCTGTTACAGCTTGATGTAGTAACAGGGTTTTCATTAACTTATTTTCAAATGAGTCTTCCAGAGAATACCTTAATATTATTGAATAACTTTCCATTTAAAATTTTTCAGGTATTTTGAATCTCCAAACAGATATCACCAGTTGTTGAATGATGACAAATTTTTTTGGCATCAAGCTTACCCCTCAGTGACGGATCTGATGCTCATCTTTCTTTTTATCTGTCACTGTCATCTTCACTTTTGTGATGGGTTTTTCCGCTTTTCCCCGCTTCTTAGGTCGGTTGGACTACATGAGATTCACTCATTCATTTATTCATTCATTCAGCCAACTGACATTTTTTGAACTCATACATGTGCTGGTCATAATTTAGTGCTGAATATATGGTTACAAACAGAATAGACAAGGCCCCTGCCCTCCTGGTGGACAGCTAAGAAGTGTATTAAGGATTGTGAGACATGTTATAAAGGAAAGGAGAACCACAAACATGTTTAAGTGTACTATTAGTACTCAGGGCATCCTGGCCTTACAGGAAAGTAACATTCTCAAAAGCTACTACCAAAAAAAGTAAATAAGTAAATAAATTAGCCAGTCCATGAATATTTCCAGGATTTAGGATTCTGGCCCAGCTCTTAGGGAATGCTTTCAACATTGTTGCTGTTAAGGAGGTCTATTTGAGTAAATTCAATCAAACAAAAAACAACTTTTCTTTGCTAATCAATAAAATCCCCCAGGGTTTTTATTCCTCCAGATGGTGAGTATGGGAGTCAAATAACCTTATAGTTCCTAAGTGCCACTTTATTGGCAGTCTTGGTTGATAGTTTTTTCAAATAAACTAGCTTTTTATGTAAATAGTAGGGAAAAACTTAAGTCCTTGATTCTGATATCATAAATACCCAAGGATGTAACTGCCTTCCACGAGTCTCTCCATGAGTGAGAGAGCCTACCTAAGCTACTCTTGATCATGAAACTTTTCGTTTACATAATTTGCCAAAGTCTTCCTCTCTTCAGTATTCCTCATGTTCAGTAATCATTTTTTACCTGCCTGCTTGGTTTCCTTTAAAAAGTAGGATGTCACTTAAAGAAAAAAACCACCCAGCCCTCACTTTTAGCACAGCAGTTATTTTCATTTTCGCACATATCTTTCAAGACTTGCACAGGTGTTTCTGTTGAGTTGCATGTAGCTGAAATTACAGTGTTTCCTAACTTAATACCCAAGGTCATGTTGCCATTGCCACTCAGTAGATGGCACCAGATCCCCTTTTTCCAATGATTGTATTTTACAGCAAACCTTTCTTGTCCCTAAGTTGATTTCCCAAGACTGATAAGTATACATGCTTATTTCTGTTGTGAAAAGCAAAGCAAAGTGATTTAGCCTTCCATTTTGATAGAACATTGTATGCCAGAAAGTGTAATTTCCCTGTAAAATCAGAATTGCAAAAAGTGCTATTTATTTTTCAGTGTTGAAAAAATTTTATTACAGTTCTGTAAGTGAGGTTGCTTTTATAAGTAAATTATTTTGTCTGATAAAATAAATTAAAAAGTGTGTTAAGGTTTTAAAGATTTAAAACCAAACTATAGAACTAATTAATCGTATTTGGTCTTGGGGTGTTCCTAGCATTGATCTTGGAAGTTTGGTTTAATAGTCATTTATTATGGGTCCCATGAACTCAGATGACGTTCATCATTGTTTTTAACTCAGGTAGAATGAAAGGGCATCAGTTTCCTTTTTAAGAATATTCACATTGTTCTCATGCTCTGTAATTCTCTTTGAAGAATAAAATTCAGTTCCTACTTGTTAAGTGGAACCAAGTTAGTAAACTATGTCTCTGCACATTTCAAACGGGAAGGTACTTAGTTTATCAAGACATCCATCATTTCTATTCTATTCTAAGTACCAATGAGGAATACCACAGTACAGTGCTTTGAATTATGTACGAATATCACTCAGGCATGGGATTTTGAGCAACTTTTTGAAAAATGCGACTTAAATGTTAGATTAGGCCGTAACTTTGGTAACTGACAAGTATATATTTCCCAGTATCTAGGGGGAAATTTTTTTGTAGGCGTCTTATCATTGTCTTATAGGTTCCCAGGAAACTCTTAGTCAAAGGCCTTCACTCTTTATATGATGTCCTCTCCATATCTTCATTTTAGTAGTAGTGGCCCCAGATTGCTGACAGTATGTGCATCACACTGCAAATAGTTTATAGTATATTTCTTAGTATAAGATTTCTCATTTACCAAACTTAATAGAAACCACTTTCATAAAACTTACGAAATTTTTGTTAGACATCTTTCAGAAATGCTCAAGATACCTGAGGATCATGTGTGAAAATACTCACTATGGGACTGTTCTGTACCACCTGGTCATCCTGCATTGCTGCACTCTCTTAAAATGCTTGTTTGTGAACTAACTGGTCCTGGACCACCTCTGGCTTTGTAGATCTAGCTGCCCTCATGGAATTCCAAACATCAGTGCCTTCTTTTCCTTTATTCTCATTTGAGTTCAACAAATGAAGTTAAGAGTGACTACAAAGGTTTCTGTGGACTGTAATTCTTAGGAGAGAGTTCTCTGAACAGTGAACACTCTCGGCACTCACTGGAAGGGTGTAGCTTATCATTACAGAGTAGTAAGCTGGGATTCTGTACATTAGTATCTTGTGAGTTCAGTTCCTGTGATTCAGAAGCAAGAGTGCGTTTCAAAGGCTGAGGCTGTACAGTTCCACTTCCGTCAAAGACCTTCCTTTTTGACTAGGCAGCCAGCCTCCAGCTCCAGCATTCCTACCACGTCTGTAACTTTAGACGGCCTTCACCAGCAAGCAGATCTCTGAAGCTGCCTGATAGGCATCAGCACTGTTTAGAAGCCTTACCACCCTAGTTGATGTGAATCATGCCAAGGTTAAGACAAGAGGTGTCACGACTGAAACAGAGCATCGTGGTAGGAGTGTGAGCTTCCGAGGGGGTGTCTGTCCGGCTCCAGTGCCCCCTTCTTCCAGCTGTGGGACCTCAGCCTCAGCTTCCCCTTTACAGTGATAGTGTGAGAAATAACATGTATAAAGCCCTTAGCACAAAAGCCATTCAGCAAACATTGGCTTTCATTTGCAAATCCAGTCCTACTTACGAAATTCTGTGAGGGCTATTCCAAGTCTCAACTGCTCTTCTCCTGCCTCCTAAACCCTGGTCTTTTTAAACCCCACGTTAGCTTCCACTGTATTCCTGTGAATAGTGGAATTTCACTTTCTTTATTCAAAGAAGGCAGGTCCTTGCCCATAAGGAAAAAAGTAACAGAGGGCTTTAAGCAGAGATACTTAAAACTCTTGTCTTGAATTGGTGCAAGCATCCATTTATTCACAATTGTAAAACTTGTGCAGTTAAGAGGGTCTGGGATATAAAAGCCTGCTGCAGTCTCCCTCTACCCTACCCCTCCTGCTGCTGGTAGATAAAGCTAGAATCTGTGGGGCAAAAACTGTGATGGAGACAATGTTTGGAAGTTGCTACCCCCAGCCACTTATAAGTTACCTTCATAGAGCCACTTTTGACATTGGTTATTTATTTATAGGTGACGTCCAGCAACAAAGCCCCTCATGAACCAACCAGGGCATGACAGGGAGGTGGGAGTAGAGTATCTACAAGCAATTCACTGTCGTTTCTAAACCATCCACAAACATTCCCTTTCTCTGGGCCTCAGCATTTTGACAGAGCAGCCTCCACTTGTGGAAAGTTAAGGGAAGTGGCATCATTAGAGGAAGGGGTAACACCTCTTATCAGCTTCTAAGCATGCTGTCTTTGAGAGCAAATTGAACAAATACAGGTATTGATATAGGAACAAATATTTTCCAAGGATTAGGTGTGTTAAACACCTGAGCCCAAAAGAACTACAAGATAATACCTGTAGTCTATAATGATTGTGTCCATAGAATAACTTAGTTATAAACAAAGGAAAGGCAGTCGTGTCAGTTTTCCAGCTTTTGTGATCTGTTCTCTTATAGATAAACCTGATAAACCAAGTTCCACAATGCTGGTGTCAACATGACATGAAAATCCATTTAGTTCGTTACAGGCCAATATCACTGATGAACATAGATGCAAAAATTCTCAACAAAATTCTAGCAAATAGAATTGAACAACACATTATAAAGCTCATACACCATCTCATGCACCATATATAAGTCAGGTTTATTCCAGGGATGCAAGGAATCTTCAATATACATAAATCAATCAGCCTGATACACTATATTAATAAATTGAAAGATAAAAACCATATGATCATCTCAATAGATGCAGAAAAAGCCCTCAACAAAGTTCAGCATCCATTTATGATAAAAACACTTCAAAATGGGCATAGAAAGAATCTACCTCAACTAGTAAAGGCCATATATGAAAAGCCCACAGCAAACATTATTCTCAATGGTGAAAAACTGAAAGCATTCCCTCTAAAATCAGGAACAAGACAAGGGTGTCTGCTCTTACCACTATTATTCAACATAGTTTTGGAAGTCTTAACTACAGCCGTTAGAGAAGAAAAAGAAATAAAAGGAATCCAGGTTGGAAAAGAAGTAAAACTCTCACTGTTTACAGGTGACATGATACTATACATAGAAAACCCAAAAGAAGCTAACAGAAAATTACTAGAACTAATCAGTGAATTCAGCAGTCACGGGATACAAGGCCAATACACAGAAATCACTTGGTTTCCAATATAGTAACAATGAAAAATCAGAAAAATTAAGGAATCAATCCCATTCACCATTGCAACAGAAAGAATAAAATATCTGGAATGAGCCTACCTAAGGAGACAAAGACCTGTATACAGAAAATTATAAGACACTGATTATAAGAAATCAAAGATGACATAAACAGATGGAGAGAGATTCCATGTTCCTGGGTAGGAAGAATCAATAATGTGAAAATGACTATATTACCAGATTCAATGTGATCCCTATCAAATTAACAATGGCATTTTTCACAGAACTAAAACAAAAAATTTCGTAATTCATACGGAAACACAAAAGATCCTGAATAGCCAAAGCATTCTTTGAAAAAGAAGAATGGAGCTGAAGGAATCAACCTTCCTGACTTCAGACTACACTACAAAGCTATAGTCATCAAGACAGTATGGTGCTGACACAAAAACAGAAATATAAACCAGTGGAACAAGATAGAGAACCCAGAGATGAACCCATGCACCTATGGGTACCTTATTTTTGACAAAGGAAGCAAGAATATACAATGGGGCAAAGATGGCCTCTTCAATAAGTGGTGCTGGGGAAACTGGACAACTACATGCAAAAGAATGAAATTAGAACACTACCTAATGTCATACACAAAGATTAACTCAAAATGGATTAAAGACCTAACTGTAAGACCAGAAGCTAAGAAAACATAGGCAGAGCACTTGACATAAAGCAAGATCTTTTATGACCCACCTTCTAGAGTAATGGAAATAAAAATAAACAAGTGGGACCTAACTAAACTTAAAAGCTTTTGCACAGCAAAGGGAACTACAAACCAAACAAGGAGAAAAGACAACTCTCAGAATGGGAGAAAATAGCAAAGGAAAAAACTGACAAAGAATTATTTTCCAAAATATACAAGCAGCTCATACAACTCAATACCAAAAAAGCAAACAACCCAATCAAAAAGTGGGAAAGGGACCTGAAGATACATTTCTTCAAAGAAGACACACAGATGGCTAACAAGCACATGAAAAGATGCTCAACATCACTCATTATTAGAGAAATGCGAATCAAAACTACAATGAGATACCACCTCATACCAGTCAGAATGGTCATCATCAAAAAGCCTACAAACAAAAAATGCTGGAAAGGGTGTGGAGAAAAGGGAACCTTCTTGCATTGCTGGTGGGAATGTAAACTGATACAGGCACAATGGAAGATGGTATGGAGATTCCTTAAAAAGCTAGGAATAAAACCATCATGTGAAAAAAAAAAAGCCATCAAGTGACCCAACAATCCCACTCCTAGGCATATACTCTGAGGAAACCAAAATTGAAGAAGACACATGTACCCCAATGTTCATTGCAGCACTATTTACAATAGCTAGAACATGGAAGCAACCTAGATGTCCATTGACAGATGAATGGGTAAAGAAGCTGTGGTGTATATATATACAATGGAATACTACTCAACCATAAAAGGGAACACATTTGAGTCAGTTCTAATGAGGTGGATGAACCTAGAGCCTATTACACGGTGAAGTAAGTCAGAAAAAGAAATACAAGTATCATATACTGATGCATATATATGGAATCTAAAAAGATGGCACTGATGAATTTATTTTGAGATCAGCAATGGAGAAACAACAGATCTATGGACATAGGGGGAGGGGAGAAAGGAGAAGAATAGATGTATAGAGAGAGTAACATGGAAATTTACAATACCGTATGTGAAATAGATAGCCAATGGGAATTTTCTGTATGACTCAGGGAACTCAAAACGGGCTCTGTGACAGGCTGAAGGGTGGAATGGGGAGGGAGATGGGAGGGAGAGGACATGGTGTACCTATGCCTGATACTTGTTGATGTGTGACAGAAAACCACAAAATTTCTGTAAAGCAATTATCCTTCAATTAAAAATTGTTTTTAAAAATCCATGTAGTTTGATTTTCTGCCTAAAATTGAAATCTAACATTTGACATTGCTCTTCAGAAGCCATAGATATGAACTTTTGGTCTCTAAAAAGAATATTACTCTCGGAGTATATCTTTGCTGACTCCTGGAGTCGCAGCACTGTCCTTTACTTCTGATTTTCTTTCTACATGGAGTCACCATCCGGTACCATTCTGGCCTTGCTCTGCCCTTCCGTTCACTCCTTCCCAGGTTAGGCGGAGTGAAAGGAGGGAATCACAGGGTGCCTGTTTACAGAAGGTGGTTGTGCCTTGCCCTTCCACACCAGGCATTTGTAAGAACAGGCACGGTGGTCCAGTGGTGCCAGTGAGTGGCAAAGTCTGTATTTCTGGGCTGTGGTGTAGGAGACAAGTTGTTACTACAGATTTAAGCCGTGGCAAAGTCTGTATTTCTGGGGTGCGGTGTAGGAGACAAGTTTTTACTACAGATTTAAGCCATGTTCTCCAATAACAGTTTTATCAGTAATGATGACATTTTTATCTCCAATCTGCCTGAATGTCTGTACCTGTTTCCAAGTTGTTTAGGAGCTTACTGGAGAATGGTGATGCTATTGACCTTCCTCAAACCCCAGCTTGACAATGCTTTCTTGTTACATACCATGGAACGTTTATAAATGCAGGTAGCTCTTGGAATTCCAATCCAAAAGAATGGACATTCTCTGACCATTCTGAATAAACCCACAACATACCTTCCCTTTAAACAGTCTGTTTTTCTGCTATGCAGTATAGACATTTGAAATTTCTTTTAAGATATATTTTGCATTAAAAACTTTTAAAGGATTCTTTTTTTTCTTTTCAGTGCTTTTCTTGGATGGCAGACTGGTGTTTTATTTATTTATTTATTTATTTATTTTTTAATTTTTTTTTAATTTATTTTTTTTTTTTGGTGTTTTATTTTTATTTGACATCATGCTAAGACCGGCAGCACAACACCCTAGTAGATTTCCTACATAAGCAATAACCAATTATAAAATACAACAGAAGAAAAGATCTTATTTATAATAACATAACTTCACCAGAAAAAGATACCTATGAATAAACTACATGAAAAAATTACCAAGTAAACAAGAAAAACTTTACAAAAGTGTTGAAGAATATAAATGAAGGCCTGAAAATTTATGGAAAGATATGTTTATCTGAAATGTTTAGCCATGTTTGTCTATGATATGTATAGCCATGAAATTAAAAGATGCTTGCTCCTTGGAAGAAAAGCTATGACAAACCTAGACAGCATATTAAAAAGCATTAATTTGCCAACAAAGGTCCATTTAGTCAAAGCTATGGTTTTTCCAATAGTGTATGGATGTGAGAGTTGGACTATAAAGGAAGCTTAGCACCAAAGAACTGATGCTTTTGAATTGTGTTGGAAAAGACTCTTGAGAGTCCCTTAGACTGCAAGGAGATCCAACCAGTCAATCCTAAAGGAAAGCAGTCCTGAATATTCATTGAAAGGACTGATGCTGAAGCTGAAATCCCAATACTTTGGTCACCTGATGCGAAGAACTGACTCACTGGAAAAGACCCTGATGCTGGGAAAGATTGAAGGCAGGAGGAGAAGGCGGCAGGATGATATGGTTGGATGGCATCACCAACGTGATGGACATGAGTTTGAGTAAACTCCGGGAGTTGGTGATGTACAGGGAAGCCTGGTATCCATGGGGTTGCAAAGAGTTGGACACGACTGAGCAACTGAACTGAACTGAATGTTTATCTAAGAAGATTCAACATTATAAAGATATCAATGCTTCCCATATCAAACTCTACCTATAATGCAGTTTCAATAAGCATACCAAGGAGATTTAACTAGTAGCACTAGTTCTAAAATTCATATAGAAAAATGAGGGAAACCAGGGGAAAAAATGTAAAGTAAAACTTAATGAAGGGATTGGCTCAAGAATTTGCTTGCAATGCAGGAAACACGGGAGACTTAAGTTTGATCCCTGGGTCGGGAAGATCCCCTGGAGGAGGAAATGGCAACCCACACCAGTACTCTTGCCTGGAGAATCCCATGGACAGAGGAACCAGGGAGCTACAGTCCAAAGAGTCAGACACAATGAGTGACTAAGCACAATGTACCAAAGCACATTATAAAATTATATGAATTAAAACTGTATTACTGGCATGTGAGCAGGCAGACAGGTGAATAGGATAGAATAGAGTCCAGAAGTACAGCTACACTAGATAAAGTAAGGGAAACTGGTTTAATGAAAGAAAGGGGGAAAAATGAATGACTCATATAAAATGAAGTATTATTTCTCATTTTCATAATGTCCAAAAACAGGTGCTCCTGCTTGGCAGGCTCTCCTCCAGACAAGGACTCTAGAGCTCATGCTCCTTCCATCTTTAGCTCTGCCACCCTCAACATGCGGCTTCCCATTTTTCTGGAGGGTATCTTTACTCCATCTGGCAAAAGACAAAGAGGATGGAGGATAGTGTATGGGAGGCTGTGATAGGCCAGGCCCATCAGCAACTGAAACTGGGAAATTACCCTGTTGTGCACCCAGAGAAATGAAGGAAGAGCTTTAATGAATATGTAGCATTCTCTCCACATGACCCCAATACACATGAAATTTAATATGTCACCAGGGTGGTGTTCAGTATCAATAGTGAGATATGAATTATTCAATTGATGATGCTGAAGAACTGGATAGCTATCTCAAAATGTGTTGGATTCCCAATTCACTCCTTATAACAAACTTCAGTTAAATCAAATTTGAATGAGAAAAAAAAAAAAAAAGAAAGACTATTAGAAAACACAGGAGAAAAAGGAAGGCCTTTTTTTTTATAAAAGAAGCATGCCTGTGTGGACTGATGCTGAAGCTGAAGCTCCAATAATTTGGCCACTTGATGCCAAGAGCCAACTCATAGGAAAAGACCCTGATGCTGGGAAAGATTGAGGGCAAAAGAAGAGGATGGCAGAGGATGGCAGAGGATGAGATGGTTATAGCACCACTGACTTAATGGACATGAATCTGAGCAACTCTGGGGGATAGTGGAGGACAGAGGAGCCTGGCATGCTGCAGTCTATGGGATCACAAAAAGAGACACAACTTAGCAACTGAACAACAGCAAAATGCCTGTGTAGAAGACTCAAGGAAGTGTGGGGTTAAGACTGTGTAGTGCATTCACCCAAACACGACTATCCCAAGTTTCACAATAGTATTTCTTGCTTTTCAGGGCCCTTACATTAACAAAGAACATCTGCTTTGGCTCGCATTCGGCATTGTAGCTCTGGCATTTTTATTATTCAAGCTCTGAGGCTAATATTCAGCAGAGCCTGCCCTCCTACCGCAAGAGGTAAGCATCTAATTAAAATCCACCATGAAAGCCTTCTGGCTCTCATGACATGCCCCGAGTTGAGAGCTGGCTGCCCTGGTGTGTCAGGGTCTTTCTTCAGAGCTTCCAGGAGAGTTAACGACAGTCAGCCACCTCTACAATCCTTATAAAACCATTGCCCCATACCTTTCAAGAGCTACTCTGTACTCCCGAGCCTGACTCTAAACATTCCCTCATTCTTAAACAATCAGAGGTGTTCGCATGCTCCATGCCTCCAGCATGCTGTGGGTTATCACTACCCCTCCTCAGGCCTGGAAGGAAAGTTATGACCAACCTAGACAGCATATTAAAAAGAAAAGACATTACTTTGTCAACAAAGGTCAATCTAGTCAAGGCTATGGTTTTTCTAGTAGTCATGTATGGATGTGAGTTGGACTATAAAGAAAGCTGAGCACTGAAGAATTGATGCTTTTGAACTGTGGTGTTGGAGAAGACTCTTGAGAGTGCCTTGGACTGCAAGGAGATCCAACCAGTCCATCCTAAAGGAAATCAGTTCTGAATATTCACTGGAAGGACTGATGCTGAAGCTGAAACTCCAGTACTTTGGCCACCTGATGCAAAGAGCTGACTTATTTGAAAAGACCCTGATGCTGGGAAAGACTGAGGGCAGGAGGAGAAGGGGACAACAGAGGATGAGATGGTTGGATGGCATCACCAACTCGATGGATATGGGTTTGGGTAGACTCCGGCAGTTGGTGATGGACAGGGAGGCCTGGCGTGCTGCAGCTTATGGGGTCACAAAGAGTCGGACACGACTGAGCAACTGAACAGAACTCCTCAGGCCAGCAGTGAGGCTCTTGAGGGCTTCTGGCATCAAGAGGGAGCAAATTCTGTAGTCCCATTCTCTAGGGTCAACTTTCCATAGCCATCTCTCTCATCTTTCAGTTCAGTTTCCCCCAAAAGCAGATCTGGAAGCAAGAATTACAGGGCAGGTAGTTTATTGGGGAGGTGATGTCAGGAAGATAGGGCATGGGGAAAATGAGATAGAGAAAGAAGAAAAGTCAGTAAAAAAATACATCAAAGGATTACTGCTACAGTCAACAAGAGCTGAATTCTCTCTGAGGTGCTGCCAAGAATTGCCCACTGAGAGATGGAGAAGCTTACATATTTCTCCACCAATTTCTTCTTCTTTATTGACTGGAGGTTGCCTCTGAGAACCTGACATGCTGCTTTTTCCCAGCCACCCTTGGAAGCCCACCCCTGCAGAGTGGAGCATGTGCCATAGATGACCACTGGATGACTCAGGAGGAGAAGCAGAAAGATCTAGACGTAGTTGGATGCTGTCAGAATGCACAGGAACTGTTTCGTATGACTGCAGGCAGTCACTGGTTAAACACCAACAGCATCTGCTGTAGCAAGAATAAGGCGCCGATTCTGTCTGTGTTCCTTTCAAGCAGTTTTAAACAGCATCTGCTGTATTGCTGAAGGTGTGGGGAAACAGCACATTGATGTACGGTTGTTCAGAATGTGTGTTGATACAGCGTCTATGAAGGGCAATTGGATGGTAGCTGTCCATATTGAAGATGTATATAATTTTCCATCCAGGTTTAGAACTTTCACTGCTAGGAATCGATCCTGCAGATATTGGTGCAAAGTCTTTCATACAAGTATTTTCATTGTACCTGTAGAGGATTGGGCAGAGGGGTCCTCCACAGGACACTGGGTAAATTATTGTACATTCATACTTTAAGTGGCACCCTTAAACAGAATGGGATCCCCTCTGTGCATTCACATTGAACACTTACCAGGAGGTAGCAGAAAATATAAAATTAACGGTGTATTCAGTATACTATGGTATGAATAAGTGCTAAAAGAAAGGGTTTGTGTATCTACTAACTATCTCTAGGGGATTTCTACATGCTATGTATTTCACTCTTGTTGTAACTTTTCTGTCACACCTGGGTATTCGGGATAAGAGGTGGCGGCTCCAGGGTGATGTTAGTTACCAGAGGACAGACTGTGAAAACGTGTATGATGGAAACTGACCAATAATAACAGAGCACAGCGAGGTGACTAGATAGCAAACAGTCATTCACAATTGGTAGTTTCCCTATTCACCAGTAATAGATAAAAAATGTAATCGAAAGGAAGTTCCAACAGAAACCTAAGTATAAAACACCTAATAACAAACATAGCAATAAATATCTAAGACCTTTACAAGGGAAAAAGTAAACTATAGGACATAGATGAAGACCTAAATAAATGGAGAATATTTATGGTCTCAATATTTTATGATGCCAGTGCTCTCCAAATTGTTCCATAAAGACAATGTAATCACCTAAAATCCTAATAGCATTTAGTATATGGTTTAACAAGCTTATTCAAGAATTCATAAGGAAGGCTATAAGTAGCTTAGACAATTATGGAGGAGGGAGAAATTAAATGATCAGTAAACATAAAACTCAATATTGTTCTTCCTAGTCATTACAGACATGTAAATTAAATAAGATGTAACTTTTCACCACTTAATTGGCAAAAAAAAATAAATAAAAAATGTTGACACTACCAATCGAGAGTGTGAGGAAATGGTATTCTCTCACTTGACTGATAGAAATCATTTATTTCTATTTAAGTTTCTTTGAAAAGCAATTTTGCAGCAACTATGAAAATGGTAATTATTCATTCTTAATGGCCCAGCAATTCCATTTCTCAATATCTATCCTATATGCATCAATCATACATTTTAAGTGGCATGCACAAAGATATTCTTATCTATCATTCACAGTTGCAAAGAAAAGAAGGAAAGGACAACAACCTAAACACCCATTGATACATTCATGAATGGCTACACAAGCCATGGTAAATCCCTACTGAGAAATATTACGTAGTAATTTAGAAGAATGATGTAAATCAATATCAACTGACATGAAAAGAATAAAAAACAAGGTTTAGAATACTGAATTCAATAGCATCGCCCCACTTACGAAAAATATGAAACACCACAAAACAACGTTAAACACTTGTACAGATACAAACGTGTGGTTTTACATTAATTTTTTAAAGATATTCACTGCCCGGGAGAGTCATCACAAGCCACATGGGGCTATGTAAAGTTACATTTAAGTTAATGTAAAATTGATTTTAAAATTCAGTTTTTTGGTCTCACCAGCCACAATTCAAGTGCTCAGTAGCCACGTGTAGCCTGTGGCTACTGAACTGTGGGTGCAGGTACAGAGCACCTCTGTTATTGCAGAGGACTCTACCAAACGCTGCCAAGAGTCTTAATACCTGTTATACAATGGTCCTTTTCAAGGAGGGGTCCCTACACCAGCATCTGCTGCTAGGAGCTTGTGAGAAATGCAGAATCCTGGGTTTCCACTGCCCCCTGCCCCCCCCCCCCACCGCCATGACTTACCAAACCAAAATCTACATTTCAACAAAGTCTTTGGATAATTGTATGATCAGGAAGATTTAAAAGCTCTGCTTTAATCTGCAGTGATATTAGCACCATCATCACCAACAGTGAGAAGTCACTTCGGCTGTTCTTCCCTCAGTGCCTGGTAAAAGACTTTACACTCATAAAAGCTGGGCCATTACCCACTGGTTATCAAGCAGTAGCATTTTGGTTTGAATTTCCTTAATTAAATGAGTTTTTAAATTTTGGGGTGCTTGTAGGCTGGAACCTATTTTTTTAAGGAGGTAAAAAAATATATACATTTACTAATTATTCTTAAAGGATGCTTCACAGTTGCAAGATATCATTATCAGCAAGAGATTTGAAAAGAAATACGGTAAGTGGTTCTGCAGATAACAAACAGTATATGGGTGCTTGGCTCAGAATAAAATTTGCTGTAACAGCATCACTTACAAAATCAAAATTGCACTTTCTTGAGAATATAGATAGAATTGAAGATGATATCCTCTTGAAATGTGTTAGAAAACTCAAAAAGCAATGATGAATCCATTGATACAGGCATTTCTGCTACTGAACAATTTTTTGAAAAAGCCAAATTTTCTTCTGAAAACTTGCACACTAAAAATAACAGCACTTATAGGCCAGGAGGTTGGTTTGGAGGGGAGTGTTGAAGCAGACCACTCAAAGCAAATGCATTATGTAACAAGAGAACTTAAAAAATCATTTGTTTTTATTGAAGTCTAGTTGATTTATGATGTTTCAGGAGTATAGCAAAGTGTTTCATATATATGAATGCACAGATAGATAGATTCTTTTTCAGATTCTTTTCCATTATAGGTTATTTTAAGATATTGAATATAGTTCCTTGTGCTATACAGTAGTTTTTATTGTTGTTTATTTTATATATAGTAGCCTGTGACTCCAATACTTTGGCCACCTGATGCGAAGAACTGACTCATTGGAAAAGACCCTGATGCTGGGAAAGATTGAAGGCGGGAGGAGAAGGGGATGACAGAGGGTGAGATGGTTGGATGACATCACCGACTATGAACATGAGTTTGAGTAAGCTCCAGGAGATAGTGAAGGACAGGGAGGCCTGGAGTGCTGCAGTCCATGGGGTTGCAAAGAGTAGGACACAACTGAGCAACCGAACTGACTGACTGATCTGTTAATCCCAAATTCCAGATGTATCCCTCACTCTACTTTCCCCTTTGTAACATAAGCTCATTATCTGTGTCTGTGAGTCTATTTCTGTTTTGCATATAAGTTCATTTGTATCACTTTTTAAATTCCAAATATAAGTGATATCATATGATATTTGTTTTTCTCTGACATGCTTTACTTATATGATTATCTCTAGGTCCATCCATGTTGCTACAAATGGCATTATTTCATTCTTTTTATAGCTGAGTGATATTCCATTGTGTGTACACACACACACACACACACACACACATATATATATATACACCACATCTTCTTTATCCCTTCATCTGTTGATGGACATTTAGGCTTCCATGTCTTGGCTATTGTAAATACTGCTGCTATGAACTCTGTGGTGCATGTATCTTTTCCAGAGTTTTCTCTGGGTATATGCCCAAGAGTGGGATTGCTGGATCATATGGTAACTCTATTTTTAGTTCTTTAAGGAACCTCAATACTGTTCTCCATAGTGACTGTGTGCCACCAACTGTGTAAGAGGGTTCACTTTTCTCCACACCCTCTCCAGCATTTATTATTTCTAGACTTCTTGATGATAGCCATTCTGAAGTGTGAGGATACCTCATTGTAATTTTGATTTTCATTTCTCTAATAATTAGTGATGCTGAGGTTCTTCATGTGCCTGTTGACCACCTGTATGTCTTCTTTGGAGAAAGGCCTATTTAGGTCTTCTGCCATTTTTTTCTTTTTTTTTTTTAATTGAGCTGTATGAGCTGTTTGTATACTTTGGAAATTAATCCCTTGTCATTCACATCATTTGCAAATATTTTATTCATCTATTGAGATGATCGTATGGTTTTTTATCCTTCAATTTGCTAATTGGTTTATCACATTGATTGATTTGCAGATAAAAAATCCTTTCATCCCAGGGATAAATCCCACGTGATCATCATGCATGATCCTCTTAATGTATTGTTAGAGTTGGTTGTCTAATATTTTGTTGAGGGTTTTTACATGAATGTTTATCAGTGATACTGGCCAGTAATATCCTTTTTTTGTGATATCTTTGTCTGTTTTTTGCATCAGGATTATGGTGGCTAGAATGAGTTTAAAAGTGTTCCCTTCTCTGTAATGTTTTGGAATAGTTTCAGAAGGATGAATGTTAACTCTTTAAATGTTTGGTAGAATTCACCTATAAAGCCATCTTGTTCTGGACTTTGTTGGGAGTTTTTAGGTTATTGATTTAATCAGTACTGGGAATTGATCTGTTCATATTTTCTATTTCTTCTAGGTTCAGTTTTGGATGATTCTCCATTTGTTCTGGCTCACCCATTTTAGTGGTTCCTATGATCCTTTGTATTTCTGTGGCATAGTTTATAACTTCTTTTTCATTTCTGACTTTATTGATTTGGGTCATTTCCCTTTTCATCTTGATGAGTCTGGTTAAAGGTTTATCAGTTTTGTTTATCTTTTCAAAGAACCAGCTTTTGGTTTCATTGATCCTTTCTATTGTTTATTTTAATCTCTGTTTCACTTATTTCTGCTCTGATCTTTATGATTTCTTTCCTTCCATTAACTTTGATTTTTGTTTGTTTTTCTTTCTCTAGTTGCATTAGGTGTGAGTTGAGTTATTTATTTGCAGTTTTTCTTGTTTCCTAAGGTAAGCTTGTATCACTATAAACTTGCTGCTGTGCTGTGTCCAGTAGGCTTTGGATTGTCATGTTCTCATTTTCTTTTGTCTGTAGGCATTTTTTAATTTCCTCTTTGATTTCTTCAGTGATATACTGCTTGTTTAATAGCATATTGTTTAGCCTCTACATGTGTGTGGTTTTTGCACTTTATTTTCTTGTCATTGATTTCTAGTCTCATAGCATTGTGGTCAGAGAATTTTTCTTAAAAGAAGTATCTGGTAAGAAATGCTGGCATAGTAACAAGTGACAAGTTAAACTCTTAATAAGGAAATACTACAGTAAGATTAGAGTCTTACCTTTTAAGAAAAAAAAAAAGCTGAAAGTAGCTTGACGAAAGAAGATACAAAAAATATATTGGGCTTCTGGGGTACCACAACAATCAAAATGCACAAAGATGGTGAAAAGGAAGTACTCTGCTCTTCCAAGACAAAACATGTAACCAAACTGAGCCCAAAGGAGGAAGAAGTGGGGGATGGGGATGGGTGGAGAAGAAACAAAGTACAAAAGAGTATCTAAAGAGTCTATGGTACATTACTCTTCACATAGCAAGAAGGAGATACAAGAAAATACATATGTATCTTCTTTGTGAAAGATATACAGATTTCCTGTGATTTACAATGGAGTTCCATCCCAATAAACCTATCTTAAAGTTGAAAATGCATGTAATACACCTAAATTACCGAATATCATAGCTTAGCCTAGCCTACCTTAAATGTATTCAGAATACTAGCATTAGCCTACAGCTGAACAAAATCATCTAACACAAAACCAATTTTATAAGAAAGAGTCGAGTATCTCATGGAATATTGAATACTATTCTATGCTAAAAGTGAAAGACTGGGTACAGAATAGTTGTGAGTATATTGGTTGTTTACCCTTGGGATCGCATGGCTGATGGAGTGGCAGCTTGCTGTTCCCACCCAGCATCCCAAGAGTATCTACCGCATATTGCTAGCCTGGAAAAGACCAAAATTTGAAGTATGAATATGTATAACTTTTATACTATCATAATGTCAGGAAGTCGTAAGTCAAAAAATCTTAAATCAGGGATCATCTATACAGGAAAGATAAACGAGAAACTAAAGAGGTGGGTTACCTACAGGATGTGGATAGCAAAGGGGTGAAAAGATGGGGAAACTAGAAGTGAGTGACAGGGGTGAGGAGGGAATGATGCTTTTCTAAGTACAGCTTGTGTACTTTGAAAACCTTGCTAATGTCTCATATAAGCAAAAAATGAATTATTAAAATCAACCAGGATGGGAGAAGAACCGGCAAATAGAATATGAATAGTTACAAATCAGCACGCTAAATATATTGCAAATGACTAACATAACCATACTGAAGGAGATGAGGAAGAAAAAAACTAACCAAACTAACTTTGGAAAACAGTATATTAACTGGATACTGAAAGCCTAGAGAAAAAGAGCAGTTTATAATTACTTACCCTAGCTAGTAAGTTTGTTTCTCACAGGAGTGTAGATTAGCAATTCGGTATCTACCTTGTGAGTGTACTAGTACTGAACAAGTAAGTGAATACACTGTACCTGAGGGCCAGGATTCTTGGTCTCAGAGAAATGTTACAAGTAAGAATGGAGGAGGGCATGGCTAGAAGGAACCCTGGTGATTAACTGGAATCAGAGGTATCAGCACTGAAATCATTATTTTTAGTACATATCTAATATGCACGCCAGACACACACAACACACACCCATCCATACATTTAGATGAGTGTGTATTATGTGTGGGTTCAATCCTTGGGTCAGGACGATCCCCTGGAGAAGGAGATGGAAACCCACTCCAACGTTCTTTACTGCGAAATTCCATGGACAGAGAAGCCTGGAGGGCTACAGTCCATGGGTTCTCAAAGACTTGGACATGACTTAGCAACTAAAGCACAACAATGTGTGGGTTAGTACACACATATATATCCTAGTTCCATCTGCTAAGAAGGCCAAGAAGCAATGGTACTCTTATGACAATAAGCTTACCTACTACCTAGATCTTGGATTCGGAACACCATTCCTCAATGAAAGGAACGAGACCTTTGGAAAATACAAGATAAGCATGGAATGGCCTGTTGTACCAGAAAATAAGGAGGTACTTAAGGTACTTGAAAAAAGATGGTGGAAACATGTCAAAAAGACACAGGAACCAATGTGAAGAAGTTCCCAATGGACAAAGTTGGAACAGTTTCAGCAACAAAATTAAAAATAATAGTATTGGATTTGAGCTCAGAATAAAATAAATTCTTATGAATCCATACTAATATACAAAAAGGAATTGAATAAATACATGGATGGGGGAAACTATATCTCTTCTTACAAAAATATTCTAATAGACATAGAAGAGAGAAATTAAAAAATTACCACCAGGCAGATACCACCATAATAAATATTGCAGGCCTGGTCAATTTGATGGATGTTAAAAATCAGCTATGAGTGTTTGGGAAGAAATAAGGTATTTCATAGTCTCAAATTATTTCTCTAAGATATTTGTCGATTACTTAGGGAAAACACTAACTTTACTGTGGAGAAGCTTTGTAGACACCTTAGCTAAGTGATCACCAGCAATAGATCACATAGAAATGAATGTCTCATTATGAATGAGAGGGACACAATATCATTTCTGGAAGTTCAGTCGCTCAGTCATGTCCTACTGTTTGTGACCCCATGGACTGCAGCACGCCAAGCCTCCCTGTCCATCACCAACTCCCGGAGTTTACTCAAACTCATGTCCATTGAGTTGGTGATGCCATCCAAACATCTCGTCCTCTATCATCCCCTTCTCCTCCTGCCTTCAATCATTCCCAGCATCAGGGTCTTTTCCAGTGAGGCAGTTCTTTGCATCAGATGGCCAAAGTATTGGAGTTTCAGCTTCAGCATCAGTCCTTCCAATGAATATTCAGGACTGATTTCCTTTAGGATGGACTGGTTGCATCTCCTTGCAGTCCAAGGGACTCTGAAGAGGTCTTCTCCAACACCACAGTTTAAAAGCATCAATTCTTTGGCACTCAGCTTTCTTTATAGTCCAACTCTCACATCCGTACATGACTCCTGGAAAAACCATAGCTTTGGCTAGACAGACCTTTGTTGGCAAAGTAATGTCTCTGCTTTTTAATATGCTGTCTAGGTTGGTCATAGCTTTTCTTCAAAGGAGCAAGCGTCTTTTGATTTCATAGCTGCAGTCACCATCTGCAGTGATTTTGGAGCCCAAAATTAAAGTTTCTCACTGTTTCCATTGTTTCCCCATCCATTTGACATATGGTGATGGGACCAGATGCCATGATCTTAGTTTCCTGAATGTTGAGTTTTAAGTCCGGTTTTTCACTCTCCTGTTCCACTTTCATCAAGGGGCTCTAGTTCTTCTTCGCTTTCTGCCATAAGTGGAGTGTCATCTGCATTATTGAAAATACAACACCTAATCACAAGAAAACATCAGACACCTAATCACAAGAAAACATCAGACAAACCCAAGTTAAAAGACATTCTGCAAATTATCAAGGTCATGAAAGACAAGGAAAGGCTGAGAAACCATCACAGATTACAGGAAACCAAAGGGAGTGCAATTTGGATCCTGGATTGAATCCTGAAGCAGAAAAAGAACATTAATGGGAAAATGAGTGAAATTTAAATAAAATCTGTGTTTGGTTAGCAGTATTTACCAGTGCTATTTTTCTGGTTTGGTATTAATAATTGTATAACGGTTATGGAATTGTAAAAATTATGGGAAGCTGGGAGAAAGGCATATGTAAACTATTTGTGCTATTTTTGCAACTTTCCTCCAAGTAGAAAAGTATTTCAAAAGAATAAGAGAATATAAAGAGCATTGTGCTCAATACTCTACTCCTTTGTAGTTGCTGTATTCAACCCTGCCAATGCTCTTGCATCTCCCTGCTCTACTTGATGGCACAGAACATTACATGCTGGGAAGTTTTGCAGATGAACCAGTATAGTTTCCATGGAATACTGCCCTCATTTCCCTACTCTCCAATCTCATATGACTGAATTCACATTAAAGACTTATAGCAGAATAGACTGTGTTGACTCTTTGCTACTCCTTGGACTATATAGACCACCAGACTCCTCAGTCCATGGAATTCTCCAGGCAATAATAGTGGAGTGGGTTGCCATCCCCTTCTCCAGGGAATCTTCCCGACCCAGCGAATGAACCCAGGTCTCCTGCATTGCAGACAGATTCTTTACCATCTGAGCTACTAGGGAAGCCCCAGACTATACTGAAGTTGCATGTGAAATCTTTGATTACAGTGGAATCATGAAATATAAGAGGAGGTATTTAAAAATCAATACAAGCTTGCAATAACCAAAACAATGTTTCTGATTTCAAAACTTATTATATACCTTCAGTTATCTAAACAATGTGACACTGGCATAAGGACCGGCATATCGACGAAAGCAATAGATTAGAGAACTCCCAAATAAACGCAGAGTCAGACACGACTGAGCGACTTCACTTTCACTTTCAAATAAACCCAAGCACATCTAGTCAATTGGTTTTTCAATAAGAGTGCCAAGACCATGGGGAAAGAACAAACTTTTAACAAGTGATACTGAGAAAACTGAATGCTGCTGCTGCTGCTGCTGCTAAGTCGCTTCAGTCGTGTCCGACTCTGTGCGACCCCGTAGACGGCAGCCCACCAGGCTCCCCCGTCCCTGGGATTCTCCAGGCAAGAACACTGGAGTGGGTTGCCACTTCCTTCTCCAATGCATGGAAGTGAAAAGTGAAAGTGAAGTCGCTCAGTTGTTTTCAACTCTTAGTGACCCCATGGACCCTAGCCTACCAGGCTCCTCTGTCTATGGGGTTTTCCAGGCAAGAGTACTGGAGTGGGGTGCCATTGCCTTCTCCATAGAAAACTGAATATTCACATGCAAAAGAGTGAAGCAGGATCTTTACCTTATACCATATACAAAAACTAGCCCAAAATAGGTCAAAGGCCTAAGCTTAAGAGCTTAAACTATAGAACTCTAAAATGAAAACATAGAGGACAATCTTTTTTGGCTATGACACCAAAAGCATAGGCAACAAAGGAAAAGCAGAAGAACTGGACTTCATTAAAATCAGAGACATTTAGGACTTCCCTGGTGGTCCAGTGGATAAGACTCCAGGCTTCCAGTGCAGGGGCATGGGTTCAATCCCTGGTCAGGGAACTAAGATCCCATAAGCTGTGAGGCACAGGCAAAAAACAAACTAAAAACCCCAAATCAAAGGCATCTGTACACTAAAGAATATTAGCAAGAAAGTAAAAAGACAACTTACAGAATAGGAGAAAATATTTGCAAACCATCTATCTTATAAAAGATGTTAATCCAGAATATATAAATAATTCCAACGACGCAACAGACAAAAAAAAAAAAAACAACAACCAACTCTCAATTCGAAAATAGGAAAAGGTCTTAATAGGCATTTCTTCAAAGAAGATATGTAACTAGAAAATAAGCACATGAAAAGATGTTCAACATCATTAATCATTAGGAAAATGCAAATGAAAACCACAATGAGATACCACTCTATGCCCATTAGGATGGCTATGATTCAAAAGATAAACAAACAAAAAAGGAAAATAACAAGTGTTGGCAAGGCTTTGGAGAAACTGGAATTTCCATGTATTGCTGTAAAAATGTAAAATGGTTCAGCTGCTGTAGAAAATAGTTTAGTAGTTCCTCAAAAAGTTAAATATAGAATTACCATATCACCCACAATTTCACTCCAATCTATATACCTCAAAAAACTAAAAGCAGGGACTCAGACACTTGTACACAAAGTGTACATAGCATTATTTACAATAGTCAAAAGGTGGATACAACCCAAATGTCCAACAACAGGTGAATGCATAAACAAGATGTGGTATATACATATAATGGGATATTATTCAACCATAAAAAGGATGAAATTCTGCTACATGCTGTGACACGGATGAACCTTGAAAACATTTTGCTAAGTGAAATAAGCCAAACACAAAAGGACAACTATTGTGTGATTCTACTTATATGAGGTATCTGGGACTGAACCTGGGTCTCCTGCATTGCAGGCAGATTCTTTACTATCTGAGCCACCGGGGAAGCCCATGGGGTACCTAGAAAAGTCAAATTCAGTGACAGCAAGTAGAATAGAGATTACCAGGGCCTGGGAGGAGGGAGCAATGTGGAGTTGTTGTTTAATGGGCACAGAGTTTCTGTTTAGGATGATTTTTAAAGTTCTGGAAATGGATAGTAGTGTGGGTCATACAACATTGTGAATGCACTTAATGCATTCACAAAATGGTTAAAATGGTAAATTTTATGATACATATGTATTTTTTCTTTGTTTTATTGAGATATAACATATAATAAATGGCACATATTTAAATTTTCAGTTTTTATATGATACATATATTTTAACACAAAAGCTCAATACTATACATGAAATTCATATGATATTGTATGTCAAATATACTCAACTAAAAAAAAATTAAATTACATCCCAAAAAACTCAATAAAGCATTTGATTTTAAATACAGACATATAATCATAGTAATTAACCATTAGAGACATTTAAAAATTTTGTTTATATCCCCCATAGTTTATATATTCTAGTTGTCCAAAGAACATTTTGAGGAACTTATTAGGATAATGAGGATCTCATAGATATAGTCTGCCTTATCAATAAGTATATATGTTCGTGTATGTATGTTGTGGTGTATGATGAGTAATAGAAAAAGAAGAGGGTGCTACCTCTTCATTTTGAGGAAAGATCGTCCTTTTTGCTTGTCCTGGGGAAAAAGGAAATTGATATGATATACTTTTGGGAATGCTGCAGATGATCAAGAAAAAAAGGAGGGAAATCATGTGTTACCAACATTAAAAATGAAGGAAGGGATATCACCACAGACTCTACATATGTTAAAAGGCAAATAAAGGAATGAAGTGAATAACTTTATGCCAATAAACTTGACAAGTTGGTTAAAAGGAAGAGTTCTTTGAAAAAGACAACTTACCAAACTAATACAAAAAGAAACAGAAATTTTGTGTAACTATTTTTAAAGTTGAATTGATGATCTTTGCCTTCCTGCAAAGAAAACTACAGGTCCAGATGGTTTTCTTTGGGAATTCTATCACACATTTAAGGAAGAAATTATACTAATCTTACACAAACTCCTTTAGAAAATAGAAAGTGTTCCCAATTCATTTTATTAAGCCAAGATAACACTGCCAAAAACTTGACAGAAACGCTATAAGAAAACTGGAGACCAATCTCTAAGTTGCAAAAATCTTTCCGGAAGATATTAGCAAGTCAAAGCAGCAATGATTAAGTAGGTGTATTCTAGGAATGCAAGGTGGCCTTAACGTATGAAAATCAATTGGTGTAAGATCATACCAATAAATGCAAAGCTGCCTCCTAAAATTCAATAGTCATCATGATTTTAAGATAAAAACCTCTTTGCAAAGTAGGACATAAAAGAGAAATTTTTGTTGAATTTAAAAGGCACCTAGGAAAAGTCTAAAGATAATATTATACTTAAAGATGACATATTAAATATTCTTCCCTCAAGATTATGACCAAAGTTAAGATGTTTACTCTCATCACTTTTTTATCAGTATTATACTGGAGGCCCTAGTCAATGTTAAAAGGTAAGAAAAAGATATAAAAGTCATACATATTACAAAGGAAGAAATAAAATCATTACCATTGAAACAAGCATTAAAATTCACAAAATACTTAGAAACAAATTTAACAAAAGATATGTAAAACCTCTGCAGTGAAAACTGTAACACATTACTGCCAAGACTTGAGCTGCAATTTAATGACTGCTATCTATTAAAATGCTTTGTAAGGAGATTCTGTTGCAGGCATTTTAATGTTTTGAGGAAGTCTTCCTCAAGCTGGACAAAAAGCAATATCCCTGGAAAGATTTGCAGGCCCCTGGAAAGACTTGCATTACTATTACTCAGTCCAACTAGTTGTTGGTTAAAATTTTTATAACAGAATAAAAAAGTCTGCAATTATTATGTTTTTTCCTCTTCCCACCTGAATAATATTTATGTGCCCTTCTCACAGCACACTATACACGGCATTCCAGGGGAAGCACTACTGAAAACCCAAGCATTGTATCTTGTTGCTTTTCCTTCCATGTTTGATTAGTATACCCTGCCTACATCATCCTCAACTCGCCATCATACAGCAACTCTGAAAGCCACTCCAGGGGCAGCCCACTGAAACCTGGTGGGTGCAGAGCAGTCTCTCTAGCCCTGGCTGGAAAATGACCCATAAAAAGTAGGGTGCTCACCTGCTCCTGTAACAGAGGTAGGTACATGCAAAGAACCACCATCTACCTCTGGTTTCCATTTTTGAGTTTTTGTGAGCTTAATTCTGACTAGTCTTCAAACAAAGCCATTTGCCCTGTTAACAAACAAAAGAAACTGTACTTGAATACTTTGTGTAGTATTAAGCAATATTTGGACTTGTCTTTGTGAACTCAAAATTATTTAAAGTTAATTTAAGAACTTTTTATATTTAGTTTGGGTTTTCCTAGCTTAGATTAGTAAAGCTAATTAGTAAAAAATTCACTGGGGGTGGGGCGGGGTGATTTCTAAATGCTTGGTTTATATTATAGAAATTAGCAAAAGGTTTTTTTCTATTCATCAATCCCAAGTTATAAATAAGGGGAAAAGAACAGTTTAATGTCTTTACCATTCAATTGAAACATAAAAAGTAGCATATTTGCCCACAGAAACAAACAGACTCTGTGGTAGGTGGAATAATACCCCCCTCCCAAAGAGGTGCTCATCATAATCCCCAAAACTTGTGAATATATGTGGCAAGGGAGAAGTAAGGTAGCAGGTGGAATTAAGTTTGCTAATTAACTGATTTTGAGATGGGGCGATTAGCCTGGATTATTCAAGGAGGCCTGTGTAGTAACAAAGGTTCTTATAAGTGAAAAAGGAGAGGCAGTGTCAGAGTGATTCACCAAGAGAAGGCTCAGCTAGACATTACTGACTCCAAGGACGCCAGCAGCTAAGGAATTCAAAGCCTCTAAGAAAACAGATTCTTCTCTAGGATGTTAAAGAAACGCAGCCCTGCTGACCCCTTGATGTTAGCCATTGAGATCCATACACTTATGACCTATAGGATTATAAAATGATAAATTTGTGTTGCTTTAAAGCCCTAAATTTGTGGCAATTTGTTACAGCTGCAATAGGAAGAAATAGGAAATACAGACTCTTCACTATTAAATCACATTGTAATTGAGTAGTTTGAACACGAGGTGGCACTAGAGTACCAGCTTTGTCAAAGAAGTCCTCTCACTTTTGTGGTACTAAGGGCAATGATGACTTCCCTGGTGGCTTGAACTATAAAGAATCTGCCTGCAATACAGGAGATCGGGGTTTGATCCCTGAGTCAGGAAGATCTCCTGGAGAAGGGCATGGCAACCCACTCCAGTATTCTCGCCTGGAGAATTCCAAGTCCATGGGGTTGCAATGAGTTGGACACAACTGAGAAATTAACACCCACAAAGGCAGTGATACAATTTTATTCTAATACAGGTTTTTAAAGCATCTCGTCACATTTGCACCTAAGTCTTCTTCAGTATTGTTGGCAAGTCCCTTAAATTGGCCTTCATGATTTTTTTTTACTTGATGTGTAGTTGATTTACAACACTGTATTAGTTTCATGTGTACTGCAAAGTGGCTGGTCATATGTATGTATATATGTGGACTTCCCAGATGGCTCAGTGGTAAAGAATCCACCTGCCAAGCAAGAGACATGGGTTTGATCCCTGGATCGGAAAGATCCCCTGGAGAAAGGCATGGCAACCCACTCCAGTGTTCTTGCCTGGAAATCCCATGGACAGAGGAGCCTGGTGGGCTACAATCCATGGGGTCAAAAAGTTGCTAACACAAGTTAGCAACTAAACAGCAGCATATATATATACACACATCTATATATTCTTTTTTATTCTTTTCCATTATAGGTTTTTACAAGATACTGAATATAGTTCCCTGTGCTATACAATTAATCCCTGCTGTTTTTAATTAATTTTTAATTTGATTTCTGGCAGTGATTTTTTTTAATCCAGAAATATAAACTATAAATGAATTGAAATGACTATAATGTGTCACAAGTGTGAGGACTTTTTTGTTCTTGGTGCCTTGAACACTGACAGCAGCCCATAGCAGGCGCCCAGTAGATTTTGTTAAACGAAAGAATATCTCATGTCCAATTTGCATATATAAATTGTTTGTCAAGTCTTTTCTCACATGAACCTGAATCATCTGGAACTTGAAGAAAATCCTTTTGCCCAAGAATTTTGAATGTAGCACTATTCATAGAGTCCTCGTTAATTCAAATGCACTTACCATGCATTCTTTGTGCTAGAAACGGACAGCCATGGCTTGTTCTGTGGAGCCCGCCCTGCCCTCCACCCAGGTGGATCCAGTTCTAACGAAACACCCCAGGTGCCTCTCCTCCTTCCAGTGTGTGTGGGTGACTTTAGGGGAGTGCATGGTCTGGGTACAGGCTTCCCCGATGGCTCAGCAGTACAGAATCTGCATGCAGGACAGGAGATGCAAGAGATGTGGGTTCAAGCCCTGGGTAGGAAAGATCCCCTGGAGAAGGAAATGCAAGCCACTCCAGTATTCTTGCCTGGAGAATCCCATGGACAGAAGAGCCTGGCGGGTTACAGTCCAACGATAGCAAAGAGTCAGACACAACTGACACTCACACGACTGACGCTACTGAGTGTGCACACGCGCGTGGTCAGGGTAACTGGGGACCACCGGCAGACCGCTTTGGGAGGCAGGGTTTCCAGGTAGTCTGTTGCTCTGCACTTGCGTGGCCCTGAATGCATTGTGCTTGCTGCTCCTTCTGCCCCAGGGCATTGGGCCTCTCCCTTGGCTTGTCCAGTTCTCCAAGTCAAAGAGAGAACGGGTCCGTTTTTGGAGAGTTTCTTTCAGAACACTCTGTCCCCAGACACCCTGTAAATTCTGATTCCGCTCTATGCTTGTAGAACTTTGTTCCTCTCATCCTTTTCATGTTGTTTTATGGTCAGTTGTATAAAGTGGCACCGGCTTGTAACTTCCCTGTGGAAAGATCGTATTTTATTCTTTTTTTGTATCCTCAACCCCCAGCCAATACTAGGAACAAAGTAAATGTTTCCGAAAGGTGGGGAGGCGGAAGACTGTTTCATCACTGAACTCACACTGCAGATGAGCAAAATAACTGCTGCTGATTTCTTAATATTTTTTATTAATTAATATGTTAAAATTAATTTTTATTGGCCTCTAGTTGATTTAGCGGAGAAGGCAATGGCACCCCACTCCAGTACTCTCGTCTGGAAAATCCCATGGACAGAGGAGCCTCGTAGGCTGCAGTCCATGGGTCGCTAAGAATCGGACACGACTGAGCGACTTCACTTTCACTTTTCCTTTCATGCATCAGAGAAGGAAATGGCAACCCACTCCAATGTTCTTGCCTGGAGAATCCCAGTGACTGGGAAGCCTGGTGGGCTGCCATCTATGGGGTCACACAGAGTCAGACACAACTGAAGCAATTTAGCAGCAGCAGCAGCAGTTGATTTACAATGTTGAATTGTAAAGTTGAAATATAAAGTTTCTGCTTTATAGCAAAGTGAACCAGTTATATATATACATATATCCACTCTGTTTTAGATTCTTTCCCCATATAGTCCATTACAGAGTACTGAGTAGAGTTTCCTGTGCTAAACAGTAGGTCCTTATTAGTTATCTGTTTTAGGATTCCTTAATATTTAAGTATGGGTGTGTGAACTTAGGTTTAACCCAGAAGAAAGAAATAGTCAGGATTACATTCATCATTTGGGTATAATTTCCATTTACAAAGTCTTAGGATAATAAATATCGTGAGGCCCAAAATAAATGCTGGCTTTCCTCTTCTAAAAAGATAAGGAATTTGAATGCAGATTGTAATGTTTTTCTTCAAAGAGGAATGATTTGCCATTCTTTAATCTGATAAAGCTCTTTATACTTCAAATACAGGCTCAGGCTTTAAATATTAATAACTTCAGAAAGCAGGAATCAAATCCTCAACTTTTCATGAATTAATTATCACAATTTTAAAACTCCAATTTCATAAAGCAAATCATAAAGTGCAAAATGGCTTTTCCAAGTAGGGTATTCTTTTTGGTATAATTCATATGATCAAATAAAATTTTATGTACATTAAATTGAGTATTAATACCCTAACTGAAAGTTTCCTGTTTCTTGTTATTGAATAATTTTAACTATACATAGTCAGTAAAATGACTATAAGTAGCATTTTTAATCAACTTTCATTTTTATCAAACTGCTGTTTGCATAGTATAAAAGATCAAATATTGCTAAAAGTAACTTTTATAAAACAACAGTCTCTCTTCTTTACCTTTCCATCCCAATCATCTGCCAAGTAATCAATTTCAACTTTTTAAGCTATTTTCTCTAATTTTACTTTCTTATTTCATTTTTTTAAAAATTATTCATTTATTTTTGGTTGCGCTGGGTGTTCATGGTTTGTGGGGCTTCTCATTGCAGTGGCTTCTCTTGCTGCAGAACACAGACTCTCGGCACACAGGCTTCAGCAGTGGCAGCTAACGGGCTCCGTAGGTGACTCCTGGGTTTATGAGTGTGGGCTCCGTAGTTGGGGTGCATGGGCTTAGTTGCTCCTTGGCATGTGGAATCTTCTCAGACCAGAGACTGAACCCGTGTCCCCTACTTTAGCAGGCAGATTCTTATCTACTGCACCACCAGGGAAGTTCTCTTATTTCTAAATAATATGTCTATACTGCTATCCTTGACTCATCTGAATAGACTCACCTATTGATTTCCTATTACAGATGCCAAGGCTTTCAGCTTCTTTATAGCCCCTCTTTCTTTTCCACCATCTTCTCAATAAAATTATGTCTTAAATATCTGTTAAATTGATGTTCAGTGTTTCCATAATTTTGACTACATATATATAGCATGTAGCATATTTTTGCATCAAGTAGCATGATTATATATCCTTTCTTATATAACTTGTTTTTTTCCTGTAATTAGTAATTGCCTCATTTAAAGACATTTTCTTAATTTTCTTTGAATACCTGACTAAATAGTCCCACATCCTCAACAGCTCTGTAAAATGTCTGTCATTGGATTTTAAATAAACTATTAAACATTTTAAATAACTATTTATTAGTTAACTAACTGTTAAATAACTGAAGAACTACATCCCAGGCCCTCAGCCCCTTTCAGGCCAATTTAATCCTTGTGTCTCCACCCTCCTGTTACATTCTGGATGCCTCCACCATGGGCCTGTTGCTATTCTGTTTTGTTGGAATTTCCATTCACCATCACCCTGCGGATTCCGTCTGCCTCTCTTAGGTGTTGTTTCCTCAATCTCTTGTGTCCCAGTGTCCTCCTTCTAAAGTGAGTCCTTTCGTGTGAGTGTGCTGTGTGTATAATGTATGTACTTAGTCTCTGAGTCGTGTCTGAAGCTTACAACCTTATAGACATAGCCTGCTGGCTCCTCTGTCCATGGGGATTCTCTAGGCAAAAATACTGGAATGGGTTGCCATGCCCTCCTTCAGGAGATTTTCCCAACCCAGGGATCAAACTCAGGTCTCTGGCATTGCAGGCAGGTTCTTTACGGCCCGAACCATCCACAAACAGCTTCCTAAGAAGGCTGGTTGAAAAGGACATGTCTGGAGGTCCTCCCTGTCTAAACTGTCTCTTTTCTACCCTCTCACTTGATGGAGAGTAAAATTTTCCCTTGGAAATGTGAAGGGCTATCTTCATTATCTTCTTCCTTCCATTTGAGAAATATGATGCCATTCTTGTTTTTTGTTTAAGTTTTGCCTGCAGCCCAGAGCATGCAGGATCTCAGTTCCCTGACCACAGATGGAACCCTCGCCCCGTGCAGTGGAAGCACAGAGTCTTAACCACTGGACCACCAGGGAAGTCCCAGTTTGATGGCATTCTTACTCACACTTTTCTGCTCATTACCACCTCTCCCAACCTCCACCTCCACCCCCAACAGGACTTTTACAATCTTCTGGTTTTCACTAGTGTTTGAAATTTTTATGATGATGAGTCTTTTGGTTTTTTTTAATTGTTCAATGGTTTTAAATTTGTTTTTTGTCTTTTATTCAGTGGCTTGAATATTCAAAGGACCTTTTATGCAAAAAAAAAAAAAAAAGGCTGATATTCTTCAGCTTCAGAAAATTCTCTTATTTTATTAACACCTTTCTTCATCATCTTTTCTGTTCTCTTTTTCTGGAGTTCCTATTATTTAGTTGTGAGGCCTCCTGAATTGGTCAACTAATTTCTTAAGTTTTTGTCTCTTACTGTCCAATTATTTGCCACTTTGCCCTAAGTTTTGGATTCCCTAGCTACATCCTCTGCTTTTCTACTAGCTTTTGCATTTCTGCCATCTAATTTTTATTTTCCTAGTATTTTTGTTGTTGTCATTCTCTAAAGATTATTCTTGTCAAAACTACCATTTTGTTCCTGTCTTACAAATACAATATTTTCCCTTATTTCTCTGAGAACTGTAATGACTTCCCCCCCCCTCCACCCCCATTTTTGTTCTTCCTCCATAGTTTCAGTGTCCTTTTTCTTTTTTGACTATACAGGTTTATCAGAGGTGTAATTTGTATGCCATAAATTCACCCACTGTGTCTAATTCACTGATGTTTAGCATATTTCTTGAGTCAGTCAACCATCACTTCAGTCTAATTTCAGAACATTTCCACCACCCCACAAAGGTCTTTGGTGCCTGCTTGCATCTTCATTCCTAACCCTACTCCCAGTCAACCAGTACTCTGGCTTCTGTCTGTATACTTTTCCCTTTTCTAGGCATTCCGTATAAATAGAACCACAGTGTATGCCCTTCTGTGTCTGCTTTTTCATGTTACGTGCTGTTTTTGAAGGCCATCTTTTTGCAGCATCAGGAGCTCATTCCTCTTTGTTGTTGCAGAGTGTTCCCTTGTGCCGATGGATCACATTTTGTTTGGACAATCAGCAGTTGACTAGACATTTGGGTTGTTTCCACTTTGGAGGAATTAGAAACATCTTTTTGTCATTTTAATATTTTATTTTGAACTCTGCATTTCACATTAGAGGATTTTTTTTTCCCCCAAATGTATGACATTCTCTAGCAGTCTGCTCATACTTAGAAAGGAAGGCCAAAAAAGTTACTTGGAAGCTGTCTGTGTACATGGTGGGAGGTGGTAAAGGGCTTTGTTGTAATTCTTTGGGGAAATCCTCATATCAGTGGTTTTCATCCTTTTCTCTTGGGCTGGTGGAATTTTCCAGAAAAGGCTCTGCCGATGTCTTGGCTGGAGGGTATAATTCTAGCTTCCAGTATTCTGAGAGTTGAAAGGAGGGAGAAGGCTGAGATGTCCCAAATTCTAGGACATAACTCTTACTTGATCCCTCCATTATCAGTGGGAGATTCCTGCCTCTTTCAAATTGTGCCTTGTGTCCCTGAGTCCAGAGACCCTTTGTTTTAGTATCTTTTACTGGGGCAGCTCCCAGAGTAGAGGAGGAGATCTGGAGATGTTTTTCAAATAGACTTTCAAATAGTCTCTCTATTTTTAGCCCTACCATTATCTGCACCCCCCCTCACCCCGCCCCACCGCCATTCCCACAGTTATCTGGTGCCAATTTCTGAGCCTCCAGGGTTCTGCTCTATAAAGCAGGATACCTCCCAGCTTCACCCGCTGCAAGTTTAGGATTAACTTTCTTGGACCCGCTAATCCATCTACCACTTTTCCATCTTCTTTGCAGTATCCAGCATTTTACTGCTATTGTGTTCCTTCCTGTTTTCATCATGGGTTTATGCTTCTATAAAAATCCTTTTACTCTCATTTTCATAGCATTTTCATTGGGAAGAGAGTATTTATTCAACCAGCCATCTTTAATGAGAATCACAATTTAATTCTTTCATGAAAAATGCAACTTCCAATTCCAAATAATTTATGAAAATACCTCACCCTCAAGGAAGTGCTGCATAAGCCTCCACTCCTTAACTGTGTGCTGCACATAGCAACTTCCGTCCAAGAGCACAGAGCAGGAAGGAGGGGTGAGGGAGGAAGGGCTTTATGGTGGAGACACCTGATAAACCCTCCCACAGCCAGGCGATCAAGGTCTACATCAACAGTGACGAGTCATGCAGACAGTATGCACCCTTCGTGGTCCCACCCCCCCCAAACCTGTAACCTCAGTCTAATCATGAGAACACCAGATAAATCCCAATCAAGGGACAATCTACAAAGTACCTGACCACGACCTCTCAAGGGGCTTCCCCACTGGCTCCGCGGTAAAGAATCCGCCTGCAGTGAAGGAGCTGCGGAAGCCAAAGGTTTGATCCCTGGGTCGAGAAGATCCCCTGGAGAAGGGCATGGCAACCACTTCAGTATTCTTGCCTGGAAAATCCCATGGCAGAGAAGCCTGGCAGGCTGTGGTCTGTGGGGTTGTAAAGAGTTGGACTGACGTGATTGAGCATGCACGCACTACTTTTCAAAACTGTCAAAGTCATCAAAAGCAAGAAAAGACTGGAGAACTGTCATTACTAGGAGAAACCTAAGAAAATATGACAAATAAAGGTAATACAGTAACCTGGGTAGGATCCTGGAACAACAACAAAAAAAGAGCATCGGGCAAAATCCAAGGAAATCTGAATAGTGTATGGACTGTGTGTGTGTTAGTTGCTCCGTCATATCTGACTCTTTAAGACTCCACGGACTGTATGTAGCCCACCAGGCTCTTCTGTCCATAGAATTCTCCAAGCAGAAATAATGGAGTGGGTTGTCACTTCCTTCTCCAGAGGATCTTCCTGAACCAGGGATCGAACCTGGGTGTCCTGCATTGCAGGTGGATTCTTTACCATCTGAGCCACCAGGGAAACCACTTTAGGTAGTGTAGAAAAAAGTAGAAAGTGTTAGTTGCTCAATATTTATGTAGCAATGTTCATTAATTGTGACAAATGTACGAACTATATTAATGGGGAAACAGCAGTGGGACATGTGGGAATTCTTTACTATCTTTGCAACTTTTCTATAGATGTTAAAAGTATTCCTTTTAAAAATTTATTAAATTTATTAGGGGACTTCCCTGGTGGTCCATTGGTTAAGAATCTGCCTTCCAATGCAGGGGACATGGGTTTGATCCCTGGTCGTGGAACTAAGATCCCACATGCTATGGGGCAACTAAGCCTTCATGCTACAACTACTGAGCCTGCATGCCACAACTACAGAGAAGCCGAGCGCTGCACTAGCGAACCCCATGTGCCACAGTGAAGATGCATAACAGCCAAAATTCTTTTAAATTAAAAGTAAATGAATCTCTCATTTATACTTTGGGTATTTATTAACACCACTATGCTGACAGAAAGGTACCAGAAATTACCATTTTATAATTTGACTCATATCAACCAAAACTACTAGCAATCTGTTCCAATTCATGTATTTGAATACTTCATTCATTCTCCTTTTCAAATATTTCTTGAGCAAGTACTATGTTCCAGGAAATAAACCTGGTACCAAGCCACAGAGATTAATAAAATATGATTCCTATCCCACAAGAAATTTGCTTTCTGGAAACACAGACTGTCCTAGAACACTTCTTATCTTCTACTTCTCTGGAAGCAAACCAGCTACAATGAACATATTTTGGTATCCCTATGGCAACCCAGTCCAGTATTCTTGCTGGGATAATCCCATGGAGAGAGGAGCCTGGTGGGCTACAGTCCATGGGCTCACAAAGAGTCGGACACGAATGAGAGGCTGAGCACACGCACGCCTTACAAGTACAAAGAAAATAATAGCTGAAATTCTTCTCTAACTTTTGAACTCTTTTGTTTAGGTGAGACGTTGAATTCACTAAAACTGCATTTTCCGTTAAGACACGTGCGGGAACGATTAGCTAAAAACCTGGTAGAAAAGGGCGTGCTGACCACAGAGAAACAGAACTTCCTCCTCTTTGACATGACGACGCACCCCCTCACCAACAACAACATTAAGCAGCGCCTCATCAAGAAGGTGCAGGAAGCCGTTCTCGACAAGTGGGTGAACGACCCTCACCGCATGGACAAGCGCCTGCTGGCCCTCATCTACCTGGCCCACGCCTCCGACGTCCTGGAGAACGCGTTCGCGCCCCTGCTGGACGAGCAGTACGATGTAGCCACCAAGCGGGTGCGGCAGCTCCTGGACTTGGACCCCGAGGTGGAGTGTCTGAAGGCCGGGACCAACGAGGTGCTGTGGGCGGTGGTGGCGGCCTTCACCAAGTGACCCTGCCCCGAACCACGCCTCCCCTTTTCTCTCTCGGGAACCAGTCGTTTTTCTTCTCGGACTTCTGGTTGTCTGCAGTTTGTACTTCCCACACTGTAATTGGCTTCTGTTTCATGAAATAGGGAGGTGGCTTTTCCTGTTGTGGGTGTGTGCATGCAAGAAGCTGGGGGTATGAGAAAACTTTCTGTTCAGGTTTAGAAGACAGAAAGTTTTACTGCCTTTTGGCATTTCATTCCTTCTTGAGTTCAAGAGAGTTGCTGTTCTTACTGTAACAAGTCTGGATTTTTGCTGTGTTTACTTTCAAACTACCTCCAATCTTTTGTTGTTGCTTTTTGGGTTTTGGGGGGGTTTTTTACAAATTTTTAAAAATTAAAGTACACTTAACTTACAGAGTTGTGTTAGTTTCAGGTGTACAACAAAGTGATTCAGTTGCACATATATGTTATTTTCAGATTTTTTTTATATGTTATTGTAAAATATTAAGTATAGTTCCCTGTGCTATACAGTAGGTCCTGGTGGATTGTTTTATATGTAATAGTGTGTATATGTTAATAAAGTGAAACTGAAAGTGAAGATCGCTCAGTAGTGTCTGACTTTTTGTGACCCCAAGGACTATACAGTCCATGGCATTCTCCAGGCCAGAATACTGGAGAGGGTAGCCTTTCTCTTCCCAGGGATCAAACCCTGGTCTCCTGCATTGGAGGCAGATTCTTTACCAGCTGAGCCACCAGGGAAGCCCAAGAATACGGGAGTGGCTAGTCTATCCTTTCTTCAGTGGATCTTCCAGACCCAGGATTCGAACCCGGGTCTCCTGCATTGCAGCTGGATTCTTCACCACCTGAGCTACCAGAGAAGTCCCCATATGTTAATACCAACCTCCTAATTTACCTCTCACTACCCCTTTGGTAACCATAAGTTTGTTTTCTGTGTTTGTGGGTCTATTTCTGTTTTGTAAAGTAAGTTCATTTGGATCATTTTTTTTTTAGAGTCCACAATAAGCAATATGATATTTGTCTTTCTCTGTCTGATTTACTTCACTTAGTGTGATAATCTCTAGGTCCACCCATGTTGCTGAAATAGGTTTTTTTCATTCTTTTTTATGGCTAAGTAATATTCCATCGTATGTATGTACCACATCTTCTTTATACACTTCACTGTCAGTGGACCTTTAAGGTTGCTTTCATGTCTTGGCTTCCATGTCATAGCACTGAAACGAACATTGGGGTGCATGTATCTTTTCTTTAAACTACCTCCAGCTTCAAAAGCACATCATTAGCATCTCTTGAGTTTAAGTTTGTCCACAAGTACAAGTTCTTCTGTATTCTTAACTCACCAAAAGTAAAAAGCTGTACGTATCAGGGTAGATTTTGGTAAAGTTCAGTCAAGATACATACCTTAACAATTTTTTTGTTGGTATTAAGCTAAGTGAAATGAGTCAGAGGAAGACACATATAGTATATCGCTTATATATAGTATCTAAAAAAGCCAAACTCATGGGAACAGTGAATAGGTTACCAGGGGCTGAGAGTAGGGGAGATGGGGAGATGTTGGTCAAAAATTACAAACTTCCATAAGATGAATGAGTTCTGGAGATCTAATGTACAGCTTGGTGATTATAGTTAATAATATTGTATTATTTACTTGAAAGTTTCTAAGAGAGGGGATCTTAAATGTTCTCACCACAAAACAGAAATGGGGTGCTCGCTTCGGCAGCACATGTACTAAAATTGGAACGATACAGAGAAGATTAGCATAGCCTCTGTGCAAGGATGACACGCAAATTCGTGAAGTGTTCCATATTTTTTATAAAACTCCTAGAGGAGAACATAGGCAAAACATTCTCCGACATAAATCACAGCAGGATCCTCTATGACCCACCTCCCAGAATATTGGAAATAAAAGCAAAAATAAACAAATGGGACCTAATGGAACTTAAAAGCTTTTGCACAACAAAGGAAACTATAAGCAAGGTGAAAAGACAGCCCTCAGATTGGGAGAAAATAATAGCAAATGAAGAAACAGACAAAGGATTAATCTCAAAAATATACAAGCAACTCCTGCAGCTCAATTCCAGAAAAATAAATGACCCAATCAATAAATGGGCCAAAGAACTAAACAGACATTTCTCCAAAGAAGACATACAGATGGCTAACAAACACATGAAAAGGTGCTCAACATCACTCATTATCAGAGAAATGCAAATCAAAACCACAATGAGGTACCATTACACGCCAGTCAGGATGGCTGCTATCCAAAAGTCTACAAGCAATAAATGCTGGAGAGGGTGTGGAGAAAAGGGAACCCTCTTACACTGTTGGTGGGAATGCAAACTAGTACAGCCGCTATGGAGAACAGTGTGGAGATTTCTTAAAAAACTGGAAATAGAACTGCCATATGACCCAGCAATCCCACTCCTGGGCATACACACTGAGGAAACCAGATCTGAAAGAGACACGTGCACCCCAATGTTCATCGCAGCACTGTTTATAATAGCCAGGACATGGAAGCAACCTAGATGCCCATCAGCAGACGAATGGATAAGGAAGCGGTGGTACATATACACCATGGAATATTACTCAGCCATTAAAAAGAATTCATTTGAATCAGTTCTAATGAGATGGATGAAACTGGAGCCCATTATACAGAGTGAAGTAAGCCAGAAAGATAAGGACCAATACAGTATACTAATGCATATATATGGACTTTAGATTAGAAAGATGGTAATGATAACCCTATATGCAAAACAGAAAAAGAGACACAGATGTACAGAACAGACTTTTGAACTCTGTGGGAGAAGGCGAGGGTGGGATGTTTTGAGAGAACAGCATCGAAACATGTATATTATCTAGGGTGAAACAGATCACCAGCCCAGGTTGGATGCATGAGACAAGTGCTTGGGCCTGGTGCACTGGGAAGACCCAGAGGGATCGGGTGGAGAGGGAGGTGGGAGTGGGGATCGGGATGGGGAACACATGTAAATCCATGGCTGATTCATGTCAATGTATGGCAAAAACCACTACAATATTGTAAAGTAATTAGCCTCCAACTAATAAAAATAAATGGGAAAAAAAAAACAGAAATGGGGTAACCATGTGATAGAGGTATTATCTAAGGCTATGGTGGTCATCAGGACTTCCCAGGTGGTGCTAGTGGTAAAGAACCCACTTGCCAATGCAGGAGATGTTAGAGATGCGGGTTCGATCCCTGGCTCAGGAAGATCCCCTGGAGAAGAGGATGGCAACACACTCCAGTATTCTTGCCTGGAGAAACCCCATGGACAGAAGAGCCTGGTGGGCTACAGTCCATAGGGTCACAAAGAGTCAGACAGGACTGAAGCAACTTAGCACACATGCATGGTGGTCATCACTTTGCAGTACTTAAGTGTATCAGAGCAATAGCTTGCACACCTTAAACCTCCATACTGTTGCATGTCAGTCATGTTTCAATGAAGTGAGAAAATTTTTTCTTTATACAATCTTATCATATATTTGTATATTTTCACTATTAAATCATAAAAGTGAATTGCTCCATAAAGTCAATTGGATTATGTACATCTATTGATGCTGTGTATAGTGTGGACTTCACCTGAATCACTCCTAGAATTGCTGTATCAATACACAGCTGTTACCATAGCTTTATAATAAATCCCAATATCTGAGAGGACCTGTCCTTCCACAAAATTGCATTGGTGACTCTGAGCCCTTTGCTCTTCCATATAATTTTAGGAACATCTTATTGAGTTTCTTGAGCCATCCTATTGGGATTTTGATTGGTATGACATTGACTGTACAGATTTATTAGAAGGAGCTGACACCTTTATGACATTGAGTCTGTCTAGGGACATAGCATGACTTTCTGTGGTAAATTAAAGATGACTCTACCTTATTTGCAGCTCCTTCTATTAAGAGGTAGAGTCTATTCTGCCACCTCTTGAATCTGGGCTAAATTTGCTCTCCACTTTTATCCAACAGAATGTAGCATAAGTGACATCTTGCAAGTTTCAGAGCTTGGGACAAATAAAGTGATGTGGTGTCTGCCTTCATCTTCTTGGAATGCTGCCTTGAGACCACCATACCATAAAGAAGCCTGGGACAAAAGGGCCTATGGAAGAGAACCTCAGCTGTCCCAGCTAAGTTCAGCAGCCCGCCAGCTGACCTGCCAGCTGAAGGCAGCTGTGCGTATGAGCCTCAATGAAAGCAGCAGAGAACTGCTCAACCAACCCAGAGAATTGAGATGGCATTGATTTAAGCTGTTGAATTTTGGGGTGTTTCATTCAACAACAAAGACTAGTCAGGGCTTCCCAGGTGGCACTAGTGGTAAACAACCCACCTGCCAATGCAGGAGACACAAGAGATGCAGGTTCAATCCCTGAGTCGTGAAGACCCCCTAGAGGAGGGCATGGCAACTCACTCCAGTATCCTTACATGGAGAATCCCATGGACAGAGGAGCCTTACAGTTTACAGTCATAGGGTTGCAAAGAGTTGGACATGACTGAAGCAACTTAGCGCACACACATGCAAAGGCTAGTTTAAAGAGAAACTGGTACCTAAAAATGAGGTGCAGTTGCAATACAAGCCTAACACGTGTCGTGGTCTTGACACTGGGTAGTAGGTAGGAGCTGGAAGGGTAGCAAGGAGACCATTAGTAGAAGCTGGAAAGTCAGTGAGGAAGCTACTATTTTTTATTTTATTTTACTTATTTATTTATTGGCTATGCTGAATCTTTGTTGCTACACTCAGGCTTTCTCAAGTTGCGGCAAGTGGGGGTTACTCTCTAGTTGCAGTGCAGGGGCTTCTCACTGCAGTGGCTTCTCTTGTGGAGCATGGGCTCTAGGTGCACGCAGGCTTCAGTAGAGAGGCACATGGGCTTAGTTGCCCTGCGGTCTGTGGGATCTTCCTGGACCAGGGATCAAACTCATGTCCCCTGTATTGGCTGGTGGACTCTTAACCACTGCACCACCAGGGAAGTCCGGGAAACTACTATTGAAGTCTGGAAGGATGGTAAACCATGTCTTGTGCTAGTGAAAAGTTGGCAAGATTATTACCAATGAACACCATATAAAGCAGAAGAACCACCTGGTCAACCTGTAGAATCATGAGAAATATTGAATTATTGTTTCATTAAGACAATAAATTTAGGGGTAGTTTACATAATAAATAGTTGAAAGACAAACTTGTGAATCTGGTTGTCTTGAACTGAATTGTGTCCCCTCAGAAATTATATATTTTAGAATGGGACACAGAAAGGCTTTATTCATGAACAAGTTTGTCAACTTGGCTATAGAGTGATCAGGTGGGAACAATAAGATCATATCAGGGAACCCTCAAAGGCCAAAATGTAGCAATCTTTTCTCTAGGACTGTTCAATTTCTCAACAGAGAGAACTCTAGTTTCTTGACCACGTGGTAGCTATCTTGCTGCAGGTATTCTCAGAGAGAATGACTGGTGGTGGAGGCAGAAGCAATGATGATCATCCTTCTTCTGGCTTATCCTGCACAAAGAAGACAAAATGATAAATCCTGGTAACAGACTCAGATTTCCCAATTATCTTTTCAGTGCCTTACTAGAAAATATAAACATAACAAGGATCCCCAAACATCTGTTTTTCCATCAGTTCTGTTTTCAGTCCTACATCTCATTTTTGCCTACCAACATACGTCCGGTTTTTGGTCTCCAAGTTCTCTAGGGTTCTAGCAGTCAAATCTTCCTTCTTGCCCCAGTCTTCCTTTCAGTCAGTTCAGTCACTCAGTCGTGTCTGACTCTTTGCAACCCCATGGACTGCAGCACACCAGGCTTCCTTGTCCATCACCAACTCCTGGAGCTTGCTCAAACTCATGACCATCGAGTCGGTGATGCCATCCAACCATCTCATCCTCTGTCATCCCCTTCTCCTCCCACCTTCAATCTTTCCAAGCAACAGGGCCTTTTCCAAAGAGTTAGTTCTTCACATCAGGTGGGCAAAGTATTGGAGTTTCAGCTTCAGTGTTAGTCCTTTCAATGAATATTCAGGACTGATTTCCTTCAGGATTGACTGGTTTGATCTCCTTGCAGTCCAAGTGACTCTCAAGAGTTTTATCCAACACCACAGTTAAAAAGCATCAATTCTTCAGTGCTCAGCTTTCTTTATAGTCCAACTCTCACATCCATACATAACTACTGGAAAAACCATCTTCCTTTGGAGCCCTTTAAAGATATGCCTTTCTCTGCCTTTTGAAATCTCATCTATCTTGTTTTCATCAACTGATGGACTGTTTACCTTTTATTTCATTATTTGGGTTTATATATTTTTTCATTCATCAATTATAACTATAGAGAAGTCTCAAGAGAGATTAAAAATAAACAAGTGTAAAAAAAAATAAAATAAAATAAACAAGTGTGATCAACTCTTTAATGAAAAATATGTAGGCACAATTAGATCTTTTTGCAGAGAGTCAAAAGCATCTTAAGATTATGACCAAATTAAAGAGAAATACTTGGCAATAATATAAGAAAGCAAGATTCTCTATCAAATCATATATGCTCAGTTATTAATGCTGGCTTTACCACCTGCTGGTCATATTATCTGGGGCAAATTATTGGATGTCTCAGAATCTCAATTTCCTCTTCTCTAAATAGGATTAATAATACCTTAATTATTTTTAAGCATTATAAACACATTCAATGTGCTTAATAAATCTGTTTCATTTTTGCTTTGAAATGAATAAATAAATTGGAAATTAGTGAAATGCACATCAAGACTGGTCAATTAAATTTCAAGTGTAGGTTAATGATCCTTCTGCTTACCGACATTGTACTAGGAAATCTATTGTAAAGAAAAGAACATTTTTGTTTTGAGGGATTTTAGTCTATTATCCAATTAAGTATTGTCTTTAAAAACCATACTGCTTGATCTCTTCCTCAAGAATTTTCCTCATCTCTTCTTTCTGTCTCATAAGTCTTACCTGTTTGAAAAGAAGATGGATGAAGTGTGTCACCCATGGTCCCAGCAGGAAGCTGACTTCACCTCAAACAGTTCCAAAGAAGGGACTTTAACAAGGGGACTCCTTCAGGACACACGCACAGGATACTGAGGCACCCAGAGGCTGGCAGTCACACTGGGTAACCATTACCACGTCAAGGACAAGAGGGCCAAAGGGGAGGAATAGAAGGACTGGACCCCCGGGGGAGCTGAGATGGGGAGGAGGAACCACCCAACAGAACCCCAGCAAATGGAGGAAGGCAGCAAATGTCTGAGGCTTAGCAAAACAGGAAGGAAGAGAGGAAGAAATAACCCAGCATGCCTTTCTTCTCCCATCTTCAGTTCCCCTTGGCTGCTGGAAGCCAGTTGTCAAGGGAGCCTGAATCATGCCATCTACACAGATCAGCTTCCTGGGCCCCAGAACAAGGTGGAGAGCACAGCTCCAGGGAGCAAAAGGAGAATGATCAACATGTGAAGACTAAGAAATACTTGTTGCATTTGTTGTTGTCCAGTCGCTGTCATGCCCAATGCTTTGCAACTCCATTGCCAGGCCTCCCTGTCCCTCATTATTTCCCAGTTTGCCCAAGTTCATGTCCATTGAGTTGGTGATGCTATCCAACCATCTTATCCTCTGCCGCCCTCTTCTCCTTTTGCCTTCAATCTTTCCCAGGGTCTTTTCCAATGAGTTGGCTTGTTGCATTACTTTGGGGAAAATCAATATGTGTGAAAAGTCTAAACATTCTCAATGATAAGTGGCTGAAACAGGAAACTGCAAGCCATCTTGTAAAAAAAATTTTTCTTTACATTTGATGCCTGTCATATGTAGAAATAGATGAGGATAGAAATGCAGGCCTTCCCAGTTAGAAAGCAGGATTGTTTCATATTGCATGTTCTGTGCCTTATTAAGGTGTCTCCTAGTTTATCACTTTGATGATGGAACCAACTGCCACTCAGAGGAAAGAGATGGCAAAATAGCTCTGAACTAGTGGAACCCACCAGGCTAAAGTAACAAGGACAGTTCTCAATGTGTGCAAGAGTGCAATTTCAGAAAATGTCTCAGCCTTGTCATGGATGTCTCTAAGGATTTGTTTAAAAAATTCAAATGCTGCAGATTTATTTATTTTATGCTGGGAAATCCACTGTGCCTTCAGTTATAAGCTCTAGATGACACTTAGTTTAATATGATCCTCAGAGTGAGAGTATATATTCCTTGTCTTTTACTTAAAGCCTATGGTATGCCAGGCAGCTTTCCCTTTTATTAATAATAATGACTGATCTTAGCATATGATTCAAAATTATGTCCCACTCAGCAAAGCTATGCCTGACATTTTGGTGCTCTGTGTCAGTATAAATACTTATCAAGCCATGTGTCTTATTTCAGGTTGATGACTTTTTCTGCTAGGAATCAGTGGATAGGATAGTGAATCTACTAGGATTCAGGGGCCTGTGAAACCCTTAAAATTGATTGCAAAGTGTTTGGCACACATACATTTTTCTAGGAAGAAAATCTATGGTTTCACAGATTCTCCAAAGCTGTGCCTTCCTTTGCCTTCTTAAATTAATTAGCATTCCTCGTCCAGTTTTCATTAACTAATGGCCCATCTACCTTTTATCTCTTCGTTTGGGTTTACATATTTTCATTTATTAACTATCATTATAGAGGATTCTCAAGAGAGAGAAAAGATGCACATGTGTGATCAACTGCTTTTAAGAACCAGGGCTGAATACAAATCTACTAAAAGGGAAACTGGGTGAAAGATGAGAGCTCTAAAAAGATTTTTTTTTCAAAGAGATAGGATTTACAACAAAGACACCTTCTCTGACAGTCTTGTTGGCTGGTTTTACGGTGCTTTAGGTGAAGAGTTTGGGATGTAAAAAATAAAAAGTAAGATAGTCTTTCCCTGATTCTAATGATGTGTCCCTGAACAGAATTCGTCTAACGATCCTGGATCCATTCTCTTTTTGAGACTTTCATCCTATTTCTTTCCAAATAAATACAAGATGGTAGGACAATGTTTGTGAGCCTGCCAAAATGACTACAGGCATGGATAGAATAACATGTAGTCCATGCTAGGAATGGTACATTGATATAAAGGAATTGTTGTCTGTTTGGGCAAGTGTTACACAGATACGGGGTAAGGAAGAGGTCTCAAACTCAAATGCCTTTTGGCATTTGGGACCTAGGCTTTTATGAGATGGGCAAATAATGCTGAACCAAAGAAGTTATGCTCTCTATCCAAAGGGGGCAGTCTTTAGTCAACTCCACTTTTTTGGATGAAAAAAAAAATAGGATTTGTAGAAGTTGGCAACTAATTCAAAACATTTTAAAACACTGTGTGGGATGAACATATGTTTCGAGGGTGTATTTGGCCCAAGGGGTACCGGTTTGGGATCTCTGGTGTAAAATCGTCGCTCCCAAGCCTGGCTGCAGATCAGAATCATCTGTGGAGCTTAAAAAACACAGATGCCCGGTCCCCTCCAAAACTGGCTGAATCACATCTCTGGGGGTGACGCTGATGTCCAGCCAAGTTTAAGAACCACAAGAGCAAAGAATGGTTGATGCAACAGCATTTACCATCTTTAAAACTACGAAATTAAAAATCGATCACAATAAAAGGAGTCAGAAGAGAAATGAACAAACTGTCCCCATGGAGAACAAACATAGTGAAGACTTACAGGAATACTTTTTTTAAAACGAGTCTCCCATGTTTCAAGTTTTGTCTTCTTGATCTTTTTAAGAGAGCTCTGCATTCTAATATAGTAACCACTAGCCATGTGCAGCTACTTAAATTCAAAATAAAATCTTGAAAAATGTAAAACTCAGGTCATCCTTAGATGCACTAACCACATTTCAAGTGCTAAGTAGCCACATGTGGCTTGTGACTCCTCGGTCAGTACACATAGAGGAAATTCACCGTTGCAGGAACTTCTATTGGACAGCCCAAGTAGAGAGAGTATATATGAAAATCAAGAGAGCTTTGTAGACTTTTTAAACCATTCATGTGGAATTCTGATATTTCTAGGGGGTAGTAATTATTAGTATAGAAAAAACTTCTAAATTGTCCACATAGATCTATGCCCTGAAAAAGAGTGATGCTTAACCTAATGCAAATTAATTAGTAGATATGGAGATATTTTTAAGTGCAAAAGTATTCAGTGCAATCATTGGACAAATATTTATTCAGTGCCTTCTACCTGCCAAGCACTCTGCTTTGTGTTTTTAAATTATTCATGGAATGGAGTAAGGTTAAAAAATTGGCTTGGGCAGCTTCCAAGAGCTCTATTCTGGGGTATAAATATCACCTTTAGTTTTCAGTCTACTTTCCCCTTTTAATTCTCGGGTGCTCCCCTTTTGAATGCAATAGCTTTCATTAGGTTGAGACATGTTTTTTGGAATATGTAATGGAGCTTAATGATTTAAAAAGAAGAAGATAAAGGCAGCGATGGCTAACAGCAGAGCAGTTTCTCTTTGCTGAAAATTGTAGATGTCTGGTGGTGGGTTTTGATCTGACTGTACTAGGTGGAGATGTGACACTCTGCCCAGTGGTGTGACATCAGAACAACATTCTACATAGTCACTCCACCACAGTCGGTGCATGCTTCTCGCTCCTATTCAAATGGCATGCAGTAGGATAAAAATCCAGAGGGATAGACAAGAAAGAACCCTAAAGTCAAGGGCCTTCAGGCCTTGGAGTTAAATACAAACTTTTAAATTTGTACAGAAACTGAAACTCTTGAGAATCAGAACATCCTAAATAAAGAAGCATGTGTTTAGGTACAAAAATCATAAAATAACCTAGAGAAAGCATTGTTGGATAATGTTAAGGTATGACCAAGCTTGAAAGTAAAAAGTGAAAGTGTTGGTTGCTCAGTCATGTCCAACTCTTTGTGACCCCATGGACTGTAGCTTGCCAGGCTCCACTGTCCATGGAATTCTCCAGGTAAGAATACTGGAATGGATTGCCATTCCCTTCTCCAGGGGATCTTCCTGACCCAGGAATCGAGCCCAGGTCTCCTGTATTGCAGGCAGACTCTTTACCATCTAAGCCACCAGGGAAGCCAGAGCTTAGTGATAAATAATTACTGGATGCAAGGTGGGAGTAAATGTGGCCATTCAGAGGGTGGAATGGCTTGGTGCCTAGAAGTCTCTAATCATGAACAGTTAATAAATTCCTCAGGGACATATGGGTTGGATTTTAAAACGGTCCAACAAGTTAACTTATTTTTTGTCTGTAGCATAAATCTGATTGGGTATTTTATAGTCTCTGTATGGCTCTTAGGATAATAATAAAGGCTGGAGTTGCTTCTGGAATGCAGTAAATACTTGAGTCCTTATCTTGGTAATGGTTACATATCTCTGATAGTGTTAAGGAGTCATGACTAAGGGACTTAATTCTGGGAGTTTTGCGGCTGGTCCTCCTTTCAGGACTGCAAACCCTGGTTATCTAATCTTACCTCATAGCATGAACCACCTCCTTTATGGAAATGGCAGTCAGGCCTATTGATTCAGCATCAGTGAATGACTTGCACACAATAAATGCCACAGTGGCTTGAGTCACTTTCTCTCTCACACACACACGTCTATATTTATAATCCACATGAAAGACGTGCCAGGCTGAGTTAGGTGGTATGGACAAAATATCGATAAAACACAGAACTTACCCTTGAGGAACTCATATTCTAGAAGGGAAATTCTATGAGTAAACAAATAATCATGTGATGTTATTGTGTTCAGTCACTCAGTGTTGTCCAACTCTTTGCCACCCCATGGACTGCAGCATGCAAGGCTTCCCTGTCCTTCACCATCTCCCAGAGATTGCTCAAATTCACATCTGTTGAGTCAGTGATGCCATCCAACCATCTCATCCTCTGTTGTCCCCTTCTCCTCCTGCCTTCAATTTTTCCCAGCATCAGGGTCTTTTCCAGTAAGTCAGTTATTCGCATCAGGTAGCCCAAGTATTGGAGCTTCAGCTGCAACCTCAGTCCTTCCAGTGAAAATTCAGGATTGATTTCCTTTAGGATTGACTGGTTTGATCTCCTTGTACTCCAGAGTCTTCTCCAACACCACAGTTTAAAAGCATCAGTTCTTGGGCACTAAGCCTTTTTTGTGGTCCAACTCTCACATCCATACATGACTACTGGAAAAACCATAGCTTTGACTAGACAGACCTTTGTTGGCAAAGTAAAGTCTCTGCTTTTTAATATGCTGTCTAGGTATGTCATAACTTTTCTTCCAAGGAGCAAGCATCATTTAATTTCATGGCTGCAGTTACCATCTGAAGTGATTTTGGAATCCAAGAAAATAAAGTCTATCACGGTTTCCATTTTTTCCCCATCTATTTGCTATGAAGCAATGGGATCAGATACCATTATCTTAGTTTTTTGAATGTTGAGTTTTAAGCCAGCTTTTTCATTCTTCTTTTTCACTTTCATCAAGAGGCTCTTTAGTTCCTCTTCGCTTTCTGCCTTAAGGATGGTATCATCTGTGTATCTGAGGTGATTGATATTTCTCCTGACAATCTTGATTCCAGTTTGTGCTTCATCCACCCTGGAATTTTGCATGATATACTCTGCATATAAGTTAAATAAACAAGGTGACAATATACAGCCTTGATGTACTCCTTTCCCAATTTGGAACCAGTCTGTTGTTCCATGTCCAGTTCTAACGCTTGCTTCTTAATCTGCATACCGTTTTCTCAGGAGGCAGGTAAGGTGATATGGTATTCCCATCTCTTGAAGAATTTTTCACAGTTTGTCGTGGTCCATACAGTCAAAGGCTTTAGCATAGTCAATGAAGCAGAAGTAGATATTTTTCTGGAATTTTCTTGCTTTTTCTATGACCCAACGGATGTTGGAGATTTGATCTCTGGTTCCTCTGCCTTTTCTAAATCCAGCTTGAATATCTGGAAGTTCTCGGTTAATGTATGTTGAAGCCTAGCTTGGAGAATTTTGAGCATTACTTTGCTAGCATGTGAAATGAGTGCAATTGTGTGGTAGTTTGAACATTCTCTGGCATTTCCCTGCTTTAGGGTTGGAATGAAAACTCACTTTTCCAGTCCTGTGGCCACTGCTGACTTTTCCAAATTTGCTGGCATATTGAGTGCAGCACTTTCACAGCATCATCTTTCAGGATTTGAAGTAGCTCAACTGGAATTCCATCACCTCCACTAGCTTTGTTCGTAGTGATGCTTCCTTAGGCCCACTTGATTTTGCACTCCAGGATGTCTGGCTAGGTGAGTGATCACACCATCGTTGTTATCTGGGTCATGAAGATCTTTTTGTATAGCTCTTCTGTGTATTCTTGCCACCTCTTCTTAATATCTTCTGCTTCTGGTAGGTCCATACCATTTCTGTCCTTTATTGTGCCCATCTTTGCATGAAATGTTGCCTTGGTATCTCTAATTTTCTTGAAGAGATCTCTTGTCTTTCCCATTCTATTGTTTTCCTCCATTTCTTTCCATTGATCACTGAGGAAGGCTTTCTTATCTCTCCTTGCTATTCTTTGGAACTCTGCATTCAAATGGGTATATCTTTCCTTTTCTCCTTTGCCTTTAGCTTCTCTTCTTTTCTCAGCTGTTTGTAAGGCCTCCTCAGACAACCATTTTGCCTTTTTGCATTTCATTTTCTTGGAGATGGTCTTGATCACTGCGTCCCATACAATGTCACGAACCTCCATCCATAGTTCTTCAGGTACTCTATGTATCAGATCTAATCCCTTGAATCTATTTGTCACTTTCACTATACAATCGTAAGGGATTTGATTTAGGTCATACCATTTAGGTATGAATGAAAACCACTATAGGCTTTCCTCCTTTCCCTACTTTCTTCAATTTAGTGGTTTTCCCTACTTTCTTCAACTTAGCAGTTTTCCCTACTTTCTTCAATTTAAGTGTGAATTTGACAATAAGAAGTTCATGATCTGAGTCACAGTCAGCTCCCAGTCTTGTTTTTGCTGACTGTATAGAGCTTCTCCATCTTTGGCTGCAAAGAATATAGTCAATCTGATTTCGGTGTCTATCATCTGGTGATGTCCATGTGTAGAGTCTTCTCTTGTGTTGTTGGAAGAAGGTGTTTGCTATGACCAGTGCATTCTCTTGGCAAAACTCTATTAGACTTTGCCCTGCTTCATTCCGTACTCCAAGGCCAAATTTGCCTGTTACTCCAGGTGTTTTTTGATTTCCTACTTTTGCATTCCAGTCCCCTATAATGAAAAGGACATCTTTTGGGGTTTTAGTTCTAGAAGGTCTTGTAAGTCTTCGTAGAACTGTTCAGCTTCAGCTTCTTTGGCATTAGTGGTTGGAACATAGATTTAGATTACTGTGATATTGAATGATTGACCTTGAAAATGAACAGAGATCATTCTGTCGTTTTTGAGATTGCACCCAAGTACTGCATTGTTGACTATGAGGGCTACTGCATTTCTTCTAAGGAATTCTGACCCACAGTAGTAGATGTTCTTCTAAGGGATTCTTGCCCACAGTAGTAGATATAGTGGTCATCTGAATTAAATTTGCCCATTCCAGTCCAGTTTAGTTCCCTGACTCCTAGAATGCAATAACAGAAATACAAAATTGGGGGAAAGACATATATACATATAAGAGGAGATTGTTTAGGGACTGTGGATAATAAGTCCTCTCTTGGTGTTGACTTTATAAAAAAGATGAAGAACAATAAGGATAAGGAAAATGTTGGTATGTTGCTAGATCCAAGGCTGTAATATTATTGTTTTAATCTTGGTCATCATCCTGTGTTGAAATAGCCCCTAAACTTCCTACTCCCAGATTGAAACCACCTGAGGAAAAGACCTGAAATGAAGCTGAGAAAGAACTAATAGTGGATGGGAAATCAATCTTAATACCTAGATATGTCTGAATATGAAACACTAAAGAGGTGGGTCTATTATTGAGGCTGGTTGCATTAGGCTGTGTGGAGCAGCATACGGCAAAGGAGCGCCTCAGCTCAGTGTCAGGAATAGTTCATAGACTAGCCTTTCAAAATAGCAAGAGTGGAGCTGACTGGTTAATTGTGAGGAGCTGTGATCTAGAACAGCACAAAATGCAACAGATCCATCAAATGAAGTTTACACAAATACTTCAAGAAATAGAAGCAAAACCTCGGTTTCGGCTACGTTGCTCTGTGAACTTTTGTATATTAGGTAGACCTGGTCATAAGTGAACAGTCATCTTTCTATCGACATTATGAAAAGCGGAGCCATCAGCCCTAACTGCAAAGTATCACTATAGGTGGGGTAATAAGTTTACAGGAATCTTTAATATTTGAAAAGACCGTAAGCCCTTGGATTAATTTTTCTCTGGATGGAAGGCAAGAAGTCTTGCTGGAACTGTTTGTGATCTTGTCTCTGCTCCTATTTCATCTGAATTTACACACTGCCTAAGATCAAGAGTTCTCAGGTAGAATTGTCCTCCCCCTCTAGTACTAGGGTATTTATATCCCAAACTACTCAAGGTGTATGAGTCCTTTGATCTATTTCACTGCTTAGTAGTCAGCCAGCAGGCTCTGGCACTGCCTTTAGGCTGGATCTGTTCTGATTGGCTGGTGCACTAACTATACCAATTGGAATATTTGGGGTATTTACCTTGCTGTATTACCAAAAGATAGAGATATGCCTTAGGTGGAAGTATAAAATAAGGGAGTGGATTTTAATAGGCACACTCCAATTTATACTTTTAAACTCGCCAACTCAAACTTGAAAATAGTCTTCTTGGATGATTCCTCTTCAGAACATATTAAAAACAATATTAAATTTTTTCCTTCAGATATTTGTAGTATATTCATTCAAAATCCATGCATTCATTTGGATGTATAGATGATGACCTGATTGCTAAGAAATCACTCACGGTGTCTGCAGTTGTGCTTCCATGTTAGACCTCATGGAAGACTGTGGTCAGTTTGTTTTATTAAATGGTAAATTACCTTTCTTTTGAGCTATGCCCCTCCCCGCCCATGTCACATTATGTAACAGGGTTAACATGCACCTAAATAAAAGCAGTAAAAACCAAACAAGATAAAACACTGGAAGAGCTGAAACATGTAATTTTATGTCTTTGGGCTGGGACCCCCATATTCGTGGCTAATAAAAAGAAATGTAAGAAGCTGTACTAATTCATTCCATAATGTCAGATCTCTGCTAGTCAGGCAAAAATGCACACGAAGATCTGCACTCACCTTGCTATCTGTGACAGACAGCGTGACCTCATTTAGGTTAAGAGAGGGGCAAGTAGAAGAATATTCAAAACCTTTGTAACAACCCTGAGAAAACCATACTTCAAAAAGACACATGCACCCCAATGTTCACTATTGCAGCACTATTTTTTTTTTTCAGCACTATTTACAATAGCCAGGACATGGAAGCAATCTGGATATCTATCGACAGATGAATAGATTAAAAAGATGTGGTATATATATATACAATGGACTATTATACCACCATAGGAAAGAATGAAATTGGGCCATTTGTATAGGCGTGGATGGACTTAGAGACTGTCATACTGAGTAAAGTAAGTCAGAAAGAGAAAAACAAATATTATATATTAACACATATATGTAGAATCTAGAAAAAGGGTACCTATTTGCAGGACAGAAATAGAGACGCAGATGTAGAGAACGGACTTGTGGACACAGTTGGGGGAGGAGAGGGTGGAAGGAACTGAGAGAACAGCACTGACATAAATACACTACCACGTGTAAACTAGATGCTAGTGGGAAGCTGCCGTATAGCACAGGGAGCCCAGCTCGGTGCTCCGTGATGACCTAGGGGGGTGGGATGGAGTGGGTGGGAGGGAGACGGAACAGGGAGGGAATATATGTGTATCTATAGCTGATTCACACTGTGGTACAGCAGAAACTAATAAAGCATTGGAAAGAATTATCCTCCAATTTAAAAAACAAAAACAAGCAAATAAATAAAAAGCCTTTATAACGAGGCTCCCTCTGTCCTTGGTATTTGTCTTTTTGGAAATGTACTGAAAAGCCCTTGTCAGGGACCAGATATGTATTAAAGGACAGGATCTATTCAAGTGATGAACCCAGATTTATTTAATTTGTATAGTCATACGTCCTTGCTCACTTGCTTCAGTCATGTCCAGCTCTGCGACCCCACGGACTGTAGCCTGCCGGGCTCCTCTGTCCATGGGACTCTCCAGGCTGAGTACTGGGGTGGGTTGTCATTTCTTCCTCCAGGGGACCTTCCTGACCCACAGACCTTACAGTTTTAAAAATATTTTTCCACACACTACCCCAGTATGGGACTGAGGATAGTTTTTACCCTCTTTTTATAGATGAAGAACCCATGACTCAGGGCGGTTGAGGGGTTTGCTCGTGACCGCACAGTCGGTGAGGGGCTGAGGACACACCCAGATCCCTCAGCTCTCAAGAGTTCTACCTTGTTCTACCTTGTGAGCAAAGACTTTGTGGTGGGGCCATCAGGTGACATGATCGGCTGTATACTTGGTCTGTGGCCACCTTGGCAACCAACAGGGCCACCCTTTGGTAAGGAAGAGTCCCACTTGTGCTTATGAGGCTATTCCCTGTCCTGTTGCAGAATCAGAACTGAGGGTCTTCTTAGTATGCCCCCTAGTTAGAGCCTGGCACATATGAGGCACCCCACAGATATTTGACTGCAGACCCTGAAATGTCACGGGGAAAATAAGAGAGAACTGGCCCAGGTACTCAGCTCATCTACTGGTGCAGGTGACAACTTCCATCTTCAGCTGGTAACACTCTGTTGATTGGCCTGCTTTTGCCAGCTCAGGAGGCTCATTTCTCGAAAAAACGGGCAGGAAAGAGAGTTGTTTTCCTATTTAACTGGAGAGTAATTTCAACTTCTCTAATCACTGCCCAAGTACTGCCAGCCATGTGGAAAATGAAGGCCATCCACTGAGTAAGTTTTTATTCATTCAGAAGTTTGGCTTTGTTTAGTCAGTCCCAAGGGTCTCATTGCAAATACGAGATGTGAGAGCTCGGCCTTGCCAAGAAGTTGCTTGATTTACAGTGACTCTGTGTGTGTGTGTGTGTGTATGAGAGAGAGAGAGAGAGAGAGAGAGAGAGGGCCTGGGAGAGACAGAGACAGGGCCTGGGAGATAGACCTCACTCTGTCTGATGGGAGAGCTCGCCCCTGGGGCTGGGACAGTGTCTATAGTACCCAGCTAAGCCAGCCTGGCTCATCAGGGAATGTCTCCTTCAGAAAAAGAACCATGGCAGCAGGAGGACTGTCTCATCCTCCATCACACCAGATTTCTCTCTCTTCCATTTTTTGGCTGTGCCACATGGCATGCAGAATCTTGTTCCCTGACCAGGGTTAGAACCCGTGCCCCCTGCAGTGAAAGTGCAGAGTCTTAACCACCGGACCCCCCAGGGAAGTCCCCAGACTTCACTCTTTGACTTGCTGCTCTGCATGTTACCTAGTCTTAGATCAGTAACTGTCAAGTCGACTTGATAAAACATACCTGTACCAATGGCCAGCTTCCCTCTGTGTAAGTAGGAAATTACCGTAGAAGAAAAGTTGAAACACCAACCAGATTCCAAGTTGCCAGGAGAGCACTGACAAATCTTTCTCTAGCTTCAAGACAATATTCCCTCCCCACTATAATGCAGCATAGATACTCCTTTTTAAATATTATTTTAGAGGACTTTCCTGCCGATCCAGTGGTTGGAACTTGACTTTCCAGTGCAGGGGTTTGATCCCCAGTCAGGAAGCTAAACTCTCACATGCCTCAGGACCAAAAAACCCCCCACACAGAACATAAAACAGAAGTAATACTGTGATAAATTCAATAAAGATTTTAAAAACTATTTTAGTTATTGAGGCATCCCCACTTGTAACTTCAGGTTGCAACAAGTCTTAGCAGTTACTACTGGCATAATTGACTTGGGCATTTCCACACTGGTTCCCTTCCTTTTTAAAATGTCTTTTTATACTCCTCAACAGAACTCTTGCATGGAAAGCTCTTGGACGGACTGTGAGGAAATGGACAAGTGGAGAGAGAAATTATGCTTTTTTAAAAAACTTCTCATTGTCCTCATTGTAATTTCTGTGTCAGCAGTTTTCCTGTAGGGAGCCTTGATTTTTAATTACTAGAAAAAGCGTAAGCCTCAGCCCACACCTTTGGAGCATGTATGATCCACCGTGGGAATAGCTCATGAAAAGCAGTGTCGTTGCACAGTGCAAAGCCCACAGCTCCAAGAACAGACAGACCGCCCAGGGCATTGTGACGTAGCCAAGTGAGACACGGCTTCAGCACGTGGCCGCTACAACTTTAGCCCCAGCAGCTATTCTTGCCTACTTGTGTAACTGCTCTAGAAGCCACGAGCCTAGGGACGTCCAACATCTCTCTCTTTCTCTAGGAAGCTCTCCCGAAACTCAGGTGCATGGAAGCTCAAAGGTTATCTCTTGAGGGGACCAAGAGTAAACTGCAACAGGGCTACGCACCTGGGTCTTGACAGGAGTTGCTGTGGGGAAGGTTCCCATGGCATAGTGGGCCGTGCTCTGTGGAGGCATGGGGACACCCCAGGTGCTAGAATCGTCCTTGGTAATCTTTTTTTCAATTTAATTATTTACTTATTTAGCTGAACCAGGTTCCAGTTGCAGCGTGTGGGATCTTTAGCCATGGTATGAGAACTCTCAGCTTCAGCATGAACGACCCAGCTCCCTGACCTGGGATCGAACCCAGGCCCCCCGCATTGGGAGTGCAGAGTCCTAGCTACTGGCCTGCCAGGTAAGTCCCTCATCCTTGTGTGTCTACCTCCAGGAAAGATACACTGCTCCCCAGTCCCCTGAGCAGTATGAGAGGCCCCGGTTTCCAGCAGTGAGAATCAAGTGTCAGGGCAAGGGCCTCGTTGTTTGGGACGGTGAAAACCTCCCACAGTCGGGTGCCGCACTGGCTGGCACCTTGGCCGAGGCTGTTCATAACAAGCCCTTGTTCTGAGTTTGGAAGGTCTGTGGAGTTCTTTGTTTTGAAGGGGCCTCTGAGGAGTTGCCCACACCTAGCAGAATTCCTCAGAGGCTCCGACAAAGAAGAAGAAACTCTGTTGTGTGCCCAGGGTTTGTGGTTTTGGTTTGCTGAACCACCTGGCCTGGCCCAGGTCTTATCTTGCTCCCACCTTCTAGTGCCTGCTCCCCTGGGCCATTCACCTCAGGCTCTCTCTTCCCTACCTCCCTGCCCTCGCCTGCCCTCTCTGCCCAGAGGCAGTCCAGCCTCTCCTGGTTTTGAACTCAGCTCTCCCTCCTACCATGCTCCCTCTGACCCTCTGACTGCAGAGCTTTCACACCTGAGGAGTCTCTGAACACACCTCCCTCCATGGCCCCGCTTGCTCTTGTATTCCCATCAAAGTCGATCCTCATGAAGGCAACCCCTCAATTCTACTCTGATGCCTCCCCAGGTGCTGGCAGCTGCCACATGCGGGCCAGAAAGGAGGACTCACGGCCCTCGGTTTGCTGTGCTCACGTGTCACTGCTGCCCAGGTAGGCAGGAAAGCATCTTGGCCAAAGATAGACAGTGGACGCTTCCTAAGAATGCCTATCACCCTTGGCCCAGGGAAGACTGATGTCAGGATCGCCTGCCTTCTAGTAGCTGGGAGTCCTGAGCTGGGCTGAACCACCAGAGAGATGGAGGCTCACGTTGGTGCTACTCCTTCCCAACCCCCACCTGGTTCTGACAGTCCCTGGGCTGGGTGGAGGAGGGATGGATATGTGTAGTGACAGCAGGCCAGATCTTTCTTCCTTTTGGCAGAAGGAGGTGGCTAATCGTGCACAGAGGCATGGGGGACTGTTCCCTGGAAACTGGAGACCAAAGTGACCAGGGACCCAGGGTCAGCAAGGCTGGGAAGTCAATGTCAAGGAGAGATTCCAAGAGAGGTGGTCATCGGCTGATGAGGGATGACAGCTTGAGTGCTGTCGCTGAAGCAGAGTGGTCATAGCAAGCAGGGCATGGGAGTGTCCACTGCACTGTGCAATTTGAGGAATCACAAATAGGACACTCAGGAAAAAGGAAACTTCTGAAAGGTCAGTAAACAACTAACAAGAGCTAAAAGGATGGCGGGGCTAGACCAAGAAAACTCCAATGTCACCCTCCCCCATCCGTCCCTCCATTCCCTTCTTGTTCTTGTGGCACTATCACTGTGGTTGGAAGGAGAGTGGCCCAACCTGGATTTTAGCCCACCTGGGGCCAACAGGAAGTGACGCAACTCTTCTTGCAGAAAAAAAGAAGAGATTGGACTGCAAAGAAGTGTTTGACCTCACAATACACTGATACGGGAAGCCACTCCCCTCTGCCCAGCTTTCTGACTTTGGCTTGGCCCCATTGTGCCATCTTTCCTACTGCTGGCACAATAGGTTTCTAGAAGACTGTCCAATTTTCAATTGTTTTAAAGATTATTTCAGGATAAAGATGAATCCAGGGAGTTCCGGAGTGTCCAGTAGCAAAGGCTCCACACTGCCAATGCAGGGAGCCCAAGTTCAATCCCTGGTCAGGGAACTAGATCCCACCTGCAGCAACTAAGAGTTCACATGCCTCAACTGAAGACCCCGCATGCTGCAACTAAGACCCCTGCACAGCCAAATAAGAAAACGAAAATTTAAAAAATGAATCTGAATGAACTGGTGTACACACAGGTGCACCCGGAGAAAGCAAGCATACCCTGTTTAATGCCCCTGTTTTAAGCTACTCTCTTAAGCAAACCTTCCAACCTCAGCTGTCATCAGGGCCAGGGTTGGACTGGTAACTTAGCATATTGCATCTTAGTAATGACTCTATCAATATCATCAGAGTTTCAATCGTGTGTGTGTGTGTGTATCACTCTAAAGCAATGCTTTGCTCCAGGATATGAGGAGCCCTTCTGAGAATGTTTTCTTTTTTTTTTTTTTTTTTAGCATGTAATTAATTTATTTATTTCTTTACACATAACTGAAGTGATGTTACAGTACATAAGTTATTTACAACTGTGCAGTAATGTGTTGCAAAATAAATTATCTAGAAGGCAGCAAAAGTACATTGTGAACGTGTATAAAACTGTACAGCGTTTACGGGTACACTTTTTATATGATTATTGGCTCTGTAGTGTTTCAAGTTATGTTCTCAGAAAGAGAAACAAAATGCCCAAGATTAAAGGAAAAAATATACAAACCACGTGGATTTGACTCCATTAAAAACGTTTTCTTACTCAATCTCTTCCGCCCACTCTGCTCTTGCATCTGCTCACTATAATGTATTAGTCTTATGTCCATATCTTTTGTTACTGATAGTTTCAAATGTTGGAAGCTCCTTTCTGATGGTCATATCTCCTTTCTTCAGTCTTCCATTTTTAAACATCCCATTTCATCATTTTGAACACTAAGCATTTTGAATGACCTTATTACCTATATGTTTGATTTCTGAGTTAGGGTGCAGTAAACATATTTAAAAGTGAGTGTCATCTTTAACAGGTTTGATGAGTCTTGGAGATCAAGGGTGGCTTGATGCCACACAGACATGGCTGATGAAGTTCATGTGTTCATTCATGTCCATTTCTTCCTTGTCTCCCATTGATTTACAGAGTTGCTCATCCTCAACAAATTCATAGAGAGTGGTAGAAAACATTCTAGAGTAACTTGTCCTCATAAAAAGCATGGAACTGGTTTTGAATGACTTAGAGGAAATTTGATCAGGTAATGGGGTGGCTTAGATCTTAAAGAATCTACCTGCAGTGCAGGAGACCTGGGTTTGATCCCTGGGCCGGGAAGATCTCCTGGAGAAGGGAATGGCAACCCACTCCAGCACTCTTTCTTGCCTGGAGAATTCCATGGACAGCAGAGCCTGGCAGGCTATAGTCCATGGGATTGCAAAGAGTCAGACATGACTGAGCAACTAACCCTTTCAACACTTTCAATGGAAACAAAGATGAGTCCTTCTCCTTGGGATCTGGGCACAGTGCAGAGTACACGGGCTCACTGCATGAGATTGGAGCATGGAGCATGGACCAGAGGGCCAATGACTTGGGTTCAAGTCCTGGATCTCTCACGAACTGATAGGAAGTGTGCATGATCCAAGGATAATTGAGACTGGAATAGACCAAAGTCAAGCCATTTAAGATGAAATAAAATTTTAAGCAAGGCTTCTTTTTAATATAAAAAATGAAGATACAAGTTATAAAAATAAAATTTTATCATATCCAATAGAACACAGATTATAGTTGCAATTCTATGTTCATTCTTAGGATGAACACAAATAAATCTCATGTGGACATTTTGGCATAATTTTAAACTAAAATGATATGTGGCATGATACAACAGCCTTCACTTCATGTGTAATTTAATAGCAAAAATTTTTTTGGCAAACATGTTAGAAACTTTCATTCATTTTTCCAAGGCTCTCTCATAATGCCTTGACATTTAAATTATTGTTTTTCGAACCCCACATCCTGTTACAATCCCTGCTGATTTTTCTTCTCCAAATGTTAGCTGGTTTACCTAGTTCATCAGTGATTTTTCATGCATTTTCAGCAATACTTCTCTCTTCCATCAACTTTACAGACTCTTGTATCTTTTTAAATAATTGCAATTGTTTTCCATTGGCATTCTTGTGTTGCACTATATCCTTTCATTTTTTTTTTTATTTTGAAATTTTAGGCTTACAGAAAAATTGTAGACACAGTCCAGAGTTCCTGTGTACCCATTACCCAGTTGCCCCCTAATGTTAGCAACTTACATAGCTAGGGTGAATGATCAAAGCCAGAACATCAACGCTGGCACGTGATTGTTAACTAAACTGTAAACCTTATTCAAGCTACGCCAGTTTTTCCATGCATATTCGGTCTTCTGTGTCAGTATCCAGTCCAGGAGCTCCCACTGCATTTAGCTGTTATGTCTGCTCAGTGCCCCCAGTCTGTGAGTTTCCTTAGCCTTGCCTTGTCATTCATGACCTTGACATTCTGGAACAGCACTAGCCCTTTATTTTGTATACAGTCTCTCCATTTGGTATCTTTCTGTTGTTTTCTCAGGATTCAGTTGAGGTTATAGATTTTTGGTGAGATCTCAGGAGTCTATGCATCCTGCCTGGGGCTACATGATATTGATGTGTTCTGTTACTGATGATGTTAACGCTGTTTGTTTGTTAAGATGATGCTACAGGGTTTCTCCACTGTAGAGTCACAGTTTCTCCTTAATTAACTGAAATCTTGAGAGAGAGAGATGTGCAGAGCCTGGACTTTTCCTATTTTTCTTCAAATGTTCGTTCTCTAATTTTAACATCCATAGATGTGTCTTGCATGCAAGAATTATTACTTGGCAAGTGGGAATTTTCCTATTTCCCTCATTTGTTCTACATTTATTAATTGGAATTTGGATTTTGAAGACTCAAAAAAAGAATATAAAATATCTCATTAACTTTTATATTGATTATTGAAATGTCAATTTTAAGATCTATTGGGTTAAACAAAACATATCATTAAAATTAGCTTCCCTTGTTTCTTTTTCTTTTTTTGACCACATGATGCAACTTGCAGGATCTTAGTCCTGACCAGGGATTGAAGTCGAACCCCCAGAAGTGGAAGCTCAGAGTACTAATTACTTCTTTTTACTTTTTATGATGTGGCTACTATTAACAGAAAAACTCAAAATGATATAAGTGGATACACCTGTGGCTCATATTACTTTTTTACAGGACAGCGCTGCCCTCAGGACTCAGATAGACACTGCCTATCTCTTAGGATGATTGTGAGAATTAAATGTGAATGTTAGTTATACAAACTGTTTGGCATAGTGCCCAGCATAAAGTAAGAACTCAATGAAAATTGGCTATTATTATTGAGTTAGGAAAGAATGGTCACTCTTGTGAGCCCTTGACTTCTCAGGGGAACACAAATGTTTTCCTTAAGAACTTCATTCACTCAGGACTTCCTTAAGAGGAGGATAGCCTGCTGTAGGCAGTGAGCTCTCCTCAGACCTGGAGAGTATGTGCTTTAGTTGAGAGCCAGTAGAGAAAACCAAGGCTTGCTTTTGGAAAACTGGGCTGGTCTCTGATTTCTAATAGGAAATTAAAGAAGGTGAGAGGAGAGGGAAGAAATCATACTAAGTCAGCCTCTGAGATGTATCTGCCTTGTGGGGCTGATGCCTAAATGAAAAGACTTTGGTGAATGATGGATACAGGCTCATATTAGGGCTTTAGTCATCAGTGATGGATAGTCTGTTTACAAGGCATCTCTTCATTCTCCATCAGTCCTGCAGGTAAGGCCACTTGGTGCTCCCCCCTATTCCTGGGGCATAACTAACAAATGTGCCAGGCTGACACTGTGTACCAAAATATGCTTTTCCATTTATTAGCCTCCCAGGTAGTCTCTTCCTGATGGCAGTTAGGACACAAGCCAAATTCCCTTTATCTAATGACTGGCAGTGCTGGCAAAGATTCTCTGGATCTGTTATTTCAGCCTAGAAGTTATTTGGCCTACAGGCAAAAAAAAAAAAAAATTATGAAAAATCATGAGATGATGAGTATTCCACATATGTCTCTGTAAAGATACATGGATAATTACTGAAACCACTTTATTCAACCAGCTTATGTAAGTAGTCTTTACCACATCTTAGGCATCATTCAAAGTCTTTCCTTATAATAAGTTAATCTTCATGTCAACCCTGTGAGGTAGATACTGTCATTATCCCTACTTTACAGATAAGGAAACAGAGGCTCAGAGAGGTTAAGTTACTTTCCCAAGATCACACAGCTAGTTAGTGGCTAGAACTGGGATTTTAACCTAGGTAGTCTGGCTCCAGAGTCTGTGCTCTCAACTATGACTCATATTGCCTCCTGCCCCGAAAAGGAAAAAAATCAATAGTAGCTTTGTATTTGAGGTTTTAAAATTAAGACCTATGGAGATGTTTGCTCACCTTAATGGGTAATTGCTCCCCTTTTCACAAACTGGCAGGACTCCATTTTCCAGAGGAGGAAATTGAGAGGGTAGGATGAAGGGTTGTCTGTGCTTTTCCCAAGCCCAGGGGCAGTTGTTTTTAAGGACAATTATTCACAAAGACAAGAGAAAGCCTTCTAACTGGTTGTCCCTTAAAGAATGAATTAGTTCAGCTGGGTGGGTATGTCTGTGTCTAGTCCTCTGGCTTTCTATATTTTGTGTGCTATCATTTGCTAAAGATATGACAGCATGCTCTTTGCTTGGGTTTGCAGCTAGGAGACCTATATGTGTTTTCCCACCTCCCCCAGGAATGCAGCCAGAAAAAGTCATGGCACCCAGGAGCCATCTGGGAACGCTTCCCAGCTCCGCTCCACACTGGGGCCCCGAGCCAGCTGCACACACCCACCAGCTCCAGCCTCCACCTGGATTAGACTCACCCCAGAGAGCCCTGTCGCCAGGGATGATTCACCTGGGATCCCGGCTGTCCAGATCCCAGCAGGTGGTCCTCTGGGAGGGGAGAGGCCGAGATAAAGGTCCGAATTCAGTGTGTAGGGTTCAGAATTGACCTGCAGCTTTGACTGAGCTACCACCAGGCTCTGGAAGTGTGAATGCATACCTTACTTTGATTGCTTCCAAATGCCTTTGTCTTACCTGAGAAATGAGGGTAATGGCATCTTAGCTCATATCAGCCAAGCTGGCAGACCTGCTTAGAGGTAGGTGAGAGATCTAGAGAGGCACAGAAGAGCCTCTTGATGTGTTTTCATTACATTTACTTAGGCGATGGAATCGTAGGAGCTGGGGTATTATCAGAAAACAGGCAGCACACTCAAACAAGAATAACTGGGATTTTAATGGACAAAGGCATGGACAAGTTAAGGGAATCCAAAAGGCATAATGAAACATGCCAAGGCTATCAACAGCAGAGAGCTGTAACTATCCTAGGGCAGAGGAAGCTATATCTACAGACAGAGGGCATGTGATTATATGATGGACTAGGGAAATCCTCTGGTAGGAAGTAAGACCTTAGATAGAGCAGCAGAGTCACTGTCAGCCTAGAGCCCAAAGGAGAAGCCAGAGGGATTAAAGGTTCCTCCTTGTTGTGCTGCCTCCGGTCTCTGGCTGGTGGGACCCACTGTCAAACCCAACTGGAAGGCAGGAGGCAAGGAGTAAAACAGGAGGTCAGCCTCCTGAGGCAAGAAGGAAGGTAGTGAATAGTGGGAAGCGGATCTGGAAGGCAGGCAGGACTACCCAGTCTGGAAAACACACATTAGTATCACTTTTGGCTTCCAGGATTGGATGCATTTGTTTTTTAGAGGTCTTGCACTATGGAAAGTCAGATATGCTTCTTGATAGACAGCCAAATAGAAGAATGATTGAAGAATGGTTCATGCTACATGTTGCAAAAACAAAATGCTTTTTAGGTATCTTTCTTGGCCAAATCAAGATGTCCAGCAGAGATTCAAAGTAAGAACTTAATAATACTAAAATATTATCTAATGTTGGCAAGTATCAGGCAATTAACTAAATGGTCTGTGTATATTATCTCCCAATATCATCAGTGCCACCTTACTGTGCTATTGCTACTCGTTCATTTATTCAACAAATATTTTCTGAGTACCTGTCTTGTGCTGGGCACTGCGTCAGTAACTGAAGATCACATTTCCAAACAAGATAGATGGATTTTCCACCATGACGCTTGCAGTCTATCTTAAAAAGCAGGCATTAAACAATTTCACAAAGAATTAAAAGCAGCTGAGATAAGTACTTTAAAAGCATATAGTACCATGACAGATGAAACTATGTGCAGGGCAGGAATAGAGAGGCAGATGCAGGGAACGGATGCGTGGACACGAGGGTGGGGGAGGGTGGGTGGGACAAAGGTGGAGACTGGGATTGAGGTATGTGCACTGCCGTGTGTAAAACAGGTACCTAGTGGGAAGCTGCCATATAGCACAGGGAGCTCAGCTGGGTGGTCTACTGTGACCTAGATGAATGGGATGGGGGAGGTGGTGGGAGGGACGTCCAGGAGGGAGGGGATATATGTATACACCTAGCTAATTCACTCTGTTGTACAGCAGAAACTAACACAATATTGCAAAGCAACTATACCCCAATTTTTTTTCTTTTTTTTTTTTGCAACTATACCCCAATTTTTTAAAAGGTAAATAGTATTGTGAAATGACACCTAATCCAATCTGAGAGAAAGGAAAGGCTTCCTGGAGGAGGGGAGGTCTAAGTAGAGTCATGAAGAGTAAGTAGGAATTGGATGAGGTAGAAAAAGAGCCTCCAAGGCAAGGAAGCAAAATTTTCTGAATTCCGTGGAATGAAAGAGCACGGTGAATTGGAGCACCTAAAGGTGGCTAGTGTCACTGGCTTTGGTGAGCAAGGGTGGAAAGGTACAAGATGAGGGGGAGGAGTAGGCAGGCCAAGGATGCAGCTTGTTATCCCAAGTATGGTCTTCATGCTCTGAAGGGTTCCAAGCATAGTGGTATAAGCTTTTAGGAAAATGATCAGCTTTCCTGTGGAGCACGAGCCTAAGGATAGAGAGACAATCTTGGTGCTGGGTTCATTTAGGCAGTTTTCCAATAGAAAACCTCCTAATTCAAGGGTTGATTGACAAACTGTCTCTGTGAAGGACCAGAAAGTAAATATTTTCTGCTTTGTGGGCCATATGATTTTTGTGGCAACTCCTCAACTCTACTCCTGCAATACAAGCAGCCATAGGTAATCCATAAAAACTGAGTGTGGCTGTGTTCCAGTAAAACTTGATTGCTAACTCCTCGTGGCAGACAAAAGATGAAGGTAGAGCCTACAGGTACTTGAGAAAGATCTATAGGATGTACTTTTTGGAGATGAGGGATGAGACTTTTGGTTTGGGCAAGTGGACAAGCTCTGATACCAGAGCCTTGTTTACTGGGATAGCTAAAGAACACATGAGAAATCTGGAGGAAAAGAACATAAATTCACTTTGTACTTACACTGTTTGAGGTATCTCATTGTAGGAGATACACAAGTGGAGAGACACTAATGCTGAGAAGGAAGAAGAAGGCGGTGTCGATTTTAGGAAAGATCTATTAATCTGGAGGTAGGAAGTTAAAGGAGCTCCTGTCTCATAACTTTTATGTTATCTGAGAATTAGAAAGCAAGATCACCTCAAATAAAAAGAGAGTAGGACAAGGATAAGACAAGAGGAATCAGAAATTTGAACATAGAGGAGACGGTTTGAAATATTGTGTAGGTGGGAGAGTCAGTTGACTAGTGAAATGGTTACGGAACATTGTTTAGAACCAGTTGAGATGGGCCACGAGGAACTTACCATCTACTTGGGTGTATTTTTTTCCATCAATGATTTAACTGTCAGGTATACACTCGGGGAGTCCCTTGGACTGCAAGGAGATCAAACCCGTCAATCCTATAGGAAACCAGTCCTGAATATTCATGTGAAGGACTGATGCTAAAGCTGAAGCTCCAATACTTTGGCCATCTGATGAGAAGAGCCAACTCATTGCAAAAGACCCTGATGCTGGGAAAGATTGAAGGCAGGAGGAGAAGGGGATGACAGAGGATGAGATGGTTGGATGTCATCACCGACTTGATGGACATGAGTTTGAGCAAACTCCTGGAGATGGTGAAGGACAGGCAAGTCTGGTGTGTGCTGTCCATGGGGTCGCCAAGAGTCAGACACGACTGAGTGACTGAAGTAAACATATAGGCTCAAGGAAGGGCCAGGTTCATCCTGGATTGGGGCTTCCAGGTAGGTGCAACCAAGGCATAAGACAGTTTGGTTAGAAAGTAATGGAAATGAGGACTTCCTTGATGGTGCAATGGCTAAGACTCCAAGCTCCCAGTGCAAGGGGCCAGTGTTCCATCCCTGGTCAGGGAACTAGATCCCACATGCCACAAAGAAGGTTGAAGATCCTGCGGGCTGCTACTAAGACCCAGCACAACCAAATAAATAAATATTTTTAAAAGGGGGATGATAGAGACAAGTGCTCAGGGCTGGTGCACTGGGAAGACCCAGAGGGATGGGATGGAGAGGGAGGTGGGAGGAGGGATCGGGATGGGGAACACATGTAAATCCATGGCTGATTCATGTCAATATATGGCAAAAACCACTACAATATTGTAAAGTAACTAGCCTCCAACTAATAAAAATAAATGGGGAAAAAAATAAAAGGGGAATGATGGAAATGATAGGCTGTAAAATAAAAGCATGGGTGTCCCTCACTTCGCTCCTGACCTTGGGTTATAGGTGATGCTTGTTATGACCAAATAAACAGACTTTTTTAGAGAGAGTTGTGGGGGGAAGTTGCATCTTCAGCAAAAGTGAAAGTCTAGGGCTGGGAAAAGCATCTAGAGAAGAAATGGGGTGGTGTTGAGGAAATAGGGATACTTGTTGACAAGGGAGTGGGGGTGCTGATTGGCAGTGCAGGGGACAGGGTGGGAAAGGAAACTGCTTTGAGCCTGTGGCAGAATATCATGGGGATGAGAGCGTGGCAAACAGCAGAAAACCAAAGACGGCTTAGCGCAGAAGGCACTGCGCTTGCCAAGTCTCCAGTGTCTCTTGCAGGCTGTGGAGCACTCAAGCCGCCCAGGACTCAGCTGAGATGTAGAAAATAGAAAGGGGCCATGGTAGTGCCAAGCTTGCTTCCACTAATCGCCTGTGAAGTGCTGACAGTTGCGCTTGGCGGCGTGTGTGTGGTCATCTAGGAGGCGGAGGGCAGGCAGCATTGCATCACAGGGCACGGCGTCTGGGCCAGCTTGCCCAAGGTCACCCTGTGGGCATTGGCAAAGACTAACTGGTCATCAGCACGTGTGCTATTAATTAGGATTGCCTTACTTCTTCTGGCTGAATCAGGGTCCACACTTTTCTGGTGCCTTCTGCATTCTATGTGTGCTGTCAGAGAACCACAGCCAGGGCTAGGATGAAGCAAGAGAGGTGCTTCGGGCACAAATTAGGAGGCCTTTCTTCACTCTCAGTGTCAGGCACCACACTGCGAGCGCATGCTTCCTACAATTCTGAACCTCACCCTGGTTCCTAGCCCAGTAGAAAACTCATATAAAATGCTATCTGTGGGACCATTCACTTTGATTTTAGATAAAGGTTTGCCATTGGCGATTCTAAGGAGAAAACTTAGTTTTGGAATAAACTCTGAGTCCTTATTAGAAAAAAAAAAAAAAAAGCCTGCACAAAGAAGCAAACTTTGGACAACTTGGCTATGTGACGCTCTGCATTACTATATTTTCTGTGAACTTTTTTGATCTCAAGAAAAGCCCTTTCTTGCAGATTCATGCTGGAGATACAATATTGATAAGCCCCATGACATTCTGACTGATGGTAGATGCCTCAAAAGACTTTAATAAGAAAAATATCATTCTTTAAGGAGCATTTGGTATTTATCATAAGGAATTAATTTATAAGTCTGCTGTCTTCATTGGAGAATATTTCCTCTGCTCTGGCCTGAGACAAAGATATGTTTGCACTCTTCAATGACAAGGAAACATGGATACTCAAGTCCTAAAGTCAGTTTTCCTATCCTCAGAGCCCACAGTCCTGTGACACAGTGTCTTGATTGTGAAAAACATGTGTTCTATATTATGCAATAGATAGAACTAGCATTTCTGAAATGATGGGCAGAAAAGCAGCCACCCCACCAAGCCCACAGGATCTTTTTCCACTGCCTTTCCAAAGTATGCTGTGCATCCCCATTGGAAGCACTTCTAGGAGAGTCAAGTGGGCAAGTTGATGCCTACAAGTCTCCTTTGGGCTCTAGAATTCTGAGATCTTGTCATCTTGTGTTTGGCCTTCATTCATTCGTGGGTTTCTTTTTTCTTTTCCTCTCCTTATTTCCAGATGGTCTGATTGTCTATGTTACAAAAGCAAATTATTCAACTGAAATTTAGGTTATTTGCTTTGTTGGTAAGTACACAGTGAAGTGGAAAAGATGATTCACTTCTCCCTGGATTCATGAGAAATTTTAACAAATTGAGAAAATGGGCATTTAATGTTATTTTAAACAGTGTTCTATTAATCAGAAATGAGAAGGCACCGTGACTTAAATAGAAGCCAACCAAGACTATGATCCCTGGGGCTCTTTTCAAGCAACAGCCCTATGAGGAACCTGCTCAGATGGGCCATTAGAAGGAAGGAGTCACTCAACATTTGCTAAAACCAAACAAAATGAAGATGTTCTTCATATTTTCCAATATGGCGCTAGTGGTAAAGGACCCCCGCTCTGCTGATGCAAGAGACTTAAGAAACACGGGTTCAATCCCTGAGTCGGGAAAATCCCCTAGAGAGGGCCATGGCATCCCTCTCCAGTATTCTTGCCTGGGGAATTCCATGGACAGAGGAGCATGGTGGGCGATGGTCCATGGGGTTGCAAAGAGTGAATCACGACTCAAGTGACTTAGCACAAGGTCATGTTTGGAAAATGGGGTGTTTTCATTGGATCTGGCTTTCTCAAGTTCACTATATCATATCTGCAAAGGCTCTACTTTTGGGGAACTTCACTGACTGGTTCATTGCTCTTGAATACAGAAGACACACAAAATGTATTTCTTAGGTCTGGCCCACTAATCCATACATCAAGAAAGTAAGTCATTAATGATGATTTATTGACAACCTTATCAACCACCCTTGGTGATCCTTGCTGTACCATGAGATGAAACGTAAAGCATCTTATTCATGGACATTCAACTGCAGACCAAAATCGCCATTCAAAGAGTGTTGCTCTCACCTTCTCCTATTTGAAAAGATCTTTAAATTTTTTCAAAGTACTTTTGCATCCATGATCTTACTGGGAACTCAAGATCCTAATGAGACCTTTAGAGGCAAGTGTTATTATTCCATTGTAGAGAAGCTTGTGGGAGGTTGCTCCGAACCTCTTTGTGTTACCGTGATTGGTCACAGAACATGGTGCTGCCTCTCTGTTGCTTTCTTAGGCTGGGTATCATTGTGTGTGTGTGCTCAGTCACTCAGTTGTGTCCAACTCTTTGCGACCCCATGAAGTGGAGCCCACCAGGCTCCTCAGTCCATGGGGATTTGCCAGGCAAGAATACTGGGGTGGATCGCCATGCCACCTGCCTTTTATTTCCGTGTCCATTTTAGCTGTTCCAGTCAAGACAGGTGCTAAGACTGGCAAAAGAGACAGTGAGACATAAAGACGTAAAATTAGAAAAAGAAAACAAGAAAACAGAAGACATAGACTAGCAATATATTTATTTTTATAATTGCTTTTTTGGGTGATTATTAAGTGAAGATATCTGGAAGCAGAAGTATCTGAGGAAGGAGTAAAAATAGCATTTGATTGACTTAGAACGATGCCTTTTCATAAGTAAGCAGAGCAGAACAGAACAAGGGAGGCAATCAGCAGGGGAGTTAGGAGTTTGGAATGAGAATGTGTTGTGTACAAAATGAGAAGCCGGGAAATATCTTACCTAAATAGTCTACAAATTTAGATACAGAGTGACTTGACTGAATTGCAACAAGGTGGGAACAGGGAAAGAGGAACACAAGCTCCCAACTTCTGGAGGGAAAGTATCTTTTACATCTGTGCCAAGGTGGTAGACACCCTAAGACCCAAGAAGAACCTCATATCCTGTCTCTTGTGTGAATCAAAATAAAATCATTATAAAACAAAACCTATGTATATATGGAACTAAAATAGCTTTTCCTTAGATATGCTGGTTGCAAAATACTGGTAACCTTCATCAAAGCCTTACCTCTCTCCCTTCCTCTGTTTCTTTTAGTAGCCTTGTTTCCCTGGTGCCCTAAACACGTGACAGGATTCAGCACTGGACAGAATTATTGAATCATCTGTATAAATTGCGACAGTAACAAGGATATCTGGTCTATACTTGCAAGTGTATAAATTATTTTTTTCCTGCCAAAAACTGTAAAAAAATTACCTTGGCAACCAACACTTACTTAGTATAAATGGAAGGCTGAATCAAAGATATAAAATCACGGATCATTTAACCACCTAAATAAATAGAAGGAGAGATAATATATTCCGTGTTTTCTCCTCCAGGAGAAAATAATAAAGTCTGCCCATGTGGTATGATTATTACAACACTGAAAATAACAAAACACAATTGTGTAAGTTCTAATGCTGTGTTCATGGATACAGTTAAACACCTGATTTTCAGTATGCATGGCATGGGATGACAGATACTTAAACCTTTCCCCCAAACAAGTATTTTAAAATAGGATGCATCAAATGTAGGCCCATTCTGTGTATTGACTAACCAAAGATTTGGCCTGAGACAGAATAAATATTGCAAATTTTTCCTCTAGGTTTAAAATAAAATCTATCACCACTATGACCAAATACTAGAATGTGATCTAACTTGGCCTCCCTTCCATTTTTAAAGTCTCTCTAAATCAGTGTTTCTACAAGTGTCTTCTGGAAGCCACCTAAGTCACAGTCACTGGTGTACTTGTTAAAATTCAGTACCCAGAGCCCCTTCACAGACTCAGCATACATGGTCTGGGGTGGGGACAGCGGGGGGTGGGGGGGTGGCGGGGACGAGGCCAGATTCAAATTTTCAAATCTTTTGGGGTGCCTTAAACACATTCCAGATTAAGATCTGCTGAATTAATGTTTTACTATCATGGTTCTTTAAATTTAAGCCCTTCCTTGGCCTTGGGATGGCTCATTCCAAGGTGGGTTCAGAAATGAAAGATTTAGTAGCCAGGAATTTGCAGAAGAAAGGTAAACAGGAAGCTAGAATCGGTTCTGGAGATCAAATGAACCCACAGAGGCTGGGAGGAAACAGGGAATTAAGCCAGTTGTTAACTAAGGCTCCTCCTCCTTCCCCCTGGAAACATACTTGGAAGAACAACTGAAGAGGAAAGATGGAAAACAATCTTCACGATTTCATATAAGTTGGTGATGAAACATCCAATTTTATTCCAGCTGCCTGGTGAGGGTAGATTCTTCTTCATAGAGGGGAAAGCTCAGGGGTAAACCAAAGCCGTGATAGTCCATAGGCATCCACTCAGACTCACCCAGAGAATGCTGCATTCTTTTACCTTATCACTGACATGACTGTAGCCCAGGATCATACATTTCCCCTCTTAGGTCTTTATTTTAATCTTTGTTTGTCCCTAAACCTTAGGTTTTCTAGATCCAACCTCCTCCTGCCCATCATATATGTTATGAGCAATAAATTAAAATGGCAACTTGGTTAGACGTGCTAATCTGTGACTAAATATTTAACAAGGGGGCAGAAAAATTTACATTTTGATCTTCAAACACTGGAAAATAAATGCCCTCAATTGTGAGCTTTCCAAATTGGCAAGACTGCAAGGGCAAAACAAAATTTCCATCCGTTTGACTGACCCCTTGAGAGGTGAGCTATTATTAGCAAGCAAGAACTTGCCAGAATCTATCTGGAAAATATCGGACAAGAAGTGATTTAAATGAAAAGTATGTATTTTCAGCTGGTCAGTGGAGCCATGTCTGAATGAGACAGATGATAAAATGTTACATATGCACATATAATATTTATGCCTACACATCATGCATACAATATATCATATAGGTCTATATATTGAATGATTCCTTTTAATTCAGCAGATATTTGTTGAATGGCTGTTGAGTTGGACACTAAGCAGTGCTAGGTTTGGGGAACACAAACAATAAATCTACATTCTCTTACCTCCAGGAACTCACAAGTTGGAAATGTGTGAGAAGGATCACTGATCTCTACAACTTCATGCAACCTGACAAAGGTGATATTAGCCGCTCGCAGAAAAGAAGCCTTCCTTGAGAAAATGTTAACCTCTTCAGGAGTTCAGCAGACATAGTAGGTGGGGAGTGTCCTTCTGGCAGAAGAAACAATTTACAGGTGAGGAGTGCATGGCTGGGATGCAGGGATTGGGAATGGGTTGGGTAAGGGAGAGTAGTGCTTATGGTTTGAATGATAAGTTCATGTACATATTGACTTATTCAGCAAACTTTCAGTGGTGTTAAAGGAGATAGGCGCTGGGTACAGAGGCAGAGGAGACGTGGCTTGCCCCGTCATGGCTCATGTGATAGGAAGAGAGTGGTGGAATACAGGACGGTGACTGCAAACCAGACAGAAACCACCAGTCCTATTTGATTCTAGATGGATTTTTTTTTTTTTTTTTTTTTGGTGTTCCAATGATACCTTTCTAGGTAATAGCTGCCATTTCATCGAGCACCTCCCAAATGCTATGCTGAGTCGCTAGCTATCAGTATGTTACTGCTGATCCTTACAAAACCCCAGCATGAAGGGTAGTTTTTTTATGTACAGATAGAGAAACTCTGGGTGCCTAAGATTGCATTGCTTGTAATCCATGAAGCTTGGATTGTACAGACATTGATCTCACTGACCTGGTAATTATAAATGCTGCACACCAGCTGAATTCAAGTACTTCCCCACCCTACCCCCTGCCAAATACACCATCTCAAAATGACTTGGGGCCACTGTGGCCTCTGAGGCTGCAGGACAGCTCTGCAGAATCCTTGCAGGTGATTTATGTCTGTCTGCTCTTCCAAGAGACCAGAGCTTATTGCCTTGCCCGGCAAAGCTGCAGCGACTCCCTGCCCCACCCATCTGTATCCCCCCAAAGCAAAGATTTCCAATTACTGCTCTGCAGAAAATGTCAAAAGCATTACTCAACTATTCATTATCCCAGGTTTTGTAATTTTTCATATGTTTTTACTCTTATCTGCTAGCACTTGAAAAAGACCAGCTTTTTCCTCTTAAGGGAGCTTAATTTGCAGAGCTATGCAGTCCTCCTATTATGTTCTTATCACCCTCTCCCTGTGGTAGGCAGAATGACAAGGATGACAAAAAAAGAACCAAAAAATATTTGAAGGCCTTCCTGAAAATCCACGAGAATGAGGAATCCGAAAAGCCAGAGGCTTCTGTTCCTGGAGTGACCTGGAACAAGGCTGAGGGCAGCGGGCATTAACTGTCACAGTTCACTCAGCAGGGGCTCTTGGCCCTTCTCAACATGACCACCACCCCCGGGGCCACGGGACTTTGAGTATTTCTTTGAGTGGTTTAACTGGGGGATTAAGCAGCTCTGAGGTGCCAAGAAGTTCCTCTGAAATTCTTGAAATTCTTATTACGAGTGTTAAATTAACTTCGGTATCCCAAAGACCAGAGGCCAAGGGTGGCTTGGGGTGGCTTAGTCCTTCCCCCCACCTCCCGTCTCCTTTGGCCTCTCCGACTCATTTTTGATTTATACAGCGCTTGGCATTTTTCTCAGTGCCGTGAAAAGTGCTGTGCAAAGGCCACTTCCAGTGCCCTAGCTCCCGCTCTTCCACCTAGATGGCGCCCCAAGCCCCGCCATCTGGAAATTCTGAGCTGCCATCTCGTTCCATCGTTTCCTCCCCAGGATACCCAGATTTCCGAAGCCAGCGCCCGGGGGGTGCTCCGAATTCACCCGCAGGGACTCTCTGCCGGCGGGAGTGCGGGGCTCGGGGGAATCCCCGCCCACCTGGTCATTCCTGCAGGGGAATCCCCGCCCCCTGTCCCTGTCACTCCAGGAAGGGAGTTCCCGCCCCTCGAATCTACCAGAGGGAGGGAATCCCCGCCCATCCAGGAGGTTCGGCAGAGCCCCAGCGCCGCGCAGCTGGGAGAGCCGGGCTTGGAGAGGGCTCTCGGCGCCGGTGCGTGCGGCCCGGGGCAGCGGGGCGCGGGAGGTGGCTGCGGCGGGGATCCGCCGGGCCGGGGACGCCCGGGATTGCGCCTCCGGTGGCTGCGGGCGAGCAGCGGCGCGGCGGCTCTCGGCGCGGCGGTGGCACCGGCGGTGGCAGCGGTGGCGGCAGCGGCGTGGGGACCCACCGGGCGGCGCCTGGGTCCGGACGCGCGAGGAGCAGCCTCCGCCGAGCCGCGTGCAGGTGAGGCGACCGTCCCGCTGCGGCCGGGACGTGGGGCTTCGGGTGGGTGGGGGCGGCGGGGGGTGAGGCTTGGCACCCCCGAAACCTCGTGCGCCCAGGAAAGTTTAGTGACAAATCCAGGTGCCGGAATCCCAGCCCCAGGCAGGCGATGAGTAGGGTCGCGGAACCCCGGTCCCACACTGGGCGGTGCAAACTCCGGGTTCATCCGGCCAGGGGCAGGGAGGACGCGGCCGCGGGAAGAGGGCCCGACGGAATGGTCTGGGGACAGCGGGGACAACCCGAGACGCACCGCCGGCCACATTCAGGACAGGGCCTGAAGCCCCTGCCTGGGCGCGCGCCCAGGATCCCCAGCCCCCGGCCATCGCCAGGTCCCCTCCTCTCGGGCGGACGTACTCAGGTGTTCTGGCCTCAGGTGCTGCCTTGGCGATCAAGGCAGCACCTGAGCACCTCCCGCGCCTACTCATCACTTGCCCCCTTCCTGCCTGGAGAAGAGACACGCGGCGCCAGGGCAGGGCGCGCGAAGAGCAAGGGCATCTTTGGGAGGTACTGGCTTCCCCAGCGAGATGGGGAACTGCAGTTGGGAAAATCCTGCTGGGCCTTCTCTCCTGCTGAAGTCCAGGTCCTCCGCAAACCTGGCCTTCTTTCTCCTCTTTTCTCTCTCTCTCGCTCTCCGATGTGCGTTGAGGTTTTAGATCTTTGGGCTGGTTGATTTACTGCAGTGCTGAATTGGGTGCGGGAGGGTCTAGGGTCCCTGGCTGAAGTTTCCAGAAGCTTGTCCTCAGCAGCCCTGATCTGTGCCAAGACCTTGATAAGGGGACACTGGAGTGTGAAGAGGACAAGGTCTGGCACAGGCTGGAATGGCAGGCACGAGGGCATTCCACAGCTGCAGACGTGCCCGGGGACTGGAGGTGGAGGAGTGCTGGGGAAAGGAGCAGCCTCTTGCATCTTGCGCAGCCTCTTGCCATTTGAGCCACCATGGGATTCCCTGGTGGCTCAGATGGTAAAAAAAAAAAATCTGCCTGCAATGTGGGAGACCTGGGTTTGATCCCTGGGTCTGGAAGATCCCCTGGAGAAAGGAATGGCAACCCACTCCAGTATTCTTGCCTGGAGAATTCCATGGACAGAGGAGCCAGGAGGGCTACAGTCCGTGGGGTCGCAAAGAGTCAGACACGACTGAGCGACCCACACTTGCCTCTTACAGAGGCCAAGCACTTTGGATGGATGTGTTTTCCTTGACAAATCATAATGGAGGCAGTTGCAGAAACTCATACTCTGGGTCTGCTTTTACAAGAGCCCCCGCTGCACCTTCCGTGATGCTGGTCCTTCCCCAGCGAGGCCTTCCCAACTCAGTCTGCTCTGAGCTTGGGCTCTAAGGACCTGGTTTTCTACCCACACTAGGGTTAGCTTTTCTGGTCTGTGACTTCTGAGTAGGGGGTCAAGTAGGAACAGGCTGGCAGATGTGGTGTAAGACGTCTGCTTGTGGGGGCAGAATAGAGTGTCCCAGAATATACCGTTGCCTGCAAGTGGTAGTTTTAGCTTCCTCAATTCCTTCTTCCACTAGAATGGGCCCCAAACCTGCTGCTCCACTAATAACCACAGTGGTGAGGAGTGGGGGGGCGGAGTGCAGAGCGAGATGTAGGAGTAAGGGAGTGGCAGGTGCTGAGAAAGGAAGAATCAGAACCATGTAAAGTACATAAAATGAAAGTGAATTCACTCAGTCGTGTTGGACTCTTTGAGACCCCCATGGACAGTAGCCTACCAGGTTCCTCCGTCCATGGGATTTTCCAGGCAAGAATACTGAGTGGGTTGCCATTTCCTTCTCCAGGGGATCTTCCTGATCCAGGGATTGAACCCGGGTCTCCCGCATTGCAGGCAGGTGCTTTACCTTCTGAGCCACCAGGGAAGCCCCATGTAAGGTGCATAAATGTACTTTAACATAGTTAACATAGTTAGGGCTGCCCTGGTGGCTCAGAGGTAAAGAATCTGCCTGCAGGGCAGGAGACGCGGCTTCGACCCCGGGTCAACAAGATCCCCTGGAGGAGGGCATGCTGACCCACTCTAGTGTTCTTGGCTGGAGAATCCCCATGGACAGAGGAGCCTGGTGGGCTGTGGTCCACGGGGTCACAAAGAGGTGGACATGACTGAAGCGACTGACACTAACATACATAGTTATGAAGTGACTGAATTAACTAACATAGTTAATATGATCCTGGAAAAATACTGAATTCTGCTCTAAGTCTCTATCATTGAAATTGATTTTGCATGCACTTAAGGCAGTTTACTATTTAAGGAAACATCATAATTTCTCCATTCAGTTCAGCCATTTTTGGAGTACCGGTGGTTTGCTGTGCGCAGGGGCTTGGAGGTTCCTGGGGACTTGCGTAGGTGACAGAGGCTCCCTCCTTCCTGTCAGAGCTTCAGTCTGTCAGGAGATGTGAGATGGACACTGAGAGCTCTATGCAAACTGGTGCCCATGTGGCAGGTATAGACACCCCATGTTTATTGGGTGATGGGACGAAGGGATGATCTGATGAGTAAAGTGCCTGAAGAATGATCCTGATGGAACATTTTGGGAGGATGGTGGAGAAAGAAACCATTTTTGACTGAGGGGATCTGACAGGCTTAATGGAGGAGCTGTGTGCTCTAGGATGATTGGTCTGCTCTCTTGCAGGAAGAATTGGGACTGGGGAGAAGTGAGAGGTGAGGAGCCAGGTGAGCTTATGGTAATAAGATGGGGGCAGAATGTATTGGAGGTCTGAGCTGGTGGGTGGCAGTGGGCTTGGAATAAAGGAAAGGCTCATCAGAGATGGGCTTGGAGTATGGGCACCGCTTAGACTGGGAGTAAAGAAGAAGCAAAGGTCACCTGCAGGTGAGGGGCAGAATACACAGTTGGCTGAAGTGGAGGGGTTTAGAGTTTTAACAGTCAGCAAACCGGAAACCTGGAGAAATCCTTTCAGACTATTCCTTTTTTACTTCTCCCACATTTAATCAGTCTCAAAGGTCTACTGATGGCCTCCACTTGTAAAACCCATCCATGGCTTCCAGGACCTGTGGGATGAATTCCCAGTCCTCTGCCCATCTTCAGACTTCTCTCCTGCCATGTCCCACACACGCACACATGCTATAGTGCTCCTGACCTGTCCTCCTCTCAGCCTCTATGCTGCTGTCCTTCTGGGTGGTAGTGGGAAACTGAAGTCCTGGAATATCCTTTCTCCCCTGGTCCTCCTGATGAACAGTTTTTATTTTTCAAAATCCGGCTCAAAGCCTCCTCCTCTGTGAATTCTCTACCTCTCCCTCTCTCAGGAGATGTAAAGCAGTCCTGCCTTTTGTCCATCACTCCTACAGAGCCCCCTTTGCACATTCATCATGCTGCCTGGGCCTGTTTCTTTTTTTTCCTTTTGGCCAAACTGCATGGCATGTGGGGTCTTAGTTCCCCAACCAGAGATCAAACCTGTGCCCCCTGCTTTGGAAGCACGGAGTCCTAACCACCAGACCATCAGGGAAGTCCTGGGCCTGTTTATTTAGAACCTTATCTCATTCATGCCCAGAAAAGGCCTCAACCAGTCTGTCCCCCCCCCCCCCCACTTTCTCAGGCTGGACAAGGAGAGAGACAGAATCTACACTCCAGACACCAGCACCCCCCAACTCCATCGTGCCAGCTGATTGTACTATAGGGTATCGTCCCAACTCCGGCTTGAAAGTTCCAGAACTAGTGGGCTGCACAAGATAACACAGATGGTATATACTCGCTGGCCTAGATCATGTGGGCCCAAGTGACTCAGACTATGGGTGGGGGGAGGAAAGGGGGTATTCCTGTTGGAAGGTGGCCCCAGGCTCCTCTTTCTGCATTGTCCACAAGGAGAAGCATCCTGAAGAAGACAAACCCACAAAAGGTGAGGAGCAAGCCCAAGGAGAGGCTGAATCCCATTAACAGGACAGACTTGGAGACTTGACAGTTTTTAACCTCTTTCTTCTGCCCTCAGAAATGTGTCCAAACTACCAAGTAGGCTGCTCAGCAGGCAGTCTCCTGAGGAGAGTGGGCGGACAGGTGCAGCCAGGAATGTGTGAGAAGGCCAGCATCTCAGGAGGAGGATGGGAATCGGCCATCGACAGAGACTGAGCAGAGCATATGTGAAGGGTGCCCATGGTGGCCAGCTTGCAAGGGATGAAGGAGGGAGTGGTTGCCAAGACAGTGGAAGTGGGGAGCATAGATGCTGAATCCAGAAGCATGCCAGTTGAAAATAACAGGAGACTCGTTGGAGGAGGTGGTAAGGTTTAAGGTTTAAGGGAAGGTTTATTCAGGGAAGTCCCCAGGCATGTTTAGAAAACAAAAGAGAAGTGGGAGAGAATGGAGTCAAGAAATGGAGTCTTCGGGAAGGAAGAGGCCAGAAGCGTCAGGAGCAGGTGCAGAGAAAGAAAAGAGCTGACATCTGCCTTCCCTGGAAGGCAGGAGGGGAGCAGAGGTGGGGCGAGGCTCTGGAGGAGCCTGCACCGCCGCGGAGGGGAGTGTCAGCCTTGGTAAAAGAGAAGGGATGCCCGCTGACAACCAGAAGGGCACCGTGTCAGGCTGGGAGCTTGGGGGACAGGCCACTTTGGCCAGGTGATGAACCTGGCTCCTGGCACCGGCAAAGACAGCCCAGAGGGAAAGGAGGGATTGTGGAATTGGGGTTACAGACTTGGCTGGAACCTCTATATTGGCCAGATGCTTTGAAATTTTGGAGCTGTGGTTTCTTCATGTGCAAAGTTGGGAGAAGAGCTATTTTTCAGGGTTATTCTTAGGAGGAGTAAAAAGAGATACTGAGATATGCATGTGTCTCAGTGATAACACCTGGGATGTCTTGGGTCCCCATGAGGGTGTGTTGAGAAGTGGATGAACCTCTCGCCAGAGTCAATGACAGCCCAATTGAAAGCAGAGGCAGGACTGTTTAGTAGACCCAGCAGGAGCTTTCTCTCTCTCTGGGTGAAAGATGTTATCACGCCCTCTCTGATTCGATGGTGAAGTTGGCAGGGCCCAAAGCAGGGGGATCCTGGAGGGTCTCTCCTCTCCTCAGTGGTTTCTGAAAGGGGCAGTACTTTCAGATTTGCTAATTCCTGCATCCCAGGAAGCTGAGACCCAGAAAAGCAGAAAACTCACCTCATTTCAGTACAACCAGAGCTAGAATCATATGGGGGCTTCCCTGGTGGCTCAGACGATAAAGAATCTGCCTGCAATGCAGTAGACCCGGGTTTGATCTGTGAGTGGGGAAGATCCCCTGGAGAAGGGAATGGCAATCCACTCCAGTATTCTTGCCTGGAGAGTTCCATGGACAGAGGAACCTGGTGGGCTGCAGTCCCTAGGGTCGCAAAGATTTGCACACTATTTAGCGACTAGCAGACTACACAGGGCTAGAATCACAGTCTAAGTTGCTCAATCTGGGAACCATAGTCTTTCAATGGCAAGATGCAGGTGAGTGAGGAGGAATTCACAGTCTGTGTACCCTCCTTGGTTTTATTAATGGCTCTGTCATTATACTTAGAAAGATTAGATAAATATTCTCACTCCTTCATAAGGAGGGGAGGCTAAGGAGCGCTTAACTTGATTTAGGAATTACTCAATAGATGTGTGCCAAATTAAATGATATTTGGGGAAAATGTGCAGAATGTTTTTTAAGGAAAGAGAAGTATAAAAATATGTACTCAGATTATCCTTGATTTATTTTTCCAACTGGATAGTCTGTGTCTAGATTATGTTGTCAGTTAGGCTTATGCATAGGTTCCACACAAAATGATAGATCCTTTTATGGCATTTAAAACTTTTTCATCCTTGATCTTTATAATAACCATCTTCTAGAAATGGAAAAAAAGGCTGGTCTTGGGAAAGAATACATTTGCCCCAGGGTTCTGCAGCTCTGGGCAGAGACAGGATTTGAACCAGGTAGGGCATCAGATTTAGACTTGAATGGCCCCTGGTTTAAAGAGCTCAGCATTCTATTTACAAATGTGTTCAAGAAAACACTGGGAGCATTTATGGTTTGAGAACTCAATTGTTGAAGAGGCCCTTTGTGGTCTGATAAGGCGGCCGAGTTGAGAGCTGGCTTGTTGGGGCGCTAAGTGTGCAGAGAAGACACATTTGTCTCTTAAGTCTTTCCAGCTCTGGGAAGAGGCCTGCCCCTGGCTGGGCCCTCTCTCCAATGCCAATAATGTCTTTGCCATCCCACATTCTCACTGGGGCTGGGAAACAGTCCCCATTTTGAGAGCTGCTGGCTTCGGGGTGCACGTACTACCTACACAAATACACTGAGTGAATGGTGACTGGTCTGTTAACTCGCAGAGAATCAGAAACTTCAGAATTAACTCTCTTTATGAAGCAATCTGATGAAACCAGCGAGCATGGAACATCTGGCTGATTGAGTTTTTCTTAGATTATTTGCTTGTGGGTTTTAAAATGTTTCTGTGGCTCATCGAACACTCTAGCATGAGAAGGGGTTTGGGAAAAAAGAGGACTCATTTTGTCGAGGCTTTAGATGAGATAATAGCAGAGAGATAGGGGGAATTTTGTTGCCTTAAGCAGCCTCAAATGCTTAGCTATCCACATGAGGATTAAAAAAAAAAAAAACAAAAAACACATGCCCTGAAGGATTTGCAAATCCCTGAAGGAACCTAATCTAATCCCTCGCCATCAGGTGGAAGTAAATTTAGCATGTTGCAGAATGGACCCATGGCATTTGAGCAGCCTCCTGAAGAGGGGCTTTCATGGTGTGTGTGTGTGGCCCTTAATAGAATGAAGCTCCAGACTGGGGTCCTGGAGGGCTTTGGCAGGAGTGGAAGTAGATTTGGATGAGCTACTCATGGTTTCCCTTTTCGTCAGCACCTGATGCCTCTAGCACTTGGCCTTGCCTGCGCTGGACCTTAGCTAACACTGCCACCTTAACTCAATTGTCTGAGTTAAAACACATACGCTCTGGCTTTCGAGGGTTCATCATCCTGCTTTACTGAACATAAAGATGCACGGATGCAGTGCAGAAAAGATTCCTCCCATACCCAAGAGCCATGAAATCCAAAGCCCTCTCCCAGGCTAGACCTGCCCGCTGCAGGAATACAAGCTCTGCCGGGAGGAGGCTGGGAGGAAGGGTAATCAGGATGTTCTCAGCAGAGGGTGGGGGCACTAGTCTGCCTGACAGGGGAGACCTCTGGGCGTCTAGAGGAGGTGGTGGGAAGAGAGACAGTGCCTGGGAGACTGGCTCCCTGGGGGCCCTGTCTGGCTGCTGTCACCCCTGATGAGCTGCTGGGGATACCTGGGGAGGAAGATGGAATAAATACCAGCTCTTTCGTCCCTTTCAGCAAAGGCCAGTGCTCTGCATGTGTGCATGCATGCTTACTAAGTCACTCAGTCATGTCTGACTCTTTGCGACCCTGTGGAGCCCGCCAGGCTCCTCTGTGCTTGGGATTCTCCAGGCAAGAATACTGCAGTGGGTTGCTGTGCCCTTCAAGGAGATCTGCCCAACCGAGAGATCAAACCCGTGAATCCACGTCTCCTGCATTGGCAGGCGGGTTCTTTACCACTAGCGCCACCTGGGAAACCCCCACTGCTCTGTGAAAGTGAAGGTCGCTCAGTCGTGTCCACCTCTTTGCAACCCCATGGACTATACAGTCTGTGGAATTCTCCAGGCCAGAATATTGGAATGGGTGGGTAGCCTTTCCCTTCCCCAGGGGATCTTCCCAACCCAGGGATCGAACTCAAGTCTCCCTCATTGTAGGCGGATTCTTTATCAGCTGAGCCACAAAGGAAACCCAAGAATACTGGAGTGGGTAGCATATCCCTTCTCCAGCAGATCTTCCCAACCCAGGAATAGAACAGGGGTCTCCTGCATCGCAGGCAGATTCTTTACCAACTGAGCTATCAGGGAAGCCCTCCAGCGCTCTCTAGATGCCTTCTAATGCGAACTTGCTTGTCCTGTTTATGAATCTTGGGATGTTGTTGCAATTTCGGTATTCCACAAGACCCTTTCTCTGTTAGCCATGCTGTCTGGGGTTGGTGTAAACAAGTTTGAACACCCCGTGATGCTCTCACCTCTGAAGAATATTAAGTGGTTCCTGACACTTCTTATATTTGCAATGCAGGTGATCACATATAATTATAAAATCTCTTCTGGTGTTTGAGCATTTCTTTTTTTACACCCATGAAGATGACGATGGAGCCAATTTTAATAAAGTCAGATGTCAACAAACTCTTTACATTTTGGCATGTTGGCCAATGGACACTTATAAAATGTCTGATTTCAGCTGTGTTTCATTTGGATTCCCCAACCCCCCTTTTTGACACAGTGTATTTTATAGAGATTGGGATAAAACTAGGGTGTGCTGTATGGGTTTCTTGGTAAGAAAATTAACTTCTAAGGCTAACACAACCGTGCAAATATTATTACAAAATCACTCAGCATATAATTTTGGCATTGCTTTCCTCCAGTTTTCTGCTGCCCACTCTCCACTCCAGCCCCGCCCTGATCACCGTTATTCCCAATATCATTAGGCTGACAGAAGAGACAGCTGTCCCCAGAAAATGTGCTCCAAGTGTCCCCATCAGCACGGATTCTCATGACAGCAGGCAGTGAGACAGCTCAGGGAGTGGAAGGTGCTGGAAAGGATTGCATTAACTCCTCTCTGGATCTGCTACTCATCTTTCAAAACCTGAGCAGATGTGAGGCTTATTGTTTTCATTATGGTGATGGCTGGGGAGCAGCGTTCAGGCGCTGGCACCCAGGGGTAACCCACGGCACCTGAGCACACTTCTCACCTTCTGGCCCCTCACCTGCTCAGCATCCTGGGCACAGTCTATCTCTTGAGGGTCTCTGAAGATGATTGGCCCTTTTCTTCATACTCTTCTGAATCCACACTCCTCAGAGTGTGTGTGTTAGTCGCTCAGTCGTATCTGACTCTTTGTGACGCTGTAGACTGTGGCCCTCCAGGCTCCTCTGTCTATGGAATTCTCCAGGCAAGAATACTGGAGTGGGTTGCAATGCCTTCCTCCAGGAGATCTTCCCAACCCAGGGATCGAACCCAGGTCTCCTGCATTGCAGGCGGATTCTTTACCGTCTGAGCCACCAGGGAAGCCCTCAGGATCCGACATGATACTCAGTACATGGAGCTAAATCAACATTGTTTGAATGTTCACTAGTTGGCAGACATAGTTCTGGATACTTTTAAGTGTATTAATTCATTTAATTCTCATAACCATCCAATGAAGTTCACGCTGTTATCATCCCCATGTTTGTTTTCTAAGACTGCTGTGAGAAATGACTACAAACTTGGTGGCTTAGAACAACAGAAGTTTATTCTCTCATAGTTTGGGGGTCAGAAGTCTGGAGTCAGGTGTCGGCAGGGCCATGCTGCCCCTGCAGGCTCTCGGGGAGGAGACTTCCTGGTCTCTTCCGGCTTCTGGGAGCTGTCAGCACCCCTGCGGCTGGCCCACTCCTGTCTCCATCTCTGTTCACACCACCTTCTGCTCTGCGCACGCGTGTCTTCTCTTATGTCTGCATGTCTTTGTCTAACATGTCTCCTATAAGGGCACTTGTCATTGGATTTTGGGCCACCCAGATATTTCAGGATGATCTCATTTCAAGATCCTTAATTTAATTATATCTGCAAATAAGATCATGCTCACAGGTCTTTTTCAAAGTCACCATTTAACCCACTGTGTGCCCTTTTGCAGATGGAGTATTGTGATTAGCCACATTCTCCAAGGTTACAGGAGTTTGTGGAACCAGGATTTAAGTAGAGCAGTCTGGCTCTAGAGCTTGTATTCTTGAACTGCAGATCTTCCCTGACTTACGATGTGGTAGTGGTGGTTTGGTCACGTCCGACTCTTGGGACCCTGTGGACTGTAGACGACCAGGCTGCTCTGTCCGTGGGATTTCCCAGGCAAGAATACTGGAGTACTTGCCATTTCCTTCTCCAGGGGATCTTCCCGACCCAGGAATTGAGCCCGGGTCTCCTGCATTGCAGGTGGATTCTTTACTTACAGAGCTACAAGGGAAGCCCCTGTAATACAATATGGTTACATACTGTAAGAAACTCATCATAGTAAAATTGCAAATATCATAAGTCAAAAATGTATTCAATGCACCCAACTTACCATCACAGCTTAGCCTAGCATACCCTAGAGGTGCTCAGAACACTTGCATTAGCCTAAAATTGGGCAAAATCATCTAATGCAAAACCTATTTTATTTGAAGTATTGAACACCTCATGTAATTTATTGACTACTGTACTAAAAGTAGAATGGTTGCAAGAGTGCAGAATGGTTGTAGGTGTATTGGTTGTTCACCTTGGTGATCGCCTGGCTGACCAGGAGCTGCAGCTCACTGCCACTGTTATGACATCTCCCAGAGTGTCATAACAGCTTATCACTAGCCCAGGAAAAGATTAAAATTCAAAGTGTGGTTTCCATTGACTGGGTATCACTTTTGTACCATCGTAAAGTTGAAAACTAAGATCTGAGATCATGGCATCCAGTCCCATCACTTCATGGCAAATAGATGGGGAAACAATGGCAGACTTTATTTTTTTGGGCTCCAAAATCACTGCAGATGGTGATTGCAGCCATGAAATTAAAAGACGCTTACTCCATGGAAGGAAAGTTATGATCAACCTAGACAGCATATTAAAAAGCAGAGACATTACTTTGTCAGCAAAGGTCTGTCTAGTCAAGGCCATGGTTTTTCTAGTAGTCATGTATGGATGTGAGAGTTGGATGGTGAAGAAAGCTGAGCACAGAAGAATTGATGCTTTGAACTGTGGTGTTGGAGAAGACTCTTATTTAAGAGTCCCTTGGACTGCAAGGAGATCCAGCCAGTCCATCCTAAAGGAAATCAGTCCTGGGTTTTCACTGGAAGGACTGATGTTGAAACTGAAACTCTAATATTTTGGCCACATGATGCGAAGAGCTGACTCATTTGAAAAGACCCTGATGTTGGGAAAGATTGAAGACAGGAGAAGGGGACGACAGAGGATGAGATGGTTAGATGGCATCACCGACTCAATGGACATGAGTTTGAGTAAACTCTGGGAGTTGGTGATGGACAGGGAGGCCTGGTGTGCTGCGGTTCATGGGGTCACAAAGAGTAGGACACTGAACTGAAAGTTGAAAAATTTTAAGTTGAACCATCATAAGTTGGGGGACCATCTGTCGTCTCTGCCTCTCAGTAAATGTGCTCCTCTGATTGTTCATGGTATGAACGGATGGCAGGATGGGTGAAAAGATGCTGATAATAGTAACTGATCAACACTCTACTTACCAGCATAATGAGAATTATACCAACATCAACAGATAATCATTTTTTTATGCTGTTGCCTCAGAACTTGACCTTGGGTCCTGTTCTCTAGTTAGTCTCCCTTCTGAGGAGATCTCATCTACCATCTGTGTGATGTTGCCTCCCAAATGTATGTCTCTAGCTTACTGACTTCCAGACCCACATGCCCACTGCCAGCTTGACATCCCCACCTGGGTAGAGCATGGGTGCTTAGACCTAGCAGGACTGAAATGGAAGCCTTGAGATTGCCCTTTCAGGCCAGTTCTTCCCTTCTCCCCTCTTCTCAGTAAATGGCACTGCCGTCCCCTTGTGGGGCTCATTCCCTCAACTAGAAGCTACCTCTTTTTCTTCTCTCTGCCTCACACTCACCAGGTCAGTGTGTGAGTCCTGCTGGGCCTTCCTCCAGAATCCGCCTCCTGATCCCAACTTCCACCGCAGGCTCCAACTTGAGGCCGCCGCCCCTTGTCCCTGAAGCCCTGCTGCCGTGGTCCTCTAACTGGGTCTCCCCAGAAAAGCACTCTTGACCCCCCTGTCCTTTCTCCTCAGAGCAGCCAGAAGGGGCTCTTAACACACAAGTCAAGTCAAGTCACTCTGCAGCTTCAGCTAGGGGGTTCCTCATTGCCAGTTGAATATCACTCAGGTCCATTTCTCCCACCTGCCTCTCAGGTGACGTCCTGTGTTCCCACTCTGCGCTCTCACTTTCTGTGCCCAGACATGCTGTCCTTTTTGGAACATAGCGGTCTCTATCCTGGAGGAGGGCCTTACCCCTTTCTGGAAGCTTCTTCCTCCAAACCTTCAGAGACCTTCTTCTCCGCAGTCATATAATCTAAAATGACCCCATCCCCCAGGTGCTGTATCTTGTTACTCTTGTTTCATTAGAAATAAAGTTTTTCCATTTGCTTGTTGTTTATCTCGCCTGTTGGGATGTAGATTCCATCAAAGCAGGGCCAGTGTGCTTTTCATGTGTCCCCAGTGCTGATGACAGCGCCTGGTATACAGTAGGCCCTCAGTAAATAGCTGTTTGTACAAATAGAGCGCTTATTACATTCCAGGCACGGATCCCAGTTATCCTTACATTCCAGGTGATGAAAAGTAGGCTTAGAAAGTTTAAATTGCTTGCCTGAAGTTGCATATCTGTTAAGAGCTGGAACAAGAATCTGAATCCAAATCTCGCTGTCTCTTAAGCCTGTGTTCTTCCCCATTATTCCACCAAGTCTCTGAGAAGCAGGGACTGCCCAGGATCTCTATAGAACTCTGAGTTTTCTAATTCATTTTTCTGCTGAGAAACCCAGGACACAGATTGTTAAAACACAGGGAGGAAATATACTTACTTAGATTCTCAATATACTATTTTCCTGATAAGTTGGCCCTGGGCTTAAGCTTGAGCAGTTAAGAAGTTCATTTTTTTTTCTCCACTTAGGAATTTAGGCTCAAGACATTTTCAGATCCATCTGGAGAATTAATGGTTTAAACCCTCTTCCTTGAATACTTACAGGAAAAGCAGAGATGACCAGGTTGCATCCTGATCGTCTTCGTAGGAAGAATGCAAAGGTGGAATTTGTTTGCCTTCACAAGAAGCCCTGAGATCATCCTCCTCCTGGTCTTCCTTTCATATACCTTTCTGTATTTTTTTTTTTTTTCTGCCTCCCTGTCTCCTCCAGTGGATAAAACCCTAGGATGAGAACATGGACCCTGGTTTTAGATTGGTTGATAGCAAGACCCTCTGCATTGGGTCTTGCTAAAACACTGGTCTGTTTTTCTGTCACCAGTTTTGGGCCAGTCATGGAAGAGGCCAAAGAATATATTCTTGCCAGGATGTGGGGCTCAGAGGAACTTCTGCCAATCGTGCAGACTGGGAGAAATTAGAAAGCAGCTATTTATTTCCTTCCCTGCTCTTGGACCTCTTTTTAAAAGTAAGTTCCATCTTGAGAATTACATCAGCATCCCGATAAGTAAACATCAGACAAGAAGCTACTCTTGCAGTAATTGTGAGAATGGCCAAGACCCACAGATGTAGGTTGGGCTTTTATTTGTAGAAAGGACTATAGTGGCTGATGAGTGTATTTGGCAAATATAGCTGCCTTCCTGCAGGGAAGCAAAACTCTGGCCATTTGATACGTCATGCGCTTTGCCACTGCCATCATGAGTGGGATTTGTTATGGTAACCAGAACTCTGCCCGGAGGGTTGTGCGTGTAAACTGTCACTCATTAGCAGTCTCCTTTATTTCAATCATAAACTGAAGAGGAGCTGCTCACTGTTTGTGCTAACAGGCAGATGGGTAGTCACAATGGAGCCCAGGCACAAGTGTATGTGCTCTTTGGAGGTAGAATAGCACCACCACCACAGCTCTCATTTGCTGGATGAAGAAGTGTTCCTGGATTTCCACTGGTTGAAATCCATGCTGGAACCTGCACCCTGGGATAGTCGGTCTTATTATTTTTCCTAACTCTTTCTCAACTGCTACTCCCCATCTTCCTCTTGACCCAGCCTGTAAACTTTGCTAACAGTGGTCATGCAGATAGAATGTAGGTAGCTTCCCATAAAGCCATTGAAAACTATGAAAGCTCAGCAGACATTTGAAGGAGGTAATATGGTCAGCGATGCTCTGTTCTCTCCTAGAGTTTGTCCTTTGTCCTCACTGCTGCAAATCAACTTCTTCCCCCTTTTTCATCCAACTAGTATTTATTTAGCACATATACATACAGAAAAGATATACACACTTCATATTCAGTGCATGGGGAATAAAAATAAATAAAATTATGCTTACTAGAATTACCAATCCCATCAAATTATTTAACTAACTTTGGGGGTAGAGGAGAAACAATGGAGACAGCATTGCCTCAGGAACATGGTGAGTTTCCTGAACCCTGCTTTTGATGGAGACTTGGAACTGGCTAAGAACCCCTTAGGCATATTTACTCCTGGATATATTTCTAGGCCTATGTAAATCTGGGTGATGTTATGTTGTGCTCTATCATCTGTGGCTGGGAACATGAACCGCAGTCCAAAGTGAAATCAGAACCACTTCTAGAGTTGATGTCAGCAGTGGGTCAGAAACTAGACTGGAAAGTTCTTTCAGGCAGAAGCCACGTCTTATTTGGTGCTGTGACTCAGGCCTATTGTAGATCCTTCATAAAGATTTTTTTAAATGAATGAAACTGTTGTCAGATCAGCATGGCTGAGTGGGGAGAAGAATGTGGAATACATATTTCAGGTCATACCTACAGGTAATCCATGAAGCCTGAAGCCTGAAACGGCCCTGCCCTTCAGAAATTTATCACCTAATAGCAGAGCTAGGAAGTCTGAGGCATGCTAGTTATGATTTAAGATGCATGGGAAGATGAATCTTCTGATGTAAGTGTCTTGAGAGTTATCTTTCCTTCCAACATTTTTCCAAATGAAAAGATTTCCACTGTACACACTGATCATTTTAGGTGATTTCGTGAGCATTGCGCTTGTACAGCCCTGAGGCATCTCTTCAGTAAATCAGATACAGACCTACTATGTGCTGAACTCTTACATTCTATTAGGGAAGGCAGGCATTCAGTGTGTTTTAAGCTGTGTCCAAGAACATGACCTTCTGGAGAAGTGATTCACCTCCTTGTTGTGCATCCCAAGCTGCTCTTATCAAGGTCGCTAGTGACGTCTACATTGCTAAACCTAAGGGCTAATTCTCAGCCTTCCCCTTGCTCCTTCAAAGCGTTTGATCATACATACGGTTCATCCCTGCTTTATCCTTGAAAGGCATCCTTCCCTTGGCTCTCTGCATACCATACTGTACAGACCTTCCTCCTCACTCACCAGCCAGCATTCCTTCCCCAACTTCTTGACTGCCTTCTCTCTTCTCCCTGACCTCTCACTGCTGAAGGGCCCAGCACTCATTACTCACACTTGTCTTTTCTTTCTGTGATTATTATCTGTGGGGTCGGTCATTCTCATGGCTTTAAATACCATCCATCAGCCAAGAATTCACACTACTGTATCTCCATCTTGTGCCACCTGCATATAGAATTGCCTACTTGACACCTCTGATAATAGTCATCTCAGACTTTAACGTCTAAAAGTAAGTTTCTGATTCCCATCCCTTCCCCTTCCAGATACTTTGTCTTCAGTTAGTTCTTCAGTGTATACCCAGAATCTGACCATCCCACATCGCCTCTCTTCATCCCTGGTTCCTCATCTCTCAAGTGGGCTCTTAGGCACTGCTCGATTTTTACCTCTTCCATTTCACCGTATGGCATATTCTCAGCAGAGCAGCCAAGTGATTCCAGATTCAAAATACAGATCAGATCATATTAGTGCTCTGTTCAAACTTCTCAGAGTAAAAGCCAAACTCATTATTTAACCTACCAGGCCCTTCCCTCCCTCCCTCTCTGCTCAAGCCCCACACCACCCTGGCACACCTCTGCCTCAAGGCCACTGCACCTGCTGTTCCCTCTTTCTGACAGGTTCTTCTTTCACGTCGCTGACTTGCTGCTTCCTTCAGGTTTCAATTCAAATGTCGCCTTCAGTGAAGCCTTCGTGCCACCCTGCCCCAGCCTGAGATTTCATATCCCCCTTCTCAGGTTTATTTTCTCCTTTGCACCTTGTCAGTTTTTAAACATATATTTTACTGACTCAATTTGCTTTTCTGCCTGCTCTGCACCGCTGCAATGAAAAATTTATGAGGCTATTTTTCTGAAGAGGGGAGCCTATGTGATTGACTCATATCTTCAACACTGAGAACAAGGCTTGGCATACACCAGGCACTCAGGAAACAATCTGTTGAGAGAATGAGGTAGAACCAATGGTATTTTTCACTTAAGTATTGATGCCCCCGGGGATTGTGATGTAATTGGTGGGATGAGCACCAGCATTGATATTTTCTGAACCCTCTCTGGGTCATTCCGATGTGGAGCTGGGCATAAGTTGTTCATTCTTAGAAAGTCCATTAGTCTCTAGACTTAAATTTCAGGGGTTGATTTTAATGAAGTTTGTGCTATGTGTAAAAATTTCATCAGAGCATCTTCTTAGCAGGAATGTAGTGGACATTCATCCCTGCATAACCTTGCTGACTTTTGCCTGGAGGCACAAACCCCCCTCTTGCCGAATTAAGTGTTTTCTGTGTTAATTTCCCCACTGGACTTTTCTCTTTATACTCTCAGCTATCACCATCAGTGTATCCGTGGGTTCTGTGTCTTCAGCCCATAGCTGATGGAAAATTCCAGAAAGCTCCAAAAAACAAAACTTGAATTTACCAGTATTTACATTGTACTTATAACCATTTACACTGTATTAGGTATTATAAGTAGTCTAGAGATGATTTGGGCTTCCCTTGTGGCTCAGACAGTAAAGAATCCACCTGCAATGCGGGAGACCTGAGTTCGATCCCTGGGTTGGGAAGATCCCCTGGAGGAAGGCATGGCTACCCACTCCAGTATTCTTGCCTGGAGGATCCCCATCCACAGAGGTGCCTGGTGGGCTACAGTCCATGGGGTCACAAAGAGTCGGACACGACTGAGCAACGAAGTACACAGCACACAGAGATGATTTGAAGTATAGGGAAGAATGTGCATGGGTTATATGCAAATACTATGCCAGTTTCTAGAAGAAACTTGAGTGTATTCTGATCCTGGTATCCTCGGCAGTCCTGGAACCACTGCCCCGTGAATGTATTTGAAAAGTGAGAGGGAGTTTGGGTCCAGCTTAACGCCTCTTGTCTGCATGGACTATGCATTTATTTCACACCCCTGCACCCAGAATGCCCCCCAACCCCTTGCCTAAATTCTGTCCATCGCGTAAGACCCAGGCAAAGTTGCCTTCCCTTTGAAGAGTGTTTCTCCTCACCCCCCAGCTGGCAGTCTCTCCCAGAACGTCTGGCATACACGCTGCCTGGCATGTTCTCTTGGCATCTAGCACATGCTGCCCTGGTTGATGAGTCTTCAGGTGAAAGTGTCTTTGGTTTTAGCCCTCCCAGGCTAGGCTGTAAACGCTCTCAGGCTCTTGGCCATACTGCTCGTCTCTTTGTATCCCCAGCACTGTCCTTTTTAAATGCATTGGTGGCTTCTAAGGCCCATTGCCAAGGGGATGGTGTGTCACTGTTGGTGTAATTAGGGACTGTACCCTTCATAAGCTCTCTGGCATTTTTTAACTCTGGGTTATGTTGATCTGTGGGCTTCCCAGGTGGCACTAGTGGTAAAGAACCCCCCCGCCAATGCAAGAGACGGAAGAGACGTGGGTTCAATCCCTGGATCAGGAAGATCCCTTGGAGGAGTGTTAGTTGCTAAGTCGTGTCTGCCTCTTGCAACCCCATAGACTATAGCCCAACAGGCTCCTCTGTCCATGGGATTTTTCAGACAAGAATGCTGGAGTGAGTTGCCATTTCCTTCTCCAGGGGATCTTCCTGACCCAGGGATTGAACCTGAGTCTCCTGCATTGCAGGGAAATTCTTTACCATCTGAGCCACAAGCATGACAACCCATTCCAGTATTCTTACCTGGGAAATCTCATGGACAGAAGAGCCTGGTGGGCTATGGTCCATAGGGTTGCAAAGAATTGGACATGACTTGAAGTCACAGCACAGCACAGCACACATTATTGATCTGTATCTTTCTCATCTCATAAACGACTAAATACATAGCTTATAAGAATTAGAATCTAGGATTGCAGTACCGTGGTTGAAAATGACATACCCAAGAAAGCTCAGATATAATCACATTTGCCTTTATTTTCGAAATCAGATTCAAGGAAATAAATTTAAGCTCCCTTTAGGGAACTGCTGGCTGGAGTTCCTTGTCTCCTAGTTCTGAGACAAGAGCACCATGCAGAGCCCTCCTCTCTCTGTTTGAAATGGTGGCTTTTCTGTTATAGTCTCATTCTCAGGCTAACATTCTTCATTTCAGCAGGCTGGGAGATCAGGTAACCTGATCTATGGGAGTAGGAGGAAGGTTTAGAAACTAAGGTCTTAACACCTTTGTGGCCTTTTGAAGCCCTAGGATTGAGGGAAAGTGATGTCATGGTGAGACAGGAAATGTTATAAAGCTGTAAAATGTCATAAAGCGATTTCCAGCTGGTATTAGGTGTATAAGACACAGCAAAGAAAAGGGCATTGTGTTTTTATCCACTGGGGATAAGGTTACTAGATTGGTACATCATGGGAAAGCTGTTGACATAACGAATCTGGACTTTTCAACAAGGTGTTTGGATGGTCCCTTGTGATATCTTTGTAGGCAAGATGGAGGAACGTGGACTGGACAGTTGTGCAGTGTGGTGATTTGTAGCTGACTGGCTAAATGCCCGTGCAAAGAGGTTGACGGATTGATGTCCATCCAGAGAGAGGGCTCTGGCAGTGAGAGTCTGACACAGTTCTGCCATTGGATTTGTCCTGCTGCTGTTCAATGTTTTTATCGATGACTTGAATAAAGATGCAGATGACATATTTATCCCATTTGCTCATGACCCAGATCCGGGAAGCACAGTGACCTCGTTTCACACCGGAATCAGAATCTAAAGTGACATATAGGATAGGCCACATTTTGCAAGATCAGCCAAGGGCTCAAGTGAAGGTCCTTCACTGCTGTCTGAAAAGCCAACTGCATTTATTACAGGACAGTCAGGAATCTGCTATCATAACGATCTTTTTGTAAAAGATTTAGGCAGTTCGTTTGACTGGGTGGTCAGTGTGCACCAACACTCTGATGTGACTATTAAATAAATGTAAATTCCGGATGTGAGGGGCCATAAGCAGTGTGGAGCCTCTGCTCTGGTCCCACACATCTAGACTATTGTGTGCTGTTCCGGGCAGCACGTGGTGTAAAGTGACATATTCAGAAGCAAGGGTCCAAGATTCGAGAGCTGGTGGGAGAGATTTTCAGGAAAGATGATGGTGCCTTCCAAGTCCTTTCCCTTTCATCCCGTGACCCTGTGGACCATCGCTTCACTCACTCCTTTTCCAATACTCTAAACTCTCTATCTTCTTTCCTTTTGCTGTCCTCACTGTCCAAAATCCCTGCACCAAATAAGTTCAATCACTGTCATTTTCTGCCCCTGTGTCCTGACTGCTGAGGATTTCTGTGAAAGAGAAAAAAACCCACCATGTATTTTGATTGGCACACCTGCAGGATAAAGGCCTCTGAACTCATCATCATCCTCCTAGGCCGGCAGGCAGGTGGACAGTCTCACAGGACCCCCATCATCCTTCCCTGCCATTCCCCCCACTGCCTGCACTACCTCTCCCCCTCCCCCTCAAACTCCTACCTAGAGACCTTCTCCCTCCCTTCAAGAAAACCTTAAAGTTTTCTTCACAGAGAGAATCCATGAAAATTCCCTCAGTCCTGCTCCCTCGCTTACAATCTGCCCACCTCCAACCTGTGCTCTTTCCTTCTTGCCTGAGAGAATATCCCTCCTTTTATTGAACATTTCCCTCAGATTCAGCTTAACAATCACGCTTAATCAGCCTGCTCTTTCCCCTCTGTTTTTACCCTCCCCCTGCCTACAAGACTTTCCTCTCTACCATGTGCAAACCTCACCCCTCTTTAATTAAGTCCTCTCTGCCTTTATATCCTTAACAGCCAAATTACCTGAAGATTTGCTCTGTGTTGGCTGTTTTTACTTCTTTCAACCCTCATTGATCCCTCAATGGACCAGGCAATCTGGTTTCCATTCCCAATGCTCCATTGAAAGTCCCTGGTGACAACTGATGGGCTTCTAATTCCAAATCCAGTGGAGATGTTTCAGTGCTTCATTTGCTTGGCCAGTGTCTCCTTAATGAAGCACTGTTCTCCAGCGTCTCTGCTCCCACTCCTGTGGATTCTTCCTACCTCTTTAACGGTTGCCTGGTCTTACTCTTCTCGCTGAGCTGCTCTCCATGGAGTGCTTTCATTTATTCTTGCAACAACTTTGACTTCCCCTTCCTTTTTGGTTGGTTTGCTCTTTACCTCTTAGGCAGTGATGTTCTCATTCCTCCTCTGGGCAGTTTCAGCCCCATTTTCCACTTCAGCCACCCCCTATCTACACATCTCTCCAAAATCTGTACCTTCAGCCTCCAGCCTCCTCCTGAGCTCCCTGTCCAGTGCCTACTACTGATTTCAGGTGGCCCTGGCCTGCAACAGTGTGGAGCAGGGCTTGGGTTCCCAACAAGAAATTGAGGCTGAGTCGTGGGGGTGAGCACCAGATCCTAGCCACCAGAGCAGTGGTCAGTGACAAGGGCACTGGCCCTTCGGCTTTGCAGAAAAGAATTCCCACAAAGACAGAAAGTATTTATTCAGAGGAAAAAAAGAGTACAGCCTGTGTGGATAAACACATGGGCAGACTTGGGGGTGGGGTGAGTCCCTCAGTTACCCCCTCATGGCAGTTTAAATCACTTATATGGGGCATTTCTTCCTTTGGCCAATCACTTTGATCTGCCTGGTTCACCATCCATATTTGGTATATCTCAGGATCCTTCTATGTATGTGCAGGCATCTCTTAGCCAAGATGAATCCTACCACAAAGGCCTGTAGGTAGCTTAGCATCACTCCCCTTTGACCTCCAGGAAGCCTTTCTGTGCATGGCGCATGTGTGGTCAGGGAGGTCTCCTGACTTTGAAAACGAGAAATATATGGTCTGGATAGGGCCTAGCCATATCCCTTAATTGGCCTGCTGTTCTCATCTTGAGGTTTCGGTCCATAGGGAATGAATCTCCAATTGCTTTACCCTGGGGTGGAGGTGGGGGCATCTACCTCCTGCCTCACTTCCACCTCCATCTGGGGACTCTGAGACACTTCAGAGCATCGCATCCCAGACTGAGCTCGTCGCCTCTCCCATCTGAGCCTGGCTCCACAACCCCTGCCCATTCCCTGTCTTGGTCAATGGCACCCCCTCAACCAGCCGTCAGACAAGAAATCCGGACTCATCCTCATCTCTCTGTGGTTCTGTATACTTGCACATGGGAGGTTTGCAACTCTAACCCAGAGGGTGGCCAAACAAATAATTTTAATGGCTTTCCTGGGTAGGACTGCTAAGACTTAGTCTTGTTTTGGATCCAGAAGCCAGAACAAAGGCCAAAACATTTGAAGTAAGGGACAGAGATCCATGGGAGACATGGATCTTAAGGGAGACAGCTCCATGTTGGGAAGATTTTTTTTTTAACTATTAGAGCCTCAAAGTGGCGTGGGCTGCCTTGAGGGGTGGTAAGTTTCCTTCATTGCAGGCACTGAGCGGGGAGGTTGGAGGACTGTTACAGGGCTGGGCTGGGGGACTTCTAATGCCTCTACCAGCTCTGAGGTTTAATTCAGCAGCTGATACATTTTTCCCGTCTGCTTTGTCCACAGCTTCTCATTTCTGCTTCCTAGTAGATTATTAGCTCCATTTTACGGATGAGGAATCAGAAGCTTGAGGGTCAGCTAATTTCCCAAGGTGATCCAGCTGAGTGATCGGTATTAGGGACGGGCCTCTGGGGCTGACTCGTGTCCCCACCGCCCACTGTGGGGCTGCCTCCTTCTATTCGGTATTGGAAACAGATGTCAGTAGAGTGTAGTCCTTTAAAGCTAATAGAAAGGAGCTTTTTTTGGATTTTGGATTCAGAGCTTAAATAAATTTGAAACTTAAATTTTTCTTAAATATGTCCCCATATTTATTAGTCTATTAACCTTCCCCTCCGTTTCTCCACATGCTTTATCATTATAATGAGCAATCCTAATAAACAAATGCAATTTTCTTCCTAGGCCACTGCCTCCATTTCTTAGAGGCTTCGTTGTTGTTATTTAGTTGCTAAGTTGTGTCTGGCTCTTTTGTGACCCCCATGGACTGTAGTCCACCAGGCTCCTCTGTCCATGGGATTTTACAGTCCAGAATACTGGAGTAGGTTGCTATTTCCATCTCCAGGAGATCTTCCTGACTCAGGGATCACACTTTTGAGTCTCTTGCCTTGGCAGGCAGATTCTTTACCGCTGAACCACCAGAGAAGCCCTTTTCCCAGTCTTGGGAAGGAGCAAATGAGACAGGGTTAATGCCTCCATTTACTTAGAATGGTTTGCAATGACATGCAGGTCCCAGACGCAGAGGGTCTGTGTTGCTGCCACAGTACTGACCTGCTGGGTGGCCAGTGCTGAAGAGAAATCCTGGGTTTTCTTTTAGGAACTTGAAAGAAAGGGAGGAGATGCTGCATATCTGGGGAAGGGAGGGACTGGCTTGAAGTGGAGAAAGAATATAAGCAAATATTTACATTTTCATTTTTGCCTCTAATACCATGTCCTGGAGAGAAACAGAAGACTGATAAAAACAGCAGATAAACATCAAAGTGAGCGGTAGTCAGTCTAGGTCAGCACCTGGGCAGGACCTGGGCTCAGAGATGACGGTTGAATTGAGGATCTAAAATCCAGGCTATAGAGACTCGCCTTGCAGATAACCTGTGAGTGGATATTTTTGTGGGCCTTGCTAGCTGCCCTCCCCAGAGCTCTGAGGAGCACTTATCCTCTTACACGCTCTAAGGTATATGATTACTTCTTCATCTTTCACCTGATCCCAACCTTATTGTTTGAGTACTCAGAGTTCTTCATCTGTAAGCTGGAGGGTTAGGCAAGGATTGAGGAAATAAAATCCAGCAACAATAGAATAACCAACGTCTCTCTCAATGCTTTTTTTTTTTCCAGAGAGATTTTTCAAGTGACAAAATCATAGCTGCTGTCATTGTGAAAGGTGCAAAGCAGGATGGGGAAGGTTGAGTGAAAAGAGTAATTGACCAGCAGCCAACACTCCGCTCTAGTTCAGATACTGCTGCTGTCTAGTTCCAGATCCTAGATTCTTCACACTTGGAATGAAGCAATTGCGTCTAATGATTCTTAAAGTCCCTTTTATCTCTTAAAGAAGAAAATGTCCTGACACACAGTCATAGCTCAGTACTCCACATGTTGCCTATTACTTGAGAACAATCATCCATTCCTGTCTCTCATCGCTAAAGACCCACTCATGTCTGTAGTGCCTTGGAGCTCACATTCTGTCCTAAATGAATAAACTCCTCTAAATCAAGCTACCCATCAAAAATACCCTCTTCTGTCAGGAATAATTTCCGCGAATATTAAAAAGCTTCCAAGGCATGAAAAATTCAGTTTCCCTTCTACTGACAATTATTTCTTCCATGAACTGTTAGAGATTATCTGTTTTAATCTGAGATTTTATAAATGGACAAATCTAGGCCCAGAGAGGTTAGGCGGCTTTCTGAGTGTCACACAGCAAAGACCCTCCTGTAGGACATTTCTCCCTACTGCTCAAAATGGAAAGATGCAGGTACTTGGCAATCAGCAGTTAAAAGAAAATTATAGTTTGATTTCCAAGAGAGTTATTTTTAAACAGGAGGCTGTTCCACCTTGGAATTTTGAAAGAAAAAAAAATAATAAACAAGTGCACTAGATTTGTCCTTTTAAGCCAACTGAAGGAGTGTGCCCTCTCTGCTCTGTTGAAATTGGCAGGCTGACATCGTGCAGACAGACTGTTCTGGTCTATTTGGTTAGTTGTTATCCCAAATGCAAATCTGACTCACGGGTGAGATCATGAGAAATCTGGACTATTTTTCATGATGACTTTTTCTTTCCTAGTCTAATTTTCTTTTGCGGTATTTGGCTGTGTATGATACCCACGGTGGGGAACAGAATCTCGGGAAGGTTGTTCCTAGGATGGTCTTTGCTGTCATATGAATCACAAGACAGCTGGGGCAGGTTTGGCCATGAACTGTCTGTGGCTTTGGTGTGGATGTTTAGGGGTGTGTGCGTGCAGGTATGTGTATGTGTGAGTAAGTACCCGAGTGTGTGCTGGCCCTATGGCAAAGTAAGATGTTTTCTGTCTTCAGGGATTTGAGGGATTCTGGGAAGGCCCTCCTTCTAATCAAGTGAACGATTAAATAAACATTTTTCACTGAAAGAACGTTTGTTTAATATCCACCTTTTGCTGGGTGCTGATAACAGGGGCTCCTATCACCAAGAGGTGATTGATGCTTTTGAACTGTGGTGTTGGAGAAGACTCTTGAGAGTCCCTTGGACTGCAAGAAGATCCAGCCAGTCAATCCTAAAGGAAATCAGTCCTGAATATTCATTGGAAGGACTGATGCTAAAGCTGAAGCTCCAATACTTTGGCCACCTGATTCGAAGAGCTGACTCACTGGAAAAGACCCTGATGCTGAGAAAGATTGAAGACAGAAGGAGAAGTGGGTGACAGAGGATGAGATGGTTGGATGACATCACCAACTTGATGGACATGAGTTTGAGCAAGCTCCGGGAGTTGGTGATGGACAGGGAAGCCTGGTGTGCTGCAGTCCATGGGGTCTCAGAGAGTTGGACACAACTGAGTGACAGAACTGACTGATCACCAAAAAGAGATTCAGTTCAGTTTCTCAGTCATGTCTGACTCTTGATTACATACAATTAAACAAGTAAATGCTACCTAATCTGTGTATTAGGGTGATGTTAGCTGCTGTGACAATTGAACCCCCAAGCTTTAGTGTTTAAAACATAACACAGAATTATTTCTCTGTCACGTAACAGCCTCATGCAAGACTTCTTGGTCAGCAGGCAGCTCTCCTTTACATGATGAGTCAGGCCTCCGTGTGCTTTCCATCTGGTGTCCTGCAGTTTCCTGGAGCTAAAGTGTACACTCTGCCCCTCACTAGGGGGAGGAGAAAGGGGCAGAAGGTCCATTCCTCTGAAATGTCTTGGTTTGAAAGTGGTACATCCCGTGGGTGAGAACTAACCACAGGGCCTGTGTGGATGCAAAGGGGGCTGGAATAGGTGGCCATGATGAGTCTATACGGTGGAAGGGGACTCTGTGGGATTTCAGGGTTTAGGTGGTACCTCTGCTACTGTCTGATAAGTACTCTAGTGGAGGGCGGTGTTTAGGATTACTACTCCAACACAGAAGAGAAGCACCTGACCTGGGATCAGGGTACGGGAAGGAGCCATCGCTTATTCTTTCTGTCTCTTCTCTTCCTTCTGAGCCTGGCTTCAGTTCTCAATGTGCCACTGTCTGTATCTCTCACACCCCTGCACATGTGTATTAGGGTGATGTTAGCCGCTGTGACAATCTTTCCTCTCTCTAGAACTTTTCTCCCACCTCACCTTGCCCCTTTCCCTTACTAACTTAATATTCCATCAGATTTGCAAGGTGTTTCTCCCAAGAAGCCTTTCCTGGACCACCAAATCAAGCTCTGTGTGAAGGCAAAGCTGGGAGATTTTTATTTATTGGGATTTGAGAGCCCCCAGGAAGGCATTCCGCCTAATCAATTGGCTGTTTTATGTGGTATAAACTTCAGGGGATCAAGGAGCATTGAGGGGGAAAGGGAGGTAAGGGGACCATAAGATGAGTGGGGAGGGAGGCAGGGACCTTCACACCCTTCCCATCACTTGGATCTGAGAGCTCCGGCTCTTCGCAGGTGGAGAGACAGCAGGGGGCTTCCAGGCCACCTCTGTTCAGGAAACTACATTGCTGCTGGTAGGTTTCAGGAGTTGTTTCTCAGGCCTGATTTCTAGAGAATAGGTGAGAAATTTTCCCAAATGCTAGTTAAGAGGTGGGACACCCAAGTCAGTGTAGAGGCCCTCCCTGGGGGAGCATCCTTGTAGCAGCACAAAGAGATGGTTACGCCGCCAGCCTGAGTCTCTGAGCAGAGGCCGGAGGGAGTGGAGAACCTTCCTGGATTGAAGCAATGATGGAATGCATCTTCCTGTTCCAACAGGCCCCGGATCTTACAAAGGAACATGGGGTTTTAATTTTTGGATGTAAGAAATGAACATGTTTGTCCTGCAGCTGGACTTATCTCCTTGTTCAAAAAATATTTTCATCCTAATTATTTGTAATGATCTCAAGAAAAAGTGCCTCTTGTGATTAACTTGACAGGTTCATACATGCAAGGGGCCTCCTGATCCTGCATTTATGAGGCTGTTTTTATTGTTGAGGTTACCATCAGAGTGACCTAAAACAGACCTGAGAGCTGGGTGCTTAGGAAAAAATCTTGGCAGGATGGTTTAGGAAGGAGACTGTGTTAACTCCATGGGTTTTTTTTTTTTTTTTCCAGAATGCTGTTTGTTTCTCTGGACTTCCCCACTCCAGTCAGAAGGCTCACTTTTGTGAAGCCCAGGGCTGGATCAATATATTATGGGAGAATAATCCTAGGTACAGAAACCAAAGGCAAAGAATCCGTAGTCTGGATCAAATCTTTGAGTTGGGATGGAGCAGAGCGTGACTAGCAGCTGTCTAGCAACCCTGAGGCTCTCCACCTCCCACGTGGTCCATTCTGTTTCTTGTGATTTGTCAACCGAGTACAGACCTGCATTCGTTCCCAGAATACTTAACAGAAGCACCTGCTTGGCACTCTTCTTGGCACCAGGGATGCAGAGATGAGCAAGGCCTTCAAAACCTCTGCCCCACAGAGCGCTCACATTTTAGGAGGGGGGAGGCCAGGCATAAAACCAGTAAATGAATGGATATGCAGTATAACTTCAGGGACTATATGCTTCTTGAAGACAAATAGAGCCGGTTAAGCTGCTGGAGAGTGATGGAGGGAACTTGGTTAGATCATGTGGGTGGGGAAGGCTGCTCTGAGAGTGATGTTTGAGTAGAGGCCTGAGAAATGAGGAATAGAGTCAGGTCCTGATCCGAGGGCAGGGACATCTATGGACCCTGAAGGAGGAAGACCAAGAGGGCTGGTGGCAGTGGGATCGTAGCCGGGATGGGCCACTGCAGATCACCAGCAGGCAGGAGACAGTGGGGGTGATGCTACTAGAGGAGACTTTCACCTCTCTGCCCAGGAAGGTAAGGGAAGTGTGTTGGGAGAGCAGAGTTCTCCAATGAATTACCTTTTTTTTGGTTGTTGTTCAGTCGCTAAGTCGTGTCCAACTCTGCAACCCCATGGACTGCAGCACACCAGGTTTCCCTGTCCTTCACTATCTCGGAGTTCGCTCCAACTCGTGTCCATTGAGTCGGTGATGACATCCAACCGTCTCATCCTCTTTCATCCCCTTCTCCTCCTGCCCTCGATCTTTCCCAGCATCAGGGTCCTTTTGATTGCTGCGATCTAAATACAGGCAGATGCCTAGGTGTGGCTTCCAGTCTTTACAGGAATTTGCTTTCTGGTGCAAAGGAAGGAACTGAACTCGGACAACCTTGTTTGGAGAAAGCCATTTGGACGCTGCTGGAACATAAAACCACTCCTTTCTGTCCTCAGGACCCTGGTGCTGCCCACCGCCCGGCAGGCGCTTGCCCTGAGGTAACAGAGGACTTTGGGTCTAATTGGCCTATTGTACGGCCCCTCCGACCATCGCCTGGAAAATCCCTCGGCTCTGTCTAGTTAATGGTGGCTCCAGTGCTAATAAATCCTTTGAAATCTTCTGCTGTGGTTGGGTTTTCATGACGCATTTGCATGTCAAGATCATTTGGGTTTCGGAGTTTCGGTCTCCTGCTGTTCCTAATGTCATAAACGGATGGTAATAACCCGGGAGGGGATTATGTTCCAGAGTTGCAAGTAGATGAGCTTTAAAAACATCCATCTTATTTGCGGGCAAATATGGCTAATGACAGGCTGGGGAAAACAAAATAATTCAAAATCTGCAGTGAGTGCTTGGTTATTTCCAAAGGGCCTGCTTTTTAATGAAGTGCAGTAGAGAATGAAGGACAAGTGGGGAGAAGTAGTCACAGCATTTCAGGAGTTTCTTGGGGGTTAAGGAGGCTTTTCAAAAATAAAAATAAACACAGGTTATCTGAGGCAAGGGAGCCATGTTAGAGGCCCACCTCCTCCTTGTGGGGCTGGGGCTGAATCGCAGGGCCTTGCAGCTCCATAGTTCATGGAGGAAAGCAAACCTGTACCACAGGGGTTCTCCCTCAGTGGAGATTTTGCCCCAGTGGACACTTGGCAATGTGTGGACACATTTCTGGTTGTCCCTGGTGGTGCTGGAGGCACCTAGTGAGTAACTGACAGTATGTGTGTTGCTAGTCACTCAGTCGTGTCTGACACTTTGTGACCCCATGGACTGTAGCCTGCCAGACTCCTCTGTCCATGGGATTCTCCAGGAAACAATACTGGAGTGGGTAGCCGTTCCCTTCTCCAGGGGATCTTCCCAACCCAGGGATCGAACCTGGGCCTCCAACACTGCAGGCAGATTCTTTACTGTCTGAGCCACCAGAGATGCTGCTAAATATCCGACGATGCCCAGGACAGCCCCACAAAGGAGGATTATCCTGCTCATGTGTCCAGATGCTGAGACTGAGCACACATCTTTCTGCCTGCAGCTCCCTGTCCAACCCCCAGCTGTGAAGTGGCTCTGCCACCCTTTCCTGGGAGTTACTTTGTCTCCCAGTGAAGGCCTGGAAGGGGCTTAGAAATGATCTAATATGAATCTAAGCTTCACAGGTAGTGCCTGGAGGACTTCAGACAGATTGAGTGACTTTCCTAAGTTCACACAATTTGTAACAGAGGTGGGATTAATGAACAGGAAAAATTCCCGTTCCTCCTCCAGGAGTTTTTGCAGAAGGAGTTTTTACAGGTTTTTAATATTCTTCTCTTGGATCAGCACTTTTCTCATTCTTACAGTAACTGTTTGCTGAGTGTCTGCTATGTTCCTGGCACTCTGCAACCATCTGTCACCTGAGTGACAGGAAGCCTGCCTAAAATGGGCAATGCAACCCTGATGAGAGGATTATAGTGTTTGGAGGGTTTATGCTGGGCAAGGACTATACTAAATCCTTCAATAGATTTTTTTATCTCATTAAATTCCCCACACAACTCTGCAGGCAGGTACTATTACTATCCCCCTTTCATAGGTGATGAACTAAGACCGGGGTCACTTAGAAGGTTTTAGGGCCAGGAATTTGAGCCTAGTTCTATTGAACTCCAGAGCTAGAACTCCAAGCCTCTGAGCTCTCCTCTTTTTGTACATGGTGATGAAAGATTAAGTTGTTACTATAGTCAGGAGGGCTTCCCTCCGCTTACCAGTGGCTCAGCGGTAAAGAATCCACCTGCAATGCAGGAGATGCAGGTTCAAACCCTGGATCAGGAATATCTCCTGGAGGAAAGCATGGCAGGCCACTCCAGTATTCTCTCCTGGAGAATCCCATGGACAGAGGAGCCTGGAGGGCCACAATCCATAGGATCGCAGAGTCGGACACAACTGAAGCGACATAGCACGTATGCATAGTCAGAAGACTATTGTTTTAAACTACTGTTTTAAGAGTTTTAACCAAAACTTTAGGAGAAGAAATGTAGATACATTCTTCTGGATTATATCACCCAGGCCATCAGTGGCGGTGTTGCTCATTCCTTGCTTGCTGTTGTCTTTGGATTTTCCAGGCATATGGGTACTTCCATTTAACTTCCATCAATACTTATTTTTGTGAGCATTCTCTTTGTTAGGGAGGTGGCTAAATAGTGGGGATTCAGTGAGCAAAATACTTGTCTTAGCTTGGGTTCCCCCTAAAGCCAACCCTGAGACAAGGATTTGGGTTCAGGAAGTTTATTTGGGTGCAGAAATTGTGATGGGGAGAGGGGAGGTGCGAGAGGAAGGAAGGAGAGCTGACAAAGGGTTTGCAAGGTGGTTATTGCCATGACAACAGGACTTCAGACCCTCCGTGGGTCTCTAATAAGAGACTGAGCAGAACACCCTGCAAAATGGCCAAGTGAATGCTGGGTTCTTTACTCACTGACTTCCACTCCACTCATTCCTTCATAAACACCCTGGCACTTCCCTCAGGCAGGGATCCAGAAGAACTGCAGGGCAAGTATGGGACTGTGTGGGTGGCACCCGTGTTGGTTCAGATGGTAAAGAATCTACCTGTGATTCAGGAGACCCGGGTTTGATCCCTGGGTCTGGAAGATCCCCTGGAGAAGAGAATGGCTACTCACCCCAGTATTCTTGCCAGGAAAATCCCATGGACAGAGGAGCCTGGCGGGCTGTAGTCCATAGGGTCACAAAGAGTCAGACATGGTGGAGTGACTAACCCTTTCACTTTCAGATGATCTCCAGGGAGGGTGGGCCAGGGGCTGTGACCACATCTGCTCCAGTATAATTCCTGTCCTCAGGAACTCACCCTGCTCTTGGTTGGGGAGTTAGAATTCACCGAACAACAGGACAGTGGGAAGATGAACACAATGAATGGAGGACGGCAAAAAAGAGATGATGACTCCATTGTGGGAAATCAGGGAAGGCTTCCCAGAGGAGGTGACATTGAAGGGCTGAGAGCATATTAAATATAGATCCCCATCACCAGCATCTTCCTTATTCTCATAGCTCTGGCATAACACGGAAACGCCATGTTGAGTGTTGCCTGGCCTTTGTTGTTGAATTCGCCTTCTTTCTGCACCCTGTCATTCCAGGAGACTCTTGTGGTCAGCATCAGGACCGTGGGCCTGGCCCAGCAGTGGCTAGAGCCTATAAGTCATTGTCTTGAAGTTGTGTAGCAAAGAAGCTGAGGCCAGTCCTGCCGCCCTCCACATCCATTAGAGCTGCCCTTCCTTGCAGTTGTTACTGGTGGGAAATCTTGGATGAGTCGCCACCCTGGCTGAACCTACCTTTCCTGGTAGCCATCCAGAAGGCATGAATCCATGGCCTTCACTAATACTTCTCAGTGCAGAGTTTGAGTAGGAAAAGCTTGCATACAGTTCACGTGGAGCACTTGTTAAAATATAGATACCTGGGCCCCACCCCTGGAGGCTCTGATTCCACAGTTACGGGGTCAGGTCTGAGATTTTACATTTGACAGCCTCCTCCTCTGCTGATGCTGCTAGTCTGCAGTCCATACTTGGAGTAGCCAAGTTCTACGACCTCTCATCCAGCTTCCTCTTGGCCTGTTTCACCTAGATCAGGGTTTCTCAGTGCCAGCACTCTTCTTTGACATTTAGGACCAGATAATTCTTTGTTGTGGGGGCGGCCTTGTGCACTGTAGGATGTTTAGCAGCATCCCTGGTCTCTAGCCACTGGATACCAGCAGCATTTCTCAGTGAGTAAGTGTTAGTTGCTCAGTCATGTCTGATCCTTTGCAACCCCATGGACTGTAGCCTACCAGGCTTCTTTGTCCATGGAATTCTCCAGGTAAGAATACTGGGGTGGGTTGCTACTTACTCCTCCAAGGGATCTTCCCCCCCAGGGATCAAACCCAGGTCTCCTGCATTGCAGGAGGATTCTTTACCATCTGAGCCACCATGGAAGCCCAGCATTTCTCAGTAGTAACAACCAGAAATGTCTTCACACATTACCAAATGACCCCTGGAGGCAAAAATCTCCCCAGCTAGAGAACCACTGATGAAAATGCTCTTAAACACTGCCTCTCAATTCACTGTACATATGAATTAATGGATCTTATTAAAATGCAGATTCTAATTCAGTAGATCTGGGGAGAAGCCTGAGAGGATTTCTGCTGAGCTCCTGGGTAATGCTGTTACTTCCAGTTGGGGACCATGCTTTGAGTAGCAGCAGTCCACACTCCAGTGAGGGAAGAGCTTTGGTTGGACTCAAAGGTATTGCTGCAATTGCTTGTGATTGGCCAGTCTCTCTCAGCCCCTCTTACTTCCCCAGGTTGATGAATGCTGTGGCTGCTGCCTTCCCCTCCCCCACCAATCCCTCCTCCAGCCCAGGGGTCTCTTGTCCTTGTCTGGGAGGAGTTAGCCTTCCTCTTGGAGTGATAGCAGATCTGAGTTTGCCTTTGTTGGGTACATGGGTCTCACTAAGGTCCTCTCAGTCCTCAAAGGGCCCACTTCGCCCTTTTGAGTTTTTTTTGGCTTTGCAGGGTCTTCATTACAATGCATAGGCTTAATTGCCCCACAGAATATGGGATCTTAGTTCCCTGACCAGGGAACAAACCCACACCCCCTGCATTGGAAGGTGGATTCTTAACCGTTGGACCACTGGGGAAGTCCCCGGTCTTTTATTTATTTATTTATTTATTTTTTTTTTTTTATATTTATTTATTTTTTAACTTGAGTTTCAGAGGGAGCCTGCTTTATGGAAGGTAAGAAGCCCTGGTGTGCCAGCTTGCAATTTTAGGAGGTTGAGAGGAGATAGTGTCTGGGGACTGGGGTTTAAAGCATGGTTCTCAGCCAAAGAAGAAGCTGCAATCATGGAGCAGGGAAGGCCTAAGGCGGTTGGTGCTGGGAGGAGGGGGGCGCTGCCCCTTCACATAGCACTGAAACCTAGAAATTACTCTGGCGATGATCCCTTTGTAGATGTCGAGAAATGCTGTCACCTTGCCCGTTGTTATTTTTAGCCATTGTCTATTTCTTATTGTTGGTAGCAGTAAGAATTCTTAGGAGACCTTTTCTCCACACTTCACTGAGAAAGTTTGAGATAGTATGGGGAAATGAAAGTGGCTGTTGCACCGGGAAAGTCACCCAAAGTCACCCAAAAAAGCCACCCAAGGGTGGAAGAAGGAGAAGGGCAACTGGGAACTGCCATGCTGCTCTCCAAATAGGGGTGACTGAGATCCCCACGGGGACATCTCAAGTGTCCAGAGCTGCTTCCTTACCTGTGACGGCTGGTTCTGTGAGGACAGGACTGTGTTCCCTTCAGTACAGACTGTTTTGGGGTTGGGAGTGAGGGTTCTCTCCACACATGTGTCCACATTTCTATGGGAGAATGCATCCCAAGCTTTAAAAAGTGTAAGTTGCTACACTGGGGACTCCTTGCAGCTGAGCTTGGCATGTTGTATCAGACATTAGGGTTGGTTTAGTCACTCAGTTGTGTCTGACTCTTGCAAGTCCATAGACTGTAGCCCGGTGATCTCCTCTGTCCATGGGATTTCCCAGGCAAGAATCCTGGAGTGGGCTGCCATTTCCTTCTCCAGGCAATCTTCCCGAGACAGGGACTGAACCCGGGGATTGAACCTGGGTCTCCTGCATTACAGGCGGTCTCCTGTTCTACAGCGGATTCTTTACCAATGAGCCACTGGAGGAGCCCTGTGTTAGATGATCCTTAACCAGACAGTAGGATGTGATGCTTGGGTTTCCAGCAGGAAGGCTATGTGCATCAGGCTTATTGTGGAAGGACTTGTGTGGGATAGAGAGAAGGGAGATTAGTTAGTGTTATGGACTGAGGCTCTAGTCCATATTGTGATGGTATTCAAGATGGGGCCTTGGGAAGGTACCTAGGTCATGAGGGTGCAGCCCTCGGGATGGGATTAGTGCCCTTAAAAGATATGAGAGAGCTGGCTTGCTCTCTTCCCCCTGCCACTACGTGGAAACGTAACCAGGAAGAGAATCCTCACCAGGACCCAAATGGGCTGGCCTCTTGACCTTGAAATTCCCAGCCTCCAGAACTGTGAGAATACATTTCTGTTGTTGAAACCACCCAGTCTGTGATGTTCTGCTCTAGCAGCCCAAGATGACTAAAACAGTCAAGAAGATGACTTAGACCTACAGGCTTTCTGTTTCTCTCTGTGAAATGACAGGTGCTGCTCGGTGTGGGAGCCTCTGTCAGTCTAGTGAGAAATGAGAAAAACAGATCCAGACAGTGAGTTTTTTTTAAAAGCTAAACCTCTTCATTTTAAAAAGAGAGCTCTATGCTCTTCTGTTTACTTTGTGTGTGTGCTAAGTTGCATCAGTCATGTCTGACTCTTTGTGACCCTGTGGACTGTAGCCCACCAAGCTCCTCTGTCCATGGAATGCTCCAGGCAAGAATACTGGAGTTGGTTGTCATTCCTTTCTCCAGGGGATCTCCCCAACCCAGGGATTGAGCCTGTGTCTCTTAACGTTTCCTGCGTTGGCAGGTGGGTTCTTTACCACTAGTGCCACCTGGGTATAAGATTCTATTTTATACCCAGGTTCTATTTACTTTAGAAGAGGTTAAACTGTCTTGCTATGAATTAAATTATGCTATTCCTCAATGATATTTAGTTTCTTTGTTGGCCAAAAGAAGTTAGAAATACTTTAGTTCCAAAAATAATTTGTAAAATTTTTATTGGCCTGTGAAATCCAGATGTCTATAAGCCACTGGATCAGGCAGTTATACAAGCAAAGGGAAGAGATGATAGCAGTCTGGACGAGGGTGGTGACTATGGGAGGGGGAGGGAATGGAGGAAGAATGCAAAGAACTTTGTGACTGGCTGGATACATTAAATGAGGACAACTTAGAAGGTGATGATGGGACCTTTTAAAGGAATATGGACGTTGGAGAGGGAATGAGTCTGGTGATGGATGAAACATTGAGGAATCATCATCATAAAACATTAATGACTATGATTTGTTGAGGGCGCATCCTGTGAGCTTTGTTTCCATTATTTCACTTAATCAATTTAGCAGTCCTTTGAGGTTGGTGCCGTTGTGGCCTCGGTATGACGAAGGAGGGTGGAGAGAGAGGTCAAGTGACACTCCCTTCTTGTCAGAGCTGAGAGGTGTGGAGGATTCAAAGTTGGGACTTCGGGAGTCTAAAGCCCAAGAAGGTACCAAATCACTGTTCTGTGCTGTACCACTGTCTGTGAGACCCTCCATTTGTGTGAGGCCCATCAGTGAGACTCTCCTTACTTGTGATGATGATTTCATGGATATATGGTAGTTGGTTTTAGTCACTAAGTCGTGTCCAACTCTTGCGACCCCGTGGACTGTAGCCTGCCAGACCCCTCTGTCCATGGGATTCTCCAGGCAAGGGTCCTGGAGTAAGTTAAAAGTAATCATTAAAAAATCATATGCTTTAAGTACGTGTCGTTTGTTGTGTATCAGTTATACCTTGAAACTCTTTATAAAAACACGTGGGAAAGATGGTGAACAGGCATTCACCCTGAGCCCGAGTGTATTGGTCTGAGGGTTGGATTCCCTGGGAGGGTAACAGCACAGAGGAATTTCCTGCGGGGGATCTCGCATGATGGGACACTCTGATGGCGGGGTAGAAGTGTGTCTGACGGAAGGAGAAGCTGGGCTGCTATGCAGGTTCAACCAAGGATGTGGGCAGTTCCCATGAGCTCTGGACAAGCAGGGCCCTTAGAAGTTGTTCTGAGCTGTGATCAAGGAGCCAGGCCCGGATGCTCCACACTGGAAGCAGCTGCTGCGGGCAAGTCCCTGAGAGCCAAGGGCCGTGTGCTGGCAACACCGCACCCCCCCAACACCCCACCGCTGGAGCTTCAACCCTGCATCACAGCACTCCCTATAGTCTGGGAGCCTTAATCTTGGTTTTGCTTTTCAATTATGTCAAAGGGAGAATTAGCTGGAGGGTCCTGCCTAATTAGGTAACTCTTCTTGTTGTTTTTTTTTAAAGACATTGATGGTGTTCATGTTTAGTCCTGCCAGACTGTTTGAGAGTCAGAGAAATGGGCGAGATGGTGGTCTCTGGCTATAAAGCCCCCTCTATCAAACTAACCAAGAAGGGCTCTCCTGTCTTGTGTGGGAGTCATAATGACCCAAGTTGTCTTCCTATTAAGAAGACTTTACAGGTGCTTCTTACTTCCCTTGCCCTTGAATGAACTATCCATGCCGGATTGGCACAGATTCCCAAGTTTTCTTGTGGAAAGCAAAACATCATTTTTTGCAAAGCAGCTTATACTTAAAGACATTTCCAGTAGCTTATGCTTTCAAAAGTCTCCCTCTCAAAAGCAGAGGATTTTCACAAGTAGGTTTTAGGCAGCTGCTCTTTCATCTTGAGAGATGCTGTCTCTGAGAAGGACACTGAGATTCGTCACATGTGCCTTGGTGGGTACTGTGATCTGATAAGATACTCATCACTGTATCACGTGGTAGGGCATTGTGTTGGATTGGATGGTATTTTTTGTAGCTAGTGCTTAGGCAGTGCCTACTGTGTGCCAAGCATTGTCCCCATGCTTTGTAAATACAAGCTTATTTAATTTACTCTGTGGCATCCCTATAAAATAGGGCTTCCCAGGTGTTTCAGTGGTAAAGAACCTGTCTGCCAATGCAGGAGACACGAGACTAGGGTTTGATCTCTGGGTCAGGAAGATCCCTTGGAGGAGGAAATGGCAACTCACTCCAGCATTCTTGCCTGAAAAATCCCATGGACAGAGGAGCCTGGTGTGAATTACAATCCATGGGGTTGCAACAAGTCGAACACAACTGAGCACACATGCATGAAAAAGAAATCCCTATGAAACAGAATCTTTCTATAGTTGAGAAAGAGGCTTCACAGATGGCTCGTAGGTAAAGAACCTACCTGCCAATGCAGGAGACGTAGGTTCAGTCCCTGGGTTGGGAAGATCCCCTGGAGAAGGAACTGGCAACCCACTCCAATATTCCTGCCTAGGAAGTCCCATGGGCATAGAAGCCTGGTGGGCTATGGCAAAAGAATCGGACATATCTTAGTGGCTAAATGACAACAGCACATGAGAAAGCAGTTATTTCTGACCTCCAACTAATGGGCTGAAACTTTGGAAATTTTGTGTATTTATGGCTGCTTAATCCATTTTTAGGGCTTCCCAGGTGGCACTACTGGTAAAGAATTTGCCTGCCAATGCAGGAGACTTAAGAGATGTGGGCTCGATCCCTGGATCAGGAAGATCCCCTGGAGGAGAGCATGGCAACCAGTATTCTCACATGGAGACTCCCTGGACAGAGGAGCCTGGCAGGCTACAGTTCATAGGGTCTCAGAGAGTCGGACATGACTGAAGCAACTTAGCACACACCCAATCTATTTTTAATCTACTTCCTTTCAGGAACAGATATTAGATTTTTGAAGTTTCTTCTTTTTATTAAGTCTCTCAGATCTCATAGTACTGAGACTGTACCAACCATGGATTGTCAGTCCACCTTCAAGAGCTCTGTGGAATACCTAAATTTACATAAAAGCACAAGATATGTAGAATTTGATCAAATCCTCAAATATTAGCATCCCCCAAATGTTCAGCTCTACAGGTTTTAAATGTGTCTTCCAAAAAAAAAAAATGTGTCTTCCATAGCATTTTGCTTAGATGTCAGACAGGGAGTGCTTTACATTTATGACATGCTTTGTATTCGCAAAATGATTGAGAAAACTTGCCAATCCCCATTCATTCATTCTTTCATTCATTCACTGTTGAAGTAGATGTCATGGAAAAGCCAAGTGGAGGGTGTTGAGGCAGTCCCAACTCAAGTTGGAAAAGAATTTCCAGACACAGGGCATTTCAGAAGGGAATGAATTTATTAAGAACAAAGAGCAGAGATAACGTGGGCACTGCGAGTGCAACGGGCCAACAGCTTCTGACAGGCCAGGGAAAGCTGACGGTCTTTGTGGGTTAATAGCCAATTGCTACAGCCTCAAGAGAAAGAAAATTCCTGCTGGAAGGTTAGCGTTAGGTGATTGGTTAAGGTGCTTTACAGTGTTTACTGAAGTGGGCATCTTTGCCTGATTTAGAGTCAGGAAGCTTGTTAGTGATGATCAGGGGCATTTGTCAACAAAATCAGGGGCTTTTTGGTTACAAAGGAGCTCCATTAGCTTCAGAGGTCTCCTTGGTTCTGGGCTCTGCTTGTGTGGTTTTGGTGGAAGGCCTGCACCTGTGGCATTGGGGAAGAACTCAACAGAGGATGCGTCTGGAGAGGAAAAGACCCTTCACTGGTTGCCTGACATCAGCATTTGCCTGGATCCTGGGTACAAGTCTGATGGTAACTCTAGCTTCCCTTCACAGCAAAGGCTCTTGTCAGATGGAAGCAGTAGAGCAGGTGTTGAAAATGGGCAAACTTTGGCTTTGCAGACAATGCCACAGAAAGTCTTCCATCCATCCATCTCCTGGGGAAGTTAAACAGAAGAGTGCTGGGTCCAAATACAAACTCTGAGGCTGACTGCAAGTGGGTGGTAGAGTGGGCTAGCTGTGACCTCGGCCTCCTGAGGATTGGGAGGAACTGTGTACTTGAAAACCAATACGTATATTTTTAAACTATTCCCCATTTGTGTCAGCCTCAGGAAGACACATCTTCCCATCCTGCCGGGAACTGACCTCCCTGCTGGTCCCGTTTCTGTGACCAGACCCTGGTGTGAATACACAGCCTGCAGCCTGAGGCTGTCAGGCTTCTCTTCTGGACCTGCGAGCTTAATGTCTCGGCTGCTCTTTGGAAACGCTGTGGGCTTGTCCTTGAAATCCCTGACTAGGCGCCAGGCCCGGCTGGTTTGTAAATACCTCCTGTTGTGGGTGCAGGCAGCCTGCTCCTGCAGTTCACAGAGATGCACCGCAGCGACTGGCCTGCGCTTCTGTAGCCAGCCTTGGCTTCTCTGGCTATAGTTGATGTCAGCTGGGGGCACTGGCCACCTCTGAGCTCCTACCCGGGATTTCCCCAGTCTTCTTGCCCTCAAGGTCAACACCTGCAAGATAATTACCACTCTACAAGTAAATGGTTTTGCTTTTTCCATGAATGGAGCTCATTGCCACATTATCACTAAATGCTTCTGAATATGGAGCACTTGCCTGGAAAATTACTTGTTTCCTTCCTTTAACATGTGATAAACATTAAAGGTTTAAGACTGTGGGTTTATTGATACCTATAACATCTGTTTATTTTTAATGGGCTTTTTATTCTGGAATAATTTTAGACAAACAGAAACATTGCCAAGATAGTAAGGGTTCCTGTATACCCTTCATCCTGGTTCCCGCATTATTAACACCTTACATGACCGTGGGCCATTAGTCAGAACCAAGAAGCTGACATGGCACGTTTCTGTTAACTAAACCTCACACTTGATTCACATTTCACTAATGTCCTTTATCTGTTCCAGGAGCCTATCCAGTACGTTTAGTAACACCTTTAACATCACAGTATGTCAGGGCATTAAAAAGGCAAAACAGAGTGAATTGCATTGATTATGAGGTTCTCTTATAGGAAATACAGGGTTCCTTTCTAATCACAACTAAAACTTGGCTGTCATGTATCATCTTTAGTTGTGAACAGCAGATGGTATCAACTTATTTCACATCGTAGTGATCACAGGTTTCCCACAGGACTCATGGTTCTGCTTGGATTTGTATCCAGGTACCTCACTTTATTAGTTTTATGACCTCAAGAAACTAAAACTGAACTTTGTGTTCCTCATATCATATATATATATTATGCATATATTTTATACGCATATATAATATATGTTGTTGTTCTTCAGTTGCTCAGTCACAGCCATCAAGGTGATGACTGTGCCTTCGTTTGCCACCATAGTGTGGAATAGTAGAATTTGCCCAGCATTCTTCAGTAGCTAAGTCACATCTGACTCCGCAACCCCATAGACTGCAGCACGCCAGGCTTCCATGTCCTTCATTATCTTTCAGAGTTTGCTCAGACTCATGTCCACTGAGTCAGTGATGCCATCCAACCATCTCATCCTCTGTCATCCCCTTCTCCTCCTGCCCTCAATTTCCCAGCATCAGGGTCTTTTCCAGTGAGTTGGCTCTTTGCATCAGGCGGCCAAGGTATTGGAGTTTCAGCTTCAACATCAGTCTTTCCAATGAACACCCAGTACTGATCTCCTTTAGCATTGACTGGTTTCCTACCATATCGTATTACAAAATGCTATGTGGGAAGTTTTCAAAACTGTAAAACTCTTTTCAAAATTTAGTCCTTATAATAAAAAGTTCACCTTAAGAAATGTTTGATTAGAAATTATTTTTGAAATATTTAGAAGCTAATTTTTAAACAACTGTTTGAATCAAGGAGTGTATATTTTTTTTCAGTTCTCCTTTCTGGATGATTTTGACCTCATTAAACTTTGAATCCTTGTTTCTGACTGTGGAATAGTGTGGCCAAGCTTGAGTAATTTAGTGTTTGGAAAACTCTCTCTTCCTATCACGTCAGCTTGTGGCTGTTCCCTGTTGCTCTCAAGGCATACGATGTTTTTGATGAATATAGAAACTCCATTTCACAAACCCAGCTCCCCTGAGCTGCAGTTCAGGTCCCAAGAAGGCAATGGTACATTTACAAGAAAGAATGCTAGAGAGATGCTTACTCCAACTAAATCTATTGGAGTGACATAGTTTAGATTGTTTCACCAGGGGCAGAAAGTGCAGAGTATAGGACTAAAAGAAGGATGTAATCTTTTTGGAACACCACATGTCTTCTCCTCCCTAAGACCCACAGAGATAATTATATGATTGGAAAATTAGACCCAAGAGGGAAGTTGAAAGGAACCGGGACTGGTTAAACCAGAGGAGGGAAGAGTCAGAGGTAGGAGTGATGGACTAAAGCAGCTGTTCCACATTTCCTGTATGACCGAGGACCTGTATGACCGAGGAGGAGGAGGGCGGGGAGAGCTAGCCAGGCTTAGCCAGAGAGTGAAGGTTAGCTTTGGCAAAGACAGGGGTCAGTGCTTGAATGGGATATTCTAATGACTGTGGTCACTTAAGTTTGAGTATTTAAGGCCAATGCAAATAAATTTATTTCTGCCAAAGTACTATATTCATAGGCAGGGCCCTGGGAGGTCTCAGTGCCTTAGTGACAGCCTTGGCTTTCCTGCAGCCCCAATTCCTATCAGTTCAATTCTGAAATTTCAGTTTGGTCGCTTGGTCGTGTCCAACTCTCTGTGACCGCATAGACTGCAGCACACCAGACTTCCCTGTTCATCACCAACTCCCGGAGCTTACTCAAACTCATGTCCGTCAAGTCGGTGATGACATCCAACCATCTCATTCTCTGTTATCCCCTTCTCCTCCCGCCTTCAATCTTTCCCAGCATCAGGGTCTTTTCCAATGAGTCAGTTCTTCTCATTAGGTGGCCAAAGTATTGGAGTTTCAGCTTCAGCATCAGTCCTCCCAATGAACACTCAGGACTGATCTCCTTTAGCATGGACTGGTTGGATCTCCTTGCAGTCCAAGAGACTCTCAAGAGTCTTCTCCAACACCACCGTTCAAAAACATCCATTCTTCAGCACTCAGCTTTCTTCATAGTCCAACTCTCACATCCATACCTGACTACTGGAAAAACCATAGCTTTGACTAGACAGACCTTTGTTGGCAAAGTAATGTCTCTGCTTTTTATATGCTGTCTAGGTTGGTCATAGCTTTTCTTCCAAGAGGCAAGCGTCTTTTAATTTCATGGCTACAGTTACCATCTGCAGTGATTTTGGAGCCCCGAAATATAAAGTCTCTCACTGTTTCCATTGTTTCCCCATCTATTTGACATGAACTGATGGGACCAGATGCCGTGATCTTAGTTTCCTATAAAGGGGTTCACTTGGGAGAGGTGTAATGCTACGCTATCACTTCCTGTTGAAAGCAAGGCTTTGTTTCAACAAATAAGCCTAGTACTAACTAACACTACTAACTTTGTATTTAAATAAGGTGTGTAATGGTAACGAAATGTAAAAATAAGGACTAATTTGGGTGCCTTCCTTTTCCCTTCAAAATTCTCAATAACCATTTAATTGGATTGTTTGTTGTTGTTTTTTTCCTCTCTTTTCCATGGTTAAATAGAACTAGCACAATCTTAATTTTACGGCCCAGTGTGTACACAGCTCAGATATTTTGGGATTTCAGAGCAGCTAAGCCTCAGAGGCACCGCAGGTAAATTTCACACAGGCCAAGACACTCCATATCCACCACAAGCTGCCTGATTCCTTTGCATCCTCTGCTCCTGCCTTTCCCCACCTCCCATCCCTCGTCCGTGAACTGAAAGAGAGAGACCCCTTGTCCTGATTTTGCGTGAGTGTGCAGCTTGCTGTGGGAGTCCCGTGATATTCTCCCATTCTCTAATCAGATGGGAGTCCTTTATCTTCCTTTGGACCTGACCTATGCTCTGACTGTATCTTGGAGGTGATCTCCCGCCTGACCCCTGCCATCTGGTGTTTGCCAGCAATCTGCATCAACTCTTAAGTTTTGCTCATTAAACACCCTCTTTGGCAGCTCTGTGGCTCCCCTGCAACTTTTACAGCTTGGCGTTGGGTACAGGCTGCTTCCAACAGAGCCTGAAGGTACAAAACTTGTTAGATCAGAATGCTAAAAAAAAAAAAAAAAACTTGGAAAAGAAGGTCATAAGATTTTCATGGAGATGTAAATAGATTTGTCTACAGTTTTAGAGGGTAGTCTGTGGAACCATATTCTTTGAAGTTTTTGTTTTTTTTCTAATTATACTTGTTAGGTTGCTTTTTATTTATTTATTTTTTTAGGTTGCTTTTTAAAAAGTATACACAGAAGGATAAAGAAAACAAAAAGGTGACTGATAATTTCCCTGTTCAGATCATCTCTTTTGGTGGTTTTTTAATGGAAAACTGTACATGCTTAAAATTCAAACAGTGCAGAATGATAAAAAACTGAAACTGAAAGCCTTTATACTTAAACATACACATATTTACACAGAAGGGTAATAAAACACAGAGGTTCTGTACTTGGTTGAATGTGTCTCAGAGATGGTTCGAGGTCAGCACACAAAGGTTTCCTTCACCTTTTGTATCATCTGCAAAGTAGTTCATTGTATAGACTTATAATCTTTTATTTAACCAGTCCTTTGTTGAGACACTCAGCTTGTTTTTAATTTTTTTACTGCAATGAAGAATCCTTATACACACAATTTCTTCTATGTGTATCTGTTGGATAGATTAATAAAGATAGGATTACTGGAACAAAGAAAACATGCACTTTTTTTTTTTTTAATGAAGAGAGGTTTTTGGATCCTCAACTTCTTTTTTTTAAAAAAATGATCTATTTATTTTTGGTTGCTCTAGGCCTTCCTTGCTGCACACAGGCTTCCTCTAGTTGCCATGAGCTGGGGCTACTCTCTAGTTGCGTTGTGTGGGCTTCTCATTGTTGTGGCTTTTCTTGTTGTGGAGCCTGGGTTCTAGGGGTGCAGGCTTCAGTAGTTGGGACACACCAGCTCAGTTGACCGCTGGCATGTGGAATCTTCCCGGAGCTGGAGCAGGGATTGAACCTGTGTCCCCTGCATTGGCAGGTGGATTCTTAACCTCTGGACCACCAGGGAAGTCTGAAAACATGCATTTTGAATTTGGTAATATAGTGCCTTATTGTCCCTAAGAAAGGTTGCACAAATTTACCCTCCCAACAACAGTACAGCAGGGCCACTTTCCATGTAGGCTCATCAATGTTTAAAAAAATTTTTTTTTCACCCATTTGGAAATTGTTTTGTCCTGAGCTTGAATTTGAAATTCATTTGGGTTTTTCTTCCCCAAATGCAAGGTCAGTAACACTAGTTATCAAACACTGTGTGTCCCCCATAGATCTGAAATGCTGTGCTCACTGTGTCTTATGCTGATTATGTGCAAATATACATCTCCACCATTAAACTCCTTCCTTGTGTATCAGCCACCGGCCTGCTGCCAGCTCTTGTTGGATGTCTGATAGGTGTGTCAAGGGAGAGAGATGATAATAGAGTCTGTGATTTACTGCCATCACTGCCAAACCTGCTCCTGCTCATCTGCTCTTTTTCAGTAGTGGCAACATCCTCCACCTGGTGACTCAGACCAGAGAACCAGCGTACATAATCCTCGTACGGATTAAGGTTCCTTTCCTTTTTCTCCTCCTTCACTTCTAGCCCATCTGCAGACTGGCACTAGGTAAATATCATGTCCCAAATCAGACCTCTTGTTAACATGTCCACCACTTTGATTTAGTTTATGCCAACATCGCCTCTTGGGTAGATCATTGCTGGGGAAAACTGAAATCTCATATCCATTTCCATTCTTATCTTTAGAGAGTCTGCTCTACACAGTGGCCAGAGTAATTTTTTTTTAATTGCTAATCAGATCATATCTGCAGACTAAAACCCTCTAATGGTTTTGCATCTCAATTAGACTAAAATCCAGCCTCCTCACCAGCCCCTGCAAGATTTATGGGATCTGGCCCCTGCTTGTCTTTCTGGCCTCTTTTCCTGTCATCTGTGATCTTTTTTCTGTCTCTTGAACACTTGAAACTCATTTCCACCTTACAGTGTATGCTTTCGCTCTCCTCTTTGCCTTGAATGGGCTTTTCTCAAGCATCTTTGTCATGGTCGATTCCTTAGATCTTAACACAAGTATCTCCCTCACAGCTCTGCACCTCATTGTCTTGCTTTATTTTCTCTGCAGCACTATCACTATGTGAATTTTCTTATTTGTTGTCTCAAAGAATTTAGTTTAGAATTTTTGTCTGTTCTGTAGTTATTCAGCATCTTGAATAGTGCCCAGCAGGCGGGCACCTGAGCCAATTTCTGGAGTCTTATTTTGCACCATTGTCCTGTCTGTATGTGCTCCATTGCTCAACTGCTTTCATTATCGCAACTTCATAAGAAGTTTGAGCGCTTCTAAGACCAGACTTGGGCTTCCCAGGTGGCTCAGTGGGTAAAGAATCTGCCTGCAATGCAGGAGACGCAGGTTCGATTTCTGGGTCAGTAAGATCCCCTGGAGAAGGGCATGGCAACCCACTCCAGTATTCTTGCCTGGAGAATCCCATGGACAGAGGAGCCTGGCGGGCTACAGTCCATAGCGTCGAAAAGTCGGACACAACTGAAGCGACTGAGCAAACACGTATGCAAGACCAGGCTTGCTCTGCCCTAACCCCTCAGCCCCCCTTATCTTTCATAACTTGCCTAGCTATTATATATGTATTTTCTAAAAGTGTTCCTTGTTGCTATTTTAATTGGATTCACATTGAATTTGTAGATTGAGAAAAAAAATCATCAAACCTTTTCATCTAAAAGTAAGCAAGCCTTTTTTATAAACTTAAAAATTTCTTCCAGTCCTTCAATAGATTTTTTAAATTTTTTCATATGCAGAATTTAAATCATACACAGAAGTAGTGAGAACAGTGAAATGAGCCTTCCTGTACCCATCAAACAATCTCTGTCTCACTCAACCTGTGGCCATGTCTCCTCTCCGCTCCCACTCCTCCCCTGTCTTATTTTCAAACAAATCAGTGACATCATTATCGTCTATAAATGTTTCAATGTGTATTTCTAAAAGACAAAGATGCTATTTTAAAATATAGCCACAATACCATTATTATACTAAAAAACTAACAATAGTTTAAAAGTTGTCTTCCAATAGGTCAGGCATGTTTCTTATTGAATACCTATGCTAAGTCACTTCAGTCGTGTCTGACTCTGCGACCCCAGGGACTGCAGCCTGCCAGGCTCCTCTGTCCATGGGATTCTCCAGGGAAGAATACTGAAGTGGGTTGCCATGCCCTCCTCCAGGGGATCTCTCCAACCCAGAGAGAGGACCCTAGTCTCTTGTGTCTCCTACAATGGCAGGCAGGTTCTTTACCACTAGTACTACTTAAGAAGCCCGTTGAATACATATATATTTATCTATATCTGTATATGCTATCAAATATCAATATATCAAAAAAATTTTTTAATCTTTTAAAAATTTTATTTATTTGACTGTATCAGGTCTTAGTCTCCAAATTCAGGATCTTTCGTTGCAGCTTGCAGGCTCTTCCTTGTGACCCATGGGGTCTACAGTGTGTAGGCTCAGTAGTTGTAGCACACAGACTTAGTTGCTCTGTGGCATCTGGGATCTTAATTCCCTGACAGGGGGTGGAATCCTCGTCCCCTACCTTGAAGGGCGGATTCTTAACCACTGGACCATGGGTAAAAGTGAAAGTGAAAGTCACTCAATCATGTCTGACTCTTTGCAACACCGTGGACTATAAAATCCATGGAATTCTCCAGGCCAGAATACTGAAGTGGGTAGCCGTTCCCTTCTCCAGGAGATCTTCCCAACCCAGGGATTGAACCCAGGCCTCCTGCATTGCAGGCGATTCTTTACCAGCTGAGCCACAAGGAAAGCGCCTGTACCACCAGGGAAGGCCTTAAAAAAATTGTTTTTAGTTTCTATTAAAAGCAAAGATACTGGATATCTGAAACTAACACAATGTTGTTAAACAACTATGCTCTAATATAAAATTTAAAAAAAAATTTTAATGGAGGTATTGGTTTCCACTGCATCTTTCAAACTATTATTTTTGTATATGCTAACACTAACAATTTTCATATATTAATTTTGTAATCTGATACCTTATTGGATTTTCTTACTGTTTCTAGACTTTTCTAGTCTTCTCATGCCTGCCGTTGCAGGGGTCTAGGATTGAGGAATCAGTGTGGCAAGGGTACACACACTAAGGATCTTTGCCCATTTACCATGCACAGGGTTGAGGAGTTGGTGCAATGAGCCTAATGAGGACCCAAACCAGGTATTAGATCCCAGGGGAAATTTAATCCATTTGGGAATTCATTTGAGACATAAAAATAGACAAAATGGTACACTCACACATGCACAAGAAGTGCATCAGTAAGTCTAAACAAAGTCACCAAGTTTCAAGAAAGGCTTGTGGGGACCTCCCTGATGGTCAGTGGCTAAGACCCTGTGCTCATGATGCAGGGGGCCCAGGTTTGATCCCTGATCGGGGAACTAGATCCCACATGCTGCAACTAAGAGTTCACATGCTGCAACTAAAGATCTCACATGCCATGACTAAGATCTAATGCAGAAAGGAAGAAAGGCTTCTGAGTACAGGTAAGCTCACAGCAGGATGGGGTACAGGAGATATGGACTGGGTCTAGCAGGGAAGCTCATGGACACATCCAACCTAGGAACTGCACATCCACAGTTCCTTAGGGAATCCTCAGGGCCAGGTGTTATTCAGAACTCAGCTTTTTTGTTTGTTTGTTTTGATCTTTAGAAAAGTCAAGTGATGCACATGAAGTGTTACATACTTCTGGAGTAATCAGACCCCACTCGTAATCAAATGAATTGATATTTTGGCAGGAAAACATCGACTATTACAAGAGGAGGATAGAGAAAGACTCTAAATGGGCTCAAGACAGTTCAGATCAGGCAACATTTCTCTGCCAAAAGCCTTAGAAAAACTCAAAGCTCTTTGGGGTTGGGAGCTGCAAACAGGAGCTGTGCGCCTGGAGGGCGAAGGCCCTGGAGAGACTAAACAAGTCCTCTGGGGAGGCAATGAAGGGATGTGCAGGGCTGGCCTTTCTTTCCCACTGGATTGACTGCCATTGAATTAGTTGACCTCCAAGGTCCCATGCTCTGAGACTCTCCAGTTACACATAGAACATGCCAGAACCTTGGACTTGCTGATGATCCGTGCTTCTTACAGTTCCATGACCTATGGAGTTTCCTATGACCTCCCCCTCCACCCCTCGCCCCCCACCACATACACTGTGGCAAAACCCAAGGGATTGTGTCTTGAGCCACAGGTGCACTTTCTCTACCAGGCAGCTTAGGGTGGGTGCTGGGGCACCAAGGGATGGACCAGAAGGTGGTCTTCTTACTCCTTGAAGCTGAGAAGCACTCTAAGGTGGAAATTACCTCCAGCCACCTCCACCCCTTTTCTTTTCACCTCCGTGAAGGTTGAATAGATGTACCGTCAACCGATTTCATATTTGCTCTTCTTGAGGAAGTGGGGTTTCCTCTGAGCAAGCTGGGAGTAGGGAGCCAGGTCTCAGCCAGTCAGAGCTCTCTGACAGCAGTTTCTTTGAGTTTCTGGGCCTGCCTGTGGTAATTAGCATTTCTGGTTCCCCGGGCAGCAGCACTGGAAGCCTTGGGGGGCCGCTGCTCTGTGCACGGCCTCGGAACCAGATGGCCCGGCGTCTAGGCTGCAGGATGGGCTTGTCCGGACCCATTTCCAGGTGGAACCAGATCCAGCCGAAAGGTTTACTGCTGTTCAAGCAAAACCATGGGTCACGCCGGCCAGCCCTTCCCATGTATGTGGTGAGTCTGTGGAGACAAGCTAAAGGTTTTGGTGTGAAATTGGGCCCTCAACTCCCGCCCCTTCAGACTGGATTCTGCGAGCCTGTCGCGGCTGACTGCATCCTTAGCTTCCTGAAAGGGAGTTCACCCTGACCTCTGAGGTTCTCCTCTCTGTTCCAAGAGAAGAGACTCAGGAGTTTCCTCTGAGGCTCTGCTCTCTGGGGCAGGGAGACTGCTGGCAGGTTAGGACGTTCTCCTTCTGTGCCTTCATCTCTGTCCCCAAGGAGGGCAGGAGTCCTGAGCTGTTTCTCTGCTCTGACAGTCGAGGCCGAGGCGTCTCTTGGTGGGGTCTTGCTTTCCAACTCCTTCCTTAGGAGGGAGAACAGGGAATTCCCACAGGCCCCTCGGAGCTATGTTGGTGCTGGCAAACTCAGTGGGATGACACTCAGGTCATTTGAAACGATGTCTTCCCGCCCCAGAGCTAGTCATCCCCCAGCTCCTGGAACGGGCCAAGCCCCAGAGATAACTCTGGTAAAAATATCATTGGGGATTGAAAATGTGTTCAGCTCCTTTGTGCAGCTTCTGAGGCGGCTGCAAGGAAGGCGCTTGTCAGAGCAGTTGTGGTCTCCTAGCTGGAAAGAGCAGGCGGTGGGGCCGTGTTTCAGCTGGGCCCCAGACGACCCTGGCACGATCCTTAGTATCATGACGCTTCAGTTTGCTCATCTGCTAAATGGAAATAACTCACGGAGCCGCGGCCAGCCTGTGCCCGGGATGTGTTCAGGAGGCGCTGAGGCGGTGGGGATGGCGTGGTGTTGGCATCCTTGTTTCCTGGAACCGTCGTTACAAAGGACCATATGCTGGGCGACTTCAAACCACAAACACTTGTTTTCTCCCGGTTCTGGAGGCCAGATGTCCAAAATCAAAGTGTGGGCTGGGCCCTGCCACCTCGGAAGGTCCTGGGGGAGGGTCCTCCCTCGCCCCTTGCAGCTCTGGTGCCTGCCCCCGTTCCTCAGCTGTGGCCCCGTGGCTCCAGCCTCAGCCTCCGCGGTCACCCAGCCTCCTCCTCTCCTCCGTGTCTTCTCTGTGGGTCTCTGTCTCATCTCCCTCTGCCTCGCAACTGTAAGGACACATGTGGTTTGCATTTAGGGCCCACTCAGTTGGTCGGGGTTAAGAGCTTCCTCTCAAGATCCCTAACTAAATCACCTGTGAAAACACAAATTTTTCTTCCAAATAAGGTAACACTCACAGGTTCCCCGGAGACGGCAATGGCAACCCACTCCAGTACTCTTGCCTGGAACATCCCATGGGCAGAGGAGCCTGGTGGGCTGCAGTCTATGGGGTCGCGAAGAGTCGGACACAACTGAGCGATTTCACTTTCACTTTTCACTTTCATGCACTGGAGAAGGAAATAGCAACCCACTCCAGTGTTCTTGCCTGGAGAATCCCAGGGACAGGGGAGCCTGGTGGGCTGCTGTCTATGGGGTCACATAACAACTGAAGCGACTTAGCAGCAGCAGCACAGGCTCCCAGGACTGGGATGTGGATGTAGCATTTTGGGCAGCACTGTGAGGAGCCCACCACACTCCGTACTTGGGGTGGTGATGATGGTGATGGAGACAGTGACAAGACAGAGCAGTAAAGAGGAGCTGACAAGTCTAGGTGACCTGAGAGGGGTGGTCAAGGGTGGCGCCCAAGGGGCCTGGGCTCTGGCTTGACCTGGTCACTGCATCCTAGACTGGTCTCTATGCGGAGCTCTGACACCCTTGTGTCCTTCTGCCCCAGCTTTGCTGGGCTCCTGGGCCAGCTCCTGTGAGCCGGGACGCAGAGGCCTTGTGCCTTTCGTTCCTCAGGCCGGTTGCCCACCTCATCTTCCGCATCCCGACCTGGCCAGGGCCCTGATCTGCTGAGAGCAGCCGTGCAGGATGGACGATGGCGACACCCACTGCCCAGGTCCAGGCTGGGGAAGGCGGCGTCTCCTCCACTTCACCCCCCGTCACCTCCATCCTCCGCATGGGATGGCACTCTTCCCAGCCAGGCTGCTGCCGTCCTCAGGGCCCTGCTTGGCTTAGGTTTGGTGGCGTGTTGTTTTTTAATTTCAGGATGGGAAGAGGCAGCTTTCAGATCTGGCAGGAACCTCGCTGGGCAGAGTAAAATCCCGGGTGGAGAGGATGAGCCTGATAGGGGCCTGCTGTGCAGTTAATGTGGTTGGACGTGAGGTTTCCAGGCCCTCTGGTTCCCCCCGGGGGCTGAATCTGTAGGTGGGTGCTGGAGGGGGCGGTGAAGAGTGAGGAAAACATTCTTTTTTGTCTCCTTCGCTGATGAAGCTTTGGGGCTTGTCGATTTCACCCTCAGCAGAGAGCTCAGAATGAACCGGAGTGGCCCGTGTATGTGGTTAGGGCAGCCAGGATTCAGCTTGAAACTCTCAGCAAAGTTTCTGTGGAATTGGGGGAAAGCTGCTCTCCACTCTGCTCACTCATTCCCCCTACACAGATCAGTGAAGGGACGGGAGTTAGGAGCCTGAGTTCTAGCCCCACTTCTGCTCTTACAGTTGAAAACTTTGAGGAAGCCACTAAACACTTTGAGCGTCTGATTCTTGGAAGGTAAGAGATAAGAGTGCTTCAGTCTGTAGGTAAATGAAGGGAGCAAAGGAGATCTCACCTGTGAAAGCCCTTTTGGAAGTAGGTCATCACTGTGTCACTGCATCGAATTGAATATTTATTTTTTAATATCATGTGGGCAATTCCTAAATAATGCCTTTGTAACAATGGTTACATTTTCAGATGTCAAAAGCAAAAACAGCACCCGTAGACTGTGAAGAGCCAGAAATGACATTGAGTGTCTTGGCTGGATGTGAACTCTCAGGGGACAGGGTCACATCTTCTGTGTTTTTCTATATTTTCAAATCTTGGCCACCCTGCTTGTAGGAGTTGCTCCATATATGCTAACCGACAGACCCAGTGGTCACTTGGTTCAACCTGCAGCTTCACCTGTGAGGAGTACAAGGCCCAGAGATGAAACGGGACAGGGAACTCCAGGTATATGCTGCTGGCGGTCCTTTCCTCAAGCACACACACTCTCCCATGGGCTGTGCTCTTAGGCTAGGTTGCCTATATTTTAATTTTTTTTGCAAACGTTAGACTCCATTTATTCTTCAGAATCCACCTCGAATGCTGGGTCCTCAGAAAAGCAAGCATTTTCTGGACTCTCAGGCCATTGTTCCCTCCTCCCCAGGTGTTCTCTTAGGGCCTGGCCAGAGTGAGATATAAGAGCACCAAAGAACACAGTCATCAAGATGAATGATATCTTAATCACTGTTTTTAACAAAATAAATGTAATGCAAAAAAAGTCTACCTTGAACCAAATGTCAGCATTTGGAAGAATCTGACCCTGCCTTGTACGACTCAGTCTCCTTGGTTTCTCCCTAATCCCATCCCTTTCCATGGATCTGTCTTTATTTAAAATTGTGACATTTTGCTCATCAGGCATTTTTGCACTAATTTTGATTTTGCAAACTACTGCATTGGTTGTGTCTTGATTACTGAGTTTTTTTAAGCCCCTTAAATTTTGTACCTGTTTGCCCTGGCAATTTCCTTCTTAGCACCCAACACCTAAGGGGCTCATGTCTTTGCAGGGTCCCTCCCACTGCAGGCTCGCCGAGGGCAGGGACATCATTTTTTATTTGGGTATAAGAGAAAGACCTGATTGGGCCTCCTTGGTCTGTCTTTACTTTCAGCTGAGATCCTGCCCAGTCCCACTCTGAAAGCATTTGGTGAAGGGTATGAATTTTACTGAGGATTTTCATGGGGAAGACAGAGGGGCGTAATGTCTTCAAAATCCTGCTTAGACATCTTTTGATTCTCTTCTTCAGAGTTCTTCTCTCCTGCCAGCTGTCTCGTCTCTGCTTGTCCTTCTCTTCATTTCCATATTCCTGAGCAAAACTAATGCCCAACCACTATTATTCCTTAAAATTTCTTCTTGAGTGGCGGTGATGATGAGAACGTTGGGAAGATGGTCTTATTAATCATACTGCCCCACAGACACAGTGCCTGGCACCCGGAAGAACTCAATGAGTGACTGATGAATGAATGAGTGAGTGAATGAATGAATGAGTGAATTAATGAATATGTGAGTTAGTTAAGGAATGAACAAACCCCAGGTGCAATAAAGGGGTTTTTAACCAGGGGAAGAGTTCTTCCACACTGCTTCTTAATTAAGCCCCAAAGACCCGTTATGAGATTTGGCAAGTTACAGTGGTTCCCAGGTGTCTCAGTGATAAAGAATCCGCCTGCCAATGCAGGAAATGAGAGCTTGATCCCAAGGTCGGGAAGGTCCCCTGGAGAAGGAAATGGCAACCCACTCCAGTATTCTTGTCTGGGAAATGCAGAGGAGCCTGGTGGGCTCCAGTCCATAGGGTCACAAAATAGTCAGACACGACTTAGCATCTGAGACAACAATGGTTGTCTCACTGCTTTCTTTTAACAAAGGTGAATTTCCCTGGAAATCTGTTCTATGAAGTGTCTTAGCATCACCTTCTCTCTTCTTCATTACATGTCTCTGCCCTGGGATCCTCTTAGCCAGGAGCACCAGCCATAGAGACAACTGTGGTTCCCTAAATGAGCCTTGGCCTACACTGGGGGAGGTTTTATTCAGGTACCTCTCAAAGGCTACAGTGATTCTGCTTTCTAGTCCCAAGGTTCTAAAGTAGCATCCTTCGTCCCCAGGCCACACAGTCATGCTGGATTCCTCTGTCGGAGATTCCAGAACAGGACTGGCTATTAGAGCTTAATTGTGTTCACAGGGGCATAACTCACCTGGGACTCAGGAAACTTCAGTATAACCAGGACATTGTTAATGTTTTCAGACAGTAGAAGAAATTCACTATAGACAGTTTAGAAAATAGAAAAGAATATTAAGATGATTTAAAGTCACCTGGAATCTTGTCCCCAGTGGTTACCACTGTTGACATATCCTGTGTTCTTTCAGACTTTCTTTGGTTTCTCTTTCTTCTCGCAGGAGGAGGGGAAAGGGACGCTGACATGAAGACCTTGCCAGGTGCCTGGAGTGAGGGGAGGCCTCGGTGATTTCTGTGTCCCATCTGGGAGCTGGAGGACCTTGGACTCGGTCAGAGTGCCCTGGGTTGTGTCTAGCACCTCCCAAGCTCAGTCTAGGAATCAAGTCTTTGCCTCCTTCCCTGTTTTTACAGACAGAGTCTCACCAGCAGGAGCTGCCTGTGTGTGTTAGGAGCACAGATATTGTTAGGCTCTGACTCCGCTTGGGTAATGTTGGCGGGAAGGGGGCTGGGTGAGACCAGATCTAAGTGTCTGCCAAGTGCTAACAGTTGTACATACGTAATTTCATTTATTCCTCACAACAGCAGAGCGATGGGGGTTATCATTGCATGTGTGTGTGCTAAGTTGATTCAGTCGTGTCTGACTCCTTATGACCCCATGGACTATAGCCTTCCAGGCTCCTCTGTCCATGGGATTCTCCAGGCAAGAATACTGGAGTAGGTTGCCATGCCCTCCTCCAGGGGATCTTCCCGACCCAGGGATCAAACCCACATCTCTCACATCTCCTGCATTGGCAGACAGGTTCTTTACCACTAGTGCCACCTAGGAAGCCGTGGGGGTTATCATTATCCCCGTATGAAAAAAGAGGAGCCCAAACCTCAGGAGGTCAGGCAAGTGCCCAGGACCCCACAGGACCCCCTGCAGAGGCAGCCCGGGGTCACCTGCCTCCCAAGCCCAAGCTGCTTGCTGCATCAGCCTCTCTCCCCACTGTGCATTTGTGCCAGGGCTGGGCTGGTGGAAAGAGGATCTGTCTCCGCTTAGAGTATTCTCTGTTCTCTCAGTGGAGAAGATGGGACTCCCGAACACCAGCCTGTTTTGGGCTTTGGTTTTATGTTGCATGAATGAGGCTGCTGGTTTTTATTTACTCATTCAGCAGATATTTGTAAGTGACTGGTGTGCCCCAAGCATTGAGCTGCCCTCAGGGGTGGAAAGGAAAAATAATAGGATGTGCCTGCTTTCCGTGGATTTATATCTGATAGGGGAGAAAGACAAGTGAATACCCTTTACTGTGGTAGGAACTGTGGGAGGGAGGGCTGGGGCCGGAAGGAGAAGCATCTCAACCCCAAACGGCCTTATGAAGATGGGGTGGGGGTGGTTGCCCAGGGGAAGTCATTCTTGAGCTGAATTTCTAAGGTATAAAGGTGTGAATCAGCATGAGATCCAGGAAACCACACAGGGTCCATCGTGGCCAAAATTGAGAGTGGAGAGTGGGGGGTGAAGGACATAATCTGGGGGGCTCAGAAGTGCTGGATCAAAAAGGAGGGTGGGTGATCCACTGACTAGTCTGAGTGCAATCCCCATGGATTCTGAGGATCAGCTCCGTGTTTTAGAAGGACCACACTGTGGCCTCGGGGTGGAGGCTGGCTGGTGGGGGACAAGCTGGACACAGGAATCTTTGCAGCAGGGAAACTATTTGACCCAAATACTAGTAGGACAGGAGATTGGGTTGGAGGAACAAGATGTGAGAGAGACTGGAAGGAAGACTCCACACAAGGAGGTCCAGAGACAGAAGGACATGAAGAAAGTAAACATGATTGTCTGGGACCCAGGTGGATGGTGTGGCCTTTTGGGAGATAGAAGGGGGAGGATGAGTTTGAGATGAGCATGAGCTAAACAGACAGTTCCCAAAGCCTGGACATGTAGGATCTGAGGGCCTTGCTTTGGTCACCCTCTCCTCGTTCCCTTCCTGTGTTCCTGCTTCCTTTTACCCAGCCTCCAGCTGTCAATCCCTGGATGCAGCTGACCCTGCCGCGTGCCTCTGTGTGCTTTATTCAAGCCAGGGTGGCTCCATGCCCTGTGAGACCCTGACAGTATCCCCAACATCCCCATTTTACAGATAAGGAAAGTGAGCCCTCTCCCCTCCAGTATTTGTAAGCTGTTCTGTATCAGCCTCCCAGTGAGGGAAGAGTCAAGTCATTGTCTGGCCAAGGGGGAGAAGGGCGAGACAGGGGACTTAAGCAAGGTGACCAGCTCATCCTAGTTTGCCATGACTGTCCCACACCCCAGCACTGGAAGCGCCACATCCCAGGAAGCCCTTCAGATGTGGGTACACCTGGAGGGTTGATCATCTGAAGCTGGGTGGAGGAAGGGAGGGGATCTTCCTGCCATGTTAGGAGCTAGGCATCCTCTCGGTGTGAGCTCCTGTCCCCTCCCAGGGCTCTGGGACACAGTAGCCAGGCCACACTCAGACGGCCTCTGAGACTCGAGTGCTTCTTCTGCCAGAGCCACCTGCCTTCTGAGCCCTGAGTCCCCCAGTCTGATTGTACAGACCCAGTACTCAGCACACAGTGGTGTTAGTCTCGCAGTCATGTCTGACTCTGCAATCCCACAAACTGTAGCCCACCAGGCTCCTCTGTCCATGGGATGCTCCCAAGTAAGAATACTGGAGTGGGTAGCCATTCCCTTCTCCAGGGGATCTTCCTGACCCAAGGATCAAACCCGGGTTTCCTGCATTGCAGGCAGAGTCTTTACTGTCTGAGCCACCACACAGCACAGGGTAGGTCCTCTATAAATAAGTGCCCAGTGATTGAAGCTTGGGCTATATGCGGAAAAGAGGCAGAGTTTAGGGTAAGAGCTTTTCTCTTGACGAATCAAACAGCCGATCTCAGGACTACACACAGGTGTCTTTCTGCTCACAATCCCTCTGAAGCCTCCAAGATAAAAGTCTTCTTCTTGCTTTATTTAGAAAAACCGATACCTGTTCTAATCTCCCCGAAGCCCATACTCTGCTCAGACCAACAGTGCCTGAAGCAGCTTTGATGTCACACATTTGCATCCAGAATGGTAACCCTCACCCTCTCTCCTGTTTGGAAACCGTGGGGATAATGAGCACATGTTTTTCTAATAATGAGAAGATGTGCAGGCATTGACATGTGAGAATAGTTTCCAGTCCTAAGTTAATTAGCAAGCTGGGGAGCCCAGATAAACAAAGCTTCCTGTTTCCTTTTCTGGAGTCTAAAATATCTGATCTGGAGGTTCCCTCCCTTCTTCTCCCTCCGCCCCAAGCGTCAGGATTTGAGGGAAAGCATTTAAAAGCCTGGTAATTTGTGTGCATGAAACTGGCTGCTAAGTGGATATATGGCCTGTGTTCTTACAGAAACTCCAGCTCATACATATAGAGTCAATTCTCCATTATTTGCTGGCCAATTACCAGTCTTTCTCTGTCCCAGCCTTGGTTTACACATTCTTACTGACTTTTTCATGGGCTTTATTGCAGCCTTTCTAGAGTCGAGATTGGAGAGGGTTATGACACATTACATGGCCGTGCCCTCTGTTAGTTTCATATTATTCTTCAAGCCATCCCATGAAGGAGGCATCCTTGTTATCCCTGTGGTATAGATGAGAAAACTAAGTCTTAGACAAGTTAAGTTACTAGAATTGTTAAGTGGGGAAACACATTTAAAGCCAAGTTTGTCTAATGTCAGGGCCCAAGTTCTTCACTAGTGAGTTCAGCAAATTAAAATCTTCCTGTATTTTAAAAGGTTATCTATCTCAGCTTGGGCTGCCATAACAAAATACCATAGAATGGGTGGTTAAACAGTGTTTATTTCTAACAATTCTGGAGGCTGGGTGGAGAAGGGAATGGCAACCCACTCCAGTGTTCTTGCCTGGAGAATTCCATGGACAGAGGAGCCCGGCAGGCTATGGTTCATGGGGTCGTAAAGAGTTGGACACGACTGAGTGGCTAACACTCTTCACTCTGGAGGCAGGGGAGACCAAGACTAAGGTGCCAGCAGCTTTGGAACCTGGTGAGGGCTCTTTGTAGTTCACAGATGGCCATCTTCTCCTTAGTGTCTTCATGTGACCTTTGTTGCGTGAGCGGACAAAGAGAGACTTCATGTCTCTTCCTCTTTTTATAAGGGTATTAATTCTGTCATGAGTGCCCTACCCTCATGACCTAATCTAACTCTCATTACCTCCCAAAGGCCCCACCTCCAAAGTATTACCTAGGGGGCGAGGGCCTCAAGAAATGGATTTCAAGGGGACACAAACATCCAGTCCATGCAATGTCTAAGCAAAACCCTTACTTGAATGGGGACTTCTTGTTGACAAGTGTGTGTCTAGAAGCTGACTTAGCATCCCAATTTTTTGCCCACCCTGTAGTTTCATCAGCCTTCTCTTCCCTCCCTCTCTCCCAGTTTTCAAAATTCTGCCCTACTCAGCTTCTCTCCTCTCTGTGAGAAATAGTAAAACTGGGAATAGTTATTGTCTTTCAGCAGATTGAACAGTCTTCTCAAGAAGCCAGAGAGCAGGCCCAAGAGATGATCTCAAAATTTATTCCAGCCAGAAGATCCTGTGTTGCTTTGTAAAAGTATAATAAGAATCTGAGACTTGGAGTTCAATGAGTGTTCCCCTGGTTGATGTGTGTTTACTGAATGTCGGTGGCTGTTGCTAACCATGCTTTGAAACAAGAGACATGTGTTTTTAATAGAATCACAAGTTTTATGCCTTGTTAAAAATACTGACATGGATGTTGGCTGGAGGAATGAGGCGGGATGTTGAAGGACTGCTATGAATTCTCCTCTACTGGGCCAGGGGAGGGGGTCTGCAGGAGGACGGCCTGTGCCCTTGCCTTTGCTCTATTTCAGATGGATTGCCCTTCCCCCTCTTGTTCTCTTTTGGAAATGACCACTGGCTACCAGCTGGCCTTCTCAGCTCCACCCATCTGTGGAATAGCAATGGGCTTCATCCTTTCTGAATGGAAGGACGGAGTACTCGTGTTTACTTTCCAGAGAAATTTTGGCTTTAATTGTCAAGAACATCCATTGGATTTTGTGGAAAGCCAAAATTACAGGGTGTTTCAAAAGAAATGTAGCCCTTATTACTTCCAGCATTGCTTTCTGAATGCCAGAAACAGGGGCAAGGGCCTGACCCCACACACAGGATGACAGGCAAGCCTCAGGTTCCCCAACACAACATGTTGCGAGTTGTGTAGTCATCATTTCTTTTGTGATCCCCCGGGACTGCAGCCCTCCAGGCTCCTCCGTCCACAGGATTCTCCAGGCAAAAATACTGGAGTGGGTTGCCATGCCCTCCTCCAGGGAATCTTCCTGACCCAGGGATCGAACTGTGTCTCCTTCATTGGCAGGTGTTTTTTTTGTTTTGTTTTGTTTTGTTTACCACTGAACCACTTGGGAAGCCCTCAATACAATACCGGTCCCTAAAGTGATGCCTTCAAGTCCTTCTTTAACTTCAGTTTTCAACACAACATGTGTTCTTGTTTCCCTGATGGTAAAAGAGATATCTGTAAAAAAAAAAAAAAAGAAGTCAATTTTCAGCAATTGTTTCACCATCCATAGATACTGCTCATTTTCTAAGACATTTCTTTTTATCTTTTGTGTCTGTCTTTGTAGATATATAAATAGAATATTTCTAAAACTGAGCCTATATGCTAACAGTTTTGAATACTGCTCCCATGCCCCACTCCCCGCCGCCCAATAGCACATGGTGTGTGTCTTCCCGTTTCATCAAAGAGCCTCTTTCGGGTGCGTTTTATAAAAGAATGGGTAGAACTCCATCCAGTGGATACATCACAACCGACTTAACCAGTGCTCTTTGTCTCAGCTCTTTTGACTGGCAGATTTTTCCTTCTATAGAAAACACAGTAATATTCTTGTCCTTTATTCTTAATTACTTGAAATGTTTCTTTTGTTTGAAGTATCACTGCTTTTGTTCCACATTCAATGATGGATGTGTTGTGGCAATGTAAATCAAATTACTTTTTAAATTCAGAAAAACTCCCCTCACCCTAATTAAGGAACTGGGTGTTGTTTTGTAAAGAGGGCCAGATTTTAAAGGTAAAATAAAGAGTGAAAATGGGAGCGAGAATTTCTCTCATTACTTCATCTCTTACAGAAATCTAGATTGAGTTGTGTGGATTAAGAACATACATTGAGTTTACAGTCTACTCCTAAAGAAGCCTGATTTATACATAGGAATGAATGAGAAAATAATCTATGACAGAATATAACAAGGTGTCAAACTATGCAATAAATGACTATGTACTAAGGGAAATTAGTAAAAGAAGGGAAAATCCTCACATTTTCTGGTGTCATTAATGACTCCTGGAGAGAGAAGAGATTTGAGGTTGGTCTTAAGTATATCTGGGATTTTAAAAGATAGAAAGCTACCTTGTATTGAACCTCTACAAGTGCTTGAGACTTTTCCTATACCATCTAATTTATTCCTTACAATGGCCCTACCTATTTACTCTGAAAAGCAATTTGAGCAAAAAATATACTGTATTAAAAGAGTATAGATTTATACAGTATGAGGTTGAGAATATTTGCAAATAGAATATGATTGACATAGACACAGAACAATAAATATTTCAAAAACAGATGCAATCAGGGCAAAGGGGAAAAAATGGACAGGAAGAATGTAAGTTCTGTGAAGGAAGGATTCTTTGCCTGTTTTGTTTGCTGATGGATCCCACAGGACTGGATGAATGACTGTATGTAGTAGTTGTTCACTAAATATTTGTTGACTTAAGGAATGAATGAAAGGGTGGGCTAAGATGTTTGCCCTGTGTACGTTTCCAGTGATCAGATGTAGTTTTGACTCTGAACTTCCTTGCTGCCGAAACACTTAGGGTAGGTAATGTGTTCAGAAATGACTTCAATTGATAAATAAAGAACAGGATTAGCAAGTGGTGGGGACAGATTTTGACCAGGTTATGTCTGGGGAAGGTGGGGTCTCTGTTCCAAGGAGCAGGACAGCCCTGGGCAGCGGTTTAGAGGGATGGCTGGTGAGTGGGAGAAGCATATTTGACATGTAGACATGGGGTGAGTGAAGAGGAACCTCCTGACTTTGGCAGAGAGCATTGTGAGAGAGAGCCTGGGCAGAAGGCAGATTTACCTAAAAGCAAAATAATCCCACGACCTCTTTCCCATACCTAAACCCACTCTTATGGACTGAATAATGTCCTTACGAAGTTTGTATGTTGAAGCCCTCACCCTTAATGTGACTATTTGGAGATCGGGGTTTTTTTTGTTTGTTTGTTTTTTTAATGTGTTTTTATGTATTTGGCTGCACTGGGTCTTAGTTGCCGTAGTCAGAATCTTTATTCACCTGACCAGCGATGGAAACTGGGCCCCCTGCATTGGGAGCTCGGAGTCTCAGCCAGGGAAATCCCTGGAGCTAGGGTCTTTAGGGAGGTAATTAAGTTTAAAAGAGGTCATGGGGTGAAGGCTTTACAAGAGAAAAGAGACATTTGGGAGCTCCCTCTCACCTCTGAGAATGCAGGAAGAAAAGACCACGACGTGAAGACACAGTGAGAGGACAGCTGAGTACAAGGCTTCTAACCTCCGAAACTGTGAGAAAACACGTCTGTTGTTCAAGCCACCCAGTCTGTTACTTTGTTATGGTAGCTGGAGCAGACTAGTTAATATGTCCGCTATAGAAAGATCAACTCACAGCAACCTGGAAAAGGTGACTGCTGCGAGTTTTAGTTCCGAGAAACCTAAACTATCCTGGAGTTTTTCATTTTCAGAAGAGAATTGAAATATTGTCAGTGTGTCCGCGCATATCCGAGAGCTGTCCCACCTCCTCTGTGGAAGCAACAGTGGCCCACAGCGGCCCTCATCCTCAGGGGGATGTGACCATGTGGGCTGGGTGGCAGGGAAGGGCGTGCCCCTACAGTTCAGTCTCTTCAATTTTGGTCTGGCATTTTTCACCATATCTTTTGCAAACTATTTATCTAAGTCCCTTCACCCCGCTCACCACCACCCCCAACTATGGCCCCTTCCTGCTTCACTCTGAGCACAAATATAACTCACCCACAATTATAAATTAAAATTGTACATCGTGGGGTAGATGGTGGGGGACAGCAGGAATCATTGCATACCCCTCATTTGCAGCATCTGGTCCCAACCATAAATGGCCATGGGGAACTGGTGTCCTGGGGGAGGGGCCACATGGCGGGAGCCTGGGTATATATTTTTCTCTGGCTCTTCTGGGCTTGGATTATGTTTACTGTTTCTCAACTAACTTCTGTAGCCCCCGAATCTATTTTTACAGTGAAATTGATGGCTCTGTTTTGTCATAAGAGGAAAAGGTGTCTCCAAAAATCATTATTTATTTGTGAAGCTGTGCTGCCGTGTACAGTGTGTGCACTGATCAACTCTGAAGAGCGAGAGTCCTTTCCCTAGAATTGTGCCCCATGGTGGGCCTGAGTCTGGGCTTTCACTTGGGCATCAGGCCAAGGTCTCATCAGGGTCACCTACAGCTGAGGCCTAACCTCGTGCTTCCTTGATGAGACATTAAGGAAAGCCCTCAGCCTGGATCTTCTCCTTTCAACCTTCGTTTTCTAATCTGGGTCCTGATGGCCTGGGCAGTTTTCACCAATTATTTTAAAATGATTATGGCAATAAGATATGAGGGATTCCATGGTGTTTTCCACGAAGCCATAGGAATAATTGTACTAATTTGATTCCATCTTCTAAATTCATGACATTTTAGGCAGTAATAAGACCTAGGAAAATTTAACTCTTTTAACTACATCACATCATTTCCTTAAAAGCTGGTTAAACATGAGCCACTTTGGGAAGAGTCTGCACAAAGTAACGGCTGCTCTCTTTGAGTTCTCTTTGTATCTGGGGAAGGAGATTTGGGGGGAAATCTTGGAGAAGTACCGGAACAGCATATGAAGAAAATGGCTTAGAGGTAAGAAGGAGATTCTAGGGAACATAGTGATGATCTAGGCAATTCCTCCCTAATGTTTGAAAAAAATGCACGTAAAGATCATGAAGTACATTTCATAGTATATGCAAATACCAAGTCATTGTGTTGTATACCCGAAGCTAACATAATGTTATATATCAATGATATCTTAGTTTTTTTTAAAAAAAGGATGCAAACTATTTGGGCTTCCCCTTTGGTTGCAGGACTGTATTTCTGTGGTCCCGATATCACTCTGAGACTGTCATAGGGGTGATGGTTTCATATGTCTGAAATGAATTACACTAATGAACCGTATGGAGATACATTTATATACATATAAAGCCATGCAATAAGGTGGTTCAGAGCATGAACCTTTGAGCTGGCTGAACTTCTGTCCAAATTCCAGCTCTGTAGCTGACTTTCCAGTTGAGCCTGTTTCTAAACACCTTTGAGTGCCAGTTTCATCATCTATAAAGAATAGAGATAGCAGCGCTTCCCTCATCAGATTGTTGTGGGGATTAAAGGAGATAACTCATTTGTAGAGCACAGAAGAGAGCATCTGGCATGCAGGGCATCATCATTGGTCATCAAAGCAACCCTTTCCAGCGATGCCTTGTGAAAATAGTTATTGCTTAAGGAGCCCTTCCGACCTGCTGAGTCTCTCAGGGAGGCCTCCAAGACTTAGTATTCGAGTTGGGGTCAGAACAGCCAAGGTCATTTTCAGGTTCAGGATTCCTGCAGGATGCTCATCAGTAGATGGCTATGGTTAGAGGGATCTAGATTTACCTCCCTTTATGTTAGAACAGGAACTAGCAGGGGCCAACCCTTGTGGCTTTGCGAGAGTATGCAGTTCAACCTAGTTGAAAGGCAGAGAGTCCATGCAACACTAGTAAACCAGAAAATGCACTGTACCTGAGATAACCCATGTGTGTGTGTCAGGGGATGGGAAAAAGAGTTAGATATAGAAAAGAGGATCTTTGTGTCCGTACCTCTGGTACAATTTTCCTAGAACTCTTAGAGACAGGCCCCGAAGTGGAAACAAGCCTGTCCTTGACTGTGCACACATCCCTTAAACCAAGAGTGATTTAAAGGATGGTGCAAAGGCCACCATAAACTAGAGGGTGTGCAAAGGAAGTGTTTTCCTGAGGCTGAAGTCCTCTTCCCCAAGGCTATCTGTACAGAGAGGTCATGGGTCACCCCTGGACTGACTGACCAGACCTGGTGTCTGGCTGCCTATGCTGACTTCATCTTTGACCCGGAAAAAGCCACGTTTCCTCTTTAGGAGAGGCCTTCTGCCCAGGGAGCTGGTTGGACCCTGTGAGCTTTCGGGCAGCATGGAGGCTTCTCAGGTCAGGTGATTCCTTACTGCGTGATGACCCCGTGGCTCAAGCAGGTGAAGGTCATCTACAGCCATTGTTGTTTAGTCGTTAAGTCATGTCCAGTTCTTTGTGACCCCATGAACTGAAGCCAGCCAGGCTCCTCTGTCTACGGGATTCTCCAGGCAAGAATACTGGAGTGGGTTGACATTTCCTCCTCCAAGGGATCTTTCCAACTCAGGGATCGAACCCTTGTCTCCTGCACTGGCAGGCAGATTTGCTACCAGAGGCACCAGGGGCGGTGCTGAGCTTCAGTAGGTCAGGTACATCCTCGCTGCTCAGTGACTCCTTGTGGTTGGAGCAGGTGAGAGTCATCCGCAGTCGACCTGCAGGCTTTTCTTGGTGGATCTGAACTCACACGCTCTCCAGTCCATAGCCGAAGCTGCAGCTCTCAAAGGCAGCAGGCTCAGGAGGAGAGGTTTGTCCGTTGTATGTTTTTGTTTTTTTTTTAAAGAACAATGATCGGGCAACAGTTGAACTTTGGAGACTTGAAGTCAGTGATTAACTTGGGTCCTGTAGAAGTCATATGTGTTGACTTAAAGGGCAGAAGTGGGTGGGGAGCTGAGGCCGGGGCTGTGGGTGATCCCAAGTGTGGCGTCTTGCTCCAGAGTGCAGGGCCCTGACTTGTCTTGGATGTGGTCAGGCCCAGGGGACGTGCAGGGAACAGAGCTGGAGCCCAGAGCCCTGGGTGCTTCAGCTGCCTGTGGAGTGGGGCCCGGGCACACATAATCCTGGTTATCTCTTGTTGTGGTACAATCCACTCCACATTTAGTGGCTTAAGAGAGCAATCACTTTATTGTTTATGATTCTTTGGGCCAGGAATTTGGGCAGAATTGAGCTGGGCAGTTTTCTGCTCCACGTGGCATTGACTTGGATCCTTCTTTGGTAAGACGTTCAATTCATGGCTGGGATGGTCTAGGAAGGGTTCCCTCTGGTGTCAAGACCTTGGCAGGGCAGAGCTGCAAGGTTGGGCTCAGCTGGGGCCCTGGAGTGCTGTCTTCTCTCTCTTCCTCCGTGACAGTTCCAGGCTTCTCCCTCTCCACCTGGTCTCCCCATGTGGTCACCAGGTTTCTGATGTGACAGCTCTGGGCTCCTGAGAGAGAGAAAGAGTTGGGATGGGGGGAAGAGAAAATTCCTAATCCTCTTAAAGATTGGGACCAAAACTGACCCAGTGGTGGTGACCTAAATGGGAAGGAAATCTCAAAAGATTGGATATAATTATACATGTAACTGATTCACTTTGCTGTATACAGCAGAAACTAACTCAACATTCTAAAGCAATTATACTCTGATTAAAATTTTTAAATGTTAGTATCAATATATGATTATTATATTGGAATTGTATTATTGGAGAAGATTTTAACTGATTACTGATATGTTAATATGTAGTTTCTTTTTATATTGATTCTATATCTAACAAATTTTGCAAATTTTTCTTATTTCTGAGGGTATTTTATATACGTATATATCATTTTGGATTTTCCTATGAAAAAATTTATTTACATTTATATATACATTTATGTCTTCCTTTCCAAAAAAAAAAAAGAGCTGGCACAGTGCCATTTCTGCCGTGTTCCATTGAGCAGTCCCAGAGCAGCTCAGATTCAAAGGGATGGAGGGGTAGACTTTGCCTGTCAATAGAGAAGTAACATGTGTGCGCAGGAAGGGAAGTAATTGAAGGTGGTTGTCTTTGGGGAGAAACTACTACAAGGTCTGTTGGGCACATTTGGGAATCGTTGGATCCTAGGGTCACCTCAGGGGTAATGATGCCCAGAGGGCCTCTGGTTGTCAGCATAACTGCCCCTCAAGATCAAACCTCCTTCTGGTTCCAGGAGTGAGAGGTAATGACTGCTATTTCCCTCTTCTTTCCAGGCCATCCTGACTCAGTTACCTGGACATGTCCAGCCAGAGTTTACCCCACTCCCTCTCAGGGAGGGAGAAACGGTTCTTATCAGGAGTGCCAGCTCTGATTGACTACTGGTGCTTCTTGGAACACAGGGTCGACAGGGGCTCTGAGACCAGTGAAGGCTCAGTGCTGTGATGCATTGGTCACGTCTGCCTTGGGTGTGGACGGAGGAGGGCGTCGCTTGTGCCATGGAGATTTACTCTCTCCGTGGGTCTGGCTGCGCTATGCCCTTGCCGCAAGGAGACGGGAGTCTGAACTGGCCTCTGACCTTGCCACGTGCTCTCCCACATGCCCCACATCTGCAGGGCTCGTCTCCTCCGTGTGTGCGTGCTCAGTAGCTAGTCCTGTCCTAGTCTTTGCCACCCATTGGACTATCGCCCTCCAGGCTCCTCTGTCCATGGGATCCTCCAGGCAAGAATACTGGAGTGGGTTGCCATGCCCTCCTCCAGGGGGTCTTCCTGACCCAGGGAGCAAACTGTGTCTCCCATATCTTGTGCATTGGCAGGTGTATTCTTTAACACACACACACTGTGAAGGACCTCCTTCTCAGTGGCTGCCTGCAACTTTCTTGGCCTAAAAGGCCTGCCTCTTCTAAGCTTTGCTGGTCCTCCTTAGTTCCTAGATTTCTATAAACTTAGGCTGACCTTGCAGTACCATTGGATCCCACCGTGTGTTGTTAATTACTTTTTCATCTGCATACTAATGATTCCTAATTAGGCTATTAGATGACTGAAGTCGAGGTCTGGTTCTTCTATGCCTTGGTATCCTTTCTTATAGCTCCCAAGAAGTAAGCTGGCATTTCTCCTGATGGTAGTGACTAAAGATGAGCGTCAGGAGATAATTTGAATATATTGCGTCTATATTTCCTTGTGAACAGCCTTTCAGTGGTGGAAATGGGTTAATGCCCGCAGGCTCAGCTCTGGGTTTTGCCAGGAGAGTCTGTCTGGCTTGGAAACAAGGGTGTTTAGCGGTGGCCAGAGCACAGCTGTCGGTCACATGCCCCCAGGTGCCGGTTCGGGCTGAGATTGTTGGGCAGCTGTGCTTCTGCACAAGTAATTCCTGATGACATGTCCACAGCTTCCGTGTGTATCTAAGCTCCCTTGGTCCTTCTTGTTGCCTGTTTGAATTATCAGTCTGAAAATGCTTAAGTCCTCATTCCGGTAGGTGAATGGGGAGTGGGGTGGGGTGTCAAGACTGCAGAAAAGGGGATAGTGTGATGGCGGTGGTGAGAGGAGCTTTTGGAAGTCTTGTGGGAATGGAAGGGGGTGGCTAAGCCTCCCTGTTTTTCACCCTCATGCCTCCCAAGAAAAGACTTTGTTCCTTCTTGTCTCTGGAGGGTTAGTGCTTATCAGGTGCTTATGCTTCTGTATCTGGAGCTCAAAACTGAGAAAGTGGATTTGGCAGAATTCCTTTGAGTTGTGTATTGCTGTCTGGATTCATCTGTGCACATAAAAATCCCTAATGAAGAAGCAGACCTCATAATTTATGTTACTTTATTTCTAATAAATTATCTAATTCTTTAGAACCTGGGTTGATCCATGGGTGGGTAGAGTGAGGAGGAAAAAAAGTCAATATCCAATTTTGAGCAGGGCTCTTAGACACCTGTTTCCTGCCTGTTCCTCTCAGGTCTCAAGTAGAGAGGTCAAGTAGAGAGGACTTGTTACCATTTCTTTGAAATGAGGTTTGTCTTTCCCTGGAGATAAACTCACACCCAACTGGCATCCCTGAAAAGGGTCATAGGTCTGCAGAGGCCCCATGGGTAAATCACACTTCTGCCTGGTCCAGTGATTCTGTGGTCCCCAGCATCCCTGCTGAGTCACCTTGTGTACATCCAGGAACCACAAATAATCAGAATAGGTCTTATGATTATTAAGATACAGAGGCAGTTCGTGTTAAGGGTGAGGTCTTCAAGTATATTGTGAATCATCAAATGAATCATCAAAGGAAGACAAAATTATGTGCAGCCTGGCCATCATGTGGCATGAATTTCATTTTATTGTCTTTTTGATAACTGGTCATATAAATATTGTTTATCAGAAAAGCCACCCAGAGAATTCGATTTGCTAGTTGCTGGGAACATCAGCAGTGACGGCTATAATTTGCCGAGGGTTTGCTTGATACCAGATGTTCTGCCACATGTTTCATGGACTCATGATCTCATGTCATCTCCCTGGATTAATGGGAGCTTCTGCTAGCATCATTAAGAAATAAACATCATGAAAGGGATGCTTGCTTTGTCTCCTTGCTTTGTTGGTTTGCCATGGCTTGGATAAAGTCATTCCTGGAGAGCAAGGGTCTTGGGTTTGATGCAGAAAGTGTTAACAGGATTTCTCTGTGTTTTCCCAGCCTGTGCAAGGCTCTTGCAGAGGTTTTGGTGAAAAAGCATTCTTCTGCTTTCCTTGCTTTTCATTCTTGTCCCAAATCCCAACCTTACATTCGATTGGAGACTGCCTGGATCTGGCCCATCTCTGTCCCAAAGCTAGTTTCCCCTCTCACTTCCCTACAATTTTAACATGGTGATATATAGAACTAACACCTCTTTTCTCTCTTCTGAAGAAGATGTACTTTGCCCTGCTTGGAAAGAATTGGTTGTTAATTTACAGTTACTGAATGCTTATTCACATTTAGCCATCTGTTTAAAAATGTACCCGAGATTTGCTTTACTCATACATGGTAAGACATGCAGACACAGAAATGACGGTTGTGGTGAGAATTTAAATGCACAGATCCCTGGAAACAGAAGGCAGTCCACTCCTCAAGGAACCACAACGGGAAGCACCAGGGTTTGTCAAGAGGCAGAAGGAGAGGGAAGGGGAAGTGTGGGTAAATCCTTTATTGTGCTGTTTGTGGAAAGGATTGTGTGAGGCAGTGTAAGTAGGCTTAGGATTGGCTAAGTTGAATAATTTCAGTGGGCACTATGCTTTAGGGAATGCTCAAAGTTGTTTGGTACAACTGGAGTGATTAGGTTCCTGGATGATTTGAGCAGGGGTTATGTGTGAGCTTGAAAAAGCAGATAATTGGGAGATATGGGTTCTAGATTGGTTGGTTTGCATATGAAAAGTGTGCTCCAAGGCAGGTGGTTTGCTATCTCTAGGCACTGGCCAATTTTGGGAGGAGGGGGTGGTGTCTCCCAAGCCATCAAGCCCCCAGATGCCAGAGCCTCAAGAATACAGAAAAAATGAAAGTATGATCAATATGCCATTCTACAAAATATTTACCCAAAGAGACAATGAACACGTATTGGGTGCTAGCTGCGTGTCTGGCCTTGGCAGTTCTGGAGCTAGCTCTGTGCTTGGTCCAGTCCTGGATGCGTTTATGTTATTACATAAATGCTGAGTGGATGTGCCGGACTCCAGCCTGGAGTGTGGAGAAGTGCCTGAAACGCTGTCTTTATAGTGTCGTAGACATAATAGTTTTCTGTGCCTGAAATGCTGTCTCTAACCTCAAGAAGTATCCAGCTTGGTTGGAGCAGGGGACACATGCTTATTATAACATGATATTTGCCATGATAAAAGTTACCATCATCTCCAGAACTTCTCCTTAGAGTCCCTGATACCAGAGAATGACTTCATGGTCACCTGGCCATTTAAGGCCAAACCCGAGTGACCCGTCTCCTCCCTGTCCCCAGCTCCCCATCCCTTTGCCCTCCAGCCATCAGGTTCTGCCCACTCTTTCCTCTAAAGCTATCGTCCAGCCTGGCCCTTCTCCTCTGTCTCTACAAAGAGAGACACTGTGTGGCTTCACTGAAAGAAAACCAGTGCTCTCCACCCAGCCCTCCAAGAGGCCTAGCCGGTGGAGGAGGGAGGTCTGGCTGGTAAGGTGGGGGCCTCTTCCCCGACCAGGGCCCTATCTGCCCAGAGGCTTCCTTTTATTTATTTATTCATTTTTTCCATTTAATTTTATTAGTTGGAGGCTAATTACTTTACAATATTGTAGTGGTTTTTGCCATACATTGACATGAATCAGCCATGGATTTACATGTGTTCCCCATCCTCCTGCCCCCTGCCCCCTCCCCATCCCATCCCTCTGGGTCTTCCCAGTACACCAGCCCTGAGCACTTGTCTCATGCATCCAACCTGGACTGGTGATCTGTTTCACCCCAGAGGCTCCCTTTTACAATGCTCTGTTTGCCCCAGAAACCACTGTCTCTGGCAGAGGCCTGGAGCCAGCCCAATGCCAGAGACACAATCCTGAGGTAGACGGTTTGTCCCAGGCCCCTCTCACCTCCCTTTGTGTATCTATCCTGGTCCTGAGTCCGCGTCCCCCCTGGGCCTCCCAGAGGGGCCTGATGCCACTGACCATGCAACTCAGTCACGATCGTGGAATTTAAAGGTCACTCCTCTCCAGGGTGTTTGTGCCACCGCCAAAGAGCCCAGAAAGGAGGGCACGCTGCGTATAAGGAGAGGGTGGCTCTCCAATGGGGCTGTGAGTCAGGAGTCTGGTGAGTCACGGGGACAGCGTGTGCACACCACAGCACGGTGGTGATGCTTGCTCCCCTTTCCCGGTTGGGGTACAAAGAGCCTTTGAGGCAGGAGCTGGGCCTGGAGCCCCGGGCAGCTCCCACTGGGCGTCTGTGACTCCAGTTTGTGTCTGTTCACTAGGGCTGTCGTACCAAGATGTCACAGACTGGGGGCTTCCACGACAGAAATGTATTTGCTCACACTTCTGGAGGTTGGTAGTTCAAGATCAACACATGGGCGGCTTTGGCCTCTCCTGAGGACGCTCTTCTCTTTGAATCCTCAGATGGTCTTTTTTCTGCATGCTCCTGGTGGCTCCCTTTCTGCTGTGTCCAAATGTCTTCTTATGAGGACACGAAGCACTCTGATGGCCTCGTTTTAACTAAGTCATCTCTTTAAAGGCCTTGTCTCCACATTGGGTGGCATTCTGAAGTACTGGGGGTTAGGGCTTCATCATATGAATTTGGGAAGGACACAATTCAGCCTCTAACAGAAGGAGCGCGCCATGGCAGGTTCTTCGACCTGCAGTTCTCAAAAATGTTCAGGTGGCCAAGACTGTGAGTCAGTGCAATCCATTCAATACTGTGTTGACTCATTATGTAAACTCAGAATACCTTTATTAGCAGGAAAGAGGATGCTGTGTTAATCTTACCATCTAAAGTCCCAGTGAAAAAACTGGCCATGAGGGGGAGGAAAATTGTTGAACTAAGCAGACCAGCAGTGTTGAGTTTTTGCTGCATTGTTTGCTTACTTACTCAATTATTTTTTCATCCACTGTACTTGCTGACAAAACAGTAGCAGGTGCCAGAGTTTGAAAACATTCTGAGTGAAAACTTGAAACTGACAAAATCCCATGTCCTAAATAAATTTCCTATATGTAATTGGAAAAACTTGATATTTTTTGGTGTTAGCAATGGAAACCACCAATATGCCAGAGGAGCCTAGTTTGAGAATCACTATGGAAAGCAACATTCCTGTATGTCTTCTCTAATTAACAGAAGACTTACAGGATGAGTAATACTCTTCAGTGATCACTGAAAGAATGGGAATTTGAGAGGCTAATCATTTGCTGTCTGACTTCTCCATCCATTTCTTCATTTATTCAGCACAATTGATCTGGCACCTTCAGTAATGCTTACATCAATATTCTGGTAGGTGGATGGGGGATATAAATAACACATCACTAGACAGGAGTCATAGAGAAATGAATCTATTCCAGCCCTGCCTTGAGGACCTCAGTTATCAATTAACAAGCAGCAGAAGCCACTCTACTTGATTTAGGCAGAGAAGTCATTTATTAAAGAAGCTCCAGCAGAGGCAGGGTTGGCTTGGAAGCAAAGCAGCCCACCTGGGCAATGCAGTGCTGCAGTGGAGGCCCTTCTGCCCCTGTTGATGGATGGGCGCTGATGGCTGACATTGAGCACAAGACACTGCTTTAGGACTTTCTGCCATTGGTTTCTCTGAAAGTTGGATGTCTGCAGCCACATTTGCCAAAGTGGCTTCCACAAGGCAGCCAATGCTTCTTGCCTCTTACATCCAATTGGCAGAGCCCAGGTCACGTGCCTGTATCATTGCTGGTAAGGGAAACTGGGAAAACAAGTTTCTTCCTTATACCTTAAAGATTTATAAAATCATGCAATGGGAAATTCTGTACAACATAGGAAAAATGTCAAAAAACACTGGGTAAACAAAAAGCAGGCTTCCCTGTGGCTCAGATGGTAAAGAATCTGCCTGCAATGCAAGAGATCTGAATTTGATCCTTGGGTTGAGAAGATCCCCTGGAGAAGGGAATGGCAACCCACTCCAGTATTCTTGCCTGGAGAATCCCATGGACAGAGGAGCCTGGTGGGCTGCAGTCCATGGGATTGCAAAGAATCAGATACAACTGAATGACTAGACCTTTCACTTTTTTCACCTTCAAACAAGAAGTGTGAAAGTGTCCCCTCTAATCTCCCCATAGAATGGAGGAAACAGATATATATTCAAAAATTAACTGGATAAGAGGTATAGTCTAGATATCCTATGGTATGATGGAAATCAGGAAAAAAGTTGTAAATAGCCTGGGATGGTCATGGAAGGCTTCCTGGAGGAGGTGATTGATGACTAAGCTTATCTTGATGGGATGAAGCAAAAGGGGGTCAGCTTGGAGCCAAGTAAGAAAAAGATGCCTCCTCTCTGACTTTAAACATACCTCCACAGTGAGTGTGTCACATTGCAAAAATAAGAACTGATGAAGCAAGAAGAAAAGGCAGATTGGAATCTGAAAGCATTAGTGGCGGTCTCTTGTGAGGGCTGGCTGGAAAGCGCTCAAGGCATCCTGTGTAGGGCTGTCTGCCGAATTGACTTGGCTTGTGTCCTTTCCCTTCCCAGCTCCGCTCCCTTCATATGTCCTAATAGGTTATGGCTTCCAGGAGGAAATATGCTGTGCATTTTCAGAGAGGCATTTTGGAAACACGAAACCTGACATCAAAGGAGAAGCTTGTTCTTTCTAGAAAAAAAAAAAAAGAAAATGTTGCTATAAAAAGTAATAAAAAAGTCTAAAGTAGAAAGTACAAGTCCCTTGATTAGTGTATTTATTTATTTATATATTACCTTTTAGGAAATCTCCAATGCAATTTAAATTACACCTGCTTTGTAATTTTTTCCCACTTTCCATATCTTAGATTTCTTAAAAAGTGAGTCAATAGCAATGCCTTAGGTAATTGCAGCCATGAAATTAAAAGACGCTTACTCCTTGGAAGGAAAGTTATGACCAACCTAGAGAGCATATTAAAAAGCAGAGACATTACTTTGCAAACAAAGGTCCGTCTAGTCAAGGCTATGGTTTTTCCAGTAGTCATGTATGGATATGAGAGTTGGACTGTGAAGAAAGCTGAGCGCCGAAAAAGTGATGCCTTTGAACTGTGGTGTTGGAGAAGACTCTTGAGAGTCCCTTGGACTGCAAGGAGATCCAACCAGTCCATCCTGAAGGAGATCAATCCTGGGTGTTCATAGGAAGGACTGATGCTGAAGCTGAAACTCCAATACTTTGGCCACCTCATGCGAAGAGTTGACTCATTTGAAAAGACCCTGATGCTGGGAGGGATTGGGGGCAGGAGGAGAAGGGGATGACAGAGAATGAGATGGTTGGATGTCATCACCGACTCGATGGACATGAGTTTGAGTAAACTCCGGAAGTAGGTGATGGACAGGGAAGCCTGGTGTGCTGCAATTCATGGGGTCACAAAGAGTTGGACACGACTGAGCAACTGAACTGAATGTTGTATTTGGTCATAAGTATTTAATAATAATAAGGAGGCTAAGAATGAGGATATTTTTAAGACCATGGTTTGGTTTAGAGAGTTGGAATACAAGCCCTCCTTCCCCTAAATCTGTTTCTCTTCTGCATTTTCCCATCTGGGTAAATGGCATCACTTACTTAATGGCTTTGGTGCCGAAACCTAGCACTTGGCTTCCTTCCTGCTTCCCTCACCCCTCACCCTTCCATCAGCACGTCCTGTCACCTCTGCCTCCATATTCATCTTGGATTGTCTGCTTCTCCTGTGCCCTGTCGCCAGTCCTAAGCAAGGCACCTCCATCTCCTGCTTGCCCATGGTGGACCCTGGCTGGCTGCATACCATGCCCCCTCTCCTGCCATCAGCCATAGTGGTCACCCCATTGGTTCCCTCAGGTTCTGACAACAGACCCTTGCCTCTGCCCCACACCCTCCTGCTCTCCCCTCTGGGGGTTAGTTTCTTCTAATCTTTTAGGTCTCGACTTAAATGGCGCTTCCTCCAAGGGCATTTCCCTAATCTTTTGTCTAAATGGTGGCTCCCCCTAACTTGGCGCTTTCTTATTATAGATTCTTGTTATTATTATTTATTTTTTTGAGGGGTTTACTTATCCTCTCTCCCTCCTCCTAGAATCTATGTTCTCAGGACATGGGGGTCTTATCTGCCTTGTTCTGTCTGTATCTGTAGCACCTGGCCCTGTGTGCTCAGTCAATGTTTCATGAGGGAATAAGCAATCCAGAGCTTTCACGCCCTCTGCCAGAACGCTTCCTGCCCTGTCTTTGAGGAGTGCGCTCTTCCTGGGAGGTTATCATCAGTCTCAGGCCTCTGATAGGCTGCCTGGCCTCCCCCCCCACCCCCGACCTGTACCAGATGCTGGAGGCTTCACTGGCTTCTGCTCCCCAACCCCGTGCTCGGCTATAGCAGCCGAATAGGGTGACCCACATTTCATCCTCCCTCTGCTTAGAGACCAGCCCATCTCACAGGTCTCTGCTCCCTGCTGATGATTGGTAGGTAGGCAATAAATCAAGCAGCTACAGGCTTCCCCTCAGTATGTACAGAGGGGAAAGAGTGTTGGACTCGGAGACAGAAGTTCAGCTTTGGAGACCCCCAACCCACATAGAACTGAAAACTCTCTCTCAAACTTCCCCTTCCTCAGCTACAGAATGAGAGCCGAGGTCCCTGCTCCAGGCGCTCTTTCAGGCCATTGAGGTGACGTCTGTGCCTTCCTTTGCCACCGCCAGTGTGGAAGAGTAGAGTTTGCCCAGCATTGTTCAGTCACTAAGCCACGCCCGACTCTGCCACCCCATGGACTGCAGCAAGTCAGGCTTCCCTGTCCTTCATTATCTCCTGGAATTCATTCAAACTCCTGTCCATTGAGTTGGTGATGCCATCCAACCATCTCATCCTCGGTCGCCCCCTTCTCCTTTTGCCTTCAATCTGGCCCAGCTTCTCAGTCTTTTCCAGTGAGCTGGCTCTTCACATCAGGTGGCCAAAGTATTGGAGCTTCAGCATCAGTCCTTTCAGTGATAGCATGGTAGGTGTCATTAAGGACAAGAAGGGTTGACTTGGAGAAAGGAGAATCAGATCAAAAAAAGTTGACTGCCCACAATTTCTGCGCCTTCAGTATATCAGGTGGACCCCTTAAATCACAGTGTGCAGGACAGGCAAGGGACTGAACCTGGGGGTGACGATCCTGTATAAGGCTTTGCTGTGTGACTTCTGCTGTGGTCCAGAATGCAAAAATATCACCATTCCGATACTAAAGAACCAAGTGAGTACTTCCTTGTAAAGAATAGGCATTGACCTTGGCAGTCAATAGATTTGACTGGGGCTATATTTCTTCAGTTTGGTGAGATGTCAGTTGGGCCCTTCTGAAGTGAGATTGATTAAAATCCTTCTTTCCTCCAATACTGTTTCCTGCTGTAAATATGCAAGGCTGCACTCCATGAAGCTGGGCTCCTGCTCCAAGATCAACCGGGAAACGGTTTCTGACTACCTCTGGGCAGGTGTTACAGCTACAGGGAAATCTAAGATTCCCTCTCTCTGCCCCAAGGCAGGGTTTTCTCAACCTCAGTGGCTTACTGTGTGTGGGGTGGGGCAGGGGAGAGTAGTAGTCTTTACAGGGGGCGGGGTCTGTGCTGGGCCTTGTTGGACCCTCAGCAGCATCCTCTGGCCTCTATGCATTTGATGCCAGCAGCAATGCACACACAAACACACACTGTTAATAACCAAGTATGTCTCCAGACGCTGCCAAAGGCCCCTAGGACCCCAAATCCCACCCCTTCTTTAAGAACCACTGCTCTGAGGTAAGTAATTGTCCAATAGATGGGATAGACACAATGAATTTTGAGGAAGAATGTACTTTTAAAACAATATTTACTTGGTTGCGTTGGCTCTTAGTTGCATCACGTGGGATCTCTGTTGTGTCATGAGGGATTTCTCGCTGTAACACATGGACTCTCTGGTGGTGGCACGCAGGCTAAGTAGGTGCAATGCGTGGGCTTAGCTGCTTCAAGGTGTATGGGACTTTAATTCCCCAGCCAGGGATCAAACCCTCATCTCCTGGATTGGAAAGTGGATTCTTAACCACTGGAGCACCAGGGAAATCCTGAGGAGGAACGTACTATAAGCTGAATACAGAACACAAATGTGCTTATACGTGTCACCTGACTGGGCACCTTGTTTGGGGGTGCTCCATGGCAATTGCTAACGGCGGTGGGGAGAGGATGCTGGAGGGCCACAGCTCGTACGATACTGCTTATATTATAGCTTCTATCTGGCTTAGGAAAATTCAGAGATTTTTTTTTCATTCTTCTTGATTGCAAAGATTAGTTTGCCTTAACAAATGCAAGGTCTATGAAATTAAATTTATGAAATAGTTTATAAGATGGTTAGGGCTTCCCTGGTGGCTCAGACGGTAAAGAATCTGGCTGCAATGCAGGAATCCTGGGTTCGATCCCTGGGTTGGGAAGATCCCCTGAAGGAAGGCGTGGCAACCCACTCCAGCATTCTTGCCTGGAGGATCCCCATCCACAGAGGTGCCTGGTGGGCCACAGTCCATGGGGTCACAAAGAGTCAGACATGGTTAATAAAAATGTTGGGAAGATTAAGTTAGATAGTGCATGTTTCATACTCAGCCACCAATTCATAGCTATTTTAGTGTGTTATGGGCTTATTTCTCTGTCATGTGCTATTTATATCATAGCTATCATACAATGCACATCTTTCATGTCCTATTAACTTTATTTCTTATTGAATGCTCACAACCACCCTGAAAAATAGGCAGCAGGATACCCATATTACAGATGGAAAAAGTGAGGCTTGGAAAGGTTTAGTATGTTCTCAGGGTCATACAGTATGTGCAGCGTGGGGATGTTACTCAAATTCAGATTGTTCCTCTTTCAAGGCCTGTGTTTTCCACTGGAAGCAATGTCAGGTTAAGGCTTCACTCTCCCCAGTTGTTTTAACCCATGTGTCAATTTAAGAATAATTTCTTTTCACCTGAGAGTTATTTTTACAAAATGGTTGTATCTGTTTTCAATATGTGTGGCATCTCCCTTCAAAGTGATTATACATTCTAAGAGGACAGTGTATCTTGTTACTCTTTCTATCTCAAGTGTCATACACAGAGTTAATGCTTAATAAATATTTGCTCTGGGAGTCTTCTTCATTCCTAGGTACCTCTAGCAAGATCTCCTTGAGGAGGAGTAAAAACTCTTCATTCCTCTTAAGGAATGGAAATTCTCCCTTACAAGTCAGCACTGGGGATGAATGATTTCTTGTTCGCCCTCTAATTTTAGACACCATGAGGAGCAGCTGTTTTGACAAGACACTTGAATTGTATTGCCACTCTCATCAGTTGCTCTTTCTGCAGGACCTAACTGTGGTACCTGTGGGGGCGTGGGGGTGGGCATGTGATTCCAATGCAAGTGCATCTCTGTTCAGCTGGACCACAGGCAAGGGGTGCTCCCACTATGATAAGGAGGACAGTTCAGCTAAGAAAGAAATTCCTCCAGGAAGTCAAGCCACCAATAAGGGTGCGTGTGTGTGTGTGTGTACATATGTACGTAGGTACAGGAGTCAGGGTCAGGGTGGGGGAGAAATCTCTACCTCATAAATGGCTGAGTGGTCATCCTATATAACAGACCTCGGGGATCAGTGTTTGCAGGAGTGTCTTGGAATGAGTTTCAAGATGAGAAAGTCACCAACTCTATCATGGGAAGGACCATGAAATTCTTTATATTCTTTATATTTATACCATTTTAAAACCTGAGGATCCATTGGTTATCTGGATTATGTTGATGCATTCTTGGTTCTAGAAGGCTAAAGAGGGTTTGATTAAAGGGACAGTGGGGTGGGTGTTTGGGTGATGATTCTTCTGACCCAGCCATTTCTTGGCTGAATGAGGTAGTTGGTTTTGAGGCCTTCAGCACTGTTATGTCTTGTCAAGGCTGTGTGAACCATGATCGGACTAGAAGGGATTCCTTTGCTTTATTTGGCATTTAGGGGAGATCCTTCCTCTAACCTGTTTGTGCTCCCTCCCAGGGTGTTTTCAGGCTGAAAACGCTTGCCATTTTGGTCCGCAAGTGGTTGATTTACATCTGCTTCTTCTGTTTCTACCTGGAGGTTGGGTGTTAGAGGCCACAGAGCCTTCTCAGGGTGGCTGGTGTTTTTGTTCATGATGTTGTTCTTTTACTTTAAAATTTCCAAATTCAAGAAGTGACTAGGGTGGGGGCATGCCCAGTTAGGAGGCCTAGAATGATAGGGCCCCCCCCATTTGCCAGACAACCTGGGGGCCCAGGGCGGCATAGAGCCTGCTCACTCAGCATTGGCTTTATTTTTTTTATTGAGGTAGAATTCATGTAAGATTACAACTCAGTGGCATTTAGTAAGTTCATAATATTGTGCCATTGTCACCTCCTTCTAGTTTGGAAACATCTTCATCGTCTCCCCAAATGGGATTCTGTACCCATTGGTCACTTCCCGTCCACCCCACCCTCCCCCACCTGCAGCCCCTGGAAACCACTGGTCTGCTCTCTGCCTATAGATTCATCTCTTCGGGGTGTTTCATGTAAGTGGAATAATACAGTTTGTAGCTCTTTGTATCTGGCTTCTTCCATGTGGCGTAATGTCTTTGAGGTTCATCTCTGTTGCAGCATGTAATGGAGCTTCAGTCCCATTTAAAGCTGAGTAACATGCCACTGCCTGGATATACCACATTTTGTTGATCTGTTCATCTGTCGTGGGACATCTGGGTTGTCTCTGCCTTTTGGCTGTGGTGAATAGTACTGCTGTGAGCATTCACGTACAAGTATTTGTTTTGAATACCTGGGTCCAGTTCTTTGGGGGTATATATCAATACTTAGGAGTGGAATTATTCAGCTACATGGTAATTCCATGTTTAATTTTTTGAGAAATAAGCATTGGTTTTGATGGTCTAGCCCCATGTCTGCTTTTAGGACCATTAAAGAGCATTTGGGCTTTCCAGATGGCTCAGACAGTTAAGTGTCTGCCTGCAAAGCAGGAGACCTGGGTTTATCCCTGGGTCGGGAAGATCCCCTGGAGAAGGAAATGGCAACCTACTCCAGTATTCTTGCCTGGGAAATCCCATGGACAGCGGAGCCTGGTGGGCTGCAATCCACGGAGTCGCAAAGAGTTGGACACAGCTGAGTGACTACTACACACACAAAGGCCCTTTACTAGAATCATGAAATCAGAGCCTTAGAAAGAGCTTTAAAGATTGTTTAATCCCTCTTCTCACCATTCCAGGAAGTCTGTGTATAACAAACTTTACAGAAGCTCCTCCATCCCCTGCTGGCATAATTGATAATGTTGTGCTACTTGGTAGGGCCAAGGGGCACTCTACCTCTCAAGCGTGGCCAGTGTCACCTGTTGGCTTGCTGTAGTTCTGCCTATAGAGAGGTTTTCACCTGGAATCCATAAACTCTTGGGGTTTATCCACAGATGAGCTTCAGTACTGAGAGGCGGGGGGAGAGTTTGGAACCGTCATCATTCTTTAAGGGCTTCCTGTGTCACTGCTCTGGAGTCGCCCAGCAATGGCATGCCTCTCTTCTGCCCACGAACTTTCAAAGTTTACTGGCAGACTGCTGCTTGGTTGACAGCTGCCCTCTGCTCACCTCCGCCATCCAGATGCAAAGTTAAGCAAAGGGTCTTCCCAAATGCCTGGCCGTGAGAGGACAGAGCCCAGGCCGGGAGACTCTGCAGGAGCCGGAGGCCAAAGTGAGTGGTGAGCCCCTCTCATGGGCCCCGCTGCCAGCGACCTTGGCCACCTGTGGTTTACTGTAGATGCCGAAAGAATTCACTATCAAAGAGATTGTTTCATTTGGAGACAAGGCCATTTCTGAAAAAGCTGAGAAAGTCCTTGAAAGTTGCACAGTTTCTGATGTTGGTAGAGTAGGGAAAATGTCCTAATCAGCTCTTTTTTAAAAAATAAACTTTACTCAGGATAATACACAGACGAGGAAGTGCACAGTCATAAAAGCCCATTCCATACTATGCTGTTTCCATGAAGTGTAACAGCAGGCAAACTGTACCTGCGGTGTTAGAAGCAGGAGAGTGGTTACCTTGAGGAAGGCAGTGCCTGGAAGGGAGCCTGGGGGCTGTCCTGAGGAACTGAGTGTGTTCTGACTCTTGACTAGAAGCAACTCTTTGTGATTTAACAGAATCTCAAGTAGGATCGTGTATGCACCCCGTTGAGAACAAAGCCTGGGGTGAATATGGTTCCAATTGGTAAGGCTTCTGTTCGGGGCCATTTTGGTTTCTCTCTTTCTGGCATCCTTCCCCCCACCCCTCCCTTTGGAGGATGCCCCTCCTCATTCGGTCCATGTGCTGTGGGTGGCCTGTCCCACCCTCTGGCTCCAGGAGCCAGCGTGTAACTGAGAGGCTGGTCAAGTGACGAGCACATGATCTAAGTCAGACAAGAGTCCATCCCAGGACCTTTGCCAGAACCACTGGGCAAGAGGCACGAGCTCTCAACTGGAGGTTCTGAGCTGGTAACACATGAGATTCGGCTGCTGGTGACCGTCTTTGCTGCCACGTGCAGAGTACCAGCTGGAGGTGAAGCCAGCCCAGAAGACAGAAAAGTCAAGACTCCTAGTGAGTGTGTGTATGGATCCAGTCTTGTTGAGAGCTATCTCCATTCCCCAGGGACTTTTCATCTGTATGTGTTCATAAATTCCCTTTTCCTTCTGTTCTTCACATTGAGTTTTTGTCCCTTGCCTCCAAGGATTCTGTTGATGGAAACATTTATTTCATGAGCACTCAGAACTATTAGATATACTTGTCCAAATTTGATTTCTACTGTAGCACCGAGTCTCTCCATAAGCTCCTGTGAGTGTAGTGGCAGCTCCAAATTGTGAGGGCTGGGGATGGAGACACTTGGGGGGACTTCAGAAATCACTGGTTGCATGGAGGGATGAGCTGAAGGGGATTCGTGCCAAAGCTGTGTTGGTACAACTCACACAGTTTCAGACGGTGTGGGGGGCGCTTAGTGCGGTCACTGGTCACTGCTTCCTTCCATTCTCCTGGCTCTTGGCTCTTGATGACCTTCTCTGTGTAGAGAAGACAGAAGTAGAAGAGATGCGTACACATAGCCAGATGGGGGCTTACCAGCCTGCTGGAGATGACCAAGAAAGTCCCAACAACGACCTCCCATTACCCATTTTATGTAAATTCTGTATTTTCAAATATCCCAAATTGTAGAGTACACAAGGAATTCTAAGGTGGCAGTTTTAGAAATAAAATTTTTAAGGTGGTCTTGTCTGGGGGGCAGAGGAATGCATTAAATCAGAATCATCTAAAATGGAAGTGATTCTAACAGTTTTGCTATATCTTATGTTTTGCTATGCATTTTCAGCTGTATTTTTTTCTATAGATTTTCAGCTAGCTATCCACTGGGTGGAAAATATTCTTCAATAAAGCATTTGATGATTTATGATAGCATCATAAGTGGAGTTGACCCCTGAACAATGTGTGACTGAACTACTACATGGGTCCACTTACTGGATTTTTTTCAGTAAATATTGGAAATTTTTTTGGAGATTTGCAAAACAAAACAAAAGAAAACAATCTTATGAACCACATAGCCTAGAAATAGCAAAAAATATTAAGAAAAAGTTATATATGTCATGAATGCATAAAATATATGTAGATACTAGTCTTTCCTTCGGAGAAGGCAATGGCACCCCACTCCAGTACTCTTGCCTGGAAAATCCCATGGATGGAGGAGCCTGGTAGGCTGTGGTCCATGGGGTCGCTAAGAGTCGGACACGACTGAGCGACTTCGCTTTCACTTTTCACTTTCACGCATTGGAGCAGGAAATGGCAACCCACTCCAGTGTTCTTGCCTGGAGAATCCCAGGGACAGGGGAGCCTGGTGGGCTGCCGTCTATGGGGTCACACAGAGTCAGACACGACTGAAGTGACTTAGCAGCAGCAGCAGTCTTTCCTTACAAAGGCATAAAGTGAGTGATAGTTAATATAGATTAACAATGTATTAGTTTTCCTACTGTTTTATAACTTTGCTTTCAAAGAATTACATTAAAAAAAAAGGAACAGTGTTTCCAATATTATATTATTAATATAATACTGTATGCCATAAAATTTTTATAACAATTTATTCATTAATGTATTGGCTAGGCTACCATGAAGCAATCACATAGATTATACTAGGCTACCATGAAGCAATCACATTGCTATTTCTTGGTTATCAATACAAGAATCATTATACCTGTAAATCAATAGGAATTTTCACATCATCCTTCCATTTTTGATGTCTAATATTAATAATATGTGTAACATCAACAGTGTTTTATATAAGACAATATTAAGGTAGGTACTGACAACCAGATGACTTATCTTGAAAACAGATGACATGAATGGTTGACATGTATTGACAACGTATTGACAAATACGGTACTGTACTGTAAATGTACTTTCTCTTCCTTAAGATCTTTTAATAATGTTTTCTTTTTTCTAGCTTATTATATTATTAGATTACAGTATATAATACACATCACACATAAAATGAATGTCAGTTGACTATGTTATCAGTAAGGCTTCCAGTCAAGTTTTTGGTGAGTCAAAAGCTACAGGCAGATTTTCAGCTGCATTTTCGGGCTGGCACCCCGACCCCCATGCTGTTCAAGGGTCAACTATAAACAAAAGGTTATCATTGAAATAGTGAACAGGTTTCTTGCTTTGGGCTTATCTTCCTGTCACTGCTTGTGTCGGCCTGGCAGTCCATCCAGGGTTAGTGGGCTCCTGGGTATTTCATGGGGGCCTATTACAGAGCGTGACTGTGGGGAACCCCTCAGTGAAACCTGACTTGACCTAATTTGATGCAGATTTTTCTTGCCCTAAATCTCACAAGTCTACCAGCAGTCATGTAACCTTGTTTCAACTTCACTGTTCAACCCTCTTGACTCATTTGCTTACCCTGATATGAGCAACTACAATATAAGAGATTTTCACAAGGTCCACAGGGGAAAAATTTTTTTCAATCTTAAAATTGCTTATGAGGAGACAGCCACATACTGTCTCATCACTAAGAAGTTTAGAGATGACCCCAAGTTCCATCACTTTACTTTATCACAAGGAGAGTGACTTGTGTAGTCAGTGGTAGGGTGAGGCTGGACCCAGGTCTCTGATGCTGCCCTACCCAAGAATGGGCATTCACCCCTTGGGGCTGGGAGAAGCTTAGCTGTTTCATGGAACTTCAGGACAGACTGCAGTTGTTGGAAGAGGTGGGGAGAGAATCAGAGGAATGTCCTAATGCAAGGGCAGAGTTCATGCAAACGTGCATCCTTTGCGTGTCCTCATATCCTCTGAAAGCTGCTAAATGGGGACAGAAATAGCCATAGGTCATTTAATAATTTCATTTTTAGTGGTTGTTGCAAATTTCTCTTCCTATTATGTGGCTTACAGGAGTGGTTCAAGTAATGCAAATGCGACTCTTCAGGCTTCATTTCTTTCCTTTCCCTTCCTCTGGTGGGGAGGCCAGCGAACTGTGGTTTCCAGAAGTAAAATATGCCAATAATTTATAGCTGGATAAAGCTGCTTTTGAAGTATAGCATGACCTTCAGTATTAAAAGTAACACTCTCTGAGAGCATCTTACAGGACTCGTGTTCTGCTGAGTGCTTTATGTGGCTTATTTTGTTTAATTTCACAAGACCCCCCCATGAGGCAGACATTACTATTGGCCCACTTTTCTGATGAGGAAACTGAGACTCAGAGAGATTAAGTGACTTGCTCTAGGTCACATAGTTCTGCCATAAGTTTTATTCACTCTGGAAAACTGCAGCCCTGAAGAAGAGCAATGAAAAGGAATGTTAGAGATTGATATCTATGATATATTTAGATCATGGAACTTCCCCCCACTCCTGCCCCAGAATCATTTCAGAGAGCTGAGAAATAACAGTCCACATCACCATAGATGGGGTCTTCAACTTTAATTTTTAATTTTACTTTTATTATTATTTTTTAAATTTTTATTTACTTAGTTTTTGGCTGTGCCCCACAGCATATGGGGGTCTCAGTTCACTGACCAAGGATCAAACCCGTGCCCCTTGCAGGGGCAGCTCAGAGTCTTAGCCATTGGGCTGCCAGGGAAATCCTGGGATCTTCAGCTTTCACCTCCAACTTTCTCACGTCCGCACAGTCTAAGAACAGGAGTTCCTCACCTGCTCTAAGTGGAAATCTTGATGGCTCCCGGGAGGGATGTTTGAGCAGATGTGTGTCCAGGCTCCGTCCGCCGTGCCTTTAATGCTCACTGGGGTGTGTGTGCAGGTTTGTCAGCCCAGGGAGCACAGCTGATCCCAGGCCAGCTTCTGAAGGCTGCAGGCAGATTCCTGGGGAGACGAGGACACTGTGGCCCTGCTTCTCATCACAGTCTTGTTCTGCACTTTCTAAAAATATTCCTGACAAACAGCTAATGGGCATTTTGGCCACACGGCTCTAAACCATTGCTGCCATTTCAAATGGAATGCTTTTCCTTCGGGCCTGTTCATCTTGATTTATGTGATTGGGGTAGATCTGCTGTCTCACAGAACTTCACTGGAGCCTCCTTACCAGAGAGAAACAATAAAGTATGTTTTTGCCTCCTTTAGCAAGTATTGCCTGTTCATTTACTAGTGAGAAATGAAGTGAAATGAAATAAGAGCTTCATGGGAGGAACACAACTGTAGTTATTGCCTACATATTCAGAGATACACAAGGGGAGGGACCCCCATCTCTTCAGAAGAGCAGTTGTTTGTGAAGTGCAGGAAGACCAAGGGACAAGGATCTTGTTTATGACATAATTTTAATGTAAATTGCTACAGTTTTTTGGAAAGCATGTCGACAATATGTATACAGAGATGCAAGGTGCGTGCCCTGTCACCCCAGACTCCTTTCTTATAAATACATCTTGAAGGACTAATTGGAATTAGAGATAATTTTATATTCATCAGAGCATCTTTTATGGTGCAAAAAAAAAAAAAAAATTAGCCATAACCTAAATTCCAAGGAATATAAATCTAGTAAAATAAATTATGGTGATCCATTTGTTATAGTACTGCACAGTTATTAAAACATCAGTCTTTGAAGGATTACAATGATATGGTAAAATGTTTAAGATATAATAAGTGAAAACACAAGCCTAAAAATGAAATAGAGAGTAGGACCTCAATTAAGCACAAAATACTACACATGTATGCACACATGGGCACGTGCATACTTTGGAAAACAGCTGAAGAAGGAATTCAAAATTGTACTTGTCTCTGATTGGTGAGATTGTGGGGACTTTATCTTCTTTATGTATTTCTGTATTTTCTCCACTTTGTAATGCAAATTGATTCAGTTAAGAGGCAGAATTTATTTTTTTAAGAAAATCTCTGAGAATTTTCTTGGGGTCTTGTTCATAGGCATCCATAGCTCAATAGTGATTTCCAATGAAGACCTGCAAAATCAGGACAGCTCTGAGCTTAGTCTGTTGTGATAAAAAGAGGGTGGCCGCAGGTAAAATAAAAGAGAAAGCTTAACCTGCAGTCAGAATACTGGAGCTCTCACCCAAATATCCCCCTCTTGCTAGCTGAGAGTCTGGGGAAAACCATCAGGTACTCCAGGATTCTCTCATGGCCTGCTCTCCTGGGAGACGAGTGGATACCTCACTGCCGGTTCTCTCTGGGAGTGATGCCTGTGCATGTGCTCTCCTGGCGTTTGCTGTTGCTCATGATGCCACCACCCAAGGCCTATCCTCCCACTGCCTTAAAGATCTATTTATTTCTTTATTTTTGCCTGCACTGGGTCTCCATTGCTTCACAAGGGCTTTCTCTAGTTGTGGTGAGTGGACTTCTCATTGCAGTGGCTTCTCTTAGGCAAGTGGGCTTCAGTAGTTGTGGTGCATGGGCTTAGTTGCTCTGTGGCATGTGAGATCTTCCCAGACCAGGGATCAAACCCATGACCCCCCCCCCACCATTGGCAGGCGAATTCTTAACCACTAGGGCACCAGGGAAGCCCTCAAGTATGTATTTATTAAATGCAAGTTTCATTGACCAGTAAATACTTCAACCCATGACCTTGCCTGTGGACAGTTACATTTTCATAGGGAAAAGGGAACAGCCTGTAAATCAAAGGACAGCTCCCTCCAGCAGGCTGCAGGGTGGCAGCTCTGACCAGTGTGGTAGAGCTCAGGGGGGCCCGGCTTCGCTTGCCAAGGGTCTGGATGTTGAGTCTCCAGGCCTCCTGCTTGAGAACAGGTGCGTCTGCCGGAAAGTCATCCCCCCTCCCTGAGCCTTCGGGGATTTTCCATCAGATTTTCCATAATTCCTTCACAAGGTTAATGTGAAAAGTGACACCACGTACGTGAGATGAGCCTTGGCACAGTGGACAGCAGAGGTTGCCCACTGCAGGGATGTGGGCTGAAGCTCTTGGCAGATGGGTTTGTTGGGTTTGCAGAGTGCTTATTTTTCATCCTTTAAGGATCAAATTTGTTGTCAATATTTTAAAATCAAGAGCTTTCACATTGTTGTGGGAGTTTGTTTGTGTACTCCTCTGGGTCCCGGCTTTCTGGCAGGCACCCATCTGCTAGAGCTCAGTAGCGGCTGTTCACTGTCAGAGGGGCCCAGGCCTCAGTGTGCACCCAGCCCAGCCCTTGGGGGAGAGAGGGAAGTGGTGATGGAGGCTGGGGCCTTGAAGACAGAACTTTCTCCCTGAGTCTGCATTACCATTTGCAGATTGTGTGACTAAATTTAGCCAAACTCATAAACTTGCAGAGCCATAACTTGCCAGACTCTCTCTCTGCTTCTTAATTGAAGTGGGATAATATTTGTCTCTTCCAAGAGGATTGCACCAAGGCCTAAGGGAAAAGATGGGTGTGAAATACTCGGAACATAGGTGTTTGATCAGATTCACCTGCTTGACCTCTGAAGGTATTTGACTAATCAGCTTCTGCTAGAAGCTGTGAATCAAATGATACTGTTTCTATTGCTTTATTGTTATCTATCTATCTGCCTATCTCTCTGGTAATTTCTTTGCTATATGTTAATATACAAATTTAGTGGTGGTCGTGGTTTAGTCACTAAGTTGTGTCCAACTCTTGTGACCCTGTGAACTGTAACCCACCAGGCTCCTCTGTCCATGGGATTCTCCAGTCAAGAATACTGGAGTGGGTTGCCATTCCCTCCTCCAGGGCACCTTCCCGACCCAGCGATCAACCCTGGGGCTCTTGTATCACAGGAGAATTCTTTACTGCTGAGCCTCCAGGGAAGCCAGTTTAGAAAGTCTTCCAAATATTCTTTTAGGCTAGCCAGTCAGTTTTCCCCTCCAGAGGATGAATAACATGAGAATTCTTTTCCCCTTGGTGAGTTTGCCATCCGTCCATCGATCTTGACCTCTTGTGAGTCTGTATAACATGTTTTCATATTTGATTATATTCTTCTTATTGCTGCCTGTCTTTTCTTTTCAACTAGAGTATGAACTCTGTCATATTTTTATGTTCCAATATCCTGCACAATACCTAACATTTTACAGATAGTAAATCACTCATGGAATGAACAGCTGAAGTAACTGCTAGGAGGTGTAAATGGCTCTTCTGAAGGCAGGCCCAGTGGCATCCATACAGATTTTTACGGCACAAGTCTTTCATTTTAGCAACATTACCTGTCCCTTCATCCATCCCCAGCAAGCACTCCTAAAAGGCACATTCTCTGTTGGACTCTCAGCCAGAGACTGGTGTCTCAGATACTGAAGCAATGGGGGGAGCTTCCTTTCTTTCTGTTCCTTCCTTTCTTCCCAAGGAAGAAACAGAACAGCCAGCTGTACCTGATGGGTAGTTTGCTGTCCCAGACAATGACTGTGCATGCTGAGAGAATGGAGGGTGAGACATGCAATCAGTATTTCCAGCTGAAGGAAGTGGCTCAGGTGACATCAAGTGTATAGTTTTTCTGTCCTGGTCTTTTCATTTTTTTGCTTTAATTTTGTCTATTTTAAAACCCCAAGCACAAGCAACTTCTTACTAACATGGTAGCAGCATTATACAGGTATAATATAATACAGGGCTGGCCTCCGAAGCCCATAGGACTGGGTGTGTCTGGAGCTTTCTGAGGTAGTTCCTTCCTGAAGAATCCATAGGTGGAATTTTTCTTGCCACAACTGAACTGTAAAGCAGGGTCCTATTGAAGCCTTGTTGGTTCACTTCACCTTGCTCTAAAGAAGTGGTTTCCTTTTCCAAATCACATGCATGTACTGAAGATTATATCCATTCCTTGAGATTTGGGCAGAGTTGTTAGTTCAGTTTCTTTCAAAACCAGGGCAGGACTTGCCTCATCCATGTTTACCAGCCACTAACAGAGAGGGATCAGGAGAAGGTCAGCCACTTTCTTACCAGGCAAAAAAAAAAGTCCTTTCTATCACCATTGGTGTTCAAGAGAAGGTCTTCATTCACCTTAAAAATAAAAAAGGGAAGAAAATAACTTACTTCAAGATTACCTTTGATATTGATGTTATTTGAATGAGTCATAAAATCCTTTTTCTTTTGACATTTATTCTCTTTGCCAATGCTTGATATCTTGATGCTAATTCTGAAGAAAAAAAGAAAAGAAAAGACTTTTTTCCCCTTTGTAGATTGGACAGGAAAGACTCTTATTGTAAAAACTGTGTTCTCTTTGTCCCTTTTTGGTGTATGTATAATTATTGAGGATAGGGTTTTATTAAAATGATTTCTGGGGGTTTTAAGGAACTTTACTGAAAAGCTTAGTAGTACTAAAAAATTCTGTTCTGAGTAGGATAAGAAACCCTGTATTAGCGTGTGTTATTTTTGCTCCTGGCTCCATCTCCTCCTGGTGTACCCCTAAGTCTGCAGGCTGAGGCTTCATGAGGTCCCAGTTTGCCCTTGTCCCCACCTTCATCACTCAAGTGAACAGATCCCAAGTGTCCCTTGGATGCCTCTTGTCTTGCCTCTTTCTGGGGCTCATACTCAGTGTTTTCTTGTTCCTATTTAATTTTCAAGTAGTATTTCTTATATGAATAAAGAAATTCATATTTGTCATAGAAAAATCAGAAAATATAGATGGACCAAAAATGGAAATATAGACCAATTATCCCACCATCCACATAAAAATGCTATTAATACTTGTGGGGGGTGGTAGAGTAAGAGATAGAGATCTACAGAGGGAGAAAGTGACTTTTATCTGCCTGTTTTATTTTTTGGTTTATTCTCGGTATCTAGAATAGTATCAGATACTCTGTAGGTGCTCAATAAATATTTGCTGAAAAAATAAAACAGATCTGGGCTTCCCTGCTGGCTCCGTGGTGAAGAAAATGCCTGCCAATGCAGGACACATGGGTTGATCCTTGATCTGGGAAGATCCCACATGCCGTGGAACAACCAAGCCGGTGCACCACAGCTGCTGAGCCTGTGTGCCTAGAGCCCATGCTCTCCAACAAGAGAAGCCCCTGCAGTGAGAAGTCCACACAGCAACAAAGGCCCAGCACCACCATAAATAGATAAACTAAATTATACATGTATATACAATAAAGCGTATCTTGAAGTCCCCCTTCTCCAGGAAACTCTCACACACCACCTGAGACATCCTTTGCCAGGCCTCACTGGACCTACAGCCAAAACCACCCTCACTGATCCTTTCACTGTGGCCATCTACGGCTGATCTAGCCACACTTCCACACACATTAAAGTCTTGTCTGTTCTTAGAAGAGTGTGCCATTAGCCTCTCAGCCTTCCTGTGTTAGGAGGAAAGGGGGTCTTTGTAAGGTCAAATTTGTAAGGTCTATACTTATGTCCTCATGTCCTTAGTAAATGTTTGCACTTTCAGAGTAATGCTCATTGTATACTTTTGTAGTGAGGTGTTTCCTCAACAATGTTAATGAATTTTTTTTCCAAATACCAAGAACTAAAGGGTCTAGGAAACAGTATGTGAAATTTTAGCAGAATTTGTCTGAATTGTTCCTTTTACCATAGCCCAACTCTAGGAGGATAAACAAAAGAAAAACAAAACTAGGGAAACTTAATCGTGAAGCCACGGGAGGCTGCAGGGGCTGTGCTTCAGAGCAACATAAGCAACCACATATAGGGCTGTAAATAGAGCCGTGGGGCCCTAGCGGGTTTGATCTGCTTGGAAGTCAGACTTTGTTGGTTGGATTCCTGGCATCCTGGGCCAGAGTCACTGCCAATCCACCTCCCCTCCCTGCAGAATCAAAGAATAGCCTTGGCTTTGGCCAAGACAAATGCCTATGTACAGCCAGGGCAAGTCTTTCACGGCTGTGTCTCCATGGCCTCAGGAAGTGGAAGCCCTCATGAGTGGCTTCCTGAACCGATGAGGTATGGACCAGCAAAGGCAAAGCAGGATCAACTCGGGAATCAATTCATTTCCTTGGCCATCAGGAGGATTGTTCTGAGAAGATTCTATGGCTGTGTCTAGGATCAGAAGGAAGGAGAGCTGGGATCCATTAGCAATGTCTGTCATGGAGAGGGGCTTGGGAGGGCCTGGTGTGCCGGCCGTCTGTCATCCTTGGCATAGATTATGAGATGGTATTCAAAAATGGAATCTTAAATAATCACCCTTGGAAAAGTATGTCATAAAGGGCCCTTTGACTAGGGTGCCCATATGCTTTTTTATCAAATTAGGATACTTCTAAAAGTGAAAAGGGGTGCTGTTATCCCAAGACAACAAGAGTAAACATGAACCTATGACATTTTGTTCATTGCCATCTTCATGAAAGCTGTTCCTGCCTGTACATCCTCCCCCTGCATTTCAGGGGCTACCAGGGCAAGATGAGTCACTAAGTCATGTCCAACTCTTTGCTACCCGCTGGACTGTAGGCTGCCAGACCCCTCTGTTCATGGGATTCTCCAGGCAAGAATGCTGGAGTGGGTTGCCATACCCTCCTCCAAGGGATCTTCCTGACCCAGGGACTGAACCCACGTCTCCTGCATTGGCAAGTGGATTCGTTACCACTAGTGCCACCTGGGAAGCACCCCCACCTTCCACTATGCTCTGCCCTATTTCCAAGGAGCCCTCTGATTGGGGCATGTTTGTCTCAAGTCCTCAAGACTTGACAAAGAGTGACCCATGCACCCACCTCCTTTTGTCCTCAACACAGTATGCGGAGGAGCTCCCAGTGAGAGCTCTGTGGCTTGGGGACTTTTCTGCCAATACTGGCAGGTCTCAGGTCATGGCATACACTCCTCCCAATGGCAGAGACATCAAGTCCATCTACTTGTTATGTTTCTCCAAATGCCAAGGTTGTGCCTTCCCACTCCCTGGGGTGTAAAGAGCCCTACAGCCTGACCTCAGAGGGCTAGCTTTCCAGAAACCCCATCCCACAAGCCTGCACCTGAGCTGGCTGGCCGCCATGCTCTCCCATGGAGCACAGTGCCCACCCCACAGCCTGCACGCTGAGGGTCAATGACAGCGGAGCTCTGGGTACTGAGCATGACAGAGCTGGGATTCCCTAGGGATGTTATGTATTTTTTCCTTTGTTAAAACTCTGGATATATATTTATTCCCAAGAAAGGTCCCCATTCTTTAGGTTACCATGAATAAACTCAGGCTGTGTGGGACCAAAGTCACAAATTTAAAGTGATACAATGGGAAGTTGACTGCAGAGATTTCCTGCTGGAAATGTCTGCTTGGCCATTTTCCTGGTAAGTTATGGGTCTTGCTTGGGAGTGCTAGCTTCATTTCCCAGATGGAGCATGAAGATATTTTGATTAGGCAAATAATGTGCTTAGCCAATACATTTGGTATTGAAGGTGGTGGTTACTTTAGTTCTTGGTGTGAGATGAGAGTGTTGGAGTCAGAAGACTTGGGTTCTAGACCTGACTTTCTCACAAATGGTCGGGGTGACTGTGGACATGTCCCTTTCCCTCTCTGCACCCCTCTCCTCTTTCTGTAGGTGGGCGGGTGGACTGGATCAGTGACCATCACACTGGGTCTCTTTGGTGTTGTGCAGGCTCTGCGTTGTAGCACAAGGGCTTCTCATTGCCATGTGCAGGCTTCTGTGGTTGTGGTGTTCAGGTTGTAGAGCTCACAGGCTTCTCTCGTTTCCCCACCGCTTGTGCGGTCTTAGTTCCCTGTGCTGGGCTGTGCTTATTCGCTCAGTCGTATCCGACTGTTTGCAACCCCATGGACTGTAGCCCACCTCTCCTTCCATATCTCCTGTTTTGGCGGGTGGATTCTTATCCACTAGACTGCCAGGGAAGTCCCCATCGCACTGCTGTAGAAATGGTTCCCCCCACCCCTTTCCGAAACATAACACACAATCGTAAGATATGACACCACACCTGCTCGGAAAGCCAGAACGAGGCCCATATGGAGCAGGGCTCCTGGAGCTTTCCCTCGCTCCTGGTCTGAGGAGGCTGCGGGTCTCCCCGACTCCCCCCCGCAGTAGAATCTGTGATGTTTCTCTCCTGCCACCCGCCTTCTGGCCATCTTTCCTCGTAGGCTGTTCACTGCATGTAGGCATTTTTGGCAAGGGGTGGGTGGGAAAATTAAAAGAGGATGAAATTTGAATCTCTCCATTTTGCTGCTCATCAGCAGCTCTGAGCACACACTCGGTTGGGGCAAAGCTTGAAACTAAAGACTCAGAGAAGGTGTTAGGTTATCTGTGCCTTGCAATCCCAGGGGGCTGGGCTCACTGCACCTAGGAGTGTCTGGTGTGGGTTGACTGTCCTGGTCTGTATCTCTCTCTAGCACTGCCTCTGGGATAATGGTTCCCAGACCTGGAATAACAGGATAACCTTGGTCTTGGGCTTCCCTTGTGGCTCAGACAGTAAAGAATCTACCTGCAATGCAGGAGATCTGGGTTCAATCCCTGGTTCGGGAAGATCCTCTGAAGGAGGGCATGGCAATCTACTCCAGTATTCTTACCTGGAGAATCCCTTGGACAGAGGAGCCTGGTGAGCTACAGTCCATGGGGTCATGAAGAGTCGGACACGACTGAGTGACTAACACTTTCACTTTCAACCTTAGTCTTGGGATGCACCAGTCCCTTGTCAACCTATTAAAATTAGAGGCAGCTCTAAGCAAGCAAGTGGATCAAAGTGATTTTGTTGACCCTTAATTTATACTTACCTCTTAAATGCTTACAATAACTCTGTGAGGTAGGGTTTACTGTTTTGAAGTTGTTTCCTTGCTTATCTGTCTCCTAATGGAACCAAGGGCAGGAATGATGCTTGGTCTGTACATGTCTTGGCTTAGACCAGAAATACATAGTAGGCTTGCAGGTTTTGGTTCAGTTTAGTCACTCAGTGGTGTCTGACTCTTTGCAACCCCATGGACTGCAGCACACCAGGCCTCCCTGTCCATCACCAACTCCTGGAGCTTGCTCAAACTCATGTCCATTGAGTCAGTGATGTCATCCAACCATCCCATCCTCTGTCATCCCCTTCTCCTCCTGCCTTCAATCTTTCCCAGCATCAGGGTCTTTTCCAATGAGTCAGTTCTTCACATCAGGTGGCCAAAGTATTGGAGTTTCAGCTTCAGCATCAGTCCTTCCAGTGAATATTCAGGACTGATTTCCTTTAGGATGGACTGGTTGGATCTCCTTGCAGTCCAAGGGACTCTCAAGAGGCTTCTCCATTTCCACTGTTCAAAAGCATCAATTCTTCAGCACTGAATTTTGGTTAGTTTTTTGTTTTTTCCATGTGTCAGGTGAGTGAATGAGCAAACAAAGCTCAGAAAGGTTAAGTAAATAACTTGGCTGTAAATGTGGGGTAGGCATCTGTCTCAAGCCCAGCTGATTCAAGAGTGAAGAAGGACAAAGTGTGGGTCCAGTGTCTTCATCTCCTCAGTGCTCGCCTGCATTCCCCACCCTCCACTAAGTGTCCCTGGTTTCCCTGCAGTCTGTCCCCAGGCCCAAGACTCCTCTTTTCCCCACCGTGGTGCCCCTGGCTCCCCCTTCCAGGAGAAACTCATGGAGAGAATAAGGAGATAAGTGTTCTGTAGAAAAATGGCATCCTGCTCTGATGGTGTTTATCTTCAGGATCGCAGTCTTATCCATAGAGGTTTATCAAACCTGCTAGACATACCAATTCCTGGGCCATTACCGGGCCTACTGAATCAGGATTTCTGGAGATGAAGCCCTGACCAAGCAAGTGATTTTTGAAAGCAACTGATGCTGACCTTCCTATCCATCATCAGCTAAGAGTCCCCCAGGAGCTGACTTTGAGGGTCACATGGGCCAGCTTGCCCTCTCCAGCCCCTTCCATGCCACATCCCATTTCCACACTCTGGGTCATGGTTTTCCCCACTTGAAAAAGTCTTTGCTCCCATTTGCCTTTATCTTCATAACAGGTGGCCTTTGGAGCCCAACTTATCCCTTAAGCCTCACCTTCGCCTTGGGGCTCATCCTTGCTTCCTCCTTTTCTGACAGCTACTGGCAACCCACTCCAGTACTCTTGCCTGGGGAATTCCATGGACAGAGGAGCATGGTGGACCTCAGTCCATTGGGTCACAAAGAGTTGGACACGACTGAGCGACTAACACTTTCACTGTCACTGGCTCCTGTGGGCCCTACAGATTAGCCCTTATTTCAGCCACTCATTAAGTAGTTAATGAGCAGTTGTGATGTGACAAATATTTTTTTAGATCTGAGGGATGCTACAGTGGGCAAAACAGATAAAAGACCTTGCCCTCATTCTAGTGGAGTAGATACACTCTAAACATGGTGCACAAATATATTTATAAATAAAGTCAGTTCTGCTAATGACAGGTGCTAGAAAGCAACCAAAGAAGGGTGAGGGGCTAGATAATTAGGGGTGCCATTCTGGGTAGGGTATTTGTGAAGGGCTGAGTGAGCAATATGAGGTGGGGATCTGTGGGCATCTAAGGCAGAGATTGTTTCCATCCATCTCAAGTTGACAACAACCAAGCCTTGGCTCTAGACAGTCATCGCCACAGTGTTCCTGGATAACCTGACTCAGAGGGAACAGCAAGTGCAGAGGACCTGGGGCAGGAGCATTTTTGCTGGATTCAAGAAAGAACAAGTGGGTCACTGTTCCCAGTGTGTTCTTGGAGGTCTTTTGGACTCATTGGAAAAGACCCTAGAGGGCTGCTGGGTACTCGCTAAGGACGCAGTAGCTACCCGAATGATTGTGGCTGTAGTGAAGAGGGTGGGGCCGCTGATGAGGAGAAGAGATAGTTAGGAATAAGGTTATACAGCTCTGTGAAAGCCACTGTGAGGACTTCTATTTTATTCTGAGTATGATTGGATGCTGTTCAGTGTGTTGCATAGAAGAGTGACATGATCAAACTGCCTTTCTTCCAGCACAGAGGATGGAGTGTGTGGGGTTAGGTCATAAGTAAGGAGACCTGTGGGACACTCTTGCAGGGGACTAGGGCTTGGGTACTTGGACTGAAGTGACATCAGTACAGATAATGAGAAGACTTTGGACTCTGTGTGTTTTCAAGGTAGAGATTTTGGGTTCTGAGCATAGCTGGGATAGGATGGGAAGTCAAGACTCAATTCCAAGACTTTTTACATCAGCAGCTTGATGGAAGGATGATGCTAAATTCATGTTTGTTAATTCCCTGTTTGTCAGTTTTCCTTTTGATGAGGACCATGCTACATATGGGGCAGGCCCTTGGCAGGACTGGTGTCCCAGCTGCATTATATTAGAGTCCAGGAGCAGCTGGAGCTGCTGATTGGTGACCTTGAGCCCTAACCCCACTCCATGGCATCAGCACCCTGGGGTGTGGTTTGGGTGTTCTCATTACAGAAGACTTCTGTGAGGGTTGCCCCTCTGCTTCACTCAATTGTCATCAGGGAGTTAAGATGCCGCCTCTGCAGGAGCTGGGCTGGGGGAGGAGGTGGGAACAGAACCCAGAAGTTCAACAGCCCAACCCCTCTATTTCCAAGTTTATACATTGTTGGGGGAGTGTTCTTCCTTGTTCTGGGTATATGCGGGTGTTTCTCTGCCTTTGCAAATGCTCACCTTGTTCTCTCTTAAGCAGCTCTCTCTTGCTTTCCTTGTTCACTTGTCAAAACGCCATCCCTTCGTCAAAGCCCATTCCAAGTGCTATTTCTTCCATGTAGCTTTTCCTAATGTCCCAGCCAGATGTGGTTTCTGCTGCCTCTGAACCCCACAGTGGTTTATACCTTTCTTATGACATCATCTCCAGGGTTTTTGAGCCGGAATGCCCACAGTGAAATGATGGGCCCTAATTCTCTTTGAATCCCTCCCCCAGGGCCCAGTGCAGTCTCCTGAACCCAGCAGGCACTTGGTAAATATTATTCAAATTGAAATCGACTTCCTTTATGACTCACTTTCAGCAACTGCAGGATATTTATTTCCTAAAGAAGATTTGGGTCAGGAATCAAGCAATCAAATGTCTAAGATATGTCATATGGAGACTATAAATAAATGAAGTGAGACTAGTACAAGAACATTTTTGATAAAGATGCCATTGTAAGGGAGATTTCACTTTCTTTGTCACCCTTTAAAAGATGATAAGAGGCAACAGATACAGGGTCTCTCTTGGGAGGCAATAGGGAGTGGTGGAGACTGGGGTGAACAAGAGGGCATGTGCTGATCCATCCATCCATCTCAAGTTGACAACAGCCAAGCCTTGGCTCTAGATAGTCATTGCCACAGTGTTCCTGGATAACCTGGTTCATCAAGCGAAGCTTCAAATTCAGAATTTTTGCATGGAAAACCCTGATTCCTAGATGTTTAGCAAATGATCCCCCACACCCTGCCTTGGGTGTTTGTTTTTATTGTTTTTTTAACCAGCCAACACCATTGGGAGGGCCTGGCTACCAGCTTAGGATCTCTGACTTTTATGTCAGACTTTTCCCCACTCAGGCAAATAGGCAAATTTATCTTGAAATTGCAAAGACATCTAGCTGTTTTTCATTAGAAAAGAGGATGTTTGCATCTCGTTTTTATTCCTTAGCATTTGCTTTCCATTGTCCTGCTTCCATCTGAGTGGGAACCCCAGGGTTACAATTATTAATTTGTGCCCAAGTCCCAGCTTCGTGTGACATAAGCGCTTCTATAGCTTGCCTTGAACTCTGTATAACGGGCTTTTTATTTTCCTCCAGGAGTGGTTTAAATGGAGGCTGCAGTCTTCTGCGAAGCATAATTGGTTTTAAATTGTAGGTTTAATAATAATGATGTTGGGCTTAATGTAGTGCCTTTCAGCTTCTGCTGGCAGCCCTTGGAAACCAGTCCCTCATCGATCTCTATGATCTTTCTTCAGAAGGAGACAGCTGTTAGGGACCTGAGTCCTGCTATGAATCCCACCCCATCCTGCTGTGGACCACAGGGGTGAGGAGGCCCAATGCCCGCTGTAGCCTTGGGTCACTGAAGGAGAGGCAAGTCGACGGGCATTTTCTCTGTGCCCTGGGCATAGGGGTCCGAGGCTGGACTTTCAAGGCTCTTTGTTGCCTTTTTCCTCTCTTTCTTCACCTTTGGGTCACTCCACAGCGCATTAGGAATTCTTTTAGTAGATGAGCAGAGGAATGCAAATTCCACAGTTTGGTTTCTGTGTAGAGGGCTTAATTTAGAAGGTATATTAACTTAATTGGTTATCATCTGGCTTCTAGCTTCTTTCTGTGTTTTAAGTAACTTTTTTCCATTTTCTTTTGCCATGGCCAATAAAGCATGCCTTTAAAAGATTAAATGTTATATTTTGGTCTCTCCAAGTGAAAAGACCTCTGGTTCAGAAATCAGAGAAACAGGATTCTGATTATGAGTCTTCTTAGAGTGATCTGCAAATACTCAACTCTCCTAGCCTCATTTCTGAAGCATCGGACAGATGAGTAGATTAAATTACACGACCACGAAAGTCCTTTTCCAGTGCTTGTAATGGAGGACTTAAGCATTTCTGTGAAATGACACCAAACTCCTCCTTGGACAACATTTGGTGTATTTCAGAAGTCAATAAAAATACCAATCTACATATGTTATACAACAGACTAACTGAGGCTTGGACGAGTAAGGGCTGGTTCAGCGAAAACTCAGCATTTGTGTTATAAAAAGCACAGAGAAGGATGCTGGTGCTGTGTGATGTGGAGTGTCCTGCTTGTAAATTACAGGCGGCACAGTCAATGACAGGCTAGCAGTCCCCGTGGCCGGCTGATGACCGCCCTTTGGAGGTTTCTCAGGGTCCACCCTATGGACAAACCACAGACGTTCAGAACTTGTGGTCTAGTTCACCATCAATGACAAGCAGCTCCTCATTTGTTTGGGGGTCTGAACTGCCTTGGCTTCCACTACCATTTCTAGATGGTTTTTTTGTTGTAGACAAGAGCAAATTATAACATGGGAAGAATGGATGGTGGTAAAAATGGAAACATGGAAGAAGTTTCTTTGGGCTTGGAAGTCTGCGGTGGCTGTTTGCCCCAGCGTTTTGGAGGAAGTGGTCCTAGCAGAATTTGAAGGTAGTACACGTAGAATACCCTATTTTGTCCAAATATCACCTGCAAAAAGCTGATCAGACAGCTATATTCTGCCTCCTCCTCCCCTCTTTTGAGCACATTATGCTCCAATACTTTGGCCACTTGATGCGAAGAGCCGACTCCTGGGAAAAGTCCCTGATGCTGGGAAAGATTGGGGGCAGGAGGAGAAGGGGTGACAGAGGATGAGATGGTTGGATGGCATCACCGACTCAGTGGACATGAGTTTGAGCAAACTCTGGGAGAGGGTGAAGGACAGGGTAGCCTGGCGTGCTGCAGTCCATGGGGTCGGAAACGACAGCAACTGAACAACAACAACGTATGATCCCGGAGGCTCCTAGTTCATGCATCAGTAGACTTTAGCCATCTATATGGCTTTCTTTTATTTTCCTTAATCTTTAGGTGGTGTGTTGTATTTTTTTGTAGGTGAAAATGGACAACCAAAGTTAACAGGCTTTGTTCTCTCAAAGTAAACATTCTTAAAAAGGACCAAACCTAATGTGAATAATAGACTCAGTGGAAGGGAAACCATGCCCCCGCCCCCTGTTTCCAGGAACAATTTGCCAGTCTCTCTGTGAGACGGAATAACAGCTTATGAGTGGCAGATTTTAGCAGCTGGTGAAGATAGCCTGGCTGGCTGTGCAGTGAGAGGAGGGGGAAGGTTGGGCATAGCAGGCTGGACTACAAGGTCATTTGCTCACTGCTCTGAAGAGCTGGACGTGGTGTAAACAGCTGCCCACATTGATTCCAGTTCTGACAAACAGGGTCCAAATTTTGAGGTCTACAGATTAGGTACAGAAGACTGTTGACTTCAGATTTCTTAATATGACTATTAAATTGCAGGTCACTAAGGTGTTAATGTCTGTAATTTAGACCTTCAGATGGCCCCAGGGCTGTACGGGAAGGGGACAGGAATAGGTTAGTTCTGATGGGGAAAGGCAAGGTCGGCAGTAAAAGATGAGCTCAGGTGAAGCACTGCAGGGGGAGTCGGCAGGGTGCCTCTGGGACCTGGCGTGTGTCTGCATGTGCCTGTGCGGAGCTCAAGGTCACGTGCTTACCGTTGACATCAGAGACCTTTGGGAATGAGGCTCGAGGTCAAGATGGGGGTTGAGAAACTTTCAGAGTTTTTCTAAAGTCCAGCTACAGAAAGGCTGTCATCTCCCTGAAGGCAATAGCCATTTCGTTTACTCATTATCATATCCCCTTACTATTTGCTGGGCAATTAGATAAAAGGAAGGGGGAGAGGAGCTGGAGAAGACCTCATGTCAGCGCTGACCGGCCGTGCCATTGGCCCACGTGGGCTCCCGGGCATGCCAAGGGGCTGCCGCCAGGTCAGTGGTGGGACGTCCTAGTGCTTGGTGGAGGAACGGATTTCCTCCGGATGCTTGAAGCAGGAAAAGTATTTATTGAAAGGATGTTGGGCAGCTCACGGAGCCAACAAGGCCTAAAGATCAGAACGGGAGAGGAATCCAGGTGGACTTTGGGATGACAGCCAGGCGGCTCACAGGGCTGGTCTGTGTGTGGACGCCGGGCTGACTCGGCCCCCGTGGCTCTGCCTGGACACTGCTGCTCCTGACCGCTCAGTGCTGCCCCCTGCAGGGAGCTCCTTTAAACGATTCCCAGACGCCAAGTCCGCAGTGAGAGGGCCATGCTCCACACCTGCTCGCGGGCTTGGGTCCTGGCTGTCCCTGTGGTGACCTTACACATGACATGGATGGGAGTGGGGTGTCCGTACAAGTCCATGGAGCTGGGTGGCCAAGAGAAAAAAAACACAGTGTCCCTCGGGGGGGAGGAGTTGGAAGAATCCTCAGTGTGATGAGTAACCCAGTTAATTAAGCAAATATGAAAAAACAAAATAAACGCAGCCCTGTATGCCTTTTAGACTTTTATGTCAAATCAGGGGTGACAGGGGTCAGCAGGTTCCAGTGTATTAAGACTATGTTAATGGCAGTTCCCAGGGGCTAGGACGGCCTATTGGCTGACGTGACACTCAGCACCTTCTTAGGAAAAAGTCTCAACATGAAATAGAACGGTCAACGGTGATAATACTGGCGGTTCAACCAAAGCATCAGAGATTCCATGTCCTGAATGTGCACGAGATCAGTCCTGACTCTGTCTCGAATTTCCTCTCCACCCCCCACCCGAGGACCCGCCGGTCATGCAGGCCTGTGGTTTTTCTGGGAGCCTTACATCAGGAGAAGGGGTCAGCCAGGGCCCATCAGCCCAACCTCATGCCCTATGAAGTGTTCTGGCTTCTGAGGGTGAATTAACTCTTGTTTTTATTGTGTTGTTCATTCCAGCTCCTGCCTGTCTCCCTAATTCATCCCACATGTCAGGTCCCTTCTGCTTGCAGCGGTCACTGCCCAGTCTGGGGGCTCATCTGTTTGGTGAGTCATGTTGGCCTATCTGTTGGCAGCTCTATCCACAAGCCCCCCTTGGGTTCGCAGGCGCCTCACCTGGGAGGTGCCCCCTCCTGTTCTCACCCACAGTGGAGTCTAAACTTCTTGAGGGCCTGAAGCTTAAGGTACTTGTATTTCATTATCTTCTCTGAGCCTGACACTTAGCGGGCTCGGCAAATCTCATTCAGTCAGTGAATGATTCAAAGCACCTTGGAAGGCAACCTGCCTTCAACCGCGTGGGCCACACTGGAGAGAGCAAGACCTGGGGTGCTTCCGGGGGAGGTGGAGGCAGGGTAGGGCAACCTGTCTAGCCCCGGAGCTCAGACGGTAGAGGTGGGGGATGGTGGAGCTGGGGATCCGGCTCTGGTCTGGAGGTGTGACTTGCCTAAGGGTGGCCTGGGCTGGGGACAGGGGACATGACGAGAAGGTGATGGCTGCTGGGAGGCTATGCCTTCTTATACATGGGCCCTGGACAGGTCTGCCTGATACAATCCCATGGTCATGTGTCATCTTCAATTGGGAAATCCTCTAATTTTGAGTCTTCCAAAAATGTGATTTTTGGAAAAGTTTTCCTCCCTGCCTGCCTTCTTCCTTCTCTCCTTCCCTCCCTCCCTCCTTCCCTTCCATCCTTTTGTCTATCTTCTCTCTCCTACAGCAGAAGGGCAGAGAGGGTATTCCAGGTAGATAAATGTGTCCATTTCAGAATTTACCCATTTCCTCCTAACATATGGAAAGTGTATGGTCTCTACCTTAAAAACAAAATGCTCGATGGACTTCCCTTGTGGTCCAGTGGTTAAGACTTCACCTTCCAAGGGTGCAGATTCAATCCCTGGTCAGGAAGCTAAGATCCCATGTGCCTTGGGGCCAAAAACCCAAAAAGATAAAACAGAAGCAATATTGTAACAAATTCAGTAAAGACAAAAAATAAAATGACCCACGTCAAAAAGAAAGAAAGAAAGAAATCTTTATAAAACTGCGAGAGTAATAAACTGTCAGAGCAAGAACTCTGCTCTTCCCAAGCAGCCTCCACCTCCCCTCGCTCCCCATGGGTTCTCTCATTACAGTCTGTTCCTGGTCCTGCCTGACTGTCTTCCCCACTCCTCCTCCTCCGTTTCCAGTAGGTTCTCACCCTCTCTGAGCCATTTGCTTAGCCCCAGTTCTAACCCCGTTTAGCAAGGCTTATAACCCACCATCCTCAAGCCCCCACAGTCAGAACTTCTAGTTACCAGCTCCCACCTCCCTTTGTCTGTGCCCACCCACTCCCCCACCTTCTTACTCTGTCATCCCCATTGTTATTTCTGGGCGCCTGGGAGGGAACAGCGTGACTAGCTGCTGAGTGAGCTGGGACTACCCTACTAATAACCACACTGCCTTTTAACAAGGATGCGTTTGAACAGCTGTTGGTGCACACTCACCAGGCTCTTTGAGGAGGCTTTCAGGGGAGTGAGGCTTCCAGGGGAGCAAAGCTTCCTAATATGAAATTTAAAAAAAATCAGTTCTTTGTTTTTTCACCCCAGACTTTGTTTTAGCCTGATTGGCTAGCCCTCTCACCTGAAGCCCCAGTGTATGGTCCATACGATGTTGTAGGTGCTTCTAGTGAATAAGGTTTGGGAAAATCCAAATGAACAAACCCAAAATCTCTTTACTGAAGGGCTTCTCAGAAGTATTAATTGGTTAAGTTGGGTGACAGCAGGGGCCATGTCTTTGTTATTCGTTCCGATGCCTAAAAACAAAAAACATGATCAAAGATAAGTAAATGCATCCTGAATTTCCAAGAGGAGATATAGTTTACAGCCTTGTCCAATCTTATTGTTGTTTAGTTGCTCAGTTCCCTTGGCAAGAATACTGGAGTAGGTTGCCATTCCCTTCTCCAGGGGATCTTCCCAACCCAGGGATCAGACTCAGGTCTCCTGGATTGGCAGGCTGATTCTCTACCACTGAGTCACTTGGGAAGCTCCTGCATTTTCAGGCTTCTGCCAGGAGAGACTTGAGGGCGTCTTGCTCTAGGTGAAGCATGAGGGAAGAGCGGGCAGGGTGTTTCTTGGCCAATATTTAATCTCCTTAAGAAAGCAGAGCTGAGGTAGAGGAGGGTTGCCCTTAATGGATGAAGTGCCACTGAAGTGGTGGCTTTTATGTTGAACTCAGGCACAGTTGCATTAAAGCATATGTTTACTGAGCATCCATCATGCACTGGAAGTGATTCTTAGGAAATGTGCAAGCAGCATGCTAGGTGAACCAAACACAGTTAAAGGTGTAAACCAACTTCAGCAGTTTCCATGAAACAGGCTTAGAGGAATAATCAGAGAGCAATATAAGACAATATACACTGGTGAACTGAGTCATAGGATATCAGCAACAAGTAGTATGAACAGTAAAAATAGGGAAAAAATGGGACATGCCTAGGGTTATCAGGAAGACATTTGGAAGAAAGGGGAACTAGATATCAAAGCATAGGGTGGGGAAGATATGGATAGAGCAACTGAATGTGAATGTCCCAAGGGATCTCAAGAGATCACTCCTTTGTCCACCTAGGTGTCCTAAGCACTTTGTCTCCAGTGCACAGTGGCTGCATTAACATTTGTTGAATAAATGGCACAGCAGAGGAGGGAGGAAGGGCATTTCAGAAGCCAGCGGTGGAGCAGAAGCTCTGGGCTGGGAATGTGTTGACTCTGTTGGTGGTGTGAGCAGCAGTAGGGTGGGGTGACAGGGTGGTGCTGTGTAGGAGCTGTCAGGTGATAAGATGGGGCCAACTTGTCAGGAGTCTTGAATGCCAGGATGGAAAATTCAAATGTGATGTTGTAGATTCTTAATTTATAAAGATAACATGGGAAAGTGACCACAAGGAAAAGCCACCAAAACGGAAAAATGACAAGAGCAGCAGTATGCTAGCACTCTGGTTATTAGCCCGATGACTGACTGCAGGGTGGGGAGAAGGAAGTCAGATTCTCCCAAATGGGTGGTAGCAGTGAGAGTCCAGAAAAAAAGAGTCTGAGAAACGTTCTAAAGGAAAGAAATAGATGTGGGGAAATAAAAGAGAAGGAGAAAGTAAAGACAACACCCAGAATTTGAATAATTAGAATGTTGGTATGCTTGTGGGGAAAAGAGGGAGGCATGTCTAAGGCCAGATTTGTCAGAGCATCCCATTAGAGATGTCCTGAAGATTGGAAATGTGATGCTGAAGTTTGCACAAGAGGTCTCAGAGAGGAAAAGGAAAGAGCTTAGGGCTCAGGACTATGCCTGGTACCTTCTCCCATCTGACCTCTACCTAGGGAGGGTTTGGAGCTGCAAGGGGACATTGGGGTCTATAGCTCTGGGAAAGATGGAGGGTAAGTTTGTGGCCAAGTTGATATTTACTGTGAGAAAAAAGCTTGAAGCAGACGTTAAAGGTTCAGGTATAAGAGCCAAAGAGACCTTATGGAGATTTCCTGAGCCAGAATCTCTGGGTGTCTGGACATCTGGATTGTAAACAAGGATATAATGGGATTCCATGTGTTCGCTGCCTGCATCTCATGTCAGTTGGTTAAATGTTACAGGAGACAGTTCACTTGAATATTAAGAGTCTACCAATTCATGCCCACTGACTTAATAGGCAGTTTCTTCCTTTCTGGAGGTGGTCGAAAGAAGTTAACTCATTCAAAAATTTTTGTGACACCAAAAGATAACTGAGACTTTGTGAGCTGTTAATGTTGAGGCTCCGTAGCCAATTAACATTCAGACAGAGCTTCTGGATATCTGTCATGGGGCTTGAGGGTTTTTAATTTTTTAAGTTTTGAACAGAATAATAGAATAGACTCTACTTTTATTTTTGTGTAACCACCAGACTGACTTAGCAGCAGTACTATTTAGCAGATTGAAGTGGTAACCACATTCTCTTAGCTGTATATTGGGGTGAGACAGGAGCTGAAGGCCCCATGTGAGCAAGTGGAGGCTGGGGCCATACTGAGGATCCGACAGTAGGAAATCACTGGCACAATATCCAGACTAAGATTCACAGGGAGTCCAAGAAGCATTGGCCAAGGGCAAAATCAGAGGTGAGCACCAGCAAGCACAGAACAAAAGCTAAGGGTAGGGCAGGCGCATAATTGGCCAAGAGTAATTCTTTTATGTGTGCATGTGGTAAAATACACAGAGCATAAAAGTGCTTAACCATTTTAAACTGACATAAGTCCATTCACAGAGTTGTGTAGTCATCACTGCTGTCCAGTTCCAGAGCTTTTTCATTATCCCAAAAGGAAACCTCACTCCCATTAAGCAGTCGCTCCCTAACTCCTGGCAACCACTAATCTGCTCTTTGTATCCGTGGATTTGTCTCTTTGGATACTTCATATCAATGAAATCATACTATACAATACATGGTCTTTGGTAACCACCTTCTTTCACTTAGCATAATGTATTCAAGGTTTATCCATGTTGTAACATGTATCGTTCCTTTTAATTGTTGAATAATATTCCACTGTATGGACATACCACATTTTGTTTATTCGTTCTTCAGTTGATGGACATCTGAGCTGTTTCTACCTGCTGGCTATTGTAAACAGTGCTGCCATGAACATCCATGTACAAGTTCTATGTAATGCCCATTTTCAGTTCTTTGGGGGTATATACCTCAAAATACAAATGGTAATTCTCTGTTATAGTCTCAAGAAATTGCCATACTTTTCTACAGAAGCTGCACCACCTTACCTGCCCCTCAGCAATGTATGAGGGTTCTGGTTTCTCCACATCCTCACCCACATGTGTTTGACCAAGACTAATTCTTTCTGTAAGAGTTTCACAGCCAGGTGCTTCTTTGAGGGCGAGGGGGCTGACCCAGTGAGGCAACCTCCAGTAGTCTTCAAGACCCAGCTCTCTATGATGTTGGTCTGACTGCAACCACAGTGGTGATCAATGGAGAGGACAAGCCTTGGCCAAATGCCACCTGTTCAGCTGCCCAAGCTTGAGTCACAACTTCAGTACCTTCATGGTATCTGCCTTTCTGCTCAGTGACTCCCTCTAACACCTGACTTACCTTCCAAATTTACCAGCATGTCTGTGCCAGCATTGGCCTTTCCCTCCCTTTAAGGTGACTACTCCACGTTTGAACCAGTTCACAGTCGCACAACAACTTTGATAGAAGCCATGTGTCCTGGTTGTTTTGAGTACAGCTGGCTGAGTGCAATTGTTGGCCACAAATCAAAGCTCATTAGATGGAAGCATTAAATAAATCAGGATTGGGGAGGGAGGTGACTGTAAATGGAGGGCTGAATGTGAGAGATAATCCAGTCTGCTATCTCTAGTGTCTTTCCCACTTGGAGTGTTTAAACTTGGCCTGACATTTATAGGCATTTTTTAGCCTCCTCTCCTGCCCCCACCCCTGTGCCACACACTTCCCCACAGCAATGAGCAAACTGGGAATAATTTGACGTGAAATCAAGGTGGGGCTCAGTAGAGCGGGTAATTAAGAATGTGATTTTTTTAAGCACTTAGGGAGTTATGAGAAATCAGAAACGTCTTTTTTGTTTGAATAAGAGTTACTGGTTTGTGAAGGCAGTGACTGAGATGTCATTATCTGTGTTCTGGGAAGCTGAGAGGCTCTGAGAATAGGCCTCAGTACTTCTTAGTACCAGGAGGAAACTTAACAGCATCAGCTCCTGCCCACAGAGCACCTCATGACAAGGGTTACAGTCCCCACTGACTCTCTGGTATTAGACTGTCAACCTGAACTGCTTCCTAAGGAAAGCAATTCCTAGTCTTCCTGGCCAGTCCCCAGGATGCAGTCCATCATTCACTGCAGGTATGGAGTTCTGCCCTTATCAGCTATTTAGGGCAGACAAAAAAAATAAAGAACCTCGTGATTCTTAACAATAACCACCTCTACAAAGAGAGAGTGACATTCACAAGCCACACTAGAGGGAAATAACTTAGAGGGAAAGAACTACTCTGGCAAGTAAGTCATATGAATCTTAATGACATGTGTGCTCTTAGATATAATGTGAAATTAGGAACATGGAAACTGAGCAATGGAGAGGAAGTGACATCAGAAAGATGGCAGAATAGGAAGTCTCAAACTCTGCTTGCCCTAGAGAGACATCCACTCACCAACTGTACATGGACCAATTCCCTTTGTAAAAAATCTACAAATCAGTTCAAGAAGTGCCTGCAACCCAGGTGGACACAAAACCAGCTGCATTGAGGCTGGTCATGTGACTGCAGGTTGAGAGTGGCCAACTAAGACATAATAAATCTTCAAAGTATTTGAAAATAAATGAAAAGAGGCCTCCCTCTGATAATAAAACAAAAGATCAATGTGTAATGGGTCATAGTAGAAGCCTCACATGAAATTAAAAGACGCTTGCTCCTTGGAAGAAAAGCTATGACAAACCTAAACAGCATATTAAAAAAAGCAGAGACATCACTTTGCAGACAAAAGTCCATCTAGTCAAACTATGGTTTTTCCAGTAGTCAGGTATGGATATGAGAGTTGGACCATAAAGAAGGCTGAATGCCAAAGAATTGATGCTTTTGAACTATGGTGTTGGAGAAGACTCTTGAGAGTCCCTTGAACAGCAAGGAGATCCAACCAGTCCATCCTAAAGGAAATCAACCTTAAATAATCATTGGAAGGACTGATACTGAAGCTGAAGCTCCATTCCTTTGGCCACCTAGTGCAAAGAACCGACTGCTTGGAAAAAGATCTTGATGCTGGGAAAGATTGAGAGCAGGAGGAGAAGGAGGCGACAGAGGATGAGATGGTTGAATGGCATCACCGACTCAATGGTCCTGAGTCTGAGCAAATTCCGAGAGATACTGAAGAGTAGGGAAGCCTGGTGTGCTGCAGTCTATGGGGCTGCAAAGAGTCGGACACGACTTAGCAACTGAAAAGCAAAATGTGAAAGGGAGACGGTATGACTCTGGAGTACTGAAGACAGAAGCGTTAAGGAGACACGTCCCAGAGTTCCAGGTGGCCCACCTGCTGTCCTCTCCTTCAACACTTCTGTTCACTGTCATATCAGCACCCGGAGAGGAAGCTCCTCCTACCCTCCATGGAAGATGCTTGTTATTCCTCCTATAGAATTAGTGGCCACACTTCCCTCTTGTTTGGAGCTTAAAACTTCAACCTTACACCCAAAAGCTAAAATTGAGAAAAGAGGTGTTTTTTCTTTTTTTTTGTTTTAACTGAAGGATTTGGAAGATGGTAATTTAAGTCACAATGAAGATAAAAAGCAGTTTCCTGCCCACCACTGCTCGCCCTCGCTCCTTTTTCCTCTTCCTACTGCCCTATTCTCTGAAAAATGCAGCCTGAGAAAATATGACCCTGGGGAATACTGGATGTGAGAAAGCTGTGTAGCCTGAGCTGAAAAGCAATTAACTGTCCCCGAGCAGTCTCCGAGCAGGCAGAGGCGCGTCCCCGAGGCAGGAAGACATCACCATGATTTAGTTCTGTGTTGGTTGGTTTGCTGACAGCATCCTGTGTGTCCTGAGGCCCCATAAGAAATGGCTGGTGAAGACTGAGGTCACCGCCTCGCCCAGCTGGACTGTATCTTTGCAGTGACCCAAGGGTCAGTGAGTAAGGAAGAGAAGGCTGAGGCCAGCTATGACCTTGAATGTGTATCCAGCTGTGAGCTGTTGCTCAGGCTTCCAAATGGTAAATTAAGATTATGCCTGGTTGGATTTTGCTTCTTTATGTTTAGAGAGGGAAAAAAAAAAAAAACAACAAAACACCTTTATAATACTATATCCCACAACCTGAAACTTGGATGTCCACTTCTGAATGATGCCTGCGTGCTAAGTCATTTCAGTCATATCTGACTCTTTGTAACTCTATGGACTGTAGCCCGCCAGGCTCCTCTGTCCATGGGATTCTCCAGGCAAGAATACTGGAGTGGGTTGCCATTCCCATCTCCAAGGGATCGTCCCGACCCAGGGATCAAACCTGAGTCTCCTGCATTATAGGCAGATTCTTTACCATCTGAGCCACCAGGGAAACCAAAAAAATCACTTGACAGTGGTGGGATGCACTCTGAATGATGCCAATAAATAAATATAAAAAAGAATTCCATGGTCAACTAAGCTTTAACAGCTCTGGTTTAAGCCTTAAACTGAAGTCCACAGTACTGGACTGCTCAGAGACCTCAGTAAGAACGATGCCTCTAAGAAGAGTATGCAGTAGACAGCAGTTCTCAAATGTATCTGATGATGGAACCCTCTTGGGTCTGCTGGCTCTTGTAACTGTTACTGAGTAGAACATGTCTGGCTGCTCTGTACCTGTTCCTCAGTTCAAACCTTTCTTTGTCTCAGCTGATTTTTCAAAACTAGATGACTCGCTGTCTTGTATTCATTTCTCTCCCATGTGATTCTTTTTTAAGATATTGACCCATTTTGATTACGTTTTAATAAAAGGTCCATCCACCAGCTTGAAGTCAGAGGAGGACTACTTTAAGGTTTCAAGTGGCCTTATCATCTTCAGTTTTAATGATGAGGACAGAGGCCCAAAGAGATGAAATAAATGCCTGGGGCCACACCGCCAACCAGTCGGTGCGGAGTCGGGCGGTGTCGCCGTGTAGAGCCTGCCTGCAGGCTCGGGGTGCTCCTGTGGGCACTTGCTTTTCCATGCATGATCTCCTTTGAGCCTGAGGTCATGGCTCCTATCTTGTTCCCTGGCTTGTTCCTAACCCAAACTTTTTGAGAGGATTTATCCAGGTCCCTTATGCCAACTGTTATTCAGCCATTTTTCCCTTTGTCCCATTTTGGGTAGAGAAATCCCCTGCCAAATATTTTTTGGTGACATATTTGAAGGCAGAGTAATAACGCTGGGAGCAACCAGATCCACTCCTTTGGAACAGTGATTTCCTTACCTGCCTTGCTTTTCACCTGTGTGATCAGCGCTTCCATCTGAGTTCTCACTGCTCCAAAAGGCTTGGCTCAGCCAAAGGCAAGAGAGTAGCTGGTACTAGCCGCACGGAACCAGGTCCTGGAGTTAGTCTCTGTCTACTAGGTGAGGTGGGCAGGGTTTCATATCACAGGGATCTAGTAATGGCTGGCCGTGGTTCAGGCAACAGCTGCACCAGGGTCTCCAAAGGCTGGTGGAATGCAGTGAAGGACGGGCTGGCAGGCAGCTTGCAACACACTCCAGCCATCATGGCAAGAGGCAGGGAGGTGCTATATCCAGATGCTATGATGAGAACTAGTAAGAGATAGATGAGGCTCGGCAGTTAGAACTGAAAGCACGGTCAGGGCTGAAGCAATGATGGGGGTCAATTGATGCCAAGTCTACAGGTACACTGCTGAGCTGCTCTCAAGTCTTTCCTGCCAAATGTAGCAGGTGCATGGAGAACTACTGATGGTGCTGAGCAGGGGTGGGTAGCAGGCTGGACATTTCACAGGGGCCCACAGGTAGGGAGGGCTTCCCTGGTGGCTCAGACAGTAAAGAATCTACCTGCAATTCAGGAGTCCCAGGTTCAATCCCTGGGTCTGGAAGATCCTCTGGAGAAAGGAATGGCTCCCCATTCTACTATTCTTGCCTGGAGAATTCCATGGACAGAAGAGCCTGGTGGGCTACAGTCCACGGGACCGCAAAAAGTCAGACGTGACCGACTGACTAACAGCACCACCGGTAGGGAGAGCGAGAGGCTGAGAACCAATAGCGCTCTCTTCTTTCCCTCCTGTAACACTTGCAATCCTGATCTTCGCTGTCACAAATTCTCTAAAGATGGGGACAGTGCCCGTTGTGTTCATCTTTGTATTGGCTGAGCATAGCACTGCCCCAGAGGTGCTGAGTAAATGCTTTCAGAATGAAGGAATGTGAACTGTTTCACAGCAGTGGAGATGGAATTAAATCTACACGGGATGCAATGTTCAATGGGTTTGAAATCTGGGTCCTCACATTTGCTGAGGGCAGATGTGGCTGGTGAGTCCCTCCCTGACACAGTGATTTTCCAGACCCCTCAGACTCGAGTGGCTTGTGTTTGAGTCAGTGCTGACCGGGCTGCCTGGATGAGGCATGAAGCTGAACTAACCTGGATGGAAGCAAATACAGTTGAATCCCCAGGCTGCGAATCTGTTTCTATTTCGAGCAATTTGTCCAGTAAACATTTATCAGGCTCTGTTTCACCTCACTGAGGATAAAAGGGAAGCTTTGGATCAGAATCCTAGGGACAGATTTTGGACCAGTGGTGACATTTCTAAAATCACCAAGCAAATGTTTTCCAACTAGACATTGTAATTCAGAAATTCAAGATCAGAAAAGGACAGCTGATCAGACATTAAGAAGTGCACAGCCTCGGAGTTTAAAAATAGGGCAAAAAAAATTAATATCAATTTAATTTTGACTAATAGAACCAGGTTTCTACCCAAGCGAGGTGCTTGGCTTTTATTTTTTTAATTGTTCCTCCTGATATTTTAAAACCCTGTTGTATTCTGATCCCCTGAGAAGTTGGGAGAGGCCCATTTTTAATGCAAAATGCAGAGCTTGGGAAGTGCCTAAGTGGTCTGGGGAGTGTGGCAAGGCTCCAGGGGGCCCAGAGTCCACAGTCATAGGACATGGGCTGTGGTGAGGAACTTTGGAGTCACTTGGTTCATCAATAACGTCCTGATTCTTGCTGATGAAAACTTGCAGACAAAGTACTAATGCCTTTCAGGAAACTGGATCTGGATTTTGTTGTTTTTTTTCCCCCCGTTTTGCTCTGTGAAGTCTCTTATGGGTCCCCCAGTGAAGTCCTTGTAACACATCTGACCTCTTCAGTCATTTCACCAGGACTTATGTGCTCTGGCAGGCTGATGTGGACTCCTCTTTTCCAAAAGATGAAAAGCATGTCACTGAAAATATTAGTCAGACTCAAGGAAAAGCTTTGTGAGTTTTGCATAATCACAAAGAAAGAAAAAGTAGGTCACATTTGGAGCCTGTTCTGTTTGTGAAAGAAAAAAGAGGATGAAGAAGAAGTGTCAGATGATTTAGTTTTATCGCAGCTTCTTAAGACCAAGCAATGGTGTCAGAGGCCCCAGGGTCTGACACCACATCCACATGCTTGAGTTTCCCCCAGGGTGGAAGAAAGTATGTCCAGACTGGGCTCTGTGAGATGTGTGAGCCACAGGGAATGGATGGAGCCAATGGATGTATCCCTTGTGTGTGCCTCAAAGAGATTCATTGGCAGCTGCCATTTGGATGGGAAGACAGTGTTTGGGGGGCTTGTCTGGGGCTGGGGGATTCATCCTGAGTGATTTTGGTCTCAGGCAACCCAGGAGGCACTCGCCATTTCTAGTTCACTGACTGTGGTTGTCCGTCAGTGGGGTTAGAAATTGTGAACAGGGCTTGGCTACTCCGAAGACCCAGAGGAGGCACTAACTGCCCTGATCCTTAGGGCTCTGGGATTCCTTGGACCGGGTCAGATTCCTTGAGAGAGGCACTCACAGCAATGGCCACCCCAGAATCGTCTGATGTGAGCCAAACTCAGTGGGTCAGAGAGCTCTACACACTTGTGTTCGGAGGAATGCTTTATGTCCAAAGTATCAAACCCGGCCAGTTTCTCTGCTGCAGCTGCAGCTTTCTTAGATTCTCAGGATTAGAAAACAAAGGCAAATATGCTGTCAGTGGCCTCAGTTCTGGGTCTTGTCTTCTGTATTTTCACTTTCTCTTGCCTACTGTTTTCATTTTTTGGACCTCATTTTTTGCAGGAGTTGTGGCCTTGAAAATTTGGCATGGTTTCTTTTTGTGTGTGTAAAGAAGAGTGCATGGTTGAATCATTAGAGAAGCTTGCTGTTAAAGGAGACGCTGCAGTGATGCAGTTTGTAAAGGGAAGAATTCTTTGGTTGTGACAAATAGGCACGATTTAATGAGACTGCTTGGGAATAACCTTTGAGTTTAAAGTATTTGTTGTTCATAAATTGAGACTCTCTGTGACAGTAGATGAAGTTCTGCCACTGTGTATTCGACAGAAGAGGAAATAAGAGAGTGATATAGGGATTATCTGTGACTTTTTTATTATTCATGTAACTATTCAGAACTCTTGGTGGGGGGTCTCAGTCTGTGGGTGGATGCTGCAGTATATTTTGGTGTTTATCATGTGTGTATAGCTATCTTGTCATCCCTAAGCTTATTGAGTCAGGGCAGACTAGGTATAGGGCACTGAGTTGATTACAGTCTATTCCCTTCCAGGTCAATGGAGGTGTTTTGGCAATTCCCAGGACCACCAAAGTTGATGTAGATTTGCATTGTGTGGAGAGGCAGAGGATGTGGAGGTAAGAGTCTGGCAGGTCTGCTGTTGGATTGGCCAGGGTCCACAGACAGGAAATCGAAGTCAACAAGCAGGCAAGTGCAGGTAGTGGAGCCAGATCCAAAATTGAAAACGATTAGATCATTTCCTCACCGGCAAGAGCGAAGGCTGTGGTAGACCAGAAAGACATGAGTGCTTCATGCAGCCAAGGTCAACAGTCTGCCAAGTCAAAGGACGGTTGAAGCAAGAGTGGCTGTGGGTAGAGTGGAAAGACCTGACTCTTCCACTCACTTCTGCCTGAACTTTGTCTTGCCGGGCCTTAGTTTCTTCAACCTCTTTAACAACGTGGTTATATTAGAGGAGTTAACTTTCAAACTTACTGTGTTTAAGGCACTGTAACCCTTTCTATAAAGAAGATTTTGATAAGAAAACCCTGTGTGTGTGTGTGTGTGTGTGTGTGTGTGTGATTAGTTGCTCAGTCGTGTCTGACTCTTTGCGACCCCATGGACTGTAGCCCACCAGGCTTCTCCGTTTATGGGATTTTCTAGGCAAGAACACTGGAGTGGGTTGCCATTCCCTTCTCCAGAGGATCTTCCCAACCCAGGGATTGAACCCTGGTTTCCTGCATTGCAGGCAGATTCTATACCATTTGAGCTGTAGGGAAGTCCTTAAGAAAACCCTATGTACATCAAAAAAAAAGTGGGTGTGCTCCAGTTGGCACTGAGGGGAGCAGGACTGGGTACCAGAGCCCCAACTACATGGCCCCTGTCTTAAATATCATGGTGATTCCTTCACCTCCCAGGGACTGCCTTAAAAGATATCGGATAAATTTTTAAAATCCTTTCTAGCCCACAGGTTGGTCAACAAGACTTTGAAATCAGCACTGCCTTTCTTCTAAAGCTGCTCATGGGTTTCTAGACACTTTTGCCTGCAGGGCAGCCCCCTCCTGATTTTGGAAGGAGTCCTCTTCTCAGGGTCTGGTCTCTCTGCCAATCACAGGCCAACCAGAAGTTTCTGCAGGCCAGCTGAGTAACCAGAACCAAGAGGCCCTCAACCAAACCTGGACTGCACTGTGGACATACACATTGTCCCCTGTCTGCTTGAAGAGATCCCGCAGAGTGTTAGGGAGCCCTCTGTGCACCAAGCCCTCTAACCTTGTGGGAGGTGGGGAGTTTGGAGGCAGCAGGTGGGTGTTGAGATTCCCAGTCTGTGGGATTAGAAAGTGAAAGTGGTGGAGAAGCAACACCAGCAGTAATACCAGCATTTACCCCACACTCAAAAGTCTCTCAAACAAGGAATATTAGAAAGTAGGAGAAAACATGGTAGCATCTTACCTTCTTACAGAGACCAAGTTCAAGTTCCAAAACCAAGTCCCGCTGGGGTCAGGGGTCAGTAGACCCTTTCCTTTATCCAAAAAGTCTGTCTTAGACTTCTTTACTCACGCCAAAACAGGAGCTCAAGTTTCATTCAAACTACACAGTTGGTAAAAAATAAATAAATGAAATCCCTTACACTATATATTCACAAAATTCTTTTTAAAAAAAACAAAAATATATACAGTCAGAAATTCAGAGTCTTCTGATGTACTTGATATAATCAAGGGGGGAAACCTGAACTTCAATATTAATACCTGGACTGTTGTCCCAGCTCTGCTCCAGGATGAGTGACTTTGGGCAAATCACTTGGGCTCTCCGTGCGTGGGTTGATGTCTGATAAACTGAAAGAACACCCAACCATAGCAAGGAGACAGTGAAGCACTACCTGTGAACTCTGAGAGGGGTTGCCCTGCTCCGTAAATCTACTGGAATGGTCAGTATGCAGCGAGTGAATGCAGATATGAATACCTGAAGGGGTGGTGTAGTCCTATCTACAGAGCGTGGGGTCACCTGGGCCAAGATTGCTGATTTCCCCAGCTGGTCACTGCTCTTCTGTTAAATCACCAGTACCAGCTTTGTGCCCAGGGCAGAAGCCAGTGCCCCCGCCCCCTCAACCTTGGCTGAGTTTGGGCTCCATGCACCTGGAGCCCGACACCCACTCACCTGGCCTCATTACTTGGCATTCTGCCTGCCTGGGAGTAGGGGAGTAGTTTGGGATTTCAGCAGCACCCTACGCAGGCAATAAAAACCCAGGAGGTCAGAGAAGGAGGAAATTTAAAGAGAAGGAAGGAGAGGAAAGGGGGTGAGTCAGAGAGCTCTGAAGGGAAAGGAACTGCTTCTTTTGCCAGAAGGTTGGTTATTATATGAGGAATACATGTTCACTGTAGGAAAAATATAAAGTAAAAGAAGATAAAAGAACTTGTTAGTCACATAACCTGGAATTAATACAGTTAATATTTTAGGTATTTTACTTTGTGGCTTTTTATATACACACACACTGCTGCTGCTAAGTCGCTTCAGTCGTGTCTGACTCTGTGCGACCCCATAGACAGCAGCCCACCAGGCTCTGCCGTCCCTAGGATTCTCCAGGCAAGAACATTGGACTGGGTTGCCATTTCCTTCTCCAATGCATGAAAGTGAAAAGTGAAAGTGAAGTCACTCAGCTGTGTCCAACTCTTTGCAACCCCATGGACTGCAGCCTACCAGGCTCCTCTATCCATGGGATTTTCCAGGCAAGAGTACTGGAGTGGGTTGCCATTGCCTTCTCCTACACACACACACACACACACACACCAATGTGTATATAAATAGACCTTTAAATTAAAAGAGGATCATAGTTCTGTACTGGTAAATGTTTTATGACTGCCGGACTTTATTTTTTTGGGCTCCAAAATCACTGCAGATGGTGACTGCAGCCATGAAATTAAAAGACGCTTACTCCTTGGAAGGAAAGTTATGACCAACCTAGATAGCATATTAAAAAGCAGAGGCATTACTTTGCCAACAAAGGTCTGTCTGGTCAAGGCTATGGTTTTTCCAGTGGTCATGTATGGATGTGAGAGTTGGACTGTGAAGAAAGCTGAGCACCGAAAAATTGATGCTTTTGAACTGTGGTGATGGAGAAGACTCTTGAGAGTCCCTTGGACTGCAAGGAGATCCAGCCAGTCCATCCTAAAGGAGATCAGTCCTGGGTGTTCATTGGAAGGACTGATGATGAAGCTGAAACTCCAATACTTTGGCCATCTCATGGGAAGAGTTGACTCATTGGAAAAGACCCTGATGCTGGGAGGGATTGGGGGCAGGAGGAGAAAGGGACGACAGAGGATGAGATGGCTGGATGGCATCACCAACTCGATGGACATGAGTTTGAGTAAACTCTGGGAGTTGGTGAAGGACAGGGAGGCCTGGCGTGCTGCGATTCATGGGGTCACAAAGTGTCGGACAGGACTGAGCGACTGAACTGAACTGAGAGGAGAGGCCGTCACAATTAGAGCATTTGCCAATTTCCGTGGTATAGGTGCTTCCACCATAGCTGATTTCCAACTACCAATGTGATGTCAACCAGCTTGCAAAATTCCTAGTAATTTACCATTCAGCTTTTGGGGACCAGCAAGAGCACACCACTGACCAAGTTTTGTTTTCTAATTAGTCTTGCCTCCCTCACAATATAGGGCAAAAGTCCTGATGCTTAAACTATTGAAAGTTGTCTTTATCAAATTACCTATTTTTTTAAACAGTACTGTTTTCTTTTTGGAATTTAGAGCTGGATCACTTTCTATGCCACTAGTTGTAAATGGTGCCTACAGTTAGAATTTGCCTATTTCTCATGTTCTGGCAATCCTTATGTGAGTGGGGAGTAGACCCGAACTTTATTAGGTGGCAGGAATAAAAATGTAGTTGGAAAAAAAAAAAAGACAGATTAATGTGATCATGCAAATGGTGACCTGGAACTGATTCTGCAGCCCATCCTCCCAGGACGGATTTGACTTAATGGAGGCAATTTTCTCCTTTGCAATCCTCCTCCTTGGCCCAGCCAGCTCAGCTCTAGCCTTGTCACTCTTTTTTTTTTTTTTTTTTCTTTTTTGGACGGAAATTGGTGCTCCTCCTGTCTGTCAGATGAGAATGGACTGCAACTGTTTGGCCCATGTCAAACCCACTAATCAAGCCCATGTTTTCCTTGTTGAATGGGAGCTTTGGGAAATTGCAAGGGGCAGAGGGAGTGGAGGGCTGCACTCAGACAGCAGCAGAGGATGTTTTCATCGCCCACTTGGCTCCACGTTGAGCTGGTGGACTATTACATCTATGGTAAGAGTCAGCTAGGTGGAAAAAATAGTTGGTGCCAAAGCTCTCCCACACTGGAGTTTTAATTGCCTTCAAGGAGGCTGAGCTTTGTGAGCTTCTGATAATAAACCTGGCTCTCCCAGGCAGGTCTGGTGAGTTCAGACAGGGAGTTTCCAGGTAAGACTGGGTAGGTGTGGGCAGTGGGATGTTGTAAGTGGGCCATGGGCCAGTGGGAGTCCATTGCTGCAGTTCTATGAAGGGAAGGCTTAACCTTGGCCTCCACCTCTGTAGTGTGAATATTTGTTGTTCAGTTGTTAAGTCGTGTCCAACACTTCATGACCTCATAGACTGCAGCATGCCGGCTTCCCTGTCCTTCACTATCTCCTGGAGTTTGCTCAAACTCATGTCCATTGAGTCAGTGAAGGAAGAAGTCGAACCCTGACTTCTTCTAGCCCCAGGTCTGTCCAATTCCTTGGGTCATCTCTGACTCCTTTATCCCTTTCCCCACCAACCTGTTACTAAGTGGTCACCTAGACTGGGCAACTCTGCCTCTGGCCCAAGAAGCTTCTCCCACCTGATCCCCCCTGCCTTGATCCAGATGTTCATATACCACACCTGAACCATGAGGACAGTCTTGTAATAGGCCTTCCTGATGGCTAGTCTCCGTCTATAAAAATGCCATCCGTATCTCTAAACACACACACACATTTAAAAAATCATCAACGTAATATATGTTCACAAGAATTTAAAACATGCAGATGTTCAAAGGTGAAAAACCACTCATGGACTTAACTTCCTTGAGGTAAAAACAGTTATCATTTTTGTGAATATCCCTCAAAGAGATTGTTTAGGAATGAAAATATTCAAAACAACTTCTTCTTCACATATTTTAGTGAACGTTTTTGCATATTGATACTTCTTTAGAATGAAATCACAAATTTGGTGGTATCTTTTCCTTGCTTAAATAATTATATAAATAGTCCCCCACTCACCCCCCAAACAACCAAAATCCATTGGCTACGTGTGGAAGGTCAAATTCCTTGGAACAGGAGGGAAGGTCAAACACAAGCAGCCTCACCCTCCAGCCCCCACTCTCTCTATGCCACCACTTTTTTGCCTGAATACAAAGCCTGCGTGTTTACTCTGAGAATTCCATATGAATTGGCTTGTGTATATGACTCCTACCTCCCCCACTTCCCATTTTGTGAATTCTTTCATTCTTTAAGATTTATCTTAAATTATTTATGTGTCTGTCCCTAGGAAAACTGGGGATCTCTTGAGGGCAGAAACAGAACTTAGTTTGTATTTTTAGCAACTTGTGGTCATGCCTGGCACAGGGTAGTAGGCACTCAGTAAATATTTATGGAATGAATTGGCCTCGCTTTGGTATGTCTGTTTTTATCCTCTTGCCAGTTTCATGTGTTGGTTTTTATTAGTGTCCATGATTAATCCAATATTGTATTTTCTTTTCCTCCTTTACTGTGTCTATGTCTTATCCATATTCAAATAAGAGCCCCTGGCTTGGCGCCATTCACTCCTTTAGTTGTGTCCTTGCTGGTGGATTTAAGATGTCATTAGTTTCTAGTGGCTTTACTGTACTATTTTGGAATCCCTGAGAAGCACACGCACTTTTTCAGAGTCAACAGCCCAGAGTCAGCCCTCTTCTGAAGAACTGATGTATAGGTTTATGGAAATGCTTGAAACAGGAGAAGGCAGCATGGGTAGAGTTTACAAAGTGGGAGCCCCAAGCCAGGGGGCTAGCTCAACACTCAGAGGAGGTGAAGGGTGCAGGAAAAGTCAAGGACATTAAGAGTAGAATGTGATATAGTTGGCCCAGAGCTCTGCCCATGAGCTGTGGGTTTCAGCACCTTAAAGATGCCTGAGGGACTCTGGCCTCTGCCTGTGCTCCAGAGAAAAATGTATGTCAGTTCAGACATCACATGCTGTTTCTTGTGGATCTGAAGATGCTTAAATATGGAGGTTTCACCTGAGGGAGGAGTAAACTTACTTTCAACAGTTCATCAACAAACATTAAACTAGAGCTATTTTTATTCAAACTCATAGAAAAGGGAAAGCTAATCAATTCCACTCCTACTGTGGGCAATATTCATAGACAAATAAGGATGAGCAAATGTCTGCCCTTTGGATGGAAGAAGGGACGGGTGATCCACCTTTATTGCTGCGAATCTAAGAATTTTAAATGTCTGCCTTCGACATTCCCTTTTAATAGAAGCTCCAAGTGCATACACAGATAGTAAGGATCCTATCCAAACCAGCTTCAAGAGGAAGGATATTCAGTGGTTCTCCAGTGTCCACAGTGTCTTCAAGGTCCCAGTTCTGTTGTCCCTCTCATTCTGCCTTCCTCAGCATCAAGCTTCATTTCAGGCTAATATCAAGATGGCAACATCAATCTAGCCATCCAACCCAGTCCTGACGGTATCCAGAGGAAGAAGAGGGACCAGCACTTCTTGGCACTTTGTCTTGGGAGTTAGGTGAGGTTTTCTAGAAGACCCCTGGAAAGTTTCACCTCATGACTCAATGACAGTATTGGGTCACCTGCCCATTCCTGAAACCATTGCTGGCCAGGGGAGGGTGTTACCAGTGATCAGTTAGATCCATCTTTAGAGCTGAGGCACCTACTTTATGGATGAATCCCTGAACAAAATCATAATTCTGTTAGCGAGTGAAAAAGAAGGAATGGATGCTGGGTAGATAGTCAACTGTGCCCCCTCCAACTCAAAACAAGCCACAGAGTTGGTTGCCAACTGTATAGTCTAGTGACTTTCAGTTTTTTAGTTACTGCATTCAAATAAAGTCTAACCTAGAAAAATAAATGAACTGATAAAATCAGAGCAGTCATGGTTATAAATCTACCCAAGATTGTGGTCGTAAGACCATGGTTTGACAATCACAGGTAGGGTAGTTCTTGTGTTTACATCAAAATTCTCTTTATTCCTTGTCTCCTTTCATCTTTACAACACAGTTGTTCCATATGAGATGAGTGGTCAGGTGGCCAGAGAGGACCAGTATTTACAGAGTTCAGGCAAGTAGGGGCTTTCAAGGAAGGCATCTAGTCTGGGAGTAACAGGTTGGGCACCTGACACCAGAGGGTGAGGTGACAGGGAGCCGGGAAGAGAAGTTTCCCTGAGTAGCGTGATGAACTGTGGTTCGGGGCTGACTCATTCACACTGCCTGCCTAGTGTGGGTGGCCCTGGCCCATGGGTGGTGTTTGCATCCTGAAGGAAGTGAAAGGCCTGTTGAGGCAGGAGCAGAGATGCTGGGTAGGACTGATTCACGTAGGGCAGAGGAGGCATGCAGGTCAAAGACTCTAAGGTCTTCACTTTGAGATGGGGTAGGTATAGGTTTGCCATGTAAAATACAGAATGTCTAGTTAAACCTGAAAATCAGATAAACAATGAGTACAATTTTAGTATAAGTATGTCCCAAATATTGCATTGTTCTTGCTCAGTCACTAAGTCATGTCTAACTCTTTGAGACCCCATAGACTGCAGCACATCAGGCTTCCCTGTCCTTCACTATCTCCCAGTTTGCTGAAATTCATGTCCATTGAGTCAGTGATGCTATCTAACCATATATTAAGATATACTACACACTTGGCCAAAACCCAAGAAAGGCAATGCCATGGAATGTTCAAACTACCGCACAATTGCACTCATCTCACATGCTAGTAAAGTAATGCTCAAAATTCTCTAAGCCAGGCTTCAACAGTACATGAACTGAGAACTCACAGATGTTCAAGCTGGATTTAGAAAAGGCAGAGGAACCAGAGATCAAATTTCCAACATCTGTTGGATCATAGAAAAAGCAAGAGAATTCCAGAAAACACCTACTTTTGCTTTATTGACTATGCCAAAGTCTTTGACTGTGTGGATCACAACAAACTGTGGAAAATTCTTCAAGAGATGGGAGTACTAGAGCACATGACCCACCTCCTGAGAAATCTGTGTGCAGGTCAAGAAGCAACATTAGAACTGGACATGAAACAACACACTGGCTCCAAATTGGCAAAGGAGTACGTCAAGGCTGTATATTGTCACCCTGCTTACTTAACTTCTATGCAGAGTACATCATGAGAAACGCTGGGCTGGAAGAAGCACAAACTGGAATCAAGATTGCTGGGAGAAATACCAATAACCTCAGATATGCAGATGACACCACCCTTATGGCAGAAAGTAAAGAAGAACTAAAGAGCCTCTTGATGAAAGTGAAAGAGGAGAATGAAAAAGCTGGCTTCAAACTCAACATTCAAAAAACTAAGATCTGGTCCCATCACTTCATGGCAAATACATGGGGTAACAATGGAAACAGTGACAGACTTTATTTTCTTGGGCTCTAAAATCACTGCAGATGGTGACTGCAGCCATGACATTAAAAGACACTCGCTCCTTGGAAGAAAAGCTATGACAAACCTAGACAGCATATGAAAAAGCAGAGATATTACTTTGCCAACAAAGGTCCATATGGTCAAAGCTATGGTTTTCCCAGTAGTCATGTATGGATGTGAGAGTTGGACTATAAAGAAAGCTGAGCACCAAAGAATTGATGCTTTTGAACTGTGGTGTTGGAGAAGACTCTTGAGAGTCGCTTGGACTGCAAGGAGATCCCAATCACTTGGACTGCAAGGAGAAATGGGATTGTTGGATCATATGGTGACTAGACTGTTCATTTTTTAAGAAACTTCCATACTGTTCTCTGTAGTAGCTGCACCAATGTACATTCCCACCTACAGTGTAGGAGGATTCCCTTTTCTCCACACCCTCTCCAGTGTTTGTTATTTGTAGAGTTTTTAATAACGGCCATTCTGACTGGTGTGAAGTAATACCTCACTGTAGTTTTGATTTGCGTTTCTCTAATAACTAGTGATGATAGCATCCTTTCATGGAGTACTATATATTCTTATTTGCTAAATCTAGCATCCCTACATGGATAAGAAATGAGGGGGCTCCTGAAACATCTAGATGGGGTTGACTTTCTTCCCGTGGTCCCATTCTGAGTCATGGTGTAGTGGAACCTCTTGTTCTACTCAACAAATAGTTTCAAGGCACTATTACCTCAGAATTACCTGAAACACTTGTTAAAAATGAAATGAGGGGGCTTTCATGAAATGCTCGATAAGGCCTCCCTGATAGCACAGTTGGTAAAGAATCCACCTGCAGTGCAGGAGACCCTGGTTCGATTTCTGGGTCAGGAAGATCTGCTGGAGAAGGGATAGGCTACCCACTCCAGTATTCTTGGGCTTCCCTCATGCTCATCTGGTAAAGAATCCGCCTGCGATGTGGGAAACCTTGGTTCAATCCCTGGATAGGGAAGATCCCCTGGAGAAGGGAACAGCTACCCACTCCAGCATTCTGACCTGGAGAATTCCATTGACTGTATAGTCCATAACATTGCAAAGAGTCGGACACGACTGAGCGACTCTCACTGGTTAAAAATGCAGATATCTGAAAACTACCGTGGCTTCCAGTGATTCTGACACTGGGCCCAGCTACGGAAGACTGCTTCAGATTTTAAGTTCCTGTGGATAAGGAGTCCCTTTGTTTATTACAGTCAATAAATATTTGTTAAAAGTATGAGTGAATGAACAAATGATTCATCCCTGAGGAATGCTCATTGGCTTAATCTTGTTTACCTTGTAGAACCCAAGAACCTCAGGAGCACAGGCATCTTCCTTTCCATTTCTTTTCTGGTCATGAGAGTCATGGGAAAGAACTTGGGTGTGAGGCAAAATGGAGAGAGACTTGGAGAGCAGAGAACAGGAATGGTAACAAGACAGAGCAGGAAAGAGCAGAGTCCACGGCAGGGGGCGGCCAGACAGGGGGCAAGAGTGTCTGCGTGGGGAGGTGGGACAAGTTTTTAATCACCTCCTCAGGCAAAGAGACTTGCGATTTCAAGTTGAGAACAGGTCCTCAGTTATTTTCACAGGATTCCTTTAGAGTCTGACTTGGCACGTACTCAGCTTCGCAGAGGGAATGACCAGGATGCTTAAAGCGTGTTGGAAGTGCTTCAGTGGAACGTGGTGGGTGGCAGTAATGGCCGTTTTGCTAATCTTGATAATTCCCCACCTCAGCAGGGTACCTCAGAGCATCTTTCCCACAGCACATATCTCTGCAGGCTTAGCTGTGGGGAGACTAGATTACTGTCCTGAAGCATTAAACCCGTAATGGACCCAGCCATCTACAGGTCTCCCAAAGCATTTCCTCCAATGCAGAGAATCACAAAGGAGTTTTTGGTTCCAGTTTTTCTGGCAAGAGGCCCTGCCTGATGGCTGAGAACCTGCTTCCAATCCCAAGTGAGAGTCTGGCAGGTGACGTCATGGACACCTAGCTCTCTGCCTGCCGACCGAATCACAGGTCCCTCGTCAATCTGTTCCCCCATCTGTGGAGCAGGGATGCTGCCACTGGGCCTCAGGGAACTGCTCAAGCCGTCTGGAATCTCAGCAGCATAAGGCTCCTCGGCAGGGCTCTGGGTCAAGACAACGAGGAGAACATTGACTCCCCTGGTTTTTTCCTTGTGATTTTGGTTCCATCCCTCCTGCCCTCACTTCGCCCAAGCTCTCCCGCGCACCAGTCTGGGCAGATCACAGCTGTGCTGTGGAGGGCCTGCTGAGTGATGGCTTCATGACCCCCCTGTAGTTTGGTTAAATCTGGAAGGTTTCCTTGGTTCCTGGGGGCAACAGTGAGACCCCTGTCCTGCAACCCTTACATTAGAAATAAAGAAGACAAATTTCTATGTTGAGAATTAAACTAGTAAATTACATCATACACAGTTGAATAGCCAGTCTCAGGAATACCCAAGTTAGGAAATTGTCCATAAAAACATATAGAATCACAGGAATCTTGGGGAGGATGGACTAAAATATTATTTCACTCATAATTAAAAAAACAGAAATCATACCATACTGATGTTGTGGTATGTGGTTAGGAGTTTAGTTGCTAAGCCGTATCTGACTCTTTTGCAACCCCATGGACTGTAGCCAGCCAGGCTCCTGTGTCCATGAGATTGCCCAGGCAAGAACACTGGAATGGGTTGCCATTTTCTTCTCCAGGGCATCTTCCTAACACAGGAATGAAATGCACGTCTCCTGCTTGGCAGGCTGATTTTTTACCACTGATCCACCTGGGAAGCCACTCTGTGGTTGGGAGAAAAGGGTGTAAATCGAAGGGCTGTAGTTAGTGTAGAGAGTAGGGAAAAAACCCTCCAGGAGCCAGATGTGGGTGATACCTTTTCAGATGTTGGGAAGGACAGTCTTGGCTCTGTGGACGGTTTCCTTGTCTAAGCGCAGGTGGGAGCAGGAAAGAGTGCCTTAGCAGGAGAGTCCTCCTATGCTCACCTGGTTCCCCTTGTTAGGAAGTTTGCCTTCCTCTCTGCCTCCTGCCTTCAGGGAAAACAGGCATTGATCAGGTTGATGCAAGCATCCTGCCCACTTAATAACTATCTTTCCAACTGAAAGTTAATAAATGAGCATCCTTGCTTGGAACTGTATGTCCGTATCTTCCAATGTGCTCACAGAATTCATGTTTCCGAGCCTTGCAGCCTGAAGAAATGGATGGTGGGAGGTTGACCAAGATCAGGATCACCAGGTGGTGTCTCCCTGGCCTACCGGTGGCTTTCTCCAGCCACACCTTTTAACCGTGCACATGCCCCTGGACGTTAGCACAGACCCGGCATCGGCAGGATCTTAGACAGGGGGTCCCACCTCTTCGTTTCCCCAGGCTTCTCCCTAAGGCCATCGCACCCAGAGTAGAGTGTGAATATTCGATGACTTCTGGCTTGTTTCCTTTCCATTTCTACAACCTTTGGTCTTACTTTCTCTCTACTTCACTTTTCTCCTGTTATGGAATTAAGTCCTCTGGACCCTGCTCAGGCCCTAGCCTGGCTGAGGCTCTCTTCCCTGCCAGGCAGAGGGCTCTTTTCCCATCCTGGTTCAAGCAGCTGAATAACGAAACTGAAGCTGAGATCCACACAGCACAAGTGTTACTCAGTGGCTAAGCAATGGAGAAAGCGGACTAAGTTCACAGATGAACTTTTCATCCATGTGGTGCGAGAGATTGAATTTTCAAGAATGAAGACAAAAGGCAGAGGAGTGAGGCTGATGGTGGAGAGGCATATACACTAGTCTAACCAAGGAAGGGGTAGGGTTTTCTGAAAGTAGTGGAGTGCCACCCTCTTACTAATTTTTTTCTGATTCTTAATGTCCATTTAATATGCTTGTTGACTTAAAAGATAGTCACCACATAGAAATTGAAAGTTATCTTTTATTTGGTGGGAATTTTTAGGACTTCAAACCCCGAAGACAGGTTCTCAAAGTGACCCTGAGAAAATTGTTGGGGGTTGGGAGGGAGATGTTCCGTGGTGGGGGGTGGGTTCTGGGGCTGGGGAAGGATCAGGTTAGACAAAAGTTTGCAACAAGGGAGGCAAGTAGTCTTCAGATGATGTTCACATCAAAGATTGTTGTTAATTAAGGAAAGCCAGATATCTCAAATTAAGGAATTTAACGCTGTTCTACATATGGGAAGATGCAAGTGTCTGGGCTTACTGAAATCATTCCTTTCATATGCATCTCAGCTATCTGAGGCCAGCATCCTGCTTCTTGGTTTTTCACGTCCTTAGAGTGGCTGCAAAGGACAGCTGCTGGATTGCAGGCATTGTTCTCCTTTTTGGGCACTCTCAGGGCTCAGAAATTCACATTTGGAAGCCCAAAATCACTGATGGCTATGACATCCTTTTTTACTGACATGGCAGGAAACACTCAATTTCACATGCTAATATAGTAAGGTTAACATATGATGAGACTCAAGGTCTGTTGGAGGTCAGATTGGTCACCATCTTGGTCCCAGCTGGTTCCATCTGTTCTTTTTGTTGTTGTTGGTCTTATCTCTGAACCCTTTAACTTAAAGATTTATATTCTGTGTGTTAGTCATCAGTCACGTGTGACTCTTTGCAACCCCATGAACTGTAGCTTGCCAGGCTCCTCTGTCCATGGAATTCTCCAGGCAAGGATACTAGAATGGGTTGCCATTCATTCCCTTCTTCAGGGGATCTTCCCAACCCAGGGATCAAACTTGGATTTCCCGCATTGCAGGCAGATTCTGTACCATCTGAGCCACCAGAGAAGCCCTTATAAAGATTTATGTTAGCTCCTGCTAAAGATGGGGATTCGCTGGTTTTGAGCAAAGACCTGGGGCAATTCTGGAAACACACCCACTGTTGTTGAACCCAAGTTCGTGTGCCTCATGACACACACAGACAGAGTTTGGAGCGGGAACGGTTTATTGCAAGGCCAAGCAAGGAGAATGGGTGACTCATGCTCAAAAGAGTCTAAAGGCTGTGGGGTGTATGACCTTCCTCTGATTGGTCGGTGGGGAGGTACCTGGGTGGTGCTCTAGGAATCTAAATCATCAGCCTTCTGGTTCCAACCAGTCTGGGGTCCAGACTTGTACTCAGCCTGAAGTTCCCATCCTCCCTCTGGGTGGGGCCCTAGTTCCCGTAGAAGAACTCAGAGATTTCTATCAGATTGTTATGTATGTTCCTTCAGGAGGAACTCTGAGTCCTGTGACTCTATTGTTCTAATTATTAACTGTTTGAATCTGCCCTCTGAAACTCAGGGAAGGTCTAGAAGGCCGATGCCTTTTCCCTACAAATAAGAATTGGGGACACGGAAAGGCTTTTGTATGCTGGAGGGTCCCACAGGTTCCTGCTTGGTTTCACTGCCCTTTAAAGGCCAGGACGGCGCACGAGCAGCCTTGGGGGTCATTGTGAGCCCAGGGACTGGTGTATCACACGCCTTCACAATCTTCCCTTAATTCTGGTGTTCTGCCTGCAAGAGGTCAAATGAGGATTCCTTTCCTGTCACTCCATGGATGTTGACTCGCCTTCTCATGACCATTGTCTGAACCTTTCCCACAGTGAAGCCTGGGAAAAGGGGCTGCTTCTCAGAGAGGCACAGGGGCTGAACCTTTGTGCTCTGTGATCTCTTGGTTTCCTCTGAGGATTCTGTCCTTGCACCAGGCCCTCCAGCCTGGACTCCTGCAAGCAGTCTGGGAGGGGAGGGAGTAGAGGCCGGTCTGTGCACAACTTAAGCTTTTGCCAAATTGGAAAGTCTGCAGGTCCTCAATGGAAACACCGGATTTCCTCTTGTTCCATGGCCCTCATGCCCCACACCCACCCATCCCAGGCAAGTTCCTTCCCTCTTCCTGAAAGTTGGTTCTTTCTGCTGCTCCAGGGAGCTTTTATTCAGTAGGCTATATTTCTTCTTATCTTCCGTAAGAACTGTGGTTACAAGCACGTGAATGTAAACCACCCAGCACCCCCCGCCCCCCGCCCCTTTCTCTTGGCAAACACTCAAAATCTGATAAAGCAATTTGGCCTATCTTTTCAGCAGTTTAAAACTTCCATGTGTTGTATACATGCTTCTTAATGAAGCTAGCAACTCCATCCGACTTGCTAACTCAGCTCCAATGTCCAACAAGGTGCTGGAACTGGAAGGAAACTTAATAGAACTGCCTCATTTAACAGATAAGGAAACTGAGCTCCAAAGATGCTAAAAGACTTGCCTGGGGACCTACAGTTAGCCAATGGGAAAGATTGAGGGCAGAAGGAGAAGAGGGCATCAGAGGATGAGATGGCTGAATGGCATCACCAATGCAGTGGACATGAACTTGGGCAAACTTCAGCAGATGAAGGACAGGAGGCCTGGTGTGCTGCAGTCCACAGGGTTGCAAAGAGTCGGACACAACTGGGCAATTGAGCAACAACAATGGGAGAGTGTATCACTGGTTGTTAGAAAATAGAGTCGTTTTTAATTAACAATGAGGTCAGATTCTATGCAATTGGTTGCTAAAAATTTAAATATAGTAAGATTATTTACCCAAAAGTCTAAACACTAGAAGCATCTAAAAAAGTACAGTTGCTCTGAAAGAAATAACTGTAAGGTGCTCATTAAAAAAGAATAAATCCAGTGAGCTTGAGGAACGTATTATATGCATGCTATATGTTCATGGTGTCGACTAAAAAAGATGTACAACTTGAGAATTGTGACTTAAGTTTTATTTGGGGCAAAGTAAAGACTGCAGCCCAGGAGGCAGCACCTCAGATAGCTCTGAGAGACTGCTCCCCAGCTGCAGTGGGGGAAAGTCAATATATACGGTTTTGGTGAAGGGGGAGTTCAATACCATGACGGACTCATTTTACAAAAGGTTTGTTGTTAGTCATGAGGATCTGATGTTACCATGAAGGGATTTGGTGCTTCTCTAGATATATGCAGAGTACATCATGAGAAAGCTGGACTGGATGAAGCACAAGCTGGAATCAAGATTGCCCGGAGAAATACTGATAATCTCAGATATGCAGATGACACCACCATTATGGCAGAAAGTGAAGAAGAACTAAAGAGCCTTTTGATGAAAGTGAAAGAGGAGAGTGAAAAAGTTGTCTTAAAGCTCAACATTCAAAAAACAAAGATCATGGCATGCAGTCCCATCACTTCATGGCAAATAGATGGGGAGACAGTAGAAACAGTGGCAGACTTTATTTTGGGGGGCTACAAAATCACTGCAGATGGTGATTGCAGCCATGAAATTAAAAGACGCTTACTCCTTGGAAGAAAAGTTATGACCAACCTAGAGAGCATATTAAAAAGCACAGGCATTACTTTGCCAACAAAGGTCCATCTAGTCAAGGTTATGGTTTTCTCAGTAGTCATGTATGGATGTGAGAGTTGGACTATAAAGAAAGCTGAGCACCGAAGAATTGATGCTTTTGAACTGTGATGTTGGAGAAGACTCTTGAGAGTGCCTTGGACTGCAAGGAGATCCAACCAGTCCATCCTAAAGGAAATCAGTCCTGAATATTCATTGGAAGGACTGATGCTGAAGCTGAAGCTCCAATACTTTGGGCACCTGACACAAAGAGCCGACTCATTTGAAAAGACCTTGATGCTGGGAAAGATTGAAGGCAGGAGGAGAAGAGGACAACAGAGGATGAGATGGTTGGGTGGCATCACTGACTCAATGGACATGAGTTTGAGTAAACTCTGGGAGTTGGTGATGGACAGGGAGACCTGGCGTGCTGCAGTCCATGGGGTCGCAAAGCAAGATAAATCACAGCAAGATCCTCTATGACCCACCTCCCAGAATATTGGAAATAAAAGCAAAACTAAACAAATGGGACCTAATGAAACTTAAAAGCTTTTGCACTACAAAGGAAACTATAAGTAAGGTGAAAAGACAGCCCTCAGATTGGGAGAAAATAATAGCAAATGAAGAAACAGACAAAGGATTAATCTCAAAAATATACAAGCAACTCCTGCCGCTCAATTCCAGAAAAATAAATGACCCAATCAATAAATGGGCCAAAGAACTAAACAGACATTTCTCCAAAGAAGACATACAGATGGCTAACAAACACATGAAAAGATGCTCAACTTCACTCATTATTAGAGAAATGCAAATCAAAACCACAATGAGGTACCATTACTCGCCAGTCAGGATGGCTGCTATCCAAAAGTCTACAAGCAATAAATGCTGGAGAGGGTGTGGAGAAAAGGGAACCCTCTTACACTGTTGGTGGGAATGCAAACTAGTACAGCCGCTATGGAAAACAGTGTGGAGATTTCTTAAAAAACTGGAAATAGAACTGCCATATGACCCAGCAATACCACTTCTGGGCATACACACTGAGGAAACCAGATCTGAAAGAGACACATGCACCCCAATGTTCATCGCAGCACTGTTTATAATAGCCAGGACATGGAAGCAACCTAGATGCCCATCAGCAGACGAATGGATAAGGAAGCGGTGGTACATATACACCATGGAATATTACTCAGCCGTTAAAAAGAATTCATTTGAATCAGTCCTAATGAGATGGATGAAACTGGAGCCCCTTATACAGAGTGAAGTAAGCCAGAAAGATAAAGAACATTACAGCATACTAACACATATATATGGAATTTAGAAAGATGGTAATGATAACCCTATATGCAAAACAGAAAAAGAGACACAGAAATACAGAACAGACTTTTGAACTCTGTGGGAGAATGTGAGGGTGGGATATTTCAAAAGAACAGCATGTATACTATCTGTGGTGAAACAGATCACCAGCCCAGGCGGGATGCATGAGACAAGTGCTCGGGCCTGGTGCACTGGGAAGACCCAGAGGAATCGGGTGGAGAGGGAGGTGGGAGGGGGGATCGGGATGGGGAATATGTGTAAATCTATGGCTGATTCATATCAATGTATGACAAAACCCACTGAAATGTTGTGAAGTAATTAGCCTCCAACTAATAAAAAAAAAAAATTTTTTAAAAAAAAAAGAGTTGGGCACGACTGAGTGACTGAACTGAACTGAACTAGATGTGAGGAGATGCAAGGATTGAGATCATAACGTCTGTTCTAAAAACATCCAACTATTTAAAGCCCTGTCCCACCAGATTCCCTGGAGCACAGAGTGCCTCACTCCACCCTGAACTTGCTCCAGGTTGTTGAAAGTCAACAGCTATACAGCAGGGGGTTCAATTTCCTAGAGGCAGATGGCAAATGCTTTTGTTGTTCAGTCTTTGGCAATGCCCTTGGTGAGTTCCAATTTGTAGGTGACAGCGACTTGATCTAAAGGCATGTCATCTGCATATTGGTGGCATCATGGCTGCCTAATCCATGCAAAGAGGACAGGATGGTCATATTAAAATGAGCAATCACAGTAACCACAGGATAGTCTTGCTGCCAACACAAAAGTCTCAGTTCGTTCATTACATTTAATAGATAGCAACTGTTTCAAAGTATTGAATTGCCATTTTGATGCCAAGCATGGCCCTGTAGGACTCCCGGGCATGAAGGTCATTTTGTCTGCCATTTCTTATACTAAGACTCCAGCCTCCATGACCTTCTCTGAGTTCTAAAGAGCAGAAGAGTTACTAATCAAGAGAGGAGCAGCCATGAAACCACCTGAGGCAAGACTAAAGGGACCAGAGAGGCTTATCAAGACTGGGAGACCGGATCCCCTGAGGTCCTGTTTTTGTTGTTATTTAGTCATTAAGTCATGTTCAACTCTTTTTCCACCCCATGAACTGTAGCCGTCCAGACTCCTCTGTCCATGGGATTTCCCAGGCAAGAATACTGGAGAGGGTTGCCATGTCCTTCTCCAGGAGATCTCAACCCAAGAGTTAAACCCACATCTCCTGCCCGGCAAGCAGATTCTTTACCACTGAACCACTAGGGAAGCCCATTGAGACCCTGAAGACACCCTGATCTTGTCAGCAACCCTACCCTTTTGAAACTTTGCAGAAAAAAGAATGCAGGACTTTTACTGCCTTGATCCTTATCACATTCCCCTCTCTGACTATATGTGCTCAGTGGTTCAGTCCTGTCTGACCCTTTGCAGCCACATGGACTGTAGCCTGGCAGGCTCCTCTGCCCTTGGAATTTTCCAGGCAAGAATACTGGAGTGGGGTGCCATTTTGTACTCCAGAGGACCTTCCTGACCCAGGAATTGAACCTGTGTCTATTGCGTCTCCTGCACTGGCAGGCTGATTCTTTACTATTCTGCCACCTGGGAAGCCTGACTATATAACCTCCCTATTTACTAGGGAGGTGGTGGGCACAGGTCTTGAGGTTCTCATCTACTGTGTTCCCCTTTTGCCTGGCAAAGAAATAAAGCCACTCTTTCCTTCTCCATAATTCTGTTTCTGTATTTCTGTTTGGCAGTGGTGCACAAAGAGCCAAGATTTTGGCATTCAATTTCAAAAATATGTACCTTGCCGAATAAATGCCCTCTTTCCCCATCATTGTGCTCTTTCAGAATTTAGATGCCTACATTCCAAATATATAATTAATCCAGAACTGCCCAAATCCTGACATTCTGAGTAAACAATCTTAAACTGCAAGTGTACAAAGTTGTTTCAGTATTCGAAGCCACAAGAGATACATTTTAGAAGTATCTAAAATGTATTTAGAGATACATTTTGGAAAGCAGAAATAATTTATAATATTCATTTCGATCTGTCATTTTCTACACTTTTTTTTTTCTTCATTTTCTACACTTATCTTAAGAGACAAGATTCATGATGTTTCATGAATTTTTTAAAAGCTTGGACAAATAGTCCATGAATTAGGACATACTATATCTTCAAGTACTAGATTCTCAAACTAGCTGCCAGGTCATTCTTTTTCATTTCATTCATTTTTTTTTTTTTTCTTTTATCCTACCGCTTGGGGGTCATCAGACCCAGAAACTGAAGGATTGTGGTCCTGTCTTGATGTGCATTCCTCTCATGTCTAATTGAGGGCTGGACATGAGAGCCCTTCTATATGATTCTATACTCATTTGAGAATGTTACCCAGTTCAAGCTTGGTCTGCTCACCACACAACAGGCCAGTTAACTAAGAGACAAGTTGTTAAGCTTGGGCTTTCCTGGTGGCTCAGCTGGTAAAGAATCTGCCTGCAATGTGAGAGACCTGGGTTCGATCCCTGGTTTGGGAAGATCTCTTGGAGAAGCGAATGGCTACCCACTCCAATATTCTGGCCTGGAGAATTCCATGGACTGTATATCCATAGGGTCTCAAAGAGTTGGACATGACTGAGTGACTTTCATTTTTTGCCTGTAATACAAGAGACCCTGGTTTGATTACTGGGTTGGGAAGATCTCCTGGAGAAGGAATAGGCTACTTACTCCAGTATTCTTGGGCTTCGCTGGCAGCTCAGCTGGTAAAGAATCCACCTGCAATGTGGGAGACCTGGGTTTGATCCCTGGATTGGGACCATTCCCCTGGAGAAGGGAATGGCTACCCTCTCAAGTATTCTGGCCTGGAGAATTCCATGGACTGTGTAGTCCTTGTGGTTGCAAAGAGTCAGACACATGACTGAGCAACTTTCAAAAGGTGTTGAGGCATGGAATACAATGACAGAGAGGATGGCATACTGATGTCTCAAAATAGCCATCTTGTCAGGGGTCTGGATGCCAGGTTCTTTTATAGGGCAGAGAGAGGGAGGAGTTGAGTGATTAAAGACATTTTCTTGCAGATATCTCCCAGAATGGCCAACCTCAGGAAGGGTTGTGTTAACTTCTTTAAACTTCTTTAGGCAGAGGGACAGGGTTCCCTGGGACAGGTCATTGTGTGTGATTATAATGACAAAAGCAATGAAAAACGAACATGAAAATCAAAGAAACATATTTCATGGAGTCAGAATTGGCTCTCACCTGCAACAAGAACATCTCTCTCATCCCCTAAAACTGTAGCATAGACCTTGGAAAGCTTCACTTTCCACAGAATCCATTATGTGTCCCCAAATGTGCCACTTCATGGCCCTTCACACACTGTATTCAGCGATCTCTTTCTCCAGCAGATCATAGCTACCACAGGGCTGGTCATCATCTCTTCTCTGGCCTAGCACAGTGCCCGGTACAATCAACCCTTATTGCATGAAAACAAAGACTGGCTCAGATTCTTGTTCTGTCTCATACACAGCCATTCAGTTTTTTTCAAGAAAATTAGAGATACCAAGGGAACATTTCATGCAAAGATGGGCTCAATAAAAGACAGAAATGGTATGGACCTAACAGAAGCAGAAGATATTAAGAAGAGGTGGCAAGAATACACAGAAGAACTGTACACAAAAGATCTTCATGACCCAGATAATCACAATGGTGTGATCACTCACCTAGAGTCAGACATCCTGGAATGTGAAGTCAAGTGGGCCTTAGGAAGCATCACTACAAACAAAGCTAGTGGATGTGATGGAATTCCAGTTGAGCTATTTCAAATCCTGAAAGATGATGCTGTGAAAGTGCTGCACTCAATATGCCAGCAAATTTGGAAAACTCAGCAGTGGCCACAGGACTGGAAAAGGTCAGTTTTCATTCCAATCCCAAAGAAAGGCAATGCCAAAGAATGCTCAAACTACCACACAATTGCACTCATCTCACACGCTAGTAAAGTAATGCTCAAAGTTCTCCAAGCCAGGCTTCAACAACACATGAACTGTGAACTTCCAGATGTTCAAGCTGGTTTTAGAAAAGGCAGAGGAACCAGAGATCAAATTGCCAACATCTGCTGGATCATCAAGAAAGCAAGAGAGTTTCAGAAAAACATCTATTTCTGCTTTATTGACTATGCCAAAGCCTTGGACTGTGTGGATCAGAACAAACTGTGGAAAATTCTGAAAGAGATGGGAATACCAGACCACCTGACCTGCCTCTTGAGAAATCTGTATGCAGGCCAGGAAGCAACAGTTAGAACTGGACATGGAACAACAGACTGGTTCCAAATAGGAAACAGAGTATGTCAAGACTGTATATTGTCACCCTGCTTATTTAACTTATATGCATAGTACATCATGAAAAACACTGGGCTGGATGAAGAACAAGTTGGAACTAAGATTGCCAGGAGAAATATCAATAACCTCAAATATGCAGATGACACCACCCTCATGGCAGAAAGTGAAGAAGAACTAAAGAGCCTCTTGATGAAAGTGAAAGAGGAGAGTGAAAAAGTTTGTTTAAGCTCAACATTCAGAAAACAAAGATCATGGCATCCAGTCCCATCACTTCATGGCAAATAGATGGGAAAACAGCAGAAACAGTGGCAGACTTTATTTTGGGGGGCTCCAAAATCACTGCAGATGGTGACTGCAGCCATGAAATTCAAAGATGCTTACTCCTTGGCAGGAAAGTTATGACCAACCTAGACAGCATATTAAAAATCAGAGACATTACTTTGCTAACAAAGGTCCGTCTAGTCAAAGCTATGGTTTTTCCAGTAGTTACGTATGGATGTGAGAGTTGGAGTATAAAGAAAGCTGAGCACCGAAGAATTGATGCTTTTGAACTGTGGTGTTGGAGAAGACTCTTGAGAGTCCCTTGGACTGCAAGGAGATCCAACCAGTCCGTCCTAAAGGAGATCAGTCCTGGGTGTTCACTGGAAGGACTGATGCTGAAGCTGAAACTCCAATACGTTAGCCACCGGATGCGAAGAGCTGACTCATTTGAAAAGCCCTGATGCTGGGAAAGATTGAAGGTGGGAGGAGAAGGGGACAACAGAGGATGAGATGGGTGGATGGCATCGCCAACTCAATGGACATGAGTTTGAGTAAACTCTGGGAGTTGGTGATGGACAGGGAGGCCTGGCATGCTACAGTCCGTGGGGTCATAAAGAGTCAGACACGACTGAGCAACTGAACCAAACTGAAGTCAGTCATGTAGATAATTAAAAATTAGCCAGTATCCTGGTCTTCCAAAACATAAGCCAACCTAAAGGTGTCACAATCATTTGTATTTATAATGTTTCTCAATCAGCTATAGGCTTGTGTGTAACACCTGGGGCTGCACAGTGGTAATCATATGTGCTTGTAGGTCTTTAACAGACAGAAACACACCCTGTTTGTTGTTGTTGTTGATGGTGGTGACAGGTGCCCCAAATCAAGGTAGGAACTTGATAACAGCTGCTGTGCCAAAGTGACGAAGTAGCAGGGCTGATGTTTAAAGACTCAGGATTATATCTGGTCCTTGAATCTGAGAGTTAAGAGTGAATTAAAACAATGCATTAATTAGGGGTTTTGTTTACCTGTAATGGAGTGTCTAATTAACAGGGCTTAAATAAGATAGCAGCCCATTTTTCTTTCAATCTAGGATTGGTACAGCTGCTCAAGGAAGCCTTATAGTTGGTCACAGGATGGTTGCTAAAGCTCCAGTCATCACATGTGCATTTTAAATGTGAAAAAGGGAAAAGCACTCTCATAAAACAATAAACCTCTCTGATAGACCCGCTCAACAATTTCATGGGCCAAGACTATATAGTTATGGCTATGCCTCTCTGAAGGAACACTGAGAAATACAGTTTTTTGGTTGGGCACTTGTCTTACAAACACAGATGGATTTCTGTTAGAGGGGAAGAGAAGAGAAAGAATATTGTGTAGGCAACTAGCCTCACTCCTCTCCTTTGACTCCTCAGACATACCCTTCTTTCTGTATGTGGGATAGACTCTCTATTATCAAGAGAGAAGGCTCTGAAGCCTCATATAGTTGGCAAGATTAGAGCCCTGGGTTTCTGGGAGGAGGTGGGGTGTAGGGTCCTCTCCATTAGTTCTGGATACAACTCCTTGCAACTGAGCTGTGACACATCTAACCTGTAGTACTGGGGAGATATAAAATAGCTACAATAAAAAATCTGCTATATAAAAGGAGGTATGGAAAACAGAGCAGTCACTGTTCTTAGCAGTGACAGTGCCTTGTTCTGGTGGCAAGAACTCCTGTTCCTTGCCCTCTATGACCCTTGCCTCTCTCTAGGAGTTATTCATCATTCATTGTCTTCCAAGACCACTTCTGGGACGGGCATGGGGAGGACACCTTCTCCAGGACTACACACATCATCAAGTCTACTTCTTATGGAGGAAAATGGCTGCAAATCAGATTGGGGTCTTTTGACAGTAGAGTTCCCTCCAAACTTAGTAGACTTTTCAGGCCAATTCCTGATGACTTGTTTCCTTTAGTTTCTAGTTTATGAGTTCTGCCCATGTCCCTGCACTTTTGCTTAATGTCTGCTACATATGTATGCTGCTGGTCATTGTTGAAACAGTGACCTCCAGTGGGTGATCACACCCTTGGCAGCAGCCTTACGGCCTCTGTCTGATGGGGTACCACCCACCCCTTTCTAATCAAGCAGACTGTCTGCCCCCTGCCAGGGTCCAAGTGCGGGCCTTGCAGGCAGCAGATTGCAGGCTGAATGTCGAGCGTGCCTTCCTAAACAGAGCGGTATTTATTCCCATCTCACTTGCCAGCTGAGTTGAAGAACTCAGGACTTTGCTAGAACTGAAAAAGCACCACCAATATTTTAAATTTTTCCTACCAACTTCTTTAACACCACAGCTTTAGTCAACAAATGTGTGACTTTCCACTGCATAGCAGCTGCCATATGGACCAAATACTTCATAGAAGAGCGAGGGGCACCTTTTCAGTCCACAGTATCTAAGTCCTAGGCATCTGCCTCCCTCCCTCCCTTGCTTATCAAGTTCCACATTTTAGGTTCTGTTACTTTAATTTTACTTATTTATCCATCTCTCTATCTTTTGGCCACACCGCCCAGCATGTAGGATCTTAGTTCCCTGACCAAGGATTGAACCCACGCCTCTTGCAGTGGAAACCCAGAGTCTTAACCACTGGACCACCAGGGGAGTCCAGCTTCTGTTACTTTTAGCTTCCCCACTTTTAGGTACCACACTGTGCATTTGTTTGGAGTTTAATTCAGCTAGTTTGTTGGATTTTGAAAAATCCAAATACTAGTGATTACACAACATGTTGTTAAGTATCTAAGTCATATCCAACTCTTTGTGAGCCCATGGACTATAGTTTGCCAGGCTTCTCTGTCTATGGGATTTCCCAGGAAAAATACTGGGGTGGGTTACCATTTCCTTCTCCAGGGGATCTTTCTAACCCAGGGATCAAACCCACGTCACCTGCATTTGCAGGCAGATTCTTTGCCACTTAGCCACCAGGGAAGCCCTGATTAAACAGCACAGGAGGTTATTTTTCCTTCCACGTCTGCTCTTAAGGAATGCCACTGTGAACCCCACCCGGGAATTTCCACTTTCATCTCACTGGCCAGAGCACTGTTGGAGAGCTCTTTGTATCTCCTCCAAGAGAGGCTGGGTAGATGGGTACGTCACCACACCCAGGAGCATACAGAAAGAAAGAGAGAAGGGTCATCAGGTAGACAGCCACAGCTTCTGACTTCACCTGCTTGTTGATCTTAGGAGGTCCGATGGTGGCGGGGCAGAGATCCCCAGGCTGGGTGCCTGGGTAAGTCTGGTGCAAGTGCAAAAGGGCGAGGTTGTCAGGAGCAGGCAAGGAGGTGTTGATGTAGAGAGGAGCAAGGCCCTGGCCCACGAGGCTGGGTTCTAGTCCTGACTGTTACTTACTGTGAGAGCTCAGGCATTTCATTAGCCTCTCTGTTTCTGTTCTATTTTCTGAGCCTTTAAAAACTGCAGACTAACAATACCTCCCTGCAGTAATGTTGGGAAAATTAAATAACAGAATCGGTGGAAAGGGCTCATTTAGAACAGTGTCTGATACATGGTTATGCTTAGAAAACATTGGTCAGTAGACTGTGTTGATAAAACGGATGTCCTTGTTTTGTAAGGTGGTTGTGGGAGAATGAACAGACACGGAGGAAGCAGCCAGCACCGAGGACACTTCCCCCCACCTCCTTGTAGCCAACAGTCCTTTCTCTCTTCGCTCTGACCTCAGGGTCTTTGCACTTGGGGTTCCTCAGCAAAAACAGCCTTCCCACAGATATTCTCTCACCTCCATCTCTCACTTCATCCAAGTCTTTTCCCCAGGGTCCTTTTCTAATCCCCTCCCATACCCGTTCCTCCAGGGCCTCTGACACTACTGCAATTCTCTTCACTGTGCTAACCACCATGTGACCTTACTGTATTCCATGTTTACCAACACGCCTTCCTCAGAACACAAGCTTCTTGAGGCTCGGTGGGAGTGTCGTCTGTTCTGGGCTCAGCACATGATGGGCACTCACTGAACCTCTGTTGAATAAGTCAGTAGTCAATATTTAATCCACATTGGTTTCCTTTTAAAATGTGAGCATTTTCTAAAAGTCAAAAGAGGAACCTAGCCTGGTAGGAAGGAAGGCTAGATGGAGGTGGAGGAATTTGAACTTAGTAGAGGTCAGAATAGGAGAACGTTTAGGAGCCAGGACAGCTGGAAGAGAGTGTTGGTACAGGACAGCCCAGTGTGAATCAGATTTTGAGGCAAGATCTGAATAAGCCAGATCTTCTCTTCACATCCCCGCCTAGGTTCAGGATTTAGCCTTGGGTCTCATGTGACTCTGAGCCTGTGACTTTGGGCAGATGATTGGTTTCACTCAGTTCAGGGTTGTTTTTCTTTTTTTTTTTTTCATTATTAGCCTCCTCCTCTCACACTGGAAAATTTTAATTTAATTTCAGTTCTCGCACACACAATTAAATGCTACAGAACAAGTGTCAGGTGGGATTGAGGATCATAGCAGAAGGAGGCATTAACCATTATAATCTCTGAATTTTGTGAATGATGTCACCCTGCTGAGAATACATGGCTTAGCTCAAAGGGGATCCAAGAACGGTGGTGGATTCTAACACCATATCAATAAATTAACTCAGGGACAGAAGCATTCATTTGGAATGTTAAGGCTGTCAGCTTCAAGCTACTCAAAATTAATTTAAATTATCACAGCTGTTTGCTTGAGATGGGAAACTAATTGGAGAATTAAGCATGGTAGATACAAGCGAACTGCACTCTTGCAGTGGCTCCCCAAGTCCACAAATTCTGCTCCCTCTTAAAATGGGTCGATCTTCAGGATGAACTTTTAGACCTTAACACATATCATCCATGGAGGGATGTTGGTATTTGTGATGACTGGCAGACTTCTGTGTCTTCTCTGTGTCAGCATTCTGTTCGCTGAGCTATTTAGTGCTGGATTGTTTCATGGGATATTGTGAACATACCACATTTCTCCCAGTAGTGTTGTAAGAGCGTGTGTCTTTGCATATGCCCCAAGTCATCTTAGATTGTTGCAGTGGATGGGAATGCCTCTATGCCCTTTATTTGTAGAAAAACCCACAAAAGGAGTTGATCAAATAGGGAGCTGGAAAGATTACTGGTAAATTCCAAGTTTTAGGTAAAGAATTGAAAGGTTATGTAGTCCATGAATAACCTCAATAAGATTAAGTCTCTTGACGGTGTCTGTACATTTGAAATCATTTTTCCTTTTCTGAAAACTCCACTGTCCAGAGGGTGGACTCCCAGCAGCCGTGTTGATACCTTGTGACCGCACCTCCTTGGCCATAACTGATGGATGGACTCCTGATGGAAAAATGATCCAATCTGAGCCAATCAACTGTATTCACCGCCAATGTACTAATTAACAACTTTTGAGTTACAAAGAGCAAAAAAAAAAAGGCTTTTTCCTCTAAGTTGTTAAAATTTTCAAATGTAATGTATTACAAAGATCAATGTTGTTGTTCAGTTGCTAAGTTGTGTCCAACTTTTGGCAACCCCATGGACTGCAGCACTTTAGGTTTCCCTGTCCTTTACTATCCCCCAGAGTTTGCTCAAACTCGTGTCCATTGAATCGGTGATGCCATCCAACCATCTCATCCTCTGTCATCCCTTCTCTTCCTGCCCTCAATCTTTCCCAGCATCAGGGTCTTTTCAGATGAGCCAGCTCTTCACGTCAGGTGGCCAAAGTATTGGAATTTCAGCTTCAGCATCAGTCCTTCTAATGAATATTCAGGGTTGATTTCCTTTAGGATGGACTGGTTTGGTCTCCTTGCAGTCCAAGAGACTCTCAAGAGTCTTCTCCAGCAACACAGTTCCAAAGCATCAGTTCTGCAGCACTCAGCCTTTTCTGTGGTTCAACTCTCACATCCATACATGACTACTGGAAAAACCATAGCTTTGACTGTACAGACCTTTGTCAGCAAAGTGATGTCTCTGCTTTCTAATATGCTGTATGCTGCTGCTGCTAAGTCGCTTGAGTCGTGTCCGACTCTGTGCGATCCCATAGACGGCAGCCCACCAGGCTCTCCTGTCCCTGGGATTCTCCAGGCAAGAACACTGGAGGGGGTTGCCATTTCCTTCTCCAATGCACGGAAGTGAAAAGTGAAAGTGAAGTTGCTCAGTCGTGTCTGACTCTTAGCGACCCCATGGACTGCAGCCCACCAGGCTCCTCCATCCGTGGGATTTTCCAGGCAAGAGTACCAGAGTGGGGTGCCATTGCCTTCTCCGAATATGCTGGACAGATTTTGCTTTTCTTCCAAGGAGCAAGCATCTTTTAATTTCATGGCAAGTTTTCATTTATTTACACATCTCCCACTAGACTATGAATGCCTACAGGACAGGGAATTTACCTTTTGACAATATATTCCCAGTGCCAAGTTCAAGGTCGGGTTCTCAGTATATGTTCATATGTTAGATACATGTTGAAAAAAGTGGAAAAGAAGTGGACACATTAGTTGCTCAGTCACATCCAACGCTTTGCGACCACATAGACTGTAGCCCACCAGGCTCCTCTGTCAATGGGATTTCCCAGGCAAGAATACTGGAGAGGATAGCCATTCTCTTCTCGAGGCAATCTTCCTGAGAAGATAGATTCTTTACCATCTGAGCCACAAGGGAAGCCCTAAATGCATGTTGCATAAATACAGTCTGACATCGAGGGGAAAAATTTCTATTGCTCTTAAGTTTGCATCTCTTCAATCACTTATTTTCCAAATGAACATCTAACCCAATATGTTTAACTCTTGTTTTCACATGTATGGAACCATCTGAACTGTGACTAACACCTTGAACCACCATCAAAATTTTAATTTTAAAGAATCGTTTAAAAAATATTTTAAATTATTGAGAGTCTACAAGGTGACAGACAGTGTGCTGGGGTGGGGAGTGTATTGATGAACCAGACATTGTCACTGTACTTGAGAACCTCTCTGTGGCGTATGAAAAGCCTCAGAGATCATTTAACTCAACTTTCTCACTTTACAGATGAGGAAACAGAGACTCCTAAGAGTTGTTCATCCTGGTGGAAAATGTTTTGATTTATTCATAAGACTTTAATATGTCTGTGTGGAGTTACTATTCAGTGAGAGGTGTTACTTATTTGGGTCAAAGAAATTGATTTTTGTCCATGTATGGATTATCTTTTCTTTGATCTTGCCTTTCTTTTTAATAGGCACATGGTTATGTAGATGATATTTACTAGGCTTTTGATTTATAAGGAACCAGTTAATAGCTGGCACTTCAGTTCTCTGGAAACTCACAGCCTACTCTACTAGAAGTTTCTTTACGGTTCCTGAGGAATAAGGTCATTTATTCTTGACATGGCTTCTGACACCTCTCCCATTTGTTATTATTCCTTGTTAAATCACTTCCTGAGAAGGCTTGAGAATGTTTTCCATCTTAGATGGCACGGTTTATATTGACTTTCTCTAGCTGAGAGTGAAGTTCTAAGAAGAGACTGAAAGGGGTCATTTTTCTGTGTTTACAGAGGATGGAGGTGAAAATCTCTTTGGAGGAGAAGGAGAATTGGCCAGGGAGTTCAATTAACCTTCCACTGGGAGGAATGGATTGTGTGCTGGGCACTCTGCATGTTTGGGCAGGGGGAGGTGAGGGGAAAGAGGATATCACTGCCAGCCTCGCAGAGGAGCCTGCATTAGCCACGTGCAGCCTGGGGAGTCAGTCACTGAGTGAGCCACATACCCAGGACAAGTCAAGGAGTGGTCAGGGCTGCTCATCCAGAAACCTGGAGAAACACCTCTCTGCAGGAGATAGCTTTGAGGTTGGCCTCACATAGGTTGCCAAAGAAAAAGAAGAGAGGAGACTAAAAGCTGGAGGCTGTAAAGAGACATGATTCTGTCTGAATGTACATGATGAAGCCAGGACCCCAGCTAAGCTTAGGACTCACAGTGGTTTGGGGGAGAGCCGCGTCTCCCTCCCAGCTCTTCCTCTTGGTCGTACTGTCCAGCAGAGCTCGGGAATGGAGAGACCTCCTGGGCATGCACTTGGGCCCATCAAGGCAAATGGACACAGACCTGAACTTCTTGGGAATGTGAGCTCTCCAATATGTCCAGCACCCCTCTGCAGTCTTCCGGGGAGTCTTGTCACACAGCCTCCGGGGTGGATGTGAGTTTGATGGGACTTGTCCTGACAAAAGTTATCTCATTTCCTTACTGATCAGGGAAATGTCCTGGGGAAGGTCAGCGTTTCAGAGTGTTCTTGTCTGGGGGAAGGGTGTGTGTGTGTGCATCCATGCATCTGTGTATGTCTGCATGTGTGCAACTGTGCGTACATCTGTGTGAATCTGTTTCTGCGTGTACCTCTGTGTGCATTCGTGTATCTCTATATGCCTGTGCATCTCTGTGTGACAGTGTGTGTATACATCTATGTGTGCATCTGTGTGTACATCTATCTGTGTGCGTCTGTGTTTCGGTGTGTGCTTCTGTGTATTTGTGTGTGTCTGTGCACCTCTGTCTGAGTATGTCTGTGTGTGTGCATCTCTACATGAGTGTGTGTGTGCACATGCACAACCATGCATCTGTGTATCCATGTGCATCTGTGCATTTCTGTATGACAGCGTGTGCGTGTATTTCTGTATCAGTGTATGTGTGCATGTTCACACGGGGTGGAGGGAACACAGCAATGGGATGGGGAGGGGCACTAGGTTCCTGACTCAAAAAGCAAGCACCCTTCTTCTGTAATGCTCTCCTGCCGTGTGTTCTATGTCAGAAGGCTCACTGCTGTAACAGGAGTTTTTTGTTTTTCCCCTCCCAGGTGTGAACGAGTCCAGGGGAGGTCACCCTGTCGCTGCTGGAGGGACACCTCATTTCCAGGTCCTCTGCACAAGCCTGACAGTGAAATGAACCAAGCAGGCACTGGCGGGACACTTCCTTCCTTTCCTCATTGACGCTCCGGGCCCAGCGATTGTTCCCCTGTTGCTCTGATTGTGAACCGTCCTCCTCTTGCCAAAGCAAACAGCCTGGACTGGAGGAGGAGTTCCTCAGGCTTGTCTGCCAGCCTGACCATGAACGCAGGCCAAGCAGACGACAGCCCGCGTTCCCGAGGGACGTGGGGCCCCGCGGGGCCCGGCCCTCAGGAGCAGGTCCTCTCATGATGCTGGCGCCTGGGAGTGAGCACCATGCCCATCACCCAGGACAATGCCGGGCTGCACCTGCCCCTGCTCTACCAGTGGCTGCAGAACAGCCTGCGGGAGGGCGGGGATGGCCCGGAGCAGCGCCTCTGCCAGGCGGCCATCCAGAAACTGCAGGAGTACATCAGGCTGAACTTCGCTGTGGACGAGAGCTCCGTCCAGCCCGACCGCAGCCCCCCTGGGATGGAGATCTGCACCGTGTACCTCACCAAGGAGCTGGGGGACGCGGAGACTGTGGGCCTCAGTTTTGGGAACATCCCTGTGTTCGGGGACTATGGGGAAAAGCGCAGAGGGGGCAAGAAGAGGAAAACCCACCAGGGCCCTGTGCTGGATGTGGGCTGCATCTGGGTGACGGAGCTGAGGAAGAACAGCCCAGCCGGGAAGAGTGGGAAGGTGCGCCTGCGGGACGAGATCCTCTCCTTGAACGGGCAGCTGATGGTCGGCGTTGATGTCAGTGGGGCCAGGTGAGTCGGGGAGCACCAGCTGGCAGTGTGGGGGCGGATGTGGGACCCCTGTGGCTCACTGATGCCTGATGCTGAGGGCTGTGAGCCCTCCTGTGGTGAGAAGCCAACAGCATTTATCCCATGGAGGGAAACTACACACTCTAGAGATTTTGCGGTATTTATATGTTTGTTTTGCTTCATTCTCTCTTAGAAGACTCAGGCTCAGAGTTTTTCCTTTTTTCTCGAAACTTGGGGTAAGAAAGAAAAGAAATAGTACATGATAAGAGGATGAGAAATGTTACATTGAGTTAGACCCAGCATCTTACCTCCAATCGGAAGGCCATAGATTGGGCCTGCCTGTCCCTGTGACCTTTGCCACCAAATCACAATTCAGAAGCCTCTTGAGATGCTTAGAAATGTCTTTAGACCACCGCCCTGCAGTTTCCCCATCCTGGGAAGATCCCCTTGGATCTCATCTCAATGAACATATTTCTGTTTTCTACCCATGTGGCCACTTACCATGGCAGTAAGTTATGGTTGAACTGTTTTGCTGTTTCTTGAGTGAATTATGGTCCCCAAGACCACCTTCAGCTTCTATGATTCACTAGAACTCACAGAACTCAGAAAAGCTATTATACTCATGGTTATAGTTTTATTACAGTGAAAGGAATCAGATTAAAATCAACAAAGGTGCACAGAATCCAGGAGAGACCAGGAGCAAGCTTCCAGTTGTCCTCTCCCGGTAGAGTGATACAGAAGTACTCAATTCTCCCAGCAACAATGTGTGACAACGTATATGGAGTATTGGGGAGTCCTGGGGAGCTCACCCAAGTCTTGGTGTTTTTGCTGGGGGTTAGTTAGTCACCTAGACACCTCATGCCTGTGTAGCTGACCTTTGTTACTAAGTACCCAGCCCTTCCAGAGGTCAAACTAATACCACGTGGTGGCCCCCACCAGAGGTCACATTAGCATAAACCATCCGGTGTGGCCGAAGCCCTCAGGTATACAATGACACTCCTTGTTGTTGTTGTTTAGTCTCTCAGTTATGTCCCGACTCTTTACGACCCCATGGACTGCAGCACGCCAGGCTTCCCTGTCCTCCACTGTCTCCCAGAGTTTGCTCAGACTCATGAAATAGGAAACAGGCCTGTGGGTGTTCTAAGATGCACCCGGGATTTTTTTAGTCCGGTATGGTAAGACATGCAGACAGAGGAACAACTGTCACGAAGGGAGGAGTTTATACCCCAGATTCCTAGAGGCGGGAGGCACAGTGCAGAGCCACAGGGTCAGCATTGGTCAGGAGACTGAGGGCGGGAGGGGAAACAGGGCCCAAAGCCTTTACGAGGGGTTTCAAGGGAAAGACTGGGTGAGACGTGGTAGGTACACTGAGGAACCTTAGGATAGGATAGTTTTAGTAATTTCGGCAAGCTCTGAGCTATAGGGGTGGTCTCCAATTGTCCAGTACCTGACCCTGACTAATTTAGACAGGGGAATAGAGACTTGATATGTGGTGGTGATGGTGGTGGTTTAGTTGCTAAGTTGTATCTGACTCTTGTGACCCCATGGACTGTAGCCTGCCTGGCTCTTCTGTCCATGGGATTCTCTAGGCAAAAATACTGGAGTGGGTTGCCATTTCTTCTCCAGGCTTGATGTGTGAGAGTTGGATAAAAGAGACAGTTGGGATTTGGGCTCTGGACTAATTGGTTAGTATGATTGACATCAAAGGCGCGCTCCTCAAGAGAGTTGTTTGCTAGCTCTAGAAGTTAGCTGCCCCTGATGGATAGCAGGGGCAATCTCTCCAGGATCAAGTCTCCAAATGCCAGAGCATCAAGAATACAGAAACTGAGGGAACAGCCAGTGTCCTGGGCTCTGAATATTTTCCATGGCTAAGGGAGTAAATCCTCCAAACATAACTTTTCACTAGGCAACAGTCACGGCTCTGAAATTCCCTTCTCTAAGGGGCTGTTGTGTATACGCCAGGTGATGAAGGGCTAGGTGAAAGAAAGTCTACCCAGGAGGTCCTTAGGTATAGGCATAGAAGAAAGGAGAAGGCCAAAACCCTCTGCTTAGTCTTCAAGACATTATAAAAGTGAATCAGGCAATGAGACAAGGGCTCCTGGAGTCCTGGTCTCCCAGTGCCCAGAACAACCAGGACATTCACAAGACAGGAGAGAAAAAGACTGGGTTGATTTTTCAAGATTGACTCCTTAGTTCTCTGGCATAATTATAACAAAAACCATTTATTGAGCAGTTACGGCTCTAGGGACTCTCTACCGCCACTGTCATTTAATACCTACTACAACTCTATATAAGGGCTTCCCCGGTGGCTCAGATGGTAAAGAATCTGCCTGCAATGTGGGAGACCAGGGTTCGATCCCTGAGTTGGGAAGATCACTTGGAAAAGGAAATGGCAACCCACTCCAGTATTCTTACTGGAGAAATTCCATGGACAGAGGAGCCTGGTGGACTACGGTTCATAGGCTTGCAAAGAGTCTGAAGTGACTGAGCATGAACAGGAGCCCAACTCTATAAAGGACAGCTTTAGAGGAGAACCTTGACCACAGAGAGGGCATGTAGCTTACACAAGGTCACCCGAGAAAGAGGCAGAACCAAATATGAACTTGAGTCTAGCGGCCACCACCGTCGGTGCCCCTGAACCCTGTTCTGTACCACCTCGAATCTGCCCAGACCTATACTCGGGCCCTTCATGCCATCTGGAGCTCCATTTCATGGATGGTTTATAGCTTCACAACGTACCTCCTCGACATAATCGTAGACAAAAAGGGCAGTAAGTGACAAGAACCAAACTCTAAGGCTTCCTTCCACTTACTCCAAATTGACAAGGAAAACAGAAGCCGCTCCCTGCTCTCCCCTACCATGTCTTAAGAAAGGAACTCAATTTTCATATAAACTTCCTTTGGCAAACTTATGTCTAGCCTGAACTTTAGGACTGGAAGCACTTTGAGATGAAGTGTCAATGGGCTGAAAGGGTTTTGAATGTTCTCAAGATATCCTTTTTCACTATTTGTAACTGTTTGCTTCAACACTAAATTTTCCCACATACCTATATAGGTTTTGTCCTAAAAAAGTGGTGAGTAGGAATTTGGTTCTGCAGAAACCCCAATGTACCTCTCTCCCCCTCAGCAGACAGCCCCCTCAGTGACTGTATATTCACCATTACTTGTAGGCAACAGATTTCAGGTGTCAACACACTAACTTCCCTATCCCCCCACCAACATGATAAGTTGGAATATCACTTGGAATTATAACAAGAGGGACACTTTTGGGCAAGCCATTATGCCCCTTCTCTTGAGCTTGATGTTGAATTCAAAAATCCCTTAGATGATGTTATGGGTTGAATTATGTGTCATGCCCCTCCAAATTCACCTATTGAAGTCCTACCCTCCTCCCTCACCAGTACCTGAGAATGTGGCTTTATTTGGAAGTAGGGTTGCTGTGGATATATTTAGTGAAGATGAGGCCCTATGGGAATGAATAGGTTCAGCCCCTGGTCCAATATGACTAGCATCCTTATATAAAAGGCAGATCTGGGGACACAGACATGCACACAAGGAGAATGCCATGTGAGGGTTGGGGTCAGGCTGCCACAAGAGAAGGAACTACCAGAAGTTAAGAAGTTCTATAGGGTCTATGGGGTCACAAAGAGTTGGACAGTACTTAGCGACTGAACAACAAGAGAGGGACATGGAACAGATATTTCTCCCATACTCAGAGGGAGTGTAGCTCTGCCAACACCTTCATCTTGGACTTTTAGTGCCAGAACTAAAAGACAAATTTCTGTTGCTTTGGCTACTTGGTTTGTGGTACTTTATTGTGACAGCTCTAGCAAACTAACACACGTGATATTTTGACCCTGTCACCTACGGCTGGTCAGTTATTCAAGCAATTTCCTCCCTGACAAGGTCACTCTGGAAACTTCAGAGCATTGTGGATGTTTTTGGAAGAGGACACTCTGAAAATTGTGTGTGGGTTAAATGTGGGCGGAGCAGGTGCAAAATGTAGAAGATGAGCTCATGGTTGGCTTATTTTAAAAATTAGTTTAGGGTCAGTTTGGAAAGATCATCCCTGCAGGAAGAGCAGAGAATTCTCAGCCATGGGTCTGCCACCCTTCTGCACCCCTAAAACCATTTTCAGAGCTTAACCTGAGAGCGTCCCAAACTTATCCCCAGACTGCAGACCCCATTCTGCTCTCTCCCTGACTGACACTCCCAAGGTTTGCAGTTTGCTTCCAGGCTCCCCAAGTAACTCTGGGAACCCCTCATTCTTTTGAGTCTTGACAGTGTCATGGTGGAGTGAACTTTCTGAGAACTTTCTGAGGTGGGAAGGGGTACCAGTAACGGGTGCTATCACATGCCGCATCTTGCAGGCATGGCTGGTAAACACAAAAAAGGAAAGCTTTTGTTTGCAACTCTATCATACCTACTCCGGGGAAGATGAGGTTTTCTGGAATGTTCTATTTATATCTTTTTGGTGAAGGGAGAACTGGGAAGATTTTTTTTACATTATTTCCTACAAGGAATACTTTGTAACCCCAGTCCCTCCCCCCAAACCCCATCCCTCCCTCCCCACCCCATTCCTCCCTCCCCTAGCTTTCTATAAGTAAACCAGATCTGTTCCCTGAGGACAGATTGTTCCAAATTGGTAACAAGATGTGGGATTAATTAAAATACAACCCACACACCAAAACAAAAACAAGTAGCCTTTTCTGAAAAGTAAAAGGGCCCATATTCCACTGAAAATGTATTTTTTCAGGGTATCAAATTCAACTGGACTTTTTTGTACTGTTAGTAAATATGAGCAGGGCACAGTGCAGAGAACATGGGCCTGGAAGAGGCGGATCTGGCTTCTAGACCCACTTATTGGCCCCTTGGGTGAGTGACCTCAGCCACGGAGGCTGATGCTTTCCCCAACGGGGTCGTTTAGTGGGTGAGATAAGAAGATTTACTTGATGTCCTGAATAGGCCTCTGGCACATGTAGATATTCAGTCAAAGGTAGCTTTTCACATCCTTCCTGGTTGGCCTCAGGTGATCTGAACCCAGGGCACAGTCTAAACTAAGAAAAGGCCTTTGAGTTTGAAGGGCAGCATCCATGTGCATGCTTAGTTGCTCGGTCATGTCCGACTCTTTGCATTGCCACCATGGACTGTAGCCCGCCAGGCTCCTCTGTCCATGGGGATTCTCCAGGCAAGAATATTGGAGTGGGTTGCCATGCCCTCCTCCAGGGGATCTTCCCAACCCAGGGATCGAACCCAGGTCTCCAGCATTGCAGGCGGATTCTTTACCCTCTGAGTCACCAGGGAAGCCCTTGAAGGGCAGAGAAGAGCCTAAAACGCTAGCAGTTTGCTCAGCATGAAAAGAGAGTAATCTTCAACCCAGAAATCAGGGTGATATTCAAACACTGAGTGACCTGTAATGTCATGGGTAGGAAACGATGCTGGTGCCTGCAGGAAAGGGTCCTGGAGCCCCTCAGGGCCAGACGGCACCTTTGAGTTACTGGGGTGTGAGATACATACATGGTCCACGGAGAGGGACCAGGGTCCCGCGCAGGCAGAAGGACCTGGGGAGCTCAGGGCGATTGGCCAACTGAGACAGAAGAACTACTCCTGGGCGGACTAGCTGGATGTCAGCCCTGGCCAGAGGTAACCTTCAGCTCAGTACCACTGCCTTTAAATTGTGTGTAAAATTAAATTTAGGGTTGTTACAAGCTCAGACTCTGGTTACCCATGGCAACCCTGAGTTCTCTCTAGGTTATAGCAGATTTTAAACAGAGTGTCAGGAGGCTGCTAGAAGGTGTTACTTGGAGAAATGACTGCAGGTAGTGATGTAGGAGACTGCAGGAAGGAAGAATTGCCAATTATAGCTTTATAATGTAGTCTCTGGGGCCATTACACACAAGGGTCCTCCTGCCTCCCTGAATATGCCCATAGGCACCCAGTGCTCTATTGGAGACTGTATATATAGTAAGAGGTAGTCATTCTGATGACCTAGAACATCCAGGAAAGGTTAAATTATATTCAGTTTGCCGTTTAAGGAGCCAGAGAAGCGTGTAATACACTTCTGAGAGATTTCCATTACGGAAGGTTAAAAGGAAAACAAGTTTCAGCATTTAAAATTCAATTATCTGGAAACTTCATCAAGTGGAACAGCCCATTCCCCAAGGTTGCAGCGTCAATGGAGCGCTGCAAGGGCCTTACGCTCGTGCCCACTTCATTCTTCTCTGCCTGCTTGCCCCGCATGCTGTTTCATGTCATGTCATGCTTTCTGGAAGGCAGCCCAGATTTCATCCAAGTCCTATTTTCTCATCGTACCGAGCAGGAAACTGAGGTTCTGGGAGGAGGTTTCCTGGGGTCAAGAGAAAGAACCAGAATTCAGGGCCTCTGACTCAAACTCTAGAACTTTTTCTTCAATGCTACAGTAACCAATGAAATTAGATTTTGTTTTTTTTTTTTTTTTTTTGCACTTTACTGTTCATTGTAAGATACAAATTGAAAATCACATTTTTCTGCATATTTCTACATTCATTCTCTAAACAGATGGTAGTTACATCTAAAACCTTCCTTCTCAACAAGAGTTTAACCCTTAGCAGCTTCATCAGTGTGTAAGTGATGGCCTTTGGACTGGGCTTTCCCTCAGGTCTTCCACAGGCTTTCTGGGCAAGGCTGTGGACCATCCTCTGCCATCGCCTGCCACCTTGTGGTTGAAATCAGGCATGGCGCTAGGAGCTTTAGTCAAGCTTATTACTAGGCTGTGTGGGTTTCTCAGCTGCGCCTTTAGGATGTTTTCAGCCTTCAGAGCTCTCTTCTAGAATGGGAACATCTGAGCCATCCCTAAGCAGAAGGTGCCTCAAGCACCACTCCCCCTCCTCTGGGTGCCTGATCTTCTCATGCTACCCCCAAGAGGTGGCCCATCCTGGCTCCCCCCAGGGTAACCCCTCCCCACTACACTCAGCCCCTGTCCCTGCTGCTGCTGCTGCTAAGTCGCTTCAGTCATGTCCGACTCTGTGCGACCCCATAGATAGCAGCCCGCCAGGCTCGGCCGTCGCTGGGATTCTCCAGGCAAGAACACTGGAGTGGGTTGCCATTTCCTTCCCCTGTCCCCTACAAGTAGACAAGTAGCTGATCTGATAAACCCACTCGTGCTTAGCTCTTGGTGACGGTGGGGGGAAGTTGTCCATCCCCAGCCCAACTCAAGCCTCCTGGAATCAGAAAGCCTCAGGGGAGGGTGAGTAGCAGGCAAACCCAGTGGGGTGGGTTCCTTTAGAAGCCTAGCATCTTTGTGCACCCTCAATCACAGCCTGTAGGTAACTCCAGGGCCATTTACAGAGCATATTTTCAAGGTCTGTTTGTTGTTATTTTTTTTTTTTAATTGGAGGATAATTGCTTTACAATGTTGTAGTGGTCTCTGCCATACTACAATGTGAATAAATATATATATAATATACATATAAATATGTTATTTATATTTTATATATTTATAATTTTATATTTTATATGTATATTATATAATGATATTTATATGCTTGTATAGATATATATTAAAATAATACATATTTATATAATTATACTGATTTATATCTATCAGTCATAATTGTTTATATGTATCTGTATCCCCTCCCTGAGTCTGTTCTTGTGAGGGGAGATATTACATGAAAAGAGCCACTTTCTATGATTTAAAGAGAGGTAAGGTTGCAGAACTCCATTCAGAGATGCTCTTTAACTTCAGCCCAGTAACCTGCTTCTCCTGGTAGCCCCATCAGAGCTGCTACTGGGGGACTGATTTCAACCATGGGAGATGGAAAACCCAAGTATTCTACTGGAGACACTTGCTTTGAAACTCTTAGCTGTACTTTCGAGAATCGTTGTAACTGTAAACCAGAAACGGAAAGAAATGCTGGGAGCATCTCAGTGTGATCACAGTGCTACCAGCCTGACTTCATATCCTTCTCTCTCTGGACACTCTGGGGCCATTTTCAAGAATTTTGACTCCTACTTCATTTTATGTCCAGATATTAAATAAGTGATAAATATTTTTATTCTCTCATTTTGAGCACCAGATGCCCTCAAGAGGTTTTCTTTTTCTAAAGGTGATTGTCCAAGCTTCAGCACCGGTTTCGGCCCTTGTCGCTCTTTGGTCTTCTGGAATGGAGACAGATGACCACATGGCCTGGCTTAGATGTCCCTAATTAGGACCTGTTTGCCAAGCCCAGAGGTTCAAAGACTTGAATCCCTGTGTTTTGGGGTCCACCTAGTGGTTGCTGCCTTCTCGTAGGGGACAATAAAATCTGATATTATCAGGACACATGCGTGTATATGTGCAGTGTATGTTTTTTGCAATTTATAATAAACTATGGGGCTCCCCTGGCAGCTTGGCTGGTAAAGAATCCGCCTGCAATGCAGGAGACCCTGGCTCAATTCCTGGGTTGGAAAGATGCCCTGGAGAAGGGATAGGACTCCAGTATTCTTGGGCTTCCCTGCTGGCTCAGACAGTAGAGAATCAGCCTGCAATGCAGGAGACCTGAGTTCGATCCCTACGTCGGGAAGATCCCCTGGAGGAGGGCATGGCAACTCATTCCAGTATTCTTGCCTGGAGAAGCCCCAGAGGACAGAGGAGACTGGTGAGCTACTGTCCATGGGGTCGCAAAGAGTCAGACACAACCAAGTGACTAAGCACACAGCACAAAACATGGGTTTTCAAAAGCTACATAGATGTCTTCATGAGATTCTTCTTTGTCTTTCTCCAAAGATTTTGAGAGTGTGAGTTAAGTTATGCTATTTAAAATAAATGATGTGGAGATGTCACTGTTAGTGGCATTTTGGATGATGGGGCTTTCCAATGTTGAAATGGACAGAGCAACACCCAAAGGTGTGAGTATCTGGGTCTTTTGTACCTCTGGGTCTCAGACAGCTGGAGGCAGGGTGTCAGCGATAGTCTAATTAGCTGGCTTATCCCACCAGAAAAAAGAATGATTCTATCATTTATAACATCTCTTGGACTTAAATTTAGCCTTTCCGGGTCTGGGAGATGGCAGAGGGAGATGGTGGGCTGGGCTCTTTCCCAAGCTGAAGTGTGTGTTTGCTGTGCCCTTAAGCTGGACTTGAAGGCTAGTCCATTTAAATGGGGCTGGGATTTATTAAGAAACTTTTGACCTTTGGGGTCACAGATATATTTTCACAAATGTCCCTGAAGGAGGTCTGAACTATTATCGGGGGAAGAGGAAGTAGGTATCTTTAAAAACTCAAGCTCCACTAAGTTCAGGTCTCTGTCAAACTGCATGGCAAGTCTGGAGGGTTTTCCCTGACTCAAGGGTTTTAGTTAGTCCACATGTCCATTGCTGGGAGGTCCTTGTCTGACCCAGCAGAATGGGCAGAGAGGGCATCAATGGCAGTCACTGGAAATGGTTCTTGCTCGAGGAAGTTTGTCATCCAGGTGGAATGAGAAGATCCATGGGGGAAGGGGAAAAGTTATTAACCTCTCAGGATATATTTTTATCTTTAAAAAAATAAGAAACTGAGCTTGGCTAATATTTTAGATATGAGTTGACATTGGCATCCGTAATCTGTATGTCAGACCCTAGGAGGGTCCCGTGTGTGTTATGTGACGTATCCTGAGGAAAGAGATCATGACCCACAAAGGCCTGCTCATTGGTTAATTCACTTTTAACTCATTTCAAGGATCTGTAGCTTATGTAGGCTCACTCAGAGAAGTAGGCTTATGAATTAAAGTATGTATTTTGTTGAATTTAAATTAACTTTACCAAATGAACAGATAAACTAAAATTCTTGAGGGGCTAAAAAAGAAGATTAAAAATCATCAATGCAGGTGCAAGCAAACCATAAGAAAATGGCTGGGTTGTCCCTTGCTTTGCTGCTGATATGTGCTCAACCACATTATAAGTTAAACCAATGACAATCTATTCAGATTGACAAGAAATCAGACCAAAAAAATTATAGGTCAAAGCTTTCGAAAGACTATGTGAAATACAAATTTCCAGCTTCTGCTATTAAAGAGAAACCTCACCATAAGCATAGATTGTGCCTTGAGATAATCCCTAATGATGGTATAAGGCCATGATAATTAGCAAGATATTTAAAATCTAAATATCAACCACATGCATACAAATAATGTTAAATGTTTTAGCAATGTTAAAAATTATGCAGTGCTAAATCTAGCCCAGAATTTTACTAAACTGAATATTTTAAGAGCCTCTTTGGAATTTCTTTTTACTTAATTGCTTACGGCAAAAAGGCACATGCCATGAGGAAAACACTCATTCTTACTGATGCAATTAAAAAAGAGCTAAAATAATATATGGAAAACAATATAGCTATACCATAAAATGCCTGATTTTATCAGCAAATTCTGCTGGTAGGTGCACAGAAACCTTGCTGAAGTTTTAAAGAAACAGTTTGCCTTGTGGCAGTTTTCTGTGCGGCTGGAAATAAAGTATTGCTGATTCTGACATGTTCCAAATAAGGATATTTGCTTGGTTCTGCTTCAGTAATGTGGTAGGACACCTACTTACTCGTGAGTCACTAAAGAAGAGAGGTACCAGAAAAGATATATTTTCAAAAGGCAATGACTTCTTTAGTTAAAATAATGCTTTATGGAGAAATTATATAAGGTAACAGCTGCTTTGATTCAAATTTTAAATTCAGGGTAAGGTTATAAAAATAGGCCAGAACATGAAAGTGATTCACTGCATTGGTCCTAGGAAAGTTGAGACAGCAAAGAAGCTAAAGTCAGAAGTGCCAAAAATGCTAAAGAATGTCATCAGTTTGGTTAATTTTGTAAAAAGAAGACTTTTAAAAGTAGTAGAATTTTTATTCTTCTCTGTACTAAGATGGGGAATGACCACAGAAATGTTTTACTCTGTAGAGGTCTGATGTTTATCTTGAGGCAAAGCATTTAGAGTAATCCAACTTTAAGATTGCGTGCAGTGTTTTCCTTCTACAAAAAAGACAGTTGTTTCAAATTTGCCCACTTTATCTATGAACAAGTGGTTTTCAATGGCCTGCTTCCTGGAGGCTATTTATGCAAGCACACACACACATAATCTGTCTTTCCAAGGTAAAAATGATATTGAAAGAATGAATAAGGAAGTATTTAGAAGCAACCCAAATGTCTATCGACAGATGAATGGATAGAAAAGGTGTGGTACATATATACAATGGAATATTAGTCAGCCATTAAAAAGGAATGAAATTGGGTCATTTGTAGTGATGTGGATGGACCTAGAGTCTGTCATAGTGAGTGAAGAGAAAAGCAAATATGGTATATTAAGACATATGTATGGTACCTAGAAAAATGGTACAAATCAACCTCTTTGCAGGGCAGGAGTGGAGACACAGACGTAGAGAACTGACATGGGGACACAGGTGGGGAAGGGGAGCATGAGATGAACTGGGAGAGGAGGACTGACATATACAGTACCGTGTGTAAAATAGACAGCTAATGGGAAGGTGCTGTATAGCAGGGGGAGCTCAGCTCAGTTCTGTCTTAACCTGGGCAGGGGGCGGGATGGGGAGTGGGGTAGGAGAGAGGTTCAGGAGGGAGGGTATATATGTTTACTTACAGCTGATTCACTTCTTTGTACGGCAGAAACTAATACAACATTGTAAAGCAATTACACTCCAATTAAAAATAAAACAAAGCACTAACTACTACTTGAAAGAAATTCATGCTATAGAAAGAGCATTTTCAAAATGGATTTTTGGAAATGTTTCCATGCTTATTACTTTTTTTTTTTGCCAAACTGTTATATATGCCAACAAAAAGTTTCATAGGCACATATTTGAAATCTTGAGAACAAAATTTTCTATTTTTTAAATCTTCCATAGAGTTTTACAAAACTTATGTTAAAAATTATTTTAAAAAAACAGTACCTCCCAAAAACTTGGCAAAGAAAACTCCAAGTTGAAAATTAACACAAAATTTTAGCTAAAACCTTTGCAAAAATGGTGGATAGGGCTGCAAAATGAAAACTACTTTTTATTACGTGCTACCACTAATGTACTGTTTCCATTTGGATCTCCCTGTCCTTGAGAGGTAGCTTCAGCTATGGCAGACTTTAAAACCAACATCCATTTATTTTGAACTTAAAGTCGTACTTGTGAATTATCACATTCCAAAATGTTAAGCCAAGTTTTTGAAGCCCTTGGAGTATATTTAACTATATAGCTTTAACTAAAAGTAATATTCACTGTGTATAATTTATTTTAGTAAAGGTGAAAAAGATTTTTAAGTATTAAGCACTTCATATTAAGTGTGTATTTTAAAATTTTAGCTTTTTCATATATGTTTTATAATGTGTATATGTACTAGTACGTGTACATGTTTAATAAATAAACACATGTACATGTATATATTGGGTTGGCCAAAAAGTGTGTTTGGGTTTTCCATACATTTTTGGCCAACCCTATGTATGTATGGGCTTCTCAAGTGTCTCAGAGGTAAAGAATCTGCCTGCCAACTTGGGAAACATGGGTTCGATCCCTGGGGTTGGGAAGTTCCCCTGGAAAAGGAAATGGCAACCCACCCCAGTATGGACAGAGGATACTGACGGGCTATAGTGCATACAGTTCATGGGGTTGCAAAGAGTCAGACATGACTTGGTGATTGAGCACGCACACACGCATGCACACACACACACACAGGGTGCATGCCTGTATCTTTTTTTTTTGATCTGAGCATAAGAAGTCAAGAATTCTAGAGTAGTCATCTCACAATATAAAGGTTAGCCCTAGCCACTACAGAAATGTCTCATTTGAGATTTGTGCTATCTAAATGTTTCCCATCAGTCCAGTGCCCAGCAGTCCTCCTTGACCGGCTCTCCAGAGAGCTGGCTTCCTTGGGCTCTGCAGGCATGAACCTAAACCTTTCCCGTCCCTCCACACCTGCTTTCCTGGTGGCCCCTGAGTTCTGACCATGGGGTGTCCTGCTCAGCCGCCCCACCAAGCACAGGTACCATGGCCCTGCTGCTCTCACTCCTCTTGCTAACTGCTTGCTCCCTGGACCATTTTGCAAGCTCTCTTTGTCGGATTCTTTTTCCTTTTATTCATTCCAGAGCAGCATATTTATAAAGCTATTAGTTAATGTTTCAGGCTCCCAGTCCCTCTCCCCACACTAGTCATTGTTTATTTCAGTGGCAACACTAAAATAACATTGAAGTGGCATTTCAAAGAAAAGAATGACTTGCAATTCTACTACTAAAATTCTCAACTGACTTAATTTTTCTATGTTAATATTTATTCTGTGACCAAGCGAATGTAGCCCTACCACCCTAACTCAACAGATTTGTCTATTTCTATCTCATCTATGTTCATCAGCAATATATATATTTTCAGACTACCTTATTTTACCATTGGTGAGTCACGCTCGTACATGGCAAAACATTCAAGTAGAATAGAAGGACAGTGACTGAGAATTCTCCCCAATTCAGACCCCACTCTCTAGTTTCTAGCTATACCCCAGGGCCCCACTCTGTTACCAGTTTAGGAGTATCTTTCCAAGAATTCTCTGAACATATCCAAGTTCACTGTGTTATTTCTGTTTTACACAAACAGGGGCACACTATCCATGCTATTCTGCATCTTAATTTTTTTTTAATTTGGAAACCTATCTTAGAGATGACTTCAATCAGAAGAACATAGTTTCTCTCTCCTTTTTAACAGCTGTATAATATTCTACCAAAGGGTTCTAATATGATTTGTTTAATTGGTCACCAACTAACGGGCATTTTCATTGTACAGCCTTTGCTGTGTCAACAATTCTGCAGTAAATCTTATGTTCACAAGTCTCTGTGTACTGTGCATGTACGGTTAAGTGAAGGATAAATTCCTAGATGTGGAATCCTCAAAGAAATACCATTATTTTTTAATCATTGCAAATTGTTTTGCCCAAGATGTTACACTAAACTGTATCCCCACTGACAGTATGTACAAGTGCAGTTTTTCAGTTTCACCAATGCCATAGGAATACTTTTAAAATATTGAATTATACTATGTATAGAATTCTGTATTATCTTTCTTTCCATAATATTTTCAAACTCAACCCACCTAAATTAAAAGTCTTGATAAGCATAGTCATCAGTGATAATTTAGGTAAGTATGCTCTTTCAGTCATTCCCCTTTTTTCCAATATTTATGTGTAGCACTATATTTAAAATGCTTGTGACCAGGACTTTTCCTTTTGAATCGTCCTCCCAGGACAGATTCCCTGAAGTGAAGGTACTATGTCAAAGGGCATTCTTGCAAATTGCTTTTCACAAATGCCTTTTCTAAATTATACTCTCACCAAAAATGTATGAGTGCAGTGTACCAGGATCATTCAGGATTGGGTATTATGATTTAAAATTATGTTTATTAGAAATTAATGAAGCTAATTAAAAATCGATCATTTTTATTAGTTTAATTTGCATTTATTTATTTGACCAGAGAATTTGGCTATTTCCCCTTAGTTTTTTTTTTTCCTATTTTATTTTACCTGTTTTGTAAATCATTTATTCATGTCTTTTGTCTACTATCTGTTGGAGTCCTAATCTTTAGCACTGAAACATGCATTTGAATATAAAGATCTTAATCTTCTTAATCCCTTTGCAGTTAAAATTCCCCTTAATCTTTTAATAAGTCTTTTAGTTGTTATTACTGTATAGAAATTTTAACTGTTTCTGTGGATGAGTTTGAGCTTTTTTCTCCTGTAATCGTCTTTTCACTGCTTTAATCTTAGGATGTTGCTGCCTTCTCAAAGATCTGAAACTGTCTTCTATCAATTTTCACAACTGTATTTTAAATTTATCTTGATAATTTAAAATTTAATTTAGCTGACATTTGTTTTGATGTATAGTGGAAATTTTATGTCTCTCTTCTAAATTGCTGTGTAATTATCCAAATATCATTTAGTAGGAATTCATTTTCTTAAGTCGTGAGGCTTGATTTATTGTGATAGACACACATACACACATATATACATTTCTATTTCTGGATATTCTATTTTTGTTCTCACCCGTACATCTATTTTTATGCTCATCACATAGTATTTTGATCATGTTGTAACATCTAGTAGTACTGGCTTCCTCCTGCATCTCAGTGCTGAAGCTTTTCCTAATATTGTTTGAAATTGTTACCCATTAATTTTCCCAAATTTTCTTGAGTCATGGTGTTGAGTTTCTAAGGCCATCTCAGGAGAATACTGTCTTTTCTAGTATGGCCCATGGCCCCCAGGATTCCACACACTCCCACCTTGTACACATCCTCACATCCCCCAGGACTGTGAACTGGATGAATTTTACTCCCATGATAAGGTATGTCATAAAGAGTTGACCTTAAGAGGGGGAGATTATTTGGGTGGGCCTGACCCAGTCTTACAAGCCCTTGAAAAGCAGAGTGTTCTCTGGCTGGTAGCAGAAGGGGCAGCCAGGGAGACATTCTCCAGCTGATCTGGAGGAAAGCAGATATCCATGGTGTGAACTGGCCATGGAAGGGTACAACCTCTAGGACCTGAGAGCAGTCCTGATTGACAACTAGGAGGACAATGGGGACCTCTGTCCTAAAAGTGCAAAGACCTAGACTCTGCCAACAACCAATGAGCTCAGAAGAGGTCCCTGAACCCCAGATGAGATTGTCAGCAGCACCAGCTAGAACCTAGTTCAGTCTCGTGAAACACCAAGCAAAGAGCACCGTCGTGCGGTACTGTACCTTTGACCTGTAAGTCTGCAAGCTTAGCCATGGGGGTAGCTCCAAAGCCTCTACATCTGTGGGGCATTTGTTACACAGCAATGAAAACTAACACAGTGGCAACACACAGTTTAGTACTTAATCATTCTTAGGTCATTTACTAATCATTTCACATGTACAAAATGCTGTCACTCCTAATCAGATAATACACTACTTCTCTCAGCCTCAATTCCCTTGTATTTAAAATGGGAATAAAGTGCATCAAATAAATTACTGAAAGATATACAACCATTGTTACCAGCAATTACTTCTGAAGGTGGGAGATGATAACGGGATTAAATTTCACAAGAAGGTCGAACGATAAAACGTTACTGTTAAAGTCACTAAGTCATGTCTAACCATTTGTGACCGCATGGACTGGAGCACAGCAGGCTTCCCTGTCCTTCACTATCTCCTAGAGTTTGCTCAAACTTATGTCCGTTGATTCAGTGATGCCATCCAACCATCTCATCCTCCGTCACCCCCTTCTCCTCCTGCCCTCAATCTTTCCCAGCATCAGGGTCTTTTCCATTGAGTTGGCTCTTCACATCAGGTAGCCAAAGTATTGAAGCTCAAGTGAGATTTAATTATTTAAATGGAGATTAAATGAGATGATGCTTATAAAGTTCCTTGTAGGGTACATGGTGCATGGTAAGCTCCATAAATATTAGCTCATTGTTATGAGAAAAGTGGCCTCTTTAAAGTGCCTCTCAGAATTCTGTATATTCTGTATGTGCTAATTCTGTTTTCTACCAAATGACCCTGGTTCTGTCTACATACACACACACACACACACACACACTTTAAAGTGCCTCTCAGAATTCTGTATATTCTGTATGTGCTAATTCTGTTTTCTACCAAATGACCCTGGTTCTGTCTACACACACACACACACACACACACACCCTCAACCACCCACCCACCCCTACCTCCAGTAGCAACTGACCATCCACCTCTAGACTGGTCATTAGTTTGGCCTACTGGAAATTTGGAGTCAAGCCAGTGAGAGACCAAGCTGCTTCACTCTTTAAGTGAGATGAGCTGAAAGGTCAAATGGAGTCAGGACCAGAATCCTGTCCAAGGAAAGCCAGAGCAACATGCCTGAAGTCACAGAAGGGCAGACAACAAGAGGAAGTTGGTCCCTTTAGAGCCACACAGAGTGGACATGCAGAAATGGGCAGGGCTGAGTGTCCCCAGGGAGAGAGGGATGCGACAGGCGCTTCCTGGGTCTTGGGGACTTGTGATTCCCATGCACCAGTTCCCACGGTGCCTAACTGGACTTGTTTGCACTAGATTTCCTTGTCCTCATAAAACTGAGTTGCTCTTTGGTCTTTCCAGACTTTCAGCTGTCAGCAGAGTTGAATCCCAGTAGCCTCTGGAGGGCACTATTCCATTGTTTATTTCACAGCACATCCTGCACAGAGAGTGTCTGGGAGAGGGCATAGGAAATAATAGTGACCGTTTCCTGAGGACCTCCCATGTGCCAGCTGTTGTGCTGACTGCTTTACATAATTTAAATCTTAAGCAGTCACAAGTCTTCCCAGCATTATAGAATATTCTCTAGTATTTCTACAGGTATGTTATTAACCTGTATCAAGCAAAATGAAAGCTTTTTTATTTTAATGAGGTAACAGCTTCTGATAGGAACCAATTCAGGTTCTGTTGGCTCTCCTGTATGTACCTGGATATAGTTTGCATTTTTATGGCCATATATTAAATATTTCTTTTTAATAAGAAAAGCAATTAAACATGATACCATCATAAAATGAGGAGAGGGAGGAGTAACTGGTTGACGTGTATAAATTGCCTGTGTACCTTTTCTCTCCTAAGGGGTAAGATAGTCCCTATTTCATATCTTTTACTACGCACCCCCCGCCAACCCAGACAACTCGAGGTAACTCTGTTGGTTTCAAGCCAGGCTGATGGCTGCTGGGGAGCAAGAGCCGTGGTCAGGGAGGAGTTCATTGTTTTCCTCCACCTTGTTCAGGCCCTTCTGAGAGAGATGAAAACAACTACTGGTCCATCTCCATTTTTTAATAATGTATTTGAAAAAACCTGCTTGGTCATTAGATGTTAACAATGTCAATGAAAATATTTATTAAATGTCATGTATGAGCCATATGCATTACACATACTCTTCTCACTTAATTCTTACAACAACCCAACAGTGTGTTATCATCTGCATTTACAGATGAGGAAATTTAGGCTGAGAAAGATTAGGCAAACATACCTGCTAAGGAACAAAGCCTGGAACCGAGCCCAGGCTTATCTGCCTCCAAGACCTGAGATTTTTTTGGCTGGGGTGCTCTTCCGATCACTGGCCATCCCCCAGATAGCATCTCTGTCTCCAAAGAGAGCACCTCCATCTTAAATAAATAGCATATCCATTTCCCAATAAGGAGTGTACCTGGCATCCTGGCCAGGTCACCTCAAATTCCTTATTCATTATATCACTGTCTACCACACCTCTGTACTATGGAAGGAAGAATTAGAAGTTGGGAAATCTGGTTCTAAACAGTTTCTTAATCTCTCTACTGTTTTATTCATATAAGGAGATCTATTGACCACCTACTATATTTTAGTCCTGGTTGTATGTATTGGGGAAATACTGGTGTACAAGACATCCGTGCGTGCATGCTAAGTTGCTTTAGTTGTGTTGACGCTCTGCAACCCTATAGACTGTAGCCTGCCAGGCTCCTCTGTCCATGGGATTCTCCTGACAAGAATACTGGAGTGGGTTGCCATACCCTCCTCCAGAGGATCTTCCCAACCCAGGGTTTGAACCCACATTTCTTACTTTTCCTGCATTGCCAGGCAGATTGTTTACCGCTAGTGGCACCTGGGAAGCCCCATACAATCCACGTCCCTGATTTTATGGGAGCTTGCATCCATGCTTTAGAAAACTACTTTACCCCTGGTGTAGGGATAATATGATTATAATGACATTAAGGAATTATTAAAGTAAACTCAACAGTTTTATTAAGGTACAACTTAACATATAAAATTTATACTTTTCAAGTGTATAATTGAGTGGTTTTATATGTTCACAGAGTTGAGTATCACCAATATCTACTTTTAAGACATTTTTATCCTTCCAAAAAGAAGCTCCATACCCATGACCAGTCATCCCCCATTTCTCCCTTCTCTTAGCCCCTGGTGACACTAATCTACTTTTTGTCTCTATGGATTTGCCACTTCTGGATATTTCAGTATGTGGTCTTTTGTGCCTGGCTTCTCTCACTTGATATAATGCTTTTAATGTTCGTCTATGTAGTAGCATATTTCAGCACTTCATTCCTTTATATTGCCAAGTAGTGTTCCATAGTATGGATGTACCACATTTGTTTGACCATCAATTGATGGACACTTGGATCATTTCCACTTTAGACTGTTACAAATAATGCCACCGTAAACATTGGTGTATATGTTTTAGACTGGACATATGTTTTCAGTAATTTGGGGTGTGTGGTGTGCCTAGACACTGAATTGCTGGGCATATGGAAACTGTATGTGTAACTTTTTGAAGAACTGCCATGCTGTGGTTCAAAAGGGTATACCATTTTACTTTCCCACCAGCAGTGCATGAGGGTTCTAATTGCTCCATATTCTCAACACTTGCTATTGTCTGCCTTTATTATTACAGCCATTCTAGTGGGTGGGAAGGGGTATTTCACTGTGATTTTGATTTGTATTCCCTGATGACTAATGATGTTGAGCACCTTTTCATGTGCTTTTGGCCATTTGTGTATCTTTGGGGGAAATGTCTGTTGAAATCCTTTGCTCATTTTTTAACTTGGATCAGTTACCTTTATTTGTTGTTATTAAAGTGTAAGAGTTCTTTATATATTCTAGATATAAATCTTTTATCATCAAATATATGATTTGCAAATATTTTCTCAGGAAGCTACAGATGTTAAATACTTGTCACTGATTCTTTTCAACTAATGACCTAGGGGTAGGGCTGTTCTTGGGGAGTCAACTCTGAATCAAATCAAAGTTAAGTTCTGGAAATGGAGCTTTTCAGCGAGATATCAGACTGTTCAATATTGACAGTTCTCTGGGGACAGGGCTTTGGCAAACCTCCAAACTTGCCCTGACCCAGGGCTACTAGGCTGTTTGTTTCCACAGCTACCATAATTGTGAGGCTGTTGGTTTTCAAGGCTGTAGGGGCTGGGGAGAAAGAGATGGAAATGTATAAGTTAAAATGTCACAAAGCTCACTGTGTTTTCTGAGATTCAGCCATTTTTCTTGAATAAGTGCTTCTTAGACTGCTTCAGTGGTTAGATAGCATCACCAACTCAATGGACATGAATTTGAGCAAACTCCAGGAGACAGTGAAGGACAGAGAAGCCAGGTGTGCTGCAGTCCATGGAGTCACAAACAGTCAGCCAGGACTTGGTAGCTGAACAACAGGCTGCTTCAACCCTTTAATTTCCAGAGTTCTGAAAAAGTTGCTTTTGATAATTTTTTCCAGTGGTCTTATTGTTTTTATGGAGAAATATATTTCTGGAGGTCCTTATACTATCATTCCAGAAATGCTTCCTCCAAAAAAATTTAAGTATAATATACATAAAGAGAAAGGCCCAAATTCTAAGTGTTCAGCTGGTGAATTTTTATATTAGTCATCACCCAAACCAAGCAACAGAACTTTACCAGTACTATGGAGCCCTCTCACACCCATAACCAGTTATTAATGCCTCCCCACCCCCTTAACCAGAGTAAAATGGTATTAATCACCATAGAATAACTTTCCTCTCCAGCACCATGATGGTTTTTTCCAACTGTTTGACTCTAATTGTTCATTCCCCAACCACTCCCTTAACATATTTCATCTAATGGCATCCTTATTTTACTTGTTAAACTTGATTTTTCAATTTTTAAAAATTAGCCTACTTAGGAGACCCACTTATCTCTGTCAAGTTCCTCCTGCCTCCCAAAATTCTTCTATCATCACAACCATCCTCCCCTTGGAGGATGGTAATTCTCCTCTATCCCTTTTCCTAAGACTTTATAGACACACTTGATCATCCACATAAATATAGAAAGCTGGAATCACTTCAGATAAAGTTAGATGGGTTTTCATGGGAATTTTGCACAATGTTCAAACTTTCTGATTTGTGAAGTAGAGGAGCAGTTTCTCAGAGGCCTTTGGGAAATTTATCCTTCTATGCAGGTTTTTTTTTTTTTTTGCTTTTCCTGACCAATTTATGAGGTGGTGGGGACCCAGCTCCCTTTGGGTGTTTTTCCTGATCATGGATCATTAGCCAGCAGAAAATGAGATGTTCTGATGAAGGATAAAACAAGATGCAGTAAATCACAGTGATTTGATGTTTAAGAGTAATTTCTTGGGAAGTGAAAGGGGGTCAAGGTGGTTGAACTTAATACAAAGAATAACCAAGGCTGGGAAAACTTGTAAACTGAGTGAAAAAGTTGGACGAAGATAAAGGACTTGCAATAACTAATAAAAATTATTAAAATACAATTCTGTCTTTATAAGGAATTTTTCATCATAGCAGAAGACAAGAGTGCTTTAGAGGAGAACAGAGGCCAAAATTTCCAGAGTCCAAACTAATATATACTTATATATTGTTTCGTATCTTCTCTTTAACTTTTTACTGTCAGTTGTGAGTAAAATAAAAAATGCAAAGCAGTATGATGGTTCATTAAAAAGTGTAAACGTAATTAGCACATAAACTGGCAACTCCATTTCTAGGTATATATCTTAAGAATTGAAAGGAGGATTTGACAGATATTTGCACAAAAGTGTTGGTCACAGCATTATTTATAACAACCACAAGGTGGAAACAACTCATCTACTGATGGATGAATGGATAAACAAAGTGTGGTGAATACAGTTGACCCTTAAACAGTGCAGAAGTTAGGGGCGTCAACCCTCTGAGCAGTAGGAAATCTGTATGCTGTTCTTCTGTATCCACAGTTCTGCATCCCATGGATTCAGCCAACCAGGGATCACTCCACTAGTACCGGAGTGCATGTGGACTAAGTTGCATAGGTCATGTCAGACTCTTAGTGACCCTATGGACTATAGCCCACAAGGTTCCTCTGTCCATTGAATTTTCCAGGCAAGAATACCGGAGTGGGTTGCCATTCCCTTCTCCAGGGGATCTTCCCTACCCAGGGATCAAACCTGTGTCTCTTCCATCTCCTGCACTGGCACTGGCAGGCAGGTTCTTTACCACTAGCACTACCTGGGAAGCCCCAGTACTGGAGAACTTACTATAAAAAAACACCCATGTGTAAGCGGACCCTTGCAGTTCAAACCTGTGTCATTCAAGGGTCAACTGTACTTGGTTTCCTCCCAGAACTCATTGAAAGGTTAAGACCCTTGTTGACAATAACTTGAAAGTGACCACTAAAAACAAAGGTAGACAGAGAAATGTGGATTCGTTCCAATTTCCTGGGCCCTCTAGAGTCCCCTGTGAAGACTGTAGCAACAGGGCTTGCTTTCTTTTCTCCTGAAGGGTGTCATTGCGATGTGTGCTAAGACAATCTGATGAACACCTCAACTTGGACCTTAAGGGTAGCACTAAACTAGAATGTTGCTGTTGCTTCACCAACATCACCTGAGAAGCTTAACAAACCTCCAAATGGATGGCAGCAAGGAAGAGCTGATGTGGAAGCTGAGAAGGGCCATGAGGCTAGACTGCACACAGCGTCACCTCGTGGGGCTGTGGCCATGGTAGTGATGCATGAGGCATGCCCTGAGCCTGTCAATAGGTGCCTGATGCCAGTTGAGCACCATGGTGCAGGGGGAAGTCAGGTTAGCTGGCTGGCTGCAGCCTTGCCCAGAGATGAGGGCTGCCCCAAAGAGGAGAGGTTTATGGGGTGTCTACCTCTGCTGCCTCTGATGCAGAATTTGATGCCATGTTGGACACTTATAAGACATTTTCCCGGATGATAAATTCCATTTAATATGAAGTTATGACCAACCTGGATAGCATATTAAAAAGCAGAGACATTACTTTGCCAACAAAGGTCTGTCTAGTCAAGGCTATGGTTTTTCCTGTGGTCATGTATGGATATGAGAGTTGGACTGTGAAGAAAGCTGAGCACTGAAAAATTGATGCTTTTGAATTGTGGTGTAGAAGACTCTTGAGAGTCCCTTGGACTGCAAGGAGATCCAACCAGTCCATCCTAAAGGAGATCAGTCCTGGGTGTTCATTGGAAGGACTGATGCTGAAGCTGAAACTCCAGTACTTTGGCCACCTCATGTGAAGAGTTGACTCATTGGAAAAGACCCTGATGCTGGGAAGGATTGGGGGCAGGAGGAGCAGGGGACGACAGAGGACAAGATGGCTGGATGGCATCACCGACTCATTGGACATGGGTTTGGGTAGACTCCGGGAGCTGGTGATGGACAGGGAGGCATGGTGTGCTGTGGTTCATGGGGTTGCAAGGAGTCGGACACGACTGAGCGACTGAACTGAACTTCAGGAACAAGAAGCACCAGAAGCTAAGCCAGACTTTGATGCCAGGAGGAGGAAACACCTGAAAAAATCTCCTTCTATCTGTTGACTCCTCTTCTAGGGTCTCCAGGTCTGGAGAAGAATGTGACCAGTTAGAGCAGGGGTCCCCAGCCTCCGAAATCGAATGCCTGGTGATCTGAGGTGGAGCTCATGTTCTTAATAGAAATAAAGTGCACAATAAATGTAATCCATTTGAATCATCTCCAAACCATCCCCCTGCTCCCCGACCCTGCCCCGTCTGTGGAAAAACTATCTTCCATGAAATTGGTCCCTGGTGCCAAAAAGGTTGGGGACCTCTGAGTTAGAGCAACTGTAGCCCCTCCTCTGTTGCTAGTCACTGGTTGCCACGTCTGAAGATGTGGAATGGGACATGCTTATATTCTCTGTTTTTAACTAATACACCTCTTGAGTCAAAGCTTGAGCTTAAAAGGGGTTCCTGGAGTCTAACAAGGGTGATTTCATGACAACAAGGCCTCAAAGATGAAGTGACAGAACATTTCTTGAATTTATGGACATCCTTTAAAAATCTTTCGACTCTGCAATAGAAGGCAGAGAAATGACTGTAAGCTGTGACTTGGTGACATCTGCCTGGCTGCTCCTCAGAACATTTTGCTCATTCCTGATTTTTTGGTTTTTTTCATTTTGACATTTCAAGCCTAAAAACTGATGGGTGACCTCAGCTTGTGGAGAAAAATAATAGTTCAGTGAGTGGGAAACAGATCTTTATGAGATTTATTTCATTCTGTTACTAGTTGTCTTAAGTAAGCAGTGATTAAAGAAACAAAACAAAAAAACCTCAACTCTCCAGGAATCCTTGCTCTTCAGAGCTGTCTGCTGGTTTCATAACTCTGATAGCCCAGTCAGGTCTCAGCTGCTTTTGAGACAAAGAAAGTACACTCTCCGTGTTATGATTTAGAGCGAGATAATTCAAATCATTTCTGTGCTGGAGTCTGTCCAGTGTACACAGGCCAAAAGAAACACAATAGGATGGTGGGCACTGGTATCTCTGACGCAGTTGTTATAGCATGAGACCCCTGCAAGGTCTTTTTTCTTCTCTGTGCTGCTCTGTTTAATGTTTTTAAAAGTTCATCTTTTAGCCCAAGGATCTTGCCTTACTGACCAAGGGGTGAAGTTCATCTAGGGAACTTACAGATAGCTCATCTTCTCCTTCAGTGATTTTTAAATCTGATATTTAGTGTTTCATCAACAGCACTGAAAAAAAGCCAGAGCTTCATGGTTTGGGTTGGGTAGGCATCTCTGATTAGCTCAACACCTAAGACATAATGAAAGCTCAGTATATGTTTGTTGAATAAGATAAATACTGCTTCTTAAAATGAAAGTCTCAGGTTTGTGTAACCTGAATCAGTCCGGTTATTTGTGGCAGTAGCATCAGTGATTGAGAATGTAGTCTTAAACCCCAGTGGACCCAGATTTGGAATTTCCATAATTGTCCACCTGAAAATAGATAGAAGCATTATATGTTATGTGCTTTTTTAATTTGCTGTGCATGCAAAAAGGCGTTCTATATTGGTATTCCCAATTTACCAATCTGACTTACATGTTTTAGAATAGATTGAAATATATACTTACAAAAAATAGCATCCTGGTGGTGTTTGTGGAAGCTTGTTTCAGTCTTTTCTCCATAAACAAATAGTAATGTCTTTATAAAAACAAAACAAACATGATTTTTGCAAATTTGCACAACTCAATCTAAAATCCTCCTTTCTCCCACCATGATAGTGCTTTAATGACTAAAGTAGAAGGATGGGCAAAAGATTTTCTGATCACCTCTAGGAATTCCCTTTAGAAAAAGATGTCCAGTCTATCCAGAATTATTAAAATATGTAAATTAATTCACTTTTGAAAGAAGGGGAAAGGTATATTTTAGTTAATTCCCCCAAATAAAAATCTATATAATAAATATTGTAATAACAATCTCTAATGAGTTTTCAGACAGAATTCATATCCCTGGACCATCCCCTCAAAATCCAGACTCACTATGTCTTTGTTGTGCATTCTTGATGCTGCATTGGTCTGAAACACTCATTTTGAAGATGGGAAAGCATAAGCCTAGTAGATGAAATATCTCCCTCCAGGTCACATGATCACATGACCTGGGGGACCCCCTCACCCGCCAGGATCTCTCACCCAGGACTGGGCCCCAGCTCTAGAGGACTGGCGGACCAGCTCTCTCACATCTCCTGCACTATTGCCGACAGCAGGAAAACAGGAAAAGGTCATGATGTTTGAGTTCCTTCAATTTGCTTTTAATTCCTTTCCTCCCCCACTGAGGTCATCCTTGAGGACTAGCTCTGTTTTCAGGGGATACAGAGTCTTAATTTATCATTGCAGTTCTCTGGAAGAAGACTTCAGAGTTCAGAGCAAACAGAAAGACGAATGTTTGCTTTGGGGATCTTTCATCATTTTATCCTTAGTAATGACCGGAGAAGAAAAGGGGTTTGCTCATAAGTTATAAATCGTCATGCAAAGAGAAAATGTAGTAAAGCAAAACAGATTTAAGAACTTGTTGATGGTGTTCTAGAGTAAATAGGTGAAAAATCTTTGGATTATTGTTGATGCTCAGATCATAAAGAGATTTAAGATTTAGAACTCAGATCTTCTGCCCAAAAGCCAGGACTTATGGAATCTGAGCTTTTAGGTGGCAAAGAGGAATGTAATTTTTATTTTCAAGGAGTTTGTTTTATTCTGAAGCCTTCTTTGACTGATAGCTCAGTTAGTAAAGAATCTGCCTGCAATGCAGGAAACCCCGGTTCGATTCCTGGGGTGGGAAGATCTGCTGGAGAAGGGATAGGCTACTTACTCAAGTATTCTTGGGCTTCCCTGGTGGCTCAGCTGGTAAAGAATCCATCTGCAATGCGGGAAACCTGGTTTTGATCCCTGGATTGCAAAGATCCCCTTGAGAAAGGAAAGGCTACCCACTCCAGTATTCTGGCCTGGAGAATTCATGGACTGTATAGTCCATGGGGTCACACACAGTCAGATACTACTGAGTAACTTTCACTTTTCTTTGACTGAAGAAAAAAACCCTTGTAAGTTTAATTACAATGGACCCTGGAAATGCTGTGACTATTTAGAGCTTTCCTCCCCCAGTATGTGTCCAAGGTGTAGTCATTTTCATTATATTTTTGAAGCCTTGTTTTGATTTGCAAAGTTTGTATTTGTTGTCAAAATGAAAAATATTTATTTTTAAAATTGTTATTGGAGTACAGTTGCTTTATAACATTGTGTTAGTTTCACTGTACAGCAAAGTGAATCAGTCACACATATACTTGTGTCCCATCCCTTTAGGACTTCCTTCCTATTCAGGTCACCACAGTGCATTAAATAGAGTTCCCTGTGCTATATAGGAGGTTCTCATTAGTTACCTTTTTTATACAAAATGAAATATTTTAAACGATAAGAACAGTGCATACTCAGTTCATCAAGGCAAAAAGAAGAAAGTGACCACCTGTAATCCTACTACCCAAAGGTATATACTGCTAATACTTGAGGTATTTTCTTCTGAAAGCATAAGCACAAATGCACACAGGCATGCACGCACACACACACCCCTACAAAGAATGGTATGGTTGGGTTACTTGTGTCTATTTAAGAGCGTAAACTTAATGAATCCTGATCCTATCACTTATGAAATCTATAACAATGGGCAATTTCTTAACCCCACTAAACCAAGGTTTCCCTAACTACAAACTGAGGTAAAGAACAATTCCTGATTTCTTGGGTGACAGGAGAGTAAATGAGGATGTGCATGTAAAGGCCTTATGACAGTGTCTGACACCATGTGCAGTCAACAGATGGGAGCCATCATTAGCTTGTAACTTTCTCTTGTCACTTCAGAAAACATGCAACACCACCAGCCTTTTGGTAGCTCTGAAGAACTACCAGTTCTCATCAGTTTCGTCTCTACCTTAGTGACGATTTGCATAGATGTGAACACAGGTTAGATTCCTGAGCCCACAGTTAGAGTCACTGTTAATAATAATGCCTGTGCTTCCTGCAGCTCTGTGCCAGCACTCCACACACGTCAGCCCAGTGATGGCTCACAGCACCTCTTCTCCATGACCATCATTATACCCAAACATAGATGAGCGTCCAGGCTGGCAAAGAAGAGACAGGACCCAAACCCAGGTCCGTTTTTCTTCCTGGGCTGCTCACTATAACACAGCCTCTGAAATCCCAGCACATCCTTCCAGAAGTACTGAAATAAGTCTGAAAGCAACTTCCTGGCCAGGGCCAAGCTGGTTCTAACACAGTAACAACTATCTGCTCATCATGGAAGGCACCCTGGACCAGAAGTCAGGAAACCTGTGTCCCTTGAAGTTCCTAAATCCTTCTCATCACTTTCTTTTCCTTTGGAGTTGAAGAGGGTATAATAATTATCTATCTTACCTTTCTCATGAGGATGAAGTGATAGAGGAAACTGATCAGAATCCTAGTAATATGATGAAAGTTGTAAATAGCAATGACATCATCTACCTCTCTAGCACCATGGCTGTCTTTGGTGATGACCTTCTGGTAATTCAAAATGTTTTTTCCCTTTGATATATTAATAAATCTTTCTTGATCTCACTAATATCCTTCCTTCCTAACCAGCCCACTTGGGGACCATCCAGGTCTCATCATTTTCTTTTAAGGTCTATTTTTATTTTTTAATTGGCGTATAATTCGTATACAATATTGTGTTAATTTCTGCTGTACAACAAGTGAATCAGCTGTTGCACACATGTAGCCCCTCCCACTTGAACCTCCCTTCCACCCCTCTAGGTCAGCACAGAGCATAGAGCTGAGCTCCCTGTGGTATACAGCAGCTTCCCACTAGCTGTCCATTTTACACGTACAAGTGTATCACCAAAAAATCTACAAATGATAAATGCCGGAGAGGGTGTGGAGAAAAGGGGATCCTCTTGCACTGTCGATGGGAACGTATATTGGTACTGCCACTATGGAGAACAGTATGGACAGTCCTTTAAAAAAATTAAAAATAGAACTATGACATGACCCAGCAATCCCACCCCTGGACATCTACCCAGGGAAAAACCACAATTCAGAAAGAAACATGTACCCCAATGTTCTCATCAGATCTTGACTACTACTCTGGTTCCCTCTCTGAGTTTTATCCACAGTCTCTTGCAATCCCAGTTACTCTCTGTGCAAACTGGAAACTAATTGCAAAGTTATAGCTCCTCTTCATGTCCTTTCCCCTAGACATATGTTTATGAATGGGTTAAACTCTCCACTCCTGGAGTAATGCTAAATGTGCCCTTTTTGTGGCACTATTTAATAAACATCATGGCTTAAACACAGTTAAGATGTCCCCTGGGACTCTGGGAGGAATCCAGTTTATTCATGTGTGAGAAAATTGTTCAGGGTTTTATCTGATACCTTGCTTTTCCCAACTAGGAACTTCTCTGGCTAATGGAGAGCAATGGTAGACCAGACCAGAACTAGGATTGGGGTCCTGGAGTTGATTTGCTGGATGGATTTCCTAGAGTTAGACAGCATGGGACAGTTAGGAAGAGGAATCTGATCCTTGAGGTCAATTTGTAAGACTCAGGGAACTACTTACTAGCCATTCAGTGTTTCCTTAATGTGGTTCACTGACTTGTAAAGAGGAGATGTTTTGATATGTCATCATAAGACAGAGCAAGTCAAGGTGAAGCCCTCGATTGAATGGTAATTGCTTGGGAACGGAAGAAGGGTCAGAATGGCTGAACTTAATGATGCAAAGAGTGATCATGGGAAGAGAATTATAAGCTGAGCAAGGAAGGTTGGGCAGAGACAAGGGACTTCAAGTGAGCTATAAAGATGTTTGCAAACTTGTCCTTGTAAGAGATGTCCATGAGCGTGAGAAACAGAGATCATAAAGGATATTTTCAAGAGTTCCAAGTTTTAATGATGTATATGTGTTTTGTTTTCTGCATAATTATTTGCCTATTAAGAGTAGATACGATTTTTCTAAAAACTGAGTAGCAAGTACAAACTAAGTTGTCAAATTAAAATTAAAATTTGATTTATGGAATTAAAAATTCCATACAATATTTGGGAATAATTACTAAAGAAGTACACATTTTTCACCTAAAATTCTAATTGTACTGGGTCTCCTGTGTTGTGTCTGGTGACATTAGCACAAACCTGTAGAAGGAAGGGGACCAGCCCCAAGTAGATGAAGGCATCCAGGGAGAGGAATATCTCTAGGATACTACCCATTTTAATTCCACTAGAGCGTCTGTGGGCTTCCCAGGTGGCACAGTGGTAAAGAACCCACCTGCCAATGCAGGAGACGCAGGAGACTCAGGTTCAATGCCTGGGTCGGGAATATCTCCCAGAGTAGGTAATGGCAACCCACTCTAGTATTCTTGCCTGGAAAATCCCATGGCCAAAGTTAACCTGGTGGGCTATAGTCCATGGGGTTGTAAAGAGTTGAACACAACTGAGTGAATGAGCACACACATAGAGGGTCTGAAGAAGCCCTTCTGGGTAACACGGTGCTCACTGCTGGGAAGCCAGTGGGCCAGGGTGAGGTATGGTCCAGGCCTGGAGATGGGCAGTGGCTACAGTGGGTTTTCTGCTTCTGAGTTTGTCCTGGTCAAGCCCGAGTTCTTGCAAACAGGTCAAAATAGAAGACCCCTGTGGCCTGGAATAAGTCCAGGTAACTTTGGCTGGTCCAGGGATCAGGGCAAGGGGAACATGGAGTAGGAGCTTGACGGTACAGGCAAGGCAGGTAGACACAAGGACTTGCTATTAAGTCCTTGAAAGGAAAACATCAAATCATATGCAGTTGACAGGAATACACATTAATGGGATTAAGGCTGGGTGGAATTCTCTACCAGGTTAGCCTGGTAGAGTTCATGAATGCTTCTTGCAGAGGGTGGGACTATTTTATTTTTATACTTAAACAATGAGATGAATTTAGGAAATCATATGGAAGGGAGTAGCTGCTCCACATAAGTGAGCTTACCCCTGGGAAACTTTCAAGATGGTAGGGGAGGGGCACTTTAAGCCCAACTTGTGTGAAGTCCTGACTGGATGGAGTGGCGGGATGAGCTAGGCTGTAGTGAGAGAAGAGGGCAGCGTAAGATGTTCTGAAGGCTGTGAGGACTGAAAAATCAAAGTCTATGCTTCAAGAAGTAAAGTGAGAGTCAGCCTACGCCTTGGAGTGACCAAATGTAAAAGAAGTACAGTAGTTGCTGAGGAGATTTGTGCAGGCAGTCATGGTAGAGACAGCGGGCGTGGTAGGGGTCTGGTGATGAGGAATCCAGGGAAATCATTTTTTTAATTAAGGAATTCTGTCCTTCAACAAGCGCCACCAACCCTTTATTGAGAGCTTTATCACCTGGGAGCACTAAGGCTCCAGAGATGAGTAAATTCCAGTTTCTGCACTCAAGGGACTGACAAGTCTAGCAGCGGCAAAGAGCTGTAAACAGAGCCACGCTGGAGTTTTATCTGAGATACAGGGGAAGTGTGGGCCTACAGAGACTCCAGAGGCCAGGCGCCATCTTGTCTTGCCTGGATTCCTCACCCATCTCCATGCCTCCATTCCGCTGGCCTCCCTGGAGCCAGTGTGATCATTCTGACATGGAAATCTGTTCATGAATTCCTCCGCTAAAAGCCTTTTAAGAATGAAGCCCAAGCTACCGACTGCCTCACGAAGTCCAGCTTCTCCAGCCCCGTCTGGTTTTCCACTCTCCTCCCTCTGCCTACCCTGGACTTCTCTAGTGGCTCAGTGGTAAACAATCTGCCTGCAGATGCAGGAGACCCAGGTTCAATCCCTGGGTTAGGAAGATCCCTTGGTGAAGGGAATGGCTACCCACTCCAGTATTCTTGCCTGGAAAATTCCTTGGGCAGAGGAGCCTGATGGGCTACAGTCCAAGGGGTTGCAAAGGGTCCCACACGACTGAGCTACTAACACTTTCACTTTCACTCTGCGTCCAGCCAACGGTACTTGCAGCCATGTTGAACTTTTGTGTCCTCAGAGCACAGAGCCCCTGTCTGCACTCTGGACTTTTGCACTTGGCACCTCCTCTTCCTGGAGTCTTTTCTTCATTGTGCTAATGCCTGCTCATCCTCAGGGCTCAGCTTCCAGTCACGTCTTCTGGAAGCCTTCCCTGACCTTCCAGGTCTAATTAGGTGTCCCTGATGGACTTCACTGTAACTAACGCCTGTTCAGTTCAGTTCAGTCGCTCAGTTGTGTCCAACTCTTTGTGACCCCATGAATTGCAGCACACCAGGCCTCCCTGTCCATCACAAACTCCCAGAGTTTACTCAAACCCATGTCCATCGAGTCGGTGATGCCATCCAGCCATCTCATCCTCTGTCATCCCCTTCTCCTCCTGCCCTCAATCCCTCCCAGCATCAGGGTCTTTTCCAGTGAGTCAACTCTTCACATGAGGTGGCCAAAGTACTGGAGTTTCAGCTTCAGCATCAGTCCTTCCAATGAACACCCAGGACTGATCTCCTTTAGGATGGACTGGTTGGATCTCCTTGCAGTCCAAGGGACTCTCAAGAGTCTTCTCCAACACCATAGTTCAAAAGCATCAATTTTTCGGCGCTCAGCTTTCTTCACAGTCCAACTCTCACATCCATACATGACCACAGGAAAAACCATAGCCTTGACTAGACAGACCTTTGTTGGCAAAGTAATGTCTCTGCTTTTTAATATGCTATCTAGGTTGGTCATAACTTTCCTTCCAAGGAGTAAGCGTCTTTTAATTTCATGGCTGCAATCACCATCTGCAGTGATTTTGGAGCCCAAAAATTAAAGTCTGACACTGTTTTCACTGTCTCCCCATCTATTTCCCAAGAAGTGATGGGACCAGATGCCATGATCTTAGTTTTCTGAATGTTAAGCTTTAAGCCAACTTTTTCACTCTCCTCTTTCACTTTCATCAAGAGGCTTTTTAGTTCACCTTCACTTTCTGCCATAAGGGTGGTGTCATCTGCATATCTGAGATTATTGATATTTCTCCCGGCAATCTTGATTCCAGCTTGTGCTTCTTCCAGCCCAGCGTTTCTCATGATGTACTCTACATATAAGTTAAATAAGCAGGGTGACAATATACAGTCTTGACGTACTCCTTTTCCTATTTGGAACCAGTCTGTTGTTCCATGTCCAGTTTTAACTGTTGCTTCCTGACCTGCATACAGGTTTCTCAAGAGGCAGGTCAGGTGGTCTGGTATTCCCATCTCTTTCAGAATTTTCCACAGTTTACTGTGATCCACACAGTCACTAAAGCAGAAATAGATGTTTTTCTGAAACTCTTGCTTTCTTGATGATCCAGCAGATGTTGGCAATTTGATCTCTGGTTCCTCTGCCTTTTCTAAAACCAGCTTGAACATCTGGAAGTTTACGGTTCATGTATTGCTGAAGCCTGGCTTGAAGAATTCTGAGCATCTAGCGTGTGAGATGAGTGCAATTGTGCAGTAGTTTGAGCATTCTTTAGGATTGCCTTTCTTAGGGATTGGAATGAAAACTGACCTTTTCCAGTCCTGTGGCCATTGCTGAGTTTTCCAAATTTGCTGGCATATTGAGTGCAGCACTTTCACAGCATCATCTTTCAGGATTTTAAATAGCTCAACTGGAATTCCATCACATCCACTAGCTTTGTTTGTAGTGATGCTTCCTAAGGCCCACTTGACTTTACATTCCAGGATGTCTGGCTCTAGGTGAGTGACAACACCATTGTGATTATCTGGGTTGTGAAGATCTTTTTTGTACAGTTCTTCTGTGTGTTCTTGCCACCTCTTCTTAATATCTTGCTACCTCTTCTTAATATCTTCTGCTTTTGTTAGGTCCATACCATTTCTGTCCTTATTTGATCTCATCTTTGCATGAAATATTCCCTTGGCATCTCTAATTTTCTTGAAGAGATCTCTAGTCTTTCCCATTCTGTTGTTTTCCTCTATTTCTTTGTATTGATCGCTGAGGAAGGCTTTCTTATCTCTCCTGGCTCTTCTTTGGAACTCTGCATTCAAATGGGAATATCTTTCTTTTTCTCCTTTGCTTTTCGCTTCTCTTCTTTTCACAGCTATTTGTAAGGCCTTCTCAGACAACCATTTTGCCTTTTTGCATTTCCAGTCATAAGGGATTTGATTTAGGTCATACCTGAATGGTCTAGTGGTTTTCCCTACTTTCTTCAATTTAAGTCTGAATTTGGCAATAAGGAGTTCATGATCTGAGCCACAGTCAGCTCCCGGTCTTGTTTTTGCTGACTATATAGAGCTTCTCCATCTTTGGCTGCAAAGAATATAATCAATCTGATTTCCGTGTTGACCATCTGGTGATGTCTATATGTAGAGTCTTCTCTTGTGTTGTTGGAAGAGGGTGTTTGCTATGACCAGTGCGTTCTCTTGGCAAAACTCTATTAGCCTTTGCCCTGCTTCATTCCATACTCCAAGGCCAAATTTGTCTGTTACTTCAGGTGTTTCTTGACTTCCTACTTTTGCATTCCAGTCCCCTGTCATGAAAAGGACATCTTTTTTGGGTGTTAGTTCTCAAAGGTCTTGTAGGTCTTCATAGCACCATTCAACTTCGGCTTCTTCAGCGTTACTGGTTGGGGCATAGGCTTGGATTACCGTGATATTGAATGGTTTGCCTTGGAATTGAACAGAGATCATTCTGTCATTTTTGAGATTGCATCCAAGTACTGCATTTCGGACTCCCTCGTTGACCATGATGGCTACTCCATTTCTTCTAAGGGATTCCTGCCCGCAGTAGTAGATAAAATGGTCACCTGAGTTAAATTCACCCATTCCAGTCCATTTTAGTTCGCTGATTCCTAGAATGTCGACATTCACTTTTGCCATCTCCTGTTTGACCACTTCCAATTTGCCTTGATTCATGGACCTAACATTCCAGGTTCCTATGCAATATTGCTCTTTATAGCATCGGACCTTGCTTCTATCACCAGTCCCATCCACAACTGGGTATTGTTTTTGCTTTGGCTCCATCCCTTCATTCTTTCTGGAGTTATTTCTCCACTGATCTCCAGTAGTATATTGGGCACCTACAAACCTGGGGAGTTCCTCTTTCAGTATCCTATCATTTTGCCTTTTCATACTGTTCATGGGGTTCTCAAGGCAAGAATACTGAAGTGGTTTGCCATTCCCTTCTCCAGTGGACCACATTCTGTCAGACCTCTCCACCATGACCTGACTGTCTTGGGTGGCCCCACACAGCATGGCTTAGTTTCACTGAGTTAGACAAGGCTGTGATCCTGTGATCAGATTGGCTAGTTTTCTGTGATTATGGTTTTAGTGTGTCTGCCCTCTGATGCCCTCTCGCAACACCTACCATCTTACTTGGGTTTCTCTTACCTTGGACGTGGGGTATCTCTTCACGGCTGCTCCAGCAAAGTGCAGCCGCTGCTCCTTACCTTGGACGAGGTTATCTTCTCACGGCCCCCTCTCCTGACCTTGAACGTGGAGTAGCTCCTCTCGGCCCTCCTCCAGCCGCGCAGCCGCCGCTCCTTGGAGGTGGGGTTGCTCCTCTCGGCCACTTTTCTTTTTTAAAAAATTCTGGCTGTGCTGCATCTTTATTGCAGTGTACAGGCTTAGTTCCTCAACCAGGATTAAACCCACATGCCCTGCATTGGAAGGCAGATTCTTAACCACTGGACCACCAGGAAGTCCCCGCCTGTTGCTTTATTTGTCCTGTGGCCATCTCTTAAGCTCACTGGACCCATGGCCAGTGCTTCTCATGTTTTCTCAGCGCCTAGTGTGGCCCTTTGCTCAATAAGTCATATCCTAAAGTAGTTTGCTAAATTAGACTTTTTCAGGGTTTAGGAAGAGACTTGTCCAGATTATCTTAGGTGATTGGGGGTCTATCAAAAGGATCTCTGCCATGTGCAGGCAACTTGGGGATTCTTCGGCATTCCTAAGGGGAGATGAGTTATCAAGAGAGCCATCGCAGTAGTTCTTTTTGTTTAATGATTTATTTATTGGCCTGACTCGGTCTTTGTTGCTGCACTCAGGCTTTCCCTAGTTGCGGTCAGTGGGGTCTACTCTTCACTGCAGTGCGCAGGCTTCTCATTGCAGTGGCTTCTCTTGATGTGAGCACAGGCCCTAGGGCGCACGGGCTCAGTAGTTGTGCCACATGGGTTTATTGTTCCTTGGCATGTGGGATCTTCCCAGACCAGGGATCAAATCTGTGTCCCCTGCTTTGGAAGGTTAGTGTTGGAAGATGAACTGGTTTTCTCCAAGAGACCAAGGTAGGGAAGTGTGTGTTGCCTGAGGCAATTGGCTGCTGAACACCATCAGATTCTCTTGTTAAACATCAGTAGCCTCTGATGATCAGGAAAGGCTGAGAATGCTAAGGCCTCAGGGCCAGGTAGGTGGTAGGTTACCATGGGAGCAAGTCCTTGCCTCCTGCCACAGGTAGAGCGGGTATTAGCAAGAAAGTGCGGAAGTAGTCCCACTACCTGCTTGTATTAAGTTTGGCAGCATCTCCCCTGCTGTTCTTGTAGGTGCTCCTATGGGCCCCATGTAGCAGGCTCACTCTGAAGGGCCTGCAGTAGTCCTCTGACTTTAGAATCACCTGACTTTATCATCAGACCCAGTGACAGAATCCTCCATTAACTGGGGGGACCCCACACACATGGAGTCTCACCGATGAAGCAGTACCCCCTGCATTCTTCCAGCTCAGCAGGCAAGGACAGAGGTATCTGTCCTTTCTAATGAACCTTTCTAACCAATTTATCTCATTCCACAGATGGAAAATAGTACTTCTAACCTCCATTTCAGTAACTGCAGAACCTTCCGCTGCAAATTTAGGTAGTGATATTTCAGATGTGTGCTGCTGGGTGCACTCTCATAAGTACCCTTCAAACGTCAGCTGATGGCCTCTGGAGTGTAGATTACTATTGTCATCACTTGATAGCCTATATCAAAATATTTTAAAATAAATCTCAGATGATATAAAGAATGGATAGGAATTTTCCAGGCAAGAGACAGACATCAGCAAAACTCCTGAGTGAATTCACAGGTTAGCTCTTCTTAGTTGATGTGAATTAAGCTCATGTAAATAAACCAGGAGGAACTTAAACTTCAAAGATTTTTTTCACATTAAGGTCCATAGGAGTGGCTTGGCATCTTTTTTCCTTTGTACAGTGGGAATAATAATAGTATCTGCCATGTGGGTATGAGGGGGAGGATTAAAAGAGACTACAAAAAAATCTTGGCATGATCCCCGGTACACAGTAAATGCCCAATAAACATTAGCTACAATAGTTTTTACTGTTGTTGTTTTTAGTACTAAGATAGTAATAGTGGTTTTCCCAGAGCCTAAACCAATATCTGATTCATAGTAGGCACTCAATAAGTGATTTTAGGAGTGAATGTTTTATACTCATTCATTCAACAACTATTCATTGGGCACCTGAATGTGCCAGAAACAGTGCTAGGCTCTGGGAATAAAATAGTAAAAAGGCCACAGTCTATAAGGGTTATCAGACAAGTGAATGAGCAGTGGAGATGCTACTGAAGCTGCAAAGATGGCCTCAAGTGTATTCCAGGGGAGGGTCAGGGTGGGAACCCAGCAGGTGACGTCTGGAGAGGTGAATAGGAATTGGTTAAAGGTGAATCCAGAAGGTGGTTAGAGTGCAAAGGACAATCAGTCCCAGCCTAGATATGTTTAGGCGCCCAAGGCAAGAAAGAACCTATCTTGCTCTTATAGTTCCCAGGCAGGTAATTTAGTTCAGGTACTTAAGCTTAAAGATGACTAGAAATTCAAGTTAAGTTTTAGATTGTCTCATATACAGTCACACAAAAAATCATTCATGGATTCTGACTGTAAAAGATGAAGAATTCTTAAATTCTTAAGAACTTAAGGAGTAGGTGTTGCCACTCAGTCTGCAGAATGGGAGACAGAAGAATCTTTTGGATTTCCGGTTTGTGTTAATGTGATTTATGCTGTATCCCAGAAAGTAGGCTTTTATTCTTGAGTTTCCAGTTCTTGCAACCAATCTTACTGAACCTGTTGAAAGTTTCAAGTAATGACCACATGTCCTTTTTGCTTCCACTGTGTTTTTCAATCCATGTTCTGAATGAAAGTTCACTGGATTGAGCTCTAGGTAGTGTGTGATTGTTGCAGGGGTGGGTGATTGACTAGGGTAGAGAGCTGAATAAATTCTCCCATGGTCTTCTGGCTGTTATACTGTATCTTTAGGGTGGAGAATAGAACTAGATGAAAGAGCATTTGCAGACTAATAGCTAAGTCACTTGGGAAGCCACCAGTGAGAAAGAGCTGGACTTTGTCTTAGTTCTCCAGCTCTCCTAGGACCAAATTTAAGATCACTTTCATTGGGCTCAGACCCCAGTATTACATTGAGTCTATTTCAGAATTCCTTTCATTGGGCATGGATATTTGAAGGTTCTGGTTCCAGGTTAATCATGGTGGTTTAGTTGCTAAGTCGTGTCCAATTCTTGTGACCCCATGGGCTATAGCCCACCAGGCTCCTCTGTCCATGGGGATTTTCCAGGCAAGAATACAGGAGTGGGTTGCCATTTCCTTCTCCAACCAGAACCTCTGCCATGAATAGACCATACTCTCAAGTGTTTTCAGTGAAGTATCTTAGAACTCCTATACTCACTTACCCATCAACCCAAAGGTTTATTCAACAAAGATTTACTGAATACCTCCAATAAGCACAGTACTGTGAAAAATAAGGAAAGGGAAGAGAATGGAAACCTTTATTTTTGATACATTTTTAATAGCTTGCTGCAGAGTGTCTCAGCCTTGGCACTCTTGCTACTGATATTTTGGATGGATAATTCTTTATTGTGGGGACCTGCCCCATGCTTTCTAGGATGGTTAGCAGTACTGCTGGTCTCTATCCACTAGATGCCCATAGGGCCCCAACCCACCCCCCTCCCCCACCCCGCGCACACACACACAGTTGTAACTATCAGAAATATCTCCATACATTGCCAAATGTCCCTTGGGGGTCAAAATAGCTGGTGGTTGAAAATCACTATCTTACAACATCAGGCTTCATCCCATATTGTATCCTTCATATACATTGTCTCATTTAATCGCCCCTTTTCAGCAAGCCCTTAAACATTATAGTTTGAATATGAGAATAGGAAGTGTTACATGATTACCTAGAGTCCCATGGGTAATAACTATGAGATTTGGACTTTAGTTCTAGATCTTCCCAATTCTTCTATATCCCCAGACTGCCTTGCAACACACAGTCCTGACTCCAAGAAACTTAAGATCTATTGGATGTGCTTGGGTATTTCCATAAGATGGTATAAATTTGAAATTTGAATGAACTTTTTGGCCAACCCAATAGTTGGAGAGATGTGTTATGAGGCAAGTCACAGTTGTGTTCATTACAGAATAAGTGATATGAGCATGCAGGAGAGAGGTGCCTTAGGGAAGTCAAGGATCGCATCCTGCAGAGATTAGAATGCTCTTTGAATATTTATGGATAAATATTTCAATTTGGATAGTGATTTTTTTTGTTGAGCAGTGACAAGAGTTAAGATTTGGACAGGTAGCATCAGACAGCAATTAAGAGCAGGTGCTGGTTCCAGGTGGAATCTGAGTTCCAGCTCCTCTGCTTACTAGTTGTGTGACCCATGAGCTAATTAGGTAATCTTTTGGTTCAGTTTTGTTTTTGATGGGTTGATAATAATAGTACATATTCTTAAGCCCCTGGGGGGAGGGCATGGCAACCCACTTCAGTATTCTTGCTTGGACAATCCCATGGACAGAAGAACCTGAGGAGCTATATTTCATAGGGTCCCAGAGAGTCTGACACAACTGAAGTGACTTAGCACACATTCTTAAGATTATAATAAGAATTTAACGAGTTAATATGTAAAGGGCTTAGGAACAAGACTCAACATCCAGTAAGTTCTCAACAGATGCTGACTACTTAGTATTTGATTCTGTTGAACTTCAAATAGTTTAGAATCTATATGGTAAATAATGGGAGTTTTGAATCAAGGCCTGCAAAGAGATGTTCCACAGATATTGCAATCCCCCTTCCAGTGTTCATGCAAAATCATAAATTGGTTATCTTTGGGTCAGAAACCAGCGTCTGGCTCTAGAGCTGTTCCTGAAGGATCTGTTCAAATGGCTCAAAATCTTTGTGGGGGCTTTGGGGTTGAAGCATCTAAGACATCTTTCCAACATCTTTCATTCAAAAGGAAAAGAGGCAGCTTGAGCATCTGTTCAGACATTCATTCACTCATCCATCCATTCAGTCATCATTTACTGAGTACCTTTTTTATTCTAGGCATCATGTTTCTATTAACTACATCTGGAATGCCAGTAAGTCACCCCTCTGCCCATGTGTTGGCTGAAAGTTTATTGGATAGAATTGTCACTGTTTAGTTTTAAGACAATTCAAAGCTATTTCTGTGGCTTGTGTTAAAATCCTGAGGTTTCTTCTTGTGCTCCACTTGGTACCACTGCTGGGCTTTTTATTTTACGGAGATCTGATGGCTCTGGATGTGGTTGGGGATCTTCTCCTGGGAATTTCCTCTTCCTTCCCCTCTCCAGCTTTTTATAACTACATAAGGTTTGGATCTGTTCACAAACACTTGGGTAATTATGCCCCTCTGTTTATAAACTCAGGATAAATTGTCCTAATGGGAAAATATCTGTCCTTTGCCGTAATTTGGATCAAGGCTTTTAATTTTTTGTTTGTGTGTGGTTCGTTTGCCTTTCTAAAAATCATTTTGATGTCTGTTTCACTTATGAATCATCTATTGCTGATATACAACAGCACTCAGTAAACCCCACTAAAAATCTATTCTTGATCTAAAAGCATTTGATGCTGGGAAAATGTAACTCACATATGCCTTTCTCATGGATACTGAATTAAAGGAAACAGTTGGATTTTAAGACTCTTAGGGAACATCTGATAAGAGGCCCATAGAAATGACCCACCAGAGCCTTGTTCACCAGTATGCTGGAAAAACACAATTCAGCTCAATTTGCTTTAAAGCATCAAAGTCATGATGCATTTGTATTCGTTCATTTAACAGTCATAAGACACCTACTATAAGCAAAATTAGACTATAGATGAATAGGTGTTTCTTATTAATAAAATATAGATAGATTTTGATTAGATTTTTAGCTTTGTGGGAGACAGCAAAGCATACTTCTGATTAGAAGGCAAAGTCAGCCCTTCCTCTATGCTGGGAAAAAAAACAACTATAATTCCCAGGCTATGTAAATGTGTGGAAGACTTGGTTTTTAATCAGTTTGCACCAACAAGAATAAATGCTTTCTTTTGCAATGTTTCTTCCCTCCCAAGAGCTAAAACTAATCAAGGAGAGGCAGTAGTGTAGTGGTTACGCACACCCTTTTGAGTCAGATTAAATAGGTTTGAATTGGGACTCCAACATTTACCAGCTGTGCTACTTAACCTCATTGTTACTTAACTGTGTTACTTAACTCAGTTTCCTTGTGTTAGAATAAGGCTAATAATTACATCTACTTCACAGGGATACTGAAAAAATTAATGAGATAGGCAACCTACATAAAGTAGCTAGCACAATGCCCAACATAATTGTAGGAAGAGTTTAATTCACAGCTATTATTATCATTGTCATCATCAACTAATATTTGTGTGCTCATTAAACAAAAGGAAATGCTGTCCTGGGGCTTCCCTGGTGACTCAGTGGTAAAGAATGCACCTGTTAATGCAGGAGACTCGGGTTCGATCCTTCTAGTGGGGAAGATCCTCTGGAGAAGGAAATGGCAACCCGCTCCAATATTCTTGCCTGGAGAATCCCATGGACAGAGGAGCCTGGTGGGCTGCAGTCCATGCGGGTTGCAAAGAGTCAGATATGACTTAGCGACTAAACAAAACAACAATGATATCCTATACATAGAAACAATATAGAGGATTGCATCTATAAAATATGCTTACCAGTGTCAGAAGTTGAGCGTATTTTTAGAGATACCCACCCAATAAACCGGAAAGGATAACCTGGGCTCGTCTGGGATTTGAATTCGGGGCCTCTCGCACCCAAAGTGAGAATCATACCCTTAGACCAACAAGCCACCCCTCAACATACAGAAAACTAAGATCATGGCATCTGGTCCCATCACTTCATGGCAAATAGATGGGGAAACAATGGAAACAGTGACAGACTTTTTTTGGGCTTCAAAATCACTGCAGATGGTGACTGCCACCATGAAATTAAAAGACACTTGCTCCTTGGAAGAAAAGTTATGACCTACCTACACAGCATATAAAAAGAAGAGATATTACTCTGCCAACAAAGGTCCATCTAAGTCAAAGCTATGGTTTTTCCAGTAGTCATATATGGATGTGAGAGTTGGACTATAAAGAAAGCTGAGTGCGAAAGAATTGATGCTTTTGAACTGTGGTGTTGGAGAAGACTCTTGAGAGTCCCTTGGACTGCAAGAAGATCCAACCAGTCCATCCTAAAGGAAATCAGTCCTGAATATTCATTGGAAGGACTGATGCTGAAGCTGAAACTCTAATACTTTGGCCACCTGATATGAAGAACTGACTCACTGGAAAATACCCTGATGCTGGGAAAGACTGAAAGCGGGAGGAGAAGGGGATGACAGAGGATGAGATGGTTGGATGGCATCACCGGAGGCTCCGGGAGTTGGTGATGGACAGGGAGGCCTGGCGTGCTGCAGTCCATGGGGTTGCGAAGAGTCGGACATGACTGAGCGACTGAACTGCACTGACCCAATAAACAAAGGTCTGATGACATGTGCGAATATGTTTGAAGAGAGGCTTGTAGTCTCACAGCACCGTTTCTGACCTAGGGAACATGGATCTTAGGACCACTGCCCCCCACATGAATGGGGTGATGAGGACTACTGCAGCCCTAGAAGGAAAGGAAAGGAGTTCTCCAGCCTGGCTTCTGCCTAAACATGGAAGCCTATCTCTAGGATGGAGCCTGAGAGGTGAAGACTGCACAGTGATGTCAATGTCAAGTCAGTTACCATTAGCATCAAGCATGTCCTCTTTGAGTCTGACCCACATTTTAATGTTGCATTTTGAGTCTTACCTCTTCTGTCTTCTGTAGAGATGAACAACAGCTGGTCGGTGTCCTCTTTATAATAACCTTTCAAATGGGAGGGGAAGACTGTTAAGTTTGCCTTTAGTCACTTTTTCACTCTAGACTAAACAACTCCAAATCCTTTAACCTTCCCTCATAGGTTCTATTTTCTCTCTCTTTAATCATTTTGGTTTTCCTCTGGACCCTTTCCAGTGTCTCCACTTTGCCCTTAAAATAAGGGGCCTCAGACTGGATCTACCATCCTATTAAGGGTCTGTCTGCTGCCAAATTCTTTATCATTGGGGAGGGAGACATGGGGATATACTTTCCTTTCATGTCAGACTCCCACCAAGCGAATTCACCCCGCTGTTGTATTGCTTATTTCTTATCAGTACAACACACAGATTCCTTTTAAATAACATGATCTGCTGTGATCCTCACATCTTTGTCAGTTTTTCTCCAATCTAGATATTAAGCCCCTTTTATGCCTGTCATTTGATCATCACCCTCAGGATACTACTTTTGTAATCAGCTGTCACACTGAACTTGAAACTTTATCATGAAACATTTCCTTCATGTGTTGAAGCCAATTTGGATTCTCCTAGCATATCAGTAATTCCCACTGCAATTAATATTATTTGTAGACTCTGGGTGTGCTCAAAGCAATTTTAAGTATTATTTAAACCAGAGCTAGAGTAAAATTGGAGGCAATGTTTTAAGCACCCTTTTGTTTTCTGAGCCATTGATCTCTTTTCCAGTCTGCAGTAAAACCCGGTGAGGAAAAGACAGACCAGATCGTATCTTTCTGGCTTGTTGATGAGAATGTCATATGCATTCAAAAGCTTTCCTGAAATTAAGATATTGTACAGATGTGGTCAAATTTTAATTCTCAGCACATACACACCCTAAACTAAGCTTAGGCACAGAGTTGGTGGGGGAAGAGGGAATATTTATTTGCATTATGCTTAAAATCATGGATTTCCTTTAAACAGCATTGATTTGCACATCATAAATTACATACCAGATGGAAGGAGTAGAGAGAGTTAGAAGAAAACTGGAAGTGGAGAAAGCAATCAGAAGGAAGAAAGGGAGCCCTTCTGAAATTATTATTAGAAGATTATTCAATTTGAACCTAATTCCCATAAAATTTATCAGATATGGAGATGCCACATAAAAGTATGCTAATGAATCCACCAAGAATATCACCTCCTGGCAGAAGAGAGGGAAAAGGGAAGTGGGGAGGAGCTAACATTCACTGGAACCCTTAGAATATATTGCAAGGCAGTCCTTTTCTGTTACTTTTGATACACTTGGCTTTACCTAAAATCATCAGCCTAACTTGCTTTGACCCAGGAATTGCAATATTTTGAGGACTGGCTTGCGAAAGCTTGTTCTTACTGGGCACATGTACTGTTCTCTTAACCTCCATCGTCATTGCTGGCTGCAATGCCCATCCCTCCTTGAGATATACTTTAATCTGGGGTCTTGTTTCCTTCCAGTATTTCCAAAGGAGGCCTGTCTCTGGGTTTGCTGTTGTGCCAACCTGAAGGAAGCAACTGGGACTGGTGATTATGGACTGGTGATTATGATCAGTACTTACCATGTGCTCCGTGGGCTGCTTCCAAGAGTGGGCAGATGTCCAGGAGAGCCTGGACATGGGTTGGCCCCTCCCAGGCTCTCATTACCCTTTTCAGTGGCAATAATGATACTGAGAACTGAAGCTTTCTTTTGCCTGCTCCTTTTTAATTAATTGCTTTGAATTCTACCAGATTTGTCCATTGAAGAACTGTGGGACACCCAGGAAGCGAACCATAGCTCAGAGACACAGGGGTGGGGAGCAGGACTGGGGGCAGGATTCTGGCATGAACCCCATGGGGTGGGGTGGAGTGTGTGTGCCTGTGTGGCTCGCAGCTTCAGGCTGTAGGGAGATTTGTGCCTTTCCACCACAGGAGGTCCCCAGATCTGTCGTTCCCCCTGGGAGCTCCAGCCTGGATCCCTTCCGAAGCCAGGTGAAAACGTGTTTTGAGCAGAAGTTCCTTGATGGTTTGAGGTTTGGCACAGCGATGCTTTTCCTTTTCAACAAGTGTTCCAAGTGGGAAAAAGGAATAGAACACAATTGAAGTTTTGAAAAGCAACCTCTTCATGCAATGAAATGTGGGGCGACCCCACCCCCCTCCGCAGGCCCCCACCCTTGCTCTAAGAAAAGCAAACACTCTTTTCCTGTCTTATTTGTATTCCCATTAATTTAAGACAGGAAGCCCTCAGTGGGTGTGATGTAAACAATTCAGCCTCGTGGGTAGGGCTTCCTCATCAGTTTGCAGCTGGAGAGATGTCTGCGCGGCCCGAGCCCATTCATGCTTCTCCGGGGGATGGCTCGTTGACTGAACCCCGCAGAAGACGGGAGGGGCGCGGGAGCCCGAAAAGGTATAAAGGAAATGCTTCAGGCGTGCAGTCACCGACGATTGTAATTCGGCAGTGGTAAATTTGGTTTCTCCAGCAGAAAGAATCTCACTGCAGCTTTCTGGAAAGTTGCCTGCTAGCTTGCCCAGTGCGATGGTTGTGATTCTGGTGTGGGGCTCCCCCTCACTCCACCCCACCCCCAGTAAGGACCCACGCTGCCGCCGATTATGAAACGGAGCGGTTATGAAATGAATTGATGTCGGGGAGCTGGAGCTCCTCGCGGCGGCTGGAGGGAGAACTTTTGACCGGGCGAGGGTTATCTGGGTGGGGCTTTTTCTTCTCAGACCTGCTCTCAGTTACCGCTGGAAGCTCCGGAGCAAGTTGACATAAACAAAAGGTGTCCGCATCAGAAACCCCAAACTCCCCGAAATCTCCCCGGGGCGGTTTCCTTTTCCGACTGCGAAGGGGGTGGGGGTGGGGGGAGTGCCCGGGGAAGGGGTTCTGGAATGCCGTGGAGTTTTGACAAGTGAGCCAGGGGAGTGTCGAGGCGAGCCGGGATTCCATTACAGTCCTTTTCAAAACCTCCCAGGCTGGGCTGGCGGAGGGGGAGTCCTCCGGCAGACCTGCCGCGCTCGGAGCGGGGCGCTCGGGGCTCCCCGCGGCAATCGTGCTCCGGAAGGGCCGTCGGGGGGCGCGCAGGGGGCCGGCTTCCCGGGCGGGGCGCGCGCGCTGAGCGGCCCCGCCCCGCCCCGCCCGCGCCCAGCAGGTGATTAGGCTCCGGCTCGGCCCCGGGGCGTGCGAGCCCCGCCCGGGAGCAAGGATTACCCGGGGCCGGCTGCTCACGACCGAACCTCCGCCGAAGACGTCGAGAGGAGACCCCTCCGCCCCCCCAAGGTGACTTCAGAACTGGAGGTAGGAATCTGCTTTGGCAGACAAAAACCTCAGATCCGTCCCCCATCCGATCCGGCTTTGGGGTGCCGACTGAGGCTGCCCGCGGGGGTGTGGAAATTGAGCCCCAGCCTCCTCGGAGAAACACCCGCCGCCGCCGAACGCCCGCGGCGCTCATCTCGCAGACCCCTTGGGTGTCTTGTTTTTCATTTGGGGGATTTGCGTGTTTACGGATGGTTTGTGCTTCTTGGGAGGAGTACCCGACGAGGTACTGGTTTGTCAATTACTAGACGGAAGGAGGCGCCCTGAGTGTGTGTATATGTGTGTGTGTGTGTGTGTGTGTGAGCGGCGGAGTGGAGGGGAAAGAGGGACAAGTCCGGGGGTCTCCAGAGCCAAGGTCCTGACAGTCACGCGGAAAAGCAGTGCTGTTGAAGTCCAGGAAGCGGGAGAGGGTGTCCAGCAACCGGGCATCTGTTAACGCTGCCCTCATGCCCCTGCTTCTCGCTACGGCCAGCAGGGAATGAGTCTGGGTACAGCATAGCTGCCGCTCCTGCCAGCAGGAACTATTTATGATCCCTCAAGTGCTTTAATCGCCTTTGGGGATAGATCTTCGCCCTGAACTACTAAACAGCCTGCTTGGACAACTCCCCCACCCCTAATTCACAAAATGTTTTGATTGTCGCATCCACAAATCAAAGGTTTTAAAGATGAGGGCTTTGGGGAAAGAGAATGACATTTTCCGTCGTGTTGCAACTCTCTTGTAAGCAGTTTGTAAACACTAGGAGTGAAATTAAGTCAAATTTTGTCTGATGAGATGGGGTTGGTAAAGAGGAGGGAACTACAGCTGTCACCCTGGGAACCACTTCTGGGAGAATAGATTTCTGTGAATGTAAATAGTAAATGCTTTTCATAAAAATAGGTCAGGCTGAGATATATCGTAAGGGGGATGGCATAAACTCTAACAGAGAAGTATCTTTAAATACACATAAAATACAGTACTTTGAGCCTTTAGCCTTTGCATTCCTATACTGGAGGAGCATGGTAAGCTACAGTCCATGAGGTCGAAAAGAGTCAGACACGACTGAGCGACTTCACTCACTCACTGTTTTGCAACTGTACGTTGACTTTGCAAATGAATTGAAAAGGTACAAGGGGATCTGTGTTTGTGCTTATTCCCTCAGTTGTGTCCGACTTTTTTCGACCCCATGGACTGTAACCCACCAGGCTCCTCTGTCCATAGAATTTTCCAGGCAGGAATACTGGAGCAGGTTGCCATTTCCTACCAGGGGTCAAACCTGTGTCTCCTACATTGGCAGGTGGATTCTTTACCACTGAGCCACATGGAAAGACCCACAAGGGATTTTCCCCCTACCACCGTATGCTAATCTGGTGGTTAATCTCACTAACCTGTAGAAGGCCACAGCACTCTTTTACTGAGGTGTTAACAAGGCCCACCTACAGTTAATTGCTTTCAGGGCTGCTGGTCAAACCCATTGTCCCTCCTGTACTGCCTCTGGGACCCACAGGTAGGTGGGCTTTAGGAAACCAGGCCTATGCCAGGCTCTAAAAAAAAAAGTTCTCAGAGAGTGCTACACAGAGAAGGAACAGAAACAGGATGTACCAGGTAAAGTGATGGGGAAACCAGTGTAGACCCAGGGTTTCAGGCTTGCCCATGCCCGTTCAGCCTTGATCTCTGTGAGCTGGTGCAGCTGAGCGTAATTGTCTGTGGAGATAGAGTCAACCTCTTCTAACCCATGGGGGAAGGAAGACAGCCTGCCTGGAGAGCAGCAGGGTGTCCCCAAACCGCCTTTCTGCTTGCCTTCTTTATTCTGTAAGTTGCCCAACCACACGCTTGGCACACACGGCTCCCTTTAATCCCCTATCCCTACTAATCTCAGTAACTCAGGCAGGTCACACTTGGGAATTGTTTCCTTGACGGGGAAGAGTGACCCCATTCCTGCCTGTTTCCTGGGCCATCAAGTTCTTGTCTCGCCTACTTTGCCAAGTGCTCAGCCTTTGCTGCCTTTAGCATCAACTCTTCCTTCTCTGTCTCTCAGAGGTTTCACCAAATACCTTTGCTGCTTAGAGAAGCAGGTTCTCCTGATCTCTGCCTGGGTTTTCATTCTGGAATCTGATTCATTGCCTGAGCTTCCCTTCTTTCCTTATTAAAGCTATTCATAGACATAATTGTAAAGTCATGTATTTCTAGAAGGCTTGTACATAGAAACAGCAGTTATTTGACCCACCCCTCACCAACCTCAGCTTCTGTGCCCCAGAGACAAGAGCTTCAACTTTGCCCATGTTTCTAAATAGCAGGCGTGTCCTGTTCCACCTGGTTCATCTCTCTGGCTGAGCCTTCTGGTCTCCTTTACTCTGGAGTTGCTGCCAGGGCCAGAGGCACAGTTGTCATCCTGGAATTCCTCATCACAGCAGGGATTCATTTTGCTCTTCATGTGACATCCCTTGTTTTTTTAGACCCGTGTCTTCCTTCTTTGCTTCTGCTCTCTTGCTTGTAACATCTTCTAGTAGTTCTGAGAAAGACTGCCTGGGAAATAAGTTTTTTGAGATCTTCAGAGTTAGATTAATAGGGGTGTGAACTCTGTGTTGGAAGTCTGTTCCTGAATTTGGAAAGCTTTGTTCTTCCAGGTTCAGTATTGCCATTGAGATGTCTGTCATTCTAACTCCTGATGCTTTGAATATAATCATTTCCCCTTCTCTGAAAGATTTTCTTGTCTTTGTAATGTCCTTTCTGTCTGTAATGAAATCTCATTCAGTACACCTTGCTGTGTCTTTTTTTTTTTCATCAATTTACTTGGCTTTCAGTGGACCTTTTCAATCTGAAAATCATGTCCTTGAGTTCTGAACTATTTTATGGAATATTTAAAAAAGTGATTTCTGTCCTCTTCTGGAACACATATTAAGTTGAAATGGGTGCCTCATACATTGAATCTCTAATTTTCTTACTTTTTCCCTGTTTTCTCCTTTTTTAAAAAAGTTTTACTTCCTGGGATATTTCCTCATTTTATCTTCCAACCCATGTACTGAATTTCCATGTCTGTCATCAAATTTGTTATTTCCAAGAGCTTTTTAAAAATCTCCGAAATTTTCTTTTTATAACCTCCTGTTCTCGTTTCATAGATGAAAAGCTTTTCAACCCTCAACTCTCATCAAGGATCACAGTGGCAGTTTCTGTGAAGTGTCCCTCCGCTTCCTGTGCTGTTTGTTTTCCTCTGATTTCCTCTTAGTTTTTGTTTTGAAATCTTTTGCATGTTAAAGGCTTTGCTCAAATGTCTGAGGATCCTGGAACTGACTGCTGAGAAGTTAACTGGAAGGTCTGCACGCCTGGATGGAGCTGACACCCAGGATCAGTTCCACCTTTCCAAGAAGGAACACCTAGTATAGTGTTTTAGAACCTGGAACAATTCCTGGCATGCAGTAAACTTTCCATTTAAGTTGCCCAAGTATTTGAATGATGTTGGATCTTGCTAGGGGTCAGGTAGTAGTGATTACAAAGAGCACCCCAGTTGAGTCACATGTGCGGCCAGCTGTAGGATTATCCTGCTCAGGGATTTTATTGGAGGATTCCCACCTGTGGGTGGAAGGTCTTTCTCTCAAAGGAAGCTGAAGAGAAATCCCAATGCCAAAGGGGGATTGGTGGCTGCTGCATTCTATGAGCCAGACTCAGATGGAGACCAGGAAGCCAGCATTTGGTATGGAACCTTCTCCCATTTCCCTGTTTCTAAGCGCGCCCCTTCTCAGCTACATTGAAGTGTCTCTGAGTCCACTGTCGCTCTGATTCAGCAGAGGAAATAGGTTGCAGAATGCAGGCAGTCACTTTGGAGCCAGGACTGAGAGGGGCGACCCAGGGTCTGACAGCTTCTGGCACAGACTCACAGCCAGCTCTCCTGCTTTGGGGCCCCTGACCCCCTCAGTGCCTGGTGTCCCAAATTCCAGAGACCCTGGAGCTCTGCTTCCGGGCTTCCCATCCTGCTGCGCTAGGTTTCAGCTTTCTTCCCTCTGCTAAGTCAGTTACCATGGGTTAGACCACTTTACCGCTTCCAAAATTTTGTTGCATTGTTTCTTCTTTTTATCTTTAAGAGTTCAGTGAACCTGTCCTGCCCTGCCCAGTGTAAAAAACTTTTCTCTCATTTCAGTCCATCACGGTTTACTGGCAAGTGACTCTCCCTTCTCTCAGTTCTTCTGTTTTTACACTCCTCTGCTGCGGGTGCCTCCTTGGGACAGAATACTAATAGGCCACAATGTACTGTCAGCTCAGCAGTGATCATTAAAGATGTCCAGGCCCTGGATAGAGTGGTTCTTAGGCATTTATACCAGTTTTGTTAGCATCTTCTCCATCAGGTCAGTGATTCTTCTCGCTATGTGTGGAGTGTCAGGCAGAAGCATTTCTGAATGGGTTTGAAGCTGTGGCTTACCAGAGTTCTATCTGTGAGAATAACCATAGAGCATGCTAACTCCTGAAATACATTCATGTTCATTTCTTCCTTTGGTCCTGGCCAGAAGCCTGTTGCAGGCTCAGTGGTCACGTGGACCTGGTGGCATCCGTTATGTGAGATGATTCGTTCACTTCATTTGTGGTACCTCCATCCCACACCCCAGGGATGTGTACAGGAAAGAGTATGTGATCCAGGTCTGGGCAATGAGATGTGAAGGAATGTCTCTTGTGGAGCTTCTTGGGGGAGGTGTGCTCATTACCAAAAAAAAAAGACACACAAAACAAATGAACCTTTTGCTTGCTTGGCACGTTGCTGTCTAGAACTACTGTAGACATCTTGCCACCAGCCTTAGAGAGCAGATCCCTGAGTGTCCTCAAGGTGCACCACCGTTATTTCTCCATTCTTCCCATCCTCTGAGATGATGAATTTCCTCCTTGTTCAAGCCGTTTGGAATCGGGGTTTGGTATCATTTACTGCCAAGCTGACACAGGTGGATGTTGATCTACACACCGTCTCATTTCCAAAAGGAGTTAAGCGCACCCTGGGCTCACCTTACGGAAGATCTGAGCTGCCTGATTCCTCATTCTGATTCCAGGGAGGATTCTTCTCTACTCTGGTGATTTCCAGGCAGATGAAAGTAATTTTATTCTCTCTTCCAACTTCAAAGGAAAGAATAACCAATGAGACAGTTGGAGGGGAAAAGAGGATTCCTTTGCTTTGGAGATTGCTCGCCAGTCCCAACCAGAGAATTTCTTGGGGCTGTCCCAGAAATGAAGACTGTTCTTAAAATGGCGAGGTCACGAGGACACCCCACGTACTGCAGCCTGTGACAAGCCAAGCGCTTGTTACCACTCACCACTACAGTGGTTGGGACTGGCAGGCCTGTTTGCACACTTGGTATCATTTCCTCTGTCTTCCACCCTTTGTCTTTTATGCATCCCAGACTTGGGGAAGCTTGTAAGATGAAATAAACTCCGGAAGTGCTCAGTGGAATGCAGGAAAAAGTCGATGGACTGTTCCAGTTTTCTCCAGTCTGACTCAAGTGCAATGACGCTCTTCTCTTTTTCTGAATGGGAGGCCCTCCTGATCTCTTCCATTCCCAGTTCAATGTTAGCCCGAAGGGAAGGCCTTGATTGCCCTTAGCATTATACCATCATGTTCCTGTTTGTATCTGCATCCCTAACCAAACCAAGACTGTAAGGATGGGCACTTCATAGTGTGCCAGGCACTATTACAAGCTTTACACTGTGAACTTAACCTCACAGTGATCCTATGGAGAGGGTACCATTATTATTCCTGTTTTACAGTGGAGATGATGTGAGGCACACGGTATTTTAGGGAAATTGCTCAAGGTTGTCCAGCTTTTCAGGAGTGAAGCAGAGATTCAGACATTGGCAGTCTGGTTCTGTGCTATATAGCATGTATGCTTCATGCTATATAATTCATCATTACAGCCGGAACACCCTTACACCATCTGTAGTATACAATAGGGATTCAGCTGTTACTGTGAGTGAATAAATGCAAGGATTTTTCATGTCATTACTGACTCATTAATTTTAACAGCAGCATATTTCCCTATCAAGTTAAAGCACCATGATTTGTGTAACTTGTTTCCCCAGGATTGGACATGTGAGTAGTATGGTCTAGGATATCTGAGACTGAGTTTGTCCTGAGAAGTCTCAGACATGCGGTCCCTAATTGGGAAGTGACCATGAGACATCTTTTAACCCTTCTCTTCCTCTGCCGTCCCTTCACACCTGACTCTCCCCTCTGCCACCCTGAGGAGCAGTCCCGATTCTCACCCCAGCGCCAGGTTCCCGTTACCATCACTGGAACTCTGCACAAAAGCAGATGGCGTTACAGAGACTTCAGTACTCCACACTTCCAGAACTTTCTCCGAGGGTCTCTGGTAAAGGCTAAGTATTAGTTGGCAGGGAGTTGACGTTTGAACTGCGGATCTCTGAAATGGCGCCTGCCAAGTGCAGTTTTCCAGGTGGTTTCTTATAACATGTCGTTTTTCGCTTTTGAATCCAGAGATAATGTATCCGACTCTTTCATTTGTTTTTTAAGACTTTTGGCTGACCTCTGGGATTCTTGTTTTAATTGCCAACTGATAGAAAATATAAATGGAAAAATGTGTTCGTGTGCAAACTTGGGAGTTTATCTTTGGAAATTGGGGGTGGGTGAGGGTAGAGGGTTAAGGAAGAATGTAGACAATTTTGTCTGGTCAGTGGATGTCTTTACTTCCTTGTTAGACCCAAAGTAAACAAACACATCACATGTCAATATGAGCATTTTGTAGAAACTATTTGCAATTTAAAAAGTTTCTGTTTGTATACATTTACCTGAGATTTGTTAGAAGACTTTGTTCAGATTAGGGGACTGCCCTGGGGGTCTAGTGGTTGAGACTTGGCACTGCCACTGCAGGGGGTGCAGGTTTGATCCCTGGTCAGGGAACTAAGATTGCACATGCCGTGTGGCATGGCTAAAAAAGATTTAAAAAATAAATTTAAAAAATTAGATTAATTCTATGATGAGATCCTTTGGTAGGATAAATCTTTTTTTTTCTAGACTTTTTTCTTTTTCTTACGTTAGAGATGTATGTGGGACAAGTGGTGGCTCAGATGGTAAAGAATCCGACTGCAATGCGGGAGACCCAGGTTTGATCCCTGGGTCGGGAAGATCCTCTGAAGAAGGGCATGGCAACCCACTTCAATATTCTTGCCTGGAGAATCCCCATAGACAGAGGAGCCTGCAGGCTACAGCCCATGGGGTCGCACAGAGTCGGACACGACTGAGCGACTAACATGTTCACTTTCACTTTTAATACATCTCCAGTGTCTGTGCATGTGGGCATATGTGTGTGTGCATGTTCTCCTTCCTCAGTTCATTTTCTGCCTTCCTTTGGACCAAGAGTCCAGAATTATAACATCTAGGCTCCATTATCCTGTTTCTGGTTGGGTTCAGCCAACAGGCACAGGCAGGGGATGGAAAGGCAGAGGAGGAAAGAGTGTTGGGGTATTTATCCTCCTCACTGCTCTCCCCTCCGCCTTGTCAAGGTCCTGACAATGCTTATTTCTTCTGAACTCTCATGGACAGCTCGCTCTCGTGATTCCAGCTCACCCTATTTCCTCCCCTTGCCCCTCAGGCTTGTAGGTGGTAATAGTTTCCCAGCTGTTGCCAGCTTCTAGGTGCTTCACCCTCCTGCAGATATTCCCTGTATATAACTTTCTCGAGTTCAACCCTTTTGAGTGTCTCTTCGGTTTTCTGCTGGGATCCCTGACTGACATCATCCATATATCCACCTCTTTCTCATATAAAATCATGATTGTCATTTCTGGCTCTAAAATACCAGTTGCACTTACTTGAGCACATCTGAATTTGAATCATATCCTGTCCTGTTCAAGAGTTGTCATCTTATTCTTGTGTCTCTTCTGTCTTTTCTATTAGATGGTGAGGGACAGGGGACTAGGTTATTCTGCCTTCTCCCTGTAATGTCTAGTACACTCTTCTATCCTGCCTTCTCCCTTCTAATGTCTAGTACAGAGTGGTAACAACAGTTGGCAACTCTTGAAGTAAGATAATAACATACATACAGGTGTGCATGTAGGTATGTAGTATATTTGTGTGCATCTGTTTGCTCACTTGTGTTCGACTCGTTGCGGTCCTAGAGACTGTAAAGCTACTAGGCTCTTCTATCCATGAGATTTTGCATGCAAGAATACTGGAGTGGGTTGCCATTTCCCATTCCAGAGGATCTTCCTGACCCAGGGATCAAACCTGCGTCTCTTACTCCTGCAGGTTCTTTACCACTAGCGCCACCTGGGAAGCCCCATGTGGTACATATGTTGGTATAATGTATCTATGACTGGTATTTTTTTTTTTTAAATACCCTTTAGGTTTATCTTGATCAGCACTGGTTCATTTCTTCATGAAGTGAACAATGACCAGGTACCAATAGGCCACTCATTATGCTAGGTATTCGCATTAATACATTTTCAGAGTTCATAATGTTTCTCAAAGTGGGGGGGTTCATCAAGAGCTGAAATTAACAGAATTTTCAAACTAAAAGGGATCTTGGAGTATATCCTACTCAGTTCCATCCTTTTTAGGTGAGGCTCAGGCTGAGTGGTTCAGTGCTTTGTTCTAGAGCACAGATGGAATGGACAGTGCCAGAACTTGGTACTCTTGACTCTCTTCCCAGGGTTTCATTCAACCAGCCCTCTCCAGGTCAGTCTGCCTGGTCACTCGTAGGTGCGCTCTGGTAAAACTAACCTCCACGAGGTGCCCCCTTAGAAAGCCTCTCTACTGTCCCTTATTGCTTCCCTATGTGTTGCAAATGCAAACCAGATAGTCATGCTCTGAGCTCATAAAAGGGCCTAATAGGATGCAGACGGTGGATTCTAACCCAGGCTCCAACCTTGGCCCCACGTGTAGACAGCTGGGGGAATACATGGGCCAACGCACAGCCACTCTTGGCCATCTCCCTTCACCAACTTTAAGCTTTGGAGCAGCATTTTATGCGGGCGTACGAGGTGCTGGGGTTGGGTTAGGCGAGTGAGTTATAAGTTTTGCGGTTATTGGAGCCAGAGTCCCAGGCCTCGTCCGTGGGGGATGAGATCTCCAAGTCAGGCTCAGCTGCTTGCAGAGGGCGTTTGCTGACGGGCGCTGCTCCTGTGATGATGGCCCTTCGTGAGTCCCTTTAGCACAAGGACCAGAGTATAAGGTGTTCCCTATAAAATCAAAAACCTTTGGCTCCACTAAATCACAGCTTAAAGTTGGTTTAGGATGGGTAAGAAGAACCCTTTTTTTCATGAACAGAAACAAAGTAGATTGGTCTAGGTCTGCATGTGATAAGGTGAATGTCAGTAATTAGCGTTTCTTTCTCTGTGTGTTACATTTTCTCCCATATGCAAATCAGCTGGAGGCTGATAGATTGCTACACCTCACCTGTAAGACTTAGGTTCGGGAAGATGAGGAATGGAGATGCAGGGGATGATGCCTTTATTGAGTGCCTGCTGTTTGTCAGGCTTTGTCCTGGCAGCTTTAACAAAAAAGGTTTCACTTCCAGAAAGCTGTGTCGTGCTCATTTTGTAGATTTGAAAACTAAGGCTCACAGCTTAGTGACGTACCCAGAAGTACATAATTAGGATGAGGTGTTATATCACCTCCTCAGTTCTGACTCTACAAATACACCTTGTCAGAGGAGTGCCGTTCTAAACCCAGCTGGCCCGCATTCTTGCTAAATGACTCTGGGGAGCATTAGTTTCTCTGCCTTGGTTTTCTCAACTGTAAAGTGGGGATAGCTATGTTGATCCCTCCTAGGTTGGTGATAAGGATGGGGGTAATGCACAGGAAGAGTTCATCTCCATGCCGGGCATGTGAAAGCCCTTTATGCAGTTAGCTCCCAGGCCCCTGGAGCTGGGTTTGCTGCTTCTCCTTTCAGGATGTGCTTTGTCAACTATTATCTCTCAACTTCCCTGAGTCGTTTCCTCAGTTATAAATCTAGGCTTGGGTTAAAGGTCAGTTTTCTGAATTGAGAAAAACCAAGGAGAAGGAGACAAATCCCTGTCTTTCTTGTTACAAACTATTGAAAGTGCTGAGTCTGTTTTGTTGTCATTGTTGACTCATTTTCAACTCTTTTTGACCCCATGGGCTGCAGCATACCAGGTATTGTTCAGTTGCTCATTTATTTCCGACTCTTTGTGATCCTATGGACTGCAGCACGCCAGGCTTCTCTGTCCTTCACCATCTCCCCGAGTTTGCTCAAACTCATGTCCATTGAATCAGTTATGCCATCCAACCATCTCATCCTCTGTCACCTTCTTCTCCTTTTGCCCCCAGCATTTCCCAGCATCAGGGTCTTTTCTAGTGAGCTGGCTCTTCGCATCAGGTGGCCAGAGTATTGGAGCTTCAGTCCTTCCAGTGTATTACTTTGGGACAAACCTGTCCAAGTCTACTGGAGAGAATCTAGGCTTGGTCAGCTACCCTGGAGGTAGCTTTTCTGAATCAGCCAAATTCCAGCAACACTCTCTCCAGCTAACCCTGAGTTCCTACCCCCAGGGTTTGCTCTTTCGTTACTCTGTCCTCCTCGTAAAGAAAAGCTCTGTTGCTTTCAACTAGTTATACAGAGTAGTCTCTGAACACTTCTTCACTTCTGGGTCACCAAGAGTGTGTGTGTGTATGGTGGGGGACCACCAGCTGGGTGTCCTCCAGTTCAATGCCGTTGCCATGCTGTCTCCCGGGAGGTGGTGTCAGATCTCACAAGTTAAGGGCTCAGGCCACTAAGACTGTCCCCCACTCCCACTACCCGCGCTTCAGATGCCAGTCAGAAGTCCAAGTTTCACCTGCATTTCTGACTGACTGTAAATAGGTTTCCATAACCACTCCTATTAACGAATAGGGTTAATTAATCAGGTTTAATTTGCTAGAGCATCTCATGGAGCTCGAGAAACAGTTTACTTACTGGATTACTGGTTTGTTATAAAAAGGACACAAAATGGGGATATGCATAGTGCGCATGCAAGATTTTGGAAAAGGGCATGGCGTCTCCAGGTGTTCACCAACCCTGAAGCTCTGTGAACCCATCCACTTGGGTTTTTGGGGGGAGGCTTCATTACATAGGCACGATTGATGAAATCATTGGCCATTGATGATTGAACTCAGTTTCCAATGCCTCTCCCTTCTCCAGAGGTCAAGGGGGTGGGGTGGGATGGACAGTTCCAACCTTTTAATCATGCCTGCCACACGCCGCCACCCCTGCAACCAGCATCCATCCTTAAGGACTTTCCAGAAGTCACCACGTTATCATCAACTCAGATGTGATTGAAAGGGACTTGCGAGGAGCTTCCCTACTGGCCCAGTGGTTAAGAATCCTCCTGTCAATAAAGGAGACATGGGTTTGATCACTGATCTGGGAAGATCCCATAAGTTACAGGGCAACTAAGCCTGTAGATCACAACTACTAAGCCCGGGCTCTGCAACAAGAGAAGCCACCGCAATGAGGAGCCCATGGCCCATATCTAGAGAGTCACCTCTGCTTGCTGCAACTAGAGGAAAGCCCACACAGCAGCAAACATGCAGCACAGCCCAAAATAAATAAATAATAAATTTCTTTAAAAAGGAAGAGACTTGTTAAAAAGATACTCATTTTACTTTGATTGCTGTGAAACTCTTTCCAGGACTGAATAGAACATTTAAGATTCCCCTATGACTCTCATGTAGGAAATGTCAAGGGTTTTAGGAGTGCTATGCCAGGAACAGTGGGCAAAGACTAAATATTTTTTACTCTTAAGTCACAGTATCACACTGTCAGTATAGATTTATCATTGTTATCCTTTTTTTCCTCTTCCTTCACCCATCCCCTTTGAACTGAAATTTGCGGGTTGCACCAACACCTTGTACAGCTTACAGCGTTGCCCCTTGTTCCTTCCGCTCCAGTCACTGAAGTAGGTAACCTGTAGCGGCCAACTTATGCTCCCAAGGTATTTAGGCCTTTCTTCAGAATGTTCTAGAAAATTCTCTGTCTTACACGCAAGCTTCTCTGGCTCCCTTTGCCTTTGGCAGTGCTAGAGCTGAGCTTAGCTTAGTGTCTTGCTGCTGGGGCCCCTAAGGGTCTCACCTGCTTCAAAAGCTTCAGGGGGCGTCTGGGAGGAGTCATGACCACACAGCTGCCCAGGCATCGTCCAGCTGCAGATTACTCTCCTGCACACTTTTTTTTTTTTTAATGTTTGTTTTATTTATTTATTTGGTTATGCTGGATCTTAGTTGTGGTACGAGGGATCTTTAGTGGCGACATGCATGCTTAGTCTGTCAGTCATGTCCAACTCTTTGCAACCCCGTAGACTTAGCCTGCTAGGCTCCTCTGTCCATGGGATTTCCCAGCTAGAATACTGGAGTGGGTTGCCATTTCCTCCTCCAGATCTTCCCGACCCAGGGGTCAAACCTGCATCTCCTGTGTCTCCTGCACTGCAGGTGTATTCTTTACCTACTGAGCCACAGGGGAGCCCATAGCGGCATGTGAACTCTTATTTGTGGCATGTGGAATCTAATTCCCTGATCAGGGATTGAACGTGGGCCCCTTGCATTGGGAGTGTGGAGTCTTAGCCACTGGACCACCAGAGAAGTCCCTCTCTTGCCACTCTTAAAGGCTTCACAATGCAACTGCAAAAATTATTTTCAAAAGAAGATAGAACAGAAAACCAGTGGCCTCCCAGCCTGGCTCATGTGGCAGGACCCTTCTGTCCTGTGGAAGAGACACATGTTTCTGGGTCTTCTCGATTCACCCTTGTGGATTCCCCTGCAGTCCCCAGCTCTACCTGAGAAAGTCCAGGTGTAACTCTGTACCTTGCTACCATGGCTACTCTGCTGAGGAAGAAAGGCAGGTGGTGGGGGGCAGGGAGGGAAATGAAGCTATAGGATTTACCTCATTGAGCCCAAGTCGAATATAAAGCATGGTCCCTGCATCCCCCCCTCCAAAAGAAAAGCTTATCATCAGAAATGAAGAAATTTATATTTCAGTCTTATATTTATATCTTTACAACTTCTCTCATGCTCATGAAAAGATCTCACAATTATTTTATTTTGAACATCAAAGTGTTATTTAGGGAACACGCATTAGCCTCAAATGACCTTCATCAGTCTGATTTTGGATGCTTTATAGAGGTCAACCAAGGAAATCATATTTTAAAGAAAGGTTAAAAAAAACTCTAGTAATATTCCTGGGCATCTGACCTCACAGTAACAAGTGTTGGATTTCTTTGTAAACAAGACTTTTAAAGATCATTTAAAAATGGAACAAGTCAAGACGTTATCCAAATAACTGACATGGAAATGAAGGGGATATGATTTGGAAAACTCAAAAAAGTAGCTGTAATCACAGGCTTGGGTGTAAAAAGGCCACTGAAGATGGAATAAATGTTTTTGTGATGTGTGAGAGTCAGAAGTGGGAAGAAACCAAAAATATTTCTAAATTAGTATTAGCTTATGCTGTTTGCTGGCAGGACTGATGCTGAAGCTGAAACTCCAATACTTTGGCCACCTCATGTGAAGAGTTGACTCATTGGAAAAGACCCTGATGCTGGGAGGGATCGGGGGCAGGAGGAGAAGGGGACGACAGAGGATGAGATAGCTGGATGGCATCACCGACTCGATGGACTTGAGTTTGGGTAAGCTCCAGGAGTTGGTGGTGGATAGGGAGGCCTGGCGTGCTGCAATTCATGGGGTCGCAAAGAGTCGGTACACAACTGACTGAACTGAACTATGCTGTTTACATAGTGTTTGAATATGTGGTATTCTTGCACATATAAGTATGTGTATTGCTATATTAATATCTTACATTGCTTTTGCAAATGTTTTAAACATTACTTTTTAGTATCTTAGATGTAATTTTGCATCTAATGACTTAAAGTCTATCATTTACATTTATTTAACCAAAAATCTAGCATTATCTAACCCTTCAGTTTTTTCAGCTCTCTTCTGATTGGGACAGTGGTGTGTACATGCTAAGTCACTTCAGTCATGTCCAACTCTTTGCAACCCTATGGACTGTAGCCCGCCAGGCATTTCTGTTCATGGAGTTCTCCAGGCAAGAATACTGGAGTGGGTTGCCGTACCCTCCTCCAGGGGATCTTCCCGACTTAGGGATGGAACCCATGTCTTCTGTCTACTGCACTGGCTGGCGAGTTCTTTACTAGTACCACCTGGGACAGTAGGGCATTGCTTCCATTTGGGCTCACCTCATGATTCCACTGAGATGGCTTTGTTCTCCTCTAACTCCATAGGATACGCAAATTGATGTCAAGAAGTTTTTTTAATAATGTATATTGTTGTCACCCTGAATTATTGCTTCAGTAAGTCCATTCTTGTTTCTTACTTGAACTTCCTTGGTTTGCAGGTGCCAAACCAAAATAAATAAAATGATCAGAAACACAGAACACTAAATGGCTCAAATGTATTTTATCTAAAATCAGTAAGAGATCTAAACTGAGCAAAGGGGTATACTTAGGGGTTCTTATAGCCTTATATCCGGACTTTGCTGGTGGCTCAGCAGTAGAGAATCTGCCTGCCAATGCAGGAGACATGGGTTTGATCCCTAGGCTGGGAAGATCCCCTGGAGAAGGAAATGGCAACCCACTCCAGTGTTCTTGCCTGGGAAATCCCAAGGACAGAGGAGCCTCATGGACTATAGACTATGGGGTCTCAAAAGAGTCAGACAAAACTTAACAACTAAACAACAATAGCAACGTGCCCTTACATCCAGGCATACATGGTGTCTGAGTAGATTATGAGGAGTGTGGACTGTGTATGAAGCTAGAGCACTTGACCCTGTTGATCACGGTGTGAGCAGAGGTCCATCCATGGAGAAGCAGCCTGCAGAGAGTGGTCAGTCTTGGGCAGTCTGTCAACTTGTGTTTTTGGTGAAACAAACAAGGAGAATTCTCGGGAAATATCACAGGTACGGGAAGGCTAGATCTCACTCCTTTGACCCCTCTTCTTCCTCCATGTAAGAGTGTGGACTTGTGTCCTCCCCAGGAGTACCTGGCCAACAAGTAATCACAGGCCAGTGGGGATGTTTCAACTCTGGAAAACCACAGCTCCAGCAAGAAGCCATCTTACTGAAGACCTTTATCTTCTTGTGAGATCTATTTTCCTAGAAAACATACCCAAGATGTAATCACAAGGTGTCCATCTGAACTGCCCTGTCATTGTTCCCTGTCACCCCTCAAGCATGACTTTCTACCCTTTTGAATGTTACAGAAACTGTGGACCGTTTCAGTTCAGAAACCATTTTGTTGTTGTTTAGTTGCCCGGTCATGTCTAACTCTTTGTGACCACATGGACTGCAGCATGCCTGGCTTACATGACCATCATCAGCTTCCAGAGTTTGCTCAAACTCATGTCCATTGAGTCGGTGATGCTGTCCAACCATCTCATCCTCTGTTGTTCCCTCTCCTCCTGCCTTCTATCTTTCCCAGCATGAGGGTCTTTTCCAGTGAGCCGGCTCTTTGCATCAGGTGGCCACAGTACTGGAGCTTCAGCTTTAGCACCAGTCCTTCCAATGAATATTCAGGGTTGATTTCCTTTAGGACTGACTGGTTTGATCTCCTTGCAGTCCAAGGAACTCTCAAGAGTCTTCTCCAACACCACAGTTCAAAAGCATCAATTCTTTGGCACTCAGCCTTCTTTCTGGCCCAACTCTCATTCTGTATAAAACATGTCATGAGAAACCATGGCTGCCCCCAAAACTTGCAGTGTTGGTATTAGTCAGCATTCTCCAGAGAAACAGAGTACAGAGGAAATACGTATGTTCAGAGAGAGGAAGAGAAGGATTTGGTGCATGTACTTGTGGGGGTTGGCAAGTCAAAACCCTGGAAGATGAGCCAGCAGGCTGCATGTTTAGGCAGAATTTGTGTCTCGGTCTTGAGGATAGTCCTCTTCTGGGAAACCTCAGCCTCTTTTACTGCCTTCAACTGACTGGATGGCCAGTCTCCATCCCATTATGAGTAATCTTCATGAGAAGTTCGCTGATTTAAATATTTAAATGTAATTCAAATTTTAGGTGTGATTTAGTATTTAATCACACCTAAAAAATACCCTTATGGCAACGTCTAGTGTTTGACCAAACATCTGGGCAACATAGCCCAGCCAAGTCAACACATAAAATTAAGCATCACAGTTGGGATTGATAACTGGATTTATTTATCTGCCCTATTTTTATTCTATATTTTGAAGAATAAGACTATAGATAATCAAGAAACTACTTCACATTGATATGTTAACAAAGAAGATCTAGATTTAACATTTGAGAGTTCTTCCTTAAAGAATTTATCGTGTCATTTTCTGTATCTTTAGCAAAAGCATCCATATTCCCACCATTCAGATTTAATTGCCATAGTGTTTTGCCATATTTGCTTTAAAAAAAAAAAAAAGCTTATTTATTTATTGGCTGTGCTGGGTCTTGGCCGCTACACTTGGGCTTTCTCTATTTGGACAGAGCAGGGGGTCACTCTCTAGTTGTGGTGCATGGGCTTCTCGTATGAGTGGTTTCTCTTGCTGTGGAGCTCAGGCTGTGGAGCATGCGGGCTGCAGTAGTTGTGGTACATGGGCCCAGCTGCTTCATGACATATGGGATCCTCTCAGACCAGGGGTTGAACCAGTGTCCCCTACACTGCAAGGCAGAGTCTTAACCACTGGGCCACCAGGGAAGAGCTGGGAAGCCCCTGCCATATTTGCTTTTAAGGATTTTTCTTAGACGAAAAATTAGTCGTAACTTAAATTCTCCCCCACCTTGTGTTTCAGTGCATCTCCTTCCAGGCTAGCTTTCAGATTTTTAAATACTGTATTTATAGATACACCCATGCATCTTTATGTGTATTTTAATTGACGTAAGGGGTATCATATTGCGTCTTGCTTTCTGTACTCTGTTTTTTTTGTTTTTTGAGATCTGGCTGTGTTAATGCTTCTCTGATAGTTCAGTTGGTAAAGAATCCACCTGCAATGCAGGAGACCCTGGTTCGATTCTTGGGTTGGGAAGATCCACTGGAGAAGGGATAGGTTACCCACTCCAGTATTCTTGGGCTTCTTTTGTGGCTCAGCTGGTAAAGAATCCACCTGCAATGCAGGAGACCCTGGTTCGATTCTTGGGTTGGAAAGATCCACTGGAGAAGGGATAGGTTACCCACTCCAGTATTCTTAGGCTTCTCTTGTGACTCAGCTGGTAAAGAATCCACCTGCAATGCGGGACACCTGACTTCAAGCTGTGTTAATGGAGTCATATCTTTCAACTGACTTTCCTGTTTGTTTTTTTTTTTTTTTGACTTTCCTGTTTTAAGACAGTTCTCTGCCTCCCCTATATTTCTTTCCAATAATTTCCATATCTAGGTTTATTTTTCTGGCTTTCAAGTGGAAAATATATACTTTGATCTTTACCTCACTCTAAAGAGAAAAACAAATTGAAGATGGGTTAAAAATAAATTTCAAATGGATTGCAGATTTCAAATGGATTACAGTGATTAGCTTGCTCTTACCCTATGTATATCATACAGTCCTTCAAAATATGTACACTGGTCTCAGGACTCCTTATTCCATTCTGATTATGTGTCTATTCCTGCATCAATACCACACTGTCTCAATTACTGTAGTTTTCTAATGTGTTTTAATATCTGATAATATAGTTCACCCACTTTGTTTTTTTCGAAATTCTTATTCTTATGCATGCGTGCTAAGTAGCTTGAGTCGTATCTGACTCTGCGACCCTGTGGACTGTAGCCTACCAGGCTCTACTGTCCATGGGGATTCTCCAAGCAAGAATACTGGAGTGGGTTGCCATGCCCTTCTCCAGGGGAATCTTCCCGACCTAGGAATCGAAGCCATGTCTCTTATACCTCCTGTTTTGGCAAGTGGGTTCTTCACCACTAACGCCACCTGAGAAGCCCTTACTCCTATACTTTCCCATATAATTATTAAACTATTTTTCAAGTTTCTTAAAATTCTTGTTGAGATAATTTTGGAATTTCAATGAAATTATTGATTAATTGGGTAATACCGACATCTTGAAAATGTTCTTTCTCTCAAGTAAAACAAGTTTAATTGCTCCATTAATCTAAATCTTCCTTTCTATCTTTTAATGAAGTTTTAAAAATTCTTAGTAAAGTTGCTTTTTAGATTTATGTGTATCTGCTTTATAGTTTGGCTTACCATGGAAGCCAGTTTTTTCCTCTTTTTATATCCTCTGTTTGGTTACTGCTGGTTTAAAGGAATGCTATTGATCTCTGAATTTGGATTTTTGTTTCCAGCAATCTTGCAGCATCCTCCTATCAGTTCTGATTGTTTGAAGGTTGGTCTTGATAACTCTTAAAAAAAAAAAAAAACAAACTGCAAGTCTTTACTACCGTTTTGAATTGTACGCTTTATAATTACCGTGACACAAAGCTCCCTGAGTATAATGTGGTGCAGAGAGCCTTGACTCTGGGTTTGGGCTACATGCCAGGGGACATAAAGGTGAAAAACCAATAGTTGGGCGCCAGTTCTGGGTGACAACCAGGGATGGCCTCAAATCCAGTTCTTAACAAAACTTAAAAGTACAGTGTATGCAGCTTTTCAGACCATTGAATTCTGATACCCGTGCTTGCTTCGGCAGCACATATACTAGAATTCTGATACCAGACTTCCAACAGTTATTGAAAGCTGTTTTATCACATCTGAACATCCTTGGGTGTTATCTGTGCCTCAGATTTCTTTAAAATGGATGTAACAGCAGCAAATAAATAATTAATGGAGGTAGTAGTAATATACAGTCATGGAAGTTATGAGGTTTCAATGAATTATGACGTGTCGCTGACCCAGTTTAAGCTTTCAATAACTGTTAACTATTACTATGAGATAGCCTTACTGTGGTTTTTAAAAAATATTTGTTTTTATTTATTTGACTGTGCCGGGTCTTAGTTTCGGCACCCAGGATCTTTGATCTTTGTTGCGGCATGCCGGTTCTTTTAGTTGTGGCATTTGAACACTTGGTTGCAGCAATTGGGCTCAAGTTCCCTGGGGGATTGAACCTGGGCCCCCTCAACTGGGAGCGTGGAGTCCCAGTCACTGGACCACGGGGGAAGTCCTGTTACTGGTTTTCTGACTTTAGGTGTTTTGGAATCTGATATGTAGCATAGGAGTGTTATTAGTTCAGACTTATTAGTGCTTTATCAGAAAGTTGACCTTTTCTCTTTCATTGTTTGTTTTGAAGTGCTATGTGCTTTATAATCATATCACTTCCGGTAAGATCATGCCTAGTATAATAATGCAGATCAAAAGGCAAGTGGTTTCATGAAAATTGCTTTATGAACCATGCTAAAAGGCCTGTTTTCGTTAATGAGGATGTCATCTAGGGCTCTAGCGCTAGTGTCCTGATAGCAGGCTAAACTGGAATCTAGAGATTTGAAGTGGTTTTCGCTTTAATTTTTGAGATACAGGAGAAAATACCATGACTGTGATTCATAAGATCTACAAGACCCCAGAACCTCACGCGTTCAAATTGCTCACGTGGTAACGAGTCCGGGTGCCTGGGCAAGCATCTCTGGACCCCTTCTCCAGTCTCTGGAAGTACTCTCTGGCCTCTGCCTTGGTCCTGAACAAAGAGCTCCATTCTTTCTCAGGGTCTCCATAAACCATCCTGAAAGTAAAAGTGTTGGTCATGCAGTCATGTCCGGCTCTTTGCAACCCCATGGGGTACGTATTAGAGCCCATCAGGCGCCTCTGTCCATGCGGTTCTCTAGGCAAGAATACTGAAGTGGGTTGCCATTCCCTTCTCCAGGGAATCTTCCCGACCCAGGGATCAAACCCAGGTCTCCTGCATTACAGTTGGATTCTTTACTGTCTGAGCCACCAAGGAAGCCTGTCCTGGCTTCCTAGAATGTTGCTTTAAAGCCTTGTTCTTTTTTTCTGGCCCTCAGAAGAAAACAAGATAATTTCAAGACTTTGAATGGCACATCTTGCTCTGAGGTTTCTGGACCTGTAGTAATTAAGTAACCTTGGCTTCTGCTGGAATTTGGTAGGAAATGACTGGATCCTATGTTCAAGTATCTACTCTGGTACACCCCACCCTTGCCTCCTGTGACTGCATAGATGGGGCACTGTGCATTGAGGAAGGCAGGTGGTAGTTGGACCACGACGAGGTCCATGCAGTCATGCACTGGGGGCGACCAGCCATTTGTACTCTAAGCCCTGTTGCAAAGTGCTCAGGTTGGTGTTAAAAATTGAAGTTTCTCCTCATGTGTGACCCAGCACATTGTTCTTAACGCTGTGTGTCTTTAGAGAACAAGGCTGGAATTGAGAGCAACTCTAGTTGTTCTGAAAGCTTTTTTTCTGGGTCTCTTCTTAGCAGGAGAGGAAGACCTTCCAGTGCTTTTAAGAAAAGTCAAATTGATTTCAATGAGAGGCAGGCTTGTTTTGTTGACCTGTGGGTGTTTCATACCCCATTTCAATTGTCATCTCTTCCCCTTCTAGCCTAGGCAAATACTCAGCTATAAGGATTGGGGATTCTTTTCTTTTCAAAGCAGATTTTTAAATGCTTTTCTGCTTAACATTTCTCTTTATCTTCAGTATCTTTGTTAAATAAAGAAGAAAAAAAAAATTTTTTTTCCTGAGATGAAGAGAAAGGTGCCTTTAGTGGCCAGACTGCTGTGTGTGTGATTCAAGCCCTGGATCTGATTTCAATTCTGCTAAAAATGGGCTTCTGAGACTGCTCACACTTCCTCCAGCAGTGCCTGATTTTAAAAGACCAGAGTAATGCTGGACATTTTATGTTAAATCTGTGAGGGTTTGGCATGCTTTGGGCAATTTGAAGATGCAGATTTTTCTGTTACTGTTGCTGTTAGTCGCTCAGTTGCATCCGACTCTTCACGACCGCATGGACTGCAGCACGCCAAGCCTCCTTGTCCTTCAGTGTCTCCCGGAGTTTGTTCAAACTCATGTCCATAGAGTCGATGATGCCCTCCGACCATCTTATTATGATTTCTGTTATTATTTACATATTTTCAAATGTGTCAGAATTCTGGGACACACGAATTGCCTGTGTGTCCACATTCTGTTCTATGATACCGCCCATCACTGCTTCAGGAATCATCTATATCAGTGGATAGGAAGCAAGCATTTTCAAAATTCCCTGAACAGAACGTTAGCTCTTTTTAGCTTTAACAGAGTGGCTTTAGCCCATATCCTCATTTGCAAAGATCAAAGTCTGATCTGTTAGGACCCTGTTTTGATTGGCCATAGGGCATTCATAGCTCTGTAACTAAATACCAATGTATGAAATGGTTATTGTTCCCTGGAGGGGTGGGCCTGGGCCAGAACGCATTCTTGGTGATTGCCAGGGAGCAAGTGGAAGCTGTGAATGCCCCCGCAGCCAATCCGAGTAAATTGAGCTCCTACAACCGCAGACACAGAGGTGGGAGGTGGCCTGCTGGCTGTGGTTTGGGACTGGGATCTCTAACCAGCAGGCTGGCATTTAACTGAAGACTCTCCATCATCCTTCCCCTCTGCAGTTGGTCTCGGAGTTCTACGACCTCCGTCTGGTATTCACCGTGATGACGGGATTCGACTTGTTCTGTAAATGTGCTGTTCTCTTAGTAGTGAATTTTTAATAACGCTGGCTCATCTCATCTCATGTTCGTATTTAAAAGTGTTTAGTCCAAATTCTGGGAAAGGTGGAAGGCAAAAGGAGAAGGGGGCGGGACAGGATGAGATGGTTAGAGAGCATCACCTACTCAAGGGACATGAATTTGAGCAAACTCTGGGAGATAGTGGAGGACAGAGGAGCCTGGGATGCTGAACTCACTGCAAACAGTCGGACAGGACTTAACGACTGAACAGCAAGTCAAACTCTGTCCACTTATCTGGGCATACAAACACCCATCCTAAAAGTTGACTCCTCTGCAGAACACCGTAACTGATCAACTCCAGTGACTGCATGTGTGTAGCGTTAAGCTAAGCAACAGACGTGCATTGACAGCAAGCCTCTGAAAACCTGAAAGATGCAGGGCCTATAGTTGTGTCCACGTTACAGAGCAGAGACCTGACTTGGGTCCCACAGATGCTTAATCTCCCTGAGTTCCTGCAATTGGTAGTTAGCAGGTAAGAAAAAAGACTTCAGAGTGGAACTCAGCTGATTCAAAATGCCTTCATCTCTGGGGAGATTTTTACAAAGGGACCTTCAAGTGCCTGACGTTCTAGAAAACACAAACATAACAACCAGAAGCCCAAAGAATTAAGGGGAAGGAGGAAAAGGGTGGACGTGTGTTTCCAATGGCACTGCTCTCAATTATTCCATTTGATTATCGAGACCTGGAGGTTCCTTCCTGCATCCCACTTTGTAGGCCACCTGCTAATGGGTAACTATTCTCTTAGAGGTTACATTGATAAATGCAGTTGAAATTTTTAAAAAATTGGATCATTTTCTGCTTGTTTTTAGCTTAGAGAATAGTTTGGGAGGTAAATGTTTGTTGAGGCTTATAACTTGACAGGCCCAGTTCTGGATCTTTGAGACAGACAGACAAGGATTCCCGGTTTTCGTTTAGCTTCTGTTCTTGTGTAGAGAGACAGGATGTTAACATAGAAATACATAACTAGAAAGCAGTGGTAAGTTTTTTTTTTAATGCATTTTTGAGTGGAAATGTCTGTTTATTTTACTGGCATTTGACACTCTTTTTCTGGGCTGGGAGAAAAGTAATGAATCAGATACCAAAGAGCTAGTTTTGTTGTCAGGTCACACTGGAATTAATTTACCTTCTGTAATTTAAAGACTGTGCTGGGTTCAGAGAAACAGAATGAAGACCTCAGTTCTGGTCCTGTTTTGGTTAGGAAGCCTTGCACTTGTCCCTCCAGTGCCTCTTACCCTGGATTTCTTCTTCTGTTGCATGAGGGAATTGGACTGAACCTGTGATTTCAAGCTCTGTTCTTGGAAGCATCCCTCAGAACCTGAGAATCAGGATGGAGTTGCTGGCGGGACCTTAGGAGTCCAGTTCAGCCACAGCCAGAGCAGTTCTCCTGTTGCCTGTCTGCTTTCAGGGATTCCCCTGGACTGGAGAAAGGATTCTATTGCAGTGTAAACAGTTTAGAAGCCACTGTTTCTCTTAAGAATACGATTTTCATGTGCATTTTTATTTAAGCTTTTTGTTTTGTGTTGGGAGTATAGCCAATTAACAGTGTTGTGATAGTTTCAGGTGGACAACAAAGGGACTCAGCCATTCATACACGTGTATCCATTCTCCCCCAAACTCCCTCTCATCTAGGTGGAAGCCATTGTTTTGTTTACGGAAAACCAGCTTGTTTGTGGGAAAATGCCATGAGCAAAGTTTTTAAAAGACTGAGAGAGGCGTACAAAACAGAATTCAATGGATTAATAGATGGAATATTTAAAAATCTATGAATTCATGAAGAAAAAGAAGCAAATGACCCCAAAGAAAAATGGGCAGAGTTTATAACTCACAAAAGAGAAAATGCAAATGGCCAATAAACATAAGACAAAATGTTTGATCTCTCAGAGAAATGCAAATTAAAGCAGTGGGATTTGTTTCCCACCCCCCAATACTGCCCACCATCCAGTCTGGACAAAACCAGGGTTAAGGTTAGGCTTAGGCAAAAGTGAAAAGGATGGTAGAATCAAATGAGGGTGGAGTTAGGGAAAGGAGTATCAACATCCTGTGAGTGAAGGTGGAGACCTGGAGACCCGTGGCAGGATCTTGTCAGCGTCTATTAAAAGTCATACAAGTCTTCTGACCCAGTGACATTATTTCTAGAATTGTGTTCCAGTGAAACACTTGCATCTGATTGTATATCCACTCCAGAACTGTTGGGAAAATGAAACATCGGTGGAAGAATGAATGAATAAAATACAGCAAGTCCACTTTGTAGAATACTTTGTGGCAATTTCAGAGAATGAAGTAGGTCTGTTCCTGAGGATGGAATGATCTCTAAGATGTATCGCTCAGTAGAGAGAAAAGGACAGTATATAAGTGATATTTTCCCCCATATGAATATAGAAGTATGTGAATGCAGCATCCAGAAGGTCAAGATGAAAAATGGAAAACAGTGTTTATTTTGCAGGGGAATAGTGGAATTAAGGAGGAGATTAAGGCTTATCTCTACAGTCAGAGTAACATACAGAAGGAGTGCATACTTCAAGCAGCTAACAACAGGAGTGTTTAGGGCGTGTCATTGCGCTCTGCGGACTCTTAAGAGGGCAGCAGGGGCTCAGAGTTGGCCTTGGTTTGATCTGCCATCACAGATGGAGCTGTGGATGTGCCTCTCGAGGGCCTCTTCCTTCCCCGCCACTCCTTCTTCCTCTCCTTGCCCCAACTCCCTTCCTCTCTCCTCCCGCCTTGAGAATCTGCCAGCTGGAGGAATTCCTCCCTCTGCCCTTCCACCCTTCTGAGAACTGTGGGTTGGCCGGGGACCAGCACACTCCCTGCAGGAAGCCGCTTCTGTGAATGATGCTGTGAAGTGTCGGCCCTGGGCCGTGTCCCGGGACCTCTGCCACGTCCCTGGCCCTTCGAGCCTAGGGGGTGTAATTCAGTTCCTGTGTTAGGATGGAGGGGCTCCCACGCACCAAGCCCAGAGGTACTAATGCATCAAGTAGAGTCTGTCAAGGCCTTGTGGGTGCCTGCTGGTATAAGACAGATTTCAGACCAGGCTGTCGCCCTGTGAGTGCTTTGACGGGCATGTCTCTTCTATGTCTAGTCCTTTGATTTGTGCTGGACTCATTCTTAGGGCTTCCCTGGTGGCTCAGACGGTAAAGAATCTACCTGCAATGCAAAAGACCCTGGTTCAATCCCTGGCTTGAGAAGCTCCCCTGGAGAAGGGAATGGCTATCCACTCCAGTATTCTTGCCTGGAGAGTGCCATGGACAGAGGAGCCTGGCGGGCTACAGTCCATGGGGTTGCAAAGAGTCAGACACAACTGAGTGTCTAACATATGTGGGCACACACACGTGGGACTCATTCTTACTTTGAATTTCTGTATACAGACCACTCTGATACATTCTGGAAATTCTATGTGTTCATTGAAGGGTGAATTTTTTGTTTGTTTGTTATTATTTGCTTGATTTGGCTGTTCCAAGTCTTAGTTGCACCATGCGAACTCTTAGTTGCAGTATGCAGGATCTAGTTCGCTCACCAGGAATTGAACCTGGAACCACCAGGGCAAGTCCAGAAGGGCGGATGTTTTGAGTATGGACTTGCTAGATTCTAAGTCGTCCGAAGCAGATCACATGCACAGTGATGTATGCGGTGGGCACAAGGCAATGACGGGAATAGGAATTGTATTAGGAGAATGAATGACTCTCAGAAATGCTTGGGACAGATTTGAATCTGGAAACATTTCTCCTCAGTGGAGGGACCTGGGGTGTTGGTAGAAGGACCATGTTGGGAATCTTCCAACATTCATTGCTAATCTGCACACTTGATTTTGTTTCATGTTGCTTTTTGAGATGGAGGACTAGTCTTGAGGATGTAGGAAGGCCACTGATAGGGCAGCTTTTCCAATCGGAACCACATTAATAGCAGAAAAGAACCATTCCTGAGTTCTGCAGAGTTGGCTTCCCTTGTCTCACTGTGCGTATTATCAGTTGTCCATTGTTCTCGTGGGGATGATTTTCCATAGGAATCTGACAGTGTTGAGTATAGTTATACAGAGAACTGCCAGTTAGGAGGACACAGTCAAGATTGCCACATGTGATCGGTTTCAGGGCTTTCTCTTCTTTGGGTTTCAGCCATCAGTTTTATTATTTTTTTTAAGGGCTTTATCTAAAGGAAAATTATAATGCACTGGCCTACTCAGGCCATAGCTTTGAAGGGCCACTTAGCTGAAAGGCAGAGGGGAGTGGGGTGAACCTCACACACACACGGGTTTTGGGGCACCTCCCAGGGTAACAAACCTGTTTTCCAAGCATGGATTCAGGGGTGAAGCTGCTCCGGTCCATTTAGAGCAGTGGGACTTGGATGAACAGATGATGCCCATGCAAACTTTTCTCAACAAGAGGGTTGGGTTTTCAAGGTTGCAGTCTCCTTGTGGGTTAAACTTAATTTGCTGGTTAACATGTTAAATTATTTTAGGGGCAAAAGGTCAGTATTTTTTTCCAAGCATTGCCATGGTAGCTCGCACACAGGGTTGTCAATTATCAATTGTTGATGATATAACTTTTCTTAACACTAAATTATTCAGAGTGAAATTAGCTAGCTTGACTGATTTTAATTGCCAGCAACTTGGAAATCTTGATGGTAAATACTGTGAAGGATAGGAAGATGAACAAAGACACGGTGAGTATGAAACACACAGACACACACACATACTGGCACACGGGCCTAGGAGCTTACCGTTTGGGAGAGGGGTCCCCTTTGATGATGGCTGAACAAATGCTGGGCAGAGCGGAAATGTCCAGAGGCAAGGTGCCTGCACGCACCAAGACAGGGAAAACTCCCAGCCAACCTCTGTTTCTCAGTTTATCCTTCCTCAGTCCGCTGGACCCTCCTCCTTGTGTCTCCCAATCACACACATTTTGTGAATTGTTCTATTGTTTGTCTTTGAAGAGATTGATTTATACATTTGTAAGGAAAATCCCAGAGCTTTTTCCTCTTAATGCTATAAAGTTGCCATTTAATGAGGCGTTTGGAAGGCCACCCAGCCACTTGAAATCCAAAGTGTCACATTGAAGGATTGTTACCAACAAGTATTTACATTGGAGCCACGGTTTTACTTTCTCTTGGCAATTGATTAATTTACTGCAAGAGCCAATAAATCCTTGGCTGATGAGGAACAGATTGGAGGGGAGGAGCTTCTGTTTGGGGCCATTTTCCTTTGGAATGCTTTTAACACTTGGCCCCAGGGAGTATTGTGTCCTTTTGTTTTGTTACACAGTTCGAGTTGGCCGTCTTCTGGTGCCAGTAGAAGGGCCTGTCCAGCAGGTGGGAATGAAGTGGCTGGGTCCTCACGGTCCCTGAATTTGCACAGACCTAACGGTCCTGTCAAGAGGATGTTTGGAAAAATGCGTTTTCTGAAAAAGTAGGACTGTGTAAATAACAGATGAGGTCTGAAAGGGTGATCTGACTGGAACCGGCAGGGAAGCCATGGGAGAAAAGCCCCTCCTTTTGCCAGCGCCTGTTTTATGTGTTGGGAAGAAAAACTCTGCGGCTTTCTTTGAAGAACTTGGAAGAGAGCCTGGTTGTGGCCCTCCTGTGTCGGAATAAAGGGCTTCTCTCTCTGTAGGCATTCAAATACACGTGGACCCGTGTCTTTCTGAGCGTTCGACAGGGCTGGAGTGATCTTAACATTTTTACGGTGAGAATTCCAAGAGGCTTGAGAGCAGGGCTGTCCCATGGAACCTTCCAGGCGATGGCAGTGTTCTCCATCTGAGGTGGCCTGTAGGGTAGCCACCAGCCACATGCGGCTCTTGAGCCCTTGGAATGTGGGTAGTGTGACCCATGAATCGAATTTTACGTTTTAACTAGCTCAGGTTTGTTTATTTGTTTTTTAATTATTTTGGCTGCGCTGGGTCTTCTTTGTGGCTCATGGGCTTCCTTTGTTTCAGCTTAGCTGCCCCACAGCATGTGGGATCTTAGCTCTCTGACCAGTGATTGAACCCACATCCCCCTGCAATGTGAGGCTGATTCTTAACCATTGGCTCACCAGGGAAGTCCCTAACTGAAGTTTACATATGAGTGTCATGCTAGACAGGGCAGTTCTGAGGGGGCTTTCCTGCTTTTTTTTTCTGAAGAACTCTCAAGGTGATCGCCTTTGACCTTCACAGCCTGCTTGCACAGGGCGGACGTTTGGTAGATAGTCCACTCCCATAGGAAAGAAATGAAGAAATCGAGACTCAGACGAGCCAAATGAAGGGGCTCAGATCTTGTACTAATAAAAACAACTAAGCTGGGACTAGAGCCAGGGCCCTTGTGCCTGGACTCCCACCTCTGACAGCCCCTGGGAGCCCAGCATTAGATGTTAATTAGAAGCACTTCTTAGCAGGGGACCCCAACCACAAAAGGAAGGCTTGCTTAACATCTGGAATCTTGGCTGTGGGATGTGTACTTAATCTCCTTTAAGATCAAACTGGCTTAATGAGCAGGGAGAGTTGGGAAACCCCTCTGGGCCCTTAAACCCAAGGAGGGGTTTCTCTGGAACCAGAGGAAATGGGCCAGACAGGTCGAGTAGCTCCCCTCCCTCCCGGCCTCCTTTGCTTGGACCTGTCCGTGGTGATTACAAATGGGGAGGGACCCACGGAGACTTGTGGTTCTAGTTTCCTATTCCTAATACGCTGTAAAGAGGCCAGACCCCAGGACAAACGGCACACACTTGGATAATCCTCATTTTATCAGGGCTTCTGGCAGCCTGATTAACTAACACACCCCACGCTGCTGTGTAAACCAGGACCCTCAACTCAGAGTCCGTTAATTGGCTCCAGCCCCATCTTCGCCTTCCCTGGTTCTTGCTACTTCACCTCATCCTTGAGGACTGAAAGAAAAGCTCGGGGATTCTCCTGTTTCTAAGAAGGCACCTGTCGACAGGGGTCGTCTTCGCAGGCAGGAGGCTGGGCCACAGAGCAGTGACGTCTGGGTTGGAACAGTGAACACTTGCCAATACCACTGATTCTCGGTAATTGTAGTGTGGATTCAATGACGGTGTGACTGTCCCCACCGCCACCAGCCCATTTGAGCCATAACCAGCCTCATCCCGGCTCACACCGTGCCAGTGTGCTCAGATAAACAAAACCCTTTAAGTATTGTCAAGGGTTTGTCTAGATATTTAGAAAGGAAGTCTGCTGTGACAAAGCTGCACATCATGCTTTCATATCCTTAATAAAATGAATTTCTGGCTTACCTGCTTCTCAGAGTCAGTCTACTCATTTCCTCCCCCTCCTCCCACCAACCCACCCACCTGCCTATCTACTTGTAATAACTGCATAGATTGTGGGGAGATGACTCTGAAAACAAACACACAAATTTCGTGAAACCAACAGGTAGCATTCATCTACTGTTTATTGACAGGGTTGTCATAGGATTTATCGCACACACCAGTGCACTTCTGTGATGGGGCACTGATAATCATGCTGGAATCGTGTAAACAAGGAAAACAGGGCAGATGGAGCATCCGCTGTGCTCCACGCGTGGGCTGGAGTTGGGGTGCTCACAGTAAAGAAGACCTAGTTACTCCTCACACGGAACTCACAGTCTGGCGGGGAGATAAATGTATAAGCAAGTGTAATACTAAACCACGAGCACTAAAACAGGTGTGAACAAGGTATGTGAACAAGGCAATGGAGAGGGTAGAGAATTTTCTAGAATGAAGCAGAGGCAAATGAACCTTGAGACTATTGAACCTGCATCTATTGAGCAGGAGGACCCTTGTGACTTGTCCTTCTTGGGGTTAATTGTGTAGGCTTTGGCTGAATCACATATGGGTAAAGACAGTAGATTCTAAGAGTCATCTCTGAGATCATCTTATACCCAAATTACCATCTGGTCCAACATTGACTGTGCTTTGTGTTAAAAAAAAAAACTCTTAAGTGAAATATGTGGATAATGAATTTTTTAAATTTATTTTTGGCCGTGCTGAGTCTTGGTTGCGGTGCACAGGCTTTCTCTAGTTGCAGTACGTGGGTTTCTCATTGTGGCGGCTTCTCTTGTAGAGAAGCCCATGCCCATGATCTAGGCATGTGGCTCAGTAGTTGTGATGCACAGGCTTTGTTGCTTCTCAGCATATGCAGTCTTCCCGGACCAGGGGTCAAACTCATGTCCCCTGCGTTAGCGGGTGGATTCCCAACCACTGGACCACCAGGGAAGTCCTGGGTAATGAATTTTAATGGATGCAGGTGATTTTCCAGTGGAGTAAATGTAAAGTGATCAATTATGTCCGAAGGTATAAGCCAGGCTGTGCAGGTTCTCATCCTGTTAGCCCTCTAGTGGGGACTGCTTAGTTCCTCAGTAGGGATATGGGTGTGCCTGTGTGCCGCAGAGCTACTAAAAATTCCAGACTTGTCAGAAAACGCTGATTTAGGTGTCTGTTAGCACAAAGTTGTATAGACCCTGAAAGTCTAGTTTGAGATCATCGTGGAGCATTATAAGGGTGCTGCATGTGGGTAAAATTTGCAGGAAAGTTTTGACCAAAAGAAATTGAGTCTTGCGCCTTTCAGTCCCCTGAGGTCAAGCCTCGGCAGGCTGCAGCTACATCTGGCCTGCTCTCTAGTGGGTGGAAAGCCAGGCATCCCGGCGTGTGTGACGAGGTGCGTGACCTCAACAGTGATGTCAGTCAAACCTGCTGCCATAGGCTAAGTGACATGGATGAAGGTGGGTTGTTCCTGACTTAATGTTTTTTCCTTCTCAGCATTTACATATTGCATTAATAAGACCATAATAATTTAAAAAATGTTAAAAAGGAAGGTTCACCTTAATTGTACCACTCAATACATGTCAACTCTTTTGCTTTTCTCAGCTTTTCCAGACCCCTGTCTACATGCATTCTTATAATAGCATAGTTATAATTGTAGTGTATCCTGATTTCATTTTATTCTGGTTTTATCCTAACGTGAAATTAAGTTTGGGGTGAGCTGGTATGACCTGAAGGATTGAGAGACAATGTTCTGAGTATGGGTCTATCCTCGGTTCAATGAATCCTTGATGACAGATGAGGAAAATGTTCCAGAGGGCAAACCAAAGGGTAACTCAAAAGCTGGAGAGGCTTTCCGGAGCTTCTTACGTCATCGCCGCCTCATTCTTGGTCCCCCTCACCGGTAGCACAGATGCTTGTACCTTGCATTCTCCTCTCATCTGTTGCCAGGTCACTTTTGGCTCAGCAGTGTGCCTTCTGCCGGGATGTTGGGATTTATTGGAGAGAGGATCTTCTCAACGTGAGCCAGCGGAATGACTTTAAATTCTGCCTGGAAACTGACATGAACGTGTGATAAATCCCCTTCCTCTTGTTTTTCAATCAACCGCAAAACAAACACAGCTCCCTTGAGAAGGCAGCGCTGCCTTTCCTCACCTCACTTCCTGTCTGCTGCACCCCTCCCGAGGGACCTGTGTTCCTGCCTGAGCGGCAGGGTCTGGCCGTAGGCCTCTTTCCCTTTCTGAGCTTCTCCTTTCTTCATCACTGTGGATAACAGACTGTGGCCTCCCGCCCCAGTCAGGCAACTAGCTTTATTATCCACCAACCCTGTGCCAGGGCCTTTTACAGCCATGCTCCCGTGTAATCCATCCTGCAATGCTGTGCCATAGCTATTTGGTCTGTTTTACTAACAAGGAGACTCTAAGTTGGAATTTAAGAAATGTGCCCAAGGACACTGACCCAGTAAATGACAGCATCCAGAGCTGCCAAACTTCAAATCCTGCTATTTTTCCATGGGACAAGGTTTGCCTCTAGCTCTCTCTTGGATACCTCTGTGCGCTGACTGGATGGTAAAAAAAACACCTGCTATGCTGGGCATAGTGTGTATGTGCATACTGTGGCATCCATGGGCCAAGGAAGGGGTTTGTTGTCCCCAGTTTCCTGCTGGTAACAATGAGCAGTCAGTCCATCCTAGGTGACTTAATTGCCTCATTGGATCCCTATTTGATGTTCTCTTGTGGTTCTTTCTTAAACCCAGCTGCCCACGGTCACAGCTTGGTGCTTGCCTAGACTTGCCCACTCCAGCAGTAGACTTTGCCCAACTCCTGTCTCTAATCATATAAAACCCATCTACTCAGAAAAAGTTTATTGAACACCTGCTACATGTTAAGACCTTTTCTGAGGGCCGGATATAATGGATTCAAGGCATGATTTTCAAACAGACGCTTTTGAATCTTTAGAGATGCGTAAGAATTTTCTAAATTGTTCATTACAATAACCTTTTAAAAAGTATTTTGCCAATTACTAAGGGAAAAAACTCTTTTGCGACAATATTTACAACCGGAAAGATTTAGCAATTAAGATTTTATGTTCGTAAGTTAGTAATACTCAAAATAATGTCATATGGATGTACAGTGGGATGTCCGGTAAGATTTTTTTCCTTAGGCTGAACTTCTTTAAAATCAACCTATACATTACCATGTGTGAAGACAGCAGAATTAAATATTTTCTCTCCTGCAGAAACATACATATATTTTAAAATGTGCTGTGTGTGTGCTGTGCTGTCTCTTCAGCCATGTCTGACTCTGGGTGACCCTATGGACCGTAGTCTGCCAGGCTTCTTTGTCCATGGAATTCTCCAGGCAGGAATACTGGAGTGGGTTGCCATTCCCTTCTCCAGGGGATCTTCCCAGTCCAGGGATTGAACCCACATCTCTTAAGTCTCCTGCATTGGCAGGCGGGTTCTTTACCACTAATGCCACCTGGGAAGCTCCCCGCCCTTATTATTATTATTTTTTTAAGTAACACCTAAACCAGTGGAATAGCTCCCACCTGAAATTTTAAAATTAATTTATGTATTTTAATTGGAGGATTATTGCTTTACAATATTGTGATGATTTTTGGCATACGTGAGGGCCCTAGAAGATACTTCTGGGAAAGTGAGTCTCAGGGTTGTTTACCACAACTTGAAAACCAGGTTTCTGCCTTTAAAGAATCTGTGGGCTGCTGCATGGTATGTGCCCAGCCCCTCAGTATGTTCACTTTAACTTCTCAGCCCTCAGAGTGTGGTTCACACCACTGTTAGCTCCTCTGTGCTGTCTGATGTTCAGATGTCAGCAAGTGTGGTGTGTATGCAGAAGAAGCACTGACTGAAGTTGCCTGGGAGATCCCAATTACCATTGACCTCAGGACTCCTCTTCGGAGAAGGCAATGGCACCCCACTCCAGTACTCGTGCCTGGAAAATCCCATGGACGAGGAGCCTGGTAGGCTGCAGTTTATGGGGTCGCTAAGAGTCAGACACGATTGAGCATCTTCACTTTCACTTTTCACTTGCATGCATTGGAGAAGGCCAATGGCAACCCACTCCAGTGTTCTTGCCTGGAGAATCCCAGGGACGGGGGAGCCTGGTGGGCTGCCGTCTATGGTGTCGCACAGAGTCGGACACGACTGGAGCGACTTAGCAGCAGCAGCAGCAGGACTCCTCATCTCCCCCCCAGCATTATGGAGCAGCCTTCTGTTGGTGTGAAAGTGGTTTCTTTTTTGTGGGGTTAGGGCAGATGAGGAAGTAATATGCATGAAGTCCCCAACTACAGAGAAATCACAGTCTAGTTAAGTATTAAGAGATGCATATAAAACATTCTAATGCTATCATCTTTCATTTTGCATGACGATAATTTCACGTATCTGTCTTTTGTCTTAACTCTCAGAGGGTGGAGACTTTTGTTCCCTCCCTGGAGTTGACTGTGTTATAGGCATTTTATTTAGTGAAGAACTAAAATAAATTGTACCCTCTCCGTCCCCCCAAGTATAGTCTGATAGAACTTGAAATTGGTTAACTTCAAATCCTGTTGTTTTTCCATTGGCTGCTTCCATAGACTTAACCTTTTTCTATCAGTTCAGTAGGTAATTGCACATAATACCTGATCCAAGATAAAAATGTGGAGATACAGGTATAAAGTCAGGGTTTAGGACAGCAAATCCTTGGCGGTGAAGCCCTAGGAAAAGAGGAGCAGAAAAGGCCCCTCCAGCCAGTTTCCAAGGACAAAGGTCAACTGATGGAGCCAGTGCTTGACACCTCCAGGTCACTCCTGTCAAAGCTGTTTGATGAAGGCGGGGGCTTCGCTGCTTTGATGCAGAAAGTCTTTCGAAGGGTTGCTCTACCCCGGGGTTCCTTCAGGCTGAGTCCCCATCTTCCATTCTGTGCGGACACTGAGACTTGGTGAGCCAGCTCTCTCCCAGCCAAGCCCTTCCTAGCTCCATGTTGATGTTCCCTTCCAATGTGTGGGAACTATCTAACCAGCTCGTGTGGGATGGCTTTTTGGGGTCAGTCCTAGAGACAGGCGGGCTTCCCAGGTGGCGCTAGTGGTCAAAAACCCACCTGCCAATGCAGGAGATGTAAAAGACGGGGTTTCGATCTGTGGGTTGGGGGGATCCCCTGGAGGAGGGCATGGCAACCCATGTCCATAGGGTCACAAAGGGTCGGACACAACTGGAGTGACTTAGCATGTATGCGCACACACATTAGGGAGAGGTGGAGCCTCTTTTCTACAGACTTCTAGAATTGTCCTGGTAAGTCAGTTTCTATTGACCGCCCAGTGTCAAGATCAGCACCTCCCATCTTCTGTGATTAACACTGGCTTCAAGGTCCTGAATCTCATCATGTTCTACCACATCCAGGCTGGGTAGCCTTGGGTGAGTTATTTAGCTCCACCAAGTGGGTTAATATATAAACTGAGAATAATAACTAAGCCTCCCACTCAGATTTGTTGCTGGGTTTAATGAGAGGGTGCAGGTAAAGCCATTGGCATGAAGCACACAGTAAATTGATGTAATGAACCGTGGTTGCTAGTAGTTCCAGAATGGCAGAGAGTGAGCGATTGGGAGGGATGGTTGTGTATCCTCCCATTTTCCCCTCTGGTGGTTCTGCTCAGCTAAGATTCCTGGGTGGGGTGGGGTGGGAATGAGGATAGACTCCACTGGTGTACCAGCCTTCTGAGATCCTTGCTGACACTGAGCAGTCAGGAAATACTCCTGCTCACGTGAGATGTTGACTGATTTATGAATTTACTTCATATTATAGAAAGCCATCTATAGGTAAACAGAACTATAAAGAGCTCACCGGTTATTGCTGATGGAAGTCAAGTTTTCTCCTCTACCTGGAGGCGACTGGCAAAGGGCTTGGGGCCTGGAAGGAGGGTCAGTTCCAGGCTGGCTGAGGTCGGATCTGTTCTTTGAAGGAAGGGGAGATGAGGCAGTGGGGATGAACGCTGCAGGCCCAGCCAGCCTTTAACACTCTCCACTTTGTTCCCGTTTTGGGGCATCTGTCTGCCTTGGCCTGAGGAAGCAAGAGGAAGAAACGGGGAGAGTGGAGACCATAATTCTAATAGGCGTTTCATGTTCAAAATGCTGTTCAGTTATTTCTTAGGTAGAGGAACATGTGAGCTTTCAGGAGCCCTGAAGCCGTCTCTCTTCATTATGACCTTGAGCAGCAGCTAGTTCTACAGTCCTGAAGTTTTCTTTCTTTATCTGTACAATGGACATAATTGTCTGGACCCCCTACCTCTGAAAATAAACTGAATGTCCTTGTTTTTGCTGGGCCCCAAGGTTTATGTGGGGGTGTGGGGTTGAGGAGGAGGAAAAAAACCAGCAAGCATGCTTAGAAAAATTGCTAATTGATTTTCTACTGAAACGTGTCTTCATAAATCTTCCAGGACAAATGCCACCATTATTGTTTTTGAAATAGTTTGATAATGTTCTTTCTCTTTTTTTTTTTTTCGCCCAAGCACAAGCCTGTTTAGAAGAGGGGTTGGGGAGTTGGAGGCAAGAGCTGACCTTGCTAAGAACTATTGCCGAGTAATTAAATGTTGTGCATTTAGGTTAACTACTGTAAGAACAGGTGACTTTCAGACAGAGAAAGACAGACATCGTATGATATCACTTACATGTGGAATCTAAAAAAATGATTCAAATGCACTTATTTACAAAACAAAAATAGACTCTCATACAGAGTAAACAAACTTACAGTTACCGAAGGGGGATGATGGAATTGGGAGGGGGGAGGGAGAGAGAGAAATTAGGAGCGTGGAATTAACAGATACACACTACTGTATATAAAATAAGACCTATTGTATAGCACAGGGAACTATACCCAATATCTTATAACAACCTATAATGAAAAAGAATCTGAGAAAGAATACATATGTGTATATATGTGTAACAGTCACTTCGCTGTACACTGAAACTAAACATTGTATCGATAAATTAACTCTTTCAATTTTTTAAAAGTTTATAAAAACATAGTGAAGAAAAAGAATGGGTGACTTTGTTACCTAGGTTAGTTTTAGGTGCTCTTAATTTGGCCTGTGACACTTCTCTCAGTCAGTCTAAAGTGCCTTGGTGAGGGACAGAGTGTTAGGGAATCTGCATGCCCACACCTGTCCTCCCAGGGGGTTTTATTTTTGTTTTTTAAATATGCATACTATTCACCCACTTAAAGTGTACAGTTAAATGGTTTTTAATGTACTCAGAGTTGTGTGAGCATCACCACTATCTAACTTTAGAACATTCTTGTCCCCCAAAGAAACCCTGTAGCCATTAGCAGTCACTCCCCATTTGCCCCCAGTCTCTCTGGCCACTGGCAACCACTAATTTCGTTTCTATTCTTTTAAATTTTCTATTCTGGCTATTTCATGTAAACGGAATCATACAATATGTGACCTTTTAGGACTGGCTTCTTTCAGTTAATATAATGTTTTCAAGATTTGTCTGTGCTGTTGCATTTATCAATGCATCATCTCTTTTTATAACTAAGTAATAGTCCCTCTTGTGGATATATACCACCTTTTATCTATTTATCTGTTGATGGATATTTGGGTTGTTGCCACTCTGGGGCTGTTTGAATCATGCTGCTGTGAACATTCATAAGTCATTGTGTGGACATGTGTTTTCATTTCTCTTGGGTATATACTTAGGAGTAGAATTGCTGGGTCATATGGTCATATAATTCCATGTTTAACATTTCGAATGACTGCTGACCTTTTCCAAAGTAGCCATACTATTTTACTTTCCCACCAGCAATACATAAGGGTTCCAATTTCTTCACATACTCACCAACATTTGTTATTTTCTGTCTTTTTTTTTTTTTTATTGCAGCCATCCTAGTGGGTGTGAAGTTGTATCTCATTATGGTTTGGTTTGCTTTTCCCTCATGACTAATGATGAGCATCTTTTCATGTCCATTTGTATATTTTCTCAAATCCTTAGCCTATTTTTCATTTGGGTTATCTGCTTATTATTGAGTTGTTAGCGGGTTTATAATGTATTTTTAGCTCTTATATTTAGGTCTGTGATCCATCTTATGTTAATTTTTGTGTATGGTGTAAGGAGGGGGTCCAGCTTCATTCCCTTGTGTGTGAATTTCCAGTTACTCTAGCATTATTTGTTCAAAAGGATAGGAGGAAATATTTGCAAATCATGTATCTGATAGGGGGACTTGTATTCAGAAAAACACTCTTACAATTCAAACATAATAAGTATTATTATGTAAATTAGGGGTGAAAAGAGAATAACTGGGAAAGGCAAAATCTTCCAAATTAGTGAATAATATGTTTTTGAATATTTCAAAGCAATGTATTTATTTCATTGTGTCTGTTTAATGAGTGTCTGTTTTAATGAGTGAAAATACAAATAAAAAACAAGTTGGCAAAATGCAACAAAATAACTGATAAGTCTTTATCATAATATTTTTTAAAATTGGATATCATTGATGTACAGTATATGTTACAGGTTAACATTATAGTGATTCATAGTTTTAAAGGTTATGCTCCATTTATAGTTGCTATAAAATACTGACTATATTCCCTATGTTGTACAGTATATCCTTGTAGCTTATTTTATACATAATAGTTTGTGCCTCAATCCTCTTCTCTGTATTGCCTCTTCTCCCACCTCTTCCCACTGGTAACCACTAATTTGTTCTGTATATCTGTGAGTCTGTTTGTTTCTTTTGTTGTATTCAGTAATTTGTTGTATTTTACATTCCACATACAAGTGATATAGTATTTGTCTATGTCTGACTCACTTCACTTAGCATAATACCCTCCCTCCAAGTTCATCCATGTTGTTGCAAATGGCAAATTTTCCTTCTTTTTATGACTGAGTAGTATTCCATTGTGTGTGTGTGTGTGTGTGTGTGTGTGTGTATACACACACACCATATCTTCTTTATCCACTCATCTGTTGATGGACACTTAAGTTGTTTCTATGTCTTGGCAGTTATAAATAATGTGGCTGTGAACATTAGGGTTAGTGTATCCTTTTGAATTAGTGTGGAATCCCAGTAGTGGAACTGAAGGATCATATGGTAGTTGTATTTTTAGTTTTTTGAAAATCCTCCATACTGTTTTCCACAGTGACTGCACCAATTTACATATCCACCAACAGTGCACAGGGTTCTCTTTTATCTACATTCTTGCTGACATTTGTTGTTTGTGTTCTTTTTGATAATAGCCCTTCTGATAGGTGTGATGTGCTCTTACTGTGGTTTTGATTTGTATTTCCCTGATGATTAGCAATATTGAACATCTTTTCATGGGCCTGTTGGCCACCTGAATGTCCTCTGCAGGAAAATGTCTGTTCAGATCTTCTGCCCATTTTTATTTATTTTTTTATTGGAGGATAATTACTGTACAATGTTGTGGTTGTCCGTCATACATCAGTGGAATCATTCATAATTATATTTATGTATCCCCTCCTCCTTGAGGCCTCTTCCCACCCCCCATTCCACCCTTTTAGGTCATCACAGTGCCAGGATGGGCTCCCTGTGTTAGAGCAGCTTCCTGCTACTTATCTATTTTACACATGGTAGTTTCTCAATTTGTCCTAGCCTCTCCATCCCCTGCTGTTTCCACAAGTCCATTCTCTAAGTCTGTGTCTCTATTTCTTCTCTGTAGATAGGTTCATCAGCCCTATTTTTCTAGATTCCATACATTTGCGTTGATATATGATATTTATCTCTTTCTGACTTGACTTCACTTTGTTTAACAGTCTCTAGGTTTACGTACCTCACTACAACTAACTCATTCATTTTTATGGCTGATATTACATTATCTATATGTACCGTATCATCTTTATCCATTCATCAGTTGATGGACGTCTCAGTTGCTTCCATGTCCTGGGTATTGTAAATTGTGTTGCAGTGAGCATTGGGGTACATGTGTCTTTTTGAATTGTTTCTGTCCATTTCAAAATCAGGTTTTCTGTCTTTTTGATGTTGAAGTTGTATGAGCTGTTTATATATTTTGGATGTTAACCCCTCATTAGTCATATCATTTGCAAATATTTCCTCCCATTCTGTAGATTGTCTTTTCATTTTGTCAGCGGTCTCCTTTGCTGTGCCGATGCTTTTAAGTTTTGTTAACTTCCATTTGTTAATTTTTGCTTTTATTTCCTTTGCTTTAGAAGATAGATCCAAAAAACATGTTGCTACAATTTATATTAAAGAGCTTTCTGCCTGTTTTCCTCCAGGAGTTTTGTGGTTTCCACTCTTACATTTAGGTCTTTAATCCATTTTGAGTTTATTTTTGTATATGAGATACTTATTCAACATTGTTATCCCATTTCTTAGTTATTAATAAGAGCTTACTACATCTTAACTTTCTACATGTTGCAAGTTGGTGAGGGTTAACTTAATAACATCAGCTATTAATACTAATGTTAAAAATCAAGGAAAAGTTGATTTAGTCATCAGTCATTCAGTTGACAGACATTTATTGAGTGCTTACTGTGGGCAAAACTGGTCATAGTTAGCATCAAGGAAATGTAGTATCAATAGATCTCTGTACCTCGGGCCAAATTTAAATGAATCGGTGTTTGTAAATGTGCCAATATGTTGTTTGAAGGAAGCAATAAATACTGCTGTTGTCATTACCTAGTAGCCGAGACATGGAGTGGAGTGAAGTGAAGTGAAGTTGCTCAGTTGTGTCCGACTCTTTGCGACCCCATGGACTGTAGCCTACCAGACTTCTCCGTCCATGGGATTCTCCAGGCAAGAATACTGGAGTGGGTTACCATTAGACATGGAACTTGAGCCTAAAGGGTTTTAACTCCAGGTAGTAGATGATGAGTGTTATCAGAAAGATACAGATAAAGGATTCTGGGTGTAATTACACTGAATTACCCTGGGTATAGCTGAGGTTAGAGTAAGTATCAGAAAAGATGTAGCAAGTACTAAATGTTTCTGCTTGTCTTTTAAATTAGCCTATGAAATTATATAGGTGATCTGCTTTTACCTGAGGGACTGTGTCCCATCACCGTCCCTTTCTTAATGGATGAAGGAATGCAAAACAGACCTCGCTTCTGCCTTGCAGGTGTTCTAGCTTAAGTTTAAGAGGTTTGATAATATCTTGCTTGTATTTTCCACCTTTGGGATTGAGTGCGGTTAATTCTACAACTGAAGATGTTTGCATTTTCCAACCAAGTAGTTCCCCCTGTTAAGTACCATTTAAATATAACCCCATACTGGCGCCCTGCATATTATTCTAGGTCAGACGCATGTCTTTGTAAGACAGACTTAGACCCCCTGTGAGAACTTCCCAGAGGAAGAACAGCTTTATTCAACTATTGAGTGCCTTCTGATGATGCAGATTTGGGGCAGCTCTGATTCAGAACGTCTCAGATGACTTGAAAGGCTTGGAACAGCCCATTCAGAGTCTGGAGGGTGTGGCCCATCTGCAAGAAGTTAGCTTTTGTTAGTGGAGTTTGGAAGTGGAGTGGAGGTTTTTCTATTGTTATCTGCTGTCATCCTCTTTTCTCATTACGGTGCTGTGATATACCACTGAACTGTTTTATATCAGCTTCCCCCTCCTTCCTCAATTCTTGGGCTGAAACTTCAGTGACTGTTCTTGGATTTTAAGTGTGTATGTTGCTAAGAGTGAAATTGAGGTAATTTTAACTTAAATTCCACACAAGAAAAATATCCTATATGTTACTAATGTCTAAATAGTTTGGTTTTCATCAGTGACTTGAGAAATCTGTTCATTAAGAAGCTGCTTCCAATATCTTAAACGGAATGTTTAGACTTCCGTATTTGGATAGTCAGATATCCAATAAGAATTGTATTTAAATTATGTCCGAACTTGGAGAGTTGTACAAATAATCCAATTATGGGTAGACTACTTGGTTAGCACGGTTTTATAATCAGATACAAAGAGAAGTGAGATAAGGATCAGCAGGAAGGGTTTATTTTGTTGGAATAGACCTTTGTTGACTGTTTAGTTGTGGTCACGTCTTAGTGTTTCGAGCCTTGCTTCTTAGTGCTGGGTTCTCCGTTGTATATTGTCGACACGATACAGCTCCAGCTGACAAGCCTGCCAAGGTTAGGGTCCATTTCCTTCAGGAGGACCACTGAGACTGCATGGTATGAAATATCGAGCTGACTTCATCCTCCACTTCCCCTAAAGCAGAGGTGAGAGACCTTGTGAAATACAGTATGTTCTGTACTCCATGCTCCATGCTTTATGAATGTAGAAAATCTTATTCTTGTTGAGTTCTATTAGACCCACCCCACACGCAAGAAAATAAGGCATAATGAAGGTATCAGGTGAAACAAGCAATTGTATAACATCCTTATTTGTTTTGAAGATTGTATGTATTTAAGAAGCCTGAAAATATTCTACATCTTCCTCCATTTTTAATGATAGTTTGATGCTGCTTATTGCTGTTTGAAACTAAGCAAAAAGCAAGAACGGGATCATAAGGGCATTGACTTAGGGGAGCAGGGACGTATAGTTAAGATACTCTTAATATCTGTTCATATTTTCTGTGCTGATTGGAATGAGAATGAGCACATTTTCTTTCACTTTATATGCTATGCTGTGCTTAGTCACTTAATCATATCTGACTCTTTGCAACCCCATGGACTGTAGCCCGCCAGGCTCCTCTGTCCATGGGGATTCTCCAGACAAGAATACTGGAGTGGGATGCCATGCCCTCCTCCAGGGGATCTTCCCAGCCTGGGGATCGAACCCAGGTCTTCTGCATTGCAGGCCAATTCTTTACCATCTGAGCCCATGAATGGCTTACCAAGGAAGCCCATGAATTCTGGAGGGGTAGTCTATCCCTTCTCCAGGGGATCTTCCTGGCCCAGGGATCAAACTGGGGTCTCCTGCATTACAGACAGATTCTTTACCAGCTGAGCTACCAGGGAAGCCCTTACTGTATATAGTAGAATATAATCTCAATAGATCTGCAAAAAAAAAAAAAAAGGTTTTGACCAACATAAATATACATAATCTTAAATGCAAATGAAATAGTATATATTTAGTACCATTCAGTATACTAATGATATAGCAATATACATGTAATAGTCGTTTATCTCTAATATCTACTTTATTAATTCACATATTTTAAGATCCCATTTAAAGCTTAAATGATATTCTAATTTTGAACATTCCCTTTCTTACTCATATAGTTTATAAAGCAGAGCCACATTTTATGTTATCTAAGTCAGTTTTTTAGAGTTCATCACCTTCATTTCCATCTTCATTACTTGAGAGAGAGGGATTTTTTTTTTTTACTATTTATTTTTTATTGGGATATAGATGATTTATAGTGTTGTGTCAATTTCTGCTGTATAGCAGAATGACTTGGTTATACACATATCATACATTTTAAAAAATATTCTTTTCCGTTATGGTTTATCACAGTAAATTGAATATACTTCCTTGAGCTGTATAGTAGGACCTTGTTGTGTATCCATTCTGTATATGATAGTTTGCATCTACCAGCCCCAAACTCCCAGCCCATCCCTCTCCCTCTTCCCCTCCCCTTTGTCAACCACAAGTCTGTTCTCCGTATCTGAATCTGTTTCTGTTTTGTAGATAGGTTCATTGTGCCGTATTTTAGATTCCACATATAAGTGATAACATACAGTATTTGTCTTCCTCTTTTTGACTGACTTCACTTAGTATGATAATCTCTAGTTACATCTATATTGCTGCAAATGGCATTATTTCATTTTTATGGCTGAGTAGTATTCCATTATATATATGTGAACAAAATTGTTCAGCCACTTGGTCATATCCGAGTGTTTGCAACCCTGTGGACTGCAGGATGCCAGGCTTCCCTGTCCTTTACCATCTTCTGGAGTATGCTCAAATTCATGCTTTTTACTATGCTGTCTAGGTGTGTCATAGCTTTTCTTTCAAGGAGCAGACATCTTTTGATTTCATGGCTGCAGTCACCATCTGCAGTGATTCTGGAGCCCCCAAAAATAAACTCTGTCACTGTTTCCGTTGTTTCCCCATCTATTTGCCATGAAGTGGTGGGACCCGATGCTATGATCTTAGCTTTTTGAATGTTGAGTTTTAAACCAGCTTTTTCACTCTTCTGTTTCACAGTCATCAAGAGGCTTTTTAGTTCCTCTTCACTCTCTGCCATAAGGGTGGTGTCATGTGCATATCTGAGGTTATTGATTTTTCTCCCGGCAATCTTGATTCCAGGTTGTGCTTCATCCAGCCCAGGATTTCTCATGATGTACTCTGCGTATCACTTAAACAAGCAGGGTGACAATATACAGCCTTGATGTACTCCTTTCCCTATGGGGGTGCATGTATCTTTTTGAATTATAGTTTTATCCGGGTATTCCCAGAGGTGGGGTGCTGGACCATATGGCAACTCTATTTTTAGTTTTCTGAGGAACCACCATACTGTTTTCCCCATATTGACTTTGTGAGTTTACATTCTCGCAACAGTGTAGGAGGGCTTCCTTTTCTCCACACCCTCTCCAGCGTTTTGTTATCTGTAGACCTTTTAATGATGGCCATTCTGACCAGTGGGCTGGATATTTCACCCGGTGTCCACCCAGCTATATGGCCCATGTGCTGTGGATGGCCCCCATGGTGTCGCTGGGTGCATAGCACTGAGCTTCGAGGCCCGAGACTTGGCGCAGGTGGGCACCATGGCCCGTGCCAGCCAGCTTCCACCATCCTTGCAGCTTCCTCTGGGTTCTCTGCTTTCTCCTTTGCTGAACCTGGCAGGGATTTTGGCTGCAAACAACAGAAATTCCTGTAGCTAGTTTAAGCAGAAGGGGATGAATTAAAGGATGTTAGTTAGGTGGTTCACAGAATTTCTGGGAGGGACCAAGTGTCAAGATTGGATGTTGAGGAACCAGGAAGAGAGCCAGACCACGTGGCAGGACTGTTCTAGCAGGAAAAGCACGTGGCCCCGGCTCCCTGCTTGGGCCCAGGGCCTCAGGAGAGACCTCTAGCACTGTGCGGTCTTCCCCAGCTCTCACTACAAGGCTGGGTTGCGGAGGGTGAGCCCTGCCCGCTTCTGCCTCCAGGTCCAGTTGGTGAGAATGAGTTCCCGTACCTACACTCTGGCTGCAGGGGATTCTGAGAAATATGGTTTTTCCGATTTTCTGCTCAATGGGGGTTGATGAGCCAGTTTCCATGTCTGCCACACATAACCCCCCCCCCCCTTTTCCTAAGCTCCAGCCTTGACTGCACTCTACCAGAACCAGATCAGGAGCATTTGTCCTCAATACCTGGTGCCTCCGTGGGTACAGAGCAACGCTACTTTGCTCCCTGAGTGCTGGGACCTGCTTGCCTTGCTCTGCTTCTTCAGCTATAGTTGGTACAGCCAACGGTGAGTTGGGTAAACTATTAAACTCCACAATGAAACCCACTCCATGGGGGGCTTCCATCCAGCACAGCTGTATTTTCCCAAGTTATGTTTTAATAGCAGAAGCCTTTCCTTGGGTGTCGGGTGTGCTAGGTGGAGATGGCATGGAGTGTGGGCTAGCGAAGGGGTGCTTCCGTGCCCAGAGGCCCTCTCTTCAGCCAGGGCTTTCATCTTTGGGTCCCACTGTGATGACAGAAGTTATCCTGTGATGACAGCAGGAACAAGTGAGAGAAGGGTCAGCATCTTTCTGGGGTCAAGAGCCCTGTTCCTTGGAGCCACATCACTTTTGTTTAGTGTCTTGGCAAGCAGAAGGTATCTGTTGTGCTACGATGAAGTCAGCCTCCTGTGTCCCCAGTCACGCCTCCCATTTAACTATCTTTGTTATTTTTTTGTACAAGGGCTATCACCTAGCTGGAGGTCATAGACCCACATATGCCTTGGGAAAACATCTTAGTGTGTGCACAAGCAGTGTTCTAAACTTGCACAGATCCAGTGTTCCAAGGTCCACACTATGTTTTTCCTTAGCTTAGCAGGGCATGACAACCTCAACTGACCAGCCGATGTACTTTTATTTATTTGGGTTATGCTGTATTGCTATATTTTGCTTTGATTCTTTTCCCATGGTGATTTTCTCATGGTTTAGCCAGAGCAACAGGTGACTGACTATTAACCCCTGCAATCCAGTGACTAAGACTTCACCTCCCAGTGAAGGGAGCACGGGTTCGATCCTTGGTCAGGGAGTGAAGATCCCACCCCAGGCCTTGCAGCCAAACAACCAAAACACAAAAAACAGAAGCAGTATTGTAATAAATTCAATAAGAGTTTAAAAAGGGGCCACATCAAAAAAAAAAAATCTTTAAAAAACAAATTAAAATAACTAATGACAAAAATTCACTGATTCCCAGTGATTCACACTAAAAATTCTGTTCCTGGAAATCTACTATTGCTACCATGAATTATCCGAAGAGTATACCCTGCTTCTATACATCAAGCAGTTGGATTTTATGTTGCTGTGACATTGGTATTAAAGCTGGATCCATGGTACTGAAGCATTTATTTACGGGACAGCAGTGGAGAAACAGACACAGAGAATACACTTATGGACATGGGGAGAGGGAAGAAGGGGGTGAGATGTATTGAAAGAGCAACATGGAAGCTTACATTACCATATGTAAAATAGATAGCCAATGGGAATTTGCAGTATGACTCTGGAAACTCAATCAAAGGTTCTGTATCAACCTAGAGGGATGGGATAGGGAGGGAGATGGGAGGGAGGTTCAAAAGGGAGGGGATGTATGTATACCTGTGGCTGATTCATGTTGAGGTTTGACAGGAGATAGCAAAGTTCTGTAAAGCAATTATCCTTCCATTAAAAAAGATAAATTAAAAAGAAAAAAATAAATGAATAAAAATTCTGTTCCTAACACAGGAATCCTATTTGGGGGGCATATGTGTGTTTCTTTGAATTTTATTTATTTCTAATCAAGAATTCTTTTCCCTGTGATTTATTCACTTAACAACTTTCATTTTTAACATTCAGCAGTGTTGATTATATTACTCATCTTGTACATTACACCCCTAGTACTTATTTATCTTATAGCTGGAAGTTTGTACCTTTTTACCGCCTTCATCCACTTACCCTTCCACCTACTCCCCACTTCGGGTAACCACAAATCTCATCTCTTTCTCCATGAGTTTGTTTGTTTGAAGTATAATTAACCCACAACACTATGTTAGTTCCTGGTACACCACATAGTGGTTTGATCTTTCTATACGTTTCAAAATAATCACCATTGTTGTGTTGTTGTTCAGTCGTTCGGTGGTGTCTGACTCTGCAACTGCATGGACTGCAGCACACCAGGTTTTCCTGTCCTTCACTATCTCCCAGAGTTTGCTCAAACTCACATTCATTGAGTCAGTGATGCCATCCAACCACCTCATCCTCTGTCACCCCCTTCTCCTCCCGCCTTCAGTCTTCCCCAGCATCAGGGTCTTTTCCAGAGAGCTGACTCTTCGCATCAGGTGGCCAGAGTATTGGAGCTTCAGCTTCAACATCAGTCCTTCCAATGAATTATTTAGGATTGATTTCCTTTAGGATTGACTGGTTTGATCCCATTTTGAAAAGGAAGACTTTATAAGTGGATGCTGTGTGTCTCAGGGGAAACTGAAATTTTTGAAGGATGGAGGTCATTGTGAGTGTAACTCAATGACATCTGGTGCCATGGCTAACCCCATTTCCTTAAAGGAAGAAACTGAGGCAGTAAATCAGAGGTTGGTTTTGCTCCAGCTGGAAGTTCAGTTGACATCAAGCCTGCACTGTGTACAGTGCCCCTTCTTGACATAGAAAACTGGTGAAGCAAACCCGAATCCAGTCTAGCAGCCTCAGTAATTCTGACAAGTGCTTGTAAGGGAGGTGGGGGCAGCATGAAATATTTACAGGGAGCCTGGTGGGGATTAGCATATACAGAGGTTGAGTTCAGCAAAATGTAGGGCACACAGAAAGCCTCAAGTAGTGAAAATGTGCTTGGTTGTTGGCAGAGAGGCGAAGTTTTTTGAAAAGCGCTAGGGGGGCCTTTGCTGGATACCTTTACTTTCTCGACAAAGTTAAGTTGGGTGTTTCCAGAACTGTGCAGAGATGCAAAGGGATATTGGGAAGAGATGGCACCTACCCGCCTATTGCTTACACTCCAGTTGGAAGATTTTCTTTCTTTTTTCTTTTAATAATTTTATTTGTTTATTTTTACTTTGGGCTGTGCTGGATCTTTGCTGCTGCCCAGGCTTTTCTCTAGTTGCAGTGCACGGGCTTCTCATGGCGGTGGCTTCTCTTGTTGCAGAGCACGGGCTCTAGGGCACGTGGGCTCACTAGTGGTGCACGGGCCTTGTTGTTCCACAGCATGTGGGATCTTCTCAGACCAGGGATCGAACCCACGTCCCCTGCATTGGCAGGTGGATCCTTTACCATGGAGCTACCAGGGAAGCCCCTGGAAAAATTTCTTTCCCTTTGAAATTACCAGATTTTCTTCAATTGCAGCTGTCAAGTTCGTGCCATGAGAAAGGATAACTGTGAGCCTACTATATTTGGCCCTTTCTAGACCAGCTTCAGCCTCGTGTCTCCTTAGATTTTGTTTGTTACTCGCTCCCCACCTCGTTAACCAGGTCACCAGCCACAGAGCTATGTCAGCGGGTGTTCCCCGCAGGGAACCCTGAGGCTGGGGGTCTCTTCTGTTCCTTGTTGCTCATACTCTGGGCTCTTAGCCGAGTGAACCATCATCCTCTGAGTCTTATATTCAGACATTTCGGCCTAGAGGCAGGCGAACTTTCCCAACTCTTTCCCCAAGAGACGGTCATTGCTGGGTTTGACAGAAACACCCTGAAGGCTTATGAGCACATCATTTGATCCGTGTACAGGCCCGAGTGTCACAGACTGGCAGCTGAGGATGTGAGGGCTCTGATCTGTGTACTGGAGTATCTATGTTGTGTGTGTGTGTGTGTGTGCATGTGTGCATGCCGGGGCGGGGGGCGGGGTGGTGTGTGTATGTTAATGATTTTTAACTTTTCTTTGTTTCAACACTCATCTTCAGTAGAAACAAATATTATTCTCAGACATGGTTTTGAAAAAATAGATGAAAGGACCAGCAGCATGCAGACAGGTTCAGGAACACTTGGCCTTCTCTGAGCACGGTCCTGTTTTCCACTCTGTCAGCAGAGAAATTTTCCTTTTTATAGTGTACCTTTGAACCAGGGCTTTGTTCAGAAATCATTTTATTCAGAGCCTCTTGTTTTGAGGAAGAATTGATTGGAGGTTGGCCCCTGGTGGCTCGGACAGTAAAGAATCTGCCTGCAATGCAGGAGACCTGGGGATCCTTGGGTCAGGAAGATCCCCTGGAGGAGGACGTGGCAACCCACTCCAGTATTCTTGCCTGGAGAGTCTCATGGACAGAGGAGCCTGGAGGGCTACAGTCCATGGGGTCACAAGAGCCAGACACGACTTAGCGACTAAACCACCACATGGCAGGGGCTGGAGACATCTCCACGTGCACGTATTGAGGGGCTTGTAGGGAGAAGGTATGGACCACTATATGCTCCCGTTGTTCGCAAAAATGCTCATGACATCTAGAGAGTTATCCTTGGAAGGAAAAAATCTGTTTGGGTTTTTGGAGGCTGGGTTTTTTTCCCCGTGTGTTTTCCCAGACATTTTCTGTGTGTATGTGCAAAGTAAAAAACCTTCATAATCAGTCCATTCTGGGACCTTGGTGTCTGTGTTGGCAGCTGTGGTTGCCCTGCCTGAAGTGGGCACATCTCCCTGGCGTCATTCAGAGACTGTTGGCTGGGTCCAGGGGTTGGCCTCTCCACCTCGTTGCAGTTGTGTGGGATGGGAGGGCGCCTCTTCGTGCCCTCAGTCAGGTACAGAGGCCTGATTTCAACTCCCACTGGTTCCTGATTGCCTTTGAGCAAGAGGTGAACAAACACACCTGTGCCACCTTTGTGTTGCTTCACACCCCAGGCACTGGCTGTCCCAGCCCAGCAAGTGAGCCCTGTGAGCTAAGTGTGGGTTCCTACACCTTCTGACACCTTCCCCCATCCTCATTCAGGTGCATCTATTTTTAGAACGAGCTTGTCCTGATTTGAGTGTCACTTTTGCAAGGCTGTGACCGGCACGTGTTCAGCTGTTTTCTTCAAGGATCCCCAGGTGTTCGTTGATGCCAGTTCTTTGGAGGCTTTGTCGTCTGTAGAGGGCTGCAGGTGCAGAAACCACCCACCCAGCTGTCCCTGGGTGAGAAGGTTTTGTTTGGCTGGAGATGCAACTCAGTGTCTGGATGCCTGGAGAAGGGCAGGAGCCCCAGGAGGGAAGGGGCGGTTTAGTTGAGTGTGAAATAAGATAGAGGTATGCACCTCCGATCAACATCAGTCAGTGTTTATGGAGGGTCCTTGTGCTGATGGTCACAGTGGGAAGTCCACTTTGTGCAGAACTCTTTATAAACTCACCAGCAATGTTCGCCAGCATGGGAAAGATTGAAGTAAAAGGTTGGCAAAGATAGGCACTACCCCTTGGCTGAGGGTGGGGACACAGCAGCCTATGTGTAGGGACATACCACCCTGGGAAGGATAAAAGAAACCAGGGATTCTGGATGGAAGGTGGGATCAGCCAGCTGAAGGGCTCAGTGGCCATAGTCAGGAGTTTGCACTGGACCCAGAGAAACTGGGAGTCACAGGATTGGAACGTTTATGTCATTTGCCACCTGCCAGGTACAGACTATTGTAAACCAATGGCCAAAGAGAACCAGGAAGGAAATCAAGAATAGGATCACTCTGGGCCTTCCCTGGAGTCCAGTGGTTGGGACTCCATGCTTCCACTGCAGGGGCATGGATTCAGTGGCTGATTGGGGAGCTAGGAACTAATGCATGCTGAGTGGTACAACCAAAAAAAATATATTGGGGTCCCTTTCTATTGGGGGATTTATGGAGAGAAAAGAGAAGTTCTGAAAGGAATTTCCAGGAGCTCAGAGTGGAGGTGCCCTTGAGGCTGAAGGGAGAGGTATGGAGCTGGGTAACTGGTTACTGGCATATTCAGTGGCCAGTGTCCCCTCTGTAGGTGGAACCAGCTAGGGTGAGGACACAGAGCTTCTGGAACTGAAAAGTTCAGTCATAGAGTTATCTGGAAATCATTCATGGGCATCATTCTGGATATTTCCGAAGTCTCCCCAAGGACTGTGATAGTAAGCCCTGGAAAGGACAAAGATGCACCATGGCTCCCCTGGGATTCTCGAGTCTCTCGGATATAACCTGTCCTTTCGAACAGCATACCTAACAGTGCTGCAGGCTTCTCCTTTGATTTTCTAGGATTGCCTTGGTCTTTACATTTGTTTTTTCTTCCATTTCTTCATCAGTAAAAAAGGGATTGGGTCATCCTTAACCTGATGGGAAATAATTTGGAAATTAAAACAGGTGCAGCTCTTGGTGCTCCAGAGAAGGAAAGTATAGTTCCCTTGTGAGGTGGAGCCCTGATCCCATTGGTGACAGGAGGAGTTACCGAGAGAATGCTCAGGATGGTTTTCAACAGGATTCTGTGTCAGTGTTTATGTGTGGCTTTTTAGGGAAAACCTTGGGCAGCATGTGGTTCCCTCTTTCCTCCTCTTACCACGTCAGCAGTGGCCTGATTGGAGCTGGCAGCCCCTCTGGGGGATGCTCGGCTCTCACTTCTGGGTCTTTTAACACTACCCTTCCCTGAGCACTCTGCTTTCCTTCCCGGAGTCCCCTTTGTCACTTTCAATTAAGCCAGGAACTTGTGGAACGAGGACAAGCCATGTATAATTTGGTTAGTGATCTAAATAAGCCAGAACAGCAGAGAGGAAACGTAAATATGAAAAAACAGGAGTGGAGCGAATAGGTTTTATACAAGCATTACTATAACCACGGTTTATTGAATGCTGGGTGATCTCAAATGTTACCATCTCTCTCTTTAAGCATGAGCTTGAGCAAACTCCGGGAGATGGTGAAGGACAAGGAAGCCTGGCGTGCTGTAGTTCATGGAGTCACAAAGAGTCAGACACCACTTAGCAGCTGAATAACAACAAAGAGCCTGGTGCCTGAGAGGAAAGAACAATGGATTTGTAAACAGACAGACCTGATTTAGGTGGAAATTTGAATCCTCACTCTCCCCCAATCTGTGATTTAGGGAAGTTCCTTAAACTTTTGCAGATTCCATTCTGTACTCTGGGCTAGCAACCTGCTCCGTTAAGCATCTAGTTCTGTCGTTGTGGCTGTTGTTGTTCAGTCGCTCAGTCGTGTCTGACTCTTGTGACCCCATGGACTGCAGCACGCCAGGCTTCCCTGTCCTCCTCCCAGAGTTTGCTCAGACTCATGTCCACTGAGTCAGTGATGCCATCCAACCTTGTCCTCTGTTGTCCCCCTCTCCTCCTTCCTTCAGTCTTTCCCAGCTTCAGGGTCTTTTCTAATGAGTTGGCTCTTGCATCATGTGGCCAAAGTATTGTGCTTCAGCTTCAGCATCAGTCCTTCCAGTGGATATTCAGGGTTGATTTCCTTTAGGATTGACTGGTTTGATCTCCTTGCAGTCCAAGGGATTCTCAACAGTCTTCTGCAACACCACAGTTCAAAAGCATCAATTCTTCGGTGTTCAACCTTCTTTATGGTCAACTCTCATATCCATACATGACAACTGGAAAAACCATAGCTTTGACTAGACAGACCTTTGTTGGAAAAGTAATGTCTCTGCTTATTAATACATTGTCTAGATTTGTTATAGCTTTTCTTCCAAGGAGCAAGTGTCTTTCAATTTCATGGCTGCAGTCACCGTCCGCAGTGATTTTGGAACCCAAGAAAATAAAGTTTGCCATGAAGTGATGGGACCAGATGCCATGATCTATGTTTTTTGAATGTTGAGTTTTAAGCCAGCTTTTTCACTCTCCTCTTTCACTTTCATCAAGAGGCTCTTTAGTTCCTCTTAACTTTCTTTTATAAGGATGGTATCATCTGCATATCTGAGGTTATTGATATTTCTTCTGGCATGCTTGATCCCAACTTGTGCTTCATCCAGCCCAGCATTTCACATGCTGTACTCTGCCTGTAAGTTACATAAACAGGATGACAATATACAGCCTTGATGTACTCCTTTCCCAATTTGGAGCAAGTCCGTTCCATGTCCGGTTCTGTTATTTCTTGACCGGCATACAGGTTTCTCAGCAGTCAGGTAAGGTGGTTTGGTATTCCCATCTCTTGAAGACGTTTTCACAGTTTGTTGTGATCCATACAGCCAAAGGCTTCAGCGTAGTCAATGAAGCAGAAGTAGATGTTTTTCTAGAATTCTGTAGCTTTTTCTGTGCTCCAACAGATGTTGGCAGTTTGATCTCTGGTTCCTCTACCTTTTCTAAATCCAGCTTGAACATCTGGAAGTTCTCAGTTCATGTACTGTTGAAGCCTAGCTTGAAAGATTTTGAGCATTACTTTGCTAGCATGTGAAATGAGTGCAATTGTGTGGTAGTTTCAACATTCTTTGGCATTGCCCTTCTTTACGGTTGGAATGAATACTGACCTTTTCTAGTCCTGTGGCCACTGCTGAGTTTTCCAAATTTGCTGGCATATTGAGTGCATCACTTTCACAGCATCATCTTTCAGGATTTGAAATAGCTCAGCTGGAATTCCATCATCTCCACTAGCTTTGTTCTTAATACTGCTTCCTAAGGCCCTAACTGTCTGACTCTAGGTGAGTGATCACACCATCATGGTTATCCGGGTCATTAAGATCTTTTTTGTATAGTTCTCCTGTGTATTCTTGCCACCTCTTCTTAATATCGTTTGCTTCTGTTAGGTCCATACCATTTCTGTCCTTTATTGAGCCCATCTTTGCATGAAATGTTCCCTTGTTATCTCTAATTTTCTTGAAGAGATCTCTAGTCTTTCTCATTCTGTTGTTTTCCTCTATTTCTTTGCATGGTTCTCTGTTGATGGCATTCTGAAATCAGTGCTAACTGTATAAACAATTGTAGCTAAAGTAATTTTTGATGCTTTTGAACTGAGTTGGTATCTTTTGGAGTCTGATATTATCCTTGCTATGTAGATTATGAAAGTGTGAGTCACTCAGTTGTGTCTGACTCTTTGCGACCTTATGGACTATAGCATGCCAGGCTCCTCTGTCCATGGGATTTTCCAGGCAAGAATATTGGCATGGGTAGCCATTCCCTTCTCCAAGGGATCTCTCCGACCCAGGGATCAAACCTGGGACTCCCACATTGCAGGCAGATTCTTTACCATCTGAGCCACCAGAGAAACCCTAGATTATGAAGGCCCTATGCAAACTTTTTTCATAGGTCTTAGAATTAAATTTCAGTTGGTCAGTGCTAGGAGGCCCACACATTCCTAGTGGAGCAAATACAAACTAAAGAGACTTTACCCGGTGGCCACCCTCCACAGAGGTACTAGAAGTTACATGTTTTGGCTGCTGTTCTCATTGCCAGAATTTGCATTGTTATAGGCTTGCGAGGCACATTCTTGTGTCTTTTGTTTTTGAACTCTTTTAGATAAGTTTGAGACCTGGAAGTCACCACTGCTTGATTCCCATGAGAAATCTCCGGTTATTTAGAGAAATTCTTCTTGTGAGTGAAAAAAGGGGGGTGGGGAACAAATAAGTGATTGTTTGCAGGCTCATAGAAAGAAATTTCCATACGTGACCCAGCTTCCTCACTAGCATTCTGAAAGCTGAGGTTGGGGAAGTCAAGTTCCTACCACCGCAGAACCAGATGTGATTCTGAGAGAAGAGTCTTCTTGGTAAAGACAAGAAATACTTTCAAAATACAGCTGAGCCCAAACATGTCATTGAGCATTTAGTGGGTTTTGATAGATTTCTTCCTCCAAGGCTTTCACTCCACCCTTCCCTACTTGAGTAGGAAAGTTAATAATTTTTCATCCTAACGTAGACTTGGTAAGCTTAGGGGACTGTGTATTTTTGTGAAGAGGAATTATTTTGAGATCTGCAAATAACAGAAGGGATGCAGTAAACCTTTAGAACTCTGAGCACCATGGGGAATTTGGGGAATTCCATTGAGACTGTTAAACCTACAGAAGAAAAGACAGACAGGGAGGGAAGGAGTTGGCTGTCACAGAAACCACTTAAAAAAAAACAAACAAACAAAAAACAGATTTCCAGTTCATGCAGGTTACACCAGCCCTTCTGAAATGCACTTGCAGCCTGGTCGCAGGTGCAGGGCGTGCATTGGGTGTACACTCTGTTCAAGTGATTGAAGAAGCATAGCTCAGCGGCTTCCCTTGACTGCTTAGCACCTTGGCAAGGTGCTAAGCTTATTCTCCAGATGTTGGGAACCACCTAGAACTCAGCCTCCTGCTTCTGAGCCTTCTAGAATGTGTATACACTCCTGCAGTCTATGTGCATTTAGAATGTACCTCGCTCAGCAGAGTCATTATGGAGTATTTAACCATCTACGACACAGGCTTCCCTGGTGGCTCAGTGGTGGAGAATCCACCTGCCAATGCAGGAGACATGGATTTGATCCCTGGGTCAGGAAGATCCTCTGGAGAAGGAAATGGCAACCCACTCTGGTATTCTTGCCTGGGAAATCCTATGAACAGAGGAGTCTGGTGGGCTACAGTCTATGGAGTCACAAAAGAGTCTAATACAGCAATGCGACTAAGCAACAACAATCCATCCACCCTGCCTTCAGTTTCTGAGAACCAAATGAGTGGCTACTTCGACTACTGAACAATAGCAATGTAGTCAAAATAAAATATAAAGGGGGGGGGGGGATTCCAAGCCCACCATATTTGTTTCCTTGTGTAGAGTCTTAATGGAGTTGTGACTGTTGACTTTGTCATGGGCTCCAAGCCAGTGTGGGCAGCAGTGTGATCCTGAACCTAGCTGGCAGCAGTCCATTCCAGTGGGTCTGTTTAACAAGCCTGGCATCTGGCATGCTGTGTTCCCTGTGATGATGCCAGGTTAGGTGGGTTGGGCTGGAACACAATTGTCTCCAGGTGCAGCAAGCATGAGGAGTTGCCTACTTTCTTCTCCTCTGTGAAAGGAGGAGTGTGAAATGGTGGGGAAAACGTCAAAACCAAGAAGCAGCCTTTACTTAAGACCCACATCCTCGGGAGAGTTTGTCCTGCTTGTCCCAGCCCATGATGACACCTCCCTTGGAATTCCTTATCCTCATTACCTTTTAGCCATCATTTTTCATTTAGCACACTTGCTCACCCCGATGGGAACCTTTTCATGTAGACAGAGTCTCATCTGTCCCCAAATTCTTAGAGGAGGCCCTTTTTTTCATTAGTTTTGTCTATTTACTCACATTTGACTGTCCTGGGTCTTTGTTTCTGTGCTCGGGCTTTTCTCTTTGTGGGGAGTGGGGGCTGCTCTGTCGTAGTGCATGGGCTTCTTACTGTGGTGGCTTCTCTTGTTGTGAAGCTTGGTCTCTAGGGCTTCAGTGATTGTAGTACGTGGGCTTAGTTGACCCGTTATACGTGAGATCTTACTGGAGCAGGGATCGAACCCATGTCCCCTGCATTGGCAGGTGGATTCTTAGCCACAGGACCACCAGGGAAGTTCCAGAAGGCTCTTCTTAATTACTTTGATTCTGGTTTTAAGAGTTAATCTCATGGACACTAATAAGACCATATACTGAAGCTTTGGGGAACTGTATGCAGGGATGCTCCTGAAATTGATTTCTTAGAGATGCCAGGGCCTGGAGAGAGAGATCTCCAGCTGCAGGTGGCCATGACATCGGCCAAGGAAGTGTGTTGTTCCCTTTGCTCCTCTGAGTGTGAGTAACGACAGACTCCCATGGCCTGGTCCAGGGAGTCCTCAGGTTAGGGCAGGATTCACAGGAGTGAGTTCAAGTTGTGATGGGGCTGGATTCAGCTGGTAACCAAGACCTCTGGTGGGTCACTAGAGGCCAGGAAGGTGTAAATGCCTTGATGTGAGGGCATGTACTGTTCCGGATTTCTCTGGGGGAATTGGTCATTTATGCAAGTCATAAAGGCTTTCTGCTTCTCTGAAGTTAGGTTTTCCTTGCCCTGAGGTGATTGGTCCTTTTCTCCATCTGTGTCCGGAAGAAACATGTGTATCTTTGTTCATGGACTGACCTAATCCTCATTAATGGGCCTTGATTCTGAAAAGTTGACCTGAGATGACCAGTAGCCCCAAGAGACAGCTGTCCTTGTCCAGGAACCAGGTCCTGGGACTCATCCGGGTACTTCCTGTTCCCCACCTTGCACTTCCTGTTCCCCACCTTGCACTTCCTGTTCCCCACCTTGCACTTCCTGTTCCATTGCAGTTTCTTATCCCAATGTGAACTCCCTTGGCATTGATCCATCCTTACCCAGGGCAGTTCATTCCTAAAGAACACTTTAGGGCAATTTCAGCGTATCCATGTCCATTGAGATGTGGAGACCAGCTATGAGAAAGAGAAAAGGGTCCCAGTCCCTGAAGAATGGGGACTGAGTTAGGGGGAGTTGGCACTTTCTGCACACAAAGGAAAGTTTAAACCAAAAAAATGCTCTATACCAAAGGAGGGCCAAGGAGAATGCCTGAAAGTTTTTCAAAAAGTCCTCAAAGCACTTGTTATTGATGAGTAAGCTATGTTATAAAAAGACAGGAATGAGAACTGGTTGATAACATAAGATTTGGACACAAATTTGAGAATGGAGTCCTTCCCTCATAAAACATCTCCTCAAACTGGTACTTTATAGAGTGGTGTTTTTTTTTTTTTTTTTTATAAGCTAAAGTTATTAGAAAGATTATGAAGAAAGAATCCTTGAGGGGAAAATTCAAAAGGACAGTGAAACTGTGTAAAAGATATGAGTTGAGAGTATTGTCCTGTTTTTCCATTTGTTTACTGGAACCTGGGAGCATGCCAGGTTTTGAAGTGAAATATAAGAGGGAACTTTTCAATAAACATTGATCCAGTACTTATAAGGAAACCAGTGCCAGAAAGGTGAGCATCCCCCACCCCTGCTTAGAAGCCTCTGAGAAGCTGTGAACCCACTCTTTTGCTGCTGGATTCAGCTCAGAGTTTTTGGAATTTTGAATCAGAATACTTTAGGAAGGACACGCCTTTTGCCTAACCTGCTTTTCTCTTTCAATTTCCTGCACCCTGACAACTTTTGTGCTTGCGGTCCCTAGAATGGGAAGCCATCATCATAACAATGAACAGTATAATATAAGGCTTTAAGAACCTGTCTGATTTGTCATTTGTTGAAGAGGGCTGTCTCATGCATTGTTAGGAGTTTGGCAGCAACTCTGACCTCTACCCAGTAGATGCCAGTAGCAACCCCTCCTCCTCCCTGTAGGGGAAAGGCACTGGCTTATGTGCAAACACAGATACACGAAAAAGCAGCGGCTAACATGTTTCCTGATGTAGTCACTGGAGGGAGATCAAGAATGGCTTTATTCTTTGGGCATGAGAATTAGCACAATGAGGAATTATCAAGCTGCTCTTAATGTGTTTACCATTGGATGTCTCAGTGCGCATCCGATGGTAAATACATAAGACTATGTTAGATTGAAGGGATCAACAACTGAGGAAGAGAGAGTAGTGTGGAGTCAAAGCCGTAAACTGTGACAGGATACAGGGGAAGGCACGTGTAAAAGATTTTAAGAGGTAGAGGATCTCACACCAAATGTGAGAGGAGCTGACAATGATTCATCTGTGCTTGAGTGACTTTTGTAGATGTTCAGTCACTAAGTTGTATCTGACCCTTTGCAACCCCATGGACTGCAGCACGCCCGGCTTCCCTGTCCTTCACTATCTCCCAGAGTTTGCTAAGACTCATATCCACTGAGTCAGTGATGCTATCTAACCATCTCATCATCTGCCACCCCCTTTTCCTTTTGCCTGCAGTCTTTACCAGCATCAGAGTCTTTTCCAGTGAGTCAGCTCTTTGAATCAGGTGCCTAAAGTATTGGAGCTTCAACATTAGTCCTTCTAATGAATATTCAGGGTTGATTTCCTTGAGGATTTGTTGCAGGAAGGGGGAGACCCCTTCCAGGGCCCGAAACTGGGCTCTTGTCTAACACTCAGAAATGAATTGTCTGAGGATACACATGTGCTGACAAAGCAAGAGATTTTATTGGGAAAGGGCACCTGGGCGAACTGCTCTGCCGCATGGCTTGCCGTCTTGGGTTTTATGGTGATGGGGTTAGTTTCCGGGTTGTCCTTAGCTAATCATTCTGACTCAGGGTCCTTCCTGGTGGTGCACGCCTTGTTCAGCCAAGATGGATGCCAGAGAGAAGGATTCTGGGAGGTGGTCAGACAGGTGGTGTCTCCTTGTGACTTTTCCTGAACTCTTCTGGTTGGTGGAGGCTTATTAGTTCCCTGTTCCGTACCAGGACCTCCTGTCATAAAACAACTCATGGAGATAATTACTATGGTGCCTGGCCAGGAAGGGAGGTTTCAATCGGTGTGCTTCCCCTAACAGATTGACTGGTTTGCTCTCCTTGCTGTTCAAGACCCTCTCAAGAGCTCTTGAGTGAGTGGGGATTGACATTAATGAAAAGAGGAAGTATACGAGAAGGAACCAGGTGACAGAGAACATGATGGGCTTTATTTCAGGCCCTGCTGAGTTTGAGATGCCTGAAAGACATCTTGTTGGATCTGAGCAGGAGGTAGGCAGAGATCTGGGTCTGAAACTCTGAAGAGAGATGGAGGTTGAAGAGTTGGCGGCTCTTCCTTGGTTGTTACTGCCATAGATGTAGAAGGGATAAGCCAGGGAAGAGAAAAGAGAGAGAAATGCCTGTGCTTCTTCAGCTACCCTGTTCCTCCAGGAGGGAGGAGAGAGCTCAAGGATGAAGGCTGAGAACTGATGGTCGGAGAGCTGGGAAGTTCTATCCACCAGCAATGTAGGGTCTCATTGGACACATATAACAGCTTAAAATCAGTTCTGTATATAATTAAGGACCAAAAAAAGCATGACGGCATCTGTATATGCTGTCAAAGTGGAGTGAGGTAAAAGGGTATGTGAGCTCTTAAGAGGGCTTTGTGGAAGAGACGAAAAGATTATAGCTGCATAGAGCTTGACTTTCTCAAGGGTGTTTGTGAACCCTCCGCATTGATGATGGGAGTTGGAAGAGAGCTGCTTCTCTCAGTTGCCAGGTCACAGCTGTCCCTGCTTGCACAAGCGGCAGGGTGTTCCCATCAGCCTCACTATCATCTCCCATCACAGGTCATGGAGACAAACCGAGTACCTACTGGCTTTCATAATTCCCTGTGAACTATTTCTGACTGGGGGATGGGAAAAAGAGACGGAAACTTGAGTGCTTTCTGTGTTTGCAAGTCATTCATGAATTTTGGCAAGTGGTAGCCTTTCACTCTGTGGCTTCGATAATATGAAGCCCGATAGCCTTAGGACTGACCAACGGGAAATTGTAAATAAAATTAAAATTCCGCCGGCTTTTTCAAAATATAGTTGACGCTTGAACAATGTGGGTTTGAACCATGTGGGTCCACTTATGTGAGCTTTTTTTGATACATATAGTACTTATGTTTATGATCAGAGGTTGGTTGAATCTGTGGATGCAAAATCCATGGATATGAGGGCCAACTTGGGACTTGAGTGTACATGGATTTTGGTGTCTATGGTGAGTCCTCAAACTGGTCTCCTGCAGATGCCAAGGGACAACTGTATGTATAATATAAAGTTTATGTAATATAAATTTGGGCTAAATTTATAAAATTTTAATGGAAAAGTGTTAGCCATTTTTCAGTGTATAGTTCTGTGGTATAAGGTATGTTCTTATTGTTATGTAAACCCCGTTCTTCTCCAGAACATCTTTAATCTTGCAAAACTGAAACTGCCCATTAAACAGTAACTGCCCATTCTCCCCTCTCCACTGTCCCTGGACCACCATTTTGCCTTCTGTCTGTGTGGATTTGACTTCTCTCGGTGTCTCATTTAATATCTGTCTTCTTGTGATTGGTCTGTTTCACTGAGCATAATGTCCTCCTGGTTCATCTCTGTTGTAGTATATGTCAGAGTTTCCAAACTTTTTAAAGCTCAATGCTATTCTGTTCTATGTATGTAACACGTTTTGTTTTTCTGTTCATTCATCAGTGAACACTTGGGCTGCTTTCACCTTTTAGGCGTTGCTGCTATGAATGTGACTGTACAAATAGCCCTTTGTGTCCTGCTTCCGATTCTTTGGGGTATGTACCCAGAAGTGTCCATAGGCTTTTGTGGTATTGTGGATTCTTTTCTCTGTTGGAGAATCACTTCTGAGTTCCTTGTCCTTCTGATACTTCATTTGTGACTCTTCTGCTTTGGCTCACGGGAGCGTGTGTGTCCTCATGATGGACTTTGTTACCAACTGGACAGCCATCACTGAGCTCATGCCTGTTGTTTTTGTCCAGCCAGCTCTGTCCTAGAGTTTGAATCTGAAAGATCTCTGTTCAGTCTCAGTATTTCCACTGATGTGCCCTGACTTTGGCAAGTTCCCTTGTCTCTTGGGGCCTCTTTCTCCACATCCCCACCAATGAGAAAGTACAACTAAGTAATAGATGGGGCACCTCCCAGGTAATATAAGGGGAGGGCATCGTGGTCTTCTAAGCCCAGGAACCATGGCAGGTGAGATGGAAGCAGAGCTCCGGATTCTTCTTTTTTTAATGCCTTTTTATTTCTTTAACAGACATCGGAAGTTGATTGTTTTATTTCATTTGGCCATGCTTTGAGGCTTGAGGGATCTTAGATCCCCAATCAGAGATTGAACTCGGGTCCTCAGCAGTGGACCTAACCTCTGGCCCACCAGAGATTTCCTGAGCCCCAGACTCTTTAACATGGACAGTTTGACCAGAAACTCATCTGCCCTGAAATCTTGGATGGCTGGATGTTTCTGATGGCTCTGTACTTGCTGCATTCTAGTACATGCTTCATGGCTCATTTTATGAGTAAATGTAGTAGCATTTCCGCATAAAGCAAAATTGCGTGGTATATCATCCATACTTGTTGAGAAAATAGGACAAAAGAAAGGTGGAATGACTGGTTCTGCCATAGATTTTTGGCACATGTCATAAACTAATACTGAAGAGAATACTCTATAAGCAAATTTTACCTTTTGTTAAGACTGTGGCTTGGTCACGGGCCAAGAAAATTTTAACATCCTTTTTTCCCCCCACTTCTTTAAAAAATTTTTTTAAACAACCGATTTTATTCTTCTGAGCTAAACTACTTTCCTTGAACAGGGAAGGTAAGTCCCAGGTGGTCACCTGCATGATCAACTCTCTGGCCTCTGGACTGCATGTGAAAATTCAGACTGGCCCTGGATTCCCTGTTTGGGTTTGGAGACTTGGCACTAATCCTCCTGTCAGTTTTCTGTGCCCCACCAGTGAAACATCATGTATACATCCGTGACTTTTTATCTTACTTTTCTTTTTCTCACCTGTAAAAGGCAGATGGCTTATTTTTTTTTCTCCCATGGATGTGGTATTAAGGTGTTCGGATGACTGTAACCTGATTTGGAGTGTGTGCAGAAATATATAGCATTTTCTTTCTAGGAGACATTTTAACCATCTTATTATAAAAAACAACAAAACCAAGCAACACATAGAAAACCAGACTTTCTGGGACAGTCAGTCATCATTTTTTTAAATATATGAAACACTTAAAAAACAATTTTGAAGAATGAAGAACTTCCTCCCATGGTGTTTGGGACAAGCTATGACAGTCCGGTGTTCCTTGTTGGGGGGATCCGTAGTGATTAAACTCTAAAAAGAATATATAGATTAAAAACAAATTGTCCTAAAAAAAACAACAACAACAACAAATTGTCCTAAAACCCAGGAGTCCCCAGACACATGACCGGATGGTGGTGATTGCAACAAACAGACAACATTTGCTCTTTTATTCCTGACAAGTGTGGCTTCTGAAGAATGGTTGACATTTTAGTAGCATTATTCCCATTTAAACAGTTTGTGAAGTCTCATACCTGCCATGATGATTGTAGGGTTTTAAAGACCTCTGTCTTTGGTTGATGGATCATGAAAGACTCTTTTTTCCTCTAGTTGCAGAATTTAAGGTGAATTTTACACATAGTGGAAGTCCTGATTTATGTATGGAAACCTGGTTTCTTTTCATTCTGTTTCCTTAGAGAGTAAAATCCAATCATTTCTATAAAATTCAGTCTCTAGGGCTGGCTGATAATCTCTGGTTTTGCTGGTAGTGTCCTGCGGTAGAAAACAGAAGTACTGTTGGATTAGGAAAATTGTAGCCTGGAGGTCATGATGGGAAAATTATTTAAAGTTTTGATTTTTATTCCCATTTGGATACGATAAGAACTAGCCCTTTGATAGAAAATGCAAAGTAAACTTGTAGACACAGGGAGGAAGGAAGAGAGTGAAAGTCGCTCAGTCATGTCTGATTCTTTGCGACCCCATGGACTATACAGTCCATGGAGTTCTCTAGGCCAGAATACTGGAGTGGGTAGCCTTTCCCTTCTCCAGGGGATCTTCCCAACCCAGGGATCAAACCCAGGTCTCCTGCATTGCAGGCAGGTTCTTTACCAGCTGAGCCATAAGGGAAGCCCATGCAAAGTAGACTTGTAGACACAGGGAGGGAAGGAGAAGGTGGGAAGAATTGAGAGAGTAACACTGAAACATATGCATCACCATGTGTAAAATTAGAGAGCTGGTGGAATTTTTCTGTTGCAGGGAGCTTACATCTGATGCTCTGTGACAACTTAGAGGGGTGGGAGGTGGAATGGAGGTTCACAAGGGAGGGGACATGCATATACCTATAGCTGATTCATGTCAATATATGGCAAAAAACCAACACAATATTGTAAAACGCTTATTCTCCAATTAAAAATAAACAATTTTTAAAAAAGAAAGAAAATGCAAAGTAAATAGTTTGTTGTGAACCCTTAGGTGACTGAGGGGAAAGCTTCTTGACCCCTTATGCTGGCTTCACATTTGGGGAGCACGTGAAGTACACATCTCAGTATATTTCTGGTTGTCTTTGGCCTGAAATTGTACACCCTTCTCAGTGGGCGGTGGTGGTGTGTGTCGAACGAAGCCATTTCAACTCCATCACCAAGGTGTGCTTCCTTTGCTGGTGAAAGAACTGATCCACAGACAGCTCCAGGAGGAAGGTGTGGGTAACCTCCGCCAGGGTTGGATGCCCCCGTGGTCCCAGAAAACCAAAGCCTGGTTCCACGATGCTGGAAGGGCAGGGGTTGGTTTGTCCTGTTGCAAACAGTTTAGCAGGATGCACTCATAAATGAAAAATGATCTGAGTGCTGTGGGTGGGGCCATCGCACTCAGGAGGTGAAGCTGAGAGGAGGAGGGAGGAGAGAGAGACACAGCAAGAGAGAGCTCACACTCCTGAGCTCCGGAGAGTATGGGGACTTGGCAGGAAGTTGGAGCTCGCACTGGCAGGGTTCACATGTTCGTTGATAGTTAATAACCCAGGACTTTAAAGAACTGAATGGAAAAGGGAAATGAAGCGAACCACACTTTGGAGTCTGTCCTGTGTCAACGGCTGTGAAAGACAGCAGAGAACGCTCACCCAGTCAGCTCCTGAAGCAGGTAGGAGGCGAGTGAGACCTGAGCAGCCAGGAGAGTCTCATTTTCTCCCTGCACACAACTTACACGTCTTCCAAGGTTTCTTTGTTGTTGTTGTTTTTAAGTGTATGAGAAATGAGAAGATAATATTGACCTAAGAAACAGACTTAGAGCCTGAATGATGCCCAAGCCAGAGATTTCCTCAGTTACTAGTTTGATGACCAAGTGACAGCTATATTGTAGGTGTTGCCTTAAAAAAATTCGCCTCCCTAAATCATATAACATTTAAGTTAAAAGTGATTTAAAAATTGACAGAGAATCAACGAGCTACAGACACTGTTTTAGAACAAATACTTTGAAGATAGCCAACCAGAAACTGATTTGCCGGCTTGAAGGTTGCTGTGTTTTCATATTTCAGCGCTCATAAGGTGCTTGCTAGTTTTTACTAGCTTTTGTAAGAAAGGAGGTGGATGTATAACAGCTGTGAAATGTCCAGAAATTGACTGGGGTCCAGAGCGAAGCCTGAATGCACTAATGTTTTCTCCATTAAGGCGGGCTGCCTCTGCTTCTCAGTCAAGGAATTGGAAAGAATGGTGAGAGTAAAGTGTGGATCCTGAATATTTGTCTGGGGGCGGCAGTGGTCGGGGCGGGGGGGGGGGGGGGGGGGGATGGTGATGTGATGGGAAGAGGGGTAGAAATTGTCACCATGCCGTCTTCATACTCGGGAGCAGAAAATAAACAGGGAGGGCCAAGCGTGGCAGTCACACTCCAGGATAATTTAAGGACTGTTTTGTGGCTCCCGCGGTTGTAGCTGAATCTCAGAGCATCCTTTCCATCGTTGGGGCTTGTGATAAGGAAGCAGAACAGAAAAAAAAAGACCATCGCAAGCCTGGGCTTCTGAACTGTTTCCAGGCTTTGCTTCTGGTTGGCGCCTGGATAATTGCACCTAGATTTCCCCCACACTAAAGTGGTCAGAGTGCCATGAAATTGAGCTGGGGTAGGTTGGAAGTGGCATGTGTGGTCAGCATGACAGGAGTGTCAGAATCAGGCAGAGAACTGTATTCCAGCCGAATAAGTTCCGCACCCTCGGAATTTTTGAGAATGCCCTGCTAGCCGCAGGGGTGTGTCTGGGAAGGCAGATGTGAGAGCTGCTTTGGTAACTGCTCACTGGCTGACTGTTGTCTTCAAGCTGTGGTGGCCAAGCCCTGTGGCTTTGCATTTTAGGCCTGGAGGGCTGGGAGATGGCTGTGCTTAGTCAAGGCAAGCCCAAACCTTATCTCTGACTTTTCAGCCTTCCACAGCTAGACCTATTTATGGGTGGGGGAGCAGCACTCCTGTGGTCTTTAGGACACCTCTCCACCCCCACCCACTCTTGCTACCATCTACCTTTGCATGAGTCCCCCTGGTCCCCCGTCCTTCACACCAGTCTGTCCCAGGTGCTATTTGCAGGGAATTAAGGCAAGTCAGGCAGGCAGACAGACTTCTTCCTAGGGTCTGTTCTGGAAGCAGTCACACACTGTGACCTGTGGGCCAAATCCAGCCTTCCCCAGCCTGTTTTTGAATGGCTCCAGAGCTAAGAATGTGGTTTCCGTTTTCAAGGAAAAAGAAGATAAAAAATACAGGACAAGAGATAAAAAATACAGGACTGAGACAGATGTGGCCTTCAAAACCTAAAATACGGATCGTTGACTATTGTTGTTCGGTTGCTCAGTCATGTCCAGCTCTTTGCGACCCCATGGACTGCAGCACGCCAGGCTTCCCTGTCCTTCACCATCTTCTACAGCTTGCTTGAGTCTGTGATGCCATCCAACCATTTCATCCTCTGTTGTCCCCTTCTCCTCCTGCCCTCAATCTTTCCCAGCATCAGGGTCTTTTCCAATGAGGGAGATGTTTGCCAACCTCAATTGACATCGCTCAGAAGCAGCGTGACCAGTGGGTTGATCAGCTCATTACATCTTTGGCAGTTCAGATGAGCTGTTCATTTTGGAAACTAATTTTACTGTCTCAGTCTGTGTTAGATGGTATGACTACCTCCAAAAGGGGAGATTCAGGAGCCAGGAAGTTGAGGATTTTCTGCAGGATCCAAACATTAGGAAAGAAATGTCAGGCAAACTATGTCTACAGTTGAATTTTCACCCTCTCCCCTCATTGGGGAACCCACTGGTGTAGGTACCCATGAGTAGTAGATACCACACACGCGTAGGTATCACATGGGCAGACATGCCACTGAAAGAATCTGAGGGGGGAACAGAACTCTGCTATCTCACTCAGAAATGATTGATTTCCTTTCCCCCCTTTTGCAGATTTGATTGCTGGGCCAGACAGGTACAATCTGAGTTGTTTGGTGTTGTCACTTTGGGGGAAAGAAAAAGATGTTTTCTGTAAAATAAATAAATGAATATCATGTTTTCTCACATTTAGAAGTGTTTCCTTATTGGCTATAAGAGCGCTTACTTTCGGCCAACTATGCTGACCCCTGAACATGCGATTCTCATTGACCCAGCATGGGATTTCACTATTAATGTCATTTCTAATAAGAGGAAAATCTAGTGACCTTGTTCATGTTTTAACTTGTGTCAAAACTGCAGGCCTGGATGTGTAGCTTACCTTTGTAAGTAGCTTACTGTGGATTGCAGAAACAAAGGAAAGTTTTTTCACAAGAATGTTGTAGTTTAAGAAGAAAAACACTGGTATAATTTTTTTTTTCCTCCAAGACATTGCAGTCATCTAGCCTCCTGTATTTGGAAAGTGGATGCTGTCAGTAGAGAAGAATGGGGGTAGGGCCAAGTTTGACAGAATGAAAACAAGTGAGGAAGGATGAAAATGTGTACATATGGTGCCCATGGGAGTTGGCACCTAGAAAACAAGATGGCGGCAGTACACTTGATAAGTCAGGTTGTCATAGCTGGCGAGGGTGGGTCCTTTAACCGACCACGTGAGCCAGGCTGCACCTTTGTCTGTATTTAGAAAGGGGGTTGGCTCTGAATTTAGAGATTAAGCAACCTGCCATTCCTGTATGCACCAGAATTTCAGACACAGTCAGAAATCTGATTTGCGTAACTGCTGAAACTCAACTGGAAGCCAACCAAATGGAGGCCTGGGCTCCCCAAGTGAAGGGCAGTTAATCAGGAATCACAACACATGAGGGAATTGATCACACTGACCCTTGACAGCGTGGTCTGTGTGACCGGACTCAGTGGAGGTGAAGGGTCAGCTTTGGTTTCTCAGAAGGCGTCTGCGTGAGTAAGTGGTATGCAGCTCAGAGGCCTAGAGCTGCCTGGTCACTAGAGGCAGTGAGAGGGACCTTTTCACTTCCGAGCCCAGCAGCAAGCTGGCCCCTCAAGAGACAAAGTCTAATCAGGAGCTGAAGTGTAGCACAAGCTATGAGCAGCCCTTAGTTAGCCCCCTCTTTTATAGCGTGTTGGGAGGACAAAGTGCTTTGGCTCAACCTTGGCCCATTCACCGCTCTCTTTGGTTCTCTGGACAGAGCCAGAGTCTGACCTCTGCTCATAAGCTTTTTCCTGATGGTGAACAGAATAAAAGACCAAGCTAGATGTGTACATAGGTTGCAAAAGTGTATAGACCTAAAGGGGAGGAACAGCTGAGCAAATAGAAGTTATGATTCTGAGATAGAGAACTAATGATCATGTCAGTGGCGGGAGTCAATTTCACATCTCAGTGGCTGTCAGAGATCACTTTGTGTTCACATACAAGTTAAGAGGGCTTCCCTGGTGGCTCAGTGGTAAAGAATCTACCTCTAGTGCAAGAGTTCCAGGTTTGATCCCTGGATCGGAAAGAGCCCCTGGAGTAGGAAAGGGCAACCCACTGCAGTATTCTTGCCTGAGACATCTCATGGACAGAGGAGCCTGGAGGGCTACAATCCATGGAGTCACAAAAAACCAGACACAACTTAGTGACTAAACAACACGTTAAGAACTCCTTAAGAATTTCTGTAGGCAAGGCACCCTCTCAGTTCCAAACTTGATTTCTATACATTTCCTGCAGTGAAGTCTAGGAAGTGTAGCATAAAATCTCTTTCACCCTGAAGGTCCCAACAGCTTCTCTGCCTTTTCTCCATGGCCGGTGAACAACAAAGCAAAGTTCCGCCTCCACTGACGTGGCATGTGCCCTGTTTAGCAAAGGAGCAGGCTTGAGTGTGCCTCTCCCCGTGGGCATGTCTGACCCAGGGCCCTCGATTTGTTCCACCCAGGTGTGCATGGGTGTGCAGCCACACCATGGCTCTATAGATGGCCTCAAGTGGGGCAGGGCCTGGGCTGTCTCAGTCCAGATATGAGGTCCCTGTGCAGTGAGTCAGGCCCCATCAGTGATCCTGGATGCTATATCCTCCCCGTTTTTTAATCTCTTTCTGAAGAAGCAATGGTGGTGGTTTAGTCGTGTCGGACTAGTCATGTTGGACCCTTGTGACTCCATGGACTGTAGCCCACCCGGCTCTTCTGTCCATGGGATTTTCCAGGCAAGCATACTGGGGTGGGTTGCCATTTCCTTCTCCAGAAGAAGCAATTCAGCTCTGTTTTACATGTACCAGAAGAACTCTGCAGTTAGAAGGATCCAAAGTAACTCCTTTGGTAAAAGAGCTCACCCCCTGGTTTAGATTTTTGGTAGTTTTGAGGTTTGGGACCTATCATGCAGTCTTAATACAAGACACTCTTGGACCGTCTTCTTTGCTTTTCTAGCTTCCACACTGTTTTTCTTCCCAAATTTAAAGATGAAAACCATGTTAGAAATTGACAGAATAGGGCAAGTCTAAGGAAAGGCGAGAGTGGCCCTTGGGAATAAGTTTGGTGAAAAGCGCCCCCCCTGCCGCCCGGTTTCAGTGAGACTCCTCCAACCAGTAAGTGCAGGTTACCCCCTGAATGGTAGATAGATGGCCTCCTGTTTTATACAGTTTATTACATCAACCCTTCCCCTTTTAACAAAAACTTAAACATTCTTACCAGCTGTCCTCCCTTCCCCTACCAAAAAAAAAAAAAAAAAAATATATATATATATATATATTTAGTAGTACTTATATATATATATATATATATATATTTAGTAGTACTAATATATATATATATATATATTTAGTAGTACTAATATATATTTAGTAGTACTAATATATATATATAGTAGTCCTGCAAGGAACAATTTAGAATCCTACCCAAAGCAGAACATGAATGGAAGCACCCATGCCAGGGGGAAAGGGGAAGGAATTCACAGGTGCCACACTTGACCTTATAAATGGCATGAATCTCAGGATTTATCATGTTGCTCTGGATGGTGCAGCAACCCTTTCCTCTTGCCTTCTGCTCCCATATCTGCCCCTTTAGCAAAAGAATCCTATTTTCTCCTGCTGACCGGTTAGTTCTATCAGCAAGAGGAAGGTCTGTCTTCCAAGGAATCCCACCTTGGACTTGCCAGATTCCGTCACCTTCAGCTTGCAACACTTTGACTGAAGTTCTCAGACGGCTGCCTGTGGGGTAGAGGGTTGACTGTTGGCAGGAAGCTGCTGGCTTTGAAAAGTATCACAGGTATTTTATTGTAGCAGATGCAAGACGGTTTTGGCAAGGGAGCAGTAAAGACCTGGAGGGGGAAACAGAAAATTACTTCTGAGCACTGCAGGGAAGAAGGTGGCAGAAATGAAGGATGCAGTTTGGGTTTGTAAAGCTGAGTCTTTTGCACAATCCTTTTTACAGGCTCGAACTTGCTTGACTTCAGTTTCTCCCTCGAGTGAGTCAAAGAAGGTTAAAAGAGAATGGAAACCTGAAACTGAGACACGGACCCGGGGACCTCTCAATGCGTGAGGGTTTTGCTGGGGTCCTGGTGGCCTGACCAAATTTTGTGTGGTAGAGATCTTGCCGTTTGCAAAATGCTGAGGCCTTAGATGTTCTGTGTCTATGGCTAATTAGACATTCTTAATGAGTTTCTTATGGTAACAACAATTTAACACCTCATCTTAAAAGTGAGTGGAGTCACTTCAAACTCTCACTGGGAGAAACATGAGTCATTTCTGTGGCTTAATTAATTACATTTGTTGTCATTGGGATTTCAGAATGGAGAGAGGATCTATTATCAGTTTTAATCTTTTTTAACTATGAGTTCATCTACTCCAGCAGCAGCCTCCAGGTTACTCCGAAACCTAAGCAGTCTCAGAGCTGAGATATCGAACCTTTCTAAGCCACATGACAGTGAATAATACAGTACTGATTTTTTAAAATCAATTTTATTCTGATGTGATTTACTATGACAGACTCTCACTATCCACAGATTGCCCCTCTAATCTGTGAGGTTTCCTCTGCTTCTGGACTATTTTCTTTTCTTCCATTACTTTAGATTATGAGCTCCTGAATCACGATGGGTGGAAAACTAGATAAGGATGATGCAACTTACTCATAATGGGACATTCAAAATGCAAGGTTTAGTCATCTTTTTTCAGGTGAGCAAACCTGATATTGTTTAGTCACTCAGTCGTGCCCAACTCTTTGTGACCCCATGGAGCCTAGCTCACCAGGCTCCTCTGTCCATGGGGTTTCCCAGGCAAGAATACTGGAGTAGGTTGCCATTTCCTTTGCCAGGAGATCTTCCTGACCTGGGGATCAAACTCACGTCTCCTGCTTGGCAGGCAGATTCTTTACCACCAGGGAAGCCCTGAGCAAACCTATTGAAGAAAGGCTAAGTATGAGTGACTGTGTGTGTGTGAAGGGTTGCAAGTCAGAGTTAGAAGTTAATTCATAGTGATCACATGAATCTGGAAACACAGCTGTTTCTGAGCATAAATCTTTATGTAAGACTGTGTCTCAAATGTGTAGGTCTGTCTTCTTTTTTGTAAGCATTGTGGTTCAGACACACTGACATGAGCTGTTTTTGTTAGAGAAATGCCTCGTTGTGTAGTAACAGCTTTTCTGTGAGAGTTCAAACTGAGTGTCAAATGATCTCCCCAAGGCTGCTGCATTAGGTCCCGTTTTGCTTTCACGGCATTTTGGTTAGCGTGAGGGGAAAATAGCCCATGGAGCGGTGTGGCCAACTTAGATGCACAATTTCGAAATTCAGAGACAAATCGATGTTGGCTTTTTCTGAAAGTGGATCTTATTTTGAGAACCACAGTTGACATGGCTGTGGGAAGTGTTGCTTATTCTTGGCAAGAAAACCCTCCTGGAAAGGTGCTCGTGATCCAGAAGACAGGGAGCTGCCCCGGGCTCCCTGGCAGAGCAGGGGAAATGTTTCAGAACTCAGTGTCTGTAATCTATATTAAATCCACATTTGTATGGAAGTATCTACGCAGATGAAGAAGGCAGCTTCCTACAAAATGGGATTATTTTAGTGGCTCTGTGTAATGGTATTCACAGTGGAGCCCGGCATGTCTCTTTCAGAAATATTTAGATCCCAACTTAAGGGATTTGATCAGAAGTACTTATTACACATCGAAGTGTTTAGCTCTGCGATGGGAACTTGTGGGGAAGCCAGCTCACAGAAGCCAGGAAGGCAAATGCAGTAGCTATACGAGAAGGAAGTGATTGACCTGCTTGTGCTCCAGCGAAGATCAGACAAACAGAATCAGAGACATGGGGCATCTCTCCCTATACTGCTTTTGTGTAAGGTCCTCTCCTCAATAACCTAGATTCTATTAATAGATTTCGGGGGGAGTAGGGACAGTAAGCCTGGAAGGGAAGAAAGTTAAATGTTTGTTGTCACTAAACACTAGTTCAGATGTAGTGTTTTCCTTCAATAAAGGATGCAGACAACAAAGCACAGTAGTATTTGCAGTCCTCATGTCTTTGTCACTAGTAGAAATGGTACACACTATTTGTGGGTGGGTATCTTTTGATATCAAACACTCACTACTCCTTTGAAAATCGGTTAATTAATTTGTTAATAGATATCCCTAACGTGCTAATAAAAAAGCACATGGGTTTGATAGTGTACATTTTAAAATATTTAGGGTGTTGTATTTCAACATAATTGGCTTTCTTTGTAATCCTAGGTATTTTATGTATTTAAAAATATCATTTTGAGACTTCACCAGACAGAGGCCCATGGTACAAAAATATTTTTAAAAAAGAAAGGAAGCAAGAAAAGGAAAAAAGCTGTCTTAAAGTAACCATTTGATCTTTATTTAGATCTTCATTTACCAGGAAAAAAATAACCCAGGACTGTAGAGCATGTTCTAACCTATGAATCACCTGGGATCTTGATAAAATGAAGATTTTTATGCAGTAGGTCTGGGCTTCCCCGGTAGCTCAGCAGTAAAGAATCCACCTGAAATTCAGGAGATGTGGGTTTGATCCCTGGGTCTCAAAGATCCCCTGGAGAAGGGCATGGCAACCCACTCCAGTATTCTTGCCTGGAGAATCCCATGTACAAAGGCGCCTGGTGGGCTACAGTTCATAGTGCTGGAAAAGAGTCAGACAGGACTGAAGCAACTGAACACGTATGCACACATGCAGTAAGTCTGGGTTGGGGCCTGAGACGTCTGCATTTCTCAAATTCAGAGTGTGTGTGTGTATGTGTGCGCGTGTGCACTCAGTCATGTCTGACTCTTCGAGACCCAATAGACTGTAGCCTGCCAGGCTCCTCTGACCATGGAATTTTTCAGGCATGAATACTGGAGTGGGTTTGCATTTCCTACTCCAGGGGATCTTCCCTACCCAGGGATCGAATCTGCGTCTGTTCTATCTCCTGCATTGGCAGGGGGATTCTTTACCACTGTGCCACCTGGGTAGCAAGGCAGAGGCCCACAGTAATCCAAAGAAAAGCTTGCATTTTCCACACTCACCTTTAATTATTTCTCTCCATCTTAGTCGTAGGCAATAGCTTAACTATTGTAACACTTGGCTGTGGGAGGAGATGCCCCAGGAGAGGGAAAGGGGGAGAATCTCAAAGGACAAACTTCAGCCTCCAAGTGTCCTGTATTGGGTCTTCTGGGAGCCCAGAGTAGCTGGCAGGCTGTGAAGTGAAGGGGAGACAGCTCAGGTGAGGGGCATAGGGGAGATCCGTGTCTCTGGGAAGCGGGAAGCTGCTGAAGCTGTGGCCCTGTGAGGGGTCATTTGTGGGTCTCCTGGGTCCCACGTGCACCAGGTGATGCCTGCCTGCAGCCTGTGGCCTGGGCCCCGCTCATGTGGAGCGGGCAGGAGGCAGATTACCATCCATCCCTGTGCCTGCGTGGTGGCTATGTGCTGTGTTCAAGGAACACCATGTGGCTTTCTTCTCTCCCCAGGGGTGATTTATTAAGTGTGTAATTAGATGATGCAAGTTGAATGTCTTTGTAAGATGCTCATGAGACATTCACAAATTGGAGAAAGGTCCTTTGGTGGAGCGTTTGAGGGGGAAGTGTCATTGAGCCTTCGTGGCCAGAGCGGCTGTCTTTAACCCCTGAACCCCCACCCGCACCCCAGGCCTGTTCTGACCCGTTGCCTCCTGAAGATGTGCTGCCAGCCTCCCTGAAACCACTTCTGTGTTGCACCCGGGGGGCGGCTTCACAGGGCAGCTGCTGCGCTGTGCTTAGCTGCTCAGTCGTGTCTGACTCTTGGCAACTCCATGGACTCTAGCCCACCAGGCTCCTCTGTCCATGGGGGTTCTCCAGGCAAGAATGTTAAGAGTGGGTTGCCATGCCCTCCTCCAGGGAATCTTCCCAGGCCTCCTACATTGCAGGTGGATTCTTTACCGTCTGAGCCACCAAGGAAGCCCAAGAATACTGGAGTGGGTAGCCTATCACTTCTCCAGGGGTACTTCCCAACCCAGGAATCGAACCGGGGTCCCCTGCGTTGCGGGCAGATTCTTTACCAGCTGAGCTACTTGGAAGCCCAGGGCGGCTGCAGAGGTGCAGAAATCCAATTTTGTTCATATACCAGAGGCTATCAGATACCTGGGGACTGACCCCTGCTAATCAAACTCCCAGGGGAGTGGCATCCAAAACCCAGGTTATTAATTGCTAGTGAGGGAAGGATCCTTCCAGTGACTGAATGTGTTGTCACTTTCTTTGTTCGCTTGTTTCTGCCATCTTAGTGCTATCTTCCCCGGAGAGAGGTAGTTGAAAATGAGGACTTTGTATGGAATATGTCTTGAGGAATGTTCCAGGGACCTAGACTCCATGTTCTCTCTCATGTATAAGACCAGATATTCACACCCTGATTCCCTCAGTCTTTGGGCTCACCTTGACTAGATTCCCTGAAGACCTCCCTTCCCCCGCCCTGTTTTTATTCCCTGCTTTCTCTCCCACTTTGTGGTGACCCAGCAGTTGTTGTGCTTCGGCCCTGACCACCTCTGCCCTCTTGGACCAGATCCAGATGTTTCCTGGGTGTCCTTGGCTTCCCACCCCACCGTGTGCAGATCCTCTCTGAGGGGGGGGGGGGCGTGCATGAAGGGGGCAGGTAGGACTTCTGCAGCTGCATGTCCATCACAGTGGGACGCCTCCTGTTACTACTCTTTCTTACTTCTCGTTTTCTTTTAAGTCTTTCTCGCTATTTGTGCTCTCGGGACAGAGAGTATGGATGCCCCTGATTCCCAAACCAAGAGGCATTTCCATAAAATACAGATTGCCAGGCCCCACCCCCCAGTTCCGGGTGAGCGTCTAGAGTTGTCCTTGTCAGACATCCCGTGGGAGCAGAGAAGCCCCTCAGACGGGCGGCCACCTGTTTGCAGATGTTTTTGTGTCGTCGTCGTCCTGTCACCAGTGGGTCATGGTGACTGAAGAGCTTTTTCCCTTCTTGTTTGTACTTTTCTTTTTTGCTCAAATCATCCACGTAATGAACATTTGTCATCATATAAAATGGTTTCTTTTTTTCCCTCTCTCTTCTTCAGATAAAAGGCTTATTCTTATAGTCAGCCAAATTTGGAAACCACTGCTGTCGACCCATTATCTCAGGCCCGGAGCCCTCATTTTCAAGGAGAGGAAACTGAGGCTTAGTGGATGAATTGGCTGACTACATTAGGGGTGTCATCTAGCTTAACATCTGAAGATCATGCCCAGTACAAGCTCTGTGCTCCCTGACAAGACCCATTCTTCTCAGCCTTGGGGGCCTTGTTTCTGAGCTTGTCAGAGTAGAGCAACAGTAAGCAGATGCCCACATACACAGGGTAAGGACCACATTGAACCCAAACCTTGTCCCCCAGTTCGAGCACTAAAATGTGAGTGTCCTCAGCTGGCACACTGGGGCCCCTGGAATGCCAGGAACCCCAGCTCTTGGTTGGAACACTTCATCCTTCAATGTCTCAACTTCCCCATCTATAAAATGAGTATCACATCATTCTCACTGCCTCCCTTACAAAGCTATTGTGAAGTCAAACAAAACAATGCATTTGAAGGGCTTTGGGGAAGAAAAGTACAAAGCATTATGTACTTATAACATGGTCTCATCATTACCAATATTATTGTACTACCCCCAGAGACTTTGTTTCTGCTGAGTGGCCCAAATAGAATCACTATAGGTGGAAGAAATACTTTATTCTATTATAACCCAGTGGAAGGCTTGCTTGGAGGAGAGGGGAGGACAATCAAGACTCTCACAGAAATACATCACTTCTGAATTTCCTGATTAAAGCTGCTCTAATGGCCCATTAGTGAATCATTTCACACCCTCTGCCCTTTAATGGCCACTTTCCAGCTGTGCTTCAGAGCCAGGAACGTTTGGGTGAGCGAGTGGGTGCATGTCACAGGATGTTTTCCCATCTGCTTGAAGGCAGGGACTGTCTTTCATGCCTCTCCTGCTGCTCTGAGTGGTGAAAATGCTTCAAGATTTTTCATCTTGAGAATGGCAGAGTTTTCAACCTTGCATTCCAGACTAGAGGAAGAACCAGACAGATTCTAATATCTGTGAAAAGTTTCTGCAACTGTTCCAACAGAGAGATAAGCCTAAAATGGATAAAGCTTCTTTTTTCTCCCTAAGAAATGGCAAGCACTGCTTGAGAATGAGGGAATCAGTCTGTGGTAGTCAACCTTAATGATATTAAGCACCAAATATGTCTCTATAGGAGTTGCTTAAAGAAAACTTATGGACTGTGGACAGGGTAGAAGTACAATGAAACCTTGAAGTCAAGTGTAAGAAACGACTTCTGATGAAAAGAGTATTGATGTAATGGCATGACATAGCTGGCCTGTGCTCCCCAGGGGACCCTTGTAGCTCTGAGATAGTAAGAGTCTGTGGAAAAGTCCTAGGTTGGAGTGTCTGGGAAAGAGCTCATGGGAGAGGACCTTGGTGCATAAATAGGATCTCTGTAGGCAGGGAGAATGAGAAATTCATTCCCTGAGGCATGCATACACAGTAGAAGCACTGGAGGGTTTGTGTGAGGAAAGTGAAAGTGCAAGTCGCTCAGTCGTGTCTGACTCTTTGCGACCCCATGGACCATACAGTCCATGGAATCCTCCAGGCCAGAATACTGGAATGTGGGAGCTGTGTGCTAACGAGAAGAGCCAGAGGTGAGATTCAGCCTGTACATACATATAAGCTGCTCAGATCTGATCTGAAAAGAGGATTTTAGAAGTCTTTAGTAATACAGACAAATTGTGTTCGATGGTTCAAGTCATTCTCATTTGCTTAGACACCCAAATGCCAGCTTGCTAAGAGTCTGCATTAGAACTGCCCAGAAAACCCAAGGCGGGAAAGAATGTGCTTCTACCTTCTACCGTCCCCTCCTCCTCCTCCTCCTCCTCCTCCCCCTCGGCCCTGATTTAGGATTTGAGAATCTTGGAAGCAGTTAGGGGTAGAGGGTCAAGGTAGAGATAGGGAACCTGATTTTTTCTTTCTTTTTTTTTTTTTAAGTTCTCCAAGTGCAAGCAATATTAGGAGCTGTGTGGTTTGTTAAGAGTTTCAACCTCATGTATGGCATAAAGATAATGTAAACGAGCTCTTAGAACCCCCCCTTCCCCACCCAGTCCGTGTGATCCTATTAGTTAGGGTTTTGAAGTTGTAAGATAGAAATCAATTATCTCATTTAAGTGGAAGTGAAATTTAGTGAGAAAGTACTGGGTAGCACAGGAACCAAGGGAAGTGTTAATTAAGATCTGGGTTCAAAAGAATGAGCAAGAACACATCCAAGGTCTTAGCACAGGAGCAGTATGTTTAGGGCATCACACTGCCACCACCACCGTTACTAGACTCCTGTGACTAGCCTTCATCTATCCCTGTGTCTTCATCAGACAGTCAGTTCAGTTGCTCAGTCGTGTCCAGCTCTTTGTGACTCCATGGACTGCAGCATGCCACGCTTCCCTGTCCATCACCAGCTCCTGGAGCTTACTCAAACTCATGTTCATAGAGTTGGTGATGCCATCCAACCATCTCATCTGTTCCAGAGTCAGGCAAGAGCCTACAGTTTGAAAACTGGTGGACTGGTGTCTGGGAGTGAAGACAGAGAATAAGTGTGCCTTCTCCATCACCTCCCGTGTAATAGGAACTTGTCCTGAATCCAAAGGATGATTGGATGCTGGATAGCCAGGCAAACGTTCATCTTCCCTACCACCAGGCAAAATGCATTTCAGTTGGTCGTCTCTTTCTCCACCATCTTTTCACATGTCCACATCTTCCCTTTTTCCTGCCTTTCCTCTCTTTCAATACCTAGATGCTCCATCCTTTCTTGGATGTGACATAGCTTGTTGACCACCAAGTTCAGTGTGATGGACTTACTGTTGGTCATTTCTGTTTGTATAAACCCTTTCACCCAGCCTCCCACCAAACCTAAAACCTCACCTGCCGCATCCTCAGTGACCTTCCTCCTTCAGAAAGCACCACTGCATCAAGGGGTAGCCTGGAGTGTTTGCAAAGTCTTTGTCTCATAAAGTCAAATATCTTCCACTCCTTATCTTCTTCTCATTAGTACTAATCCTATAAAGTGGGCCACCGGGAGGAAGTCTACCCCTGTCTTTGTATGACCATTTATGTATTTGTGTGTAAAGCCATTATTTCCTTCCTAACCGCTGCCCCCCACCCTTATCATCTTCTCCAGGGTAATACCCTTAGTCTCGTTAGTTGCTTATCACATGACAGAATTGCCACTTAAAATCAGTCCCTCTACCTTCAGCCTTATCCAGAACAGGATTATCCCTTCCTTTGATGTGGGCAGTATACTATTCTTAACGCAGTCAGCTACTGCAGTGCCTTTAGTTGGTTGTGTCATGAAATTCAGTTGACTGTTTCTGAAAACACATTGGTTTGGGCTGAAATTATGTGAGACTTGTTTCAAACTATGTGAGACTTGTCTCATGGGATCAGGTTGCAATCCAAGAGCCTAGGACCAGCATTTAATATGGTTAACTTGATTCACTATAGAGAATGTCCAGATGACTGGAAAAATGAAGAGCATAAACCAGTAAGGAAGATTGAGTTTTGTACACTTTACTTTCATTAAGTCAATCCTTTCTTTATAAGCAAATAAGTAGCTGCTGTGTTTTGATAGATGGAAGATGGTGTGGGAAGACAGGGTTTGGTTTGCAAAAATACTGTTGATAATGATGATAAGTTTATTGAAGTATAATTTGCTTGCACTCTTTAGCAAATCTCAAAAGAAAGGGTTAAATGGACTCCATTTAAAGAATAAAATTGAGACATAATGCTAACAAGAAAGGAACTAAAGGAAGATATTTCTAGTTGTTCAAGTCTATAAATTCTAACAAAAATAAGTCATATGAATTACCACCATACTTAATATGGAGAACCATTCCATCGTGCTAAAAAGCACCCCTTTGTAGTAAAATCCTCTCCTTACCCCCAGCTTTTGGAAACCACTGATACATTCTGTTGTTGTGTCTTTTCCAGAATTTCATATAAATGAAATCATATAGTACGTAGTTACTTAAGTCTTGCTTCTTTCAGTTGGCATAATACCTTTGAGATTCATCCATGTTGTTACATGTATCCATAGTCCCTTCTTTTTCCTTGTTAAGTAGTATTCCATTATACAGATGAGCCATGGTTGATTTACCCACTCATTCCTTGAATGTGCTGTTACATCAGATAGAGGTCTGTGTAACTTCTCATGAAAAAGAGATTTTGTGTTTCTTCTCTATTCTCAGCCAAATACAGTCCATCAGTTGGAGAAACTGTTATTCTCATGTATGATCTCTACACTTCAGACATGCTAGATTGTTATCTTTATAGTATTAGAGGTCTGTGTAACTTCTCATGAAAAAGAGATTTTGTGTTTCTTCTCTATTCTCAGCCAAATACAGTCCATCAGTTGGAGAAACTGTTATTCTCATGTATGATCTCTACACTTCAGACATGCTAGATTGTTATCTTTATAGTATTTCCTGAAAGGTTGAAAAAATATGAAGAGTATTTAGACAGAGTATGTATGTTTTCTTTTTCTTTGCCCGCAAGCATCAGCACAAGATTTTTGTCTATTTTGAATACAGATCTTGTTTCTATCTCTTATTACACTTTAAAACAAGTTTAAACCCTTCTGTTTATTGTTTTTTCTTTTTAAGGAAAAAATCTGGTCAGGCATCTCTAAAGGAAATCTGTCACTGTTTTAATATTATAGCTTTTTTATTGAATTGTAATTATTACATAAACAGGGATGCCAGAATTTCAAAATCTTTTAAAGTACTGTTTTCAGTTTAAAATTGGACTTGTTCCACTAAATATCTATGGTAATAATTCTGAGATATCTATGCCAAGAGATATATAGTTGTATCATAAACACTGCAGTTCTGAAATTCAGGTTAGAAAGAAGGGAGAGGGTGATTTGAAGTAATTATGTGATGGGAATGTCTGAATTTGTAACCTCTGTCTACCTTTTGAGTTATGATTTGGTAAAAATAACTTTTAAATAAAACCTTCTTGGATTTCATAACCTCAATTGGAAACTTGTGGGATGTTGATTACAGCATGGAGGTTGGCTCTAAAGATTCAGAGCTGACCGCTAGGGCTGACTGGGTGAATTAGCCATTTGCTTTCTAATGGGGGTGACCTTAACTCGTCATATCTTCAACTAAAGAACAGTTGTTCAGATTATGTATTTATAACCACAGTTCCTGTACCTGGTAAATGGGCTCTACAGACAGTCCTTTAAGGATACAGCCTTCCTATCCTATCTTATCTGTAAATACATGTAGTTTCCATCAAAATCTGAAAATGATGATTTGGGGGACCTAAAGTGATAAACTAAAATTTATCTGGAAAGGGAGCGAGTGGAAAGACAAGAAATTTGGGGGAAAATAAGAACAATAAGACGAGGCGTGTTCTTTCTCACCAGACAGTGAGCTACACTTTGAAGCTCTGGTAATTCAAACAGAATGGCACAGTCACTGACGGACGGACCAGTGGAGCAGAGCAGAGAATCCCAAATATCCCATCTATGTCAGGAAATTTGGTGCATGAAAAGGGAGACATTTCAAAACTGGAGGATAGAAGGCAATCTGTTTGGTGGATTTTATTGAAAGACAAAACTTTTTAGAGAGGAGTCCCACTTGAAATAAATTCCAAATGAGCTAGAGATAAACATAAAAATACAGTCTTTAAAGGGTATTAGAAGAAAATAGGAGAATATTAGCTAAGGTGTTGAAGCCCCCTAAGTAAGACTTAGAAATTCAAGAATTCAGATTCTTATGGGTTAGAATCCATAACACTTATGGATGAGAATGACTGTAAGATAAAAGTTGAAAGTTACAGGAATGGTTTTTGGGGTGATACAACGGAGTGATTTTCATGTTTTATTCTGTATACTTCACCATATGCATTTTTTCTTTCAAGAATGTGTTCACGAGTTGTGTAACTTTCTCAGTGTGCTCACCACAGCGTGTGGACCACAGCAAATATGCATATAAATTATAGCAGCTATTACTATTTTTAAACCTCTTTCTTCACTTAACAGTGATTCACATTTAGAAAATGTAGCACCATGTCTAAATGTACTTTTGTAAAATTCTCTTAATGTTTTGAAAATTATCGCTTTGTTGTTGTTTGTTGATATTCTGAATGCATTTCTCTACCATGCCTCATTATTGCTTAATGCAAAGGATAAAGGATTCGATTCTCTTAAATGGACTGTGACTGTTGGCTTAGAGGGTGCCTAGGAATATTCTGGAGGAGGGCCTGGGGAGGCAGGGATAAGAGGTTGCAAAAGGGCCACTCACCCACTTCAAAGTGTACACAGTCTTGCTGATTGACAAGTTGTTCAGTCGCTCAGTTGTGTCTGACTCTTAGTGACCCCATGGACTACAGCACACCTGGCTTCCCTGTACTTGACTATTTCCTGGAGCTTGCTCAAACTCACATCCATTGAGTCAGTGATGCCATCCAATCATCTTGTCCTCTGTTGTCCCCTTCTCCTCCCGCCTTCAATCTTCCCCAGCATCAGGGTCTTTTCCAGTGAATCGGCTCTTCACATCAGGTGGCCAAAGTATTGGAGCTTCAGCTTCAGCATCAGTCCTTCCAATGAATATTCAGGGTTGATTTTCTTTAGGATTGACTGGCTTGATCGCCTTGCAGTCCAAGGGATTCTCCAGAGTCTTCTCCAACACCACAATTCAAAAGCATCAATTCTTCAGCACTCAGCCTTCTTCATGGTCCAACTCTCACATCCATACATGACTACTGAAAAAACCATAGCTTTGACTAGATGGACTTTTTTCTGCAAAGTAATGTCTCAGCTTTTTTAATATGCTGTCTAGGTTGATCATAGCTTTTCTTCCAAGGAGCGAGCATTTTTTAGTTTCATGGCTGCGGTCATCATCTGCAGTGATTTTGGAGGCCAAGAAAATAAAGTCTGTCATTGTTTCCATTGTTTCCCCATCTATTTGCCATAAAGTGATGGGACTAGATGTCATGATCTTAGTTTTTTGAATGTTGAGTTTTAAGCCAGCTTTTTCACTCTCTTTCACTTTCATCAAGAGGCTCTTCAGTTCCTTTTCGCTTCCTGCTATAAGGGTGGTGTCATTTGCGTATCAGAGGTTATTGATATTTCGGAGGTAATTGATATGATTGACAAGACACACAAGTAAAAACCACTGGAGCACTCATAAAACATTTTATCATCAAGTGCCAATTTGAGTGTAATCAGCCCAGGGCCGGACATTGGAGGATAGCCAGGATCTGTGCCCTGTGGAACTTCCAGAGAGGACCTGCCTCTTTAGGGGTTGGAAAGAGATAGAACAAGGAGTCCAACAGTGTTAGATGTTTCTGAGAACTTCCCCTGCCCTCTTGCTCCTTTGAAACAGTCCTCTTTTTGCTTTTTATCTTATACTTTTTATTTTATATCAGAATCTAGTTGATTAACAGTGTTGTGATCTTTTCAGGTGGACAGAAGAGGGACTCAGCCACACATACACATGTATCCATCCTCCCCCAAACTTCTCTCCCATCCAGGCTGGAAACAGACCTCCTTCTTGCTGGGGCCAGACTCTGAGATTAGGGTGACTCACATGTGATGCTGTAGAATGCCAGGTTAGAAAGTTGATTTACTTGGGAGGTAGACAGCCTCTCCTGAGGTGACAGTGAAATCAACTTTCCCTGATCACATGGGCCAGGGCCCTGGGACTGGTGTCCAGTTGCCCAGCATTTTCATCTTCGCCATGTGGGTTTCTGGGTTTCCCAGGTGATACCTGTGATAAAGAACCCACCTGCCAGTGCAGGAGACATAAGAGACGCAGGTTCGATCCCTGAGTCGGGAAGATCCCTTGGAGGAGGTCATGGCAACCCACTTCAGTATTCTTGCCTGGTGGATCCCATGGTCAGAGGATCGTGGCAGGCTACAGTCCACGGTGTCGTAAAGAATCAGACACAACTGAAAACACATGTATGTAGGTTTTTCGTGCCTTCTCTTCACCAATGGGGACTTAAACGTGTCATTAATTGACGTCTCTCCATAGGTAGCCCAGTAGACTGAATGTCATCACTGTGAACATTTTTTAAGTATTGGTATTTTGGGCTCATGCTTTGCATCTAAATGTCACTTACTTATCATAGCAACCCATTTCAGATGAGGAAGCTGAGGCAAAAAGGAAAACATAATTTGCTCTAAAGTCACACAACTATAAGTGACAGAACCTAGGTTTTCCAGGCTCCAAAACCTCCTTTCTGACCAATAGGCTTCTGGGGCTAACCCAGCCCACTCCCCTGAGAACATCACACCCTTTCTGTGGCTCGGGGAGAGTTCTGGAAGATCTTCTGGCCGGGGTCTAGCTAGCTCCTAAAACAGCATTACCCTCTCTTGTTGCTCTGCTCCAGGAGACCAAATGGGCTCCATGAAGCTCCATCGTCTCTGTCCCTGAGCTTATAGACTGGAGACCACCTCCTTTTTGTTACCCACCTCACAAGTCTGGAATGGTCAGATACAGAAGACGATACAACTGCTAATAGTGACTTTCCTAAGATGTAAAGACTTACACCAAAATAAGGTGATATTAATAGTAGCAGTGAGGGTACTAAACTTTCCTGTCTATTGTGCAACATAACAGTTGGGAAGGGTCTTTTATCCTTCCCTTGATACACTGCTTAACACTGTTCTCTTGGTCTTTCCCCCTGTTCTCCCCTATGTATATATAGGTGTGAGCAGCAAATCGAAACTTTGTTTGTATACGGAAGGGAAAACGGTCTTGTTAGATGAAGGCACCCATTAGAAATGTAGGCATGTCTTAAAGCAGGTATAAATAGAGACTCCTCCCTTCCCAAGAACTTTTGGGTGAGGCCTGAGCCATGCAAATCTGAAGTCTTTGATTCTGTTATGTAACATGTCTGTCCATGCTTGGCTAACAAGATGGCAGTCCATTCTGTGCTTCAGGAAAATGGAGGGGTGGCTAGCAACTTAAAACATGTGCTCTGATCACCTGTCAGATGCCTTAGGAGAAAGGACAAAGAGGAAACGAGTCCATTCCAAGGTTTAGGGTCCTTTAGAAATCTGAGTGAAGCATGGCTAATACTTATTGACATCTTTATTGGGTTTGTTTGCTTTCTAAATACCCTCTGAATTGTGTCTAGTGAGGAACGAGGCTGAAATGACAACACAAGTAGTTCCTGTTGGCTCTGACCCAGAAGCAAATCAACAACCTGTGGTTCAAGCTCTCTGATGCTCATTGTACCACAAGACCCCACCCTGAGGCAAGGAGGTCGAACATCACAAACCTGTGACAGGGAATTTACCTGGAGTTTGCAGAGGCGTTCCTGAAGTTCAGGCTATTAAAGGTGGTCCTGGAGTCAATTTGAAATTCATGGTTGAAAGTCAAGGGAAAGAAAATCATTTAATCATTCCTGTCTCTAAGATGGTTTGAGAATCTCAAAGCAGATACTGAATAGGAAAATAATCAATTGTTCTTAGGACTGAGATACCCAGTTCATCTCACAGATGATGTGCTCTAGCCACCACAGTGGTTTTTTCCACTGCATGGTCCTAAATTATTTTGTCTTTGTGCCTTTAGTGAATCATGAATGGCAAGGATAAGGGGACACTGGTGATTCAAATTCACAAGGAATGTAACAGTAGTGATTCTCTTTAAGAAGATGTTCACTGCATCTTTAGGTTACATTTCATATGATCAAAATTCCTCCATAACAGCTGTCTCTTGTTCTATCCAAGGTAGCTACTATTTATTAAAGACTATTCACCCCTGTGATGTGTTGTTTGAAGACATGTGATTACAGTTGCAGCTGAAAATTTCTCTCTTGCTGTTAACTAGATGCCAAACATCATAACTTGAAAAACAAACCAAAATATTTAATACAGTTCAAATGCAAAAAACTCTAAACATCCAAGGACTTAAATGGCAGGACTTGGTTTTGTTTTACTTTGTCTTGGTTTCTGTTCTTGATATCATAGGTATCTCTGTACTTTAAAATATATATTTAAATATTTAAAAATGATGTATATTATTTAAGTTTGAGTCAGTAAATCATCTTTGTTCTTATGAATTAATCCAAAGAAATGACACGATACATATTAGTTGTGAAATAGGGAAGTTTGTCTTGATGTTTTTAAAGATTGTTTTTAAGTGTTGACAAAAATAATCAATAAGCCATCTATGATATGAATAGGATGTAGTTTGATTTGAGCTAAACTGAGGACTATAGTCTGGAAGACAACTTCTCATATAACTCGGAGGAACTGCTCTGGAGAAGCATGGTTTTTAGCACAGTTTTATATCTTGTCAGAACAAAGAACATCAGATAAGTCAAGGATACTAAACAGTTGAAGGGATTCCTTCACAGTTGAGGGGAGGAAAATCAGCACATACAGAGTGAGTCGGCGTGGCCTTGGCACCTAGGAAGAGAGTCTTATCCCAGCATTGGTGTCTCAGGAATGGAGGCATTTAACATTTATTTTTGCACAGGCATTGTTTACTTCTGGCCAGTGCTCCCTTTTCTTTAATAATTAAAGCCGATGTATAATGTATACTTGATAGGCCGCAAACAGCCAGGCTGTTAGCATAAAATTCAGGTCAACTCACATGTGAGCCATAATGAATGACTTCCCCATACTTCAATATGTGAACATTTCTTGTGTCATACCGTGCAAATCATGATAAGAATTATTTTAAGCAGATTTTAGAGGTTTTACAACTTTGCCTCTCATTACGAAAGAAATCTAAGAGTCAGAACCTCTTGGCAAAGCTAAAAGGAGGGGAGGAGGCTACATTTGTTCCCAGGACTACGTAATAAAGCACCACAGATTCCAGTACTTCAAGCAGGAATCTATTTTCTCACAGTTGTGAAGGCTAGCAGTTTGAAATCAAGTGGTCAGCATAGCTGGTTACTTCTGAGGGCTCTGAGGAGGAAATTATCCCCCGCCTCTCCCTCAGCTACCAGTCTTCCATAACCCCCAGCATCTCTTGCCTTGTAGACCCCTCCCTCCAGCCTCCACCCTCCACCCTCACATCCCCTCTTCTCTGGGTCTCTCCTGGTTCCTTTCTGACTCTTATAAGGACACTCTTATTGAATTTAGGATTCATTCTAAATCAGTATGTTCTTATCTAGTTGTTGTTCAGTCACTCAGTCATGTCCGACTCTTTGCAACCCCATGGACTGCTTGTAGCACGCCAGGTTTCCCTGTCCTTCACCAGCTTCTGGACTTTGCTCAAACTCATGTCCACTGAGTGGGTGATGCTATCCAACCATCTCAGCCTCTGTTGTCCCTTTCTCCTGCCTTCAGTCTTTCCCAGCATCAGGGTCTTTTTCAGTGAATCAGCTCTTTGCATCAGGCGGCCAAAGTATTGGAGTTTAAGCTTCAGCATCAGTCCTTCCAATGAATATTGAGAATTGAATTCCTTTAAGATGGACTGGTTTGATCTCCTTGCAGTCCAAGAGACTCGCAAGAGTCTTCTCTAGCACCACAGTTCAAAAGCATCAATTCTTCAGTGCTCAGCCTTCTTTCAGAGAAGGCAATGGCAACCCACTCCAGTACTCTTGCCTGGAAAATCCCATGGACGGAGGAGCCTGGTAGGCTGCAGTCCATGGGGTCGCAAAGAGTCGAACACGACTGATATGACTTAGCAGCAGCAGCAGCCTTCTTTGTGGTTAACTCTCACATCCATACATGACTACTGGAAAAGCCATAGCTTTGATCAGATGGACCTTTGTCAGCTAAGTGATGTCTCTGCTTTTTAATACACTGTCCAGGTTTGTCGTAGCTTTTCTTATAAGGAGCAAGTGTCTTTTAATTTCATGGCTGCAGTCACCATCCACAGTGATTTTGGAGCCCAAGAAAGTCTGTCATTATTTCCCCACCTACTTGCCATGAAGTGATGGGATCGGATGTCGTGATGTTTGTTTTTTGAATGTTGTTTTAAGCCAGCTTTTTCACTGTCCTCCTTCACCTTCATTAAGAGGCTCTTCGGTTCCTCTTCACTTTCTGCCAGAAGGGTGATGTCATTTGCGTATCTGAGGTTATTGATATTTCTCCTGGCATTCTTGATTCCAGCTTGAGTTTCATCCAGCCCAGCAGTTCACATCCTGTATTCTGCATATAAATTAAGTAAGCAGGGTAACAATATACAGCCTTGATGTACTCCTTTTCCAATTTGGAGCAGGTCTGTTGTTCATGACCGGTTCTAACTGTTGCTTCTTGACCTGCATACAGATTTCTCAGGAGGCAGGTAAGGTGGTCTGGTATTCCCATCTCTTGAAGAATTCTCCACAGTTTTCTGTGATCCACACATTCAACTATTTTTGCATAGTCAATGAAGTAGAAGTAGATTTTTTTCTGGAATTCTCTTGCTTTTTCTATGATACAACGGATGTTGGCAGTTTAATCTCTGGTTCCTCTGCCTTTTCTAAATCCAGCTTGTACATCTGAAAGTTTTCGATTCACACACTGTTGAAGCTGAGCTTGATGAATTCTGAACATTGCCTTGTTAGCATGTGAAGTGACTGCAGTTGTGCAGTAGTTTGAGCATTCTTTGGCATTGCCCTTCTTTGGGATTGGAATGAAAACTGACCTTTTCCAGTCCTATGGCCACTGCTGAATTTTCAACATTTGCTGGCATATTGACTACAGCACTTTCACAGCATCATCTTTTAGGGTTTGAAATAGCTCAGCTAGAATTCCATCACCTCCCACTAGCTTTGTTTGTGGTGATGCTTCCTAAGGCCTACTTGACTTTGCACTCCAGGATGTCTGGCTCTAGGTAAGTGATCACACCATCGTGGTTATCCACATCATTAAGATCTTTTTTGTATAGTTCTGTGTATTCTTGCCACCTCTTCTGAGTATCTGCTGCTTCTGATAGGTCCATACCATTTCTGCCCTTTTTGTCCCCTTTGTGTCCTTTGCATGAAATGTTCCCTTGGTATCTCTCATTTTCTTGGAAGAGCTCTCTAGTCTTTCCCTTTCTATTGGTTTTCTCTATTTGCATTGTTCACTTAGGAAGGCTTTCTTATCTCTCCTGGCTATTCTTTGGAACTCTGCATTCAGATGGGTATATCTTTCCCTTTCTCCTTTGCCTTTAGATTCTCTTGTTTTCTCAGCTATTTGTAAAGCCTCCTCAGATAACCATTTTGCCTTTTTGCATCTCTTTTTCTTGGGGATGGGGTTTTGTTCACTGCATCCTGTACAGTGTTATAAACCTCTGTCCATAGTTCTTCAGGCACTCTGTCTGTTAGATCTAATTCCTTGAATCTATTTGTCACTTCCACTGTGTAAATTGCAAGGGATTTGATTTAGGTCATACTGGAATGGCCTAATGGTTTTCCCTACTTTCAGTTTCAGTCTGAATTTTGCTAATAGGAGTTCGTGATCTGAGCCGCAGTCAGCTCCCAGTCTTGTTTTTGCTGGCTGTATAGATCTCCTCCACCTTCAGCTGCAAAGTTTCTTACCTGGAACCCTAACTGATTTCATCTGCAAAACCCTGTTACCAAATAAGGCCACACTCTGAAGCTCTACATAGACTTGAATTTTGGGCGGGGGCTGGGGGGAGACACTGTGCAACCCCAGAGCCTTGCTGTGACTTCATGTCCAGTTTGAGGCACAACTGGAGCTCATAGTCAGATTCCTGGCCCAGGACTCTAAACACGGTCTTCACCTCTCTGCCTGGATTGCCTTCCCCTCTCCCATCTCTCCAGGCCTCAGGCTTTGGCCAGCTCCCAGCCTAGCTAACTTGTGCTGGACCTTAGACCCTTGGTACTTGCTGAGGAAACGTGCCTGTGGGCACCCACCCCCAGAGCAGGTCAGTCTCTCTGTCAGAAGCTTCTGAAGTAACCTGTGCTTCTGGTGGAAGAGTCTTCATATACTTACGATTATTTTTAAATGTGTAGGATATAAATGTAACTTTTATGATTTTATTTATTAATGTTGTTTTTATTAAGCGTTTACTTTCACATTGAATAAATTCAATATTTGATATATTACTATTTCATGTTCTATAAAATGGTTTCAACAACATAATTTGTCATTAACTATATAACTGATACATTAATTTTAAAAATTAATTACCAAAAAAATTAATGACAAAAAACATTAGTTACAGATTGACTGTGAAAGCTCTGAGGGCAGAAATCAACTGCTTATTCACTGCTTTGTCAGCCCTGAGCCTGATGCCTGTCCTCAGTTCTTGAGCCAGATTCTCGTCTATCATTTCCTTAATTTTCATAGAAAATCTGTTCTTGGCACCAGACTGACTCCCTTCTGGTTCTGCTGTGGAGTGCCTCTCAGGGACCTCACCTTTGGGGTAGGGGCAGGGGAGGAGTTGTGTATTTTCTCTCTTTAGCCCCCACAGTCTCCCAAGGAGCTGGATTGGGATTTGTCTGAGAGATTCTTTGTGTTGTGAAATCTGGGGCAGGGCCTTTAAAATATAGCTCCATTCATTGATCCTATTGGGATTTGAGAAAAGAATGAAAACTCACTTTTCTTATTTGTTCCTCCTCTCAATTGCTTTTTTTTTCTCTCTTTTTCCTTCGATCCCTCACCTCTGCCTGAGGAAGAGTGAGAATTAGGACATCTAAACTTTAGAAAAGAAAAAAACCTTTTCTTTGTAGACTCTTCGACCTGGAACTCCAGCCGTTTAAAAGAGCCCGAGAAGAGGTCCTTTGGGATTTAGTCACACAGTTATTTATATTTTTTGAAGATGTTGCAAGTGAAACTGGACCCTATAAACTTCATGCGTGGTAATTTAGAGAACCTTGCTTTTCAGTTCTGTGCGTGTGTGCTCAATTGTGTATGACTCTCTGCGACCCCATGGACTGTAGCCCGCCAGGCTCCTCTCTCCATGGAGTTCTCCAGGTATGAATACTGGAGTGGGTTGCCACTTCCTACTCCAGAGGATCTTTCTGATCCAGGGATCAAACCCAGGTCTCCTGCACTGGCAGGAGTATTCTTTACCACTGAGCCACCTGGGAAGCCATCAGTTCTTTAAGAAACAGCAATATTCATATTTCCCACAGATCTCCTTTGTCAAAGTTAACTTTTCTCTAAGTCCTACCTGGAATCACCTCCTTTTGCTTGAAGGGTGGCTCTTTTGAGAACAGGCGGTGCCAATATGTAAGCCCTTGGAGGAAGTTGAACAGGGAAGGTAATTAAATAAATCTCATCTTGATGCTCTCGAGGCTGTAACAACTAATTTTAAAAGACTGAAGTAAGTCTTTCAGGAGGAAATTTTGAAGAGAACTCAGGATGCAAAGTGTTAACTGGTGCAGAAAAACCCCCTGGTTATGGAGTGACCCTCTATCCTTGTCGGCACCGTGTCCTCCTGGGTCTTTGCCAGAATCCACGTGAAGCCCTTTAAGTGCCTGGTGAATTGGGTGCCCTGCCCCCTCACCTGGGACTGCTGCCGCCCTCCTAAAACTCCTGTCTCTTTGCTCTCCAGCATGGGGGGAGCTAGAGGGCTTCCCTGGTAGATCATCTGGTAAAGAATCCTCCTGCCATGCAGAAGACCCCGGTTTGATTCCTTGGTTGGGAAGATCCCCTGGAAAAGGGATAGGCTACCCACTCCAGTATTTCATGGGCTTCCCTAGCTAAAGAATCCACCTGCAGTTTGGGAGACCTGGGTTCAATCCCTGGGTCAGGAACATCCCCTGGAGGAGGACATGGCAACCCACTCCAGTATTCTTGCCTGGAGAATCCCCGTGGACAGAGGAGCCTGGCAGGCTACAGTCCATGGGGCTGCAAAGAGTCGCAGACGACTGAGTGACTCAGCACAGCACGTGGGGAACTAGGAGACTTAAGATGCCCCTTCGTCTTTGAGAAGTGTTTGGGAGTCTAAAGGGCACAGTGCCTCCGTGGAAAACTCGGATTTGTTTCCCCACCGCCCGCAAAAATTCAAGAAGGTCCTCTGGTCAATGCTTTTGTTTCTCCTCCCTTCCAAATTCTTCCGAATCATGCTTTTCCTGGTGTGCAAGTCGAGAAATAACTTTGGGGGGGTGTTTATTTTTCCAAGCAAGTCCATGGCTCTGATTTTGTTGTTGGATGTTTTCCGTTTGCTCTAAGTAGGCGGGCTCCAAGTCTGGTGCGTGCGGTCTGCCAGCTCTTTCCTGTTGAGAACACTTGGTAACGAAGTGAGTTCCTAAGATTCTAAAACATGCGTGTGACTCAAATACCCACACCTGCTTCACCTCATACTAAGGCAGAGCTGGCTGTTCATGGTGGGATGTTTTGTCCCAGAATTGAAATCGTGTGTCTGCAGAGAGTCCCTCTCTCGACATTTTAAAAAACATAATGTTGACGGTCTCATGGCATTGGAGTGTGTTGAAATATTTAATATTAAAATAGCTGGGCTTTTGAAACTCCTGACTCAGAAGAATGAAGGAGGCCCTTTTATAGGAGGCGTCTGAACCAGAGGGAAGGGTGTTGTCTAGATACCTGTGACAGATGTTGGAAAGGTGGGTCGGGGTGGGGGGGGATGGGATGCCAGGAGGAGGTCACTTCTCACACGTGCATCTGATTATTTGTGGCAGTTGTTTGTATCACTGAGAGCCACCTGTGTGGTTTACGAAATATTCAGGGGTCAGCCCATCTCACAGCTTGGTTGGGACGGCAGCCTCCCAGACTCCACCCTGAATCCTGAGGCAATTCCAGGACCTCTGGAAACACCCTCAGGGTTCAGATCAGGCCAGAAGGCTTGCAACTGCTCTGGGAGTTGGGAGCCTGACCCTGGCCAGATGGACCTGGAAGCGAAACAAGAGGCCACCACTGGTCTGTGTTTTGAAAGGCATCTGTCTCCTCTCTCTGGCAGAGAATATGGCCTGCTGTGCTGGTTGTCTACAGAGCTTAATTTCCCCCACAGCCACGCATGCACGCACCCACACACACATACGCATCCTTCCCACTGGGATGACTTAGATCCCCGAGACCCTCAAAGCGCCTCTCTGTCTCAGGGGTCAGCGAGGCTTGGCATCTAAAGCATGTTTGCCCTACTCTTTCAGATCTTTCTTTTTTTTTAATTAATTAGTTTTTTTGGCTGCGTTAGGTCTCTGTTGTGACATGTGGCCTCTTTCACTGTGGTGCAAGGGCTTCTCTCTCGTGTCTCAAGGGCTCCAGAGTGTGTGGGCTCTGTAGGTCTGGCGCATGGGTTTAGTTGCCCCACAGCATGGGGGATCTTAGTTCCCTGACCAGATATCACACCCATGTCCCCTGCATTGGAAAGCGGATTCTTAACCACTAGACCACCAGGGAAGTCCCCTCTTTCAAGATCTTTAGTTTGGAGTCCCTTTCTCTCTGTCTGTCTTTTAAACTTGATTTTTCCAAGGACTCCTTTTCACCCCAAGTTGATTTGTGGTTCTCTTTGCCCCATTCTGACCCCAGAATCGGCTCTGACAGCTCCCCTCTCTGAGTTCACCTTCTGGGGATTCTCTCCAGGACATTCGCCACTGACAGGCTGAACTGGTTGACCTGTGATCACCTAGCGAATTTCTGAGAGCATGATGAACTGACATTTATTGACGCGTACTTTGTGCCAGGCCGGAAACCGGCCAGCTCCCATTTAATCCTCCCAACCACCCCATAGCTCGATGAGTCCGAAGGGTTCGCCTGTGAGGTCCAGTGTCCTGCCCAAGGGCCCATGGGGCAGTGCTGACACCTGAACCAAGTCTGATCTGACTCTGATATTGGGGTGAATTCTGGTGATGCTGTTTAGAGATGAGTAAAGAGAGCCTCACTCCAAACGAGCTCTTTGCTGTTGGCTTTTCCTTTTACCAGCCAACAAATTTAAAGGGAATCTTTGTGAATGCCATTCATCCAACTTGACTTCTCAAGAATGCTCTGCTGGCTGTTCCTCTGCTCAGATGAGCCGAGTTCTTCCCATTCCTGACAGGCCTTTTTTGGCTACTCTCATTTCCCATCATCTCCTTTTGGGAAATATTTTGTTCTTTTCATCATATCATATTGTTCTTCTCATCATATCACCCTCCCTCACATGGGTTCTCCAGGAAGCAGATGCTGAGTTAGAGCTAAGAGTGTAAGATGCCTGTTGGGGAAACATCTGTGGAAGAAATAGGGAGGGAGCAGGTGTGGGCAGGGGGAGCTGGCATGAACCAACCATGCTACTGTCCTGACAGAGGCGGGCAGCCCCACAGGGAACTCTGGAGTCAAGCTTGCTCCTCGGAGGAGTGACACAAGGTGGAAACAGCCAGGCCTCATCTCCCCATCTGGCTTGCCGTTGGCCACGAACCACCCCCAGAGGAGCATGACCTTGACCTGAGAGCTGAGCACAACCTTGATGAAGCTCACAGCTGGAGGTCGTGAGCTAAAAAGACACTCCTCACCTGCTGGACAGCGAGTCCTTCCTTGAAGAGACATCTGAGCGGCCCTTCAGCTCAGGGATTTGCCTGCCCCTCCCCTTCCCTCCCAGCCTCACCTTACAACATATTATCTTCCACAAAAATCCACAGGAACAATGCATGTGGTATTAAAACACCTCTTGTTTACAGCCAGAAGGTGGGTGCAGACTGCCTGCCATCAGTAGGGGCGGCTCATCATTAAGAGGGAGGTGTCCAGGGTACAGTCTGCTTGAGAGGCCTTGGTCTGGAGTGGAGGTGCCATAGGAGATACAAGGAGCCTGGCGAGGTGGCTGTGGTCCAGGATGCCCCGAGTCAGGGGCCACCCTTGGAGGCATAGCCTGTGCTAGCCATTATTTTGGACCTTGGCTGCGCTGGGGGCCCAGGCTGGCTCCTGGGCCAGACCTCTGATTCTGGGCAATCTGAGGAAGTGTTGCTTCTGCTTCTCCAGAACTTTTGAGGGCTGTCTCAAGCTCATGGCAGAGAGATAGGTGAGGGCATTTGGCTTCTTCCAACCGCCAGGAGAAAGCACTTCATTTCTCCCAAGCACTCACCTCTTCTGGGCCTGTCTGAAAATACCTCTTGTTTTCCCCAAGGCCCTTTTCTTCTGGATGTGGGACTTATTTTGGGTGTGAGCAAACCACTGAAGTGGAATCCCTTATGATATTTACATGGGGAGAGGCCTTTTAGGCAGATAGACATTGCTGCCCTTTTTTCTTTATCTAAACCTGGTCATGAAGGTGAAAGAAGAGAGTGAAAAATCTGGCTTAAAGCCTAACATTCAAAAAACAAAGATCACGGCATCCGGTCCCATCACTTCATGGCAAATAGATGGAGAAAAAATGGAAAGAGTGACAGACTTTATTTTCCTGGGCTCCAAAAATCACTGTGGACAGTGAAAATTAAAAGGTGCTTGCTCCTTGAAAGAAAAGTTGTGACCAACCTGGACAGCGTGTTAAAAAGTGGAAACATTGCTTTGCCAACAAAGGTCCATCTAGTCAAAGCTATGGTTTTTCGAGTAGTCCTGTATGGATGTGAGAGTTGACCGTAGAGAAGGTTAAGCACCGAAGAATTGGTGCTTTTGAACTGTGGTGTTGCAGAAGACTCTTGAGAACCCCTTGGACTGCAAGGCTATCAAACCAGTTAATCCTAAAGGAAATCAGTCCTGAATATTCATTGGAAGGTCTGATGCTGAAGCTGAAGCTCCAGTACTTTGGCCACCTGATGTGAAGAGCCAACTCGTGGAAAGGACCCTGATGCTGGGAAAGATTGAAGGCAGAAAGAGAAGCAGGTGACAGAGGATGAGATGGTTGGGATAGCATCATCGACTCGATGGACATGAGTTTGAGCACACTCTGGGAGATAGTGAAGGACATGGAAGCCTGGAGTGCTGCAGTTCATGTGGTTGTGAAGAGTCGAACATGACTGAGAGGCTGAACAACCACAACAAACCTGGTCATAATGAGCAACATTAGGATGGGGCACATGGTAAATCCCAAGGTCATGGCCTGGATTTGTTTGCAATCAAACTGAAATTTAAATCCTAGTTCTACCTATATCAGTTCAGTGACCTTGGGCGAGTTAATCTCTCTGAGCCTATTTTCTCACCTCTAAAAGATGGATCAAGGTGACGTGTGTGTGCAATTAACTCAGTATACAGCATATAGTTACACTTAATCAATACCGGTACCCATCCCCCTTGTCTATTATAATTTGTATTAGTTTCTGGCACTTCTAATATAAACACACCATTAAAAGCAAGCTTTGCATTTTCATATCAGTGTTTATGCTTGTGTATCCAATAATATATGGTTTCTTTAATGCTTAGTTTGCAGTTATTTAAAAAATCCCAGTAGATAATACAAAATGCCTACGCATTTTCTTTGAGCATAATTAGCCAGAGGCCACAAATGTCAATGATGTCACAGTCAGAACTGGTCAGCAAACACATGAAGAGTTATACTGATTGGAAGCCCAGATGTTAAAATTGTTCTCTCTGCATCTCTAAGGACTTGGCTTATCTCTTTTTCTAGGACAGAACTTTATTGATTTGGCTTTCTGGTAATTGAAATCCTCCAAACTAAGAAGAGGCCTAGAGGATCATGCAGATGGATAAACTACAGGGAAAATATCCAATAAATCCAGCTTCTAAGGAGCACCCTTTGCTTGGAAAAGAATGTTGCCAAACTTAGAAAGTCAGTCTACGTGAACCTTTGTAAATTATGAGACCTGTTCAGCCCTGCCATGCCTGCCAGAGATCCTTAGAGAAGAAAGAAAAACAAAAACTCAGATTTTAAAAAACCCTCAGCAAACTATGCAGAAGAGATTCGAGAGAACAGCGCCAGGCATTAGCCAGAGCACATTAATGGAGGTAGTCATTTTGCAGTTTAAGTATCTTTTCTCTGCTGACTTCAAAACAGTGAAAGAAATTTGAAAAAGAAGCCCATGATTTTGATGGAAGCTGTTTTGACATAAGTAAAACCAGGCTTGGCATGAGGTGGGGGCAGGCTCTGGCCAAGCCAATGGAACGGACCCTGGAAGGATTGAGACAAACTGGGGAAATTGTTTCAAGATGCAGCTGGATCCGCCTGAAAGGGGAGGGAAGTGGAGGGCACAGACATTTCATCAGCGTTTGAATTGGTGTGTGAGCAGTGGCGTGTGCTTTCAAGAAATGCAGGGACCCACAAGAGTCCCCCATTTTTTACCGCCACCTCTGGGGAAGCGAAGAGGGTGGTGTCTTTTGAATGGTGCACTGTGAGGGCTTGAGGGTTACTGGCTGCTTGTGAACTCAGCTGTGGTTGGTTCGTGGGAAGAGGGACAGAAAGGGAGAATATGTGTCACTAATTCTCTTAGCCTCCAGCAGCTTTCACTCTGGAGGGACAAGGGGGATGTGGCAGCGTCAGTATGGAACTCAATCCCTGGGTCATCGTTGGCGCGTTTTTTTCAGGACTCGGTGGTTCTAAGTCTAGAAGATAAATGAGCATCGTCTTTGGGATGTGAGTCTGGCTTCAGTTACCGTTGAGCATTAATAGCAGCCTCTTCGAAGGCAAGGCCAAGGGCAACTCCGTTATGTGAGGAAGCGCATGAATTGCCCTAGGCAGGGCTGGGAGTTGGATCTCTGGTAAGACCTGAGTCACAGGGAGTGAGCTGCTTTGGATTTTCTGTTTCTCAGAGCTGATCTATCTTCAGCTCTCAGGGGCAATCAGCGCAGAGAGCTCTTTGATGTAAAATAAGTGTCTCTGACTGGCCAGGGAGCAGGACAGAAGAAAGACCTGGAAGCTTCCTTAGCATCAATCCAGGCAAAAGAAGTACCAAAGAGACTTTGGGTTCATGAGACCCTGGTAATCTGTCCTGGAAAAACAATAACATGGAGAAAATTTAAAATGCAGTTATGAAATAAAAATGAAAAAATGAAATGCATAGTAACATGACTATATTAGCATATGATATGTATTACATTAGCATGGTGTTTGGACTCTACGCCTAGTTAGTGTTAATGAGAGATTATTTCCTTTCAAAACATAGTTTATGATGTTGGAAAAGTAAGGAAAATCTAGGAGACCAAATGGGAAAGAATGCCCCCTTCTCTTCAGTGCAGTCATGCGAGGAACTCTGAAAGTAGGAGAGACTACCAGGCGCTTTATGGCCTAAACTGGAAGGAATGGTGGTTATTCCCCAGAATAAAGTGAAGGGAAAGGATGGGTGAGATGCTGACATAATTGGATAATTGGGCATGATCCAAAGGAAAGGGAGAAAGATGTTCTCAAAAGAGCATGTTTGTGTGAGTCGAAACTTTGTAGGGTGTAAATGCAGAAGATGCAGAAGGGTAAATTCTGATGACTGAGGATCAATTAAAAAGGAGTTGCTTTTAAAAAGCAAGACACAAGAGACCATGTATTGTATGATTCCATTTATATGAAACATGCAGAAGCGGCAGATCTACAGATAAGAAAAAGTGATGGCTGGGCCGGGAATGGCACTAACTGTGAAAGGACATAAGGAATCTACTAGGATGATGAAAATGTTCTGAAACGGATTTATGATGGTGGTTGCACAGCTTGATACATTTCCTAAAAATCATTGAATTGTACATTTGAAATGGATGAATTGTAGGAGATATAAAATATCCCTCAATGAAATTATTTTACCAAAAGAAGTCTTTTTTTTTTTTAACAGAAGGGATCTTTTCATTGACCAGTCATTTGTGTGTGTATATGGTGCTTAATGTATGCCTGTGATTGTGCTAGAACATGAGGATACAAAAGTGAAGATCTTTACGAAGGCATAAGTAGGCAATTTTCAAAGAAATCAGAGGACTGCCAGGGATTTTGACCTCACTAGTCATTTTTGTTATTGTTGTTCAGTCGCCAAGTCATGTCCGACTCTTTGCAACCCCAGGCTTTGCAGCACACCAGGCTTCCCTGTCCTTCACTATCTCCCGGAGTTTGCTCAAACTCATGTCCATTGAGTCAGTGATGCTGTCCAACCATCTCATCCTCTGCTGCCCTCTTCTCCTTTTGCCTTCAGTCTTGCCCAGCATCAGGGTCTTATTTCCAGTGAGTCAGCTCTTCACATCAGGTGGCCAAAGTACTGGAGCTTCAGCATCAGTCCTTTCAGTGAATTCCCTTGTCATTACTGATTTACAAATTGGAACATGAGGTAGCTCTTGACTGGCAGACTGGCAGAGAATACAAAGAGTGACAAATGGTTCTCTGAGACGCTTCTAGTGTCTTAAATTAAGGGATTAACTTGTTATACCCCTTGCCAGAGGCAAGATTGGAAGCACATACAAAACATTTCAATGTGTTTTTGATTCACCAAGAACTCTGGCCTCAGAAAGTCCACCTAAAGGAGTTTATCTTCAGGAGACTTTAAATATCATTGGTACTCTGATGCCTCCCAGTTTTTTCTGTTTCCAGTTCAGTCCTCTGCTTCAGTGTCCAGATTCAGATGTCCAGCCACCCACCCAGCAGCCACACGAGCCTCTCAAACAACATGTTCAGAACGTAACTCCAGAACAGACCTGTGCATCAGAGTAGGTCAGATGGCCCCAACCCACAGGAAGCTACTCTCCCAGCCTCAGGTGGTGACAGCTGCATCCCTCTGGTTGCTCAAGCCTGACACCGAGACACCATCCTTGACTTCTGTCTTCCTCTCACACCCTGCATCAGATCCAAGAGCAAAGACTGCTGACTCTGCCTTTAAAACTGATCTTGACTTTGACCACTTCTGACCACCTGTACTGTTGCTCTGCACTGAGCCAGCTTCTCTGTCACACTTAACTGAATATCTGGTCTCACTCCTACCCTTGCTCTACCAGTGATCTACTCTCAACACAGGAACAGAGCCTTCGTTTTAAAACATAGTGCATATCACATGATTCCTCTGCTCAGAGCTGAACTGCTTCTCATTTTTTTTAAGAACTAGCTCTTTCTTTTTTATTTTATTTATTTTTTTTGTTTTTGGCTGTGCTGGGCCCTTGTTGCTATGCGGTGCTTTTCTCCAGTTGCAGTGCGCAGGCTTCTTATTGCTGTGGCTTCTCTTGTAGAGCACGGGCTCTCGGGCCCTTAGCTTCAGTCATTGTGGTTCCTGGGCTCTATAGCACAGGCTCAGTAGTTGTGGCACACAGGTTTAGTTGCTCCAGATCTTCCCAGATAAGGGATCGAACCCGTGTCTCCTGCATTGGCAGGTGGATTCTTTTCCACTGAGCCACTTGGGGGAAGCCCCCACTCCCCATTCTGTACAAAAGTCTTTACAACACTCTTGCAGAAACTGGTCCTGGTATCTCTCCTACCTAGTCTCCCGTTACCCTCCTCCTTGCCCACTCCTCACTGTTCTTACATGCACCAGGCACATTTCCAGTTAACCACTTTTACACTGGCTCTTCCCTCTGTCTGGAACGTTCTTCTCCCAGGCCAGCTGCATGGCCAACTCTTTCATCTTCTTCAAGTGTTTGCTCAATGCACTTAGAATTTCAATCCACCTCTTGCAGCTCCTGGTGCGCTCAGTCCTCTTTATCCTGTTCAATATGTTCTATTTTCCATAGCATGTCTCACCTTCTAACATACTACTCAATATTTATTTGGATGATTATTTAAATAGGTCTTTTTTTTGTCTCTGCCTCTGCTAAACTGTGAGCTACACAAAGATGGATGTCAGTTTTTCACTGCTATACCCCACCAAATGCCTAAACCAGTGCCTGGCATACAGTAGGTGTTCAATAACTGTTGGTTAAATAAGTGAATGAATGAATAGATTTGTAATGCGCAAGTAGTAATTCTGTATGCAGAAAAAGTAGTGTATGTCATGAGGGGAAAAAGAAGTGAAAGGAGTTCCCATGTGTGCTGTCTGAGCTCATCAATTCCCTCATGAGGTGAAATTGACTCATTCATATACAGCAAAGTCTGACTTCACCTGCATGCCCTCCCCCCACCCCCGACCCCCCGCCCAGGGAAAATGTGACCAGCATCATCAGGATGAGTTAGCAAAGCTGTGTGGCTAGAGTTCTAATTTGATTTTGTATAGACTGCAGGTTGATCTCATATAGTCATAAGAAACTCTGATTCACTCATAGTAATTGAATAAAGAAATGCAGTCATTTGCAAATAGAAGCCTGGAGGGTCTGTGTTGTGGGGCAGTTTCTCTGCAGTATGTTTTATAAGGTCAGTTCTTATTGTGGATCACGTGTTTTCTACTTAGCTTCTGAATTCCTGGTTCCAAAAGGTGTATGAGTGCTTTTAAAATTGCTTTTATTGATTCATGCAGACAATTAGGTACAAGAAAACTTTGGAGGAAAGCTAAAACTTCACGTAAACTTACTACAACATGAATGCAAAGACCATGCTTCTAGGTCTTTCCTGTGAAAGCTGTATTGGAGTAGAAAGTGTGGAGTGTGTCCTGCTGTAGAGATACTCTGCTGTGAGAGTGGTGAATTTAAATCAATCTTGTTAGTTTGAGATGTGAATTTTCAAAATAAATACGAAAAATCAATGATACCTTCTTGCTTGGGAAATTGAAAAAAAAATTTTTTTTCAGGGATCATATGATTTAGCTGCTTTTTATTGAGTATTCAAGGTTTTTTTTTTATGTGGACCATTTTTAAAGCCCTTATTGAATTTGTTACAATATTGCTTCTGTTTTATGTTTTGGTGTTTTGGTTGCAAGGCATATGGACTCTTAGTTCCCTAACCAGGGATCGAACCCCTACCCCTCCTCATTGGAAAGCAAAGTCTTAGCCACTAGACCGAGGAGGAAGTCCCTGATACACTGACTTTAATCAGTATTTGTGAACTCGAAGTCTCAAACACCCACTTTCTTTATAACTCCTCTTAGTATAATACCACCTCTGTTTGATTATACCTGAAAGATTTATTTTCAATATTGTTTTGATGTAAGATGCATATTGATTTTTATTTCTTAGTCACTGGTGTGAAGACTCATATCACTGAGCTCCTTGGATAAGATTGGGGAACAAGATCAATTATGAACTGAATCGGCATATTCTTCTGCTACACGTCAAGAATTATGATTTTATCTGACTAGTAAGCTCACCAGTTAGCCTGCCACAGTTTCCTGGGTGCTGCCAGCAGAAGACAGGAGAGTCCTGGATCAGGAATGAAAGACAGTTTATCATTCATAGAAAGAGCAGTAGCCAGAGGATCAGCATACTTGCCCCTCTTCCCTACATCCTAATTCCCCTAGAGCACTGTGGACCTCTGTCCTCATATGTAGATGCTATGGCTTAAATTTCACTCCTTTACTGTGGTGGTTACAGGTTTGGCAGCTGATAATTTGGTTTGGGTTTGAATGACTAACATTGTATCATGGGTCAGAAAAAAAAAATTTTGTCAAGTATCTATTTTGATTCTTCACTTTCAACCTGTGTTTGCCAGTCCAAATTTTATTATTTAAAAAAACTTATAAACAAGGACTTCTCTGGTGGTCCAGTGATTAAGACACTGCAGTTCCAAATCAGGGGGGCACAGGTTCAATCCCTAGTCGGGGAACCAGGATCCCACATGCTGTGCAGAGAGGCATAAATAAATAAATAATGTAATTAATAATTTAAATTAATTATAATAAACACACATTTTATCATAAGGAGAACGTGTTCATTTGTGCAAATTCTTCAGATAAGAGAGAGAAGGGGAGAGTCACTGAGCCAGGCATTTGTGCTGAAGAGAGAAGGTGAGAATGAGTGAAACTTGGCTTCCCCAGTTAGCTCCGCCACCCAGCAGTTGGAATACAGTGTTCTGGTTACTTTTACGCTAAGCCCAGACCCTGTTCTATTTTCAGCTCTGCTTTGGTGCCCAATCCCTTCTTCCTCCATCTGCTCAGAGCTCCCTTTCCCCTCCGTGAACTAGCAAGGAAGCACGTTGAGTTCTCTCCAGAAAGGGCCTTGGGAGTGCATCAAAGGGATCAGTCCCTCTTCTCAGCGTGATATTCAGACCCCAAATTCTGCCTTCAGGGTCCCCCAGAGAAAGTTTGGCTCTTTCTAGGAAGGGCTGTGGAATCTGGGAAAAGCATGCCCCAAATTCAAGGTAGCTGGAGGGCTACACCCGAGAAAGACTGCCCATGGGGACCCTGGTTCCTAACTGACTCCAGGAAGTGATGTTTCTCATCTTCCCGTCCCCTCTTGGAGAGCTGTCCAAACTTGCCTCCCTCTGCTTCCTAGCCAAGACTTCACTGGGAAATCAATCTCTATGTATTTAACATTTTCTCTCAGCCCATTGTTCTCTGGGAACCTACAGATTTATAACCTCAGACAGCCCTCTGGAATAATTGGGCTTAGCAGGTTTTCAGAGGACCACAACCAGCTTTCCAGCCTCCTGTTACTTCTGAGGCGAGAGGTAAGAGGTTGGTTCTGTGTGTTAGACAGAGTGGATCTTTGTAGCTGTTTTCACTGTAGAAATCTCAGACCCTGATAGAATAGCTTGTCTATAAACATCTCCTTGTAGTCAGTGTTTAGTCTCCTGCTTTCTGTCCTGGAGACCTGACATACTCAGATGAAGCATATGTGGTTTGGTGAAAAGTTCCAGAATCCTTTTATGTGTTCTATGAGTTACACAGACCATTGTAGTACAGGCCAGGGCCCTGCGATGAAGATCCAAGTTCCTGAGTTATACGCACATGTGCCCTCAGTTCAGCCTGGCAGCAGACTTCTATAGTCTTACACTGTGTGCCAGACATCAGTGATCAGTGGCTGGAGGCCCAAGATGATTTCCAGGGGCACCTGGAGATCGTTCCTTCCAAGAGCTTTGGCAAAACAGTCTCAAATATCAAACCTGTACAGCTTCCTCCGGCCTTCTTTTGATAGAATCAGGGCATGAGTTAATGATGGGTGTCTTTGGCCTTCCGGCATCTCTCCTGTCTTTGCCCCTCTTATCTCCTGCCCCATATCCATCTTGATCTTCAAACTCCAGGAAGCTTTATCCCTTTAGCTCCTCCAAGCATCTAGTGTCACCTGCCAACCGCTTCTCAGGCTCTCTCTCTCCTGCAGAGCCCAGACTTTAGAATTATGACAGCATTCAGAAACAGAGGAGGTACTCAAACTTTCATTTGGATAAAGCACTTTTTGAGGGAAAGGGAGAGGAAGGGATCTAGTCAGACAAGTTCTAGGCTAGAACTCAGTCCCTCATTTCTGGCCTTTCCTCTTTGTCTTAAGGCCAGCCTGGGATGGTCAAAATAAAATAAATTTTAAGTGAATTGAATGAATAATTTTACATACCAGAGGACAGTTTCAGATTTTTGGAATAAGTCAAAAAATAATCATATGGTATAGAGAAGCTACAATATGGTAGAAGACTAATTTTACCTGTTGTTAATGACGAGGAGACCTTCTATTTTTTTAAGTCACGTGATTGTATTTTGTGTCTGGTTTCTCTAATGTTGACTTTGAAGTTTACAGATTCTAATGGTGGGTAAAAATTCTACTGAACAGAAAGGGGATTTGGAAGTATGAATTAGCCAGGCAGGTGCAGGAAAAGTTAGGCAAGTCATTTGAATACCTGATAGAGAGGGGATGTGGTGGCATTACCTTTAAGGTGATTCAGAAAATTGTAAGAAAGTTGCCCACTGCCTAAGAGTCTCTTTTTCACTAATTTGCTACAGTGTCCATAATTCATGCATTACAGTTTGCCTTCAGGATGACCTTAGAAAATGCAGTGTCCAGGAAGGAATAAAGTAACCTGTCATGTAGTTCCCTGAAGGTGTCAGGGTCTTATTTATTATTAGAAAGCCTGGAAAGGACTGGAAGATGGTGCCAAACTAAGGATAAACTCCTCTTGCTTTGTAATTCTGCTGAATGTGGATCCTGCACAAGTAATAAAATAGTATCAGCCTTGGGAAAGTCTAAGGTTCTTGGAGGGCCCGTGAGAGCAGAGATGGGAAAGATATTCAAAATCTTTAACTCTGAATCAGTGGACCGACCTTCTTGGTACTGAGTAGAAGGTCTCTGTGGATAATCCATCAAGTTGTTCAGAGTTGTAATACAAAAAGTAGAGTCTCAAAAGCAATTTGATAGAAGTTGCCTCTCCCAGTGAAATCTTTTTCACATTGATGGTAAATGTCCTGGAGGCCTAGGGTAACTCGGACATAAGGGGACTGTTTTCTGTTTTTCTAGGTTTTTGTTTTATACTTGACACTGGGATAGCTTGCTCTCCTACTCCTGGAACTCTTCCCAGGAAACCAGCAATCACAGTTAGAACGTGAAAGCAACTTAGAGATGATCCATTTTAACACCTTCACTTTGCAGATGAGGAAGCTGAAGTCCAGAGATGGTACTGATTTAAGAAGCAGAACTGCACAGAGGAGGTGCATGGTTGGGAAGCAGACAGACCTGGGTCTACCAGTTGGCAGTTGTGCGAGCTTGGGCAAGTTAGTTAATATGTTTGAGCCTTGATTTCTTCTTCTGTGAGAGTGTTCTTAAGGAGCATCCACTCAAAGAAAAAATTCAAAACTTGCCCAGTATTATTACATTTGCTATTAGTTTTTTTAAAAATTGAGATGTAATTCATATGACATAAAATTCACCATTTTAAAATGTACAATTTAGTGGATATATTCACCATGTTGTGCAGTTATCACCACTGTCTAATTCCAGAACATTTTCGTCACCTCCCTACAAAAAACCTGTACCTATTAGTGGTCAGTCTCAATTCTCCTTTCTTTCCTAACCCCCAGCTCCTGGGAACCACCGATCTGCTTTCTATCTCAATGGATCTCCCTATTCTGGACATGTCCAATAATGGAATGATACATATCCTTTTGTGACCTGGCATCTTTCAGTTAGCATAATGCTTCAAGCTTCTCCCATGTTTTAGCATGAACTTCATTCCTTTTTATTGCTGAATAGTCTTCCACTGTACAGAGGTTTCATATTTTATCTCTCCATTCATCTGTCAATGAAAATTTTGTGTAATTACCATTGTTTTACATGGTTGGGCCAAAGCTATAATGCAAACTTGGGTGTCTAACTCTCAACTTGGTCCTTTTTTCCTACCCCATCCTGTTTTTCATAATACCTGAATATATATATTGGATTAATAGTAGTGTTTTGCTCAAAGGAAACCCTTATAGCCTGCTAATTACTCTTATGATTTTATACCTTTCAAAGATTTTATCCAGTATGAAAAAAAGTACACAATTCAAAAAATTAAATCTAAACATTGTAGAAAAATGGTGCTGGAACCAGGGTTCATTTTCTAGACCCTAGAAAGGTCTAGAAATGCGTTTCATCTAGAAATGCGTAGAAACGCCTTTCATCTCACTGTGTTTCATGGAACAACTTGGGGTCTGTACAGGATCTTGCATCTACCTGATTTTTATGTGTAAGTTCATTGCCATGGTTTACAGCCCAGGATCAAAGAAAGTTTTTTTACTAGCTTTGGCTGATATCTGAGGACTCTTCTCTCTTGCTCATTTTACTTCAAGGCAAAAATTCAGAATTGTTCTCTTCTTTGGTTAGACAGTCACTGTCTTTGCAATACCCTGACCTTTATGTGTGGGGAATATATGCCTTTGGCTCAGAACTTAACTACGTTTCAAACATGGCTGGTCGTCTCTCCTTATGACCTGGTCCTTTTCTCACACACTGACTGCCACAGCTTTCAGGTCTGCTATTTAGACACAGAGGGAGAGAGGCTGGCTTGGTGTACTGGAAAATTTCTCTGTTTTTTACTAATTGAAAATGTAGGCAACGTAGCCCCAGGCATTCTCTTTGTGGGGCATGAAGAAGGGAAGCGGGTCTGACTCGTTAGGGATTTAGTTGTTGACATTCTTTGCTTGGGAGCCAGTGATGTGTAGAATGTGGCAAGATTCCAATGGTTGAAGGCATTTCCCTGGGTTCATCTAGGGTTTGTGCTGCCTTATCTCTGGTGGCGTGAGTGGGGGATCCAGCCCAGCCTGGCTTCCTGGCTTCCTGACTTTGAGCAAGTGTTTTCTTTAGTGAAACTTTAACGATCTGGTCCTGGATGCTGCTAATTACTCTTCTCACTTGATGTTTTACTGTTACTCTTTAAGATCTGGAGGTGTCATTGTATGTCAGGCTTCACATGCATTAGCTCATATGATTTCCTGCTTCTAAATGTTTGATGGTCCTCAGATACATGTGAAAACCATTGAGCCTGGCCCTTGTCTTCCTCAAGCTTAACACCCCTCCTTCCTCCCACTATTCCTGGTTGCCATGGTTTCCAGCAGCCATGTTCATCCTGGTTGCCCTGTGTCTGCATGTTTTCCACTTTGTTAGTATTCCTCTTCATGTGATGCCCAGACAGGAAGTGAGACTTCACGTGTTCTATGAACAGCCAAACTAGAACCAATACCAAGAAATGAACCTGGTCCTCATTTCATGCCACACACATTGGCTGGTGCTCCTCTGCTGGCTGCATCTAAATACAGACCCTCCACCCTGCCCAACTCAGGATCTTTTTTTTCACCTTAACTCATGTGAGGCAGAGTTCCTCTTGTGCTGGTTGTTCTTTTTTTTTTTCCCTCAGTTTGACTCTCCAATCTGTGGCTTTTTTTATTTTATTGGAATATAGTTGATTTACAATATTGTGTTGATTTCTGCTATACATCAAAGTGACTCAGCTGTAATATAGATATATATTCCTTTTCATACTCTTTCCCATTATGGTTTATCATAGGATACTAAATATCATTCCCTATGCTATACAGTAGGACCTTGTTGCTTTTCCATTCTGTATATAATAGTTTGTATCATGGAGTTGATTTTTTTGATCCCAAGAGCAGAACTGTACATTCCCCCACAGTCTGATTTATACATTTCCCCTGGACACTGGCAGTGTTGTCCGATCAGAACAATATGAATGGGAGGCTGACATCATTCTGATCCAACAAGTTGTTGAGCAAAATGGAGAATAATCTTTTAAAAAAAAAAAATATATTAGGATTGGCCCTGTTAATAGAAAAATCCTTCTCTGAGTATCTTCGTAGGGGACTTTCATGAGTCCTTTTCAGTTCATGATGGTTTTTTGGTTTGTTTGGGGGTTATTTTCAGCATCAACAATTCAGCAGATTCAATGGAGTGTGGAACCTGTTTAAGACGCTTAGTGCCTCAATCACTCTGCCAGGCTGTTAGTCACATGGGTCCTGTGTGGGCCATGGATGCGTCGACCCACTGCATTGTTCGCAGAGGATGTTTGCAGGGTTTTAACCGGCCCCTCTCTGTCCCTTGCAGTTACCTGGCCGAGCAGTGCTGGAATGGCGGCTTCATCTACCTGATCATGCTACGCCGCTTCAAGCACCAAGTCCATTCTCCTTATAACGGCAACAGTAGCAACAGCTCCGAACCAGGAGAGACACCTAGCTTGGAGCTGGGGGACCAAACGGTGAAAAAGGGGAAAAGAGCAAGAAAGTTTGGGGTCATTGCCAGGCCTTCTGCCCACAAAGCCACTGAAGAATCCAAGAGCAGCTCTGGCTGTGAGTTGGACAACGACCCCGTGTCTGAGCTGGACAATGGCCTAGACCCTGGACTGGGAAACGGTCATGCTTGTGAGCTAGAAAATGGCCCGGATTTGCTCAAGGAGGTGGCTGGATCCCATCTAGATAGATCGGAATTGGACAGAGAGACAGAGCCTAGAGTTCCAAAGACAGATGCCACTCTGCCCACAAGCAATGACAAACGCCGCTTCTCAAAATCTGGGAAGACGGACTTCCAATCCAGCAACTGCCTGGCACGGGTAAGGTTTGCTTTGATGGTAGAACCTGAATTTTCCATGAAATATTGTTTGCAGTTGTGTTTACGGTTTAGAAAATACACCTAAGATGACCTTGCATTTGGATACCAAAAGACTTATTAAGATAAATGATCAGAGAACATGATAATAACAACAAAAAAATCCAAGTCATTTTATCCCACTTAAATAAAGAGCTAGTCAAGTGATCCTAAGTGGAAAATTCAAGCCTTCTGTGGTATAATTTGAGTCATATGAGGCCTAGATAAAGGGCTTGAACTGCATCATTATTTACAACTGCTGTCACCAGTGAATTGCCACTGCAGGGCCAAGAATTCCTGGTGGCTGCTGATAGCGTAAATATCCAAGCCTCAGTATTACACAGGAAGGATGTCCAACCTGCAGGGAAGCGTCTGCTTTTATTTTTAATACATCAAAACAAGTGACATTTTCAGGGGATTGTGTTACTATATTGCTGAAATCCCAGTGAAGTCTGGAAACTTCGTAGAAATCTCTGATACAGTGGTATCCAGCTGTGGTGGTCAGAGCTGGTCTTACCTAAAAGCAAATCTGGTGTGGTCTATTCTGAATGGTAGTAGACACACTTCTAGCCTCAAATGGTCTCCCCCATTATAACCAATACCCTCTTGTTAGGTTACCTTCTGTAGGGTCAGCGTGCTCATTCCAAGAACCCTCTTGGCCAGGGGTGCCTCTGGGTTCCTAAACAAAGCAGTAACCAGTGAGATGGTTCCTGATTGGTTCCTTTTCTGACTCAGGAGATGCCCTCTAAGGATGAAAGAGGAAGTTAGAAAGATGGAAAATGGGCACAGAGGAAGTATCAAGTTCAGCTTTGCAGTCTGGAAAATGGTGCCGTAGGAGTAAATGTAATTTCTAGTAAGGCTAGCTTATGAATATTTCTGCATCTGTAGCCTATCTGCATAATGAGTTGAGAAGAATCAAAATAACACCTGTCTTAAGGGACTGACTGTGTTCCTTCATTTGAAGATCTGGATGACCTTCATAAAGCCTTACGCAGGGAAGGTGTATTTATAGATGAAATGTACAAACCAGAAGAAAAAAATGTTTCTATTAATGATTTTCTACCAATTTTATGCCCCTGTCCCCCAAAAGGATTAAAAACAATAAAAAGATTATAATATACACCTCTCCCCCAAATTAAGGGCAGTTGAAATGTTATAATATGTTCCTTATCAATGAATACTATATCTTGATATGTTTTTTTTCTTCTGATGATTAGATTGTGAATATGCAGAAAGCCTAAAGTGAAAAAAGCAAGTTGGGCAATATTGGTTCAGTTTGAAGGTTTAAGGTACCAGAGGTTTAAGGTGGAATCTCATATACAATCCAAAGAAGTCCTTTGGCCTAGGACATAGTGGGGATAATGGAATGATTTTCAAAGAAAAAAGTGCCACACCAAACTTTTAAGAGAGTACCATCCTCTGCTCATCCTAGTTAAAAGCAGTAACCTAAAATTGCATTTCTGGATTAGACTCTGTTAAGACTGCACATACCAGAATTCCTTTGCCTGGTTTTTGTACTCAACATCAGATGTTCCAGAAAATACAAATGAAAGGTGAAAAAAAACAAATCTTCATCTATTGTCTTGGAACTTTTTTTTTTTTTTAAGCCCCATGCCTATATTAAAAGGAGAAATTTGTCGTCTGGAATTCTTCATAACTCGTCTAAATCTGCAGACTGATTATTGACCTCGGGTTGTACGTTTGGTCCTGAAAAGTCAGAATGGGCCCCACACCTTCTCAGGCATGAATATTTCAGTACCCTTTGCAACCCCAGAAGTATCTTCATTAGATGCATTTGCCTGGGATTGATCATGTTGACAAGAAGTGGATCTTCACAGCTTTCTTCCTCATCTTGGTGGCACCCAAACTGGGACCAATAGACCTTAACAGAAGGCTGCTTAGGTTCTTGGGATGGCTAGATGTGTATTTTTATTTCAGGATAAGCCCAAGGTCATGCTAAAATGGAATTTCCAGAAAAACAAAAATTAGCTATTTACCTCTTAAGCCTTTGGGGGAAAATTCCACTCTATTTGAATAATGGGAGATTAGACATGTCGGTGGTGTTCCGTTTCTGCTTTATTAATGATTTGATATATCTACAGAGACTTAATAAATTACAGACAAGGCTTATGATCATTCAGACCATTTTTATTTGTCAGCTACTTCTTTTTCCTAGACTGTTATTTCTTACAGGAAAATAAATCCTCAGACTTGGTTTTTACTTTTCTATACTCCCTTAATGGACCTATAGTAAATATTTCAACAAATACCTCCTTCTAAAGTATGGCTTGTTTCTTTAAAATAGTAACACAGAATGATACACATGCAAACAGATGAATTTTTAAAAATACAAAAGTTGGGCCCATCTTCTAAAGCCCAGGAATCTCTTAGGATATAGATAAGCAATTTTAGAAGTTAATTCAGACTTCCTTACTCTCTTGTCTAGTAAAGCTCATTACTCACCCAAGGTAACATGTACACTGTGTATTTTTGTAATGCCGCATGGTAAAAATGGATGCAACCAAACTTAGGCACATAACAATGAAAAAAAATTCTACCATTTGTCAGGAGAGCTAATTCCCAGCTGGCATGTGTGTCTATGGATCCGTTTGCAGTCTTAGCCTGGTACCCAAAATCCACCCTGTGCAGTGCCAGACCTCTTTCCTGTAAGTGGTTCAGCAGAGACCTCAAAAAGGCTGCCTGAGCTCTAAATCTGCAGGAAAGTGTGTGAAACTCAGGAGGAGAGTCAACACTGAGGACATCTCCTGGGTGGTCCCTGATGTTTGCATCTGGCAGAGGCAGCGGGAGGATGGTCCTCTTCTAGGAAGATCCCACAGTCATGGGGTGAACATACATACTTCCATGGTAATGTCTCCTAAGTTCACATCTGCCTTCACCTCTCTTCTGAGCCCTCAGCTTTTTACCAGCCATCTACAGGATGTCTCCATCTTTGGTATTTCACATCATGCCTGAAGCTGGATGTATGGCTTTCCCGCACCACCAAGCCCATTCTAACATCAGGTCTTACATCCACAGAGTTGCCTGAGCCAAAAACCTGAGATTCAGCTAGTGACTACTTGCCCTGGATTGTGCAGAACTTTCCTGGTTTTTCACTGGCAATTCCATATCCTGGGAAACGCCTTCACCCAGCCAGATTGGGACAGTTGGCATTATGGAGTTAGCTGGAATGCTGCCTTCACTCGAAGAAGAAAATGAAAACGCACTCCAGTTTCTTGCCTGGGAAATCCCATAGACAGAGGAGCCTGGTGGGCCGTCATCCACAGGGTCACAAAGAGTTGGACACGACTTAGCAACAACTACCCTCTTCCTTACACCAAGTCTGGTCAATCCCTGAATCCGGTCTACTCCTGCTCCCTTGGGGATGTCCATCCTCTCCACTGCTCTGAGCCCCATCCTGCAGCTTTGGTTCAGGGCCAGGCTGCTGTCATTTCTCACCTGTGGTCACAGTAGTCTACACTGCTTCTGCTTTCACCCCACCTTCAACTGTCCCATTGCAATCAGAGGGACTTTTCTAAAGAGCACACCTTCCCATGCACACTGCAGCTGAAACCATTTGGTGGTCCAGTTGCCTTTGGGGTAATACCCAAACGCCTTAGCTTGACATAGCACATAAGGCCCTTCATCACCTGATTCTCACTGCTCTCTTTCTCCCTGATTTGGGCTGAATTAGTGTTTTCAAAATGCCATGCTCACTCTTGTCTCTGAGCCTTTGCCATCTCTGCCCCAGTTCAGTGCATTGCACCTGTAGGTGCTTCGTAGATATTTGTAATGAAGGCACAGGAGAGCCCCAAGTCTGAGAGAGGGGACACAGAGTTCCAGCCCTGGTTCTTCCATCCCCAGCTCTGTGGCCCTCAGGCTGCCATGTCCTTTCTCTGGGCTTGTTTTCTTACCTCCAAGCTGAGCTTTTTGGTTTGTTGATGGAGGCATTTCAACTCTGACATTATGATCACGTGTGTCTTCATGTCTTACTGATCATTCTAAGTAAGAAGGGATAAGCAAACAATCTCAAAAATAAGTTTTCAGTTGAAGCCAGAGCATTTACTGCAGTGAGATTCTGGTTGGATGATGTGTCTTCTCACATTTGGGGCAAAGATGCTGTTGTAACATTTTATTTTGGGTTCCAGCAGATGAGGTCATTTAAATGCTGCTGCGGCAACTCCCTTTAATATACTACCCCTGTTTTTGGTAAATAAATCCCTCTGTTTGCCTTCGTGGAGAGATGCATGTGTGAGCTCACACAGTAATTGGCGGTTTATAGGAAAGGGTAGCACTCTGACATTAATAGAGACATCCATAGCATCCAATTTTGCGTGGTTTGGCTTTTTCTCAACAGACTGACAAAGTCTCACTGCCCTTTCAGCCAACGTAGAGGGAAGCAAAAGCCCAAGCCATCTGTCTAGACAGGGTCTGCTTCAGAACTCCGTCGTCTCTACAACTGGATCTGTGTTCACACTCTGAACGTTGGCAAACGTGCAGGTCTCCCATCTGGGCGAACTTCTTAATGTCAGTCTCAATAACTTTGAAGACCCCTAAGATTATGGTAAACATTCTCTTGTTTGTTCATTCAGTGACATTTATGCAGTATTGTGATGTGCTAGGCACTTCTCTAGCTGCTGGAAAATCCATTGGTAAATGAGAAACAAGGTTCCTATCTTGTGGCATTTATCACATATAAGGGGCCACAGGCAATAAATACATAAACAAAAGCAGAATGTTAGATGCTGACCACAAGTACAATAAATGAAATAAAACAGAGTGAAGTAAAAGATGTCCCAGCAGTGACATGGGCGGGGGACCGATTGATATTGGGTGTCAGCGAAGACCTTATTAAAGAGGCCATGTTTCAGCTGAAGACTGTGTGTCAGGAGAAGAGCAGCCCTGTAGAATCTGGGGGCAGAATGTTTCTGGTGAGAAACTAGCATCTGAAGCTGCCATAAGACAGGAATGATAGAATATTCTGGTAGCAGAGACTGCAGCATAGTGAGTGATAGGGAGAGGACTAAGAAGTGATGTGAAAGATGTGAACAAGACAAGATTACAAAAGTTCATGTTTACCATTGCAAAGAGCGTGGACCTTATTCTGTATATAGTGGGGAGCTGTCAGAAGGTTTAAGTTAAATGCATCATGATGCTTTTCTTTAAAGTTTATCTTAAATGTGTAATGGAGATTAGTGGCTTGTGAGAGGTAAAACTTAAAAATGGAGACCAGATTGGAAAGTATGATAACCCAAGCTAAAAATGCTGGTGACTGATGAGGGTCGTGGCAGAGAAGAGGAGCAGAGGTAGATGGATGTGGATCTGTTTTGCAAATAGAGCCTTCGGATCTCACTTATGGTTTAATATAGGAAATAGAAGGATGAATCAAAGACAGTCCTTGGGTTTTTGGTTTGCATATCCTCTTAAGCTTGAATCGATGATATTGCTGTTCCCGTTGAGATGACAAACCCAGGAAGAGGAGAGACTGTACTAGTGTGTGTAGTGGATATCTAAGTGGAATTGTAAGAAGACAGTTGGGAATATACCTGATATCATCGTATTTAAGTTGGCCTGTTGGGTTTTGGCTAGTTCCAGCTTTAGACTAATAAACTTTAGACACTGATTTTATTTTTAACTGAACACTGCTTTCATCTGTAGGCAGCTAGATTTAATACGACAGTTGTACAATTAAGACTGATAACATCTGCCGCTTCCTATTTCTGACTTCCTTTGTGTTCCTCAGAACCCCTTCATTAGATGATCAAGAAGTTCCATGGTGAGGAAACTTGCATCATTTTCTTTGAATTCTCCCCTTTTAGTTCCTGCGATCTGTTAGGGCAGGGGAATCATCTTATTGGATAAAAGTGAGAAAGGAGATCTGTTTCTAGGATAGTATAATTAGGGCCTTTATTAGAGATTGGTCATTTCTGCCCTCTGAAGCTTTTTAAGATTTCTTTTTTGATGTGGGCCATTCTTTTTATTTAAATTTTTAATTAATTTATGGTAATTGCTTTACAATTTGTGTTGGCCTCCACCATAGAACAATGCAAATGAGCCACAAGTACACATACGTCCCCTCCCCTCCGGGACATCCTCCCCACCCCCACCCCTCCCCAACCCTCTTGGTCCTCACAGAGCACTAGGTTGAGCTCTCTGCCCATGCAGCAGCTTCCCGCTGGCTCTCTGTTTTACACATGATGGTATATATGTCAGTGCTGCTGTCTCTGCTCATCCCACCCTCCCCCTCCTCCATGTGGCCAAAGTCTGTTTTTTATGTCTGCATCTCTATTCCTGCCCTGCAGATAGGTTCATCAGTACCATTTTTTTCTAGATTCCGTATTTATGCATTAATATATGAAATTTGTTTCTCTTTCTGACTTTCTTCACTCTGTATAATAGGCTCCAGGTCCATTTACCTCACTAGAGCTGACTCAAATGTGTTCCTTTTTATGACTGAGTAATGCTCCATGGTATATATGTACCACGACTTCTTTTTCCATTCATCTGCCAATGGACATGTAGGTTGCTTCTATGTCCTAGCTGTTGTAAGTAGTGCTACTATTAACATTGGGGTACATGTGGCTTTTTCGTTAATGGTTTTCTCAGAGTATATGTCCAGTCGCAGGATTACTGGGTCATATGGTAGTTTTATTCCTAGTTTTTTTTTTTTTTAAGGAATCTCCATACTGTTCTTCACAGTGGCTATTTCAATTTGCATTCCCACCAACAGTGCAAGAAGATTCTGTTTTTTTCCACATCCTCTCCAACATTTATTGTTTGTAGATTTTTTGATGATGGCCATTCTGACTGGTGCGAATTGCTAACTCATTGTAGTTTTGACTTGCATTTCTCTAATAATGAGTGATGTTGAGTATCTTTTCTTGTTTTTGTTGGCCATCTGTATGTCTGTTTGGAGAAAAGTCTGTTTAGGTCTTCCTCCCACTTTTTGAATTGGGTTGTTTGTTTTTCTAGTATTGAGCTGCCTGAGCTGCTTACGTGTTTTGAAGATTAAGCCTTTGTCAGTTGTTTCATTTGCAATTATTTTTCCCCATTCTGAGGGTTGTCTTTTCATCTTGTTCACAGTTTCCTTTGCTGTGCAAAAGCTTTTAAGTTTAATTAGGTCCCACTTGTTTATTTTTATTTTTATTTCCATTGCTCTCAGAGGTGGGTCATAGAGAATCTTGCTGTGATTTATGTCAAGGAGTGTACTGCCTATATTTTCCTCTAAGAGTTTTCTGACCTTACATTTATGTCTTTAATCCATCTGAGTTCATTTTCGTGTATGGTGTTAGGAGGTGTTCTATTTCATTCTTTTATGTGTAGCTGTTCAGTTTTCCCAGCACCACCTATTGAAGAGGCTATCTTTTCTCATTGTATATTCCTGCCTCCTGTGGCCGTGGACCATTCTTAAAATCTTTATTGAATTTGTTACAATATTGCTTCAGCTTTATGTTTTGGTTTTTTGGCCAAGAGGCATGTTGGATCTTAGCTCCCTGACCAGGATTCACACCCACATCTCCTGCATTGGAAGATGAAACCATAACCACTGGACCTTCAGAGAAGTCCCCCTCTGAAGTCATTTATATTAGATATGTGGTTTTGTTTTACTTTCAACTAGTTGTGTGCATCTTGGGCAGGGGTGTGGAGTGGGTTTGTGGGTGTTCTCAATGAATACTGTCTTTAACTCCTCTGTCAGGGTAAATGTTTAGGCCATCCTTCTTTCCCCATGATCATAGTTCTGCATGTTTCTTGTCACAAGTCCTTAAAAAGCATTTAAGAACTAAAACTGTATCCAGTATTGTCACATCCTCTGTGAACCATACCTAACATCTTATGTTTAGCCAAAAGAGGGTAGGATGGGAGAAAATGATGGTGTAATTAGTCATAGGGATGGATAGGTTTTTACTAATTTGGGCTAAAACTGAAGGAATTTTCTTGTATCTGGGCTCTTAATAATGGTCCCTGATGTCCTTGGGAAAGAGTTCCATAGCTTTTCTGTACTGGGAGAGAGAGGAACACTGTCCCACATCTTCAGGACACCAGGAGCCATGGGATATCTTCCAAGGGAAAAGAAAAAGTCAGGCCACCATCTGTGCTCATTTCTTACCTGCTCTGTGAGGTCCAGGGAGGCAGCCACAGGGCTGGCCTGTGTGTAAATGCAGGATGCTCAGCTCTCCAAGACAACAGCTAATCAGCACAGCCCTGCCTGTGCGCTCTTTGGTTCTCCACCTGGCATACAGTCTCGTGTACTGGAAGTATCGAAAGTTGCTGTCTCGTGGTAATTCTCAAGGATGGCTTCTTGGAAGGAGTGAAGCCGTGAGAGACTCTGAAGGCAGGAAGGCTGTTCCTGAATGGGAAGGAAAGGTGTTCCAGAGGTCAGAGGCAACAAACCAAAACCCAGGGAGTCCAAAGTGAGATGATGGGATGATGTAGGGCTTGTTGACAAGTTCATGAACTACTGTGGTAAGCCAGTGACTTCTGAAGTTACATTTGGCCAGACAGGCTTCATGGGCCTGTGGTCAGTAGATGGAGGAGACAGTTGGCATCACCGCGTGTTGCTGGAATTGTGGGCCCCTGTGAGCAGCCCTGGGCTTGGAAAAGAGTAGGACCCAACAAGTCTCTGTCTGCTAATAATTTCCCTAGACATTCCTGTTGCTGCACATCAGTGACCATTCCACATCTGTTTTTTTTACTGTTGCATAAAGCCTCATTTTAGTTTCTGACAGTATGCACTTCAGATTTTCTAAATGCCTCACATTTTTTCTCTTTTGCAAACAGCTTGAATGGGCAGGTTGCCTATTTTGGGAGAGATGATGGCTTTGTCTGTATTGGGCCTTAGCAGCTCCATTGGACCTTCGTGGTGGATGGGGAAAGCAGATGGTTTTTGCTTTACAAATTGAGAAACGCATTGGGATCCCTACCTATATACCTAGAACTAAAAAGGACTTTGGGATGAGCCTAAAGTCAGCCTCCCAGATAAACCACTTTGGAAGCTTTTGCTTTCATTTCTCTGAATAGCCGAGTGTCTGAGGGAACTCCACTGTTTTGCAGTGGACATATGTTTGTGTCCTTGGAAAGGAATATGGAGTCAAATGGAGAAGGAACCAAAGCAGTTCAGAGGACTTGGAGACCTTTTTTTGTTGTTGTTTAGTTGTTCAGTCACGTCCAACACTTTCGTGACCCCATAGACTGTAGCCCGCCAGGCTCCTCTGTCCGTGGGATTCTCCAGGCAAGAATACTGGAGTGGGTTGCCATTTCCTTCTCCAGGGGATCTTCCTGACCCAGGGATCGAACCTGCATCTCCTGCAACTCTCCTACATGGCAGGCAGAATCTTTAACACTGAGCCACCAGGGAAGCCCTACAGACCTCTATTAGTTTTTAAAAATGATTGATTTTGGGAAATTCCTGGCAGTCTAGTGGTTAAGACTCCATGCATCCAATGCTGGGGGCGTGGGTTCAATCCCTGGTCGGGGAACTAAGACCCCACATGGCCAAAAGATAAGTAAAATAAAAAGGATAGATTTTTATAGTTGTCATAGCATTTTTTAATGTTTATAAAGAGTATATTGACCAATGTGTGTAGAAGTTGATAACAAATTCACCAGTGAATTTCCTATTTTGATTTCTCCAAGATCTCATTCACATGTTGTCAGGAAGTTTAAGATTCAATTCAATGTGATGTTTTTAACATTTATGCGTGTGTAAGTCACATATGGTTACCGATTAACGTTTATTATGTATTTTACTAGATGTCAGGAGCATTGCTGCCTGCTTTCTGTCACATTTAATCCTAACACCAGACTTGGAAGTTTTAATAATGATCCCCACTTTAAAGGCAGGGAAACTGAGGTTTTGAGGCTTCAAGTGATTGTCATAAGTACTAAGTGGTAAAGCTTGGCTCAAACTAATTGATGTCTCCTGGCTCTGTCTTCCTTTCATCTCCCTTTATTAATTAGTAGCTGTCGTAAATAAACGGAACCCAGATACAGCCAGTGTTTACTCACACAGTGGTATCTGGGTTTCAGGCAGAAGAGCTTTACTTAACAGGATCCTGGTCCGGGAAGTCACACATCACGTTTGCTGTGCTGTCCAAAGTCATCTCCCTGGCCCCAGGTGGCTCATTCAATTTAATTAAAATGAAATGAAACATTCAGTGTCTCCTTTGCCAGCAGCCACATTTCAGGCATTCGACAGCCACCTGTGGCTGGCAGCCGTCCTGTTAGATGGTGCAGACACAGAATACTCTCTTGCCGTCATAGAGAACTGTATTGGGCAGCACTGACTGCTCAAGACATTGGCCAACCTGTAGAACTTTCTCATCGGTGGTCCTCTGCAGTGTCTGTCAACAAGTGATGGGACTCGGCCCGACCTCCAGCCACCCCTCCTGTGACAATGGTGCGTGTCTGTCCACATGCTTCACAGTGTACTCACTTTTTCTTCGAAGGAGGAAGTTGGCCGGATATGGAAGATGGAGCTGCTTAAAGAATCGGATGGGCTGGGAATTCAGGTTAGTGGAGGCCGAGGATCAAAGCGCTCACCTCATGCTATCGTTGTCACCCAAGTGAAGGAAGGCGGTGCCGCTCACAGGTGACTAGATAACTCTCCCCTTTCTCTGCTTCCTTGTCCTCTCCTCCCCTGCCCCCGGGTGCTGGAGGGTAGTCAAAGGCCTGGTGATTACAGCTTAGGAGGAAGGTGCCGGAGCATCAGGAAATCAGGCACGAGCAGTTCTAATTAAATACCCTTCTGAGCACAGGAAGTGGCTAATTGGTGGGGCCACTGCACGAAGGAGGGATTAAATTTCTGTCTAGTCCAGTTTGAGTGTCAAGTGAATGTTATCCTGAGTTTGGGGATGCTGGTGACACGTGGTTCCTTATCATGAGTGTACTACCAACTAATAAAAATAAATGAAAACAAAATTTAAAAAATTAAAAAACAAAAGAGTGTACCACATGGTGGAACACCACATCCTTCACATCGTCACTGTGGCTGATGATGGGGTTTAAACGTGACCACAGTCCACCTGCCACGTCATGTCTGTCAAGATTTGATACACATGTAAACACGTGTGTCTTGGTCATGCAGGTGTGGAGAGAGAAAAATAAAATGTGAGTTTTCTCCTTGTGACCTAAAAACCATTCACACTCCAAAGCTCCTTTTTTAACCTAGACAGTCATCTGAAGTAGGAAGATGGGTGGTGCTTAGGCAGAGCTTGTCAAAGAAGAAGTCCATGTTGAGTCAGAGGGAGGTAGCCGTCCCGAGATGGAAGGTAGCTCCTACTATGTGGCTGATTGCTCCTGTATACATAGGGCATCTACTGTTTGCAAAGCACCATAGGGTGTATTCGTATGTTGGATGCCCATCTGTATAGAATAAGTGGGTAAAGGTGGAATTTCACTGATGAGGGAGGTGATTCCAGTCTGGAATTAGTATTCAGCCCAGGTACCTTGATGCTAAGAGGGAAATGGCAAACCAGAGCAGTAATGCCCTGCCCAAGACCTTGGGGTCTCTCAAAAACATATCTCATTAGGCAAAGATGAAGGAGCTTAAGTATTTGGTCTGAAGAACAGAATACCGAGGAGAGGACCAATGCACAGATTATCAAGGTGTTCAATGCTCATTGGTCCCATAACTAGAAAGTATGATCCTGTTAGCCTGAGTAGAGAAGAGATTAACTTCAGGTGTCACTTATCTGGGTGGCGGTAATTATCGAAGGTTTAAGACCTTAGGTAGTTCTTATCCAGAAGAGCATCATCATACTTCCCAAAGGATAGATGCTTTAAAGAATTCTCATCAGGTAGCCATTTCCCCATTACTCCTAGGTCTTTGGAAAGTTGGCAATTAGGAAATTCCTGTGCCCAGAGCTGAGGTTACGTAGAACTCTTCTTATCCATTTTTCAAGTGAGCCATTTTTTAATGGGTCTCACCATTTTCTTACACCCCTAGCCTGTATGTGTGTATGTGTCTGGGTGTCAGGGTGTTTAATTCACATGTGGGGCATTCTAGTTAATAACTGGAGCTGAGAAAGATGGGATCAAAGAGGAAAACAAGAGGAACAGAGACATGGATGTCTTGATGGTGATGTGGATAAGTAAACTCAAGGACACTGGCCCAGACCACTGTGTTCTCCTGTATTCCTGAATGCCTCTCCTTCAGAGAGCTCACCCTCATGCCTCCTTGAGGTTCCAGTGTGCTTATTCTCCATGGTTTCCCTCTTTCTCTTCTCTTTCCATCTCAAGCATATACTGTGATTCTGAGCATTTCTCTGCTTTTGGGATTTTTGAAGGACAGAAAGCAGAGATTGTCAGCAGTCTCTCACGCCTCCTGTCTTCTGTTAAAGCCTAAATTCATAGAAAAGATAATGATACATGCCCTAGAGGACAGAGAGAGAAAATGGTGAGGGAGAGGAGGAGAGGGAAGTTGGTTAATTCATTGAAAGAAAGCAAGGAGGAGAGAGTCTATAGACTGGAGAGAAAAACACTGGGGTGAATCTGTGTGAGGGACAAGCGTGAGTCCCACCCCTAAATCCTGGGTGCTGATGCAAAGCCTCCAGAGGGGATGGTGGGACCTGGGCTTTGGGGCTCTCAGCTTCACCCAATTCCCCATCTCATGTTTAGCAGTGGGGATGAAGAGCCTCTGGATGCTTTGAGATCGTGGGAGACCAGGCCGTTGGAGGCTCAGTTGGCACCCACAGAACTGTTGACCCCCCCATGACTGATGAGGCCTGCCTGGTGCTCTATAATGGTCTGTTCCCTGGACCTCTTTAGGGCAGGCAGACCCCGTAGTGACTGGACCTCCTTCCAGCCCAGTAGGAAGGAAGCTCCAAGTAATTCAGTTAATTGAAAGGAAACAAAGAGAACATATTTGCATGCCTGTGATGTACGCCAGGTCTGTTCCCTGCAACAGCAGTAACTTAGGCAGTTTCTTTGTTCATTTTTCTGTTCGTCCGTCTGCTTATGGAGCTTGGCGGCAGAGACACAAGGAGGAAGGAGGCAGTTTGAGACTTGACCCGCAAGGCCCCGTGACTCTTGGGCGCAGGGATTACAGACGCATGAGGTGCAGGGTCTGAGGTGCCACAGAGGAAATCCTGGGGAGAGAGAGGGACTTGGGTTAGGGAAGGATTCCTGGCGAGCTTCGGATACCTTCGTTCTTCTGGGGCTAAGTTCAGAGACTCAGCTGATGACTCAGTCACAAGGGCAGGATATCAGGTAGGATTGAGAAAAGAAAGACTTAACTATCCTAAAGCTTTGGGCTCTTGGTTCCTCTCCATCATGTCTCCACCTGGATGGGAGGTGTTTCATTGACACTGATGTAGGATATGGTGGTAACTTACGATCGTGCCTGTAACTAAGGGACCCTCTGAAATCGTGAAGCTCTTAGCTCTGCTAACTGGGCATCTGGACCCTGACAGAAGGATGAACAGTCCCACCCCAGCTGTCCCCATCTTCCCTACTCCTCTGTAGCCCATTTTGGACTGTCCCCTTCTGACAACCCTCCCCAACTCCAGGAAGATGGCCCTTCTCAAGCCTAGAACATCTTGACGAGGGATTTTTTTTTTTTTCCCGTCTCCATTTCCTCAGGGATGGCAGACTGTCCTTAGGAGATGAGCTGCTGGTAATCAATGGTCACTTACTAGTTGGGCTCTCCCACGAGGAAGCTGTGGCCATTCTTCGCTCAGCCACTGGAGTGGTTCAGCTGGTGGTGGCCAGCAAGGTAGGTGGATTTGTTTGTTTTGTAAAATATTTTGAATGGCAGTGGCAGATTTGGTTGTGAGCCCTCCCCATGAACCCCCTCACCCCCACCCCCTAACACATGCGTACTCAGCTTTGCTTGGGCCAGTCGAATAGCCATGATTCTGCAGTGCAGGCCCACAAGGGTCCCGGAGCTTAAGGGCGTTTAATCATCTTGCCATCCTTTAAGAGCGTTAGTAGGTATATCTGGGCTTCCCTGGTAGCTCAGCTGGTAAAGAATCCGCCTGCAATGCGGGAGACCTGGGTTTGGTCCCTGGGTTGGGAAGATCCCCTGGAGAAAGGAATGGCTACCCACTCCAGCATTCTGGCCTGGAGAATTCCATGGACTAGGATGCAGAGTTGGGCACAACTGAGCAACTTTCACGATAGGTTTGTCTAGGGGATTAAAAAGCATCACGAGGACTAAGGGAAAGAGATGAATGGGAGAAAAGACAGGATAGAGAGGGTAGCAACTGACCCAAGGGGAAACCAAGGAGGAGATGTGGAAGCAGGAGCGGGAGAGAGATGTGGAGATGCGCATCTTCCAGGACCTGCCGGAAGGAGGTTGGGGTGGCATGGCCATGGGCAGCATGGGCAGGCTGCAGGCCTGGGCTCTGACCCCTGGCAGCACAGAGCGTCGGTGCTAGAGGAAGCCTTGTGAACCTTGCTTATCCAGCTATGCCCCCTCCCATCCCCCTTGGTTTTACAAATGACACGGCAAGACAGAGCTTCCAAGGGGGCCATGATGCAACTGACAGTGTCAGGACCCTGACTCTTGCTATGACGCCGAGTCTGGCCATGCCCTCTGTCTGGCTGCCACCTCTTCTTCACGAGGCCTCAGGCTGGGGCTCCTTTCACCCCCCACCCACCAGAGCATGTGAAACTCGTGCTGAGGTCTGGGACCCCCATCTGCTCTCTCCCCGGGGTCTCGGCAGCCTTAGAGCGCTGCAGAGAGGCATTGGGACAGCAGCTGTGGGACAAGGGGAGGACAGGGCTGTCTGCGTTCTGCTCCGTTGTCTGATGAGGTGGTGACATCCATGAGACCAGGGAAGAACCCTCCGGACTCGGGGGCTAGTGCAGTGGAGACACGGGCTTCGTTCCGGTTCATCCTGGCTCCAGCTCAGGGGAGCACTGGTATGAACCACCCCGTCCTTAACGCTTCCCAGCAATAGCTCTCTCCAGGATGTCTGATTTCCCCCAGTTATCCTTGATGCTACTTTTGAACCCTGCATCCACAGGTTTTTATATATTTTCCTTCTTAGATTGCACAGTCTATTGCCCATTTTGTGTGCTGAATCACGTCTGGCTCTTTGCGACCCCATGAACGGTAGCCTGCCAGGCTGCCCTGTCCGTGGGATTTCTCAGGCAAGAACACTGAAGTGGGTTGCCATTTCCTCCTCCAGGGGATCCTTCCAGCCGTGTCTCTTGTGTCTCCTGCGTTGGCAGGCAGATTCTTGACCAATAGCACTTCCTGGGTTTAATAAATAGGTGAGTATTTTGAGTCATCTGAAAAACCTACTTTCCCCCTTTATGTTTCGCTGGTGGCTCAGCTGTTAAAGAATCCACCTGCAGTGCGGGAGACCTGGGTTTGATGCCTGGGTTAGGAAGATCACCTGGAAAAGGGAATGGCTACCCACTCCCATTATTCTAGCTGGAGAAGTCTCCTTTATACCCCAAATCCTGCTTCCAGCCAGAATTCAGAGCTTGGCAAAGACTTGGCAGGAAGAGCTGACACTGAAGCCCTAGAGGCAGGAATTGAGACCTTCTCCATTCATACACCCCATCTTTGCCTCCCAGAGATGCCATGGTATCTTCTCCCTAGGGTTGAGGCAGGAGCAAAGCCAGGGATGCTCTTGGTCAGCCTAGTGGATCCCACAAGGAGGGAAAGGCTGAAACAAATTCCTCATTTGACCAGATGTGGTGGGAATTTGAAAAACATTATTGGTTCTTACACACACACACCCTACCTCCCCAAGCTTGCAGCTTAACCACGCAGGGGGCTCTGTACAGGCATTAAAGCATGTCCACCAAACCTTTATTTCTGGGCTGACTTCTTTCTCCTGCTAGTTTGGAAAGTGGGAAAGAAATCTCTTCTATGCCAGTCATTATACGTAAATGACACAAAGAAAATACAAAGACAAAAAACGATCCCTCATGGGTAAAACTAGTAATTAGGGGGCACTTGTGAGATTTTTTAAAACAGACATCACTCATCAACTTGAAGAAAGACACTCACATGTACTGGGTACCACTGGTTGCCAGGCGCTTTATACCTACTGTCTCATTTAATTCTTAAAGTGAATCCCAGGAGAGAACCATTAGTTCTTTTCATTCAGAAGATGAGATCAGAGCCTAAGAGATAAGTTAATCTGTCCAGAGGTCATACAGGCAATGGGTGGCAGAAGCAGCTTTCATCCTGGGTCCACTGGCCTTCAGACTTTCATGCTGCCGCTTAGTCACATAAGATTTAAAGGAATCCAGAGCCCACGGTGTTAGAACAAGGTCACGTGTTCCTGCCGGAGGCTGGGACACTTTGGGACACTTGTTGAGGTCTTTGTAGGGCTGAGCAGCGTCCATAGGTGAGGAACAGGAGTCCGTTCTGGTTTTCAGTCTGTTGACTCTTGGCCATCTGTCCAGAGCTACGGCCCTAAGGCTGACCAGCCCTCAGAGCTTTCTCCTCCTTCCCATTTGCTTCACCTACAGCTAAGCAATATAGGCTGCTGCAGCAGCTGCCAGCTGTTTGCTCCTGAACTTAATCTGCTCCGTCCAAGGTGCTCATCCATGGAGAAAAAGCACCTGATCGTTAGGCACTGCTTGACTTCTGTTCCTCTTCTTTATCCCAAAGAACAAATCATCTACAGACTTCAGTTCTGCCTTTATATTCGAAGAGAAAGAGAAAAGAAAGAAAAACTTTTGACTTGCCACATATAGTAATAGTATATTACTATACTATAGTATACATACTAGTATATAATTTACAGAAATAGTAAAAAAAAATCTAAATTATTGTTGCAGATAAGCATCACTTTGTCACAAAACTTAACAGGCATTGTTTTAGAAATATAACAGTTACTGTCTTCTGGAAAGGATGTCTTGTGTTTCTGCACAGTATGTCATTTGTGTATAAGAGAGGAGCTTAGAAAGTTTTTGTTGAATGAATAAACTCAGAATATCCAAGTTCATCTTGATATTCCTGGAAGTACATGCATAGCAACACGGATTTCTCTTGTGCACTGTCTCTTTTTTGTTTCACTCTTTGTTTTTATTAACAAGAAATATGTATTCATTGTATCTAATGTAGAAAACCCAGGAAAAAAGTATAGAGAAGAAAAACGTGATAAAATGTCTAATATTGCCAATAGTACCATCCTCTAACTGGCATTTCCTTCCAGACAGGAACACGTTTTCTTTTAAATGGAATCAAACACAAGGAGACAGTGTACCTGGAGGCAGTCCCGTCAGAATTCAAGGGCCAGCACAGCCCTGTAAAAGCTGTGTATCTTGAGCAAGTTAGTGCTTCTTTCGAAATCTCACTTGTACAGTGAGAATCAATAACTGCTTCATGGGATGTTAGGAAGATTAAATGAGCTATAAAGATCTCTAAACAATGTAGGTGGTCATAGTGAGTACTTGGAGAAATGTGTGTCTTTATGGTTTTCGTATTGTATCCAGGTACAATACGTAATGATAATTACATCTGTTACTAATACGGTCCTTATTATTTTTAACCTGCTTTTTCACTGAGTAACCCGCTAAAAGAGCTCTTTGCCCATCAGGAAATGTATTTCTAGATCAACATTTTTAATGAGAGTGAGTATTCCATCTTGTGGCTGTTGTGAAATTTACTCAACAGTTGGAACTTTTCACTCTTTTAAGCTTTCTTCTATTAATAGTTGAGCAGCATTGACATCACAGAAAAGGATTCAGCTCACTTTCTCGCAAATAACTCTTTTTCCTTTCCTTGGGCAAGGTCTAAAAGTATGGTAGTCATGAATTACTGATCTAAAATGAATGAGGTTCAGGTACCTTGAAGGAGTGGAATCCGCATCAAACTAGGAACAAATGTCACTCACCAGGTGCCAACTCCTGGTAGTTTGTAACGTCCCTTTTATAAGCTGGGTCTTCTTTGTTGTTCTGTCTTCTGTCATCCCCCAAGGAATATGATGATCAAAACTTTCCACATGTTTCCTTCCTGGTAGAAACTGCTGGTGTGGCAGAAAGAGGAGAGGGCACGTTGCTCTTTCATTCTGGCCTCAGATCAGCCCTGTAGCCCTGGTCCCTGGCCTCGCGTGTCATGTCCTTTCCCAGGAGAGCTCTCAGCTCCCGTGCCTGCCTCATTTGTCCTTGGGATTGTCACGTGGCCTCATGGATCTCGCCTGCACCGCACACCCATTCTGACTTTATCTGTGTCTAGGAAGGAAGGGCTGTGTTGATGAAGCCCCCTTTGGAGTCTAATCTTAATAGAATGTGATTCCATGTATTTCTGGTGTCCTTTAAAAGTTGTTCAAGGACTGCTTTCGTGGCAGACATTATCAGTCTCCACTCTCATTGAGATTCAGTAAATGATCTAATCTTTCTAACCAACAGGGGTTTGTGAGATGAGCAGTGAGCGAGAGGAGAATATAGTGGATGTTTGAGCTCTGAGCTCAACCTGGGGACACAGCGCTGAGTCGACATGATTTGGGGAACTCTCAGACAAAAAGGGAGATAGACGAATAAGTTACATACCCACAGTGAGGCGGTAAATGGTAGAGGACATGAGAGGAGAAAGGTGGGACTCCAGGAAGCCTTGCAAGAGAGGCTGCTCAAGCTTTGACCAAAGAGGCCTTAGTCTTGGGAAGAAGAGTGGTCTAGACAGGGGAGCTGCAGTTGAGAGAGGAAGCATGGCTGGGGAGAGCCTGGCATGTTTGAAAGTCAGCGTGGCTTGGGTGGAAGGGAGGCTTGGAGGGAGGAATGGAGGCAGGTGAGTTTGGAGAGCTGGGCAGAGGCCAAATCTCTGATGTTGGCCTGCCAATGAGGGAGTTTAAGCTACATCCTGAAAGTAAGACGGTGGGGGCATCGAAGGATCTTAAGTTCAGGGAGCTTAGATTACTCATAGAAACATTCAGTTAAGAAATACTGATTCATCAAGGAGAAAAAAAAAACTCTAGGTTCAAATTGGCCCTATACCCCTGACATGTGGATTCACCTCACACACCTGGAAATGTGGAACGTATACTCCATGTAGTCTTGGGATTGGGAACACGTGACCACTCGCCGTTTACTCTGCTGTTTCCTTGACCTTGATATCACAGGGTAATTCACGGGCCTCTCGTTGTTTCCCCATAGGAGAATTCTGCCGAGGACCTCCTGAGGCTGACATCTAAGAGTCTGCCTGACCTGACCAGCTCCACAGAGGACGTGTCCTCTTGGACCGACAACGAAGACCGGGAGCCAGACGAGGACGAAGGCACGGGCGCATCTTCCGTCCAGAGAGCAGTAAGTGCGCCTGCGCTCTGCCGGGATGGTCTGCCGGGACGATGTTCTGCCGAAGACGTGGGTATCAGGGCTAGAGATAAAAGCTTGAGATAGACATTATGGTCCAGACCAGGCTGGGAGAGAACCACAGTGCATCTTTTTATTTTTTTATTTTTTTTGTCAGAATCAGCCAGAAAAATCTATGAAGGTAATACTTTTTGTTTAAGAAAAAACAATTGGCTCTATACCCCTGGAAATAAGAGAGCAATTGGTACTGAGTTCAGTGCATATATCAACTTCTAGGGTGTCTAATAATACACACAGGATTTTATTGCTATTTCTTGATACAGTGTTTGAAAATTATTGCTTGTGAAGTTGAGCTTAGACTGAGAGATGTCTGGTTGCAAGTAGAATGTTAAAATAACACAGAACCCATTCAGGCGAACTTGTATGGATGTATCTCCCAGTTTTAATGAAATGAGGACTTTTTGCTTGGCTCGTGGGTCTTCCTCAAACAGCCTGTGACCCTTCACGCCCTCATGAGCTGCCCCCACCCCGTTGTGGTCTGGCGGAGTCTGGAGGGCTGTGGTTAACTGTGGTTTCAGTGCAGCTCTGCGGGCTCCTCTTTGTATCCCACATCTTACAGATATCTCGTATTTAGTATAAAACCTTGTGAGCTGTCAGTCCCCATTCATCCAGGCCTGGGGAGGGTCCCTTCCTTTTGCCATTTGGGTCTCTTACTCTTTCCCAGTAGCTCTGAGCCTAGGCAGCATGGTAAGCGTTGGGAAGTTAGTCTTGTTTGTAATTAGGCCTTAGAAGACAGCAACACAAAATGTATCTCTTATCCCATTTATATAATTGTTACTGCTTAGTAACTCAGTTGTGTCTGACTCTCTGCAACCCCATGGACTACAGAACACCAGGTTTCCCTGTCCTTCACCATCTCCCAGAGTTTGCTCAAACTCATGTCCATTGGGCTTCCCTGGTAGCTCAACTAACAAAGAATCCGCCTGCAGTGCAGGAGACCCCAGTTCGATTCCTGGGTCAGGAAGATCCACTGGAGAAAGGGATATGCTACCCACTCCAGTATTCTTGGGCTTTCCTTGTGGCTCAGCTGGTAAAGAATCTGCCTGCAGTGCGGGAGACCTGAGTTCAATCCCTGGGTTGGGAAAATCCCCCGGAGAAGGGAATGGCTACCCACTCCAGTTTTCTAGTATTCTGGCCTGGAGAATTCCATGGACTATACAGTCACCAATGGTCGGACACGACTGAGCGATTTTCACTTCACTTCATGTCCACTGAGTCAGTGATGCCATTCAACCATCTCATCCTCTGTTCCCTTCTTTTCCTGCCTCCTATCTTTCCCAGCATCAGAGTCTTTTCCAATGTGTTGGCTCTTCACATCAGGTGGCCAAAGTATTGGAGCTTCAGCTTATCATCAGTCCTTCCAATGAATATTGAGAATTGATTTCCTTTAGGATTGACTGGTTTGATCTCCTTGCAGTCCAAGGGACTCTCAGGAGTCTTCTCCAGCACCACAGTTTAAAAGCATCAGTTCTTCAGTGCTCATCCTTTTTTATAGTCCAACTCTCACATCTATATATAACTATTTATATTATAATATGATATATTAATTTAAGAAAGAAAAAGTTACTTTTTCCTTTTCTTTTTTATCATTAGAGTTCCAAGGCCACTAAACTATGGTTGTGCAGGCTGTGGACTGCACAAAGGTACCACATCTAAAGGAACACCACTTACATCATAAATATCATAGGCTCTTGTGTTTATGAGGACAGTTTTCTGGAAGATGGCAGTAAAGAGTTTTGTTCTAACAAAATCAGCACATTAAGACAACTTTCCAGTAAACAAAGGAAAACGTCCTGAAGAAGGGGTGTGTGTGTGAGTTAGTCAGTCACTCAGTCATGTCCAACTCTTTGTGGCCCCATGGACTGTAGCCTGCCAGGCTTCTCTGTCCATGGGATTCTCCAGGCAAGAATACTGGAATGGGTTGCCATTTCCTTCTCTTCTCCCTGACCCAGGTATCAAACCCACGTCTCTTCATCTCATGCATTGGCAGGCATTTCTTTACCACTGCACCACCTGGGAAACCCTCCAGAATATATCCTATCTGTATTAAATCTCTTAGCTCTCATACCAGGACCATGTGGCTTTCCCATGAACTACTTGTCACATTTAGATTTGTGCTTATTTGATTAAAATCTGTTTCTCCCATCTAACTGTGAACTCCATGCGATGTGGGAACATGATGTCTGGTTTGGGTTCCCAGTGAATCCCTAGAATTTAGCCAGTACATCTGGTGCTGGGTTATAAATAACTTAATACATTTAAAAACAAACAACAGGACAAGCATTCATTTAAAACTAATGAAAAAAATGACAACAAAATCTAACTAGGTTTATCCACCGCAAACATTATGGTTACGCCCCTGGCTCATAGCTGACCATATCCTAGCAGCCTCAGAGGGCTGATATCTACATTTCAGCCCCTACAGGGGTGACTTACAGAGACAGATGGCTCTCTGGATAAACCTGGAACTGTCTGAATAGCGTATGTCTCTTCTCCCACTATTGTCTGCCCACCCTTCAAGGCCAAGATCTTTCTGAGCCTGCCCATCCTTCCTCCTTGTGACCTCCCCCCATCCCCCCAGCACTGTCCGTTCCCGGTTGACAGAGCAGTCACCCTCCACACAGAAGGGGTACGGAGTGTGTGGCAGTCCAGCCAGTAAACTGTTCAACTCCAGCCTGACTCTGCTAGCCCCACCTTTCTAGCCAGACACGGCTCAGTTCAGTTCAGTCGCGTTTGACTCTCTATGACCCCATGAACCGCAGCACGCCAGGCCTCCCTGTCCATCACCAACTCCCGGAGTCCACCCAAACCCATGTCCATCAGGTCGGTGATGCCATCCAACCATCTCATCCTCTGTCGTCCCCTTCTCCTCCTACCCTCAATCTTTCCCAGCATCAGGGTCTTTTCAAATGAGTCAGCTCTTCGCATCAGGTAGCCGAAGTATTGGAGTTTCAGCTTCAACACCAGTCCTTCCAATTAACACTCAGGACTGATCTCCTTTAGGATGGACTGGTTCGATCTCCTTGTAGTCCAAGGGACTCTCAAGAGTCTTCTCCAACACCACAGTTCAAAAGCATCAATTCTTCGGCGCTAAGCTTTTTTATAGTCCAACTGTCACATCCATACATGGCTACTGGAAAAAACCATAGCCTTGACCAGACAGACCTTTGTTGGCAAAGTAATGTCTCTGCTTTTTATTATGCTGTCTAGGTTGGTCATAACTTTCCTGCCAAGGAGTAAGCGTCTTTTAATTTCATGGCTGCAGTCACCATCTGCAGTGATTTTGGAGCCCCCCAAAATAAACTCTCTCACTCTTTCCATTGTTTCTCCATCTATTTGCCGTGAAGTAATGGGACCAGATGCCATGATCTTAGTTTTCTGAATGTTGAGCTTTAAGCCAACTTTTTCACTCTCCTCTTTCACTTTCATCAAGAGGCTTTTTAGTTCTTCACTTTCTGCCATAAGGGTGGTATCATCCGCATATCTGAGGTTATTGGTATTTCTCCTGGCAATCTTGATTCCAGCTTGTGCTTCCTCCAGCCCGTGATGTACTCTGCATATAAGTTAAATAAGCAGGGTGACAATATACAGTCTTGACATACTCTGTTTCCTATTTGGAACCAGTCTGTTGTTCCATGTCTAGTTCTAACTGTTGCTTCCTGACCTGCATACAGGTTTCTCAAGTGGCAGGTCAGGTGGTCTGGTATTCCCATCTCTTTCAGAATTTTCCACAGTTTATTGTGATCCACACAGTCAAAGGCTTTGGCATAGTCAATAAAGCAGAAATAGATGTTTTTCTGGAACTCTCTTGCTTTTTCAATGATCCAGTGGATGTTGGCAATTTGATCTCTGGTTCCTCTGCCTTTTCTGAAACCAGTTTGAACATCTGGACTTTCACGGTTCACGTATTGCTAAAGCCTGGCTTGGAGAATTTTAAGCATTACTTTACTAGCATGTGAGATGAGTGCAATTGTGCGGTAGTTTGAGCATTGTTTGGCATTGCCTTTCTTTGGGATTGGAATGAAAACTGACCTTTTCCAGTCCTGTGGCCACTGCCCACAGTATGTAAGTACCCAAGTAAGACGGTAGGCACTGAGAGAGGGGATCAGAGGGCAGACAGACTGAAACTACAATCACAGACATCTAGCCAATCTGATCACAGGACCACAGCCTTGTCTAACTCAGTGAAACTAAGCCATGCCATGTGGGGCCACCCAAGACGACGGGTCATGGTGGAGAGGTCTGACAGAATGTGGTCCACTGGAGAAGGGAATGGCAAACCAGTTCAGTATTCTTGCCTTGAGAACCCCATGAACAGTGTGAGAAGACATGGCTCTCCAGCCCACAGTTTTTCCCCTCATGTGCCCACAATCTGGAGGGCTCGATCCCACTGCCCTGCCTTACTCAGCCAGCTCCCAGTGAAGAGTTGAGTAAGCTCAGGATGTAAAGAGAGGACAACTCTGCAACACACCTGCACCTCCTCTCATAAGGGCCAGGGCAAGTATGTGGCCCAGTAGTCTGTGGAGAGGTTACAATCACATGTTTTAAAATTTCATAATTCATAATCTCTTGCTGAAAAATCCAAGGAATTGTCTAGAAACTTTTTTACACTAAATACTGCTCTAAACATTACCCATGACATATATTAAATGTATTATATGTTATATACTTTTATTTAAATTATAACTTAGACTTACTGTAGTTTTATAAATTATAATGCTTTTTATAATTGTATTTATGTAATATGGACTTCCCTGGTGGCTCAGTGGTAAAGAATCTGCCTGCCAAGCAAGAAATGCAGGTTCGATCCCTGGAGATGGAAACGGCAACCCACTCCAGTATTCTTGCTGAAATAATCCTGTGGACAGAGGAGCCTGGTGGGCCACAGTTCACGGGGTTGCAAAAAAGTTGGACACGACTTAGCAACTAAATAACAATCTTTGTAATACATATGTATAAACATAACTCATAATTTAAATTATTAGTTAAATGAGTTCTAATTTCAAGAGTAATGTTTCTACTATATAAGTGGTTTTTGGTCTCCCCATCCCCAAGAAGACCTCACAAATAAAATACAAATCACTGACAATCGTACTATTGAAAGATAGTAGGATTTAACATTTTGCTATGCTTTTCAAGTTGGTTTTTTTCTTAAGCACACATATAGTTTTAATTGACCTTATATTAACAACTTATGAAGCTTGCTATGGTCTTAATGATGTAATCATAAACATCTCCCCTGAAACATGGTTTATAATGGCTAATATTTTATAACATGGATATGCCATAATTTATTTTACTAATTTTCTACCAAAAATTCCATTTACATCTATCACATGTGTATTTTATTTTTAAAATCATAAAGAATTCTTCATGGAACATGCTTGTCCGTGTAGCCCTCTGCACATTTTTCATTTTTTTATTTGCTTCAATGGCTTGTAGAAGTAGAATTGCGTCGTTAAAAGTTTTCTCCAGAGAGGTTATGCTAATTTACATTTCTGCAGTGCCTGGGGCCTGTCATTGCCAATAACATTATCTTAAAAGTTTACAAATTAATCACATCTTGTTGTATATGTTTGTTGTGTATGCTTGTTACTGCAATTTTGCCAAAGGACTTTTCAGTGTTCTGTCCTAACACACTTTATTTGGGAAACTTTAGGTTGCTTTTAAGAAGAAATAAATGACTGAGCAGTAGTCCCCCACAAGAGCACATATTTCAGAGCTGCCTTCTGGGTTTCTCCGTTATGTCACCTCCAGCTCGCAAATGCAAATCTTGAACCCCTTATCATTGGTGGAGAAGCCAGCACTGACCTTCCTTGACTGTTAGTTCTGCCTTCACTGTGCTCCAGAGACCCCTCACCTCACCTCACCTTCCGCTCCACACCCCTTACAAAACATCCCAGAGAAGGGATACCAGCCTTCTTCCCTGGCTTGTCACCTTTGCCGAAACGCCCACCATCTGTCAGCCACTCTCTTGAGCTCTGGTTTCAAGCCAGATGACCTGGGTATGAGACAGAGTCCTGCAGGGCCAGGAAGTGAGCACATGACATTTTCCCAACTTCACAGTCTGCCCAGAATCTCCTGCTGGGCCTTGTAAAGGTCCTGAACTACTGAGGGGGGTGGGGGAAATAATTATTTTTTAGTTTTATGTTTATAATCCAAGACACTTTGTTTTATGATCCTTAAACACCGGTGAACCACTTAGATGAAAGAAACTTGGTACTGTTTTAATCAACTAAGTCACAAAGCCTTTTACTTCCCTGAAGATAATGATGAAACCTGATGCCAAGTTCGAGTCTGACTTTGACTCTTCTACACCTCTTAAGTTGTGGACACCCCAAGCACTTAAATGGAGCAAATGTAATACAAATGCTCAGGGTCTGCAGTGAGCACCCCTGTGATCTATTTTTCATGGCTGCAATAAACAGCCATGAGATTTTCCCTTCAAAAAGCTCTAGCCATGCTTAGAATAGAGCCATATGCATGCTTAGAATAGAACCATATGGTGAGTATCAAGTGTGAGGAGTAAAGGCAGCAAAAAGAGAACTGGGATGGGACAGTGAAATCCCACAGTTATTTGCATAACTGTCACCATCTCAGTGGGGTCTGACTTCATTGAGGGGGTCCTCCCTCCCTTCCCTCCACCACATCTGATCTTAAAAACCTCCAGGTTGGTCTCAGAAATAGCCAAGTCTAGTCCCCTCCCCTGTACTAACTATGGTCCTGATTCACCCGATCGATCATTCTTTCTCAAGTCTGTCTTCTCCACTTTGTCTTCTGCCTGACAGTGGCAATTTTTAAATGAGAGTCTGACCACGTCACTCGGTTTAAAGTCCTTCAAGGTGTCTCAGTCACGCTGGCTTTAAAATCACAACTGCTTAACATGAAGCCGTCAGATCCAGCCCGCCTGTGCTTCCTTTCCTTCTGTCTGTGCTCCTGGCAGATCTAAACACACACACACACACACACACACACACACACACACCTGCACACATACAACCCCACCCCAACTCCAACACACACACACACACACACATCTGCACACATACAACCCTCCCTGGCACACCCCCAAACCTGCTAATCTCTGTTTCCCTGGCATTTAGCATCTGCTGTGTTCTATTTATTTGTTGCTACATATCTCTTTGGGGGTCTTCCCATCCCAGGGGATCTTCCCATCCCAGAGATCGAACCCAGGTCTCCCACATTGTGGGCAGATTCTTTACCATCTGAGCCACCAGGGAAGCCCAGTCTCTTTGGGAGGAGAAAGAAAATATTTAAATTTATAAACTTTTGAAGTCAGGTATACCTCATTCCTAGAGGCAGGCATGGCAACCGACTCCAGCATTCCTGCCTGGGGAATCTGATGCACAGAAGGGCCTGGAGCGCTACAGTCCTTGGGATCGCAAAGAGTCAGGCACGACTGAGTGACTGACACCTTCACACAGTTGATTTACAATGTTGTGTTCATTTCTGCTTTACAGCAGAAGTCAGTTATACATATATTTTTCATGTTCTTTTCCATTATGGTTTATCACAGGATATTGAATATAGTTTCTTGTGCTTTAAGGTAGAAATTTGTTGTTTGTCCATCCTATATATAATAGTCTACATCCAGATCATCTTTTTTAAAATAAGATTTTTAAGGAAAAATATGTATCTGGCCTTCTGAGAGAGTGGCTGTTTTTAAAATGAAGAGTAGAAAAAGGGTTTTAACATAACAGTGTGTGGAATGAGTGATACCTCCTTTTTAAGTGATCAGGAACCTGTCTTACCCTTTTTATATTTTTAACAAAAACAAACAAAAATGAAAATGGAAGTAATGATTGTTGCTGCCAAATCTGCAATTGTTGGAGCTCTGCTGGGAAGATTTGTTTAGCACATCAATCAGCAGACCTGTATCCGGCTTCCTTTGGCATGAAGGGAATCAGCTCTAATATTTTTGGAATCCCCGGTTTGGAAAATCTTGGAGAACCTTTGGGTTTATTAAGGTTAAAGAAGGAATAAAGGAGTTCGTCTTTCAAAAGGAAAGACAAGCCAAACTGGATCTTATGGTTCTGTAAGTCTGATGTGGGTGTTTGACTCTGTTTGTTGATGGCTTAGCCCTGAGGTGTGAGAAACTGAATCACAGTCTTTTGGAAAAGGCAGCATCTTTGGGGAGGAGGTGGGGTGCTATATATATATATATATGAAATAATTAATATGTTTATATATGGAGAAAAAGGAGGAGAGGCGCTCTTGGGTTTTATTTGCATTGAATAATTGATAAATTGGCTCGTGAATGTTTCCCTGGGCACTGAGGACTCTCACTGAAGTGTGTGAGGGTGCCACTGCTGTTAACAGGAGTCAGAGAGTGGGACTGATGTTTGGGGCCTGAGCTAGATCGTTCTGGGGAATCAGACTTAGAGGCTAATGCAAGGGACAGTGTGTGTAAACTTGTGATTAGTATTAAAGCAGGAAGGTCCCAGGGTCTGCCTGAAAAATCAGATCTTCACAGAGTGAAACTATTAATGCCGAGAAACACTGGCTCAGAGCTCCTTGAGCTTTTTTTTTTTTTTGAGGGGGGGATTCCTTTTTCTAAAATGTTATTTTTTTTAATTGAAGGATAATTGCTTTACAATACTGTGCTGACTTCTGCCCTACACCAACAGGAATCAGCCATATCCCTGAGCTTTCTGTAAGGGGAGCAACTGTGTTTTCCTAAAGCCTTGAGGTGCAGGGTTTTTAGAGCTGCTCAGATGCACAGCGGTGGGCTCTGGTGCTGGGTCTCACGTCCCTTGAGCACAGGGCAGTAGCAGTTACTGCTCAGAGAAGTCCTCTATCTGCCCCTGGGTCAGGAATAGTCTCCTTATCTAACTTCAGGACTCACCTCTTCCAGGGAGTTTTCCTGGATGCAAATATCCTCATGTCTGTAATACATACTATATTTTCCTTCATGACCCTTATCACAGATTGTAAAGACATATGTATGCATGAGACTGCTCGTTTAATATCATTCCCTCCCATGAGTGGAGAGTCCACGGGATCCTCATGTCAGGTTTATTCACAGTCGACTCAGTACGTATTATGGATGGGTGTTTGGACAGGTGGGCAGACTGGTGAATGGTTATTCCCTCTCTCCTTCCTTAATGCCCCTGCATACTCTTCACCATAAGACTTGGTTACCTTCTGTTGACTTTGCCTGTCCTGCCCAGCACACCATGAATTCTCAATAGACTTAGTACCTAGTAGGCATTTACTGTTTGTGTCTGCCTCTCTCCCTTATGGGAGTTTCCATCTGGGATACAAATATCAGTGATACAGAAATTGTTTTTTTCCAAGTGTAGCATTGGGAGAACAATGTCCCTTTCCTTAAAGTATGATATCTCTGGAACCACCTCATTAACAAGTGAGTGTCTATGTGAAAGTCACTCAGTCATGTCTGACTCTTTGTGACCCCATGGATTGTAGAGTCCATGGAATTCTCCAGGCCAGAATGCTGGAGTGGGTAGCCGTTCCCTTCTCCAGAGGATCTTCCCCACCCAGGGGTCAAACCCAGGTCTCCCACTTTGCAGGCAGATTCTTTACCAGCTGAGCCACCAGGGAAGCCCTAACAACTGAGTAGATTTCTCGTTTTCTGTTTGGTTAAGCTTGGAAGGCTGCTAGCAGCTAGGAAAAGAATTTAGAAAAGGGAACTTTAAACAAACCAACCACCATAAAGGATTGCCTGCCCCCAGCGAGTTGGTGAAGTGGTGAAATGTCAGTGGAAAGACTAGCCAGAAAGGCCCCAGGGAAGAAAACTCGTAACTCAAAGATGCAGCTTCTGGTACACAGTCGTGTAAAGTGTCAAGCCGCCAGGAGCCTTGGGGTGGCTGCTCCATACTTAGTGTTTTATATGCTAGAAATTCATGGTGAGAGAGAAGACCGCTGAGCTCCGCTGAGAACAAACCTGTCCCACTGGACAAGTCCTGTTACAGCCAAGGCAGCAATGAGGGAAAAGCAGAAAGCCCTGAAAAGGTGAACGCACTTCACAAACACATGAAGGGAAGGGCTGTGTACTCAGGGATCTCCGTGCTCGAGTGGATGTTAAAATGCACAGGGAGGGTCCGGTTTAGGCTGATCTGTCCCCAGGTCCCACCCTGGAAAGCCTATTTGGCAGATCTGAGTGGGGTCTGTTTTCAGAAGCTTCCCAGGTGATTCTGATGCTTACCCAGATTTTAAAAAGCAAACCTTTGAAAGACAGTGGCCACTGTAGAAAGCAGCCAATGTGACCACACACCTTTGTTGTTATTATTACTGTTCAGTTGCTCAGTCATGGCCAACTTTTTATGACCCCATAGACTGCAGCACACCAGGCTTCCCTGTCCTTCACTATTTCCCAGAATTTGCTCAAACTCATGTCCATTGAGTCAGTGATGCCATCCAACCATCTTATCCTCTGTTGCCCCCTTCTCCTCATGCCCTCAGTCTTTCCCAGAATCAGGGTTTTTTCCAATGAGTTGCCTCTTCATATCAGGTGGCTCTTCATATTGGAACTTCAGCACCTTTGTTGGCCATATAGCAATTTCCAGGCATGCCACAGAGTGGCAGGGCTCCTAAGAATCTCCTGATTGGGGGCTGGATGCGGCCCAGGTACCGATCTGTGCCTGGCCTTGAGATAAGAGGAGCTTTTAGGCTCCCTGCTGCCTCCGTCCTTGCTGCAGTTTGAGATGCAGAGAAAGAAGCTGTGGTGGTTGTGCTGCTTGTGGGAAACTTGGAAGCACAGATACTCAAGCCCACACTGGATCCTTTGTGAACACAGACTTGGCATGTGCATCTTGGCTCTCGCTGCCTTTGCAGACACCATTTCCTGGGATGTAGACTGGTGTGGTTATTGCAGGAGGTGGATTGTTCCCCTGACCAGCCCCAAGCAGGCAGGAACTCCTTCTGATCCATAATTCCCCCAAGTTGTGTATTTTTCTCTCCACTGTCCCAAGCTGTGAACGGACCCTCTCCTTCCCCTTAGGGCCCTAGACTTCCCCAAGTAGCAGATCTCAATGCAGCTAGATCTTCCTTAAGCAACACTTTAGGTTGCTTAGGCCACATTCAAAAGGCTGCCTGAAGCTCATTGTGGTCTTTGGAATCTCCAGAGCAACATGAGACAGACAAGGCTGCAAGGATCGCTGGTCTAAGAAAATAAGATTTTAATTCAGGGGTGGTTTTTGTTTTGTTTGGTTTCCTACTTAAGGAGATGAAGTGATTATCTGAATAGGTGGGGGGAGTGGAAATAAGAATAATTGCTTGGCCTGGATGCATTACCCAGAAAACTGCTGAAGTTTGAGTTAGGCTTATTCCCGTGGCACATTTTCTGGGGCCTGTTCCAACTTGTTACCTGGCTTTGTGATGCATTTTCATCTAAGCAATTTGCAGTTCTCAAGGAAGTAAACAGCCTAAGTGATTTGTATAGAAAAGCGAATATTGGACTTCCCCGGTGGTCTAGTGGTTAAGACTCCATGCTTCCAATGCAGGGGGCATGGGTTTGATCCCTGATCAGGGAAATTCCACATGTCTCAAGGTGCAGCCAAAAAAAAGCCAGCAAATATTGTAGTCTACAGCCTCAACCTGGCTTCCCTTGTGGCTCAGCTGGTAAAGAATCCACCTGCAATGCAGGAGACATGGGTTCAATCCCTGGGTTGGGAAGATCTCCTGGAGAAGGGAAAGGCTACCCACTGTAGCATTCTGACCTAGAGAATTCCATGGGCTGTATAGTCCATGGTGTCACAAAGAGTCACACACGACTGAGCGACTTTCACTAGCTTTGGGGCTTCCCACGTAGCTCAGACGGTTAAGCATCTGCTTGCAATGCGGGAGACCTGGGTTTAGTCCCTGGGTTAGGAAGTTCCCCTGGGGAAGGAAATGGCAACCCGCTCCAGTATTCTTGCCTGGAGAATCCCACGGACAGAGGAGCCTGGCAGGCTACAGTTCATAGGATTGCAAGAGTCGGACATGATTTCGCTCTGCGTCTCTCTCTCTCTCTACAGCCTCCTAGCGAAGGGGTCTCCAGAGTAGTTGAAGGGCAGGGATGGCAGGAGCTGGAGGGAGCAGCCAGATGGTCCCTTGGAGTGTGGGAAGAAGTTGTATAGGTTTTATCTCTTTTTAGATTGTTTTGTGGTTTTTTTTTTATTATTTTTTATTAGTTGGAGGCTAATTACTTCACAACATTTCAGTGGGTTTTGTCATTCATTGATATGAATTTGTGTTTTAAAGTGTATGTATACTTTAGTATAGTAGCATAGAGTTATAATTTATGAACCTATGTTGGGAGCGCCTGATGACTACACAATCTATAAAGGTTGACATCACAGCGTGGAGCTATATGAAATATGCATTAAAGAAATCCCCTTAGTATGCAGTCCACTTTATTATTGTCTTTGGATCTGAAAAATTCCTTCAAATTCCAGTGGAAATAAAATATGGATTTTATGGGCATGTAATAAAGTTTCTTTGCCCCAAAATTAATTTCTTTTATGAGAATAACACCGTAGGGGTCAGGAAGTGACTTTATCATTTTGGGTAAGTTGGTTCCAGTTTTTCGGGTATTAAGGTATACCAAGATGGTATTTTAGCCCTCTCCCTCATTATGAATTTTCCTCTTAGAAATATCATCCTTATTAATTTAGTTTTGTATGTCCACTGGGAGTTTTAAGTCTGTGGTCTGCACATTAAAATGTAAAGTAGAACATATTAAGATTGAAGGAAAGTGGCAGTTGAGAAATGAAACTGAAATAGACAAAATAATGGCAATTACACAGGGGGAAAAAACAGGATGATATGACCTATTTGTGTACCATGTATCTTAGGTAATACATCTTACTTGTTGATGAGCTTCGTTGAGCCTTTTAAAAAGGTAACAGAAATCTGTGAGATGTGTGTGCCTTTTGAGATTTTACATGGAGATGCTGCTGATACACAGATTCTCACTCTCTTAAGAGAAGCAGAATATCTCCACTTTGTTTCAATTCCAGTTACCATGCTGGGTCTTTTGCAGGAAAATCGCTTTGACATAGATGAATTAGACAAATATGCATTGTATGCTAGAAAGAAAACAGACCTGACTTGAAGACTTTATGAGAAGTGGAAGATTTGGAACTGGCCTTTTTTTTTTTTCCTCCCATTTTTTCATCACATTGTACGAAACATGATAGTACAAAGCCTGGAAGTAAATACAGAGCAAAATATGAGAGATCAGAAGTTCCTCTCTGGAATCCAGGGCAGAAATTTCTCAAAGAAGCAGAGCTATTTAAAATGAATAGAATTCTCCCCACCCACCCCCTATTGTTACCATGTTTGCTTGCCTAGCTTTTTGTTTGCTATTTGTTTGCTTGCTTTTGCTTGCCTAGCTTTTTATGTAAGTACTGATTTAGCTCCGTGAATGATGTTTGCAGAAGAAAAAAAACCATGCCTCTCCTTTCTGCTTCTTCCTCTACTCCTTGCCTTGAGATATCCTTCCTTCTACTCTTGACCATTGAGATTCTGCAGCCCTCCTTCCTCGGAGAGTTTTCTAATCCCTCTAGCATCCTGTCATCTGTGCTTTCTCTGATTGCCAATTCCATTTGTCTGTTTCTCACATTCTGGAACTTAAAAATCAGAAGACACTTCCTGATTTATAAAGGGGGAGTTGTTTTCTAAAATGTGTTAGTAAAGCTGATATTCAAATTTATTTCCCCCGGAAACACAAATAATAAATATTGGTGGAATTATCTTTTAAGCTAGCTGTGGCAGATAGGTAGCCTGCCTGGTACCACAAACCCCCTCTTCAGCTCCTAGAGCAGACATCTCTAATTCTTCCCAACAGTCTTCCCACTGACACCACACACAACCTCAGAAGTTGATAATGTGGGCTCACAGGCATCCCCGTCATAGTACCAGCCAACACTGGACTGTAGCCAGCTTGACATTACCATCTACATGCTAAGTGCTTTGCTGAGTGTTTTGGGGAATACCAAGAGGTAGCAATCAGTCTTCCTCTCTCACAGTATTTGTTACACATATCCCATAATGTATTTCAGTTATTTCTATACTTTTATATTCACCAACTCTGTGTAATAAATCTTTAGGAGCCGTATACTATATTGACCTAGAAGAAGAATGTCTCATTCCATCCAGGGGTTGGGGAGGGCTCAGTGGATGGGGTGATATTTGGCAAACTCCATAGGATTTTCACAGGAACACCGACAGGCGTGGGTGACATCCTGGAGTAGAAAAATAACATGTACAGTGGTCCACAAATAGGAGATTTTAAAGCTTGTTCAGGGATCAGCAGTTCATCAGTTAAGTACAAATGTTCAGCCCCTGCTTTTAGCTCCACACTAAAAAGCTGTGGCTCATTTTACAAGTTGTATTCTCATTGATGGCTTTAAAGTTGAGTGCTAGGGCTAGAGTTTTTGTTTTGGGGCTCCTCAGGCAGTGAGGTAGAGGAGGCGCTGGGCTGAAGAAAGGCAGATGGAGGTAGAGGTCTTTGCTGTAGCTCCACAGAGACATCAGCAGAGCCTGGACTGGAGGGGTCATGGCCACGACGATGGAAAGGCAGGAAGCAGTGGCCGGTCAGTGGAGGAAGGTGTAGCAAGGCCAGCCGGCAGACAGTAGTGCTGGGCTCTGCAGGCAAAGCTCCTTGGTTACCAACAAGAAGGGAGTTTGCTTCCCCCTCTCCTTTTTTTTTTTTCCTCTCCCTGAAAGCAGGGGTGGTCCTAAACAGTATTTCAAGTGAGATTTTGTTTACCTTTGAGATTGTTGTTATTATTGTGGTTGTGCTGGGTTTTCACTGCGTGTGCAGGCTCTTTGCTGCGGTGCCCAGGCTCCTTGTTGCAGCACGTGGCCTTCTCTCGTCGCGGAGCACAGACTCTCGAGCACCTGATCTCAGTAGTTAAGACGTGCAGGCTTTCTCCAGTTGTAGCACACAAGGGCTTCTCTAGTTGAGGTGTGCGGGCTTAGTTGCCCCTTGGCATGTGAGATCTTAGTTCTCCAAGCAGGGATCGAACCCGCGTCCCCAGCATTGGAAGGCAGATTCTTAACCACTGGACCACCAGGGAAATCCTGATTTTGTTTGCCTTTGAACCTCCCAGCCTCCTGTCATCTGCTCGTCCTCCCTGGCTGGACCCTCTCTTGCCAGTTTCCTGGAGCCCAGTGTCCTCATTTCTATTCTAAACCCCCCACTGCGGTACCCACGGTCTCCTCTGTCCCCCAACAGGTTGCACCCTTCCAAGAAGCTTCTGCTTTTTGCTTCTCCAGGCCGTTTTCACCCCTTTTCTGACCACCATCACCAACAACAGAGACCAAAACATGAACAAAACCCTTCCTGTTTCTTGTTCATCAGTAAGCAAGCAATACGTGCTCGTACCCAAAATGATATCAAAAATGTTAACAATGTAATCTGATCAAACCAGTTCAATTTGTGGCCCAGTGACACTTGCAAAGTATGTGCACTTTGAAAAGAGAATTTTTGTTACTTCAGATGAGTTTCTTATCAGAATAATTTTTAAATGAAATTCATTGAAAATGTATTTTATTCATTTATTTTTGGCTGCGCTGGGTCTGCGTTGCTGTGTGCAGGCTTTCTCTGGTTTCAGCAAGCGGGGGCTACTCTCTAGTTGCGATACATGAGCTTCCCATTGTGGTGGCTTCCCTTGTTGCGGAACACAGGCTCTAGGGCACACAGGCTTCAGTAGTTGCAGCTCACAAGCTTAGTTGTTCTGCAGTATGTGGAATCATCCCAGACCAGGAATCGAACATATGTCCCCTGAATTGGCAGGCAGATTCTTAACCACTGAACCACCAGGGAAGTCCTAAAACAAAATTTAAAGATAAAACCATAAAAGCCTGGACGACAAAGATGTTTTAGAATACCATGGTAGACCAGTAAGCCTCGGCTCCAGTAGCAACTTCTTTAAAGTGCTTCTGCTTGTCAGTACTTTCCCTTCAACTCATAAAGTTGTTTCCAAAAAATTCTCCAGTTTGTTCCCAATGACTTCAGATAGGGATGAAAGTGGGGCAGTGGGTAGGGCTAAGGTATGAATTATTCCTACAGATGAGCAGTCAGCAGTTGTAAAAACCACATCATAAATATCTGAGGCTTTGCTGGCCAAACCATTCCCACTGCAGCCATTCACCTCTGCCTTTGTGGTGCAAAAGCCACAGTAGGCAATAAGCGAACTAATGGGTATGACTGTGTTCCAGTAAAACTTTACAAAAACAGGTGTGGGGTCAGATCTGGCCCCCAGGCAGCAGCTCGCTGACCCCAGCTGTGGGAGATGCTATGTGAGCTCAGGACTGCCTCTCCTGTTGCTGCTCCGCATGTGGGCTCCACAGAATCTGTCTCAGCTTGCCAGTCCCATTCTTTAAGAAATACATGCCCTTAGAAACATACCCCATAGAATCAGCATAAACTCAGTGCCACTTCTGGAGAATAAGGACCTTGGAGTACAGCTCCCATTGAACTGGAAGAGGCAGCAGAAGACCTTAGGATACTGCCTGGAACTTGGCAGCAGACCAAAACCTCACCACATTGTCCCCAACACGACCAGTTACTGTTTACCTAAAACTTGCCTAAAAGGCATGTCCAGTTAAAACAGCCTTTTTCTATGACAATAAGCCATAGGATCATGTAAGACTTCCTCTAAAATGTTTGCATAGAAAAAAGGCGTTGGAGAACTCAGGCGTGTTTACTGTTACTGCTGAATTGGATTTGACTCAGCAGTCGCATTAGGGCACTTCAGATAGTTCATCTCTGATTTTCTTTCCTGCCAATCTTCCTGTTTACTTCTTAGGCCTTTCTTTTTTGATAGCCCTTCACTGTCTACTTTTTGTGTGTCTTGAGGTTTCCCTACATACGCAAACACAGCCTCAATGTTAGCATTGTGGAATTGAGGGTAAAGTATTCTGCTGCTCCCAGAGATGTGTCCAAGACCAGCTCCTGCTGAGAAATGACCCAAGGGTCTGCCCTCATTCGCCAGCCCACAAACCCAAAGAAGAGCTGCAGACCCCAGTATTCTCAGTAGGTCATGGGGACATGGAGAGAGTGAGAGCTCCCTGCTTTGGAGAGGATGTCTGGATCCGCCTTGCCCAACTTGAAACTGATACCAAGGAGGGACATGTGCAGATCCTCCTTCTTGCATCTGCGTCTCCTGTTATTTTTGATGAACTGAGAGTCCCTGGAGGACACTGTCCTCTCCTTGGGAAGGTGACACAGACAAACCCACCATGGGAAGGACCAATGACTGATTACATTTCTCTGCCCTTAAGGGTGATTTCTTTGCCCCACCTTTCTAAAAGGACCACGAGATCAACTTAATTTGTATGCATGAGAGTCACCCAAGTATTCACCAACGAAGCATGTTAAGCCCGTTCACATTGTTTGGGGATGATAAATGGAAGGAAATGGGAAATGGACTCAGATAGAACAAGGACAATATTATTTCATTTGCGGAGCCAGCCTGAGCGCCTCGGTTTACATCAGCTGCTGTTTCTCCCCCAGCTGCATCTGACACTCCGTGTAGACCAGAGCATGGGGGTGGGAGTGGGGGTGCAGCTCTATGTTCCAGTTTTACTGTTTTCCTCTTCAGTCCTGAGTTAGTCTCTTTGTTGGAAAGCAACGAGCCTAGTGAAGCAGGAGATTTGTGTTTTAATTTCTGCAGTCAACTCACAGGCTCCTTGCTCCTTTTGGCTGATTTATTGTTGTTCCGATTCCTTTTTTTCTGAATGGTTATTCATTCCCAGCACTGGCCTCTCTGATGGCCATCTGGTTCTCCTTTGGTCACTCGAACATCTGCCCCAGAGATTTGGAAAATGAGCTTCCTCTGGCAGCCTAAAAATAAGCTTAGTGTGACTGAGGCATGAAAGAGAAATCACCACGATCCCCTGTCTGTAGATGCTGACCCAGGGGATGAGCCAACACAGCTTCCCAGGGATTTGGAGCTTGGGTGTCTTCTGTCACATCTGCAGATTTTTTTTTCCCCCCCAAGTGTTGGGGACAGTAAAAACGTGGCATGAACTGGGTGCAACCAGTTCTTTCTGCAGTTTTCCCTGGAATCAGATGTACTTGCTCAATGTAAATAGCTGGAGATGAAAGCTGTACTTTGCATGCCATGTTTGTAAAGCTTCAAAAGTTAGCTGAGAAAGACAAATGACACTTAGAAGTTAAGCATTGTATTAGTCACAGTGTGTTCAGGAGACCTTGTAAATGCTTTGGACAGCAGTTACAGGACATTTCTGAAGTCCTAGACTTTTACTTGGACCCAGGGGGCCTGTCTCATGGGCAGTGATGGTTCGCCCCCCACCTCCAGAAGACTAAAATTTGCCAGAAGATAAAACTCAATCTTGATGCTGTTTCTCATCCAAAATTATTTCTAGCCACATCGTCCAGTGCCACTTTTCAGAAGGTTCTACAATGAGATAAAATGTCAACATAATAATGATATTCAAATAATTAAAATACCGGTAAATTAAGACCCCTTGCAAGTCATAATCCAAAGTTGTTAAAATCTAAAATAATTAACATCCAAACTTAAGCTTGCTTGACCTTTTGAGTTAAAAAAACAAAGTACTTAATGACTCCCTTTGATCACTCCAATTTCTTACTTTGTTCCACCTTATAAAAATGAGTCTTTTTTTTTTTTTTTTTTTTTTGCCATACGGAGCAGCATATGGGATCTTTGTTCCCCATCCAGGGATTGAATCCGTGTCTCCTGCAATGGAGCATGGAGTCTTAACCACTGGACCACCTGGAAATTCCCCCAAAATGAGATTCTTCATGCTGTGTGCTGAGGAGGGAGATGGTTCTGTTCAGCATGTGCAGACCGGGCTGTTTTCCACTGGAACAAATATGGCTCTGTCAGCTCCAAGAAAGTAGAATTTGTTCAACAGCATGTCTCTTGTGTACTTTACTTTTTGATGAAATGTAAATGAACAAAGAGTAAATGGACCAATTGTTGTTGTTGTTCATTCGCTAAGTCATATCCAACTCTTCATGACCCCATGGACTGCAGCACACCAGGCTTTCCAGTGCACCACCAACCCCCAGAGCTTGCTCAAACTCATGTCCATCGAGTCGGTGATGCCATCCGACTGTCTCATCCTCTGTCGTCCCCTCCTACTGCCTTCAATCTTTCCCAGCATCAGGGTCTTTTCCATTGAGTCAGTTCTTCGCATCAGGTGGCCAAAGTATTGGAGCTTTAGCATCAGTCCTTCCAATGAATATTCAGGGTTGATTTCCTTGAGGATTGACTGGTTTGCTATCCTTGCAGTTCAAGGGACTCGCAAGAGTCTTCTCCAACACCACAGATCAAAAGCGTCAATTCTTCGGCGCTCAGCTTTCTTTATGGTCTAACTCTCACGTCCATACATGACTACTGGAAAAACCATAGCTTTGACTAGACAGACCTTTCTTGGCAAAGCAATGTCTCTGCTTTTTAATATGCTGTCTAGGTTGATCATAGCTTTTCTTCCAAGGAGCAAGCGTCTTTTAATTTCATGGCTGCAGTCACAATCTGCAGTGATTTTGGAGCCCAAGAAAATAAAGTCTGTCATGGTTTTCATTGTTCCCCCATCTATTTGCCATGAAGTGGTGGGACCGCATGCCATGATCTTCGTTTTTTGAATGTTGAGTTTGAAGCCAACTTTTTCACTCTCCTCTTTCCCTTTCATCAAGAGGCTCTTTAGTTCTTCTCCACTTTCTTTTTTTTTTTTTTTTTAACAGAGAATAGCAAAGCCTTGTTAATGGCATCAGAGCATAGATCTATGAATTTTTGCTCCTACAGAGACAACAGATATGACACTAGTGCTCAGGGCTATCTGGGATCACGGGTAATGGATGTTCTTAGATTCCTGTGAGATACTCTCTTCTCTATTTTCTCGTATGCTCCTTCTAGAAACTTCCATTACTAAGGTAACTGTTTCCTGCAGCTGAAATGCCTAACACTCGTTTTCATCTATGAGTTCACCATTCATAAAATTCTAGAATTCTATAACTTATAAGTTGTTTCTTTTACAACAGTACTTTAAAAAGTGTTTTTTTCTCTTACTTTTTTCTCTCTGTGAAATGAAGTCACTCAGTCATATCCAACTCTTTGTGACCCCATGGACTGTAGCCTGCCAGGCTCCTCTGTCCATGGGATTTTTCTGGGCAAGAATATTGGAGTAGGTTGCCATTTCCTTCTCCATCTTCTCCACTTTATGCCATAAGGGTGGTGTCATCTGCATATCTGAGGTTATTGATATTTCTCCTGGCAATCTTGATTCCAGTTTGTGCTTCATTCAGCCTGGCATTTCACATCATGTACTCTGTATATAAGTTAAATAAACAGGGTGATAACATACAGCCTTGTTGTACTCCTTTCCAATTTGGAACCAGTCTGTACTTCCATGACCGGTTCTGACTTGCATACAGATTTCTCAGGAGGCAGGTAGTCTGTTCACAAGCCACAGGGAAATGGGAGAGACCATGGAGAACTGTCTCCCAGGACTATAGCACAGACTCAGTAATAGCAAGTTCAGTATTCTTAGCTTTTCTTAAAAACATGCCAGTCAGTCTATAGCAGCTGTTTGGAGTCTATGACCATGAACTTAAATCCACAGGCAGGAATCTACCTCTCAATCTGAGTGGGGAAAAATCAACCTGGTCCTATTGAAAGTGCCTTTCTTTTATATTCCAAAGCTTCTTGATCTGCATTTAGACCTTAAGATGAATGCGTAGGTCTCCCAGTGCATTGGGTGTGTGAACTGGGTCTCTGGCAGAGCTCCCAGTTCTCAGGAGCCAGTATTTTCAGTCCTGGGCTCCCTTTTCCATCTCCACTGCCTCTTGGCATCAAAGTGCTTAGCCTGCAGGAGGTGTGTCTCTCCTCTCCAACTTACTCAGCTGGAAAAACTCCCTTTGCAGATGCATGAACCAGCCCTGCTATCAGCAATCCTGAGGCTTCTGTCCTCATGAGCTGGTAAAGGCTAATACCTCTGCCACCTGCTTCTTGAGATCTGTGTTTCCTCAGGTTTTGAATATTCCAGGGATCAAGCAACACTGCCTTCTACTCTGTTTGGGGGCCAGGCAGTAATTGGATTTGCCTCCAGTGGTTCACATTCCCTTCCTTTGGGAAAGACTCACTTAAGTTTCTGTTTAACCTTTCTTCTTTCTATCAAAGGCTCCTTTCTTCTTTCATGGCCCTGCTTGCTGAATCTGTGTGCCTTTTTAACCTCTCCGTTGCTTTCTGACTTGGATTTTTTCTAAAATACTATTGTAGGTTCTGTCTTATGCGGCCCATCATTGTGAAAGTGTTGGAATCAGTGAGGCTTCCGTTGACTAAAGTATGCATTGTTCTAGTACATCCTGACCACCACCACCTCCGAGGTGGTTAATTCCACCCAGGAAATGACCAACGTCAAGCTCTGGCTTACTACCATCCTGCCTGCCTCCCCTTTGACATGCCTGTTTGCTTGGTTATTGTCCTGATTTCATTTATTTTCCAGGCCACTGTTGTCGGGGTCAAAAAAAAAAAATCTTTGTCCCTGTAAAATTTACCGAGGGATTTTTTTTTTTTTTAACTCTTCCTGGTGTTCTTCACCCCTCACCTTTGAATCTGTCCAGACATTCTTCTGATCTCTCTTGGAATAGCTGTTCCATGTTGTCTTGCTCAAGCGCTTCATCTGCAGGTCATAAATCACATCTCTCATTGTTTTCCAGGCCTGGGATCCCCAAAGGGAGTCGCTGCATCCTGTTCTCTGTGGTTTTGCCTCCCTCCCTTGGTTGGGTTTCCTTAGGTCCCAGACACCCCCTCTACACTAGGAAGTACCAGTGTCTCTCACTCTTGTGATGCCCACTTGCAGCCTAGCAGTCAGGAGCTGGCATGTCTCTCTTCCTTATTCATCTGCTGCCCTTGACTTCGCAGTCTCCTCTCCCTTCCCTCTGTCCCGCCTGTCACTAAGATCTCTTCCTTTAGTTAATCGTTATGTACTCTCTATTCTCTCTTCCACTGCTCCTATTCTGATTATAAGACCAGAGTGTGTTTTCAAATCCTCCATGGTATCCTTTGCAAACCTGATTGTTTTTAAAACTAAGTGCTCCAGGCACATGCCTTTAAAACTGCCTTCTCAACTGTTAGGTTTGCAGTCACCTTATGGAAATTTTCTTTCATCTTGAGATGAGTAAGGTGGCATGTTCTCTTTCGGTGCTCATTTGTTTTGTTTTATTCATTAATTAAATCTGCTACCTTTCTTTTCTTTTCTTTTTTCACTTTTTGGTCATACCACGTGGCCTGTGGGGTCTTAGTTCCCTGACCAGGGATCAAACCCATACTCCCTGCATTGGCAGCTCAGAGTCTTAACCACTGGACCACCAGGGAAATCCCTACCTTTCTGCAGGTATGAAGTTGAAATGTGTCTCTCTGCACTCTAGTGGTATAATCTTGCTGTATGCGTGCTCAGTCGCTTCATTTGTGTTCGACTCTTTGCAATACTATGGACTATAGCCAGCCAGGCTCCTCTGTCCGTGGGATTCTCCAAGCGAGAATACTGCAGTGGGTGGCCATTTTCTTCTCCAGGGGATCTTCCCAACCCAGGGATCAAATGCTCATCTCTTATGTCTCCTGCGTTGGTAGGTGGTTACCACTAACAGGTTCAGTTCAGTTCAGTCGCTCAGTCGTGTCTGACTCTTTGCGACCCCATGAATCGCAGCACTCACCTGTCAATATAATCATCAAAGCCAGAAGCATCCTGAGATCTGGTAGGGAGAAAGCTTGAGGGTTGGTTTTGTTTGTTTGTTTATTTCAACTAAACTTTCACTATACCCCTATGATAGACAATTAGGTATTCTACTAGTACCCTCAAGCAAATTCTTATTTAATCCTCATAGTAACTCTGTAAGATAATTAATGAGGTAATTTTAACCCCTTAAAAATAAATACTATCACTGCTACTTTACAGAATCAAAGAACTGTCTGCAACATCAGCGCTTTCCTAATATGCGCATGATACATGTCACTACCTATGGTACACGTAAACTTCCTTATACTTTATAAACATTTCCTGTGCCTGTAATTCATATGGAGAGTAGAACAGATGTTTATACAATTGCTGATTAAAATACCTATATTCTGAATGCTGAAGCTGAAGCTCCAGTACTTTGGCCATGTGATGTAGAGAGACGACTCATTGGAAAAGACCCTGATGCTGGGAGAGATTGAGGGCAGGAGAAGGGGAGACAGAGGATGAGATGGTTAGATATCATCACCAACTCAATGGACATGACTTTGAGCAAACTCCAGGAGGTAGTGAAGGACAGGGAAGCCTGGTGAGCTGCTGCCCGTGGGGTCACAAAGAGTCGGACAGGACTGAACGACTGAATAACAACAAATATTCTGAACAGAGAGCAGCCTGATGATAAGAACTCTCCCATATTCTTTGGGGGATGGGCTACTTGGGTGTAGCTGGGAGCCTCCCTTCTGCATCTCTGGAGTAAGCCTGGGAGCTGAGAGGAATGGGGAGATTCTAGCTTAGTCCTGTGCCTCCTTTGCAAGTTGGTTTTGTTTGGGCCAGGGCAGTGGTGAATTAGAGAGGCCCATATTCTATTCTACTTCCATAACCTGGGCTTTTATGAATTCTCTAGTTTGTCTAGACCCCTGGGACTCACCCTCAAAATCAGAGCCACTCTTAACCTGTGTTATCACTTCCAACTCTTTGGGATGTTTCTTACACCAAAGCTTCAGCCTTGCCTTCGTTTCCACTTCCAGAGCTCATCTGTCTCCTGAACCTTCGTGAATGGTCTGTGTACAAACTGAGCTGTTTTGGGGCTTTCTCTAGCTCGTTTCTCAGATTGATTCTATGACCATACATTAGCGTACTGGTTTCTGGAATTGTGTTACGGTTGTCTTCTATTCTCTTTGTCTTTGTGGGATTATATCTTTCATTTAAAAAAAAAATCTTCATCACCATTTTAGTGTGGCTTTATGAGGGAAATCTACCATCTTTAATCAGAAGCCTGCATGCATGCAAGCTCAATTGTTTCAGTCGTGTCCAACTCTTTGGGACCCCATGGACTGTAGTCCACCAGGCTCCTCTGACCATGGGATTCTCTAGGCAAGAATACTGGAATGGGTTGCCATTTCCTTCTCCAGTCAGAAGCCTAGTATCATTTAACTCTTACATCAAGTCCTGTTTTTCAAATGACAGCATTAGAGCTCAAAGAGGTTGACTAATGTACCTAGATTGCTGCTAACTGGTGCAACCAAGACATAAGCCCAGGCAACTGGATTCTTAAACATGCTGCCCTATCACCTTGCTTTTAAAACCAGGCACTAAAGATTCTTCTTCATTGAGATAGAATCTCATAGACTATAGGTGTGGGAAACTGTGCCAACAGAGAGGCTGTAACCTGGAAATTGGCAAATTATACTACATTCCATTAATATAATGGCATTGTTATATGACACATGAATTAGAAATGGCTGATGAATAATAGATTATATCAACTGTTTCTCTGAATCACAGGCCTTCCAGGAGAACTTTTTGCACATTTTATTTTAGAACAACTAAGATGACATCATTTCCAGAACAGTTTGATTTGTTCTGTGTGTCTGAGGGAAAAAAAAAGAGTACAGCAAATCTTAGAGTGTGGACATTTTCAGACAATAGTCATAAGACTGGAGAGAAGCTCACTGTAGCCAAACTGCACTATGTATGTTGCTACTTCCTAAGATAATCTGGAACTAATGTATCTAAGAAACCTACTTCCTGTTCATTGAGTTACACGCCTCCTAAAACTATGGCAGACCAGTTTTTTGTTACTGAAAATGGTTAGAGGAAATGGTTCCATTTAAATTCAGAACATTTTTCTTACACAGTCAGGGCGTTCTGACATAAGATTTCACTTCTCCCTTGAGCTCATCACAGTGCCCTTTGCCACCTTTTGAGATATCTCTGGGTCCATCCTAATTGATTTTCACTTTTAGCTGTAGGCTTTTGGTAATTATGTAACATACCATCTTAAGTGTAAGACTTCTCTAGCACAGTCTTTTGATATTTTATAGATCATAGAAACCAAATCTCATTTCATTCTTTGGTGCATTTCAGGATTGAAAAAAAGAAATACTGTTTCTTAAGGCTGTGGTTCCTTCTGCTAAACCACCTTCCTCAGATTCCAGAAATCAAGAAGAGTTTACATCATGCATGTTTGCATCATAAAGACTTCAGATTCTGCATGTTAAAAAAAGCTCTTATAAAAGTCTACTCCACTCTTTTTGTACACTCTTCACATGTAATCTGTCCTGGAGTCCCAAGTTTTGTTGTTGTTTAGTCACTAAGTTGTATCTGACTCTTTTTTGACACCGTGAACTGTAGCCCACCAGGCTTCTCTGTCCATGAGATTTCCCAGGCAAGAATACTAGTGTGGGTTGCCATTTCCTTCTCCAGGGGATTTTCCTGACCCAGAGATCGAACCCATGTCTCCTGCATTGGCAGGCAGATTACTTACCACAGAGTCACCAAGGAAGCCCGGATCCCAAGTATATATTGTAAACAAAAGGGTGTTCCTTTGGAGGGGTCTCAGATCTCAGCTGTCAAATGGAGATAATATTATTTACCTTGAGACACGTTTGCTGTGAAAATTAAATGGAAAAAAAAAAAAACTGAGGTGAACGAATTATATGATACAATATTGATCACTCAGAGTCCTAACTTAACGGAAAAGCATCTCCAGTTGGAGGCGGGAAGTACCCTGGTAGCACACGAAGCTGGAAATCCGGAGAGTAAGTGACTGTGCATCGCTGTCTGTGAGGAGCTGGGACGCCTCGAGCAGGCTGCTTTCCTTCTGGGAGTGCATCTGTTGTCTCCAGAATGTCTCTGACTGTGTGCACACCTGGGGCTGTGCCAGAAGACTGGAGGGGAGGATGGAAGGAGGAAACCCTGTGGGTCTAGGAACTGTAGGCTGGGATTGTTTTCCTCTCTCTGCGTGAGCCTCTCCGTCGGCCTTTCTGGTGGTCTGACTCTTGGCTGCTATGTCGTAAGCCACCCGTGTAATGGGCACCAGAGGTGATGCCCAGCAGACTGTGGAGTACCTATCGCCGGGAGCCTAGGTCATGTGGTATAACCAGAATGAACCAGGAATTTTACTCTCTCTCCAGTAATTGCTGTTAACAGTCTGCAGACAGATTGTTTACATAAAGTTCTTAGGCCAGGCAAAGGAGAGGCCCTGAGGCTTCTCTCTGGATTATTCCTATTTGCATGTCTCCTCTCCCCCACCGCCGCAACGCCCCCCCACCCCCACCCCAGACCCTGGCATGTCTCCACAAGGCGGCTTCTTCACTGTGTGGGAATTAATGTCCCAATTTGGTGTTAGGAAAGGTGTCCCTCTAGAGAATCTCTAAACTCACCCTCAGGACTCCATTCCTGCCTTGACTTCATAATTTAAACCTGGAGACCTGCCAGTCTCTGACACTGTAATAGGCATTCACCAAATTTATCTTTGTTTCATGTATCAAGATTAATTTCTTTTCCCAACGCCTCTTCCTCAATTTGCCTACATCTCCTCATTTCTCAGAACCTTTCTTTTCTCCTTTCTAATCCCAAAAGATACTTGAACTTGTGGGGGAGGAGGGAACCGTCCAAATTTTTAATATAACAGGTTAGATTTAGATATAAACAGTTGCCTTGTAAAATGGGGATTACCTGGGAGATTACTCTTACTGCTTACTTTATATATTTTCATAAATTGAATTTTATATACTCTGTTTTTTATTACCTGTTAAAATTCAGGGTTTTTTTTTAACATTATAATTACATGGCTTTCCAATGACTGCTGAGTAGTAAAGGATATCATCTATTTCTTTTTAAAATACATAGTGTAAATCTTATCTCTTTTAATTAATTTGACTTTTTTCCTCCAGAACCTCAAAGGAAAATACAATTTCAAATGACAAGGCTCATTTGTTTGGTGTGTCTCCTAAGTTTTGTACATGTAAATTTACCCTCCAGATGTTTTTGTAAACACTCTCAACTCTCCTTTTCGTCTCTAATAAGCATAGCATTTCATAGCTTGTTGGGCTTTTCTCAGATGGATGGCTAAGGGGTCTTAATGTCATCCTTTCTTCTTCACCTCTGGGTGTCTGGTAATGTGGATTTACAGTTTACAGACGTGGGCTGATTATGATGGGATTTCTGTGTATCCTAAGTGCTGCTTGATTCTGGAAGGTATTTAATCAGTACTAAGGAGTGTTTAAAAAAAACTCAACTGAGTAAATTTGAAGATCTAATTGGCTTTATTCAGCAATTCTTTTATCAGGCAGCATCCTGTCTAGAAAGTAGAAAGAAGCTCTGTACGAAATGGAAGGTTTTATAGACAGAAAAGCAGGTCCTTTTGGTATGAAGTCTTGGTGGGGCTTAGCAGAAGCCACAGCACTTTGAGGTTGTCGTTTGTTTCTCACAGGCATATGGCACATGGAATATCCCGTTGACCTGTTGTTGTTCAGTCGTTAAGTCATGTCTGACTCTCTGTGACCCCATAGACTGCAGTGCCCCAGGCTTCCCTGTCCTTCACTATCTCCTTGAGTCCGTTCAAACTCATGTTCCTTCTCAAGAAACAGCATGACCCCAGGGGCCCTTTCCAGTTTGAAACCTTGCCAACAAAGGTCCGTCTAGTCAAAGCTATGGTTTTTCCAGTAGTCGTGTATGGATGTGAGAGTTGGACCATAAAGAAGGCTGAGCACTGAAGAACTGATGCTTTTGAACTGTGGTGTTGGAGAAGACTCTTGAGAGTCCTTTGGACTGCAAGGAGATCCAACCAGTCCATCCTAAAGGAAATCAGTCCTGAATATTCATTGGAAGGACTGAGGCTGAAGCTGAAAATCCAGTACTTTGGCCACCTGATGCGAAGAGCTGACTCTTTAGAAAAGACCCTGATGCTGGGAAAGATTAAAGGCGGGAGGAGAAGGGGACAACAGAGGATGAGATAGTTGGATGGCATCACTGGCTCAATGGACATGAGTTTGAGCAAGCTACGGGAGGTGGTGATGGACAGGAAAGCCTGGTGTGCTGCAGCCCATGGGGTTACAAAGAGTCAGACATGGCTGAGCGACTGAACTGAACTGGTTCTATCCTGTGTAGTGAGATTCATGCTGAGGAGGAACTTGTCTTGTCAGCATGAGGCTTTGTGGTTCCAGATTATCTGAAGGGCTGTGCTTTGATCCCATGAACTTTTTTTCTCATGTGACACCTGTACTGATGCTCCTTGAGCCTTGAGGTAAAGATCTTGGAGGAAATGGCATAAGTGAATGTGGGCTGGCCTCTCCTGTCAACTCTGTGCTCTCTGCATTTCAGATGCCTGGAACAGAGGAGCCCCACGATGCATGCGGCCCCGAGGAATCCAAGGGGAACTTGGAAAGTCCTAAACAAGGCAGCAGTAAGATGAAGCTCAAGAGTCGCCTGTCAGGTAAGTGGACTCTTTGCCTGCCTGATTGGGAGCTTCCGGCCTCAGGAGTGGGAAGATAAGGTTATTAGCATGATGAGCCTTTTTTTCTTTTGTTTTTGTTCAGTCACTAAATCGTGTCCGAGTCTTTGCAGCCCCATGGACTGTAGCCCGCCAGGCTCCTCTGTCCTCCACCATCTCCTGGAGTTTGCTCAAATTCATGTCCATTGAGGCGGTGATGCTATCTAACCATCTTTTTTCCATAAAACTTCCAAATTGTTTTGTTTTTGATGGTGCATGCCCCAGGCATAACTGCCTTCAGCCTGGCTGCCCACATGAGTATTTTCATTTGAGTCATAATGAAGGGAATGTCAACATCTCTCTTTGTCTCTGCTTAAATGTAAATTTCCTGTTGTGTTTGGTTCATTTACTTCAGGCGACCCTTTCTCTGTGGAATATTCCTGATGGCCTATCTTTCCAGCAAACATACCTATTCCCCAAACCGCTGGCCCACCAGAACCTGGCGCAAAGAACTGGGGTTTTTTTGTTTTTTTTTAAGTATCAAATGTGCATCTCAATTAAATGGAGGGGCCAGTGGGACTTAGTTGTAGCTTTTGTAACAAAGAGATCTGATGTTTCCTGGGCACATCTTCCTAGCAGCTGGCCTAGGCCCTGAGAAAGAAAGTCAGAGACTGTGTGTGGACGCATTGTGACTCTTATGACAATGTCTGAGGCACTTTCACCTCGACAAACTTTTTCTACAAAACAAGAGGGAAAAAAAATTATATTTTATGGATGGATTGATATAAAGGTACAAGCTCGATTCATTATCATCTATTAGTTACTGTTATGTTCATTTTTTTTTTTCCTCCTGAATTTTAAAGAAGACATTTTTGTGGGCCCCTAAGATTGGCTTGGGCCCTCAGCACTGTGTCTGCTGGTCTGATGGTGAAACTGCCCCTTGGCTACCCACCTGTGAAGGGCATCCGGCCTAACAGGAAAAGCAAGAGTTTGGAAGCTTGGTGGAATCAAGTTTACCCATCAGCTCTTAAGTTACCTTGTGACCTCAGGCTGGTTGTTGAACCTCTGTAAACTTCCTCTCTCACCTAACACGGGAGAAGATAGTCCCGACTTGAAAAGGTTGAACAGATAGGAACAAAACAAAAGCACACATAAAGGCACCTTGCACAAAGCCTGGTGTGTTACCATCCCCCCAATAGGTCAATTTCATCTTTCTGCTGCCCACATCAGTGGAGGGGTAGGGTGGTGTCTATGACTGCCAACCAAGAGCCTCTCCAGCCCACATTGCCTCCCCCTCTATTCTTCTCAGGTAAGGTGGCAGATTTAGGATAATATACATCCATTTAAAAACAAGAAAACCTGAGTAACAAAATGAGTTGCTTTCTATTTATAACTCAGAATAATTAGGTAGTGTCATATATGACTATTAGGGCATGGGTTTGTAACAAAAAGTGTAATGACCAGAGGTTAATAAGACCAAAGAGAAAGGTCAGGCTGATAGTCCTCACAGGGAGAAAACGACCAGCTCCCCTTCAGCCCCGAGGATCTACTGGGGCTCTCTGAGGAATACATTTAAATCCTGTGTGTTTGGGCAGGGGAGGAGGTCTTGAGGTCAGCTGTCTGTTCAGCACCTTATAAACAGTTGCCGGGGAAGGCTCACAAGAGTTCTAGGAAAATACAGTGACCTTTGAAACCAGTGTAGTCACATTCCTCATTTTATGGATGTAACCAGAGAAATTAAGGGGATCCCAAAGGTCGCTCATTCAGTCTGCCCTCAAGAGTTCTTCCCACCACCCCTCAGCTTCCTGAGGGTCATAGAGAGAATTCTATTCCCCAGACTGGGGGTTTATGATGTGGGGAGGGGATCCTAGCTGATGACTTTTCAGATCCTTGACTTTACACATTCGTACTATTGATTTAAACTATGCAGGACATTCAACTGAGTACTAAATCCAGAACTGGCTATTGTTTGCCACAGATGCATGCCGCCTTCTCTTCCTGTGTTTTCCACAAGGCCATAACAAGGAAATATAGTAGAAGGAGCACGTGTACGAAGTCAGGAAAGGCTGTGTTCAGTTCCCAGCTCTGCCATTACTGGCTGTGTGACCTGGAACAGGTGGTTTCTCTGGGTCTCAACTTTTTCACCGATGAGATGAGGGTTGTAATGTACATGTATTGTGCACATCAGTGTGAGTGCCTTCTAAGTTGGCCTTGTTGAGAGAGCCAGTAGAGAGAACGCATGTGGCACTGCCGTTCCAAAATGTGGCTGCGATAGGCCCTCACCACGTGGTGGCTGCCTCTGTCATCACTGTTATGGTTAATATCGCGTTCATCGTTGTCATTTTCACATCATTGTTCTCATTCCACTCTCAAGGGGGGAAGATGCTTGAATGCGTTCAGACAGGAAGATTCTCAAGTTGCAGGTCATGATGAAGTATGCACGAAAGTTGTGAAGACTGAGGTCTTTCTGAATTGTGGTGCCTGGGGGAGGCATCCAGAGTGGGCAGGATGAAGGAAAGCCAGTACACTGGCAGGACTGGGCAGAACATAAGAGGAGGAAAACCAGGGTCTAGACTTGGGACAAAATGCATGAGAAATATTTTGGGACAATGGGGGTGGAAAAATGGGTTAGAGAAGTTTTTGGCAACTGTTTTTCTGCCTCAGCTGTCTGAAAGATACAATAATCCAGCCACAACCATGATTCAGTCCAGCAGAAAGATTGGGGGAGAGGAGATTCTTGGCATGGGAGGTGATGGTGCAGGCAAACTTGGGGGAAACTTAAGTGATATTTATATGCTCCCCAGTTTGGGGACGGATGTGGGTGGAGGACAAATGCTCCCCTCTGAGAATTCACAGGCTGGAGCAATGAATTCACCAAGCAAGGTAGTGGGAGATAAGACTGGAAAAGTAATTTGGAGGCATGTTAAAGAGGCTTAAGGAATTGGTTCTTCATTCAGTGCTTTGAAATATGTTCAGTCTAAAGACATTTGAATACAGGAGATTTTAATGTGCTCACTTCCTAATTTCTGGGTCCTGTAAGCTTGGATATTTATTTCATATTTTCGTAAGCGAGTCACTCTGGTATTCACATATCAGTATATTATCTACAGACACTACCGTATGTGGTTTCTCTTCTGTTGATGGCAAGTGCTTCCCTGTCAGCTCAAAAGGAATTTTCTTCTAATAAATCTTGTTCATATGAGTAAGCATGCCAAAATAGATTAATCTGGCCATGAGTTATTAAGTCATGAATTATTAAGGAGGTTCTCTAAAGAGGTTCCAACCATTTCCACTAAGATTTTGGCCCGTCTGGCTCCAAAATGACTGAAGTGATTTCATGGAACATTTTTCCTGATATTCTAACCAGAGTTTTCTTTACTTCATACCTCCTTTTTTGCCAGTAGGGTTCCCTTTTAACTTCGGTATTTTTTGATTTATCCATGTTAATGCCTTAGGTCTGTAATCTTTTTAAATGAAAATTTTTCTTTTGATTGCAAAGGAATTTCAGATGTTTGAAAACCTGAAATATGTGTCACGAAGTTAATATGTAGCTTTTGAAAAACCAGGCCTTTAGTGATGTCCATTATAATATAACTATCAGCACCATTCTAACTTTTCATCATTGTTAAAAACTCATCAATATATTATTTTTAAAAGAGTACAGAATCATCTTATTTTATTCCATGAAAAACTTCCTGAGAAATTTTTAGATAAATTAAAATTTTAAGTCATCAACTGAGATATTAAATAGAAGAATTTGGTATTTCAAAGAATCTATATGTATATATAGTTATATACATACATATACATGAATATACACATATATATGGTGCATAATGTAAACATTGTAATGTGATTGTAACTACATTCAGTATAATCGATCCATCATTTAAGATTAAAGACTTTAAACTCTCATACACTGTTGGTAGGAATATCAACTGACATAGCCACAATGGAAAACAGGATGGCTGTTTCTCAAAAAATTAAAAATAGAACTACCATATGACCCACCAGTTCCACTTCTGGGTATATGTATCAAAAAAAAAAAACCCACTAAATACACTAATTCAAAAAGATACATGCACCCCAGTGTTCACAACAGCATTACTTTACAGTTGCAAAATATGGGAGCAACTAGAATGTTCATCAACAGCTGAATGGATAAGGAAGATGTGGTGTGTTTGTGTGTGTGTGTGTGTAATATTACTCCACCATAAAAAAGGTGTGAAAGGATGCCATTTGCAGCAGCGTGGAGGGACTTGGAGGGTATTAAGCTGAGTAAAAGCAGTCAGACGGACAAAGGTAGTGCTGTATGATACCACTTATATGTAGAAGCTAAAAAATACAACAAACCAGTGAATATAGCAAACAAAGAAGCAGACTCACAGATACAGAGAACAAGCTAGTGATTACCATTGGGGAGAAGGATGAGGGGAGAGGAGAGGGGGAGTAGGGGATTAAGAGGTACAAGCTATTATGTACAAAGCAAACTACATAGTTTTATATGTAGGATATATTGTATAATACAGGGGATATAGCCTATATTTTATAATAACTATGAATGGAATATAATCTTTAATGATTGTTAAACACTGTATGATACATGTATAATTTATATCATACATAAAAATATACTTCAATTTAAAATAAATAAAAATTTTTAGATAAAGTCCCTTAAACTATCCTATTTTAAAATAGTACATAATATGAACTTCTGCTTCACTGACTGTGCTAAAGCCTTTGACTGTGTGGATCACAACAAACTGTGAAGAATTCTCAAAGAGATGGGAATACCAGATCAACATACCTGCCTCCTGAGATACCTGTGTGCAGGATCAGGAAGCAACAGTTAGAACCAGACATGGAACAACTGACTGGTTCCAAATTGGGAAAGGAGTACATCAAGCCTGTATATTGTCATCCTGCTTATTTAACTCCTATGCAGAGTACATCATGTGAAATGCCGGGCTGGATGAATCACAAGCTTGAGTCAAGATCGCCAGGAGAAATATCAACAACCTCAAATATGCATGATACACTCTAATAGTAGAAAGTGAAGAGGAACTAAAGATTCCCTTGTGAGGGTGAAAGAGGAAAGTAGAAAATCTGGCTTAAAACTCAACATTCAAAAAACAAAAATCATGGCATCCCATCCCATCACTTCATGGCAAATAGATGGGGAAAAAGTAGAAGCAGTTAACAGATTTTATTCATTCTCTTGGACTCCAGAATCACTGCTGATGGTGACTGCAGCCATGAAATTAAAAGATACTTGCTCCCTGGAAGGAAAGCTTTGACAAATCTAGACAGCGTATTAAAAAGCAAAGACATCACTTTGCTGACAAAGGTCTGTCTAGTCAAAGCTATGGTTTTTCCAGTAGTCATCCATGGATATGAGAGTTGGACCATAAAGAAGGTTTGAGTGCCAAAGAATTGATGCTTTTGAACTGTTGTGTTGGAAAAGACTCTTGAGAGTCCTTTGGACTGCAAGGAGATCAAACCAGTTAATTGTAAAGGAAATCAACCCACAGTATTCATTGGAAGGACTGATGCTGAAGCTCCAACACTTTGGCCACCTGATGTGAAGAGCCAACTCACTGGAAAAGACCCTGGTGTTAGGAAAGATTGAAAGCAAAAGGAGAAAAGGGCAGCAGAGGATGAGATGGTTAGATGGTCATGACTCAGCCAGTGACTCAGTGGACATAAATTTGAGCAAACTCCCAAGAGATAGTGAAGGACAGGGAAACCTGGTGTGTTGCAGTCCACAGGGTCACAAAGAGATGGGCACGACTTGGTGACTAAACTATGTATGATAAAGATGTCTTTAGCAATCATTACTATAATGATTTCTTAAACAAGATGTGACAGTTGCTCAGTCGTGTTTGACTCTTTCTGACCCCATGGACTATACAGTCCCTGGAATTCTCCAGGCCAGAATACTGAAGTGGGTAGCTGTTCCCTTCTCCAGGGGGTGTTCCCAATCCACCTATCGAACTGGAGTCTCCTGCATTGCAGGTGGATTCTTTACCAGCTGAGCTACCAAGAAAGCCCCTTAAAAAAGATACAGGTGTGCCAAACATAAAGGGAAAATATTATATGTTGTTCTACATTAAAATTATGGACTTTTGTTTATCAAAAAATATACCACTGAAAGAATGAAAGTCACAGACATGGAAAAGATATTTGTAATACATAGATTCCACAAAGGACTCATATCCAAAATATATTAATAGTAAAAAATAAAATTCCTGTAAATGAACAGAGAAAAACCCAACAAAAGAATGAGCAGAGGAAAAAAATGTAAAATTTTCTAGTAGCCCAATTGAAAAAGGAATAAGGGAAAAAAGAGCAAAAGACTCGAACAGCCTGTTTACAATCTTAAAAAAGAAAAACAGTCAATGAATATTTGAAAAGAAGCTCAATCTCATTAGTCCTTTGTTGTTCTGTTGCTCAGTCATGTCCAACTCTTTATGACCCCAAAGACTACAGCACACCGGACTTCCCTGTCCATCACCATCTCCCAGAGCTTGCTCAAACTCATGTCCATTGAGTCGGTGCTGCCATCCAACCATCTAATCTTCTGTTGTCCCCTTCTCCTCCTGCCTTCAATATTTCCCAGCATCAGGGTCTCTCCTAATGAGTTGGCTCTTCACATCAGGTGGCCAGAGTATTGGAGCTTCAGCTTCAACATCAGTCCTTCTAATGAGTATTTAGGACTGATTTCTTTTAGGATTGACTGGTTTCATCTCCTTTAGTTTGATCTCCATTAGTCCTTAGTGAAACGTAAATGAAAAACCACAGTGAAATACTATTATTATCCACTCCAGCAGAGTGGCTAAAATTAGAAAGACTGGCACTAGGAAGTATAACAAGCTGTAATGCACCCTGATGATCCCACTTGGTGAAAGGGAATGCATGCCTGTAACCCAGCCACTCTCATTCTAGATAGATCCAACAGATACAACACGCACATAATGTCTAACAGTATATTCTAGATCAGGCTCAGCAGACTACCACCCACAACTGTATTAGTATGGCCCACAGATAGAAATGCTTTCTGCATTTTTAATGCATCTAGAAAAAGTCAAAGAATGTATGCTGAGACCATTTGTGACTGATAAACCCTAAAACATTTACTATCTGGCCTTTACAGAAAAATGTTTCCTGACCCTTATTTTATGTCTGAAACTGGAAAAAAATCAAATGTCCATTAGCAATAGAATGGATAGATAAATCGTGGTATGTTTATATGATGAAATAGTGTGCAAAAATAGGGTGAACAGTCTATTGGCATGCAACAACATGATGGAATTTCACAGATACTGAGAATAAGGAGCCAGATTCAAAACTAACATGTTGTATGTGTTCATTTATATCAAATAGACAAAAATAATCTGTGATGTTGGACATCCCAGGTGGCTCAGTGGTGAAGAATCCACCTGCCAAGCAGGAGACACAGGTTTGATCCCTGGGTCAGAAAGATCCCCTGGAGAAGGAAATGGCAACCCACTGCAGTATTCTTGCCTGGGAAATCCCATAGACAGAGGAGCCTGGTGGGCTATAGTTCATGGGGTAGCCAAGAGTCGGACATGACTTAGCAACGAAACAACAACAATCTATGATGTTAGAAGTCGGGATAATGGCTACCCTTGGTGAGCAGTGTTTAGTGGCACAAAAAGGGGTTTGGAGACCTGGTGATATTCTATGTCTGGATGTTGTTTATTGACAGGTTTATTGTGTGAAATTTCATGGAATGGTATGTACACTTAGTGATTTGTGCACTTTTCTGTAAGTTATACTTTAACTAAAAGTTTGTTTAAATGTCCATTGTTATACATGAAAAAAAGCATCTACCCCAAGCATCTACTACCAATCACAAAGTGATATTCTTCCATTACTAAAAAGCCATCCACTGATAGCATTCTCACCACTGTTTATTGCCTTATCAACCATAGCTACATCTTAGTTGGATTAAATATATACATTGCCCTTTATCCAAACTGGGCACTTCAAAAACTAGCACTTTCTTCAGAATCTGGCATTACGGCCTCAACACACACCAAGCTCATGCAGAACTTGACAATAGAACATGATGAGCCAGGTGCTTTGAAAGTATTGGCCACCAGGCCATCTGAGCAACCATGAATGTGGGTGTAAATGCAACAAATTTATACCTGTGCATGCTCATAAGATTCTCTTCATTCTATATCTAGTCGTGTTTTCCCTCTGTTTTTTCAAGGGGGTGTACACCGTCTAGAGTCTGTTGAAGAATATAATGAACTGATGGTGCGACATGGTGACCCCCGGGCCAGGATGTTAGAGGTCTCCCGAGATGGCCGGAAGCATTCCCTTCCCCAGCTGCTGGACTCGACGGGCACATCACAGGTAGTACAGCACTGTGGAGCCCCTGACTTTCTTATCCAGTCACAGCTACTTGGCTAGGGGCAGAAGAGCATGTTTCGAACCCTGGGTCTCCAGGTTTTCAATTGTTCTCTCCGAGGCCAGCAGGAGCTTCATGTTCTGAAGACCTGTTTGCGTATGAGGGCCAGAAGTATTTAGGACAAGAGATAGAGTGTAGACAGTAAGGTCTATCCAGGGAGGCTAGAGAACAGTCAGCTTAATATTTGGAAATAGAAAAGAAGGAAAAAAAAAAATCAATCCCTTGTTGGATCTCAAAATCTCGATTCTCTTCTACTGTGTGTTTTGGAAACGAGAGCCGCTTCCCCTGCCAGGAGACAATGGCGCCTCACGGTCTGTGGTGAACCACCGTCTCTTGTTTAGTGGGTGTGTCGTGTGTCGGCATAGCCTGGTGGGTAGGTGGGTGTGGACACGTGAGGGAGGGGGGTGGCTGTGGTGTGTGCCTGGATCCTACCTCTTAGACAGTAACGGCTCCAACAGCCAAGGTCAGAAGAGACTGAAGAGGGGGTGAGGGGTGTGGGGATGTTCATAGTCCGTCCCCACCAGAGCTCGGGACTCTGTAACCCTGTGTAACCCTGCACAGGGGCTCCCCTCAACTTCATCACCCTCAGCCCAGTCAACACTGGTAGATGTCTCATAACCAAGTCGGAAGCAGGCTCAGTCTCTGGGAACTTGTGGAGTGTTCTTCCAGTCCTGGCACCATCAGCCAGAGCACTCGAGAGGAGTCGCTGGTATCGGGTCCCCAGGCCTCAGTGAAGCAGAGATGGGAAGAGGAGGGCGTGATAGTTGTGATGCCCTAAGTGCATGGAGACGCAGGCATTAGAGTTCTAGGAGACCTAGCTCAGGTCGTCTGGGTTGGGCTCTTGCTCTGGGTGTCTCGCATTTTTACGGATAGGGTAGCTAAATCCCAAAGAGGTTGGGTATTTAGTTCCCAGTGATACTCCAGAATCACTGTGCAGGGAGTTTGGCCAGACCAACAAAATTAGAAAGTGCCCGTGTTTCAGAGGCCCCTGCTGATTAGGCTGTCTTGTGCTGAATCCACCAAGGGCAGCTGGAGTTGGGGCAGTGAGAAAAAGCAGAGCAGAAAACTTGCATGAGGCCTGGTTAAAACCCGTGTCTGGAGACAGGTGTGTGTCCTGGGCAGCATGATCCACGGGGATTGGATCAACAGGGAGATCAAGAAGCCGTCGGAGAGCCACATTGTCAGACTTTTGGTTAGTGCAGACAATGAGAGCAGGTCTACTGCTGTCCTGGCCAAGGATGTCCAGCACTAAGGTGCCGATTTCTTAACTGACTCATGAGGAAACCTGACTGTATTTATACCCGGAAATTATCTATTTCCAGACTCCAGGAGATGGTGAGGGACAGGGAAGCCTGGTGTGCTGCAGCCTAGTGGGCTGCAAAGAGTTGAACACGACTCGGCGACTGAACTACAACAAAAGAGCAGGCTTCTAGGAACCAAGAAACGCAAGCTGAAATCTTTCAAATGAAAGATTTTAAAGAAGAAGCTATGTTTTCCTCTTTAAGTTGTTCTTTCTTTTCTGACCTCTTTTTTCTGCCTTTTTCTTTTTCTCCCAGGATTTGCCTTTCTTTCTTTCCTTCCTTCCACTTTTATTGATTAGTTTTTAAGGTTTGTTGTTGCTGTTTGGTCGTTAAGTCACATCCTACTCTTTTGTGACCTCATGGACTGTAGCCCACCAGGTTCCTCTGTCCGTGGGATTTCCCAGGCAAGAATATTGAAGTGGGTGCCATTCCCTACTTCAGGGGATCTTCCTGACCTAGGGATCGAACCCACATCTCCTGCATGGGCAGTGGATTCTTTACCACTGAACCACAGGGATGCCCCTTCCTCTCTCCTCTCTTTGTCTTTCTCTCTCCTACCCTCCCTCCACTAAAAAGTATTGTCTAGATTAGAGCTATCCAATAAAGCTTTCTGCAGTGATGGAAATGTTTTATGTCTACACTACCCAATATGGTAGCCACATGTGTCTTTTAAGCACATGAAAAGTGGCTAGAGAGACTGAGGAATACATTTTTAACTTTAATATATCTTAATTTAAATATAGATGGCCACAGGTGGCTCATGGCTGCTAAATGGGATGACAGAAGTCTAAAAGTGCAGTGAGACCCCTGAAACTCTTCAGGAGAATAGTGAAGCATGCTGGCCTCTGATTCCTGAAGGGCACACGGAATAAGGCGCTGCTGGAGGTTATTGATCAGAGAAAGAGTTCCCTTGTGAGTCTGCACATGAACCTTTATATTCAAGGTCTCTGCCTGGCCATTTCCGTAATTGTTGTTGTAGTTCAGTTGCTCAGTTGTGTCCAACTCTTTGTGACCCCACGGACTGTAGCACGCCAGGCTTCCCTGTCCATCACCAGCTCCCAGAGTTTGCTCAGACTCATGTCCATCGAGCCAACAGTACCGTCCAACCATCTCATCCTGTCGTCCCCTTCTCCTCCTGCCCTCAGTCTTTCCCAGCAACAGGGTCTTTACAACGAGTCGCTTCACATTAGGTGGCCAAAGTATTTCCATAATAGTTTTGGTAAAAGGGTGGTAACCTTGCCAAGCCAACATCTTTTTTTTTTTTTTTTAATGAATCAGAGGCTGGGAGGCCAACATAGCTGACAGATATTTTGTAAAACTGCAAGATATAGTTGTTCTAAGCTGCCAGGAATACGAAAATATCATTAGCAGATCTCGTTTCTACCTTCGAATGTAGAATATGCTGATTAAGGATAAAAACTATTTTCTAGTGTCTCTTTTCTCATATTAAACATGAAATGATTTTGTTGTTTATGCTAGAATATCTGTGTCATTTAAGAAATGTATCATTCTAAAAAGAATAGCAAGGAGCTAGATTGTCTCGGCGCTTTAGCAATAGATTCATTCACTCTCTTGTTTATATTATGAATGGTCTACACTGCTTACACACATGGACTTGGTGGGTGATGGAAAGGGAAAAGAGATCAAGATTTTGAGCTGCTGCGTGCCAGGAAGGGAAAGTGTGGCTTGTGGAAACGTATTTTATTTTCCAAATGTGAGGGATCAGAGCTGAAGCTGCTGCAGTCTCTCAGAGGGATTTTTTTTATATGGAATAACAGTGGTCTGGGTTTGTGGTTTGGGTTTTATAAGAAACAAAAGCTTGCTGAGTTTTGAGTGAGTGAATTGAGCTTAAAATGATGAACTACTTTCTAACCATGATTGTGAACTTGGAGTGGGGGCAGGGGTGACTTCCAATGGCGAACCTAACCAGAGGATGGTCATTCTACATCTCCAAGGCCACTTGGTTTCCAGTCCCTAACTCTGCTCCAGAAAGAAAGAACTAGGATATGTGGAGTAGGCTCGAGGAAGGAGCAGCCTAGGCTGTTTATGTGGGGAAAGAAGACATGGCAGTCCATCACAGTTGGGGCCGTTCCTCCAATGTGCTTTATAATAAGCTTTATTTAATCCACTGGACCAGGTATGGACCACAGGCCAACGGCCATCTAACACAAAAGACAACTGAGGTTTTCCAAATCTGAGTACATTTTTATACCAGGGACCGCAGCAGGATAAGTGAGACAGTCTCTGACCTCATGTGCTGGCTTTTAGGAATACCACATTGTGAAGAAGTCCACTCGCTCGCTAAGCACAACTCAGGTGGAATCTCCTTGGAGACTCATTCGCCCGTCAGTTATCTCCATCATTGGGCTGTACAAAGAAAAGGGCAAGGTGAGCTCTTCTCTGTGTATGGTTTTGCCCTCTAGGTAAATGCTAGTATATATATTTTAAACGATTCCTTTTTAGTGTTGTTTTTACATAAAATAAGGCAAAAGGTATAAAGAAGAATCAAGTAAGTGGCCTTTGGGTAGATTTGAGTGGACACCCTGGCATCCTTTCCCATGGGCCTGCAGGTGACATCATCAAACCCTTTTTACCCTTATGATTTCAGGAGTCATCACCTGGCAGCTAGGACGCCATCAAGGGTGGGGTACATGCCCCGTTAGTACCACTGCTGAAAGAAAATCGGACCCTGCCACTTCAGAGAATACCCCCTAAATGAATTGAATGGATTTCATGGCATTTCCATTATCATAAGAGGAATAAAAACAAATAATTTGTTATATGAATATCAAAATAGCCATTTTGATATCAATTTGATATTATACAAAAATAAAAGAATAAAACAAATATGGCCCCTGCACAGCTATGAGTTATTAATTGAGCCATGTGAAATTGACATCTTTGGAGATCCAAAGATTGTCAAATGTCAATTTCATGTGTTTACCTAAAACTTTTCAGCCTTTAATATAATGCATAGCTAGCATAATGCAAGTGGATCTGAGGAGGGTCATGGTGAGGGGAACACATGAATTTGCAGCTACTGACTCAACTCTACAGGCTTCCCTCATGGCTCCAGATGGGAGAGAATCCAACTGCAATGCCAGAGACCCAAGTTTGATCCTTGGGTCAGAAAGACCCTCTGGAGAAGGGCATGGCAACCCACTCCAGTATTCTTGCCTGGAGAATCCTATGGACAAAGGAGCCTGGTACGGTCCATGGGGTGGCAAAGAGTCGGACACAGCTGAGCAACTAACACTTTCACTTTAGCTCAACTCTGAGTTAAATACTACACTGGGGATGCCCTCAGTGAAGAAGTGCACTGACAGCCTGGACCCCCATCTTCTCTGCATCCAGGGTCTTGGCTTCAGCATTGCTGGAGGTCGAGACTGCATTCGAGGACAGATGGGGATTTTTGTCAAGACCATTTTCCCAAATGGATCTGCTGCAGAGGATGGAAGACTTAAAGAAGGTAGGAGAGAACCTCCTGGTGGGCCTCAGTGACCTCTGATTCTAGGAGAATCTGCCCCCTGGCAAGATGTGAAGCAAATGCCTCAGCGGCTACGGCTCTGGGCTTGGTAGTTGGATAGACTTGGGCTGAATCCAGCCCAAGTACTCACTCAGGACCTTGGACAATTCACGTAACCTAAGCTTCACTTTTTTCTGTTGTAAACTTGGGATATGAATGCCTACCTTGAAGAATTGTTGTGAGGATTACACGAGACATTATGTGAGAAGTGGCTTGATATCTTTGTTGGGGTTTTTAAATGTCTGTCTTGTCCCCTTGATCTTTGAAATTGCCTTGAAAATTTCCTGAGCATTTGCAGTGCATTCTTGCTCGGGGCTAGAGTACATAAACGTCTTTCACCAACCCCATAGCACCTACCATTTTTGACACACCTAAACATACTAGACAAGCACTTTAGCACCTACCATTTTTGACACACCTAAACATACTAGACAAGCACTTTTTTTTTAATTGATAACTGTGTGCATTGAAGGTGTACATGATAATTTTATACACTTAGGTGCAAAATGATTGGCAAACAATGTTCATGAATACCTCCATCACCTCACATATTGAACTACTGTATGTGCACATGGTAAAAACATTTAACATCTTTCTTAACTATTTTCAAGTATATAACACAGTCTCGTTAAATAACTACAGGCACCAGTCTGTACCTTAGATCCCCAGAACTTGTTTGTGAATCCTGATTTTTTTCTCCTCCTTATTAATATACTTCCTGCATGGAATGATGGAATCATACTATTACTAGTTACCTTCAAAAATGCTGTGACCGTTCAGTTCAGTTGGTCCAATTATGTTGTGTTTAACCAGCTTATTTCTTCTAAACTGATAAGAATAAATTGGAATCTCCTTTTTTGTAGGCAGAGCGATCCCAGAAGTCTGTGTGCTAATGATAAGCCATGACCAGGCTTCACATTTTAATGGCAGAATATTTATTTCTTTCTCAGAGGAAGGGCTAACTCCCAGGTGGTATTTGTGTCTCGTTTCCCAACAATGTAAAATTCTAGCGGAGCATTTTTATAATGCATGTGCCATGTGTTCGTTTGATTGAAATTCATCCTGCAGTGCTAGTAGAATGGGGCAAAATGGCAGGAAAAAAATCGACAGGAGAGGTTAATAGCACTTGCTTCTCCTAAATACTATATTTTCGTATGTATTCACTTACAATAAATAGAGGTCATCAGAATGGATTTTTTTTTCCATTAACCTGTTGAATTAATCTGTCTTTTAAGTAATCTTTAAAGATTTTTAAGAGCATGAGTGATCATTTTAATGTTTCTACCCTTTTCCCAGGTGGAAACAAACCAAAAACCTCACCTAGTTGAGTCTTGGTTATGCCAGGTGATTTTTAAACAGATTATTTCCCTTGTTTTGCAACATCTGTAATTGCAATTACAGAAAAGGCACATAACACATGGGTTCGGTACTGCTTGCCTTTTTAAACCTGTGTACGGGGTTCCTTTAATGGAATACCCCGTGCACTCCTGGGATCGGCTGTCCGTGAGAGGTGAAAATGTGTGTTCATAGGCTGCTTTGTACTTTGTTATAAGGGAGTTCCTCTTCTGTACCATACTGCTGTGCAAGGTTCATCTTGTGCACCTTTGTAGTGTTTTTGATGAACTGTTATCCCAAAAAATAGACCATGACACAGGAGTCCAAAGCCGGAAACTAGCGTTAAGTCAAGAGGATGTCCAAGCTCTGTGATGTTCCCAGCAGACACTATCAACAACTTGAAAAATGACCTGACTGTGCCTTCTTGGAGTTGAAGATGAGTTCAGGATAGTTTGAGAGAGAAAGAGAACAAGAGCAAGAGCGAGAGAAAGAAATGTGATATTAGGCTACACCAGTCTCTTAGATAGAAGTGTATAATGACTTGCCAGCTTACTGACTGAGACCCTTGAACACCATCAAGACCAAGCATCTAGACTCTGGGGCTGCACGTAGATGTGAGGCTGCCATTCCTAAATAACATCTCCTGTGTTTCCTTGTCTCTTGTCATTTAAGCCGCTTTTCACACACCACGTCTTCCTGAAAATACAGGCTTGGCTTCACACATGTTATGGGTGTTTGTACTTCTCCACCAGTGGGTTTGAAGCAAAAGGGTAGGAATTCAGTCTTTGTAGTTTGATTTCTAAATGTAGAACATGTATTATCATACTGGATAGTGGCAAGAGAGCAAGATCTTGATGCTTCGCACAGTTGTTTTAATTAAAGGTGAAAATAGAGAATTATCGCAGAATGACATGCAATGTCATTTATTGTCACATTTTGTGACATTCCTTGGAGCTAAGCTAATGAGAGTAGATTGGAACAATAAAATTCATCTTAAAGACTTGTAAATCAGGGACTTTATGGTATTTTATTTAATACTGACCAAGCAGTTAGATTCCAGTAAACTAAAGCTTGATGTTAATGTAATTCTCAAATTTGGTCACTAGGGGATGAAATCCTAGATGTAAATGGAATACCAATCAAGGGCTTGACATTTCAAGAAGCCATTCATACCTTTAAGGTAAGGACATTCTTACTGACCTCCTTTATCATCTTTGTTTTTCTTTCTTTATTTCATTCTGGTTTGGGTTTGGTTTCTTTTTTTCCCCATCATTTGATAAAAGGACAACCTGAATGCTTTAGCCTTTCTTCCTGTTTTCTCAGCAAATCCGGAGTGGATTGTTTGTCTTAACGGTACGCACCAAGTTACTGAGCCCGAGCCTCACGCCCTGCTCCACACCCACGCACATGAGCAGATCGAGCTCCCCAAACTTCAATGCCAGTGGGGGAACCTCAGCAGTGGGCAGCGATGAAGGCAGTTCATCCCTGGGTCGGAAGGCCCCCGGGCCCAAGGACAGAATTGTCATGGAAGTAACCCTCAACAAAGGTGATACCAGCTTGTCCTCATTCCGTTAGATTCTCTCAAATCATAATTTGTAATCTGTTCTTAGGTTCATTTTTTTTGTATATCTTTTTCTATGAATTGCTTCTTTGGAACATTCTGCTACCAACAACATATGGCATTCTCTAAATGGACAGTAGGATCAAAAGGAGAGATCTTAGTCATTTCACTAAAGTGAAGAAAAGTTAACAGTAGCACAGTTTTTTAAAGCTCTCTCTGGATGAATCACTGTGTGTCAGAGACTCATGTTAAAAACATCACTGACTAGCTGAATTCTAGGGCTAATATAACATTTTCAAGAAGAAAGAATATAGTTAAGAATATAGCTAACACCAGTAACTAAAAATCCTGGGTAACACCAAATCTTACTGCTTTTAATCTTTGCCTCCAGTGGTAGAAATATGATGAAGAACTGAATAATCTAGAAATCAATGGGAGGCAAAAGAAAGGCTGAAGTTGTATATCCATAATAGAAAATGTTACTGGGACTCTGCCTGTTTCCAAAAACAGATTAAAGAAGACCCTTCAGACTAAGAAGAGAATGGACCATGAAATAATTCACAGTCCATAGTTAGCCCCTGGTTCTGCCATAGACTCATTTCATTAAAAGAATGTGGCTCACACTGACAAAAGTAAAATGTATATCCTAAGTCTGGTCTAAAACTAAGTGGTTATTGGTCAAGGTATACATTAATGCAGTTTCAAATTATTGATACTCCTTTTCTTTCTTTCTTTTGATTTTGTTTTCTTTCAATGATGCCTCCCACAGAGCCCAGAGTTGGCTTAGGCATTGGTGCCTGCTGCCTGGCCCTAGAAAACAGCCCTCCAGGCATCTACATTCACAGCCTTGCCCCAGGATCAGTGGCCAAGATGGAGAGCAATCTGAGGTTGGTTGTAAACCTGAGAGTTTAGAGTTCTGGTGGGTTTGTGAATATGTGAATACATACATAAGATACCTGCCCTGTTACATTCCCTTGTGAAATTCTAAATGTTTATATTATTTGCGGTCATGTAGCTAGAATTACAATCAAAAGCATCTCCAAAGATGAAAAGATAAATGAAGTTTGGTTCAAGAATTCCAGATCTTGGCTTCCCCTACCAGTTCTGTTCTATTTGGACTCAGACGTTGTTTCAGAAACTTGACACAAAACAAGTCTATGTAGATACCTATAATTACCCAAATATTTTCTTTCACTTTCATATACATTTATATAGAATTCATATAAGCTGCTGGGAACTACTCAAAGTGGTTCAGAACCGCTGGATACAAGAGAGTCCTAAGATCATGCCCTTGAACAGGAGGCCTTTATTATTAAGTACAATCACCCGAACCTTTCCTGTTGTTTCATTCCTTTTTGAGACGTGATGTCTAGATGCTTACTGTCTGAAATCACTGCGTGTCTGATTTCTCAATTCGGCTAGTTGAGTTGTAGCTTGGGTATTCTGTTTATACAAGAGAGGTTTCGGTGTTCTATTATATAGTAATTGCAGTGGGTCTGTGCCCACCTAAACTTCACAAGAATGTACACGTATTTCATGAAGCACTGTGCAAACAGTATCATCTTTCTCCCCTCTTAAGTTTTTAAGTCCTTGAGCAGCTGAGGAATTATCAAAATGACATTCCTTGAGGTTGCCATTTTGAGGCCCTGTTAATAGATTATGTTTTTAGTTAATCATCAGAGTGAATTTCCATATCGAAAAAAAATTTAGCAAATCATCCAAAGTACATTAAAGAAAATATACTTTTAGAACCCAAGGAAAAAAATCCTTTAATGACATCCCAAGATGATGTTTCTTTCTTGAATGGTTCCATATGTCTCGAGCCTGCCAAATGACCATTCTTCAAACCCCACATAAAGACTCTTTGTTTTCTCATACTGAGTTCTCTCCCTATAATTTCAAGTCAAAATGGGCATCTTGTCCCCAATTTCTCATTTGTTCAAATCTGAAACGTTTTTACAAATTATTGGGTAACCTTTGAGCTTCAGATATTTCCTTCTTAAATTATATTACAATAATCATTTCAATATGGTAGGGGAAAAGAAACTGATGGTGGTCGAGGGACTATCACTTGATGAGCAAAAGGTAGGCAAACCTGAGTTCAGCAGTGTGTGACATCTGGGTGACCTCTCTGAGCCTGTGGCCTTATCCACATAATAGGAATAATAATACCTAGTCAAAGCATTGTTACATAAATTTCTTTTTATAGTACTTGGCCTACAATACGTGTTCAAGTAATAGTAACCTTCATTGTTGTCCTTATTATCAGTTTTAACTTTACTACTTCTGAAAATGCAGGTAGACACCCATAATGGTCTTTGTCAGTTTAAAACCTAATGTGTTTATGAGGGTTTTGCTTTTTTATATGTATTCAAAGATGCAAGGATATCATTTGCTTCTTAAAAGTATTCAGAAAAGATTTCGTATTATATAAACCACTCCCAGAAGGAAGTCTTGTAAAAAGCTAACTGTTATTGCGGAGAGTTGATCATGTTATCCTCCCTAGCCGCGGAGATCAAATCCTGGAAGTGAACTCCGTCAATGTCCGCCATGCTGCTTTAAGCAAAGTCCACGCCATCTTGAGCAAATGCCCCCCAGGACCTGTTCGCCTGGTCATCGGCCGGCACCCTAATCCAAAGGTGAAGTATCTCACGCTGTCCTAAGTATGAGAAGACAGCTGTTTGTCCAGTAGCAATGGCACACATGTTCCTATGACCATGCAGACTCTTTGATGAGACCGTTCACCCAGCTGGGGATGGGAATCAGCTTGTGGCCACCCAGTGACCAAGGTAACTGATAACGCTTAGGAAATGAATTATTGATCTGGACTTCTTCATCTTTACACACAGAACATTTTATTAGAAAATGTTGACAATGTTACTGGTGAATTTAGTGGAAGGTGGGAGTGCTAAGTATGGAAGGTAGGGTTCTGAGTAACCCCTACTGGCTGTTTGATCTCTGGTGAGATACTTAGCCTTTTCAGGTTTCTGCATCCAGAAAATCAGAAAGCATTGAAGTTGATGCTCTGTCCAGGCCATCCTTGACCTGAGCAAAATACTTGTGAAATTAATGCTTAAGAGCCCACTAATTTTCTTTCAGCATCAGTGTCACCCTGGTTCCCCATATTAACTTGCAGATAATCATAGCCCCTGTATTGGGGACCTCTGCTGTTTACTTTGGAGAAGGTAATGGCAACCCATTCCAGCATTCTTGCCTGGGAAATCCCAAGGACAGAGGACAGAGGTGGGCTACAGTCTATGGGGTTGCAGAGTTGGACATGACTGAAGTGACTTAGCATGCATGCATGCCGTTTACTTGGTTGTATCTCTTCTCCTTAGACGACTGCTTTTAATTTTTTAAGCTAACCACAGGACACTTTAGCAAGTTCAACTCAACCCATTTTGAGAACTGTTTTTGGTGGTTTTTAAGTACTCCAGGTAACTCTTAAATCAGCTTGTCTCAACATGGTAATCTTTTTTTCTCCCCCCTACAAAATCTGACCTTTCAACAACTCAGAATGCTCATTTAGACCATTAACTCTTCCCATGCCTGTCATGTGGCTACTACCCCCTTGATATTATTCATAGAGTTATTTGATTACATCCTTAGTGGTCCCAGGCTGCTACACTGGATGGACTCTTATGCTAGTTGACAAGTAAGAAGTTTGTACCAAGAGACCTGGGAGGCTCTCCCATGTGCCACACCTGAAATTTCTTCAGTAACTTTATGGGGTCATTTTCACTGTCTCAGCAGTGTTCATTTGTTATTCGTCCAGTTGCATGCTGAGCATGCTAAGTCACTTCAGTCACGTCTGACTCTGCGACCCCACGGACTGCCGCCCACCAGGCTCCTCTGTCCGTGAGACTGTCCAGGCAAGAACATTAGAGTGGGTTCCGTGCCTTCCTTCAGGGGATCTTCCTAACCCAGGGATCGAACCCACGTCTCCTACATCTCTTGCATTGGCAGCAGGTCCTTTAACCACTAGCGCCACCTGGGAAGTGCTCACCGTCCAGTTTCCCACTGCAAAGCTGTGACTGTGCCTTGCTTTGGGACAGAAATGTCAGTCAAGCTGCTTGGACATTGATTGCTGGTTCAAACTCAGCCCCGCTACTTCCCCCACCCCCCAGGTTGTTTTCACTTGTCTTCAAGTTTTTTTTTTTTTTAAAAGTCTTATTGAAGTAGTTACAATATTGCTTCTGTTTTTTTGGCCTAGAGGCATGTGGGATCTTAGCACCCCAACCAGGGTTCGAACCTACACACACACACACACGCCCTCCACACACACACACACACACACACACGCCCTACACACACATACACACACACACACACGCCCTCCACACACACACACACACGCCCTACACACACACACACGCCCTCCACACACACACACGCCCTCCACACACACACACACACACACGCCCTCCACACACACACACACACACACACACGCCCTACACACACACACACACACACGCCCTACACACACACACACACACACACACACACACACACACACACACACACACACACACACACACACACACACACACACACACACACACACACACACACACACACACACACACACACACACCCTCCCCCTCACCAGAAGGTGAGGTCCCAACCACTGGACCACCCAGGAAACTCCTACAAGAATTCTTAAAAATGTCTTACATAAAAGCTACTTGAATAAATATCATTCATAGAAAATCAAATCCGGCTTCCACCTTTTCCTATTTGTTTTCCTTGTCATTGCCTGTGGTTCTCCTTTCTGTTCTATAGTCCTGCATTTCCCTCGGAATCTGCTCTCCTGTGTCCCCCTGCTGTCCCCCTAGCTCTCTCTGGGACACTTTCAACCCTGCTTTGCCTCACAGTCTCAACTCTCTCCCTCTAGGGTTCTCCCTTGGATTCCAACACCCTCATGGCCACACTCCTCTCACCTTAGGAAACAGTCCAACAAGCTATGACTGCTGACCCAGCCCATCCCTCAGCAACATTAGAGAAAATTAAGTTCTCCATGGTTTGCAGTTATTGGCTTCAAGGCATGCCTGACTTCAAAATCCATTCCAGCCTCACACAGGTCGTGATTTGTTGGTCAGCCTAATCTCACCCCAAAGCATCTGCCTAATTTGCCAGTACAATCAAACATCAAAATGGCATTCCAGTGCAAAGCATAACAATCCTGGTCAACTGGTGGTCTATGATTCCGTGGAACATACGGGTTGACTCGTGTTTCTAGCCGTGGTAAAATGGTCATCAGGATGGTGCTGGAGATACGTTCAAGAAACCAAATTTCAGTATTTGTTTGACTGGATTCGTGTTTCCTCCTAGGTAAACGTAGTGTTCTTAGTTGTAACATCATACTATATTTTCCTTTTGGTCAAGATTCCATTTTACATTTAATGTATTTTTGTACCACTTATCCCAACATTTCATGCCAATGGTACATTTTGATACTAAATGTATGTGCTTCCTCAGTTTTCATGTTGTTCCAAGAGAAATACCACGAGGATTTTCTTTTCTTCTGTTTCTCATAAAGACTGAAGCAGTGGCCGCCCAATTGGAATATTCAAACTCTCCAGGTCTAGACAAGCTAAGATTTGGACCTGCTCGTGTGGCAGATTCTAGCTGACATTAAGTAGAAGAAAGTAATAGAGGTCCATTATTAATTGACACTGGGGCTTTCAGTGTGATTACAGTTATCCAGGAAATCTTTCACTTGTTTTAAACCCCAACCATTTTTCTCCCACTCAAAAATAATTGCAAATATTCAAAGTCTAATGTCAAGAAAAATCTGCAGCCATTTTTAATGGCTCATTTATACAGAATTACTCTTTGGTTTATGAAGGTATGTGTGGGAGTATGCATGTATGTCTGCGTGCATGTGTGTACATGTTTTATTTCCTGTGAAAACTATTAGAAACTATTACATAAAGGCCCTGATGTGATGATGGTTGATGTGTTAGGTTAAAGTATAATGCTGAATCCTGTATAGAAATGTTCATTTACTTCTTAAGGCAGATTGCTGTGCTTATCTAAATATTATTTATTCTAAATGTTATTTTAATACACAGAATTCCTATCCTACATTTAAAATATTTTTACCTCTTAAAAAAAACTGTATAAGTCCTGTAGTTGCTTTTAAAATAATCTCATAGTTCATCATGTATCAGGCTTTTTAAAAACCTTCCCATGCAGGACTTCCCTGGTGGTCCATTGGTTAAGACTCTGCTTCCACTGCAGAAGGTATAGGTTCGATCCCTGGTTGGGGAACTAAGATCCTGCATGCCATGTGGCACAGTCCAAAAAAAACAAAAAAATTAAGAAAATTTTAAAAAATTAAAACCTTCCCATGAATAATTACAGTTATGGATAACAACTGTTGGTGGAGTGGGAGGGGGGCGTGGAGGAATCAATGAGTTTACCATGCCACCAATAAATATAGAAGGAAAAGAGAATTATAAATTCACTATTTTTGAAAACTTCATTATAATAACTGATTCAGCAAGAATAATCAATGATGCTAAAACCATTGAGTGGAAATATATTGGGAAGCAAGATAAAACAGTCTCAAACTGTCTCCTGCCAGATTACTCATTAATGGCAACAACACAACAAATCCTGTGGAGAAATCTGCTGAAACCCTAAACAAGTGGTCAGAGTCGTCATCAGTTACAAAACACACTGATCCTGTGATGTACCGAAAAAGAAACTGTTTTTATAATTCTGTAGTTTTTCTGCCCCCAAAGGTATCATCTAAATCTAAGCATGAAGAAACTGTTGGACAGCTTGTAACTGAGGGTTTGGATTGGCCTAGTTTCTTTCAAATTATCAATATCATGAAAGACAAAGGCTCAGAATTATTTTGGATTATAAATAGACATATAAAGGAGACTAAATAGACAGGATTTTGAATTCTGGATAGCCCAATACACCCCTCCCCCAAAAAAACCTTTCCTCTAAAGCATTACTAGGCAGAGAAGTTGGTGACGGTCCACTAAGGCCCATCGCAGATAAGGAGCTTGCTCCAGAATATAAATCGGTCACATCACTGTGCACACTATTTACTTCATTTGACATTTAAACCTCGCGAGACGTTGATGAAAGCAGCTGAGTATTGATTTGCATTCTCAGGGAAAATCCTTATCTCCTCTCCGGCTGGCATTAAACTTTCTGTGAATTATTTCCAGCCTCAAGACATACTTTGAGTAGCGTTTCTGAAGGATAGTCTTAGGAATGTGAAATGTATATTCAACTATCGTTTTTATCAATGTTAAATTTGCTGAACTTGATAATAGTACCAAGATTATTTAAGAGAATGTCCTTGTTTTCAGGAGATACTTACTAAATTATTTACAGGTGAAGGGTCATCATGTCTGGTACTAACTCCCAAATGGTTTAGTAAAAAGTTGTGTGTGAGTGAGAAGATAAAGCACTAGTGTGAATGTGGAATGTTTAAAGAAAAAAAAACTGAGTCTAGTTGAAGAGTATACTATCCTGGTGCTATTCTTGCAAATTTGTAAGTTTGAATTTTTTTTTTTTTTTGAAATTTTTAAGTTTAGGGAAAAAAAGAATGAGAAGTGAGTGTTCCAGAGAGAGGTACAAGTCAGCCATGTTGTTGGTAACCAGCATTGAGTGCTTTTGTTCATGAGCTTGAGTATCAACTGAAGGTCTGGTTTTGAATCCAGTGTTTGAAGCAATCCACTAACATAGCTGTTAATGGATATAATAACTAGTCATATGCCCTGGTTTATTGCTTCAGAGGGTGGTCATAGTCTTTGGTCTTGCAATTTTCCTCTTTATCTGAGCTCAGCCTCTGACTCTGGTCCTGGCTACTTTTATTGGGGAAAAATAAATAAATAAAACCGTCTAATTTGTGCTTTCTGCTGACAATCAGGTTTCCGAGCAGGAAATGGATGAAGTGATAGCACGCAGCACTTATCAGGAGAGCAAAGAGGCCAGTTCCTCTCCTGGCTTAGGTACTGTAACTGCACATCTTCATTCAACATTCAGAAGAGTCTCTCATTACATTCCCCCTGGGGGCACTCCCCCGCGCAGTATTATTGGAGTCTTGGTAATTACCGGGTTTGGCAGAAGTAGCTGTCAAAGAGATTCCATGCTTTCCCTTAGCGGCTGCTTTTGATTTCTACAGTTATTTAACGTGCTGTATTAAAGCTCCAGCCATGCACGCTTTTTCTACTGCTTTAAGATAATTTGCAAAAATGAGTTAGCAACATTTCAGGTGTTTATGTACAATTCATGTTAAGTAGAACATGAATTCTACTTCATTCCAAGTAGAAATGAAGCGCTACCAAATTACCAGTTGTTTCGGTAGGCACGGGGTACAATCCAGCCAAAAACCTGGGATTTCTTTATATGAATCAAAAGTTTCAACTGAAAGGTAACAGGTTGCAAAAATCATGATTTTCCTCCTCCTTAAGTGGAAAGTTCTGTCAGGAGGATTGCCCTAGTAAGAATTGCACATGAATTTAAAACATGAAACTTTGTACCAAGTTGGAAAAGTAATGTTTCTTGTAGAGTGGGAACCTCAAGGGACTCTGCTGATGTATCTGAACTCGAGATATTACTGATGTTAAGACTGATGTCAGGAGGAAACTGAGATGTGAGTTACTGGTTGTCAAAGGAAAAGGAAGGTGTATGGTTTTTTGGCAACCAAGAAGTACCCTAATTATTTGCATCCATAATTAATATATTGAAAGTGGGCACAGCCATAATGGACTGTTTATTCAACTCACTCATTCTCCTGAGCTGTCTGAAGGCTGTCCTCTCATAATCCCAATATATTCACTCAGCCATTTATAAAAGATTTTACTAAGCTATGATCCTGAAACTCAAAATCTTTTTGTTCATGGAATATAATTTAAAATCTCCATGCTAAGTCTTTTTTGTCCTTCAACTAAAAACTATGATAGATATTCAGCCCTCTCCCTCTTTCTTTCATGAGTTTTTTGAGTGCTGTTCCTTTCTTCATTCATCCTTCAATCCATTTATCAGTGATATCCATATATCACTGAACACTTCCCGGATCCTAGTGCTAAGCCCTGCAGGGCCCGATCAGTGATAGGTAAATAGTCAAGGAAGAAGAGAACAGGCATCCACTTCTAATTAAATTATATTATGCATATGGAAATTGGTATATGGGCAGTATAAAGTACTTCTGAAATGCAGAGGAAGTTACTTCCAACTATTAATAGGATCACCATGGAGTCAGTAGCATCTGAGGGCTTGAAGCTTGAGGAGAATCTTGGGAGGTGGGACGGGTACCCAATAGACTGCATGCACTTCCATTCCCACACACGTGGTCCCTCCGTGCCTACTGAGCAGAGAGGGTTTTGTTTAATATGTCTGGCTCCTCCTTTTCCTGTTAAGAAGGTGAGCCTATTTTTAAGGATTTGAACTTCATTGTTTTTACAGTATGGTAAATTTTTCCCCCAACAGGTACCCCCTTGAAGAGTCCTTCTTTTGCAAAAAAGGTGAGTCAAGACAAGGCACTTTGCTGCCTTGCCTAACTGGTTCAGTTCAGTTCAGCCGCTCAGTCGTGTCTGACTCTTTGCAGCACCATGGACTGCAGCACGCCAGGCCTCCCTGTCCATCACCAACTCCCGGAGCCCACTCAAACTCATGTCCATTGAGTCGGTGATGCCATCCAACCATCTCATCCTCTGTCGTCCCCTTCTCCTCCTCCTTCAATCTTTCCCAGGGTCAGGGTCTTTTCACATGAGTCAGTTCTTCGCATCAGGTGGCCCAAGTATTGGAGTTTCAGCTTCAGCATCAGTCCTTCCAATGAATATTCAGGATTGATTTCCTTTAGGATGGACTGGTTGGATCTCCTTGCTGTCCAAGGGACTCTCAAGAGTCTTCTCCAACACTACAGTTCAAAAGCATCAATTCTTTGGCACTCAGCTTTCTTTATAGTCCAGCTCTCACATCCGTACATGACTGTTGGAAAAACCAGAGCTTTGACTAGATGAACCTTTGTTCTGGAGCCCATAAATCAAACCACAGGGTCCAACCTGTATTTCTGCCCATGAGTCATCTTGGCCATTTTACACAGCAAACAGCAGAAATGTCCATTTGAGAACAAGTATATAAATGTGAGTTTCTTTTATTAAATATTCATCCAGGAAAAGAACAAAACAACAAAATAAAAGAACTGAGCTACAGTTTGAAAAATAACTGCTCCCCCCCCCGGCCTTTTTTTAATAAAAGGGGCCTGGGCCAGTTTGGGGAGGGCATCTGCAACTTTAAGGAATCTTTCTTAGCTGGCTGTTTCAAAAACCCAGTGGATCAGAGAACAAGAGTCAAACTTGCCTGTTTTGTTGTTTCATCGGTAGGCTGAACCAGTGGCTTGGAATTCCTCCTCCTGTCTCGTCCACTAGTCTTCTTCCTGGGATGGTTGACGCATTGCTGCTGTGGTTTTTCTGATCACAGCCAAAAACGTATTTCTTAAAAACATTGTCTGGCAGCAATTGCCTTTTAATTCATTCATTGTTTAATTTAGCGATCCTAAAGTAAATGGAGGTGGGCGTTGACTATCACAGCTGTTTTGAGTGACCGCAGATGAGAACAAAGTGCTTTCGGGAAGATGGGACACAATTACTGTTTAAAATGATCCACTCTGGCGTGTCTTCCTCATCTAGCACTGCCTTCTTCAACAGGACTCCCTGCTTTCTGAATCTGAACTCTCCCAGTACTTCGCTCACGATGCCCCAGGCCCGCTGTCTGACTTCATGGTGGCCGGCTCCGAAGACGAGGACCCTCCAGGGAGCGGCGGCAACTCTGCGGAGCCCCCCGGCACCTCCCGTAAGCCCTGAATCTTCCGACTCCATGATGGTTTATACGTCACAGTGGTATATACATCACAGTGCTGGGATGCGGAAAGAGAACCGGAGACCACACCCATGGTTGAGTAGGAGCCACCTTTCTACCCTGACTGAAAGGCAGAGTTTGATCTTGGAAAATGCAATGCATTCTTAGTGACCGGCCTCCCCACTTCTGCTGTCAACAGGCTGGGTGCACGTTCTGTATCCCAAGTGTGGAAGGATAAACTGCCCCCACCTTGGGATGCTATTTATACAGTGTAGTCTTGGAATTTGTGGCATTGAATCGTGGCTGATAATCTGATGGCCTTAGGTTTTAGAGGAATCCTAACCAAATTCTTCACTAGATCCTAAACTTAATTCTTTTTAGAAAGCAGTGAGTGAATGATTTAGAACATATGAGACAGATGTTATCAAATAGGTTTTTTGTTGTTTTTTTTTTTTTTAAAAAGACCTCATTGATTATTTCTCAATATAATCTGAAATAATGACCTGATGTGAACTGCATTGACTCCTCACTCCCACCAGTGTGGTTTCCTTTTGCTCATTTCTAATGTCTGAATAAGAAAATCCCCTGTCTCAGACGAGGTAGAGGAGAACCTGTCTAGCTCGTTTGGAGCAGCCCATGTGCCTCCTCCAGGCTCTGATAGAAACGCTCTAAGGCGGAAGCACGTGTAATTTTTCACTACGTTTAACGAGATGCGAAGTTTGCAGAGCTCCCACGCTTTCCTTCCCTTCCCGGGTTGGAGTTTATAAATTATGTGTAGTCTCAGGCTCAGCTCACCACACTCTCTGCGCTCACGCCCCCATTAATCAAGCCCGGCTCCCTCCTGCTAGAGAAGGAAGGACCTCAGGTGATAAAAAGGCCCAGGTGTGCAGGGCTCGTTGATCCCCGGGCATCCTCCCCCGGGGAGTATTTGGAGCAGCATTTAGGTTGAACCCAGTAACGTGTTAGACATCATGGATGTTGACAAGTTACACACTTCTGTCTCTAGGTAGCACACATGTTTAAGTTGAACAATCCAGAGGTTAAGTTTAGAAAAAATGAAAAAACAGTAGGCAGAGGAGAGGAGAAAGTTGGTTCTCTAAGAAAATCCCAAGAAACCGTATCGTTTATGCCTAGTGACCAGTGGCAGGAAGGCGTGCACCTAGCATCTGTGAACGTGGAAATGCTCGTGTGTAAAGAAGGGGGCGGGGGGGGGGGGCGTTAAATTAAAAGACCACATCAGATGGGAAGCTATTTCACTTGACTTTTCTTCTCCCAACGCCAGCAGCTCACAAGGAGCCAGGAAAAGCCAGGGCCAACAGCCTTGTGTGTCTCGGAAGCCAGCGGGCCTCCGGGCCCTTCCACAAGCAGGTGACAATTGCCAGGCAAGCCAGTCTTCCCGGGAGCCCAGAGGTCCTCCGGAACCCCCTCCTGCGCCAGAGGAGGGTGGGCTGCTTTGATGATGACGCCAGCGACGAGGAAGAGTTTGATGGCGAAGGCGACTGTATTTCCCTCCCAGGGACCCTCTCGGGTCCCAGCAGGCCACTCACAGAGGACGACTCTACACATGTTTCAGTGGCCTCTTCCAAGGTCACAGGAGTCCACCGAGAGGAACACCCCAAGAAAACACTGGTCAGCAAGGCCTCCTCGGTGCCTCTCCTCGGCAGCTCACTGGACTTCCAGGAGAGCCTCCCAGGAGGCATGCGGGACCCCCTTTCCCACACAGCCAGCCTGCTGGTCCCATCAGAGGCCCCCAAGGGTAGCCCTGGCTGCTCGGGGAGGAAGGAACTGTCAGGATCGAGGAGTTCGCCCAAACTGGAGTGCAGAGCCGGGACGGGCACCCAGGGTCCGGCGAGCACAGACAGCCCCAGTTCCCTCCAGCAGAACGACAGCCTGGGGTCCAGGCACAAGCCCGTGGCCAGGGTCAGCCCACACCGCAAGAGGCCTGAGGCTGAGGCCAGGTCTAGGAGCGCAGAAGCGGCACACCTGAGCGATGGAGCCAGTGACCCATGCAGTCCAGACCTGAAAGTCCAGGATGGTTCCGTCCAAGTGACCGTGCCTGGTTATCAGCCAGGAGGAACTGTGGAGAAGGTAACTGATTTCTCTTAGTTACTTGGGATCCAGTGAGTCTTGTATGAATGAGTATGGAGCATGCTATAAAGCAGGGGTCCGCAACTTTCAGGATCTAATGCCTAATGATCTGAGGTGGAGCTGATGTAATAATAATAATAATAAAGTGCACAATAAATGTCATGCATTTGAATCATCCTGAAACCACACCCCCCCTCCACGCCAGTCTGTGGAAAAATTATCTTCCACAAAACTGGTCCCCGGTGCCAAAAAAGTTGGGGACTGCTGATGTAAACCATAAGGTAATCTTCCTGAAAGAAAGGATGATGATTGGAGAATCATCTTTCAATAGAGTCATTCATCTCAACACACGAACTGCTTGGGAGCCTAGTAATATATCACCAGATTGGTGGGGGGAGGTGCTTAAGTGTTGAGTCATGAGATCATTCGGCCGAAAGATATAATCTCTCTCTTCCCATACACGGGGCCTGTGGTTGATGATGGAAAGGCAGTGCCAGGCAGATGCAGGAAACCCCTGGGTCTGGGACCAGCTTCTCCACTGACTAGTCGGTGGTCACTTAGGCAATAACTCGCCAAGCTACTGATCTTTCTGAACCGCAGTTGTCTGGACTGTAAAATAGGGATATTGCTGTCTTCCCTGATCATCTCACACAGTCACAGTGACTGTCAAATACAGGTTAACAGTGCTTATGTCTGGCGGTCAAGGTTCTGCTTGATCCTTATTTTTTCAGTCTTTCCACAGTGATGATGTATAATTACAGCTACTCCTACCCTTGTTGTATCACATGAAGTAATGGGCATGCATTCACTGAGAAACGTATAATGTACCACAGTAAATGCAAGTTAATATTGTTTATGTTTCTACTTGTTTACCAGTATGTTAGAATGGCCCAGAATATCAAATTGCACATGTTTTTAAAAAATTTAATATACCTCCACTTTAGCAAGGAGAAGGTAAGAGAAACAAACATTATTTAGTCTCTTCAACATAAATACTTTCACTCAGAGCAGAGAATCTGAGATGCCTTATAAGGCTGCCCAGGCATGCCTCTGAGATAATGCAGGTTCGGTTCCAGACCACTGCAATCAAGCTGATGTCGCAATAACGTCAGTCAAATGTTTGGCTTCCCAGTGCATATAAAAGTTATGTTTACACGATACTGGAGTCTATTAATTGTGCAATAGCATTGTGTCTCTAAAAAAAATGTACATATGTTAATTCAAAAATATTATTAAAAAATGTTAACTGAGCCTTCCTTGGATTGTAAATCTTTTTGCAACAGTAACATCAAAGATCACAGATCACCGTAACAAATGTAACAATGAAAACTTGTAAGATATTGTGAGAAATACCAAAATATGAGACACAAAATATGACGGAAGTGAACAAATGCTGTTGGAAAAATGGTACCAACATACCCACTCAATGCAGGGTTGTCACAGACCGTCAACCTGTAAAACATGCAGTATCTGTGAAGTGCAATTTTTATGCCTGTATTTATAAAAATGTGTTTTCAAGTGATTTGTCAAACATATAATACATGTAAAGAGAAGCAGAAAATACAAAGTTGTAAAAGCTAATCTCAGCAGAAGGGTTTGTTTTTAACCTTATAGAAGTAGTAGAAACATACACCTTTTTTTTCCTTCTGAAAATTGTTGTTACCTCCAACTAGTACATGTATTGGAGAAGGAAATGGCAACCCCCTCCAGTATTCTTGCCTAGAGAATCCTGTGGACAGAGGAGCCTGGTGGGCTGCTGTCCATAGGGTCACACAGAGTCGGACACGACTGAAGTGACTTAGCATGCATGCATGCATGCATTGGAGAAGGAAATGGCAACCCACTCCAATATTCATGCCTGGAGACTCCCAGGGACAGAGGAGCCTGGTGGGCTGCCGTCTATGAGGTTGCACAGAGTCGGACACAACTGAAGCGACTTAGCAGCAGCAGCAGCAGTACATGCATTTTAAAATGTCATGTTCAGCTAATGGGTAAACCTCTTCCTTTTAAGGGTATTACAAATTTTGAATAACTATATAAAGCCAAATCATGGATTTTACTCAGATACCTTTTTTATAATAACTTATACCTATTAAAATAAAATGCCTTATAATTGTGAATTAGTATTCTCAGTAAGAACTTTGAACACCTTTTAAAATTTTTGTACAGAAGTTCAGCTTATCTTGTAAAATTTCTCATTCCCAAATTTTATTTATACTATATGGGAAAGAAAATTGAATGTGTTGCCCATAAAGTATTTACCCTTTATATTGGAAACTAAAAAATGAGACATTTTTCTTTTGGAAAATAGATTGTCTCTTAATGTTTTTATTAATACTTTTTAAAACTGAGATGAAGTTCACTTAACATAAAGTCAGTATAGGAAAGGGACCTCTGGCATGCTGTAGTCCATGGGGTCGCAAAGAGCTGGACATGACTTAGCGACAGAACAACAAAGCGTTTTAAAGTGTAGAGTTGGGTGGCACTTGCCACATTCACAGTTCGGTACAGTCACTACCTCTTGAGTTTCAGATTCCTCCCCTGTTTTCATGTCACATTTATGCCTTCTTAGTAAGTAGGAAATTCACTGAGTTGAACACTGTTGAGTTCCCTCAGCAGATAACTGACATTTTACTAAATGATTTTTTTTCTTTTTTTAAACCAAAGTAGCTAAATGATCATCTGTTTCACTTCTTTTTCCTCTGCTGCCACCTTTGGGCCACTTTATGACTCCTTCACTCAGAGGGTAAATATCAAATAAATCTGATCTAACATTTTAGCAAGGTTATTTTAAAGAAAACTTTCATAGTAGGTATTAGAAGAAAGGAAGATGAAGTAATTGACGCTTGGCTAAAGTACAGTTTTGAAACGTTAAATGCTAATTTTATTTATTCAGATTCTTCCTCTCCATGACTCCCAAAATGAGGAGCTGGTTTGGGTCTTGGATATCACAGTGCAATAGTATAACAGTAATGCTTTACCTGTGTGTAGCCTTTTGTATGCTGCATGTTGGGTTTTTTTTTAAGATTGATTGATTGATTTTATTTTTTGGCTATGGTGGGTCTTCATTGTTGCACCTGGGCTTTCTCTAGTTGTCGTGCACAGGCTTCTCATCGTGGTGTCTTCTCTTCTTGCGGAACATGGGCTCCAGGGCAGGCAGGCTTCAGGAGTTGCAGCGTAGGTGCTCGGTAGTTACTGCTCACGGGCTCTGGAGCCTGGGCTCGTAGTTGTGGCTCACGGGCTGAGTTGCTCCGTGGCCTGTGGGATCTTCCCGGACCAGGGAGCATACCTATGTCTCCTGTGTTGGCAAGTGGATTCTTTACCACTGAGCCACCAGGCAAGCCCCACAACACTTGTTATTTGTCTTCTTGATTGAAGCCATCCTGAGGGGTTGAGATGCTATCTCATTGTGGTTTTGATTTGCCTTTTCCTAATCATCCTGGAGAAGGGAATGGCAACCCGCTTCAGTATTCTTGCCTGGAGAATCACATGGACAGAGGAGCCTGGCAGGCCACCGTCCATGGGGTCGCAGAGTCAGACACGACTGAGCAACTAACACCACCACCACCACTACTACTAATCACCCACATCTTAAAGTTAATGCTTAGGAAGAGTGACCAGGCTGTGAAATTTGTAGTTGGACCTTAAACCCAGAATCTGGTCTTGTGGCTTCTGGTCTAGGGCTCCTTGAATTTTCCCAAACCAGCTTTCCTCTGTATATGATGTATTAGGATGCAGAAAACCTTGAAAGCCATTAACAGTGACTCACAGTTGTCCTTGTGCCAGGAATCTCCGGACAAGCTGTCCGTCGGAGATGGACAAGTCCCCACTGACTGGGGACCAGGTGGTACCCTGCCCCACCCAGACACCAGCCACCCCACAGAGAACCTACCTGAAGCCACATCCAAGCAGGGGCAACAACCCGGGACAGGTAAGACTATTTTATCACTTCCTAAGCTTTAGGATGGGAGAGTAGAAGTTAAATAATAAAAATGTTACATGGGGAAAATTTTGAGGGAGAGAGATCTTCATAGGCTAATGATAAAAGCTACCTGCATTTAACAACTTTACTAGATCACTGGGCCAAAGTTCATGGGTATCTGTCTTCAGCTAGTCTCCAGCCTTTACTCATTTTGTGACATGTACCTTAGTGAATGAGGAACAAGATGATACAGAAGAATATCCTGCCCTTCAGAAACTCAACACTCTGTTTATGTGAAATCAAATGTACTGAAAAATGGCGGGAAAAACCTCCACCAAGAAGCAAAAAATTAATAATTCTTATGTATTGCATCTGTAGAATAGCTGAGGAGCCTGAAGAGGTCAGCAAGATGCTCCCAGGCCTGTGTGACTTGTGCTGGCCCCAGCAGGCCGTCCTCAGCACTAACCCTAACCCTAAGTCAGGTTATCCGCACACCTGTAACCTACTCTGGTTAGGAAGCTACACCAGGCCTGCCACACTCTTCTACACCCATGACATCAGTTGTAAAGGCTGCTGGGCCTTCTAACCCATAAGGCACCATAATTGAGCCAGTATGCTTCCCATTGTTGGGCGTTTGGGGGCTTTCCAAGTGAAGGGATATTTTGAAAGGTGACATCATGGACTGCTTCCATGTAATTTAATCTCCATCAGTAAAACCTTTTTACATTACACACTTTGCACAAAAGCCAAATTGCTAACAAAATTTTAGGGTTTGCTCAGCGAGTGAATCAATCTGAAAAACAGCCACACGTCCCTTCCTTTGGTGTCGTGGCTGCTTCTCCCTGTAGCTGGCACCTGCATCTGTACATGCTTAGTCACTCAGTTTTGTCCAGCTCTGCGAACCTGTGGACCATAGCCCGCCAGGCTCCTCTCCATGGGATTTTCCAAGCAAAAACACTGGAGTGGGTTACCATTCCCATCTCTAGGGGATCTTCCCGACCTAGGAATCAAACTCAGGTCTCCTGTATTGCAGACAGATTCTTTATCACCTGAGCCACCAGGGAAGCCTCCTAGTTGGCAGCAGCAGAAACAGGAAAGTCATCTTGAAGGGAGTTCAAAAGATTGAGCAGGTTACGGTTGCTGGGGGGGAGGACGGGGAGAAGGGATGGTTAGGGAGCGTGGGATGGACAAGTACTCACTGACCGCCATATTTAAAATGGATAAGAACACAGTCCCACAGTACAGCACGGGGAACTCTGCTCAGGGTTATGTGGCAGCCTGGATGGGAGGGGAGTTTGGGGGAGAATGGACCCATGTATATGTATGTCTGAGTCCCTTTGCTGTCCACCTGAAACCATTACAACATTGTTAATTGGCTATACTCCAATACAAAATAAAAAGTTAAAAAAAAAAATTGAGCAGAGGAAAGGAGGTGGTGGGTGTGAATGTGTTGGGCCCCTGGCCTTCCGCGGGGGCCAGGGGAGGCTGTCAGGTCTCCGAGGGTATCCTGATGAGCCGGTCTTGCCGTCAGGTGGTCCCCACAGAGGCCACGTGGTCAGCGTGAGCTGCGGAGTCCACATCCTTGGGGGACCCCTGGCCACGAACTCTCTGACCCTGGATAGGCTGCTTACCACCCTGTGCCTCAGTTCCCCACCATCCCAGTGCAGACGGTCAGTGTTGGGAGGGAAATGAAGTGCACCAGAAACTGTTAGCACAGTGCCAAGTCCTACTAGTTCTTAACTACTGATCTAGGAACTTCAGCGGGGAAAGGCATATGCAGTTTAGGTGATCTGCATGGGAAATGCAGAATGACTATAACATCGGGGAGACGCGCTTCTCAAAGCAAAAACTTTCATTGTGACTGAGGTTTTTGTTCTACCCTCACTCAGACCCAGAGTTCATAAGGAAGTGCAAATCTAATGTTCTTTTCTCTGCCCGTTCCCCCACCTATTGTAAGATGCCATGAGCCAGAAGTGGACAGACTAGCCCACGTGTGTGCAGGCTTTTTGAGGAGGAGCCTCCAGGACAGAGTGGCTCTCCAGACCCAGAATGTGGAGGGACTTCACTTCCAGGCAGGCGGCATCTGTCCCTGCACCTCGGAGAGTTCACGCTCTCTCTGGCTTCTCTGCTTTGATTCTTTCCTTCCTTGCCTTTCTCCTCCTGCTTGGCTTCTGCTCCAGAGATCCCCCCAGAATCCCACTCAAGTCCGCCAGCCCTCTGTCTCTGCTTCCCGGGATAATCTGACTGCCTCAGTCTCCCACACCCCTGACCCTGGTCAGGACATGCTGGAGGTCAGGGCAGGCTTCCATCTGTCTGGAGCATGCCACGCGTCTCCCTGAATCAGCCTCCTCTCCTGAGCTGAGTAGTCAATCCCTCAAATTCCCTGCTGGGATTCTTTCACTTTACTCTGTGACTCCTAATCCAAGGCACAAGGCTAAACCCCCATGTAATGTGCAGGGGACTGAATTGACTGCAGAATCAACCCAAAGCTAAGGAATCAAATAGAACAGCCTGCTGACTCCTGTGGCTTTTGCCATCAGAGGGCAGATGGTGTACAGAAACCCAAGTGCAGGATTTCTGGTGTCCCCTTGTCCTTATAAATAACCAGAAAGGGCAGAGGCAGAGGTCCTCCTGCCATCTATGCTGAGTTATTTTAGAGCCTCTAAAGCATGGTGGCATTTGTTCGATGTGCACACTCTGTAATTTTAGAGACAAAAACAGGCCTACATTTAAGCCATGGGTTGTCTTTCTACAAAAGCCCAAAAAAATTGAGACTGTTTACAATTTTCTCTTGTTTTCATTGAGAAGTTTTCTGTTTTCTTACCTTTCACCCTGTGTCTTCCCCACCACTCCAACTTTTTTTTTTATTCTCTACCCAGGAGCAGATGGCTCCCCAGACCCTCTCCCTTCCCCAGGGCAGAAGGGGGCGGCTCACCCTGACCCCAGCCAGAGCTCGGTGGACACAGGACCAGCGAGGCGACCTGAGGACCCTGGAGGGCCAGAGTCACCCAGGATGCCCGAGTCTGAGGACAGCACCTCCCCAGGGACAATGGCAACGGCTCATCCTGATCTCCGTGAGATGAGAGCAGCTCCCAACGCCAGCTCGCCCTGCGCTGCCCGGAAGGCAACGACCCCCAGGGGAGCAGGACCCATGGCTGAGGGGGCACCTCCGACTGGTGCTGGGCTGCCACGAGACCTCACGTCCGGGAAGAAGAGCCAAGAGGGGGTTCCGGGTCACTGCGCCAAGGCTCTGCAAACCTCAGCAGTCCTTGTCCCCAGAAACTGCCAGGGGTTGGCTCTGCCCCAGGGAACAGACTTGGGGTCTGCCAGCGCCCCGCAGGCTGGCCCAGCCCTGCCATCGCCAAGTGACAAGGCCCAGGAGGTGTGTGAGGGTGCCTTGGGGCCCGGCTGCCCCGGAGGGAGCGGGCACTGCCCGGTGACAGATATCGACAGGCTCCTGGGGGAACTGGATGCCTCCGGAGCAAGGCTTCCCTCCCCCGGGAAAGAGGACCGGCTGAGCAGAGAGCAGGCTGCCCAGGGGCCACAGCCAGCCTCGGGGAGTCCAACCCCTGCCCCAAGGAGGCCCGGGGCGGCTGGTCCGGCCCCTCACCCTCAGTGGGCCGGCCAGCCTTCAGTTTTGGATTCCATCAATCCCGACAGACATTTTACTGTGAACAAAAGCTTTCTGAGCAACTACTCTAGGAATCTCAGCAGTCTCCACGAAGACAGCACCTCGCTGTCAGGCCTAGGAGACAGCACCGAGCCGTCCGTGTCCCTCTCGTCCATGTACGGGGACGCGGAGGACTCGTCCTCGGACCCCGAGTCGCTCACCGAAGCCCCGCGAGCTCCCGCCCGGGACAGCTGGTCCCCTCCTCGTCCCCGTCCTCCTGAGCCTTCTCACAAGGGAGACACGACGGAGTCGGAGGAGGAGCAGGTGGAAATCTGTTCCGCGGATGGCTCCCCCGATCGACCCTCAGCCACTGCCCTGGCTCCCGCCCGGGCGGCCACCTGCCCTGCCCTCACCGCAGCCCTGCCCCCCAGGGACGGAGCCCTGAGCCAGGTGGGGGCAGAAGTGGGCCACACAGCCCGCTTCGTGCCAGGCACCTCCACCCGCCCGCAGCCACCTCCTCCTCTGTCAGACATGAGCTCTCGGGAGGCGGAGCCGCCTGAGGATGCGAGGGTCTCCCAAGACCCCAGGTCCCCGAGTGAAGAGGACTCTGGGGAAGCCACCCAGCCTCCTCCGGGCATCAGGCCTGTCCCCAGCCCCCCGGGCGCCCTCGGTTCTCCTAACATGGTGAATGGTTTGGAGTATGACTGTTTGGATGACAAGACCCCACCTGAGAAACAAGAAACAGATGTTCACACTGCTGAAAACCAAGCCTCCTTCAGGGCGTGTGTCCCCAAGAACGGAGACTCAGCTCTGGGAACCCTGCACATCTCCGGAGGTCAAGGCCCAGAGGACTTGTTGCCAAAGCCAAAAGCCACCTCCAGGCGGCCCCTCATGGCCTGGTTTAAAGAGATAAATAAGAACAATCACGGGACGCATCCGCAGAGCAAAACTGAAGCGGAACAATCCACGCTGCTGGCCAGAAGTCCCGACCCCAAGGCCCAGGTGCTGAGCTCAAGCCACAAGAAGGGGGCCCCTGTGCCGGATAGCCCCCCTCTTCGGCTGAATCTTGAGAATAAAGACCTGCCTGGGAAAAGTTCCATGGAAACCCTTTTGAGTAACTGTCAGAAACCCAAAGCCGGTCCTAAGCTGAAGAGACTGAGCGTCAGAAGCAAAAGCAAAGTCAGTTCCGAGGCCCCAGCCGCCCACACGGGGAAGACGGCGGGCACGGAGCGCAGGAAAGCCCTGGTCTCGCCCCAGGCCTCCCACAGGATGCTCTCCAAGGTGGCGGCGCACCGGCTCCACGCAGCTGACCACGAGGAGCTGGACAGGAATGCCGCAGTCGCCCCCCAGTCTCCCCAGTGTGTGGAGGCCAAGCTGCCCCCTGGGACCCTGGGCTCCCTGAAGCCCTCTGCATCCGACTCGAGCATCAGGGTGTTCGTTTCGCCCGTGACCACCCCCAAGACCCCTCCTGAGCAAGGTGGGTGCGGTAGGCTCCACCCGGCTGTGCATGCGGAACCCGACCGAAGCTGCCTAGCTGCCACCAGACCTCCCAAGTGTGGTCCAGAGAGCAGGGCTCCCCTGGCATCCCCGGGGCCACCAAGTCCCGCGGCATCGAGGAGCGGCATGTCCACAGCGGCCATCAAGCGGGAGGTCCCCACTCCCGGGCAGGGCGAGCGGTTCCCATCCAGCCAAACGGACTCCGCAGCAGAAGCTGCCCTGCCCGGGGTGACTGGTGACAAAAGAAGCAAAATAATTGCCGGTGAGCCTCCCGAAAGAACCAAGCAGCTGAAAATCATTGAGATCCCTTCTGAAAGGATGCTAAAGAGCATATCGGGTGACATGCCGGCTGAGAGGGACAGACAGGGGGGGCTCTTGTCCCAGAGCAACCGTCAGGAGAAGAGTGAGGTTGGGCTCTGTCACCAGCCAGGGGAGTCCTCCCCAAACCACCTGTCCTCACTCCCAACCCGGGTCTCCCAGGTGGAGCTGGAAGCACAGCAGCGATCTGTCAGCCTGGCAAGACTCTCCTCCTCTTCCTCCCCGCAGCTGCCAGCTAGAAAGGCTGATCCCAGCCAGATGGCCGATGCCCTAGGGGTGCCCAGGAACGGCCCACAAGCGGGCCCAGTGCTGGACGACCATCCCTACTTCACGCCAAGGCCAGCGACCAGGACCTACTCCATGCCGGCCCAGTTCTCCAGTCATTTTGGCCGGGAGGGCCATGCCCCGCAGAGCCCAGGGCGCGCCCCTCGGGACAGCCAGATCCCTGGCACTAGCGGGGGCCTCTTCGAGGCCAAGGCATCCAGAGGCACCGTTCTCAGCCTGGCTAATGGTCAGGGCGTATACAGCGTAAAGCCCCTGCTAGAGACTTCAGGAAACCTTCCGACAACAGACGAAGCAGATGTCCTGTCCTCCCAGGAAACCAGCTGCCAGCTCACAGACAGAGTCACAGTCACCAGGAGACATCACTACTCCCCGCAGAACTGGCCCCATGAACCCACCTCCTTTTTCTCTGTGAAGCAGAGGATCAAGTCTTTCGAGAACCTGGCCCACTCTGACCGGCCCGCGGCCAAGGCCGGGGCCTCCCCCTTCTCATCAGTGAGTTCCAAGCCTCCCATAGGGAGACGGTCATCCGGCAGTGTGGTTTCCGGGACGCTTGGCCACTCCAGTGACCCAGCGGCGAGGTCGCTGAGACGCAGCCTGAGTTCCTGCAGTGAAAGCCAAGGTGAAGCCGGCACCACCATCCCCCCGATGACCAAGTCCCCGTCCAGCATGATGCTGACCATCTCCCGGCAGACCCCAGCAGACCCCCGTAACAAGGGCGCTGACTCTGACCCCAAGAGACCACCTGGTCCTTCGGGCATCCCTGCCCCGACCGCAACCCCTGCCTCTCCTGCCAAGAGGAACAAGTCCTCGGTGCGTCACACACAGGCCTCACCTCTGTCCCGCTCGAAGCTCCAGGAGCTGAGAGCCCTGAGCATGCCCGACTTGGACAAGCTCTGCAGCGAAGACTTCTCAGCAGGACCATCTGCCGTGCTCTTCAAAACCGAGTTGGAAATTGTCCCCCGGAGGTCGCTTGGCTCCCCTGCTGGGGGCCTCGCTGGGTCCACTGCCCTTTCATGCCCCGAGGATGGGGCAGACAGGGCCTGTCCCAAAGCCACTGACCCCAGAGCACCCAGTTCAGCCCACGATGTGGGTGAGACCACCCAGGATCTGCCTTCTGGAAGAAGTTGGTCAGTTAAGTAAGTGTCCCTCCCTTCCCCTTTTATGTAATTTTTTTTTTTAATGGATTAGTTCTAGACTTTTACAAAAGTTGCAAAACTAGTGCAAACTTCCCATGTACATCGCACCTAGCTGCTCCTTAGGTTAACATCTTACATAACCATGGTCCATTTGTCAGAAGTTAACACTGAAACAACACACAATTAGCTAAATGACAGACTTTATTCAGATTACACTGAATAAATCCCACTAACATCCTTTTTCTATTCCAGTCTCCAATTTTTTTTTTTTTTAATACTAGTACTGGAAAATAAAGTGCCTGCAGGGAAGTGTTTGTCAAAATGTTGCTCTAAAGAGAGGCTTTTGTAGGACAGGGCACTTTGCAAAAACACAGAGCAAGAGAGAGAGATGGTACGATGAGGAAACCTGACCATTGGGGTAGGATTGGAGCCTTTGAAAGTGACCGAAGTCAAACAGGAAACTTCTAGTATGTTTTAAAATATTTCACTGGAGCCTATACAATATTTAATATGTCTGAAATTTTCTGTTCAAGTTCAGCATTGGTCCCCTAACATCTTGGAGGGATCCTAGAATCCATAGGAATTCCCACTGCTGTTGGCAGTGAATGAAATTTCTGTTGAGCGTTAGAGCTTCTTCAAGCAGTTTGAAATGGAGTTGTGACCAAAAGAGAGCATGAAAATCAGAAAATACCTGCAATGTGGTAGAAAGGAGATCATTCTTAATGCATCCTAGTACAGTGGAGAAGTTTTTTTCTTTAACGTTCTTCCAATATGTTTATATTATTTAGTTTGCAACAACTCCTGGTCTCAGCAGGGGATCAGCAAAGACTGCAGTCCGTTCTGTCCTCAGTGGGGTCCAGATCTACTGTCCTCACTCTCATTCAGGAAGCGAAAGCACAATCAGAGGTGAGTGAAATACGGAAAATGGGAGGAATGCATCCCTGTGTGCGTAGGACTGAGCCCCTTTGCTGTTCACCCGAAACTACCACAGCATTATTCATCAACTATACCTCAAGACAAAATAAAAAGTTTAAAGTTCGGGGGTAAAAAAACAAACAGAACTACAGAAAACACTGGAAGATGGGACTGCTGCCACCTCGGTGCTCAGGCGTGTGCCACAGCTTTAGAGGACCCGGGAGAGCCCTTCTCCCAAGTCCCGTGCGGCAAGTTCAGCAGCGCAGTCTGATCTGTCTTGGGTGCTCGCAGCTTGCTTCAGAAGCTTGCTTGTCTTGAATTTTTCAGTGCCAGATTGGTGTTTTACTCCCCCAGGAGCAACTAGTTACCATCTTCCCCACCCACCCCCGACCTGGAGTTTGTCTGCAGCAAGTGCTGCCAACAGGACTCGGCATGTTGGAACGGTGGGGGAATGGCCATGAGTACCTCTGTCCATCTCACAAGTACCTCCGTCCACCTGAGTGGACATAACTGCCTGTGAAGGGAGCCACCTGCTGGGGAAACGAGAGTTAACAGCTGTGTGGCCCTACTCTGGGGCTTCCCTGGTAGCTCAGATGGTAAAGAATTTGCCTGCAATGCGGGAGACCTGGGTTTGATCCCTGGGTCTGGAAGATCCTCTGGGGAAGGGAATGGCAACCTACTCCAGTATTCTTGCCCGGAGAATTCCATGGACAGAGAAGCCTGGTGGGTTACAGTCCATAGGGTCACAAAGAGTTGGACACAACTTAGTGACTAACAGTCCTACCCTGGCCCCAATTACAAGACCTTCAAAGAAGCAGATTAGTCGTTACAAGTCAAGTCTTTCGATAAATTGGATGTGACCGTAAACAATAACAAAAGAAACCATGGGTTCATATTTAGAATACTTCTCTGAAGCATGTTAATTTCTCAGAAGGATTCATTAAGATTTGAACCCAAATAAATGAATATTTTTTATCCAGAGGAAAAAAAGCAAATATGAACAATTTTTCTTGAGTGGTAATATACCTGGTCACTGATACCACCTGAGAACACGATTCCAGAAATTCTAACATTACCCAGAAGGGTACCCAGATGTGACATTGGCATCTAATATGGAATGAACCAGAATGGAGAGGAGATGCGGAGGAATAGAGATCAGTTCCTTTCAGCTTCTACTCCCTTTGGCTTCTCTGTCCCTTGTTTGGTCTGTGCGGTTAGGAAACATCTTGAGACATAACAGCATTTTTTACTTTCAGCAAGAGGGACTGTTCCATCCGCTCCCTTCTTTCATCGACTTGTTACAAATCATGAAAGCCTTACTCTTGGATTTTGTATCAAGGTGGCTCAGTGGGTTCATACTTTGCCAGGCTCTTTGCTCCAGACATTTTACAGTGTTAGATATGAGCGGAAAACCAAAAAGCCTCAAACGAGCTCACACTTGAGAGGCACACTGTCAGGGACCACAAACACAGCAGACTCTGGTGTGGACAGCGTGCTCAACGCCACCCTGGGGTCATCTCCCGGCCTCCCTCACCTCCTCACCCTGGTTCCATATTCACCACCAGGAGGTGTTGAAGATTATTCCAATTTTGATCAGAATGCAGCTTGCTTTTGCCTTTTTTCTAATTGTCTTCAGTTAATTTTGGAGAGGAGCTGTGAGTAGAGACGTCCTTTCTCTGTCATCTTCAGAAGTTTACTACCTTGCTTTTTTCCCAATGAGTGTGATCCGCAGGTGTTGTACTGACTTCCTGTGGCTTCTGGAGGGTGCTGTGAGAGATTTAGAGTCAGGAAACAGCTCTGGTCTTGACACTTCAACATGTGCAGATCTTGGGAGAGCTCTTGAGGACCATCTAGCTTCTCTGATGCTGTGCTAACCTTTTTGGAGAGTCAACACTTAGCCTAGCAGTCAGTCTCTAGCACACTTGTATCCTCAAACACAACTAGAGCAAGAAAAAATCTGAATAAATTAAAATCTTCGTGGTATATCCCAGAATGCAGGAGAGTCTCATTCTTAAATATTGTCTTTGCTCCAGTAAGGCATTTAAATATCTGAACAGTATTTCTAGTTCAGCATCCCATTTCCAGAAGCTGCACTGAGATCACTTCCCAGACCACATGTTCCTGTTTTTGTGAGAAAGCCTAGTCATCAGTCCTCTCTGGTGACCAGCGTCTTGTATATATGCTTGAACTTGCCCATGAAGTAAACATCCCAGCCCCCCAAAGTTCTGCTGGATACTCCAGTGTCAGCTTAGGTTTGAATGAACCTCTTTAGAGGGGTGTAAAAATGCTCTGGATTACTCTTTAGAACTAATGCTAAACATTGTTTTTTTAAATATTGGTTTCTTTGCCCAGCAAAACAAAGAGGTGGTCTTCTCTTTCAACATTCTCACTTTCTCTGTCACAGCCAGCCTGGTTATTATTAGATTCTCTTTCTGTTGCTGAGCTTGAGAACACCTTGAATTGATGGATTATAAATCAATTACTTCATGGGAAACCTAGCAACACAGCTCTTTAAAATGATGCTGAATCACATCTAGCATGTGGGCAAAGGAAGTCAAAATTCAGAATAATTAGCCCAGATAATTTTATTTTAAAATCTTTATTCCAAGGTACCTTTCGATTGATGCTTAAAACACAGGAATGTCTTCTGTTATTTAACCCTAGGACTCAGTTACTAAGAATGTTCTAGTCCCAGTGAGTTGACAGTTTTATATGTACTTCCCATTTTTCAAAATACTTTTGTGTTCTTTAACTACCAGTTCATTCATTGTATCTAAAATCCAATGAGCTGAACATGGTGGGGTTGAGGGGGTGTAAAACTTATGGCTTCAATGTGCTTTTATCCTGTCTTGGCATCTATACTTCTCTCTGCTACTGACAACACAGGCTTTGCTCAATTGTAGACTAAGAAAACTGTAAAGAATTCCTTTCATGATTGACTTACGTGCTATGATCAGGTTTGGGAACACACCATCTGGTGCTGAGAATGGCTTCTAAGTGTCCCGTGTCCCTGCCCCCATCCTGGTTCATATGACCTTCCCAGTAGTCCTAGAGCTATAAGATAGACCCTTGAAACTCCGCATAAGCACCACGCAGGAGGAATGCAGGGTATTTGAGATGGGCCCTCCACTCCCAATAGCGTGTGGAGGCACCTAAAGAACCATCAAGTTTAGCAGTAACAAGCCCCACACACAGTACTGTGGGGAGGATGTGTTCAAACCTTCCTTACTCTGGCACAAGAAATATGTTGGTTTCTGTTTCTTTTCACTAGAACAAAGAAGATATTTGCTTCATAGTCTTGAATAAAAAAGAAGGCTCAGGTCTGGGATTCAGTGTGGCAGGAGGGACAGACGTGCAGCCAAAATCAATTGTGGTAAGTGACACTGTGGAGATGCTGTCGGGTCAGCCGTGCAGCAGCCTGAGAACTTGATCAGCACAGAATTCATGTCAGTCGGTTCAAAGAATGCGGGGGGGGGGGTGTCCTGTCACCAAAACCAAGTGGGGAAAGTGGTACGTAATGTTTTCATTGACAAACATAGGCACTTTTAACACATAGCGAGTGACCTAAGATGATGCTACATAGAAACAGTTGTCTACATCCTCATATTCACCTAAACATTTTATTGGTTTAAGATGGACCTTAGAACTAATGGACCAAAACTTGCATTTGCTTATAAATCAGTTCAGAATTAAAATTTTATATCACTCAAGAAGCCTCTGAAATCATTAGGGAGATCAGTTTCCTTGGGCGAGACCCAGTTCTGTTCATCTTTTTTCTTATTGCCCCATGGAGCACCAGTATTCTTGCCTTGAGAATCCCGTGGACAGAGGAGGCAGTCCGTGGGGTCGCAAAGAGTTGGACACAACTAAAGTGATTGAGTATGCACATGGAGCACCGAGGCCCATTTTAGACGCTAGCAAGAATAAAACTGTATTGAGGTGCTGCTGCGGCTGTTATTAATCCTGTCTCTCACATGGAATGTTTTTGGTAAACCAAGTGTATCACATGGGAAACTTGCCATGAGAAACTTAATGTTACTACAGATTGGCCCTTTTTCTGGACTTCTTAAGTGAACTTGGCTCTGTCCTCTCCTCGTCGCAGGTCCACAGGGTGTTTTCTCAGGGGGCGGCTTCTCAGGAAGGGACTGTGAGCCGAGGGGATTTCCTGCTGTCCCTCAACGGCACCTCACTGGCTGGCTTAGCCCACGGGGACGTGCTGAAGGCTCTGCACCAGGCACAGCTGCACAAAGATGTCCTCATGGTCATCAAGAAAGGGAGTGATCAGCCCAGGCCCTCCAGCCGGCAGGAGCCTCCCACAGCCAACGGGAAGGGCTTGGTGTCCAGAAAGACCAGCCCCCTCGAGCCTGGAACAGGTAAGAAATCAGTTCAGCAGCTGCGGTGGCCTGAGCTATCTGTGATGGTTTTGGCGAGAATGGCACGGATTCTGCTGAACACGTAAGAAACTGTTCCTGTCCAGATGCCTCCACGGTGTCGGGCGTGTTCGTTGTCTGCCCTCTGCTGCACTGTCTTGCTCTTATTCTTCTAGAAACCGAAGCCCTTCCCAGGACAGGCAAATACCTTACTTACCAGATCTTGTCATGCTTAACCTTTGCCCTTGCACTGTCTCAGAGGTTTGGTGTACTTGCTTTTCTTCTCTTTTGGACCACATGGCTTTGAGATCTTAGTTCTCTAACCAGGAACTGAACCCTGGCTCTGGCAGTGAAAGCGCTCCGTCTTAACCACTGGACCACCAGGGAAGTCCTTGTTGGGTGTATTTTCAGTGCAATCCTGGAAACTTAAGCTGTCAAAGGAAACCACCGGGCACTCAGTCCTAACAGTTTTCAGAGTTTGTAAGACTCAGGAACTCAGATATAGAAAAGGCTGTCCTGAAATTTATAATCACTAAGTATTCCTATAGCCGCTTCAGGGCATCTGGCCTTGAACCAGCTTTAACAGAGTTACCAAACTACACGCACGTTCAGGGCATAAATTTCTTTCTTCGTATTCCTATTCTTCAAGATCCCCCTGCCTAGGGCTCTACCAGATCCAATATGCCTTACCCATGATAAGGTGATTACGCCTCATCAAGCACTGACTGCAGCCCACTTGGGCTTGATGTTCGAAGTGCCTAGGAAGCTTTTTAAAATCCCGATGCCCAGGAAATCCCCAGGTCAATTAAGTTAAACTCTGAGGGTGAGTGTGGAGTGAGGGACGGGGGCCCAGTATCTTTTTAAGGTTCCCAAGTGATTGCAGTATGGGCCCGTTTTCCTGTCTAACCAAAAGTTTATGACCTACTGAAAAATGGTGCCCTGCCCTCTGTGAGGAAGTTTCTTTCAGACCATGTGGAATGAGTGAGTGAAGTTGCTCAGTCATGCCCGACTCTTTGCGACCCCATGGACAGTAGCCTGCACCAGGCTCCTCCGTCCATGGGATTTTCTAGGCAAGAGTACTGGAGTGGGTTGCCAGGGAATCTTCCCGACCCAGGGATCGAACCCAGGTCTCCCGCATTCTAGACAGACACTTTACCATCTGAGCCACCAGGGAAGTCCGAAGGCCTTCTTTAAACCACAGGAATGGCCTTTATATTCAAAGGTGGTGATGCTACCTTGGCCCCAACCCCAAGTGGACAGTTTAATCTGTTTGTGGTCCTTCTCCTACCTCCCAAGCAAATAAGTGCCCTTTCCACTCAACTCAGACATCCTTCCCTGGAAGGGAAATAAACGGCAAATTTACACTCTGTATTCAGACCCCCAAGACAAACCTCAGCACACAGAGTAGGCACAGGATTGTTGCTATGGAGCTGGCATCACCACGGAAACGTTCTCCCCAGAGTGGAGCCAGGAGATGGCAATGAAGACAGCTAGTGTGTGATACAGACAGACAACCAGAAGCAGGGGTACCCCTCACAGGAGGAGGACGGAAGCACCACGTCTCCCATGAGGCCTGGCACTTGGGTATCACAGGTTGTCAGAACCAGACTGTGATGTTTAGCTGCCAAGGTTGGCAGGAAATCAAATCTGATTCCCAAAGCGTGACTTGAGTCTACTCTGAGATGTGCACTGACTGTGGGGATTTCTGCCTGGGCAGCAGTGCCTTGTCTGTGCTGGCAGAAGGTGCTCAGGCGAGCAGAGGGGTGGGGACGGCAGGAACACAGCTCCGGGTGTGGGGAGACCAACCCTCACGTTGGTGGACAGGACTCGAGAGTGCTGGGGGAACACGCTGGGGGGCCCTGGGCCGGCAGGGCCTCGGATTGCTGCCGTCAGCTTTACAAACGCATGCTGTCGCCGCAGGGAGAAGCATGGCTGCGCACGAGGCTGTGTGCGTGGAAGTGCTGAAGACCTCGGCCGGGCTGGGCCTGAGCCTGGACGGAGGGAAGTCATCCATGGCTGGAGACGGGCCCCTGCTCGTTAAGAGAGTGTACAAAGGTAATGTCCTAGAAAAGCCAGTCCACTGCCCAGTGCCTGTTTTCTCTCTGTGCATGTCAGCGCCTTCCATCTGGAAATCAAATTTGTTTTTAATGCTGTCTGACATCCAGGGTCTACTGCGTCAGCTCTGTCATGAGCATTTCACACGTGTTGCTCATCCACGTGACAGTTATATAGCATGGGTACTGTTAGCATCCCTGTTTTACAAAAGAACAAAGTGACCCACGGTGGGGGTTACACAGACACCTAAGGTCACGCCGATGTCAGTGGCCAAACCCGGCTTGAACCCAGGCAGTCTGCTCCGGTGTCTGCGCCCCCAGCCTCGAGGCTGTATCCCTGACCCCATGTTCCTGTCTTTGTGTTGTTACTTACTGTTAGCTACATGGATGTGAATACAGCAAGCTAAGGAGGCATAGCTCCTTGGCAGTTGCTCCATAGCAAGCTAAGTCATGCCATCAGCATTGCCAGTCAGGGGTACTTAACATTGGTCAAGGTCATATTCATTTAAAATTTCAAGAAAGTAACATGTGAGCCACTAGATATCACTGAAATAGTTGGTAGACAGGTCTCTTCGTGAACTCAGTATATTTTATGATCTTGGACAGTTCTCAAAATTCTCTCTCTAGGTCCCAGAGCTGAACAGTTATATTAATAATATAATTATACTAATGATATGTTTATATATACCCACATATGCTATTTATAGGTGTAATATTTTATATTACAATACTGATTTCATATATACAATATGTTTATATTGATATTGTTAGTATACTTATTTAGCTCAGGAATCTGAAGAGATTCTTGGGACTGCCCATGATCACAAAATGAATTATTTAAGTGTATGAAGAAATTTCATATTTACCAATGATTCTAATAATATCTACTGCTCCCATCTTACTTTCTTGCAGTCTAGCACACACCCAAACTGTAAATAGGGGTGGCCAGAAACAGGCTGTTTGCTCACGGTCCCTGGGGCAAGCAGAGGACGGGCACAAATCAGGAGCCAAGCCTCTGCTGTATGATGTCTAGACGCACGGTACCAGGAAAACACTGCACGTGTTAACTTGACAGCCAAGTTAAAACAGAAAGCCAAGTTAAGGGAAACGTGACAGTTTGACTCTTCAGAGCACTCATAAGCAGGAGCTCTAAAAAAAGTACATGAAGAGCATCAGGAGACTGTCAACAGACGTGACAAACCTGGAGCAGAAAAACACCACCCATGAAACAAGAGGGTATTCAGAAGAAGGCAGATACATCAACACACACACAAAAACCCATTAGCAGAAAGAAAGTCAAACTGTATTTAAATTAATGAACAGAATTAAAAATATACTAAATCCTTATGGAGAGAATTTATAAAAATCAAGGAAGAAACCTTAAAAACTACAGCACAAGGGAATAAAGAGATAAAAATTACAAAAGGGTATTGAGCGATAAGGGAGAATGAGGAATGCCAGATAAAGAGAAATATTTGGAGAAGTCATGACTGTTGAAAAACAATAGGAGTATTCAGGCATAAGAAAACCTAAAAAAGCACACAACAAGTTTGCAGCTTGCTCACTACAATCAGACAGGCAGCACCAATGAAGAGGAAGATGATGGAATAACGAACGGACTGAGCCTGAAACAGCAAGATGGTGATGTTTAGGACACGCACAGTGAAGGGTGACTGTGATCAGTCACAGGACATGAAGCTTCTGCCGGCCAAGCAGCTCACCTCTCAATAAGGTGTTTTTAGCCTGTGAGCCAAAAGACCAGGGGCCAGATAAAGCAGCAGCCAGGTGGAGAATGGGAGGCCAGGCCCAGGAATCCCATGGCATCTGCAGCACCAGAGTGGAAAAGCAGCCCTGGGAGAGGTGAGTGCCCCTGAGGTCTCCTTCTAGCAGAGCAAAGATGATGTTCCAGTATCTTCCTGGCCTCTGTCTAGCATCGGGCTAGAAATCCATGAACACTGTACTGTGTAAGTGGATAGAGAGGATGGGAAAGACGCACCTGTTGCACAGACAAGCCTTGCCACTGCTCTTGTGTGCAAGCCTGCAGATTTATTCCTGGGAAAAGGCATTCAGGGATTTCTGAATATTATACTGCTCCCTCCTCTCGAATCTTTCTGGAGACCAGTAAAGCTGGTTTCTTTGTTCAGGCTTAGCACTCTACCCAAAGATTTTTTCTTACCTTTATTTTACTTAAAAATTTAATGGATACAGGTTTTCTGTTTATCTTGGTTTCCTGTGCCTTTCAGCCCAAACACTAAAAGCAATACAGCAATATTCAATTTCTTGCATCAATCTAATACAGAAAAATTCTTTGAATAATAAATGAATTAAATATTGTATTTCCCAAAAGCTCTCTTGAAGGTCAGGGATTTTATTGATGAAAAAAAATGAGAAAATAATTACTTGTAACCTCTTGTGTGAAGCAGCAGCCATCGAGGTAGAACATCATCACTATTACTGTCTAGGCTGCTTTTAAAATGTTTCTCTTTTCATCATTTTACCAAGAATATCAGTAACACAATAAGACAAGATTAGAGGTATGAAGACTGGAAGTACAGGAATGTAGTTTGTCATTATTGGCAAACTGTATGTCCTTCCTTCCTCACTGGAAAAAAGCTAAGAGAATCAAATGTCAAGCCAATATAAACAGTTCACCAAGACTGCAGAATTCACAATCAACATACAAAAAAAGCAACAGAATTTCCTGTATATCAACAATAACCATTGTTTTAAAATCCTAATAGAATTACATAAATATCATACAAAAACACACCATAAAAGTATATCATTTATATTACACATATATGATATACATTATACATAGATATAAAATGTTTAACTTCTAAATGGCAAAAAGTTTCATAAAAATCTAAGCAACTGGAAGATATTTGCAATGTATTTACATCAACAAAAGGCTAATTCCAGAATATACTAGTAACTATAATTCAATAAGAAATACAAAATAAAGGGAAAATCTGGGTAAAGGAAATGAACAGAAAATAGACAAAAGTTAAAACCTAAATGGTCAACAAACAGAGGGAAGGATACTCAAACTAATATTAGTTATTGGGTGAAAATTGTAACTACTAGGAATCATCTTTTTAAAATCAGGTTGGCCATAAATAAGAAATCTCATAATACGATGTGTTGGCAAGATGTAGGGAAAGGAGAACACTCATACTTTCTTGCAAAAGTATATATAATGGTACCTCTCTCTGGGGAAAAATTTGGCAGTGCTTGCTAAATTGGAAGCTATGAAACAGTTTAAATTTCTGTCTGTAGCAAAATGATGAGTAAAATACATTACATCCATAAAAAGGAAAACTATGCAGCAATTCAAGAAGCAAGTAGGATCTATATCCATTAACCGGGACCAGCTCAAAAACCGTGAATGAATGAGAAAAACAGCTAGGCGTACATTCAGTACTGTAAGCTACCAATGCACAGTAAAACTGAAAAGAACCTAAAAGTGTGCTACACAAAAACTATGCAAGACGTTTTTGGAAAAAAGCATAGAAGGATTCTAAAAGATATTTTCTTAAAACCTCAATAGACACACCCTGATGAAATTGGAATTCTCTTTGGCCTCAGGTAACAGAAAACCCAAAACAACAGTTTAAACAAGAAGGTTTACTTCTCTCGCGCGTATAAGAAGTCCAAAAGCTGGCACAACCTCTGGTGTGCACAGCGCTGAGTGGTTCATCAAGGACTTCACCTGCTTCATCTCATTAGATCCTTGTAAAAACCTAGTGAGGGAACAAGACAGGTTAACACCATTTTGCAGATGAGAAAACTGAAATTTCAAGAAACCTTAACCTGCTTGAAGTCACAGACTTTGAGACCAAATCAGTGTGACTGCCTACAGCCCCTAACTCACAGCCTCCTGTTTTGGTTGGTTGGAATCCCCATATCCTTAGACTCAGATGAACACCCAGAAAATTTATGGTTTCAGATAACCTGCTTGGGGCCTTTAGTTAATATTCCCAGAATAGGAACTATGCTAACACAGTGTTAACTGGGTCTGTCAGACATCGGTGCTTTGAGACTTCCAAAACTGTGTATCTTGAGAAAGCAATGATTAGAATTCAGTCTCCTTGTTCTTTGTAGGCCTGATATTGGTGAGGGCTCATCTCTTTTCTGATAACAACATGAAGTGTTTTGTCCTTGAGTGGGTTTGAAATTCCTTTCTTCCAGCTATATTTTTATTCTGTCAGTCTTTATAATCAACTATCATTTCACATGTATTGATATCAAATAATAACGATGATTTTCAAAAATCTAGGACAAAAAGATTTATCTGCTCAGTGTTTTGAGATCTAATTAAACATTTCTGAGAAAATTCTTTTCAAACTTAGGTATTTTTCTCTCTCAATGTCCTTTCTTCCGTTAGATGAAAAGATGCCTCTACAGCCAGCGTGCATTTCTTTAATATGATTGTTTTAGATGTTTATGTGCAAGAGTATATAGAAGGGGGTGCAAACTCTGTCTTTTCCAAAGCTCATCAACTTGCCATAACAGAGTTTCATGTAGAAATATGTTAAGCTTTGTTAATAAGTAAAAAGCAGGTCACTGATGAGTATATAATTCTCATTAATTCTCAGCATGTTGGATATATCAGCCAATATTTATTAAAAAGTAGAAGCTGAACTTGTTTTTTATTGGTCATTTGGATTTTTGGTGGGTTGATTATTGATCTGGAGATCTTTAGCCCAGCTGAAGAGTAACCCCCATTCTATTTGTTGACTAAATACAATGAAAATATCATCCCCTAGTCAATTGATTATGTTTAGGGGAGGAGGGGTTACAGATTTGAATTTTTTTATGTGGTCACATTTTTCTGTGTATATGCTTTGTGTGTCTTGTTTTAAGGAAAACTTTCCTTCTCCTAAGATTAAAGGCAGGCACATGGTTTAGAGATTTTTCTAGCTAAAGTTTTTAGTTTACTTGGAATTTATTCTATATATTACGAACGTTCCCAGCTATCATTCTGTCTTTATTCTCACAGGTGGTGCAGCTGAGCAAGCAGGAACAATAGAAGCTGGAGATGAAATTCTGGCCATTAATGGGAAATCCCTGGTGGGGCTGATGCACTTCGATGCCTGGAATATCATGAAGGCTGTCCCAGAGGGACCTGTGCAGTTAGTCATTAGAAAGCACAGGGATTCTTCATGCAGCAAGCACTGGTAGTGACGCTAACGGTGCTTGTTACTTTTTTTTTTTAAAACCTGGAATCGCCTTTTCTCAATTCCCTTTTTTGGCAAATCAGAATGACTTCTCTAAACAATGGGTTCCTGAAACAACAGAGAAGCACTGGTACGGGCAAGACTATCACACTCCCCAGCTTTTTTTGTTCACACGTGAAGCAGCAGCCATGGAGCTGAACTCCTAAGCCTTCTGCCTGGATCACTTAGGCTGGGAGGGTCCACTTCGTTCCAGTGCCTGTCCCCTCCTGTCTGTTATGTTTCCTAATGGGGACACAAGATGTGGCATGCCCTTCTTTACTTGAAACATTTAGTGAGACCTCCAAATCCTTCCTCCCACCTCTCCCAACATAATCAATCCTGGCAATTAGGGATCTGACAACGTCTGAGGGCAACACAACTGTCACAACTAAAAGGACTAGTTTTATATAATTTTCTAAGTAAATGACAGAATGCTTTTAGGCACATTCAGTGGGAGGAGCTAAGGGTCTGTTATCCTGAAAAGGAAAACATGACCCTTGAACAAACAGAATCAGTTATGACCTAATGGTTAGGTTGGCTCAGGAATTATCCAAAAATGAAAAAGCAAAATACAGAAAGTGGTATTTTTAGTGAGTGTAATGTGCAACGTATGGCTGCATAGTTTAATCGGTAGTTATTGATTACCATGAAGTATTGATCATGATCTAAAGTGTACGTCGTAAGGCAATTTTACAGGAATGCAGTTTGGATAAACTGTACTAAATAGCCATGAACTTCGCTGCTTAGAATGAGCAGAAAGTTCCAGCTCTGAAAGCACCTTACATCAGTTTGCAACTTGTCTTGAATAAATGCTGAAATTCAAGACTGGTTAATGAAAGAGCAGGCAAAAATACCATTGTCACTGAGTTTCCATTTTTATATTTTATGTACTCTCCAACCACTAATTTAAGCTAAATTTTTAGAAATCAATTATCTTTTTAGTATCCTTGGATTGTAATCCAAGTAGAGGAGCTTAAAATAATCCTTTTAAAGGACTTTTTTTTACTTTTTTCCCCCTTTCTCAATAAGCTTAAGAAATGTAACATTTCTAACCATTGGATCAATTTTCCTGACCTGAGTGTAATGGCATTAGCTCTGCAGTGACTGAAGTTTTTGCTCTTTTTGTTTTCCTGTTTTGCAAATTCTCTCTTTTGCCAAAAATGTTTCCCAGCAGAACACAGTTGTGACTCACGCTTGCTTGTGACACTCATTCCAGCTGCTCTTCCTTCTGAAGCACCAGCTTCTTTGTAGTAACTGTTTCCATTCGATGTTGCTGTTCCTGGTCACCAAAAGGGCCGGCCTCTCCTCACACTGTACCTTTTCTTAACGACCCAGACCTTCATCAGCTTCATTTACTAAAATGTAATCAGAAGTTGGAGAATGAGGGTGAGTCAGTCTTTCGAGGTAAAGGAGCAGAATTGGGTGGTCACAGGCCACATGCTCTGGTGGCACAAACCAGCCCACTGAGTCTGAGAATACGGGTGAAGCTGCATACATGCGTGCATGGTGACGCAAAGGTTTCATGTGGGTGATTTCTTTCATTAACCTATTTCTGAGTGACTGATCCCAGTAAACCTCTGTGGCACTGGCCCAGAGAGGTTCTCAGATGGGATTGAGTTATCTGGCTGGTGTGAGCCCAGATTCCTCATTTTAAACAGGTTATACAAAAGGGAATGTAGTTCACGAGTTTGCTAGAAAGACCTGATTAATTTAGCTTCTACTTTTCACTACTACAGTTCCAGGTAGGATACTATAGGAAGTCAGTGCAAGGTGCATGCTAGATTGTTTTTAAGTCTCTGGGGTCAGTTTTGTGGCTTCTGCTTTCTTGCCTAAATGAGAGATGATTTGAAGTCCACGCTGAAAATTTTTTGTCTTTACTCTCCTAGCTGTGCCTACATAGAAATGCACAGTCCATGTGACAGGAGCTTCTGAAGCAATGAAATAGTCTCTCCTTCTAAGAGTTCCTAACCCTCGTAACTAAAAAGTGTGAGGGTAGCCCTCTGGTTCACTGAACCATATTCAAGTCATCAGCTATTTCTAGTGGACCCCGCCAGAAGGCTTCCCATGGAATTCGACAATTAGATTTTGAGGAAGCAAAAGCTAAACTTTGACCCTAAGATAGAAAGATATTTACTTGTTGTCAGTGTCCAAGGCATGACTTGTATTTCTAATTAGTCTAATAAAGTTCCACACTTCCTGACGTGAACACTAATGGTATTGTCCTACTAAAACTTCCATTGTTTTGGTTTTTTTAGCTGGTCAGTCAGTCATCCAATAAGCTATGACAGTAACTTTGTTATGTGTATATCGTAGTTGCAAGGATATACCGTGAAGGTTGAAGTAAGTTGGGTTTCATTTCTATCCTCCCATACACAGTTCATTTAATTTTAGGGTTGACTTAATTGGCACCAGACCTGTTGTATGATATTATACATTATCCTTTATTTATGTAAAATAAAATGCCTTATATATTATGAAAGAGTAAGTGCAATAATACAAAATAGCCTGTACATTTTTAAAATGTTGTCGCCAAGTTATGTAAATCCACATCTCTATAAACAACCTTTTTAAAGTAATTTTAAGAAAATAAACACTGTTTACTACTTGTTCGTGGTCTTAGTTTAGTTCTGCATCTATAGAATAACCTTTTACAACATGAAGATAAGAAATACTGATGACCTGAATGCATAAGAGGAACAAGACAAAAGAAGTCAAATCCCTCTTCTTCCATGGTCACACCTAGGATATAACACAAACTCAAATCTATTCCACCTCTGAAATCAATAAATCACACAGCTCACACCTCTATAACCTCCTGGAGCTTACTACCCTTTCTCCTGGTACTGCTTCTTCAATTTCAACAGGCCTCGAATCCCTAGCGTGCATGCTAAGTCACTTCAGTTGTGACCAACTCTTTGCGACCCTATGGACTGTAGCCCGCCAGGCTCCTCTGTCCATGGGATTCTCCAGGTAAGACTACTGGAGTACATTGCCATGCCCTCCTTCAGGGGATCTTCCTAACCCAGGGATCAAACCCAGGTCTCCTGCATTGCAGACAGATTCTTTACCACTGAGCCACCAGGGAAGCGCCACCTGGAAGACCCCTAATCCCTAAACAAGTGTCAATTTTCTCACCTTCAGAAACCATTCCCCCCTGCATTCCTTCCCTTCTCTGTTTAGACTAGACCCTATGGTAGAACACTAGGCATACAGCGCCTTCGCCCAGGTTGATCCAGGATCCTTTCAACCAGCCAGCTTCTTGATGCCTACATGCCAACTCCTAGAGAAAAATCTCACAACAGTATGATAATGCTGCAAATTAAGGGTTTCCAGCCTCAACTGGATGCTATTCACAGTTTTTTCTCTCCTTCACAATGACTACATCATTCCTTTTTACTAAAAACCCTGCCCATTTTGATTTACCTCTCCCCACAAATACCTGGGTGATCTAGGATCTTACTTCAGAGTGAAATTAAAATCAACTACTTTATTTTAGGATCTTTTGGTTTTCAGATGCAGACACCAAATTAGAGTAGCCCAAGGAAGCAGGCAAGATGGCATCTCACAGAAATCCCAGAACAGGACTCAGCGTATGACCTGGTCTCAGTGACAGGAAGAACTCAGGGATCATGGGTCATCACTCAGTGCCCCCACTTGTAGGGCTCCACTACTGTTTACAGACCTGCTTCTCCTTCCTCCACCAGCTGTATCCTCAATTCTTCACACCATTTATTTAGAAACTGATGAATGCTATTTTGTAATAATTTTGGCCCCACTCTGTATCACAGAACTGTGGACGTATAGGCTGCTTGCTGCCTGTCCATAGATCCTTCAAAAGTAAGGTTCTGATTGGCTTAGTCCACTGCTACACTTGGGCAGAGCTTTCCCTGGGGGAGAGTTTTAATACAGTATAGAAACAGCCACACACACACACACACACAGAGAAATAGCCACAAACTCATTCTATGCATGTCGAAGGCTACATACCATGCACAATAAAGGGAGACCAAAATGACAATGAAATGGGATACAACTCTCTCTGAAGAAGAGAGAGATGGTATGAAATGAGAGTTCTGAAGAATGTAAAGAATGTCAACAAAGCCTTTTAACTTGAAGAAAGGGGATTACAGATGGTGAGCCCCAGATTCAGAAAGCACCCTGAATTGGAGCCATTTCCACTCCACAGAATGGTAGAGAAGGTGAGACTGAAGAGGCTGAATCTCATTTTGATTTTCTCAGGCACCCCATGAGCCTCAGCGGGTCACAGGAGTAACGGGGGAGGAATGGTCTGCTCTGAGGGGAGCCCCTACCACACAGGTTCCTGCAAGGGAAGGACTCAACTGACCCACTCAGCCTCTGCCCACCCAAGCCCATAAGGGCCACACCCTTCCTCTTGATCCCCTCAAAGCAGCTGAGGTAGATCTGAATGAAGATTAAAATCAGCTGGTATCCAACTTTCTCATCCTAAGGGAGGAACTGAATGATGCTTAAACACAGCGCTGAAATACCCAACTACTGACCACATGTCAGGCTTCAACAGAACCCTGCCTCCCCCGTTAAACAGCCTCTTATGAAAGAACCAGGAAAGCTGGAGCGAGGGTGTTAAAACAGTATGCAATAGGCAGATTAAAGAATGTAATTTGGAGGATTACCTTGGGAATCAGAAGAAAATTATAAACACAAACTTTTATATTCTCAATTCACTCAGAATGAGGCTACTAAGAAGCACAAGACCAAAAAAGAGAAGATCAAATGAGATCCAGTAGAACTAAGCACATAAGCTGAGAGCACCTTCACAAACCCAAAGTCATCCAAGCAGCAGCAAATCAACTTACAGAAGTACAAGTCAGTGACACTGAAGGTGAACTGAACTTGAAAAATGCTTAGAATACAGTGAAAATGGACAAAAAATTTATAAATGTTAGCCAATAGAATCTACTGATATAGTAATATAATAAATACCAAGTTTTAGTGATGTTAATTCAGGACTGCATGAATGATTTAAAATTCAGAAATTAATAAACATAGTTCTTATATCAGTAGGACACAAATCTTTTGAAAGACTTTTTTTTTTTTAAAGTCTGCTTCAAACTCAATGGAAAACTCCAGAATCATTCCCATTAGAGTTAGGAATACACAGATGTTCAATTATTATTATTGAATAACAACATTCTAGGGCTCCCCAAGTAGCTCAAACGGTCAAGAATCTGCCTGCAATGTGGGAGACCTGGGTTCAATCCCTGGGTTGGGAAGATCCCCTGGAGAAGGGCACGCCAACCCATTCCAGTATTCTTGCCTGGAGAATTCCAGGGACAGAGGAGCCTGACGGGCTACAGTCCATGGGGTCACAAAGAGTTGAACACGACTGAGCAACTAACACTAGACTACTAACAACATTCTAGAGATACAAGCCAATACAGTTTTTTAAGACATATAAATAGTAGGAACAAAAATACACAGTTTGCACAGACATATCTCAGTACATGTGAACACAAACATATCAATTTAAAAACCATTAGAATTCAGCAAAATTGGCTACAAAAATCATCCAACAAAACATGACAAATAACAAATGAAACAACTGACAAAGGATTAGTTTCTAAAATATACAAGCAGCTCATACAACTCAATACCAGAAAAACAAGCAACCCAATCAAAAAGTGGGGAAAAGACCTAAACAGACATTTCTCCAAAGAAAACATACAGATGGCTAACAAACATGAAAAGATGCTCAGTATCGCTCATTATTAGAAAAATGCAAATCAAAACTACAATGAGATATCACCTCACACCAGTCAGAATGGCCATCATCAAAAAGTCTACAAACAATAAATGCTGGAGAGGATGTGGATAAAAGGGAACCTTCTTGCACTTTTGGTGGAAATTTAAATTGACAGAGCCACTATGAAGATGGTATGGAGATTCCTTAAAAAACTAGGAATAAAACCACCATATGACCTAGCAACCCCACTCTGAGGCATATACCCTGAGGAAACCAAAATTGGAAAATGGCACATATATCCCAATGTTCACTGCAGCACTATTTACAACAGCTAGAACATGGAAGCAACCTAGATGTCCATCCACAGATGAATGGATAAAGAAGCAGTGGCATATTTAGTAATATGACTGAATATTACTCAGTCATAAAAAGGAACACATTTGAGTCAGCTCTAATGAGGTGGATGAACCTAGAGCCTACTATACAGAGTGAAGTAAGTCAGAAAGAGAGAGATAAATATTGTATACTAACACATATATATAAAATCTAGAAAGATGGTACCAAAGAATTTATTTGCAGGGCAGCAATGGAGAAACTGACATAGAGAACGGAGTTATGGACAAGGCGGGGGGGGGGGGGCGGTGTGGAGGAGAGGGTGAGATGTATGGAGAGAGTAACATGGAAACAGATTACCATGTGTAAAATAGATAGCCAAGGGGAATTTGCTGTATGTCTCAGGGAACTCAGAGCTCTGTACCAACCTAGGGAGTGGGACAGGGGGAGAGATGGGAGGGAGGTTCAAGAGGGAGGAGACAAACAAATACCTATGGCTGATTCACGCTGAGGTTTGACAGAAAACAATAAAATTGTGTAAAGCAAGTATCTTTTAATTTAAAAATAAACAAAAAAGCATAATAACTTGGGTACTAGCCCTGTTACACCACCATCAGGAAGCTACTATAATTAAAATAGTCTCCTCTTCCAAAGACAGCCAAACCACTGGAATAAAGATCATGTGCAAGGAAAGAACAACAAGACATGTGACAGCCCCAAGCTACACACCCCAGCCCCACACCCTTACCTTCATAATCAACAGGGAATCTCAGAGGACCAGTTGGATAAAGGCCCCTGAAACTTGACTGGTTTTTTCACTTTCAAAAATGATCAGCCTGGGATGTCCCTGGTGGTCCAGTGGCTAAGACTCCACGCTCCCAATGCAGGGAGCCTGGGTTCAAACCCTGGCAAGGAAACTAGACCCCACATATGGCAACTAACAGTTTGTGTGATGCAACTAAAGATCCCATGTGCTGTGCAAATAAACAAATAAAACTACAATAAAAAAAAATGATTAGCCAATGCCCCACACTGAGGAGAAACTACTGGGAACAGAATCAAAATTGAATAGAAAAAGAATAGAGGAAAAAAAAAAAGAAGGTCCAGACAAAGGCGGGTAGAGTAGCAGAATCAGATCTCAGAAAGCAAGCTGCCATGTTTCTTTAAATTGAAAACAGAAGGAAGTCTAGACAATAAACACAGAAAAGCTATCCTGACCTGCATCTCCCTTTTAAAATAGGGAAAGTAAAATCATATAAAAATGGGTAATAGAAAATAATCTAGGTCAAATCCCATACAAAGTTATCATAAGAAAAGAAAAAGCATTAGGAGCAAATATAACCCCTACAGCTAAACAAAGGCACATAAACAGAAAGACATATCTAGGGAACCAATGAAAAATACCTCAAAATGAGTTAAAATACATCAGGGAAATGACACAAAACATGAATGAAGATATCAACAGAAATTATAAAAATTCAGAAACTGGTTATTAAAACTTGGGAAAAAATTAATTTCAGAGAAGACCAGAACAATCATTCACAGTGAATAAGATGTCTTAAGAGAAACAGAAGATAAAAAGGGTGAAACATTTAAACCCAAGCAGAGATTTCCCTGGTGGTCTGGTGGTTAAGACTCTGTGCTTCCAAAAAAAAAAAAAAGACTCTGTGCTTCCAACATAGGGGGTGTAGGTTCAATCCCTCATCAGGGAACTAAGATCCCATGTGATACTCAGCCAAAAAAAAAATAGAAACTAAAAAAAAAAAAGAACCCAAGCAAAAGTGACCCAGAAAAAAGTAGCAATCTCCAAAGAAGAAAGCCTAAATAAGGGAATAAAACTATTAAATTAATACTTTGATTTCCTGAAATTGAGAATAAAAAAAGATTTGACACTATGTATTAAAAGAACACACCATGTACTTGCAAATACTGATCCAGAATAACACCAAAACATACTGTAGTAATATTACCGGCAAAATATCAAGGGGAAAAAATCCTGTGGGCTCCAGGCAAAAAGAAAAAGGCATTCATGAGAGAGAAAGAAAATCATGTTATAACCAGACACTGACAGTGATGCTTTATGCCAAAAAGAACATACTTAAGATACTAAATAAAAATGTGACTCAACCATTTTATCCAAACAAAGTGACTTTCAAATAAGGCTATAGATAAACTCTCATCAGCATACAAAAACCCAGAGTATACTATTCTCACAAGCCCTTCCAGAAGAATCTACTAACAAACGAGCAAGACAAGCAAGATGACTGGATAGACATAAGGAATGGTGGTGAGCATTAAGCATGTATTTACTTGAAGACTTAAGAGTTAAAAGGGAGAGATTAGTGTATATAATGACAATGTTCTTGCAAAACAGATACAGCATAACTACAAAAAGTAGAGGCACTGAACTGTACACTTAAGTATGACTGAAATGGTAAATTTCATGTTACGGGTATTTAACCACAATAAAAAAGGAAAATGTAAAGCTGCCCACAAGTTTACATTGATACTTGTGATTGAAAATTATTTGATGCATTTAGAGCTACAAGGGTTTTCTATCTTCCATCCTAAAGCTACAGCTCTACTTTTCCATATCAAGAATCCTACAATACTTCTCATCAAGGAAAATGATGATGATATAAAAGCTTGTTTATCTCCACATTTGGGATACTTAAAGAAAACTAATTCTTTAAGAAAACCTTTGGAGATTGCTTTGGAACAAACTCTATTCTGAAAATTGGTAAATAAAATGTAGAAATTCTCTTACTTTTCCTTTATGAACTGTACTAAAAACTACTCTAGGTAAGATGAAGTTTCTCTTTATAGAAATATTATTCTAGCTAATAAACAAATGAGAGCAATTAAAGTACTTCCATATGTAACCCCATGGTTGCATAAATTACAGGGTCTAAGACTGAAGAGCAAGGTTGCTTTTCACAAAGAGAGGTATCATGTGCTTCCTGTTGAAAAGGACACACCACCACCTATGAAACAGGTGCCTACACAAACCAGTCAAAATCTGATGGAGCCTCAGATGTAAGGTATAATTCTCGGGAAGTACAAAAGTCAATATAACACATCAAACTATACACTGTGGATACCGTCAGCAAAATCCAAACAAAAGAACAAGGGATCCAATCTTATTAATAAATACTCCACAAAGAAAAAAATGAGAGGAAAGAACCTACAGATTGAGAGAAACTAAAAAGGACACATAAAACAAAAACTGAAACATGACAAAATTATTAAAGATGCAGGCTGGGTTGGAGTAGAGACTACCCTTAGTTATTAGTTAGTTGCTCAGTTAGTTAATTAGTTAGTTGCTTAGTTAGTTTAGTTGCTCAGTCGTGTCCAACTCTTTGTGACCCCATGGACTGTAGCAAGCCAGGCCTCCCTATCCATCACCAACTCCCGGAGCTCGCTCAAACTCGTATCCATTGAGTTGATCATGCCATCCAACCATCTCATCCTGTCATCCCGTTCTCCTCCTGCCTCCACTTTTTCCCAGCATCAGGGTCTTTTCCAATTATTTCTTCCCATCAGGTGGCCAAAGTACTGGAGTCTTAGCTTCAGCATCAGTCCTTCCAATGAATGTTCAGGACTAATTTCCTTTACGATTGACTGGTTTGATCTCCTTGAAGCCCGAGGGACTCTGAAGAGTCTTCTCCAACACCACAGCTCAAAAGCATCAATTCTTCAGCGCTCAGCTTGCTTTATAGTCCAACTCTCACATCCATACATGACTACTGGAAAAACCATATCTTTGACTAGACGGACCTTTGTCAGTGAAGTAATGTTTCTGCTTTTTAACATGCTGTCTAGGTTGGTCGTAACTTTCCTTCCAAGGAGTTCAGTTCAGTTCAGTCCAGTTACTCAGTTGTGTTCGACTCTTTGCGACCCCATGAACTGCAACACACCAGGCCTCCCTGTCCATCACCAACTCCCAGAGTCCACCCAAACCCATGTCCATTGTGCCGGTGATGCCATCCAACCATCTCATCCTCTGCCGTCCCCTTCTCCTGCCCTCAATCTTTCCCAGCATCACGGTCTTTTCAAGTGAGCCAGTTCTTTGCATCAGGCAGCCAAAGTACTGGACTTTCAGCTTCAACATCAGTCCTTCCAATGAATGTTCAGGACTAATTTCCTTTAGGATGGACTGGTTGGATCTCCTTGAAGTCCAAGGGACTCTCAAGAGTCTTCTCCAACACCACAGTTCAAAAGTATCAATTCTTTGGCGCTCAGCTTTCTTTACAGTCCAACTCTCACATCCATACATGACCACTGGAAAAACCACAGCCTTGACTAGACAGACCGTTGTTGACAAAGTAATGTCTCTGCTTTTTAATATGCTCTCTAGGTTGGTCATAACTTTCCTTCCAAGGAATAAGCATCTTTTAATTTCATGGCTGCAGTCACCCTCTGCAGTGATTTTGGAGCCCAAGAAAATAAAGTCTATCACTGTTTCCATTGTTTCCCCATCTATTTGCCATGAAGTGATGAGACCAGATGCCATGATCTTTGTTTTTTGAATGCTGAGTTTTAAGCCAGCTTTTTCACTTTCCTCTTTCATCAAGAGGCTCTTTAGTTACTCTTCACTTTCTGCCATAAGTGTGGTGTCATCTGCATATCTGTTATTTATATTTCTCCCACAATCTTGAATCCAGCCTGTGCTTCATCCAGCCCGGCATTTCTCATGTTGTACTCTGCACATAAGTTAAATAAACAGGGCGACAATACACAGCCTTGACATACTCCTTTCCCAATTTGAAACCAATCTGTTGTTCCATTTCTAGATCTGTTGCTTCTTAACCTGCATACAGATTTCTAAGGTGGTCTGGTATTCCCATCTCTTGAAGAATTTTCCACAGTTTGTTGTTATCTACACAGTCAAAGGTTTTAGCGTAATTAATAAAGCAGAAGTAGATGTTTTTCTGGAACTCTCTTGCGTTTTCAATGATCCAATGGATGCTGGCAATTTGATCTCTGGTTCCTCTGCCTTTTCTAAAACCAGCTTGAACATTTGGAAGTTCACGGGTCACATACTGTGTGTGAATCCTTGCTTGGAGAATTTTGAGCGTTACTTTGCTAGTGTGTGAGATGAGTGCAATTGTGTGGTAGTTTGAACATTCTTTGGCACTGCCCTTCTTTGGGACTGGACTGGAAAACTGACCTTTCCCAAATTTGCTGACAAAACGTGGTCCACTGGAGAAGGGAATGGCAAACCACTTCAGTATTCTTGCCTTGAGAACCCCATAACAGTATGAAAAGGCAAAAAGAAAGGACACTGAAAGGTGAACTCCCCAGGTCGGTAGGTGCTCAATATGCTACTGGAGAAGAATGGAGAAATAACTCCAAGAAAGAATGAAGAGGCAGAGCCAAAACGAAAACACCCAGTTGTGGATGTGACCGGTGATGGAAGTAAAGTCCAGTGCTATAAAGAACAATATTACATAGGAACCTGGAATGTTAGGTCCATGAATCAAAGTAAATTCAGTTCAGTTCAGTCAGTCAGTTGTGTCTGACTCTTTGAGACAGTGAAAGAGTAAATTAGAAGTGGTCAAACAGGAGATGGCAAAAGTGAACACTGACATTTTAGGAATCAGTGAACTAAAATGGACTGGAATGGGTGAATTTAATTCAGATGACCATTATATCTACTATTGTGGGCAAGAATTCCTTAGAAGAAATGGAGCAGCCCTCATAGTCAACAAGAGAGTCGGAAATGCAGTGCTTGGGTGCAATCTCAAAAATGACGGAATGATCTATGTTCATTTTCAAGGCAAACCATTCACTATCACAGTAATCCAAGTCTATGCCCCAACCAGTAACGCTCAAGAAGCTGAAGTTGAATGGTTCTATAAAGTCCTAGGGGTCAGGGAAGCTGTAATTGGGAGGAAGCCTTGAACAGCTTCTGGAGAGCCGGCAAGGTTCTATCTCCTGGCTGGGGTGATGGTTGCAAGCATACTGCCTTAAAATAATCCATTAGCCTATACATTTGTCTATGAGATTTTTCATATATAATTTAATCATAAAATTAAATGTTTACCTATACATATGCTCATACATTACGCATTTCTGTGATTTTTATATTGGTTGCATTTAATCATACCTCCCAGGTGGCACTAGTGGTAAAGAAGGCGCCTGCCAATGCAGGAGACATAAGAGACACAGGTTCAACTCCTGCATCAGGAAGATCCCTTGGAGGCAGGCCTGGCAACCCACTCCAGTATTCTTGCCTGGAGAATCCCATGCACAGAGGAGCCTAATGGGCTACAGTCTATGGGCTCACAAAGAGTTGGACACAACTGAAGCAACTTAGCACACACCCCAAATTTTTCTGAAGTGTGTGTGTGTGTGTGTGTGTGTGTGTATGTATATGAAGTAAAATGAAGTGAAGTCACTCAGTCATGTCTGACTCTTTGTGACCCCATGGACTGTAGCCTACCAGTTTTCTCAGTCCATGCAATCTTCCAGGCAAGAATACTGGAGTGGGTTGCCATTTCCTTCTCCAGGGGATCTCCCGACCCAGGACTTGAACCCAGGTCTCCCGCATTGCAGGCAGACGCTTTACTGTCTGAGCCACAAGGGAAGTCATGTATGTGTATATATATTCCCAAACCTAACACCATGCTGATCTCTTTAGTATGATAAAGTCTCCACAGATTCCATGCTTGAGCACTGCACCTTACACTTTACTACATGGTTAAAAAAAAAAAAAAAAAAAAACAACTTACCATATATAGCAACTCCAAACACTGGGGAAAATACATCATAGACACAAGGGGTTAATATCCGTAATACATAGAAAGTCCTGTGAACCTGGTGAACCAATCTGTAAAAAGATCAATATCCTAAATTATAAAAACGAATAAAGAACATGAACAGGTAACTCACAGGAAAAGAACACAAATTACCAATAAAGGTTGTAAATAATAATCAACCCTTCAACAATTAAAATAATTTGATCATTCTTCTCTACTATTACCTTGGCAAAGACCAGGATTGATGATACCCTCTACAGCATTAGCTAGGGTGTAGGGACGCCAGCATTCACATTATTTGAACTGGAAATTAACACAGATCTTAGAAAATTTAACTTTATCTCTAAATTCTTTGAGCAAACTTACGTCTGTTAATTCCTCCCATGGAAATAAAATATAAAAATATGTACGAAAATATATGTTTACAATACTGCTTAGAACAGTAAATATGAGAACAATCCAAATATCCATTAACGGGAGAAGTTATACATGAAGCCAAAAATGACTAAAAAGAAAGATGTGTGCTTATTCTTAAAGTTCTCCATAATATAAGTGCAAAAAGTAAATTGCACAGTAGTATATGATGCTAGTGGGAATCAGCACACAACTGCTCTGCAGGAGTGAATGCCTACATAATTCTAACACTGGGCTGAGGAAGTGTGGATACCAATTTAACTTTACCATCTGTACCTCTCTCAAGAGTAGCCTGCAAGGTTATAAACATTAATACCCCTACTTGATGCTACTTAAGACTATGTGACATTTGCACAAAAGCTACAAGAGCCAGGATATCACCTGGGACCCAGTGGGCTGCAATGAATTGGAAGTTACCTCCGGCTGTCAGTCATCTTGTTCTGGATGAAAGCAAAACAGAACAATGCTATCTGACAGCCTAAGTGTTCATATTTAAGATGGAGGCCACTGAGTTGGGATTAAACTTCGTAAATATCTCAGAGAGACTTGTGAACGGCGGCTTCCACATTCCTGAGCCAAGAGGAGCCGTGCATGGCAGTCATGGATCCTTGTCATCATCAGGCTGGACGTCATCACTCACTGGTCCTATGTGGCCACTGAATTGCACACCAGCTGCTCTCGCTTCCCTTCAGGTGGCGGCCAAATTCAAAGGTTTGTCCTGCTGTTCACAAATAATGGGAAGAACTGAGTAGCAGAATGCATCAGAAGTAGCAAGCCAATCCTGCTTCATTTGGCAGGCCAGGGTTTTTTTGGCCAACTGACATTCGATGATGATGCTTTCTTCTGAGAACATACAGTCAACTTTTTCATCCCTGAAAGATTAACCCAAGTTAAGTTATACTAAGATATCAGAATAAAGTAGGGATATCCATTTATCACTGTCTTTTGTACCACCATGAGATCTTCTTGCATGCCCACTATTCTCGTTTTGTTTCTGTTGGAGAAAGAAGCCCCCTCCCAGTCCCGAAACAAGAAAGGAAAAATTATGGTTGGATGCAATTATGTTTTCAATTACTTCAGGATTAAAAAGCTCAAACACTTACCAGATAATGTGAGACTGGGCAACCCCTCCTCTCCAAGCCTGCTCTTCATTAAATCAGACAGTTATTGCAGTTTGGGGAGGTCATAACAAGATATAAAATCCCTCACTAGGCATAGAGCATGCATTAAGTTTCCTTTCTCCTTTTTGTTACAGCACTGTTCTAGACCTGGTTATTCTAAGGAACACTCAGTAATTAAATAACATATGAACAAGTCAAAATGCAGCAGATTCTTTGCACAACAGATCTCTATTTAAGTTTTATTATATTAAAACTCTCCCCGATTCTTGGATCTGAAGGCTTTTTACCAAGTAGCAGAAACCTGTGGACACACTGCACCTTCCACACAGAACGTGGTCCCTGGAGTCACACCAATCCTGTTTACAGAGAGCTGGAAGCAGCAGCCTTCTGTGGAAGAACTGAGTTCTAGATGACACCCTCTGCTCTGGAGACACAAGCAAATACTGAAGTTGGGGTCACACACAGGCAGAGCTGAGGGGCACTCTGCTCTGAATCAAACTCTGATGGAAGTACAGGTGAGCCCTTTCCTCCTTGCGTGAGAATACAGATGCTACTGCAGAAGTCAAGAAGACCTCAGAAACATCGAGTACCTCACCTTTAAAATCTTTTCAGGAGAAAAACGTAAATGTTCACCTAAAAAGAAATTCCAGGACATGGTGTAAGTTTCAAGTATCCATTTTATGGGAAGAAACAATAAATTAATACCTTCTATATTTAATCACCACCAATAGTATCGTCTGGAGGTAAAAGAGGTTATTTTAATGGACAGAAAAATCTGACTTTTTTCGTGAATTAAAATAGGGATTGGTAAACCATTGCTCATGGCCAGCTGCCTGTTTTTGTAAATGAAGTTTTACTAGACTACAGCCTCACCCATTTATCTGTACTGTCTACAGCAACTTTCACTCAGAGTTGAGTAGTTGCAACACTGTATATGGCTCACAAAGCCTAAAATATCAATATTTACTATTTGAACCAATAAGAAAAATTTTGCCAACCCCTTTGTAGAAATATTGCCACACTACTACATTAAGGCTAAGTAAAACTTCTTCAGAAAGAACTCTAAGGCCACAAAACTCAGAATACAAAAATACAAATAACATGCTTGCTCTGATTCAGGCACTTTCAAGATCATAGTTTATTTATTACTTTAGATAAAAAGATAGTATACATATTAGGGAATCCCTTAAAACTCAACTCTAGAGTTATACACCATCTAGTACTTTTGCATTGAATGTTAACCAAAAAAATCTCTAAACACCTGAAAGCCCCACTAGTAACATGAACTATGGTAATAAAAAATTTGACATTTAATTTGTTCAATATATAGTATTTACATTATGAAACCAATGGTGATCCAATAAACAGTGATAAAGAAATAGTAAAAATAAACTTTAAAAAGCAAAGGTTTATATTCTTAGAATGTGCTAATTATCATAATTGTATATAAAAATTAAAACATAGCAGAGCTTTCTGTTACAAAATTCTTAATCATCTGAGTTGTAGTCATTACTTGCTAACGATTTACATGCAACATCTGCTAGTACTGACATTTGATTGTTTTCCCCCAAGAAAGTGTGAGTAGATATTTAAGAGCAGACATTAATTTACCTGTGGACAGAAAAAGATAAAACTGTACTCAAGATTAGTACTGGTCACAAGCCTCTTCTCTATAGAAATGATAAAAATAGTAAGACCAAAAAAAAAAAAAAAAAAATCCAAAATGGAGATGCATAAGCAAAGAGTACCATGAATGGCACAGCTCAAAAAATGTTGGGACCAATTAAGACATACATCTTTTCTCTCCTTAATGATGAGGTTTATTTTGCCACCAAATTATAATGACTGTAGCAAGTAAGGGGCACCAGGTGTACAACCAATTAAATCCTGCAAAATACTAAGATGGGCAGGGGTGGCCAGAAGAAGGAACAATTTATATATACTTCAAACTATATACAGCATAACTGGAATGCAGCTCATCCCAAACTGGCTGTGTGAAACAACTGGACCTTTATGACTTAATAGTTAAAATTATAACAAGTAATAATACAACAGATTTACATGGGAAGCAAAATCAAGGGGCACTTTATATTATTTACTGTGTATTTCAATTTAAAAATAATTTGCTAAGTATACATCTCAACTGAGGTCTATGTATAAAATGTCCCAATAGATACAGATATTTACCTTTGGTGAGTTAAAGGCCATTTTGTGACTTCTGTCTGAATTGCAGGCAGAACATTAGATGGACACGCACATACAGGAAAAACTCAACCTGAGGTAATCCGAAAGATGTGCAGGCGAGGAGACTGGTGGTACTTTGAAAGTCAAAGAACACCAGAAACCCGAAACGGGAACAGTGAGGATGGCAACAAGGAATGGAATGCCAATATGGCAGTAAAACTTTTTTCAAAACAGAAAGAGGAAGGCCTCTCGTACCAGCAGAATCCTGCATACATACAGAAAAGAAAAAGCCACCCACCATTTCATGAAACAGAAGCCAATTACAGTGTGGGAAGTACAAACTGCAGAAAACCAGAAGTCCGAGAAGAAAAACGACTGGTTCCCGAGAGAGAAAGGGGGACGCGTGGTTCGGGGCAGGGTCACTTGGTGAAGGCCGCCACCACCGCCCACAGCACCTCGTTGGTCCCGGCCTTCAGACACTCCACCTCGGGGTCCAAGTCCAGGAGCTGCCGCACCCGCTTGGTGGCTACATCGTACTGCTCGTCCAGCAGGGGCGCGAACGCGTTCTCCAGGACGTCGGAGGCGTGGGCCAGGTAGATGAGGGCCAGCAGGCGCTTGTCCATGCGGTGAGGGTCGTTCACCCACTTGTCGAGAACGGCTTCCTGCACCTTCTTGATGAGGCGCTGCTTAATGTTGTTGTTGGTGAGGGGGTGCGTTGTCATGTCAAAGAGGAGGAAGTTCTGTTTCTCTGTGGTCAGCACGCCCTTTTCTACCAGGTTTTTAGCTAATCGTTCCCGCACGTTTCTTAACTGATAATGCAATTTTAATGGATTCCACGTCTCACCTAAACAAAAGATTCCAGAAGTTAGAAAGGATAGGTATTAGCTGCTAATTTTATTAAATTCTGTATCATTAAAATGAACAGTAACATCTGACATTTTTTCCTCCAGAGAAACAGAAGAAAATCCAGTTGTTTTCTTGCCAACTACACCATGAACCCCTTGAGGGCCAAGGCCTTTGGTTTCTAAGCACCTGGCAAATGATTTTCAGGCACAACAGTTACTCAAAAGACGGAACTGAAAGAAGTCTCCAAACCAGTTCCCCTAATGTGGAAATAAGCCAAATATTAAATTATGTTTGCCTTCTCTCTAGCTATTGTCAAAAAGCAGCCAATAGCAAACTATGAACTTTCTTTCCTATTAAACACCAATCTGCAACAAAGAGAGAAAAAGAGTTAAAAAGTTTCCTGATGAGTATGTCATTCCTGAAACTGCTACATATACCTGGCCTATAAAGCTATGAAAGCTTGTTAGGCAAATGCTGTTCTTTGATGACAAATAATATAAAGGTAATTACAAAAGGACAAATCATTTTCATCATTTCAATCTTGCTGTCTATGCACATTCCCTTTCAAGACAGAAACACTAAAAATCAAATATTTTTTACAAAAACAATTATTTTCTTTATAGAAGACTAGAAGGAAATACATCAAAATAATCTTGATTATTTTTCGGATTTTATGTGACAAATTTTCTTTCTTGTATTTTCTGTATTTTTCAAATCAATCTCCAATGAACATGTAACTATTTGGGTAATTTGAAAAAAATACTATAGTAAGATTCTAAATTGGCACACGGCAGAGATCAACCACATGCACTTATTATTATATACAAAAGCTGTAAGACTGAAATTTCATAATGCTGAGGAAAAAACACTGCACTACTGTCTACTACAGCAGTCATTAACTATTGCTGCTGCTGCTAAGTCGCTTCAGTCATGTCCGACTCTGGGTTGCCCAAAAAGTTCCTTTGGTTTAAGTGAAAATTAAAGGACACATTTTCATTTTTACTAAGAACTTTATTGAACAACATATTCACCATTTTGTTCCACTACCGTCTGCCATTTTTCAGGCAACTTCATAATTGCATCTTTCCAAATTTATCTCTTAGAGCAAAGAACTGTTCCAGGTGCCTCTTACAGTAAGAGTCTTCCAGGGAATTGAATTTTTTTCTGTTAAAAGAATTCTATAAAGACTGAAATAAATGGAAATCTGAAGGTGCAATGTCTAGGGAATATGGCAGATGAGTCAGAACTTGCTGGCCAAGCTGTGACAGTTTCTGGCTGGTCATCAAAGAAACATGCTGTTATCCTGATAGAAGATTACACGTTTTCTGTTGACTAATTCCAGGTGCTTTTCGTCGAGTGCTGCTTTCAGTTACTGGTCTAACTGGGAACAGTACTTGCTGGAATTAATTCTTTGGTCTTCCAGAAGGAGCTCGTAACGGAGACCCCCCTTCCAACTCCACCATACACACATCATCACCTTCTTTGGGGAAGACCAGCCTTGGTGTGGTTACTGGTAGTTCATGTTGCTTGCCCCATGATCTTCTGTTTCACATTACTGTACCACATCTACTTCTCATGACCCAAAAGTTTTCCTTATGTTTCATTAGAGAATTGCATGCAAGGAAACGGCCAAGAGGTTTTTTTCACTTAACTTATGTGGAACCCAAACATCAAAACAATTAACATAACCAAGCAGGTACAAATTATTCTTAACGCTTGATTTGGATATTCTGGGTATGTCAGCTATGTCCCATGTGGAATAACACTGACTGTTCTCAGTTAATGTCTTGATTTGATCGCTATCAACTTCAACTGGCCACCTGACCATGGAGCATCACCCAACAGAAATTTCCAGGACGAGACTCTGCAAACCACTTCTGACACATTAAGTCTCAGCATCTTCTCCAAACGCTGCACAAACCTTTTTTTTTTTTTGCATTTCAGTTTTTACCCTTTCTTGAAATGAAACATAACATGTCAAAAATGTTGGTTTTTTCCTTCACCTTCAATATTAAAATGGCTACACAAAAATTCAATTTTGATTTTTTTTTTAAGTACTCACTGATATGACCAGCTGTCACAATACAATCTAACAAAACTGTTTCAAATGAAGTTAAAGGCAACTAAAGCTACTAGTGCCAGCATATAGGAAAAAAAAAACGAATCTTTTGGCCACCCTAGTTTACACAGCTATTATATTTAAACTAATTTAAAAATTCAGAATTCCCTTGCGGTCCGAAGGTTAGGACTCCGTCCTTCCACTGCAGGGGGCCCAGGTTTGATCCCTGATTGGAGAGCTAATATCCTGCAAGCCACACAGCCAAATAAATAAATAAAGAGGGAAAACAACTCTGCTCCTCAGCTGCCCTAGCCACTTTCAAGTGCTATTAGCCAGTTTCAAGTACTCATTAGCCAAGTGGGGCAAGAGGCTACTGAATGGACAGCACAGAAAGAGAACATTTCCATCGTCACAGAAAGCTCCATATTAGTGTTCCAAGTCATTTTGCTATGACTTAACACTAAAGAAGTGTTAGGCTATGACTAAGTAATCAATCTTGGACTTACCTTTTTATCTTTTGAGAGAAACCTGAGCCTACGACTGCCCAAGCCTGCCACCTAAAGGCACATCTCAGGCAGGAGAGCAGATCTCAAGCAGAGCAAAGGAGTCACACTGTTAAAAAGGCAGAGATCCGAGTTGGAGGAAGCTAAGACAACTGGAATATGCAAGGCAGTCCTGGGAAAGAGGGGACTATGCAGCGTAAGAGCTCTAGAAACCCACATGGTGTTTTCACTTAGGTGTGATGAAAAACGAAGGCACAGGGGTTAAGATGACAAAGTCCACAAAGGTAAAAATAAGGTGGGGGGGCTGGAGGGCGCCAGGGGCACTACCACAAGGCTGTAAGGTGAACAATACCGAGAGTTCACAGAGGGCTGGGAAAAATCTGAGTGCCAACTGACTTAAATGGAAAGGTCTCACTGAACACCCAGGACATTTAGAAAGAATTCCAAAAGCATCACATCTTCGTATTAACGGCTAAACCAGGCCTTCAGTAAAGGCTATTCCAGACCCAGCCTAACAAAGCTTACGAACAAACTGATCCACAAGTAACTGCCTAGCGAAACAAATTTCAACGGTCTTTAAAGACAAACAAAATTCAGCACACAACAAAATGGCAGTCAACGTCCAGCATCTAACAAAAACTACTAGTCTTGTGAAGAAGCAGTTTTGCGACCCAAAGCTAATGGGTCAGGGGGAATCAACAGAAACAGTCAACCAGGGAGTTAAGTTCCCTGGTGGACCAATGGTTAAGACTCCATACTTCCACTGCAAGGGGATGCAGATTCAATCTCTGGTTGGGGAACTGGGATCGCAAGGCTGGGACACAAAGAAAAATACAGAGAGAGAGAAAACAAACTTTTCAAATAAAAAAACATGGCAAATCAGCTTCCACAAAAAGAAAAATAATCACTGCATTCAATTTTCTTGATAACTTCAAAAATGAAAAGAGCTGAAATATATCTGGGGCCCTATTAGATTTTAAAACTTAACAGTACAAAAGAAAAATATAACTCAATAATAAATGAAATTCTACTTGTTTTCAATTTTGGTATTAAATTAATCCACACCTACATTTAATGTTAAAAAATCATTAACAAAATCAAAAAAGAGAAACCATGAACAGCAACTTGATGAAGCACTACAGCACAATAAAAAGGTTGTAAGAGCAAGTTCTGGAGCCAGACTATTTGGATCTAAATTCCAATTTAGTCATCTCCTCAGTGTGCAACCCTGGGCAAAACTTCTCTATTCCACTGTATCTACTATGTAAAGCAACGAAAAGAACTCTTTCCAGCTCATAAGGGTTATTATGAAGATTAAGTAAGTTAAAGCTATATCAAGTTATTAGAATAAAGACTGGCACAAGATAAGTTCTCAATAAACATTAGCTATTATTTACCTGTGTGCAAGAACCAGCACTTTGGCACTTAGAATTTATCCTATTAATAAAGGCAACTAAAGCTACTAGTGCCAGCATATAGGAAAAATCATATGAGGTACTGAGGATGCAGTATTAATAAGACATACTTCTAACTCTAGAAATTTTAAATCTAGTGAAGGGAAAAAGATTCATAATATAAACTAACAGTACTGGCTAGGGTAAGATGTAAATAAGGCCATAAAAACAATATGAACCAAGAGCCCAGAGGAATAAGAAGTTACCTGAGTTTGATGTTAGCGGGCACACATTAGTTAGTCATGGTATTCATTTTTTTCACTGTTGTGCCAACCCACTGTTCTCGCTGATAAATAACTGCTTGCCTGCTCTACCTTTCACCAGAGAGTCTGGGTTTCGTTTTGTTTCCTTATGTCACTGGCACGTGGTAGGCAGCCTAAGACACTAGGCAAGAGTTGGCTAGGCTGTGTTTTCTGACATTCTTACATGACTTTTGGAAATTTAAACTATTAAACATAATATGATCAACAGCCAAATTTACAAAAGCCCATAAAAAACTATAGTTCAAATCTAAGGGTAATTAACTATACTTATTATAATAATCTGTCAGTTATCAAAGAAGTACTATTCCCTGCCAACTCACTAGTCAATCAGGAGGGTATTTGAGGTCTCAGAAAACATCTTGGCCATCTATTCTCAAATAATGGGGGGTGGGGGAGATTTTTAAGATTATTCTGAGAAACTCACAGATTTTGTCTTTGCAGACCTAAAAAAAAGAATCCCTCCAATGTTGGTATACAGTGACTTTTTTCCTCTCATTGGAAATAAATGGGTATTAGCTGTTTATAACATACTGTCTATGGTACAGAAGTCATGCTAAAAAAGTTTATCCACCTCTTATCCACAATTAAATCTTACATTGCAACCAATAGAACAAGTAGTGCTTACAAAGTTCATGTGACAGACTTCTCAAATCTAAAATATGTCAGCTTAGTTTAGTGTTGCTACTAAAAAAGAAAAGAGCCTAAAATAATGTGTTCCATTTATGACTGGACCTTCTCACCAGCAATCATTTCTGCCTCAGAGGAAGTAAAAAAAAAAAAAAAAAAAAAAAAAGGACTCAGACATCATCTTTTGAAGCAATTCCCTAGAAAAGGGCAAATCTTGTGTGTTCACGCCAACAAAAATGTTATTCAGATCTCCTTAGATATGTTCTTAAAATGAAATTCCATAAGCAGAAAGCTGAACGAGTATAGGTAACATGTAAATGTTGTTTAACACTACTTTGAGTACTCCAAAAAAGGCACAATAAAATAACTGAGTGGTCAAAGTGTCTTGGCATCCTGACATTTCTCTTTTACTCTACTGGGCCTTTTGTTCAATTTTATTTTTTAATTTTTGTTTTAGTTGATTTACAATTCTGCCTTTTATTTTCAGATAACTAAATTAAGCTAAATACAAAGAATAAAGTTACCCCTGAAATTAACATGCTTAAGACAACAGTATAAACTGGGATGAGAGGAGGCGAGTTGGATAAGTGAAGAGAAGATACAGTAGAGGTTTATTAACCCATGTATGCTGTGCGTGCTTAGTCGCTCAGTCGTGTCCAACTCTCTGTGACCGCACAGGCTGTAGCCCACCAGGCTTCTCTGTCCACGGGAATTCTCCAAGCAAGAATACTGGACTGCACTGCCATGACCATCCTCCTAGGAGATCTTCCCAACTCTGGGATTGAACCCAGGTCTCCCACATTGCAAGTGGATTCTTTACAGTCTGAGCCACCAGGGCAGCCCAAAGGTTTAACCTATACTGTCCACTAAAGATTTAGCTGCTTCATTCTAAGCAGATGTTGAATATCTTTTAAATGCACTGTAACAAAACCCCGATGAATGAATACCATTCAAAATTCTAGATTAAAAGATGTTACTATGATCTGTATCGTCATTCATCCTAAATTATTTACTATGTGAAAAGACTTTTAAGTTATATAAACATATTTTAAATGTTATAGTTTATTTTTTTAAAGAAGGAAACTGGTAAGTTTATACAGTTCTTTGAAACGTTACTTATATTCCACTGCCCAACAATTACTTCAGTGAAAAGGATACACTGGCAGGCACCTAAATAATTTCACTATAAAAAACTTCCATCTTTAAAAAAAAAAAAAAAACCTTCCATCTTCCTTGATATATTATCAAAAAAAGCAGCTGTGTTCATAAATTTGGCACTCCAGTGACATCTTGTGACCAAATTGATCAATTACATGTTTAAGACTTCAGAAAGCAAAAAAAACTATTCTCAAAACAGTAGTCTTTAAATAAACTTTTTAGTCTTTGCCTCCAACATATATATTTATTAATTTTTAAGTAACAAGATATATAAGTAATGTCTAAAAATTGGTAGTTTTAACAGGCATATAAGTACACCGCTGAGCACCAAAGAACTGATGCTTTCGAACTGTGGTGCTGGGGAAGACTCTTGAAGAGTCCCTTGGGTTGCAAGGAGATCAAACCAGTCAATTCTAAAGGAAATCAGTCCTGAATATTCACTGGAAGGACTGATGCTGAAGCTCCAATACTTTGGTCACCTGATGCGAAAAGCCATCTCATTTGAAAAGACCCCGATGCTGGGAAAGACTGAGGGCAGGAGAAGGGGCCAACAGAGGATGAGATGGTTGGATGGCATCACTGAATCAATGTGCATGAGTTTGAACAAACTCCAGGAGACAGTGAAGGACAAGCAAGCCTGGTGTGCTGCAGTTCATGGGGCTTCAAAGAGTCAGACACAACTGAATGAACAACAGTATGTACACCACAAATAACAGTAAGATGAACTCTTGGATATTCAACCTCCCACCCCAGGTAAAGAAGAAAGCTTTACTCCAGATTCCTTTCTTTATGCTGAAATTACAAGTCATTCCTATTATACATCAGGACTTTACATGCTTTTCTTGTGTCTTCTCCGCCTCAGAGGTAACCATCAGACCAACATAAGTTAATCATTCTTTTTTCTTTACATACAATCTGACTCCCTATGCATATGTATTCCTCAACAATACAGTACAATACATGGTTTTGAAAACCCAGAAACAAGAAAAGACCTAGCTGTGTAAGGACAGGCCTACCAATTTTTACCATGCCCTCTTCTTATCCCTCTGAACAGGAACACTTTCTTCTGTCTCATTTTTGCCCTTCAAAGGCCCAAACCAAGTTCCACTTCCTCCAACTACTAAAGCTCCCAAGGAATTGTTTTCTCTGGGGTAATGCACTTACGGCCGAAAGTGAAGAAGAACTAAAGAGCCTCTTGATGAAAGTGAAAGAGGAGAGTGAAAAAGTTGGCTTAAAGCTCAACATTCAGAAAACTAAGATCATGGCATCCAGTCCCATCACTTCATGGCAAATAGATGAGGCAACAGTGGAAACAGTGGCTGACTCTATTTTTCTGGGCTCCAAAATCACTGCAGATGGTGACTGCAGCCATGAAATTAAAAGACACTTACTCCTTGGAAGGAAAGCCCAACCTAGACAGCATATTAAAAAGCAGAGACATTACTTTGCCAACAAAGGTCTGTCTAGTTAAGGCTATGGTTTTTCCAGTGGTCATGTATGGATGTGAGAGTTGGACTATAAAGAGAGCAGAGCACTGAAGAATTGATGCTTTTGAACTGTGGTGTTGGAGAGGACTCTTGAGAGTCCTTTGGACTGCAAGGAGATCCAACCAATCCATCCTAAAGGAGATCAGTCCTGGGTGTTCATTGGAAGGACTGATGCTGAAGCTGAAACCCCAATACTTTGCCCACCTGATGCAAAGAGCTGACTCATTGGAAAAGACCCTGATGCTGGGAAAGATTGAGGGCAGGAGCAGAAGGGGACAACAGAGGATGAGATGGTTGGATGGCATCATCGACTCAATGGACATGGGTGTGGGTGGACTCCGGGAGTTGGTGATGGACAGGGAGGCCTGGCGTGCTGCAGTTCACGGGGTCGCAAAGAGTCGGACACGACTGAGCAACTGAACTGAACTGAACTATCAGTACTTTAACTAGATCGGAAGAAGGTATTTTCTTAATTTAAAAGAAATGTGCTTTTTCCCTCTTTCTCCTACTCCAGATTCCTTTCTTTTACGCTAAAATTACTAATCATTCTTATTGTACATCAGGAACATGCAACCAAAGTACCATAGGTAACAGTATTTTGGCATTAATGGCCGTACTAAACTTCACAGGATGTTGTTTTAAAGGCACTTTCTAAGTATTATCTTTCTGGTTTACACAAGTTCCTAACTTACATGGATACTGTTTCACGAAGTCTTAATTATATTTACTACTTTTGAGAAAAAGTTATAGACTTCTGCCCTCCTTTCACTCCTGAATCAGATAGAGTGCATACCAGCTCAAGTTGAAAACCATGTTCAATTATCATAGAAACTGAGTACTGGATAAGCTACATGCATAAACTGCTACATTAACATGTAAAGTTTAAGAAGTATATAGCCACCTGAAATGGTAAGATTAAACTCTTTGCAAGTCATACTCCCTACATAGCATGTACACATTACAAGTATATAAACTATCAAAGGAAATCTGGTGGTCTAAGATATATTATTGAACCAAATCCCCATGTGACATTAGCACATACAATGTAAGATAAAGAGATCACTGATGGAGGGAGCGTCTGGAAACACCTCCACAGTGCTAAGCTGCACCAAAGTGGATATCAAAAACACTGACTTAAGGCAAAACACACTATATACCATAAAAAGAACTTTAGCACTCTTACTTCCCAAAAAAGCTAATGACAACTTTAAGAAATGCTTTTTGGTCAGTTGAGAATCTAATTACAAATTCTAATTTGCACACCAGAGGTAGTAATGGGGCAACAATGGCAGTACAACACAAGCAGGACACAAAGACTGCTTAGGCCAATGATCTCCAGAGAACGCAGAAATAATCTGTCGGGGTACAGTTAGAAGTTATTAGCACTTCTATTTTCATCTAAAAAATCATATTTGCTAATTTTTAACACATAGATTTAATTATTCATACCCTCACTGAGCCTCTGTAAATAGCTATGGTTTGCCAAACAGGTGGAAGGCTCATGTAAAGAGGGCTGACAGTGTTCTGAGCACTGTGACAGTCTTGGTACATGCTGAGTAAATACCTAGTTTTAACTAAACAAACTTTCATCACATGGGTAAAGTAATTTTAATTTAAGATTTCCTACAATAAAAAAACTGGAATTGAACACCACACCAACATCACAAGCACAAAGAAAGAAAAAGGGCCACATTAACATTTCTCTTACCCAATGAGGTAAAGAGAAAATTTATCAACAGATCTACCAGGAGGAGGAGGTTTAGTCACTAAGTCATGTCTGACTCTTGCGACCCCTTGGACTGTAGCCTGCCAGGCTCCTCTGTCCATGGGATTCTCCAGGCAAGAATACTGGAGTGGATTGCCATTTCCTTCTCCCATAGTGTGGGCCAAAAAAACCTCTCAAAATTACCAGGACAACCTTGTGAAAATTTATGTTCTTTACCAAAAAGAAGGAAGAATGAACTATGCCAGAAGTGTAAAGTACTCATTTATTGCTCTATCAGCTAGGTTTGGAATATGTATATTTATGTTTCAAAAAACATGCAAAATAATCCTTTACTGATACAAAGACAACTTCATAATAAAACTATTACTGTAGAAATTCCATTGATAAGTGAGAAAAATGACATCATGTTAATTACTAATCTCTGATAACCTCCAAATGTTTTTGAAAGGTACTCTAAATAGTAATATATTTGGACATGAAATGAAATGAGCATAAATATACATAGAAGCTATGTTTTATATAATAGTAGAGAGCAAGAGCAAGGTAACTCAGGTCCTATCCTGAAGGAGTTCACTATCTAGCAGGTTAGACAAATATACAAGCAGCTTTAAAATAAATGCAGTCATCAGTGCTATCAACAGGGAGCTGTTCCTTTCTATGGCTGCACTTCCTGTCTCCTTATAGTTAGGGGAGGCAGTGTGACTTTCTCTGACCAATGCAGCCTGAACCACACAGCACTTCTGAGCAAAAATTTAAGAGCCCAGGTGATCTTTATACCTTTCTTCTCTTTACACTAGTGACTGACAATACTCCAGACGGTGGCAGCTCCATCTGCCTGGCTGCCAAAGTGAAAATGAAGTGGTCTGTGACTGATTTACAGTATGAGTGAAAAATGAGCTTCTGTTTTAAGCCACTGGTTTTAGGGTTGTTTGTTTCCACAGCTTAACCTAGCCTATCCAGAATAAGATAGCATGAAATAATTTTGACAAAGAATGACAGGAGCTCTAAGGAAGTATACATAATCTCAGTCACACCTGCTGTCTCGTTAAAGGTGATGAAATTTTAAAAACCACCGTTTTCCCCATTTAGTAACTAATCTGCTCTCAAGTTTGCCTACCACTAAACAAATTTGTGGCTATTTTGTCCAAGTTCCTTTCAATAGGATTTTAAATTTTTACAAAAATCTTTCCAAGAATTCAATTTTCAACTTACACACAGAAGCTTACCGCTAAGTAATTCAATCCAGTTCTGGACCGTTTCTGGAGGCTGAGTCTCCTTAACATGCTTCAGAGCTTCATCAAGAAGAACATCCCCTGTTGGAGCATCTGACTTACAAATCACCTACAATGTAATCAGTAAGAATTACATGATCTATTTGATCTCTTTAGATAAAAAAAAATTATGTAAACATTTCACCATGTTTAAAACTCCAAGTGTTCATGCAGTTATCAAAGTTCAGATTTTAAATTAATTCCATATTAAGGAAATCCAATATTTAACCTTACCAGATTAGCCACAATCATAAATGAAAATACAACATAAATGAAAATGTGCCTTAATGAGTAAAGCAAAATGGTAGAAGAGTTTATACTCATTGCAATTCCCTTCACTGCTAAACCTTGGGCTATCTGATACAGAAATTCATTTTTCAAACATGTATTAGTTACAGAAACAGACTCAATTACATATCAGAATTTGGTATATAATAAAGGTGACATTTCACATTACTGGAGCAATTAATTTTTCAATAGACATTACTAAAACAACTGGCTAATAAATTAGAGGTAAAAAGTAAGACTTGGCTCCTCAGAGTTTATACCACAATAAAAGGTAGATTTAAATATGAAATATAGTTGAGAGAATGAGAAAGTTTTCTTAAAACTGTGACAACCAGCAGAAACCCTGAAAATACCAATAGGTTTGATTACATAAAAATTTTAAATACTACAAAACATTAAGCTAAGATGGATATAAAATCCACTTGAAGAACAGAACAATCCAGGGACTTCCCTAGTGGTCCAGTAGTTAAGACTCTGTGCTTCCAATGCAGGGGACATGTGTTCCACCCCTGGTCAGGAAACTAAGATCCTACCTGCTGTGTGGTGCAAAAGAGTAGAAAAATCCAGAAGTAGGGGATGACAGAAGAAAACACTACACTGCTTTAGTTTTTTTAAAGCCTTCCATAGCACTCTTGGGTAAACAAATCTCTAGCTGAAATTCTGTAATATCAAAGCTTAATTTGTTATATTATTGATACTTTGTTAACTATTAAAATATTATGAAATTTAACAACACTATTTTTAAAATGGGAGTCTTCTTGAAAACTTGGCATTGACAGCATGTCCTTTCCTCTTTGATCAATCTTAGCATACTACTGACTGGGGGATTTTGGCAAAAACTGACCCCTGTGGCAAGCGATTTGATGTGTAAGTGAATACTGAAACATCTCTAGTCAGTAACGTTCAGGTACAAAAGACTAATGTATTAATATGTCTCTGGTCAATAATGAGCTATAAAAGGTTAAAGAAAATACAGAATCTATTTCAGAGACAACATGACCCAATGGAAATATAATTAGAGCCAGAAATACAAGCCACAAATCTATTTTTAAATTTTTTAGTAGTTACATTTAAAAAGAAAAATAAGTACAATTAATTTTAACATATTTGATTTAACCCACCATAGCCAAAATACTGACATGTGATTATTTCACATTCTTATTTTTCCACAGTAAGTCTTCAAACAGCCAGTGTGTTTTTATTTACAACATGTCTCAATTTGCATGAGCCAGATTTCAAGTGTCTAGTTCACAGACATGTGGCTAGTGGCCACCATACTGGACAGAGCAGATAAAGAACACTTTCATTATCACAGAGAGTTTGACTGGAGAGTGCTATTCTGGGCCATGCTTATAGTAGGGTGTGAGAATAAGAAAAAATAAAAAGCCCTGGGATAAAAAGCTGTATGTCTATATGCTGTGGTCATGCCACCACTTCTTACTTTCCATTAACTCCTGAAATCGACTGCCATCTGGTCTCAACACACCACATGCCCATCATTTTGAGACAGGTGTCAGGATTACAATAAACTGGGTATAGTTGGATATTTTTTCTTAGGTCTGGGATCCATAACATTAATGTAAAATTAATGTAAAATTACTTGTGATTTCTATTACTACTAGTAATTAATGTATATATTTCACTGATACTTAAAAATTCCTAAGGTTTCTGTCCCCCATAAATCTACGGTTGCACAGTAAAATGGAAATAAAAATTATATTCTGCTTTATGACAAATATCTAAAACAGTAATTTCAAAACTAATCTCATGCAAGTTCATTTGACTCTACTTTAAATGACTGGATTTAATTTTAATACTCCATGAGGAGTATTTTCTGCTATACCGTGTCTACTGTGTGTCTAATTTTCAAAAATATATTCTTTTCTTTCCCATAGGATTATTATTGTCTGGTATATCAATCAAAAATGTTCAGTTTTCACCCTAAAACATTTTGGATTTCATCATAACACAATGCATTATGGAAAAAATGGTTTTGAAACACCCTACATCCCCCAAGAAACAATGACAGACGAAGAGAAATGGCCTTGAATATTTTAGGCTGAAATGAAAGTTAAAAATTCTAGAAACTAGTCAATAATACCTGTAGTAACACAGACCTTAACAATGGAGAGGAGGAGATCTGAAAAGTATTTGTATTCTGGCAAAAAGATCAATTGCCTATGGATAGTTAATTTGCACAGTTATCCCTTTTGAGTAGTATGTCAAGTCTTCCAAATCATGGTTTTCAGGAATAGCAAATAAAGTTTGGGAGTCTTTTTGAATATGCAGGATGCAACGGCCAATGATCCTAACAATGAATTACATTACTCATTATGTACAAAGAACCAAAAAATCAAAGATGCAAAAAAAAAAAAAAGATATGGAAACATGATTCAATAAAGATTTAACTTTAAAATCAATTTAACTTCTGAAAGCTATTAGTAAAACATCATGGTTCTACTGTATAATACAGCAAACTTATTCAATATCCTGTGATAAGCCACAATGGAAAAGAATATAAAAAAGAATGTACAGGACCAGTTCCTCAGACCTATCCAAGAGACTGTCTCCTGAGCTACAGTCTTCAGTAAGGTCCTCAATAAAACTTAACTTCCAACTTAAAAAAAAAAAAATGTATGTATGTATACATATAACTGAATTACTTCACTATATAGCAGAAATTAGCATAGTGTAAATCAACTATACTTCAATAAAATAGAAATTAGTAGAAATATTCTTTATCTTTAGGCAGCACATTATTCAAAAAGGCTATGTTATATATATAGGCCCCCTCTTACCTTTCTTGTTAACAGACTCTTACGTCTCATTCCACAAGCCTCTAGCTGTAGCCTTCCTCTCAATGCTAATTCAATCAACATACAGCCACGTAATCCAGATGATATACAGTCATTCCAAAACGATGTGTAACCCTATTTAAAAAAGAGAAAACAAAAGAGTTAATTTACTTTGGAGTCAAGAAAATAAGTATTTTTTAGCCAAAGCTGTATCTCGTGCCTTTTACCTTTCATATCTTTCTATAATTAAAATCAAAATACTGAAAAAATACAAGTACTATACATTATTAAACTAGGATTTTCAAGAACTTACTTTCTTTTCACCACTTTCTTACACATAACTTTGGAAGTCATTAAGTTGTGCTAATTAGGCCCTTTCAGACTTCAGGGCTCACCCATTCAGTTAAGCTCAGATCATAGCGGTTTATAACATGGGCAAATGAAGAAGCTCAGGAAAAATAATCTAGTCCACTGAGGCCTCATGCAGAATTAGAACATCGTTCAATGCCATTTAGGATAAAAACACAAGGTTAAATTTAGATGAATATATCAGAAAATTTAGGCATGAGGCCATGCCTAGTACTCTGAATAACAAACTGTAAAGCAATCAGATTCCAGCACCTCCCAACACACAACCCCAAGAGAAATTTAAGGGCAACATCCAAGGTGAATAAAAAAGCCAGAAAAATGAGACTGATAGATATTTAAGGATTTGGGAATACTCAAGTGAAAACAGGCACTCTTTGAGCGCTAACAACTGGGTCTGTCCAAATTGCAAAGCCATGAAGAGTTGCCAACTACTAAAGTACTCGACTTTCCAGGTGGCACTAGTGGTAAAGAATCTGCCTGCCAGTGCGGGAGACTCAAGAGACGTGGGTTCAATCCCTGTGTTGGGAAGTTTCCCTGAAGGAGGAAATGGTAGCCCACTCCAGTATTCTTGCCTGGAGAACTCCATGGACGGAGAAGCCTGGCAGGCTTCAGCCCACAGGGTTGCAAAGAGTTGGACAAGACTGAGCACTGAGTACTAAATTCTGAAGAGAAATCAGCAGCTGTCACTAGTCCTGTTTAAGACTCAGAATAAGGTAACATGCAACTCTGGTGGGAGGGAAAACAGGTCAAAGGATTCTTTGAAGAAAGGAGGGCCTAGAATTAGGGTTCTGGTACTCTCTTGAGGTCAGTCTTGGTACTCTGCCAGGTCACAGTGGGCAGCTTGTATTTAAGACAATGACTGACCATCATGGCCCATGGGACTTCACTTTTGATACAGCAACTTAAATGACGAAGCTACCACTTCTGAGAATGAAGGCTTTGAGAAAATTTGAGTTTAGACTAAGGGAGCCACAAGGAGATTAACATTAAGAAGCAGGTTTATGGGACTTTCCTGGTGGTCCAGTGGATAACACGCCACACTCCTGATGAAGGAGCCCAGATTCAATCCTTGGTCAGGGAACTAAATCACACATGCTAAAACTAAGACCCAATGCAGCCAAATAAGTCTGTGTTTGGTTGGGTTTTTTTTTAGATTTGTTTAAAAATAAAAGAGCCGGACTTCCCTGGTGGAATAGTGGGTAAGAATCTGCCAATGCAGGGGACACAGGTTCAATCCCTGGTCCAGGAAGATTCCACATGCCATGGGCAACTAAAGCCCACACGCCTAGAGCCTGTGGGCCACAAGAAAAGCCACCACAATGAGAGGCCCGCACGCCAGAGATGAGTAGCCCCAGCTCATCACAACTAGAGAAAGCCCAGGCAGCGAAGAAGACCCACAACAACCAAGTACTTTATAAATAAATATTCTTTTAATTTATATAAAAAATAAAGAAGACGATTTTAATGTGAGGCAGGGGAAGCAAATACTGTTTAGATTTGAGGGGATTCTTTTAAACTTAGTTTTAGGGATCTGGTTAAATTAAGATCACTAGAGATTAGCTAAGTAGTTAAAAAGACCAGTAACTTACAGATATTAGGTAAAATCCACGGCTTGTATATCCATCCAATACAATTAAAGCTCTAGGAAGCCCAGAAATGGATTCACATGAAATCAAAGTTTATAGCTATCTGGCTTCAACTGGCCTGGACATACAGATGGGAGTGCCCAGGTGAGCCTCTACAAACTATAAATAATAGAGTACACCTCATAAGACAGTGATGGATGAAATAAAGGACCATGCCCTGTCTCTGCAGCCTGGAAACTTCTGATGAACAGTACTTATCAGAAACTTAGGAACTTCCCTGGCAGTCCAGTGGTTAAGAGTCTGCCTTCCAATGCAGGGGATGTGCATTCAATCCCTGGTTGGGGAACTAAGATCCCATGCCTCAGGGCAACTAAGCCTACGAGGTCAACAAAGATCCAGTGCAGCTAAAAGCAATAAACAATAAAAATTAAAATGATGATCAATTTCACCTTAGAAAAAAGGGAGAGGGAAGAATCTTACATTTGCTAGCAGACAACAAAATACACCTCAACTGCCCTGAGAATAAAGGTATACCCAGAGAAGTTAGCAAAATGGAGTATTTAACAGGACTTTAAAGATTTACATTTAGTGAATGGCTTTTGGGCATTAACATTAAAGACACATGCTTAAACAGAATTGACTTCACACAGGAAAACAGACAAATGGACATGGACAGTTCTGTAGCAAAGCTTCCAGGATTCATACACAATATTCCAAAGATCAATGAAGACACCAAAACCATACCAAGCAGGCTGACGACACCTGCCAAAATCCACATCATAAAAGTATGATCAGGAATTAAGCAAGTTGCTGGAAGCAGGAGAGAAAGGGGGAGTTGTTGTTTAGTCGCTAAGTCATGTCAACTCTTGCAACCCCACGGACTCTAGCCCCGCCAGTCTCTGTTCCTGGGATTCTCCAGGCAAGAATACCGAAGTGGGTAGCCATTCCCTCCTTCAGGGGATCTTCCTGACCCAGGGATCGAACCCGCGTCTCCTGCATTGGCAGGCAGATTCTCTACCATTGAGCCATGAGGGAAGCCCAGAGCTGAACAAAAATATTTTATGATCTTACTGGATAAGATGGTGGCAATGCCATCCTTGAGAATTAAGTATATTAGAAGGGAAGCAGTACACTGGAAAGAGCCAACTGAATTTGGTCATGACCTAGGCCAGCAAGATTGTGGAGTGAATCCATGTCACAACACATACAAGCAAAACCACTGAAGCTGGGGCACCAGCTTAGACCCTGCCAAGTGCTAGAGAGCACTTCCATCTTTTAATCCCTAGTGCTAACCTTACAACTACATTTCACTGATCTCCAAACATAAGTTTAATGTCTCCATATGAGATGATGGAAGCTAACTAAACTTACTGTGGTAATCATTTCACCATACACGCCTACCTCGCTTTGGTAAATATCAGAGATATCACAGAATTGTTTCCAGACCACAGAAACAAAGCCAGTATCACAAGAAGTGAGTCACACAAATGTTATGGTTTCCCAGTGCACATAAAAGTTAATATATACACTATACTATAGTTATAACCAAAAAGAAAGAAAATGTATACACCTTAGTTTTAAAATTTCTTATTGCTAATTCTAAAACACCTTTAATTTGTAAAACATATGGTATCTGTGAAGCACAGTAAAGCAAAGCACAATAAAAGAGGGTATGCCTGCAAATGTAAATTAAACCATGACACTGTACACCTTAAATTTATACAGTGACTATGTCAATTATTTCTCAATAAAACTGAGGGGGAGAAGTTGTATCTCTGGTATTGGGATGCATTTAAAAATAGACGGTATCTTGAAAGAAATACAGTATTATAGCTATTGAGTTAACCTAAACCCATGGAAGAGAGAACAGACATGTGGTACAGGCCTCACAGGTGCATAGCAGTAGAATGAAGAACTAGAGTCTAATTTGTCAGTTACTGGGAGCCTTAAAACTTGGTACAAGACTGGCTGACTCAACATCCAAATCTAGGCAGACCACCAATCTACATGACTTCTCAGTGCAAAAGACTTCACCACCCACTCCAGTGTTCTTGCCTGGAGAATCCCAGGGATGGGGTCGCACAGAGTCAGATACGACTGAAGTGACTTAGCAGTAGCAGTAAAGTAAAAATAAAAAAGCTAAAAAAAAAAAGACTTCACCAGAGCAGGTAACACCACACCACCCTGGGGATTTGTCCTCAGATAAAACACCACTCCTGAAACAATTCCAAGGACCTGTGGTCTAAACAGGATGGCTATATATTCAGGGCATGAATGTGTTTTTGCCCTAGGAAAATATCTTATACCATATCTGTCAAAAGGGCAGTTCAGTTCAGTCGCTCAGTCGTGTCCAACTCTTTGAGACCCCATGAACCGCAGCACATCAGGCCTCCCTGTCCATCACCAGCTCCTGGAGTCCACCCAAACCCATGTCCACTGAGTCAGTGATGCCATCCAACCATCTCATCCATTGTCGCCCCCTTCTCCTCCTGCCTTCAATCTTTCCCAGCATCAGGGTCTTTTCAAATGAGTCAGTTCTTCACATCAGGTGGGCAAAGTATTGGAGTTTCAGCTTCAGCATCAGTCCTTCCAGTGAGTATTCAAGACTAATTTCCTTTAGGATGGACTGGTTGGATCTCCTTGCAGTCCAAAGGACTCTCAAGAGTCTTCTCCAACACCACAGTTCAAAAGCATCAATTCTTCAGCACTCAGCTTTCTTTATAGTCCAACTCTCACATCCATACATGACTACTGAAAAAACCATAGCTTTGACTACCCTAGCTTAATCCAAAAACAGGGTACTAGCACTCAAAGTTCAGGGTCACATGAAGGAAGAACCACTGGCCAGGCAATCAACTTAGTAACAAAGCAGCAGCACTGCATTAGGAATACCAGTAGCCACAGGATCTTGAGGATGTCCCCTACTCACTGCAGAAGACTCAACTTCTGGGTCCTGATGGAGGTTAGAGAACCACACAAAAAATATATGTATTTTTGGGCCCTACACATTTAAGATTAGGATCAGAATCAGCTATTTCTAAAATTTAAGAATGAAAGAGGCAGAGATATGCCAAGTAGAGGTGGACCATACACTACCCCCACAAGAATCCAGAGAAACAGGATTTCATTAGGCATGGGTCCAAAACAAGGGGAAACATTCAAGAACAGATGGTCCCATGAAGACCCTAATATAGCTGTCCTGGGGAGCTGAAATGCTAGAAAATCAAATCAGGCACGTTTGAAAGTCATACCATGTGCAGCTCACAAGTGTGTTAGTCACTCAGTCATGTCCAACTCTTTGCAACCCATGGACTATAGCCTGCCAGGCTCCTCTGTCCATGGAATTCTCCAGGCAAGAATACTGGAGTGGGTTGCCATTTCCTCCTCCAGGGGATCTTTGCGACTCAAGGATCGAACCCAGGTCTCCTGCATTGAAGGCAGATTCTTTACTGTCTGAACCACTAGGGAAGCCCAAGCCTTCAACAAAACCAAGACTAGAATGCAAGACGCAGGCAATCAGAAGGCCCTGGAAACTAATTCAAAGCACCCCACTAGCCTTTTACCAAAATTTAATAGTAACAACTAATGATAACCAGTAGATGCAAACTTTCCCAACAGAATGCCAGCGAAATTGACTACAGAGTGCTCCCATCAATCTTACGTTTTTGGTAACACTCAGCATCCGTGACTCAGACAAATGGCCAATCTTTAGCCAGACCTCACGAGAAGCTTGTGACCTTAAGTGGGATATATGACCTTTATCATATAGTATGCCACCCAGAGGCAAGGAGCAGAACAGAAAGAATGAAGGCACAGGAACGAATGAGGCAATAATACCAGGGACAAGCTCTGCAGACACACTCCTTCCCTCAGTGGGCAGTTCCAAGATCTAAATGTAGGGGACAGAGAATACATACAGGAAACCTGACATTACTGCAGATAAAAGCAACAACCTCCAACACAACTTTTTCTCAGCGATGAGATAAAATTTACTTGTGTCTTTATTTGCCTGATCCACTTTTTCTTCTCAGGTGGCTCCACTTGGGAGGATTTCAAAGGTAAATGCTCACTGGGCCCCTAAATATGCTAACACTGAATTCTCATCATTCAACTTTCAAGTTCCAGAATATTTAACCAGAAGCCTTTTGGTGTTTAAGACTAGCCATTGTTAATATATAGACAAGGTACACAGAACAGTTTTCATATTTTACGTGCATGTTTCTGTTTTTATGCACAAAGTATTTCCAAATGAAATGATTAAAAACAACATATCTGTATATAAGGTTTAATTCTGTTCTGACCACTGTTTCAGAGATGGCTTTCTACACAGACTTTCCTCAGCAAAAGAAAATATCAGGTTTCCAAAAACATTTGGGATTTACTATAGGTGGCGCTAGCAGTAAAGAACCTGCCTGCCAATGCAGGAGACAATGCAGGATGACGGTTCAATCCCTGCGTCGGGAAGATCCCTTGGAGGGCACGGCAACCCACTCCAGTATTCTTGCCTGGAGAAACTCATGGACAGAGGAGCCTGGTGGGCTACAGTCCATACGGTCACGAAGTCAGACATGACTGAAATGACTCAGCACACACGCACCAAACTCACTCTAAAAGTTGTACTCCTAAGACCAGTCTTGGCTCACATCCACCTTTTAAAAATTGCCCTCTACAGAATTTATAGAAAGGGATGACTGTATTCTGCCAAATCTAACTGGACCAGAATGGGTACGTCAGAATTTTCCTCCTGGGAATCTGAAATTGGCACACAGAGGCTGCATCATTTAGGTGAGCATGGACAATAGGGATGTAACTGGTTATGTGGATTCAGAAGTCACTGGCCATTATGCACAAATGCAACCAGATAATCATGATAAACAGAAAGGAATAGAAGAGAGATATGCACAAATGAGAGCACACAAAATGTACGGCAGACCCAAACACACACACAGAGACAGAGAAAAGCGTCCTAACAGAAGTGTGCCTGTGTCTCTGGGTTGTACCTCTAAACCTTATTCCCATGAGATTCACCTGTATCTCCTTTTCTTAGGTTACTTGCAAAGATTTCCGTTCCTGCAAGCAGCTAACTTTTAGTAATGCCAAAAGGAATTTAATGAAATATTAAATTAGTGGTAGCTGAAAAAGTCTGTGTATAGAAACTATAACTAAAAGATTCATCACAGGCTAAAAAAATATTACGCGTGGCCAAGGAATTCAAATTTGCATATATGTAACCTTTAGTCGTTATTAGAACACCAGTAAGTTTGATTGTGACAGGGTAGCTGCTTACTGAAAACAAATAGCAGTCCCATCAACAAAAGGAACCTATCTGTCAGACAGCAAAATAGGGCTTGTGATTATCAAGTGCCACATTCCAATTAAACTCATCTAACTAGAAGCAAATGAAATCCCAACATCATTAACCTTAAAAGAAAATACACACAAAGAGACACATTAATAATTTACGTATACATCAAATCCAGACTGAGGGGCACTCTATCAAATAATGAGTTACGAACTAAAGGGAAAAAAAAAAACTGAAGGAAACCACATTTAAAGAATTAGTGGGAAAAATGACAATGATTCATTAATAAAAATGATTCATCAAATATAGAACATCAGTTAAGAGAATGAAATTCTTTAATTAAAACGTATTGCTGAATGAACCATAAAATATAATTACTCTTATTTTTTCCACTGTTTTTTCGACCTTTTATTTCCCAAAATTCTTTAAATAAAAAAAGAGCTAATGCTTATTTTATATACTTCATTGAAAAAAGTTTCTTTTAGGTTTCTTTTGTATTCCTGGAGTAAAACATGTTCAGCTAGTTCTAAAATGAAGTATCTCCTAAGGAAATGATTTAACCGAAGTCCAAGAATAAAACAGATCACTGTCGTCCTTCTCTATTATTAATTCCTGTATAGACAGTAGATCCAAAAGTAACTGGGGAGGAGGAAAGAGGAAGAAAAACTAATGAACATGTGTAGAAATTGCTGGAAAGAAAGAAGTATGGATGGATTCATTCATGTACTTGGGAAAAGGTTAAAACGTCTTGTTTTCGTGGTTAATGCATAATACAAGTTGTGTTACTATATGAAAGTAATTGGGAAACTATATCTGCCAAAACTCATAAATGTTATACTAGCAACCATCTGTTTGAAAATAGGGGAATAAAGGTCTTTTTTTTCCTGTCCAAAGAAAAAAAAGTATGACTGGGACTTCTCTGGTGGCATGGCGGATAAGAATCCACCTGCCAATGCAGGGGACACAGGTTTGATCCTTGGTCCGGGAAGATTCCAGAGCCTGCAAGCCACAGCTAATGAGCTCCTGTGCCACAACTACTGAAGCCCACGTGCCCTAAGGCCAGCAACTTGCAACTACTAAGCCCAAGTGCTGCAATTAAAGAAGCCTGTGTGCCTAGAGCCCATGATCCACAGCAAGGGAAGCCACCACGGTGAGAAACCTATGCACCACAACCAGAGAGCAGTCCTCACTCTCTGCAACTAGAGAAAGCCTGCATGCAGCAATAAAGACCCAGCATAGCCAAAAATAAGTAAATATAGCAGGGTGTATACGTCTCTCTCTCTCTCTCACACACACACACAATGACTATAGTGAAAAATTTCCTAGAGGAGCTCAACAGTAGATGCAAGAGGAGAAAGAGTCAATGAACTTGAATTTGAATTTAAAGAACAAGACAGAAAGTAATGAAAATAGGAAAAGCCTCAGTGGGCTTCCCTTGTGGCTCAGCTAGTAAAGAATTTGCCTGTAATGCAGGAGACCTGGGTTCAATCCCTAGGTTGGGAAGATCTCCTTAAGAAGGGAAAGGCTACCCACTCCAGTATTCTGGCCTGGAGAATTCCATGGACTGTATAGTCCATGGGGTCACAAAGAGTCAGACATGACTGAGCAACTTGCACTTCACTTTCACTTCAGAGAGTAGTGTTCAAGCAAGCCTCCCAGTAGTGACAAGAGTCTCAAAAAGAGGAGGCGGCAGAAAAAACAACTGAAAACTCCCCCAAATATGGTGAAAAATATTCATCGAAGATCCAGAGCATCATGATACCCAGATGCATCACAGTCAAACTGCTGACATTAAACAAAGAGAATGTATTATGTTCTGGGAAAGCAACAAGAAAAAAACAACTTATCCCATTTAAGGGAACAATACAATTACCAGATAACTTCTCACTAGAAATACTGGAAACCAAAAGGCATTAGGATAGCATATTGGAAGTGCTGAAAGAAACAAACTATCAACCAAGAATCTATACCCAGCAAAACACCCTTCAAAGCTGAAGATGAACCAGACATTTACAGGTAAACAAAGGCTGAATTTGTTGCTAGCAGATCTGCCTTATAAGCAATACTAAAAGTCCTGCTGATTGAAAGTAAATTAATATCAGGCTGTATTTCAAATCCATATAAAGAAAAGATAGATACAAAGGTAAATGAACAAGAAAGACTATATACTTTCTAATTTGACTTTAAAAACTCACTTAAAAGCAAAAGATTGCATAAAATAGTAAGTATAAAACAGTATTGAGTTATGTGAACTTGTAATATTTCTGACAATAATGAACAAAGGAAAGGGGTAAATGAAGATATATTGGAGCAAAGTTTCTATATTTTGATGGAATTAAATGAGTATTACTTTAAAGAAGACTAAGGAAAAAACTCCAATGGATATAGGTATGCAGGGAGGAAGGGAAGGTGGAAGAAAGGGAGGAGTAGGGAAATTTAAATAGTGTAACTTTATTTTTCCATTTAACACAGAAGAAGATGGTAGAAGAGGAAGAGAGAAACAAAAAGGACATCTGATACAGAAAACCAAGAGCACAGAGGCCGGTGTAAATCCAACTCTATCAGTAATCACATTACATGTGTGGGCTAGGTCAGATACTCTGATGGTCAAGTCTCACAGACTGGATAAAAGATTTAACCACACCTGTGCTGTCTACAAGAGACAGTTTAGATTCAAAGGCACAAACAGGTTTAAAAGAATGAATTTTCTTAAAAACCATGGAAACACTAATCCAAAGAAAGTTGGAATAGATATATTAACATGAGACAAAGTAGACTTCAGAATAAGGAAAACAGAGAGACAAAGGGGAAAGTTTCATAATGATAACAAAGTTAGCCATCAGGAAGATTTAACTATTATACACATACACACCTAACAAGAGAATCCCAAAATATATGATACAAAAACTAACAAAAAGGAGAAACAGACAACACAGTAATAGTAGTTGAAGACCACACTGTTAACTGATACAACTACAGAGAAAACAAAGATACAGCATTGAACAATACGATACAATTAGAAAACAACCGAAGATACACCATTGAACAACAATATCAACCAATTTGACTTAAATGACATTTATAGAACACTCCAACCAACAACAGCAAAATACATTTTTTCAAGCACACAAATATTTTCCAAGATACCTCATAAGCCAGCCCACAAATCAATGAATTTAAAACGAGTGAAATCATAGAAAATGCTTTACTCCAAGAGAATTAAATCAGAATTAAAACAACAGAATAAAATGCAAAAAATGTCCATGTGAGAAATAATCCCCATGTGAGAAATAATCCATGGCTCAAAGAACTACAGAAGGCAGGAAGAAGTATTCTGAACTAAAAGAATACGAAAACACAAAATATAAAAACCTACAGGATGCAGCTAAAGCAGTGTTTAGAAAGGTATCTGCAGCTTTATTAAATATCTGTATTACAGAAGATCTCAAATCAACAACCTAATCTTCTACCTTAAGGAATTAGGAAAAGAGCAAACTAAATCCAAAGCAATCAAAGAGAAGGAAATGATAAAGCTTAGCATGGAAATCAATGAAATGTAAAACAGAAAAATAGAAGAGGGAAAAAGGTCAATAAAGCCAGCTTGTTTCTTTTAAAAAGATCGATGTTAAAACAGGTGTATGGAGAGGAAGGAGAGGGACAAAAGATCCACGAAGTATCAAGATAAAAAAACAGTAGGAACATCATTTCCACCCCTACAGAAATTTAAAGGATTATAAGGAAATACTATAAACAGCTTTATGCCAAGAAATTAAACAATTTAGACAAAATGTTCAAACTGCTGGATAAAGAGCAATTACCAAAACTAACTAAAGAAGAAATACAAAATCAGAATAAAACCTGTAACAAGAAATTGAATGAGGAGTTGAAATATCTTCAAAGAGTGTTACTGAGATGTAAGAATCAGTCTACCAGATGTAGATAAACCTGACTGTTGCCCATAGCCACAAGAAAACTTGTTGGGGGGTGGGGCGGTGGGCGGTGTTTAAGCAGGTCATTTCATATCCTCTTAAGTCTTCACTTTCTCATCTACACAATGAAAAAGACAGACTTCAAGCATTCTACAAGTATGATTCTAAGCAACTGGGAATTCCCTGAGGGGGTATGTGGCTTAAAGCAAAACAGGATACATGTTCTATTTTAATTTCTGAAAAAGCATTTGCAGGTCAATCATCAAGGGTATTCTTCAAACTGCTTAACAGGATATAAAGAACTGTAAAAGATAATCATTTATAATAAGGTACCTAAAAATTGGTGCTTGGCACTATTATACATAATGTAGAAGTGAACAAGAAAATTTTCCAGTTTTCACGTGACACGGAGATCATCTTAAATATCAAACTGATCAAACAAGAAATTAAGTGAGAAATTAAAAAAATTTCCTGAGACAAACAAACATGGAAACACAATATATCAGAATTTATGGGATTCACCAACAGCCTCTAGATAAATGATGTGATACTGGTACATGAACAAAGAGACCAAGAGAATAAATAAATCCAGAAATAGACTCAAGAATACACTGAAATCTAGTATATGATAAACGTGCTATCTTAAATCATATACCTGGTAAGGGGTAAATATCCAAATTACATAAAGAACTCATATAACAGCAAAAAAAATAATAATAAATCCAGTTAAAAAAAAGGGCAAAGAACCCAAACAGACATTTCTCCAAAGTAGATGGTACTCAGTATAAGAAGGAAAGATGGGCAATTTAATCATTAGTATTAAAAACTATTAGATTAAAAAAATAAAAACTACTGGATAGTCATTTAGAAAAACAAAATTGGACCCATACTTCATATTACACACCATAATTAACTCCAAATGGATGACAGATTAAAATGTAAAATGAAACAATATAAAGCACTAGAAGAAAACAGGAGTGAATACCTTCATAACCTGATTTGGGGGCAGGGGGTGGGTGGAAAAGCTTTCAGCTACTGCTCAAAATCTAGAAGAAATACATATGGATAAATTGTATTACGTAAGTTTTTTTTTTTTTAAAGTACCCATGGCAAAAAGCATCAACAAAGTAAAAAAAACAAAAGGAAATGTAGGAAAATGCATATATAACATCTCACAAATACACAATTAGTTCCTAAAAATTAAAGGAAAATAAGATCAAGGGGCTTCCCTAGCAGTCCAGTAGTTAAGACTCTGTGCTTCCACTGCAGGGGGATGTGGGCTCAATCCCTGTTCGGGGAATCAAGATCCCACATGATGCAGCCAACAAATTTAAAAAAAAAAAAGGAAAATAAGATCAATACTCAATTTTTTAAAGGTAAAGATACAAACAGTAAATTCACAAGATAAATGAAAATGACCTAAACATATGAAAAGATGCTTCCTATCATTAACAATACATATTTAAATAACAGAAGAAAAACAAAACCAATCCAAAAATAAGCAAAACAAGTATCTATAAAAGATGAATGGGAAGAAAAAAAAGATGAATGGAAAAACAAAATGTGGTATGTACATACAATAGAGTACTATTCAGCTTTAAAAAGAAACTAAATTCTGACACATGCTACAACATGATGAACCCGGTCTGCTAAGTGACATAAGCCAGTTACAAAAAGGCAAAGGCTGTATGATTTCATTTTTATGAGGTGCCTGAAGTGAAGTGAAGTGGCTCAGTCGTGCCCGACTCTGTGACGCCATGGACTGTAGCCTACCATGCTTCTCCGTCCATGGGATTTTCCAGGCAAGAGTACTGGAGTGGGTTGCCATTTCCTTCTCCAGAGGATCTTCCCGACCCAGGGATGGAACCCGTGTCTCCTGCGTTGTAGGCAGACGCTTTACCGTCTGAGCCACAAGGGAATCCTAGAGGAGTCAAAAGCCCTGAAGAAAGCAGAGTGGTGGCTGCCCCGGGCAGGTGGGAGGAGGAATCAGGAGCTGTCACTTACTGGGTAAGGAGTTCCAGTGTGGGATGATAGGTTCTGGAGATGAACAGTAGCGACGGGTGCACAACAAAGAGAATGTCCTTAATGTTACTGAACTATAGACTTTAAAATGGCTAAAACAGTGAATTCTGTTATGGACATTTTAGTACAATTTTTAAAACTACATGAGACAATGCTTATCTGATAAGACTGGCAAAAATCGAAAAATATCTGACACCATTGGCAAAGATAAGGCCAATACACTGTGCTAGGAATGCAAAAAAGCTATCACCCCTGACAGAAATCATGAAAGAGTATGTGTCCTTAGCTTGACAAGCCTACTTCTAGAAATCTCCTCTGAAAAATCTACATCCCCATAAATATGAAACAATAAATGCATATGATTATTAACTACGACATTATCTGAAGTAAAACTTGGTAACAGTCCATAAATCCATCAATAAAAACAACGAATATATGAAGATAAATATAATGGAACACTATGGAGCCACAAAAGATCTTTATATTTGGGGGAGAGGGGCAAGAACAAGTATGTTTAATTTTGCTACAAAAACACTGGAAAAACAAACTCCAAACTAAGTTTTCAAAATGACCAACAGGGAAAAAAAAAAAAAAAAAAACCAAAATGACCAACAGGAGGAAGAAGGAATGAAGTAGAAAGGATGACGGAAGTAAAGACTCCTAACTTGTAATAGTTATACATATTCAAAACAGAAAAAACATTTTTAAAGAAGGAAAACGAACTAATCTAACTGCACAAAAATTAGTGATACAGCCACAAAGAAATATTAACTATTTCAACTGCCTTTAGAATACAGTATTTTAACTGTACATCCTAGTAAAGTATTGCAAAGAAATCTGGGGCTGAATTAAACAATTTGTAGTAATACCGACATTATTATTATTTTAAAACTAAATACATGTAGTAACTAATCCAATAAAAATAATATTTTGGGGAACCAAGAATTTAAATTAAGAGAAAAAAGATACAGGTATAAAATTCAATAAGTGAAATAAAAATCCATGTTAAGTTTGAATCAAAAACTATGTGAACTGATTCTTCCCTCCCCCCAAATGCTAGTTCTATCCCCTAAAGAAAATATATTCTATGTCTGTGTACTGAAAAGTCCTAGAGGCAAAGACATCCCAATAATACTGAGGACACCTAGTACCCAGACTGTGGTTCATTACCCACTTAAAAAAAGTGAAGATTGATCTCAAGTCTGAAACAGGGTATGTATTTGGAAGACGAGTCTCAAGCATTTTGATGTTGACCAGAACGCAAGAAGTTATCAAAGGTTAATAAGTGATATCAAAAGAACACTGCAGCCAAAGGAAATGAATTCCTGTTAGCCAAAGGTGGGACAACTTTAAACATAAACATAAAACTAACATAAAAAAAGAGTAATTTATGCAGTTCAATTCAGTTGCTCAGTCGTCTCCGACTCTTTGCGACCCCATGGACTGCAGCACGCCAGGCCTCCCTGTCCATCACCAACTCCCAGAGTTTACTCAAACTCACGTCCATTGAGTCGGTGATGCCATCCAGCCATCTCATCCTCTGTCTGCCCCTTCTCCCGCCTTCACTCTTTCCCAGCATCAGGGTCTTTTCCAATGAGTCAGTTCTTCGCATCAGGTAGCCAAAGCATTGGACTTTCAGCTTCAACACCAGTCCTTCTAATGAATATTCAGGACAATTTATACAAGTGACTGGGATTTCCTTATAAGTCCAATGGCTAGAACTCCACACTCCCAACGCAGGGGTAGAGATTTGACCCCTGGTCAGGGAACTACATCCCACATGACTCAACCAAAAGCTTGCAGACTAAAAGATCCCTGTGCCGCAGCTAACAGATTCAGTGCAGAGAACAAATTTCTAAATGCTCCCTTTAAAAAAAATACAAGTGACTGAAAAAAAAAAAAAAAAATACAAGTGACTGAAACACAATGAATATATTAAAAAAAAAAAAAAAAACCTACAAGTCACAGTTTAAAAACACAGAAAGCCCACACCTCACACAAAGTCACTAAAATACTAACTCCTTATTCTAAAACTTAGCACTTTATTAAAAGAGAAAATTTAGTCAGCCCTCTGTGTCCAAGGATCCAACACACCACAGATAGAAAATAAAGCAAAACTTGAATTTGACCCTATTTACACTGTATTTACAACTATTTATATAGCATTTACATTGCACCAAGTATTATAAGTAACAGAGATGACTTAGATGATACAGGAGGATGTGTGTAGGTTATATGCAAAAACTATAGCATTTTAAATAAGGGACTAGACCATCCGAGGATTCTGGTAACCCCTGCAATGTAGGGTCCTGGAACCAATGCCCCTTGGACACTGAGAGACTACTGTATTTATCCTGGCATTAAAAAAAAGAAAAAAACTATGTATTTTACTTATTATTTTGGGCTGTGCTGGGTCTTCGCTGCTGTGCACAGCCTTTTTCTAGTTGGGGCGAATGGGGCTACTCTTCACTGTAATGCACCGGGTTTTCCCTGTGGTGGATTTTCTTTTGTGGGGCACAGGCTCTGAGGCGCAGAGGCTTGGTTGCCCTGTGCATGAGGGATCTTCCCAGAGTCCCAATCCAGAAACTGAACCTGTGTCCTCTACATAGGCCAGCAGATTCTTAACTACTGGACCACCAGGGAAGTCCCTATCCTGCCTTTTAAGTGCATAAAATAAAATGCATAGGATTACAAAGGAGATAAAATTCAAAGTGTTAAAAATAAACAAATCTGTGCTAATATATTGATGTTGGGAGGGATTGGGGGCAGGAGGAGAAAGGGACGAAGGGGATGAAATGGCTGGATGGCATCACCGACTCGATGGGCATGAGTTTAAGTGAACTCCGGGAGTTGGTGATGGACAGGGAGGCCTGGCGTGCTGCGATTCAGGGGTCACAAAGAGTCGGACATGACTGAGCGACTGAACTGAAATGATGTGCTTCTTTATTAGTACACCAAACAACAAACCCTAGTGGCAAGTGTAATTTCAACAAAGTGATGAGCAGACAATAATGTAATGTGTCTAAATAAAAGTAATAAGATATGAAAATATCTCTGGTTTCTACTAATGACAAACTCACAGATATCACTAGTACTACTTCAGCTTGCCTAATGTTTATAACTGTAGTAGATAAGTTTCATTTAAAGGTCATTAAAAATAAATTACTTTTCCCACCCAAGCATTTTACCCTGAATTCTACCACTACCTCCAGGCTAAAGACCAATCTATTCCCTAGGAGTGGGGATACCAGTCTCAACCCAAGAACCACTCTGTTAGAACCCAATCCACGAACTACCCTGGTGGTCCAGTGGCTAAGACTCTGTGTTCCTAATGCAGGGGACCTGAGTTCAATCCCTGGTCAGGGAACTAGATCCCACATGCCACAGCTAAAGATCCCATGTGCCACAATTAAGACCCGGTGCAGCCAAATAAATAAATAAATATTAAAAAAAAAAAAAAGAACCCAATCTAAGTAATGAATTCAATCTATGTATGACTCATCTTCCGTTCTGTGCAGACCCCAATTCTGAGCCTTCCTCCCTTCTTCACATCAGTCCACTCCATTCTCACGCTCATCTCTAGCAACTCCAACAGTCATTTACTGGGCACTATTCTGTACCAAGTACTGTTCTCCGTATCATACCACTTCAAACACACTCCTGATAATTTCTAAGCTGACAGTTACACTTGCAACTATTTTCCTTCCATTGCATTCACCTACCAAAACTCCAATGGATTGATCCAACTGTCCACTTTCTTTTTCTGTGCCTGTGCTTCCAAACTGCAAGAAAGAAATCTTGCCATATCGATTTAAATTAAACCCATCCTGGAGAATCCTTCTACATTTCCCTGGTCACAGCTCTTACACAGAGCAGCTGCTTCAAAACCACATTCCCCTCAAATTTCAAAGTGTGAAAGAATGAAGTGGCTCAGTTGTCTCCAACTCTTTGCAACCCCATGGACTATAGCCTGCCAGGCTCCTCCATCCATGGGATTTTCCAGACAAGAGCACTAGAGTGGGTTGCCATTTCCCTCAAATCTCAACCCAGCTCATTTTCAGCAGATAACACCACAGGAAGTAAATACCATCAGACAGGCACAACCTCAACTTCCAGGAATGAACCGTATCAACGAACTCAACTTCACAGCCCACACTCCTCCTTTTTTCTGGTTATGACAGGAAAACTGCCTAAGGCTAACCCTGCTACCCATTCTCTCCCACCTCAAGAAGTATATTTGCTCCCAACTCCTGCCCTCCTAAAACAGCTTAAAACTCTCCCTTATGTGGCAGCACCTTCCTAAGTGACATTCAAACTCCCTCAAGTTTGTCCATCAAGAGAAAGAGACAGTCAAGCACCAAAATGGCCTTATCTTCTTCCCATTCACCCCAAACTCCTTGATAGTGGAAAGAAAAAGAAAAAATCCCTACCACTTTCCAACCCATGTAATGGGATACAGTTCTCTTGAGTAACAGCCCACAAAAGCTAATGTTGCTGACATTCCCTCCTCCTCCCCTGATTTCCACTCTCCTGTTTTCCTCCGCAGCTCCTGTTTAGGCTTTCAAAGGTTACTCTTCTACCTATTTCTCAAGTGTACTGCCTTGGTAAGTGGACTTTTCACATCTGACTTACACAATCTTGAGACATCTCAACCACTATTGCTTGCTTGAAAAAATTTTCAAACAGCAGTACATGAGGGCAAAGTCCCTATCTCTTCCCTTCCCTCCATCACCCACACCCTCACGGGGAACTTCTACTAACATTTGGAACATATCCTCCCCAAATCCTTTATTCTTCCAATGTGCAGACAGTTGTAGTTTAAAACTGGGCTAAGCATTTGAAATGCGCCATGCTGCTGCTATTTAGTCACTCAGTCGTGTCCAACTCTGTGACCCTAGAGACTGTAGCCCGCCAGGCTCCTCTGTCCATGGGATTCTCCAGGCAAGAATCCTGGAGTGGGCTGCCACTTCCTACTCCAGGGGATCTTCCCAACCCAGGGATCAAAATCCCAGGTCTCCTGCATTGCATAAAGATTCTTTACAGTCTGAGCCATCAGGGAAGCCCAATGTGCACCATGTCTAGTCCTTACAAAACCAAATTATGTAGGATTTATTCTTCCATTTTCATAAGACAATGAAACTGAGGCTCAAGAGAATTAAGGAACCTGCCAGTTAATAAGTGGCAAAGTTGGAACTGAAACTGTTCTAGCTCCATCATTCTGTCTTGTCTTCCAAGTTCTGTCTAATGTGTGATCTACAAGTGCTTCCTTTCAGCTTCCATGAAAATGGAGATGCTGAAGTACTCACTTTTCTTTCCGTGCGTGCCATCATTCATTTCACTTCACAGAGCACAAAGTGTAAGCAGAAACTGACTTTCTCTCAAGAAAATGAATTTTTTAAAGGATTTCTGGGAAAAACGCATGTACTTTTGACTAGCAAAGGTATTTTTCTTTTTTGGCCATGCCATGCAGCTTGTGAAATTTTAGTTCTCTGACAAGACTAAACCTGGGCCCTCAGCCGTGAGAGAGCGGACTGCTAACCACTGGACTGCCAGGGAATTCCCTAGCAAAGTTTTTAAAAGTGTATTTAACAGTATCTTATTAATAAGATTTAACCATAATTCCATAGTCTTTCCTAGGAAGCATGAAGGTTTTGGATAGTAAACAGTTTTGCAAAGCTGTTTTCATATATGCAAATTATCACTGTCTTACAATAACTGAATAAAGCATTATTTTACAATGGAAAAATCTGAAGTTTAGGTAAATTAAGAAGTATAATCTGGTTATCAGCAGTTAAACCTCAAGCTACAGTGCTCTGGCTAGATACTGTTCTTTGACCACCATGTTACATTGTCAGTATTTTAAGTTGAGGACATTTTGGAAAGCATATAGAATAATAAAAGCATTTAAGTTTTCTATCAAATCACCATAAAACTACTTATTAGATGTTGGCCTCTGCACGATTCTATTTTTTTAAAATAAGAAAAATATAATTTAATTAAAGAAACACCTACTGAGTACCAAGACCTTGCTAAGCAGAGGTAATAGAGATGACCAAGATACTTACAAGGCACAAAATGAAAAAGAAAAAAATACCATAATTCAGTGTGATAAATATTGTAATACTGATATGAATAAAATGAAAAATATAATTTAATTAAAGAAGCACCTATTGAGTACCAAGACATTGCTAAGCAGAGGTAATGGAGATGACCAAGATATTTACAAGGCACAAAATGAAAAAAAAGACCACCATAATTCAATGTGATAAATATTGTAATACTGATATGAATAAAATGAAAGCCTAACTCTCATGTGACCGTATTTGGAAACAAAGCCTCTGGGAGATAATTAGGTTGAGAAGAGGTCATGGGGGTGGAGCCCCGTGATGAGATTAGTGCTCTTAGGAGAAGACAGTAGAGATTTTGCTGTCTCTCTCTGTCTCCACACACAGCAAGAGGAACCTCACCAGAAGCCAATCATGCAAGCATCCAACCTTCAGGATGGTGAGAAAAGGAATTTTTACTGTTTAAACCAATTCTGTTGGTATTTTTTTATGGCAGCCCCAGCAGACTATCACACATGCATATATACCTACAGCATTCTAGACACTGTGCTAGGTGTACACAATGACAGGGAAAAGGGATAAGCGCAACGAATGGTGCCCTGGAGATTAGGTAAAGAGCTCTGGCTGGGCATCAACAGATGGGTAAGAAATGGCTGCCCAGAAAGAAAAGGAGGAGATCCTATACAGAAGAATCTGCTACAAACACGAAGGCCTAAAAAAAGTAATAATGTGATTTCCAGGCTACTAGAGAGAAAAATAATTAAAGGATGAAGGTCTACAGCACGACCATATTTATAATACACCCCTATTAAATATGGTACATCGAATAATATATTGTCATGCAGTCACAGCAAATAATAGAGCATCTTATTTCTCATTGGAAAAATCCTTATTTACTAACATGGGAAGGTGGTCACTGGGCATTATTAAGAAAACAGGGTTAAAAAAGACAAAGAAAGGGATTACAAACCAGTACTGGAAGGAGTTTTGTTTTTTTTTTTAAGTTTTAAATAAACATAGGCAAACTCATTGAAAATAGGACTGGAAAAATAATCTAACACCAAAATATTACTCCCAACTTCCATTAC